>NC_134939.1:10565202-11815202 GCF_051020765.1 Lasioglossum baleicum | reverse complement strand
GCTACAAACTCGAACACCGAGGGCAACTTCGAGTCGTTCTACCTCGCAGGCATCGCAACATAGAACACGGGGATATACTTGATCGGCTCTATCGTTCTCCGTTTTGTTCCGATCGGTTAGTTACGAGCCACGCGAATCCTTCGAAACTATCAGCGAGCGTCGATCAAAGTTCGGCGTCGCTGTCAACCCGGGGCGAAGACGTTAGCAGCGCCGAGCTAAAGCAATCTGGTAACTTTGATTGATCTGTTGATCCAGGTCACTCGGTGATCGAGTTTTGCCGGGGTGGACCGTTACCCGGTTTATGGGAATGATCGTCGATGCGACGCGACGTCTTCCGCGAGGCACGGGCTCTTGATCGAACAGTGTAACCCTTCCTGTATCATCTTTATCGCCGCTGGCACCTCAAGATCTTCAATTCTGCGCCCTTAACGCGGACCAGCAAGCCCTAAACGAGATCCTTTAAAATAATCACAGGACTCATTCAAATTTCACGAATACCATTCACGTGATTTTAAACAAGGACCGTACGAGAGTAGTCAACAATTTTCCACATTTAGCGTCCACATTTACGTGAACGTTTCAAGATTGCAGCTCGATCCAGACCGACTGGGCGGCCCACGGTCGAGCAACTAAAAGAATCAATGCAGGGAAGCGTAACTTCGAAACAGCGCACAAAAGACGGGCTGCTCGTTAAATGTGGTCTGAAATCTTTCGTATTTGGCTTTCCCCAGTCACTCATCCGGCAAAACTATTTTCGTCGAGTGCCTTTGAAGCCCGAACAACTCCCCGGTCTTCCCCGAATTCCTCTGCTCTTGTCTTTTGTCTTGGAAACGAGCAGAAGTACTTACATCTGTTCCCGATTCTTCTTCTGCTTCTTTTTTTTCTGCTACTCCTCTTCGGCGGATCCTCGAGACATCCGGGGCCGGATATCTCCGAAGCCAGACTACTTAATTAACCGATCCTTCAACGGTCGTCGAGAATCCCGGGCCCCGTTTGATGGACGAACTTTAATTAAACGATTGACAGCCGCGCGCGCGCGCGTGTACACATATCGGCCGAGTGTCAATAAATGTTGCGCCGGCATTTATTCGCGCGACCCCGCCGATATACCTACATATAATGAAACTCGATGTATGGAATTGATATATTTGGGGAACCGAGCCCCGGCGACGTTAACGGTTTCACATCAAAGCCCCGAGATCGATGTTAATGAATCCACTCGTCCTACGTTATCAAAACAATTCCCTCTCCGCTCTCTCCCGCGATCGCTGTGATGGATCGCGCTTCTGGACCGCTGATGGTAACGTGGCTCACTCAAACATCATCAAACAACCGCAAACTGGACTCCTAGATGACCATGCGTCCCGCACAAAGCTATTTTTCAATTATTATTTAATTCGAACGCGATGGAACTGTGTGCTGACCCTTGGGGATGTTCAAACGCGGTCAAACGGCCGCAAATTGCGAATTGTGGACATCTAAACGCTATGTATAATGACTGTTTTTAGATTCTGTTGGTAATTGATGTTGAGCGTTTCTTAACGCTAAACTTCCCTTTAAAAAATGACAAGATTGAAATAAAGACATCTATAGAATCATTTCTTATGAAATAATTTTTATTATTTCAATAATTGTAGAATAGAGAATCTGAAACACGCTGGACATACACGCTTTTGTTCGAAGTTTCCATTGGATAGTTTTTGAAACATGATCTAAAGACACACAGAAAATTGTTCCGCTGCAACGAATCCTTTTCTCGTGATGAAAGCTTTTGTAGCAAAATGTGAAAAAAGGGGATGAAAGGTTATTAAATGTTCGCCGGTCCTCCGGAAATGGATAACATAAAAAAACCGGACCCCCTATCTTGTGTCTTCTCGAATCGCAGCGATGATGGATGAAAACGAACGAAGATATCGTCGTGGAGGAGCAGGGTAGAGCGAGTAATCGGGTCCGATTGCGGTCGGAACACTCGGAACTCGTTGTTAAATCTAATTCCGTCGGTCATCATCCAGACTTTCTTCCGGAAGTCTTTGCGAACCGAAGCTGGCTCTATTTCCCAAAACACTGTTCTCCCCGAACGGCATTCGAAATAACCGGGGGAACAGGAGTTTTTGGCTCGTTCAAGGATACGCGGCGATCCGCTCGGGAACTCTTAAACTTTTTCCAGGCCCGTTTCACCCTCGAACTTTCCTACTCGACTCGCGAAGAAATTATTGCACGGCTGATGCACTTCCCGGCCGCATACAAAATTATACTACTCGTCCCGCGGAATTTTATTCAAAAGAAAAAACGAGAAAAATCCGTTCGGAACTCTCCTCCGGGTATTACATTCGCCCGGCTACTGTTTTCCTTTTTCTTCGGCGTGTGTCCCGATTTTAATTCGATTACACTGCTTATACAAAATGAAACGTTGCTGTGCCGACCGAAACACGGAAAAATCAATTAGAGATTGTTTTTTAATCGTATTCTGTAATCGCTTTAGTATGTAAAATATTTGCACAAAAGTTCACTCCGCGGTACAGTATTGTGCTACATGTGAATTTGGAATAGTTTTAATCAAGTTTAAACACCATTTTAATCAAGCAAATGGCACGGTTGCATTCTCAGTACTTTAAGCAATAATATAACATTGAACAAAATAATCTCGCTGTGTGGACGAGGCTTAGTGTGTTGATCTTTTCAAATTCTTTGATTTTTTTTCTGCTGTTTTAACGAGTACGCTGCCAATTTAGTCGCAAATGCATAAAACACGCAGTCCGGTTCAGATGAATAGACGCTAGATTCGAAAGGGAACTAATTATCCCGCGGAAACGGGAGCTGGAATTTTTATTGGACGCGTCTGAACGTAATGAGTGCCGACCCCGCGCTCTTTCGTCGCGCAATCGACGAACAGCAGGCAGCCGCGCGACTTTTAATCGGGTCGAAGATCACTTTTACAGCGAGACCAGAATTTACGACAATGTTTGTAAGTTTATAGCACCCTTCAGGCTTTAAGCCCCTGACGCATGTCCCTTTAATCCCTTGACGTATCTCGCGCGGATTTACGCGACGAATTTTCGGACCCGATTCCCTCGGAAACGAACCCGTGAACGAAAACATTTTATTCGCCACAGCTCTCTTTTTTACTTATCTTTGCCCGCGGAATCGTCTATTCCAACTCCGCAACGTAAAACGCCAGCGCAATCAATAACGATCTTCAAATAAAAATGTTGGACATTCCAGAATGGATTCAATATTTTAATTGGTCCGCCCAACCGCAAGTTGAACGAGAAAATTTATTTTCATCCCTGTTTTGATACTGTTCTGTGAGGTATTTTATGTCAGGATTTTGTACAATCAACGTGCATTTATAAATTGGTGATTTCCTATCGAATTCCTGAATCGATAATTTCCTTATCAAAAGTAAAATATATAATGATAAATTTATCATTGGCAAATTGTGTAATGAGGGAAAGGAGAGGAGCATGTTTGATTTCGTGATTGAGGGATGGTGAGAATTTTCGAAAGTCGGACAAATAGGGCAGCATTCGGCCGAAGAGATCAATTAATTAAGCCGCCCTCGAAAGTGCCGTGGCCAGCGTTACCGCGGGATCTGTGTAACTTGCAAGATGAATGGGACAACAAGTGTAACGTTGTGTGCGCTTCGGTTTATGCATGCGTGATTGTCTTCCATGGGGCGCGGTGTAATCAAATTAATCATGCCAGTTTGCCGAGTTAATAACATGAATTTAAAACCGACCGTAGTGCGTTGCGTGCTCGCAAATGCGGTGACGTAATTAAATTAGCGAACGGCTTGGCACGCCGAATCGAAAACCGTGCGCGAACGTGAAAAATCCTGCAATTATTCGATCGACTGACACAATCCGTGCGCCAAGAAACATCTCCACAGTCACTAACCTTACATATTCATTTACCATTCTATTCTCTGTTCAAACAATTATTTTGAAGTATTGATTTTGTGTACTCTACGAGTGAGCACCGTATTAACGTACAGTGATTTGATGAAATATTTAGACAGCATCGACTACGATCAAATTCATGTTAAATTCTCCTCGATAAAACTCTAGCCACAGGACGAACTACTTGCAGCAGAATCCTCGAAAGCGCGAATTCGATTCGCACAACTGGCGAATCCTTTTCCCAGCGGTGCAGAAAACTCGGACGGAAAAAGCGGGAAGAAAGTGGATGATAATTGATGAGGAACTGGTAGAAGACCCGCGGTGGTCAATCCCGGGACACAGCCGAGCAATTTAAGCTTCCGAGGCAATGTTTATTCATAAAGCCTTCCGTAAGCAGCGGCGGAAGGGGTGGGGCGAGAGGGGAATTGGTGGGACGGTATCTGGAAGTAATGAGGAAAAATATAGGACGATAACCAGTGAACGTAATTCCAGGAGTTTATATTTCGCGTTGAAAGCGGCCCGGGAAGTTAATACGTCGGCCGGGCCCGCAATAACGATAAAAATATTTTACTTTCCGGCTTCCTCGGCGGCGAGACGGTCCTTTTCCCCGGGAAACGGAGAATTATTCCAAGAAAACATTGAGGCGACTCGTGCACGGAACGAGGACACGCAGTTTTTGCAAATAATCGAACGGGCTTTCTCTCTCTCTCTCCCTCTCTGTCTGTCGTTGTGTAGGTGAAAAACTTTCGGCCAGAAACCGGGGAACAGTCGGCGAAAAACGCCGGCGTAAAGACTTGGTGCATTAAGGTTAACGAATCGGAAGCACGCACCGGGGAATAGTAGAGAGAGAGAGGGAGAGAGAGACTGCCGAGATAAGAAATGCCGGATGCGCATGGTTTATGACACTTCCGGCCGCGACAAGACAGTTTTCATCGCCTAATGTCCTCCGTCATTGCCGCCGCCTTTTTAAATGCTACCGCCTTGTCCCGCAATTCGAATCCAATCTTCGCTTGTGATAGGAAACACACGCGTTTGGCGTTCTGAAATGCGAAAGGCGATTTTTGTGCTGGTTTTCTGGACCGGAAAAGATTCGATTTAGGAGGGAATTTATGGTAGTTTGTTGGAGACTGTTGGTGGAGCGTGTGGCACTAAGTGGTATGGCCATTTTCGTTGTCGTAGAGTATTTTATTCATTTTATTTCGGTAAATTCGGTTCTTTACGGGTTCTAGGGAAGAATGGAGGAGGAGGAGATCTTATTTCCTGTATGAAACAAAGTTTTCCTTAAGAATTCCAAAGAACTCCATTTTTTTTCTATGGCAGAGATCAAGGTGTAGCAATCTGGTCATAACTGTCCACTTCACTCTAATAACTTCGGGATCATATCACGCGAGTAATGGGAGTAGGGTGGACAGCTATTGCGTATCCCACACATTTTCTTTTGAAAAAATAGGCTACGATATGAGATCGTAAACCATCCTTTCTCTTTTCTCACTGATCTCTTCTACCCCCGATAGAATCGTGGTCAAACGACTTTTTCTTCACGTTTATGAAATTTCTGAAACGCAAGGTTTCATGTAAAATCAAAATTCTCGACATGATTCAACTAACCTACCGCGATTGAAATATAATTAAAAAATAGATTCAAAAGAAACGGTCCATACGATGTTAAAATAATTTCCAGGTAGATCTATAACCGAGCCATTGTCCACAGTTGTCAAAAGAATCCGGTCGCGGGAACGCGAAAAAGCAGAAACAAAGCAACGATATTATTAAATTCGTTTGAAGGGTTTTCTATTTGACAGTTCACCGTGCCAATCGTTAAATTGGAGGATCGCACGGTAGCTTGTTTTACAGCGCGCTCTAAAATCAAACAAAACGCAGAATGGAGCGGATTAGATTATCTTTACGCCATGAAATACCGCCGTGAACGTTCGCAATCTCGTCGGGCGTAAAACTACGCCGGGGATCATGAATAATCGGGGATATCGAGTCGCCGAGCTCTTTCGCATCACGCTTATTGATAGTAATTCGCCACATTCGAACAGAATTGAGCAACGTCAAAGCGTGTGGAGTTGTAGAAACTGTACGAAGTCAAAGACGATCAATCAAACTCAAACAGAGAACAGATCAAAATCGTACGAAACCGCTCAGAATAGGATAAGATCGTAAGAAGTTGTAGAGAATTTTAGAAAATCGAACAGGATCAAACGAAATCATACGAAGCCGAATACGATCGAACAAAATCATTCGAAACGGATCGAGATCGAACAAAGTTGTACAAAATAGTCGTAAATCGAATACGATCGATCAAACTCGTACAAAGCAGAACACAATCGCACAAAATCATGCGAAACAGATCGAGGTCGAACAAAGTTGTACAAAATGGTCGGAAATCGAATACGATTGATCAAACTCGCACAAAGCAGAACACAATCGCACAAAATAATGCGAAACAGGTCGAGATCGAACAAAGTTGTACAAAATAGTCAGAAAACGAATACGATCGATCAAGCTCGTACAAAGCAGAACACAATCGTACAAAATCATGCGAGACAGAACAAAGTTGCATAAAATGGTCGGAAATCGAATACGATCGATCAAACTCATACAAAGCAGAACACAATCGCACAAAATAATGCGAAACAGAACGAAGTTGCACAAAATGGTCGGAAATCGAATACGATCGATCAAGCTCGTACAAAGCAGAACACAATCGTACAAAATCATGCGAAACAGAACAAAGTTGTACAAAATGGTGGAAAATCTTCCCCGAGAATTGCGAATAATCGTGGATATCGAGTCGTCGAGCACGTCACGCCTATTAATAGTAATTCGTAAAATTGGCCGGCACGTAGGAGGCGGGGCGGAACGTTTGTGAAACGATAATTTATTCCCTGTCATTAAATGCCGCGGATATTTGCTAGATGGGAAACGAGGCGGGGGTGGGAACGATTATTGGTCCGCTGTTTGCGCTAGAAGGTGTTTAACGCTTGTAACAAGAGAAAATTATCGTTTCCACAAAATACACTGCGCCCGGCCAGAAATTGTTGGCCGCATTGCCACGCCGCGTAATAAATATAACGAGTGATTACGTTAAAATCGAACTGCACGTCAATAGAGCAATTACGATAAAAGGCACCGGGTTACGAATAACGTTCCGACGGCTCGCGAGCGCATCGAATGCTAATTACTCGCATAAATCACCGGCACCGAAAAGGATCTCGCAGCTGGCCGATACAATACACGCCGGTGGTGCCTCGATCATGCTTCAACATAGCGTTCGGCTTCCTCGCCGGATCACAGAATTATATTTTCATCGTATTTTGTGACCGGAACTCTTCAAATGGTGCATCGAATGATTTTATGCACTCGCCACTCGGCGTGAAGCGCAATTAAATCCGAACACGGATGATCTAATGACGGCATTATTGCTCGCTTTACATAACGCGAATTGAAATTTTCCTTTAATACTTGCCGCAACGGCTGATCTATGTGCCAGCGAATTTGCATAAGCAGCCACGTAGCGTTTGTAATATTTAAAGGATTTGTTAGGGGAGTATATCATTAACGAATAAGGACACTGACTTCTACGATTTATCGGCGCTTTTGTTGCCGAAGGGAATTGCTAATACATAATTCATTTACGGTAAAAGTTGCGTGAAAATGTCGGTGGTTCTTTAATAAAAACATTTGGAAACCTAGTTATATGTACTTTGAAGAATTATTTATCTCTGAACACTTTGGAAGATTAATCATTCTCTGTAATCTCGAAAGAAGGTACTAGAATATTGACAATGCTGTAAATATTTAACATTTTCATAAACGAAAGAACAGACTGATTTTAAAGAAATTCCGTACAGAAATTTGCGTGTAGCGAAACCGCAAACAATCGAAGTACAATTTGGTAGCCCAGCGTAATATACGAACATTCAGGGAAATGGTGCGCAAATCTTGATGATAAATCACGGCTTTTGTTTCCGAGAATAATTGCAGTTTCATTGCGATTATCGTCGACCGATAAACTCTCGAAATTGTTGTGTTTAAAAAATAATCCATCGGACCGCGAAACGGAAGCGTAATTGCGCTTTTTATGCGGTCGAATTTACACGGGGGATGAAAGCGCATTGCCGGGAGATAATTTTATTTGCTTGGTAAAAATCGACGGTGGTTTTTTGACCTCCGATAATCATTTTGACGGGACTGTTCTGACCGAGAATGCCATAGTTTCTGCCGTTTCGTGGCCGCGGTTTCATTATGAGAGTCGTTCGATCCGCGGGGGCGCGCGTGCTGTCCCTCTCATTCTCTCCGTGTAGTTTTATTTTATTCTCCATCGACGCCGTCACCGTTTTAATTAATTTCTGTCAGGTGTTCTTCGTGATTCGGCGTGTTAACGGTTTTATCGGCTAGCGGCCACTTCCGTGGGATCGGTCGTTTTATTTATTTTATTAGCGAAAACGCGGCCGCGCACCCCTGGGGGGTTAATCGCGTTAATTTCGACCGCGATATTGCGATTTCCTAGTAGTTTGCCAGCGGACCGCGCCGATTACAGCGCAAATACATCGGTGCAGATTGGAGCGGACGTGTGTTTCGGCGAAACCAGTCGTGACAAGATGTTTATGCAAATGCCGATTATCGCACGGCCGATTTTCCCGGGCCGAGGAACGGGCATCGATTAATTTTTAATAACAGTCACGCTTCTCCGCGGACGTGTTTATTACAACGTGTATAAATTAATCAGTTTATCGGCGTTCGAGACAATTATCGCACTGTTGTTGTTGTTGTGTTGCGCCCGTTCCATACAGTGTTTTATAAACGCGTAAACTCCGCTTTGTACATTTCGGTGATTTGCCTGTTTATACGATAAATAATACTTTGCGAACGAATCCGCCGCGCCGTTTCGCGTCAATCATTTAATTTATTTTATTGAATAACTTGGCCCGCGCGATATTTATGCGAACGCGCTTTTTACGGGACATTATATATTCGCGACGCGCCGGAATTAAACGGAAATCTCGCTGGCCAGCGTGCGATACGGATTAGCTGGAGCTTTCGAAGGCACAATTTTGCTCGGTTTCAGCTCGCAGCTTTTATTTAATTAGCGAGAAAAATATCGTGTTAATATATACATATATTTTATATCGATCCGCAGTCAGAAATAAAATCCTTCACACTCCATATTTTTCTATAATTACACCCGTCACTACGTATCGCCGACAAATCCTGCGAAATCATTTTTCCAATTATGTGTACCGTTCGCCATTCACTCGGAGTAATCTTCTTTTCAAAACAGCGCGATTTCTCTCTCCCTCTCTCTCTCTCTCTATTAATCTTTGTCCCACTTAGTTTTGATAAATCGCAATTATACATATTTCGATCAGTTGAAATTCTATCGCATCGAAACTTGCTTCAGCGAATTTCGTCGCGAACGTGGCTTCATTCGAATTCAGTAAAATTTGACGAATAAGTCAATCGTACAAAATGGAAGAAAAAAAATTGTATCTACCAGTATCACACTGGTCTTCCTAAAGGACGAATGGTCCACCAATTTTCCAGACTGTTCCCGGGTTGTAACGACAACGATACCGGAATTTGCAGCCGGCAGGTCTCGTTCGCGTCGTTTTCAATAACGATTTCCGATGATCGAGCGTCGCCGTGTCGCTGTAGCCGGTCCATTATTTGCATGATCCCCTACATAAAACCCGGAAGTCGAACGAGGGTTAAATCGCGCTGGTCGTCGGACGCGCGGGATTAATATCTGATCGCGATTCCGATAAATCCCTGCAATTGATAGGGTATAATTTGGTAATCCGACGATAACAACCGAACGAGAATCGGCGCGCCCCCTTGCACCTCCCGCAGCGCCTGCACCCCATGCACCCCTGAGTAGGCTGCATAATTAATTCCCGGCGTTATCTTTCTGTTTCAGGTGAGTCTAAGCCGTCGAGGAAACGAACGACCGCTCGGCCACTTCACCCGCGGACGTAATTCGCGAACAAGCGCCGCTTGTTTCCGTAATTCCGCAGGTAATGCCGTCCGCGAGAATTTATCTCGGCGGAGCCGATCGATATAAGCCACCTTAAGAAGCGCCGCGAAAATTAATGAGACCGTCGCTGACGTTGCTTTTCATCGCTGCTGGTCTCCCCTAGCTTCTCCCTCTCCCCTCTCCCGTAATTATGCAGTTTGATCCGGCGCAATCTTATTCCAATTTCTTGGACTTTACTCGCAAATGATTTTCCACCTTGACGCGCACTCTTTCCTTCTCGCCATTTCGTCGGCGCTCGCGGAGCTTGCGTGGCCGATCGCCGCGCCGCTGACTTTGACGCGTTCCCATTGCTGCTTAATTGCGGAGCGAACTCGGTTTCTCCGGAGAAATTGGGGTTTCGGTTAGGCGTGTGATTCCAAAATTATAATTGAAATAAAAAGGCTGTTAAAATATTGATGAATTATTGGAAGCGTTTTAGGTTTTACTTTATAACTATTTATTGAATAAATCACTTGTATAAGTCGTATTGCTTTCGGACTGTTATGACCTTGTCTCAATGCGTACTAAATTGCTACTGACTAGTGAAACATGAGGTAAGTGTTTACAAAGGTCTAACTGTACAGATATTATCGTTTACATGACGCAGATGTCGTTGATTACAATTTTAGCAGTTACCTTCCTTAACAAATATAAATTTTAAAGCGCTGCGGATTTTATTGTATGATAATGCCTTGTTGAAAAGAATGAATGAGAAATGTTTACTAGAGGTTACTCTTAATTACCGGTGATCAAGTAGCCTCGTTAGTCGACTTCGAGCAGGTGAATCGGCGATAAATCAATGGCGGAGCCCCGCAAACATATCGTGCATGCTATCAAGGAAATCAATTTCATCGTTTAGATGTTATCGCCGTTCTATCAGAGTAGATAAGAACGTATTGCCAGTCTTGGTCGATTTACGACTGCAACACCAACAATGTATTACCCGGAGGATTGCGAGGGGTTGCAGAGGGGGCTGTTCTTCATGTAGATAATTGTAATTGCGTTTGCGGCTTGGGTCCCGGCGAGTTTAATCGCGATCTAATGCACCCAGTCTTTGGGAACCGAAGAATACCTATGGAGTCGTTAAAAGAAATTTAATGAACGTAGAAACACGGATATTTTTATAGCGCATATTTGATCGGTAATTGTATTGTACATATAAAGAGAGTATGAAATAGAAGTTTTCCGTTCCGTGACAAATAAAATGGAAAGCTCATTAGAATATACATACATAGGTTGAATCTGATAGCTGGAATTACCGCGTGAGCTATTTTCTGCTATAGATGCAGAAAATCCGCGGTTTAGATATGGCGTTGCACGTGTCGCGATATCATTGAAGCGCACACGTAGGAAGATCGTGTTTCTCCGGCCGCGGGATCGCGCGTCTGTCGCGCATCGAAACAACACGATAATTATGTCTTAATCATTATTTATTTCGAATGCTCTCTTTCTCGGCAACGGCGCAAGGGTTCTCCATGTATGGAATTTCATGAAATTCATCATCATTCTCCCTTCGCGCGTGTCACGAGCATTTATTCCGCGATAACGCCGGGACACGGTCAGATAAATGAAATTTATTTCGTTCATTGAAATTTAATGCCTCGGTATAATTAACGTCCTCGTCACAGTCACAATTTGTATTTGTTTCTGCCCCAATAACTAGACGATTTCGAACATTGTTCCTTAATCCTCGCGCCGCTGTGCAGTTACCGGCAATTATGATTGATTTTACAACGGGCGGCGATCGCTGCTCGCCTCTGTCATCATTTCGATCTTCTTTCGCACCGTATTATAACAAAATCTACGGAAATTTGCTGTACAAAAGATTCATACGGTGGCTCAGATATTGTAGAAGAGATTGGAGCTTATTGACAGATCAAACGGCTAAAAGTTCGCGGATCCGCTTTAACGTTTCAAAACCTTTGTTCGCGAATTTCTTCGGGATTAAGCTCTCTAGAGTTGCTTTTATCGTTAATTATTCCTTGGCAGAGGAAGAAATTATGTAGGGGGTGCTGGAAGTTTGTTAAATCCTTTTTCTGAAGTTTCCAGTCAAGATTTTTAATAGATATCAGGTCACAACAATTCTTTCCAGCGCTCTCGCAACGCCCTAACGTGTCCAAAATCTTGCCGCCAGAAAAGTAGCGAATTCCAAGGGAACAGAAAAAGTTGTCGTCTTAGAGCCGGCCATATCCTCAAGATAACGAACGGCTGTTCGCGAGAGAAGCTAGCTTCGACAATATCTCGCGAGATTCTTACGCCTACGGGTAACTGCATTTCGCCCAGCCGAGGACGATAGAGAGAGGGAGAGGGAACGTGGAAAAGCTCGGAAGAGTAACAGAGAACAAGGGAGATAGAGCTCGGTAACTTTCTTCTTCCTTGCCTGGCAAGTTTACGTTGGAATGGCGGCGGGGAACTCGCGTTTTGGCAAGCCGGCGACCATTCGCCGTTAGAGTGGCTCGTTCGCGGGGACGATGAGCCGGCGATCCTGGCCAGGATCCACGTTTTCCAGGAAGAGAGACAGCTCCGGGAGATCGTCGGCTTCCTTCCAACCTGGCCTGTAAACCTTCAGGATGGTTTCGAGCCGCGAATAATCATACACGCTGTACTACTCGACAGAGGGAGCGAGCGGATTCGAAACAATTTTTTTCTTTATGAAGTTTCTTCCTCTATTAACGCACATTTTATCGAGTCAGTACAAAAAGATGGACATTATGTCTTTTTTAAATGTGCTAATGTTATTAAAAAACCGGACAGCGTTGAATAACATTGATCGAAATCGAACGCTATAAACTAGAATAAAGCCGTACAAAATTGAACAAAATTCTGGATCCTTGTTTTCCAGTAAATTGTGTCTTCTTAAAATATTCATTGTAAAGATTGATACAAGGAGCAAAAAATCGAACAACGTTGAATGAAATTGGTCGAAATCAAACACTATAAACTAGAATAGAGCCGTACAAAACTGAACGAAATTCTGGATCCACGTTTTAAAGTAAATTGTGTCTTTTGAAAATGTTCATTGTAAAGCTTAATACAAGGAGCTCACGGTGCTAAGAATCGAACAACATTGAACGAAATTGGTCGAAATCAAACACTATAAATCCTGGATCCAGGTTTCAGTAAGAAAGAAAGCTCGGAGATATCGTCGGCTTCCTTTCAGCCTGGTCTGTAAACCTACAGGATGCTTTTCGAGCCGCGCATAATCATGCACGCTGTACTTCTGGATAGAGGGAGAGGCGAGCGGATTGAACCCCCGGAAATTCACGAGCAGCACTTTTCTCCTCGTTAAATCGGCTCTCCCCCTGGAGCCCACGGGCTCGAACCAACCCGTCCGGAATATCTACTCTTCCTTAGCAATTTTTCCGTCGATGAAATTCGCGGAATTATCGGCGATTTGATTAACCCTCGGACGATGGAGCCGCGCGTCTGCGGTACCGGCGCGGCGTGCGGTGAATTGCGAGATCGATAATCGATAACTCTGTTGGTGCTGCTGCTGCTGCCTCCTACTGTAGAATTGTTTTCGTTCGATTGTTACCGTTTGTTTAGTATTCCTTTTTTCTCTGTCGCCCTCGAATGCATTTTTTTTCGGAACGTCAGGACCTCGAATTCGGTTTGACCTAAATGCGAACTTCCCGGTGGCGAATTTGTTTTACATTCTCGGGTTCTGAATGATCGTAGAGAGGCATTTTTATTAATATTTTTGTGTTTAATGTTAATCATACCGTTCCCGTTGAATCAGTTTCTTCCTCGAATCTGTATTTCTTGTAAATAGGATCGCCGAATGAATTTCTTAGCGTGTTTCCGTTCCCCGGAGTTTGCTTAACGTTATTTCTGGTGTTATTGTTGCTTCTTGTTCGCGAGCGATGCATACAAAGTGCGAATTTGCATAGGCAGTCTTGGAGTTTAGTTCGAAACAGTCATAGATTCGAGGCGCCGTATCTGTCGTAGAAAAATCCACAATCCCGCTAAAATGGAAGTACAATCACACTTTACCGTTACGTCGATGCAATTCCAGAAAAGATAAATTGGCCCTGTTGCATCGGCCAATCTCCTCTCTCCCTCTCTCTCTCCCTCTGTCTCTAACTCCTATCTCTCTCGCAAAGCGGAAATAAAAGTAACTTATCAATGAAAATACAATTTTTCACTATCAACCGTATCTCCCGATACACATCAGTAATATAAATCAATAATAAGTGAAAACAATTTATTTTCAAACAGAGTAACAATTGCTTAATAATTGGATTTAATTGGTATCAGTAGAATATTCAATTATCAGTCATTACTGTTAAAATGCAAATAAACATTAAAGTAAATACGTAGCATAAAATGTTGAAATGTAGCCGAGCATAAAAGTAAAAATAATTTATTACAGAGTAAAATTTTCATGCGACGAGAAAATTTGATTTCCGTTGATCGAAATGTTGTAACGAAAATAAAAGTTTGAATCGGTGAAAAATTCGATTCTCGGCCGTTACGGCTTTGAAGCAAAAATAAAGGTCCTTTAGGACAGTAATTCGATCCTTTACAATTTCGAGGTTCGTTCATTAAAGCGTTAAAATAAATATAAAATTGATGGGAAGCACACGAGTCTGTGCCATTGCACTGTCAGAATGGAACTAAAAACAATTCCGGAATAAAAGGTTAAATGATAAATAACGCGACAGTATTGAAATAAATACAAAAACAATTTAGAGTATGTGAAAATCGCTGACAATTAATTTTCCGCTGGAGTGTTCAAATCAAATTACAAATAATGACGATGCTCTTAAAAACAGGTTAGAATAACAATTCTAACAAAATCTCGATTTTCTTGGAACAGCATATTGAATTAAATATTTTCTTTTTATTGAGAGTTATAGTTAAACATTAAGTATATGTATAACACTTAAGTACATAACTTTAAATCTTTAAATTACATTGCATGAAAAAATTTAAAAGGAGATGACATGCCTGAATATTCGGTTCATAAAGCAACGATCTGATATTTAAGAAATTAAATATGAGATTCGATATTCGATCAATTAAAAATGCAATATCGAGCGTTACAGTTCCGAAATAAAATCGCAAATCATTCAGAACGGAAGTGCTAACGAAACGATGATTTTTAACTATGTCGACGTAAAAATAAAATTGGAGCTTAAACCTGTTGGAAATGCGATTCTGAAAATAAGGATCGTTTAGAATGATGGTTGAACGTCGACAAAATTTGATTTTAGGGGTTTTGCTGTTCGATGGAGTCCAATCGATCGGTATTTCTTGGTAAAGTCGCGTCCCTGGCCAATTGAGCCCCGAGGCTTGATTCCCGAATAATGAGTTGTCATCTTTCGCCGGGTAATTGACGTGGCCCACTGGAAAAATTCTCTCGATACGCTGTCACTCGCGGCGAGAATCGGCTGGGGTCAGGCAATTAGGGGCGAATAATAAATCCGCGCGTCAGATATTTCCATTGGCCGCCACGCCGATCCAGACGCTGATCATTTTTGGTGGCACGCTGCTAATTGGTTACCGGGTTCTTCTACCTCTCCTCCTCCCAAACCCGAGCATAATTCGCGACGGGATGCTAATTTGCCGATAACTGCGACACAGTCGTTCCTTGTTGCGTGTAACATTCGGTAAGCTGCGTCGTTGGCATTGAAAGACGCGCACGTAACGCTTCTCTGCTGTAATTAAACTGCGGATCTTTATGCATTTACGCGAGACTTTTCCAGTGGCATACATTTCATTAGATTTTATGACGGCTTTGACCGACCGTAACTGTTTTTGCTTAGCCGTGGCTCGCGACAGACGACTGTAAAAATTGTAATTTGCATACACGCGACGCTGTCTCCTCGTAATTGACTGCGCTGGGATTGGTCTTTGTGTTTACGCTGTCTTTGGCCGCGGTTTTATCGGCATTATAAATTAAATTTTTTATAATGACGCATAAGCGATGTTAAATAATTTGACAGAAATATTTTGTGCAAGAAAAAAAAACATTGTTCTAATTTTAAGACTCGGAGAGCCGATTCCTAGGACTCGGAGAAAACAGCAAGAAGGAGGATTCTATTGAGAAACACCGCTGCATGTTGCGACATGTTAGTCTTTGTAACAACTTCAACCAACTGTGCAGGCACTGTTGATTGAGTCAATCAACTTTGTTGACTCGAATAAGTCAGTTATTTAGCTTAGAACAAACAAATCCTCTAACAGATGTCGAAAACTTAACGAACACCGTTATCGTTCAGTCTCTCAAATAATAGGAGAGAAACTCTCCAGATCACCAGTAACAATGTTCCCAAAAAGCAACTTAAAACACGTACAACAAACGTCAGGTACCTAGCAACCAACAGAGACAGTCTGAAGAACAATACCAAAACCATTCCATAGTCCCAGCAAGAATTCTTCAAATAATACAAATAGTTCTATCATCTTACAAAGGAACGCTATCAAAATTTATACACCGACCACCAAGCTCGCAGACATTTACGCCGGAGACAAACTCAAAAATTATGTAGATCGTATCGCAAATTTCTTTATACTCCGGCAAACATTTGACCCATTTCCAGCAAAAATTCTCGAAACGATACGAATCGTTTCTTTTTCGTTGGGAATAGTGACTGTGGAACTTTATGCGGCAATTTACCAGAAAGAAGCGTAACTGGAGGAATGTCTCTGATAGCGAATTAATCATCGAGTTTTGTTAATAAATGGCCCGGGGTATCGCGGCAACAGCCCCGACGGTCTATTCTCGTGGCTCCCTATCTCGGCAGCTTTCGTTCCCGGTTTTTATCTACCAGCAGGATTCCCGGATTCTCTCCTCGCGGTCTTTCTATTTATTCCTTTATCTTCCACCTAGCCGGCAGGCATTGCAACCGCTTCTGTGCAGCGCGCGGTGCGGCGCCTCTACGTCTATCGTTCGAATAACTGGGAGGAGATAACGCGTGTCCGTCAGACACGACCTACTGCACGCAACAAGGAACACGCTGATATCCTTCGGAGACTTTCGGCCAAGGATCTACGCGCTCGATCGTGTCGGGGAACTTGCGTAACGAGAGAATCCTCTCTCAATTGCCGATCTGATACCTCTTGAACGGCGGCCGTGGTTCTCGTTTCCCGCGGAGGCAAGAAAATGTTGTTTTATCTTTTAGTTGATGTACAGGGTGTATCAAAAGTAATGGTCATCCGTTCTAGGGGTGAATCTACACCTCTGGATCGGTGGCCATTTGTACGAGAAACTTGCCGCAAAATTGTTTATAACGAAGAAAATTGTTGTTAAAATTGCTTTTCTACATCGACACCTTCCACTCATCCAGAAAAGAAACAGTTTGAAAGAAGCCACATGTCGCAAACAAATAGTTATTGAGATTTTAGTTGTTACCGTGACAGCTGAAAATAATACATTGATGTCCTAAGGACATTTTTAACACGTCCACTGCTTTAAATTGTACGTATCATTTTTAGTCATACATGCCTAAAATCCGCAGTCTAGTTATAAACAATTTTGAGGCAAGTTTCCTTTACAAATGTCCACCGATCCAGAGGTGTAGATCCACCCCTACGACGGATGACCATTACCTTTTATACACCCAGTAGTATATTTTTTTAAATTAACATAAAAATAACAGAGCGTAGAGAAGTTATTAGATTGAAGCTTAGCCGGGTTCCACCAAATTCAGTTTTATTGGTCTGAATTTAGCTGGGCTCTGCGCAAATTTTAATTGCTGATGTCAGTACCAAGACCGGAGTTTTCGAAACGTTACGTCGTTATCGTCAGCTCTTAAAGAAGGACATAATTAATCCAGGAAACGGAAGTCGGCTGGTTCACCGCACGTCGAAAGTTAATGGAGTCCCGGAAATACTCTGTGCCTTCCACTTTTAACTGGTGCTTCACCTTTGCCCTTAAATCATATTCGAAATTCACATTTATCAAGCTTGACATTTGGCATGGGGGATGTTTCGTGGGTTGGCCCGATTCGCGGCCGACGTGCCATATGCCACTGTTACACCGGCCTTGACAAACGAACCCCTCGCGAACTATTTCTCTTTGTTAATTTTCCGTATCGCCATGAGGGGCCGCTAATCGACCCTATTTTCTAATATCCCGCAGCTCGATCCTCTGCGGACTCGAATTTCATGGTTTCTCTCATCGTCCTGCTATCGGCTTTATTTCTAGCCTGAGAAGTACTTCTTTAAACTCGCAAGTTGTGGTATACGAAACATGGTTCATCTTCTCTGGTTCGTTTTTTCTAAATTTATTACCGTCGTTTACGTCTTAAAAATTTTTCACAACAGAATTGAAAGAATCGTAGAACAGAATGTCTGCAATTTTGTTCATTTCCCAAGAACGACAACAACCAGCAAAGTTAAAATGAAAAACCAGCGATGTCCCGTCGATTTATAAAATTTCAATCGGTTCCCTCGTTATAAGAGTTTCGAGGGACGGGTAAGTTAATCTCGGGCCGAAAAATCGATTCCCGTGGACTCGATTTGTAACAATCAGGCGGGGAGCGGGACGGGGAGGAAAAGTAAGGCGACAAAGCGATTATACGTCATCTTCCTTGCTCGCTTTATCAATCATCGACCACGAATGTTCCGGTCGCCGCCTTTGTGCCTGGTGCACGGTCCCCGTACTCCGAATTCCATTTCGCGACAATTTCTCACGGCGACAAGACGCAAGGAAGCGATCGACACCCGGCAGTTCGCACCGTTTGCTACGGAAATACGCGTGCTAGATTGACGACCGCCGTTTAATTGAAACGCCGATATATAGAACACCATCAATTGTCAACGCAGGTAGCGTCTTCAAATCTGACTCGACTAGAACGCCTCCCTCTAATTCCAGCGTGCTCCTTTCAACAGACACACTTTCGTGATTGAACTCTGCTCCGCTTCGTTCAATGAAAAATCTATCTAAATCACACGAGGTACCCATAGGTACCCACAACCGGGTATCCGTTTACTGCATTTCTTTCAACAACTTGTTAATGTTCCTCTAAAAATATTTCGAAACTTCTCTGAATGTCCATTTTTTGCTAATTGATATTATAATTACCATGCTTATATTAACTTGCCGTGTTGTTGTATGCGTCAAATCTTGTAATCGAATTTTAAACCACTTCCCATAATCCAATCTTGTTGAAATGTTGTATACACACCTGCTTTCGATGACAATAAAAGTAGAAAACAAAATGCATAAAAAGAACTTTCTACAAAACACGCTTGTATTAAAATGCACTGAAAAGGAGAAAATAATTTTTTATAAATAATATTTAAATGATTAATAATATTTTTCCCCAAAATTTTAAGCAATTTGTTCAAAATTTCTTCTGTTATAAAATTACTGTCGGAATAGATAGAAAAATTTAATATAAATTTAAATAAAATCATGACATTGGTGACTATAAAAATAAAAGCGCGGATCACCCACGAAAATTACGTCAACATTGTTTAGTCACTAATGTCATGATTTTATTTAAAATATTAAATTTTTCTATCCACCCCGACACTAATTTTATAACAGAAGAAATTTTGAACCAAATGCTTAAAATTTTGGGGAGAAATATCATTTAACTGGATTCAGTATTTTATGGAGAACCAGGAAAAAATTATTACTCTTATTTAGTGCATTTTAATAAAAGCGTGGTTTCTAAAAAGTTCTTTTTATATATTTCATTTTACAGTCTTAAAATGTGAATTTGTGCAAATGTGTTGAATACCAGAGGTTTTACGTACATCTTGATTGGCTACATTACGGTTAAAATGTCTCCCTTCATTGACAGAAAATTAAGATAGCAGCTGTTCATTGTCCTGCAACCACTATTGTCCTTGTTTCAAGGAAAATCTCGGATAAAAAGAGGAAGGATCGTGTCGCCGCATAAAGAGCTCATCAGCAGCCGTCAGTCTTTGCGTCTAGATAGAGATCCAGGGAATTTAAGGAGAATGACGCGACGCTATTTAAATCATTGCCACCGAGCGAACTAATCAACTCGTTAGTGGGGGCTAACTTCGGTAAACCGTGCCCGCGATCTATCATAACGCCCGCCCGGCCGGTCGCGTTCGCCGAATATAAACTTTTTGGCCATACATCACCAGCCGTTATTAGCGTTGCGCTGCAAGTGACATACGTTCCCGGTGCTCGTTTTTCTTGGCCCAGATTACTTAGTCGGTGCCTCGCGCCGGTCCATTTAACTCGTTAAGACCTTTTCCAGTTAATTGCCAGTCCCGGCAGCCAACCCGGGGCCCGAACATCCACCACCGGTGTGGCGCGCGCGTTTCTCTGATAATAACCGTTTCAATCGACCAACCAAGCTTAGAACGATCGTTTGTCCGAGCATGAATCGCTTGGTTCGCCCAGGAATTGTTTATGCGAGTGCTGCCGTCAGTTAATCACTGTTTCCCCGACGTGAATGCGATTTTTTATTGCCGTTCGGGACCATAGTTTCCTCATTGGTGCTCGCGACCATGCGGAGGAAAGCCGATATTTATAAAAAGTCGGATTCAACGGTTTGTTTATTCCGCAAAAAAATCGAGTTGAATTTTAGATGAAACGAGAACTGTGGCGAGCTTTTTTAAGCTTTACGGTACGGTTTAATTTTGGATATCGGTGAGTACGCTCCAGCATGAAAACAAAAGATTAAAAGGATTTTTCTGGGTTTGTAGATAGTGTTGAATTATTTCATATGAACGAAGTAATTTTTAACAAACATTATAAATCCGTTTTTACTTTGCCGAGAGAGGAGGGGGGAGATACTGGAGGAAGCAACAACCTCTCTAAAGGTTTTCCAATTTTCGTTGATTGCTTTAATAGATACAATAAATACACTCTGTTGATTTGGTTCATCAGTTCAGCGAATCAATTTCGGGAAATGCGCAAACCCGTAGATTTCGTAAATACAGCTTTCCGGGCTTTGTAAACAAGTTTATTTGATTTTGTAGGTTTTCTAAACAAATTAGATAGTTTGTCGGTGAATTTAATAGGTCTCGTGGATTTGACATATTTGGCATGATTGGTACGTTTCCTATATGAAAATTTGTAATTCAATAAATTTCATATATATTCTAGACCAGTTTCATAGACTTTCCAGATTTTCTACGTGAATCTGTTATTTTACATAAATCGATATAGTAGCTTCTCCAAATTTCTAAATTAATTTAGCGGACTCCACACAACTTATATTTTACTACTTGCTCTTCAAATGAGTAGTTTACACAGATTTCTTCTGATCCCTCGGAAAACTAATTCACCAAGATCTCTGCACCCTAAAAACCGATTGCGCCACACTAAAATCCAAGAAAAAATAGCAATCGTCCTCGGAGAACGTTCGATCAGTCTCCGTCCTCGATCCCCGTTCTTAAGACACAGAAACCTAACCGAGTCGTAGCTGCACCGTTCGTTCCACAGGAGCGATAAAGAAGTGGCGTTCGTTCGAAACGAGCGTTGACTTTTGGCTTTCGATTCGCCGATAGGGAAATTCCAAACGTGGCGAAATTACGAGCTCGGTGGACGAGAAGGAAGACGTTTAGGACGACGGTATGCAAAGTAGAGTCTCCACTCGGTGGCATCGGTGGCACCGTCCTCGCTGAAAGTAAAAACTTTTCGCCCCCGAGTCCTCTATCTTTCTCCTTTGTCCCTCTCTCTCTCTCTCTCTCCCCCGTCGACTAAACTCCTCGGGGCTAACTCTCGGTATTTCCACTCTGTCCTGCTTCGATTTGCAACTTCATTATCCGGCACGATCTTCGGCCCCGTGGAAAAACTCGTCTTCGTCCCCTCTTACGATTCTCCCTCGATTAAACTTCCCGTACGCTTCCCGCTACTTTGTCAGCTCGCCACGGTAAAAGAGCTGAAGCGCGGTCTACCGTGTCGATTATTTAAGTGGCCACCCGTGGCCCCACTAGTTCTTCCCATCCAACCCCCTGCTGCCGCCGCTTTAGCAAGCAAATGTCGTTCCTTCATTCGCAAAAAGGTTTCCGGTAAATTAGGAACTGACGGCTATTAAGCGGGATCGTCAACCTTTTGATCGCGTCGCGGTTTCTTCGACGATTTTTCCGCTGCCCCGTTTCGCTACCTGCTCTCGAATTCGCCACCACCATTTTATTTATTTTATTTATTTCTCCGCGTTCACCGACGTTGATTATATTCACTTCACAGAGGGAAGCTGCTAAATATTCAAGTTTGATGCTAGAATTGAGCTAAAAACGTTGTAACGTCGAGAAAGATACACGACAGAGATGAACAGAGAATGTTATTAAATTTTGATTTTTAGGCATTTGTTGCTGGGGCAACGTTTTCATTCATCTGTCTTTCAGGACTTGTTTCGGAGGTTGTGTCATAATTTTGTTATCGAAAAATATTTATCGGTTGGTTTATTTATAGCCTGCAGTCTCCTTTAAGGATTTTGAATCTACTCAGATTCTCAAACTCTAATCAGAGTTTAATTTAAAATTGCGCTGAAGAATATCGTTTCCCTCTTTCCTGTAATTTTTGTGTAACAGACCAATGTACAGCGGACATTACTCTTTGTTTAAACCCCGGGAAACTTGGTACCGCAGTTATCTTTCAGACGGAAACAAGGCAATTTCGTTCCTTCGAAGGGAAATGTGTTTGCGATATGGGGAAAGTCTGAGTGGTTTTTGTTTCGAGCCGGGATATTTTAACTCGCGCGGCGTGCTCCCTTTTTTAAAAAGTTCGAAATACAATTCCTGCGTGCGGAGCTGCATGTGATTCCCTCTAAACTTTGTTTCCACGCGAACTCTTACATTGCAGTGCTACCCGCTGCGTCGCGGCTCTCTTTCTTCTTGTTGTCCCGAAAATCCGGAGAATTTTCGCGTGCGTCGAATCCCATTCAACATAACCAACCGAAATTAAAACGTCCTTTTCCATTTTAATTAACTCGAACTGGGGCTTAACTAGCGAACTGCTGTCAACGCGGCCGTTCGTTTTTCGCTTAACCCGCGCTAACTGTGAGCGCATCAAAATTTTCTACTCTCCTATGGCACTCCGGGGTCTTTCCTGACCCTATAAAAACGTCTCTTTGCATTCACCCTTTGCAGTCGGAGCTGTTTTAACTCGAAAATTAACATTTCTTCCGAGAATAATCAGAATAATTCCATTGATATAACACCTCATACAAAATTTAAATAAGTTTCTAATATACTATAAAGTGTGTGTGTCTAATATACAATATTCTTTTTATATTTCCTTTTGGGAGCCTCGAGAGGCAAATTGATTTTTCGGAATCTTACTTTTTGACGCGGAAAGTTTGAAAGGATCGCGTGCACCGGAGTCGCGCAAAGATTGATTACGGCGATTTGACGGGTACAGCATCGCAAGCAGGTACCATAATGCATCAGCCGGGGATTTTTTGCGCAGGTAATTCTGCGCTCTAAAGTTAGGGGAAGATGCTACCGTGCAGTAACAAGGCACTCCCCGTTACACGAGCGTTATAGGGTTAAGCCGAAAACTCTGTTCGACGGTGCATCCTTTGAGGTTGGTTTGGTAGGGGTTGACGTGCTTCCCAACACCGAAGAAGAACACCCCCCGTCATCCCTCGAAGAAAGACGCAAGCTTTAACGGGGCGAGCACCACCTTGAGGTCGTCCACTAAAAGTCCGAGCACCCTCGCCTGGAAGAAGACGTTGTAACGCGGCACTTTCTTCGTCCTTTCCATCCCCTATCAAAAGTCCTGGCCCTCTTAACTCTCACCCCCATCACTTAGAACAGAGTCGAGCTCGACCGTCGTCGAGGGTGCTTCTTTCTTGCCCTAATCAAAATTCACTGCATCCTCTTTCGCCAGACTATCCTCCCACGAAAACGTCTTTCGTTTCCTCTGCACCTTGGCTCACCGATTTTGTTCATTTTCACTTCGTTCGTGATGTGTTAATCGCGCATTTTCAATTTGTTATGTACATTTATCTGGCTCAGACAGTCCATTGGTATTTCCGAATCAGAACATGGTTGTTCTCGCGGTATAAAATCCTGGCCCTTTTAATTCTTCCTCCCATCGCTTAGAACAGAGTCGAGGTGCTTCCTTCTTGCCCTGATCAAAATTCACTGCATCTTCTTTCGCCAAACTATCTTCTCACGAAACCGTCTTTCGTTTGCTCTGCTCCTCGGCTCACCGACTTTGTTCATGATGTGTTAATCGCGCATTTTCATGGGTTCTTGCAGTGTGCAAAATTTATTTATTATGTACATTTATCTGGCTCACACAGTCCATTGGTATTTCCGAATCAGAAGATGGTTGTTCTCGCGGTATAAAATCCTGGCCCTTTTAATTCTTACTCCCATCACTTAGAACAGAGTCGAGCTCGACCATCGTCGAGGTGTTTCCTTCTTACCCTGATCAAAATTCACTGCATCCTCTTTCGCCAGACTATCTTCTCACGAAACCGTCTTTCGTTTGCTCTGCACCTTGGCTCACCGACTTTGTTCATTACGTGTTAATCGCGCATCTTGATGCGTTCATGCTCATCGCGTACATTTCTATGGCTCAGACAGTCCATAGGTGTTTCCGAATCAGAACACAGTCGTTCTCGCAGTGAACCCATCAAACGAAAAGCTAAGAGGTAACAGGTCCCGCCGGAATATCGCGTCCGGATACACAGACGGTACGTAACAATAGAGGAATATGAGGCATAATACTATTGACTATATTTCCAATAAACTGCAGTCAGATTCGAAGCACATTTCGAACGGCTCCGAAATCTGCAGGATCGCTCGAGCCCACTCGAAGGCCCGGCGCGGCGCTCAATACAATATCGCGAAGCTTTGACGTCGATAAAAACCGCCGAAATGGAAATTGTTAATATCGCGCCATTACTTTTACATCGGATCTCATTCTGCTCGAGCAACGAAGGAGAAGAAGACGTTGACATCTCTCAGTCTCGGTTCTCTCGTATTCGACGGATCGAAAAAAAACCCACCGAAAATTCATTGTTGGATTCGCGCGTGCGGAGTAAGTTGAATTATTGAAATTGCAATTCGTGTCGAAAGGGGAGAAAAAGCAGTGGAAATTATGACGGGCTTTGTGCTCGTCGAACAAAATTCAATTCGGTTTTGTTGACGGGCTACGGGCGCGACGGGAGAAAATTACAAAATCCTGCGAAAACCAGTCCGATATAAAATAATTTATTAATGCAGCCGAGCCACCGACACGGGCAAATAATTGTCTGCAATCGTCACGCGGAACCACTTCTATTCGTTTCAGTTTCCCATTGCTCCAGCTGGAAGTCGGCAAGTTCTTCTTCATAAGAAGACGAATAATCGAAGTCGTATAAAAGCATAAATAAATTGCATAGTAATCGAAACTGTCCCACAACGTTTCTGAGAGCCGGGGCTACCCTAACTCCGCGGAATCCCGGCGATATATCTCCGGGTAGCCTTTATCCGGTCCTTAAAACAACGCGAATGAAGATTTGTCCGAAAAGGTTCCCGCGAACGACCATAAACAAGGCGGGCATGCTCCAGTCCCATAAGTCGCGAAGCGTGCGTGTGCGTGCTAGCCGTGGAACTTTCCTCTCAGAATTTTTCGAATAAATTCCCGTTCGAGCCTAAAAGGTTTCCTATCCCCTGGAAGCTCGTTCCTGCCGATGGTTCAGAGGCGTTTCCGGCCCGGTTATTTACGACGGGGATGATCGTAACAGCCGGTTTTCTTCGTTTGTTATTCGCGTCCCGCGCGGCCACCGACAAATACGACCGGCATGAATTAATCGAGCCATCCTGAATCCCCGGTTGTGCTCGATCAATCGGCAAAGTGAGTCTCGGCTTTTCCGCTGGTTCAGCGATTTTTTCTCCTCCCTTTTTTTCGCTGGATTGCGATCGGAGCGCAGAATATGCAGCGCGTTCTGCCATTGTCGCGGAGCCGTCGCATAATAACGTTTTGTCCCCGGGATATCCGCGCGAGCTTTATTACAATTTCCCGCGAAAAGTTTCGGGGCCACCCCCCTCGGGGCCGTATCCCCTTTGACGGGCCGCTTAATTATAATCAAGCAATTTCTTAGAACAAACAAGCACTCTCCCCCCTACCTCTCTTTCTCTCGGTCTCGCTCTCTACGCGAGCAGTAATTCCGCTGGGAATTAACGATGCAAATTAACCGAGCCTTCGCCACAATGTAACTTACCGCGCACCACCCCACTCTCTTTCCGAATGAATATGAAATATTTAAGCGGCCCACGGCTGGCCACGACTTTCCGACCGGCTAATTCGGTTTAATTCGAACGCGGATCCGCAGACGTTTGTTCAGGAAAGCTCGCGGATCCGTCGAGTTCGAGATTTCCTACCTTCGACCAAGCGCTAATCGATTCGTAAGAGATAATTTGTTGGACGATTGTTTCGCGACGGGAGAGAATCTATTCACCGTGAAGACGATTTTCAAATGCACGTTCGAAGTACGCGCATGATTTAATATTCTTTATTCCCAGGATTGTCAAAATGGAAATATTTCATTCTCCTTCTCACATTATTCAAATAAATGTACGTATTCCATTTTATGCATCAGATTAGTTGAACGAACACGTTATATCCACTGATACTCTGATTCTGATCTTAAAAAATGTTATTCTATCTGTGTTGTGTACTGTAATTATGCGTGAACAAGTTTTTCCGTGAATATCGTCTGCCTTTCGTCAAAGAGTTATGACATTGTTAAACAGTCTCATAAATTTAACGAGTTTATATTTTAAAACTCTAAAGGACTAAGAACGTTGTATAGATCCGGTCTGATCCGATTTTATGCATTTTTAAGGAAAATGGATGGATGCAAACAGCAGAAAGTTTAAACTTTAAGAACACGATATATATTTCCAACTTCAAAATATTATTAACTGGTCTCAGGATTGAATGGACAATCTTGATTTTGAAATACAAATACATATGTTCGGAACGGGAATGTCGAGTGGATCCACTAAATTTGAAGATTCCTGGCGCAGCAGGACGCTCACAGTAAATTCGTGCAGCGGTTGGCGGAGATGGATGTGCACGCAAAAACTGATTTACCGATGCCTCGAACGACACCATGAATTCCGAGCAGTGCAAACAGCTTCCGTAACCAAGTGTAACCTTTTACAAGAGTCTTTCGCGGTGTTACAAGGCTGGAAGCCGAGGGACGAGGACGGTTTCTTCGCTCGTAATCGAGAGACCTTACAACGCGAACGACTACAATCACTGATTTGCCTTTTAATGAATCTACATTCATTTCGTTGTCTCTCTCTCTCTCTCCCCTTCCGTTCCTCTCCCTTCGAGGTCGTTATTGCGCGGTCGCTTCAATGTACAGCATTAATTCCCGCGCGTTGTTTCCTCCGTTGTCGAATAAATTAAACAACGCGTTGTCTCCGATAACGAATAGTGTCGATCGCGCGAAGAATTATCGCCCCGGTATATAGATATATATTTTCCTAAACCGATCACCGGTTGCCGAACAACCATGATATTAATTCTCTGCCCGTCGGAAGACTCCGTGGAACCCCCATCGATAGACCACGAACATTCCTCTTTCTGTTTGTCGTTGCTATCTTTATGGTAATTCACGTATTCGATTATTTGATCAGCGTTGTTCCCTCTGGCTGAAATAAAACAGAAGTGCTGTTCAATTCCCAAACATTCCTTACAAATTGTTTTGTATAGGACCCGTTGATGGTATTTCGTTCATTTTCAATTTATGCTCTCGACCGACCAGATCTGTTGTATTCGTCATTTCATATTTGAAGCTCATAAATCAAAGCGTGGCTCAATTACAGAGGAATCGAATTTCTTACAATATTTAGGCATAAAACTTCCGATTGTCATTTTTTCCGGAAAGTGAACACTCAACTTACAGGAATGACAATTTGTGTAAGATGAAAAATACAAAACGGCTAATTTGACTGGCAGTGGTAGGTTTAGTGTTAATTATGCGAAGGTAAAAGTTCGGAAGGGAGAATTGATCGAGTCCACTTTCCGCTGAATCAACTCGATATCCCGTGAATTTGTGTGCCGAGAAAAAGTAGCCGGAGCTCGTGTACAGGTCGATCCCACAGCAAGGCTAAAACGAGCCTCGGTTCTCTCGGCGCTCTACCTTCCCTTCCTCTTTCTCTCTCTCTCTCTCTAAGCGGTACATTGAAAAACCGAGTGTCTAATTGACGTCATTAACTTCCCGGGAAAGAATTCCGCGGGAAATTGTTCTCTCGTTTCTTGCCGGGAAAAAGGAGGAAGCAAAAAGCTCTGCTTTATAAAAACTTTAACGGGGCCTGTGTTATTTTCAATTACGCTCCTCGTCCCGACCCACCGCGCACCGCTACGAACCAACTTACGCTGCCCACCTCTCTACGAAGCGAGTTTTACACATTGTTGCTCGTTCCCGTATTCTTCACCGGCTCGGATAGTTCGATGGCCGACGGGGCCGATTCGAACGAACTTGGTCCACGCGGCCGCGTTCGAACGCGGAACGGAGAAACCCTGGTAGCTTGAAATATGGAACCCGTTAACGATCATACGGTCGAAATTCGATTAAAACGATGCCCGACGACGTTGAGGTATGCCCCGGCGGTTGCGCTGCCTTCGTTTACGGATTCCCGTGGTATTCTCGGCGATTTCAATGTTTTGGTGCTGATCGACCGTAAGCAAATAATTCCTCGTCCTTTTTGGTTGTTCGAATACATCATTCAGCGTAATTTGTATGGTTTTAGACGGTATTATTCTACATATTGTTTGAATCATCGATCGTATGGTTGTTAAATGAATAATATGTTACTAATTACGAAAATTTCGTAATTAGTTGATCGAACCGTTGCGCCGAGAACGCTAACATATTATTCATGTATTATTCTACTGTCTGATTTCAAATCGTGACAATTAGACTGCGGATCTTCATGCATAAAATGTTTGCATTGATTCCAAGATATTGGAGCCGAATAAAAATTTCCATCATCTTTTAGTTACCATAGTAATCTGATACTGATACACTGATGTCCTCAAAACTTTTTAACATGTCCACAGCATTAGATGAAGTCGATATCAATAAAGGGCCTGGACAAGGGTTTGGACAAAGGGCCACATTTTTCAAAATGTGTAGCTTTATTTTATCTCGGCCACTTTCGATAATTTTTAATAAATCTCTAAAATCAGGTCTATTCCCCGCAATTTGGAAAACCAGTCTGGTTACACCCATTTTCAAGAGCGGTGACAAATCTAATGTTGAAAACTTTATACCTATATAAGCATCATTAGTGTTATGCCCAAAGTCTTTGAAGAAATTGTCACTAATAAGTTATACGGCGGCTCTGTCTCTCTCTCAATATGTGAACAGCAACATGATTTCTTAAATAAGCGATCGACAACCACGAACCTAGCAATGTACTGCAACTATGTCTCATCTTCTTTGGATGCCAATCTACAAGTTGACACAATATTTACTGATTTCTATAAAGCTTTTGACACTGTAAATCATTCCCTCCTAATTGAGAAGCTTTCTGCTTTGGGCTGCAAGGGTAATCTATTGGCATGGCTAGAAAGTTACCTTAAAAACCGGTTACAAATTATAGCCCCTGTATAGCTCCCGTATAGCTCCCACTTGGTTCCTCTACTATTTATAACGTTCATTAATGATTTAACCACCATTTTCCAACATTGTAAGTATCTCCTATTTGCAGATGATTTAAAAATCTTCAGCATCATCTCGTCCTGGGATGATGCTTCCAAATTACAGGTAGACCTGGATTGTTTCTGCGACTGGTGTCACAGGAACGGTATGGATCTCAATATTAAAAATGCCATATTATGCGGTCCTCCCGTCGTTCTGTATCTCTTATATATCCTGACCGTCTTAATCACTGTATTCTCTTCTCAATAACAGAAGTTAAGGACTTAGGAATTCACTTCTCCTCTACCTTAGACTTTTCCAACCATTTTTATCACATTGTCAACTCCGCTTCAAGAATGCTCGGGTTCATACTTCGTTTTTCCACTGATTTTCATGCAATCCATACACTTGGGTTGCTATATATTACTTGAGAGAGTGCAGCATACATTTCTAAGGTTTTGTGCATATATGACAAACAATCCAATGTCAATCTTTGATCCTGATTACTCTAAAATATTAAACATAGTCAATCTGGTAACATTATCTGATCGAATAGTATCCGACCAGAGCTTTATTTTTAATTTGATAAATAATAATATAGATTGTCCCGCACTCTCCTGAGGCAAATCAATTTCTACGTGCCTGAACGTGTTTTGAGAACGAGAGTAGGATTTCAAACAACGAAATCCAAATCCACATATGGAGTAATAAATCCTTTAAATCGCATTAATGCAAGCTCAAATACGCTACATAATAATATTGATTGTTTTAATGGCACCTTACAGGAATTCAAAACAAAATTACGCAAGATTATTTGTTAATATCGTACCTGTATTTGTTTAGTTGCGCCTTTTTATGTAAATTTTAGCTTAAGAATTTTTTTTATGTTTATTTTTGTTTTTATCAGTTCTGCTAAACAACTGTAAACATTTGTACAAAAGGACCTCGGTCCGTATATAATAATAATAATAAAATCCGCAGTCTGATGATAATGCATGACTAGAAATAGTCCTATTCTACTGTCCGATTACAAAGAGGCTCATTGTAATTTCTGGTTACAAGCAGCCTCATTATGTTGTCTGATAAGGAACAGACTCTCCTTATTGCTTGATTACATCCAGTCCCATTCCACTAGCCAGCCCATGTCCCAATCATACACGCCAGAGTTTCCACAGTCTTCCTCTACCAGTCTGACCAAACGCGGGTTCGCTCTACTAGTGAAATCCAGCCGTCCCGGTCTCACTCCATCAATCCGGTTACCCAAGACTTACGTCCACTTATCTGGGACTCTTCGACTTGTTTGCACAATCAAGATGCAAATGTCAGTGATCCAATCAAACACGATCCCCGTCGTTCGAGCAACGTATTAAGAGCAGAGAATTACAGTGACTGAGATTTCGCACGCACGGCCGAGCGAGCCGTTAATTGCCAGTTAATTTAGGAGAATCGAGAAGGCTCGACTGGAATCTTATCATTCCGTCAACGGACTCGGCATAGCGAGTCGTGCCGATCGAATAGTGCCGCGAAAGGAGCTTTAGTCCACCGTAAACTTGCCCGTAACCGAATGGCTTTCTCACCCTCTTCTGGGATCCGCACCTTCGGGCCGCCTCTGCCTCTTTTCCCGCTTTCCAGCCACCGTCACCCCGCTGCCACCTCCGCACCGACCAATTTCCCCGTTCGCAGACCGAAGTTGAGGATTATTCAACAGCCAGCTCTCCTGGAGGGGTGTTACTTAGCGGATATGACTCCTGCTTCTCATTATCACGACTACTTGTACCACTTAGTTCGCTCGTGTTTTGTTCTCGATGGAATATTTCGGAGCATTTGTAACGATGCTCTCGCCCACTCTCTCCCCATCGCATGCTTTCTCTCTTTCCCCCCGCTAATGCCCGGGATCCACCACGTCGAACTCTGATATAATCCGCTGTGGACTTGATAAGTTTATAATACCGTGAGATACATATCTACATTAATCGTCTTATGCCATTCAGAGGAACTTCCAGCATATTTATTCAATTCAACGTGTTTCGTCTGTTTGGATTGCTCGCGTCGGGTCTCTTCATTTTTACTATTACGATAGTTCATTCTGAAATTGAACAGTAGACTTCTGTAGAAAAATCGAAAATGACGATATTTTTTAACCGAGTTCTCGTTTTATATTTTCCAGAATCGTAGGAAAATTGCATTGTAATGCGCTCAGCAGAATTATTTCTGATCACTACGAAGCCGGTTGAGAGCTGTTTTAATTGTCTGCATTATGATGAGTTAATTCTACTTGCCCGCGTACAATAACCTCTGCTCCACGTTCCTCTTTTATCGTTCGAATGCTCATGATTATAATTTCACTTGTCCGAGCAAATAAGCACTCATTCAACTTGCTCGTCCAAATACGATCTGCATAACTCTTGTCTAGCTAGGACTGCTCCTAATCCATTTATCGAACTAACAATATGAATAAGTGGTATAATGCTTGTCTGCTGTTTCTGGCTAATATCCGACTTCATTTTCTCATGAATCTTTAACCCTTAGCACTCGAGGGGTGACTCAGAGTCACCACTAAAAATTGCTGTACCATTATTCAAAATACTGTTTACATTGCTAAATATGTTGGTATCTAACCAATTACTACAAATTTAAGTATTGTACGAGGTATTATATCAATTTCATAGTCATGAAATTAAAATTATCATATACAATGGAATCAATCTAGGTCGGAAGAAATGTTTAACACTAAATCTACCGAGCACTAAAAGCGATTAAAATGTTCTACCTTGCAAAAATGACAAGGCTCTATTTGTTTAGATTTTGTGCAATTTTGATAACAATATGTGCTTATCGAATCAATTTCCATGTAAGCAACTTCATAATTTCAATAATTCTCAGATGAAAAATATAAAACCGATCATTTGACCGGCAGTGGTAGGTTTAGTGTTAATTTTCGACTTAAAATAGCTCCGACAGCAAAGGGTTAATAATTATAATTGATGCGGACCAGGGGATCGATGAATTTGATGAAAAGCATGCTCGCTGAATGACGGTCGGGTTCGCAAGCGACGGGGAACTCAAAGACCACGGTCCCCCAGGAAATTGGACTCCGAAATTACATTACTATCACAATACATCCTTGTTTATGATTTTCGTCTGCCGCGAGTCGGCTCGCCTCCGTCCACAAAATCTGTTCATTTCTATGCAAATTTATTTAACTCGACCGTCCACGTTTAATTTTTTCCAAGTGTGTACCCCCCGCAGAGGTGTCTCAAGCGCCCGGCGAAAAAATCCTATCACACAGCGGCTTAGTACTTGAATTGCTTAATAAGAACTCAATTATATTAACGATAAGTACATTCACGGCGTGCTAGCCGCCTCGATTTTTATCGTAGTCGGTATCGCTGCGAAGTCGGCTCGTTTCTGCGGTTTAAACAATTCCGGAACGCAACGATTTGCTGCCTGATTCCATAGAAACTGCTTTCCTCCATCGTTCAGCTGAAATTTTGCAGTGCAAAATTTTAATACGGCACACAGTTCGCAGCGAGGTTGTTCGTCGGGATGAAAATCGCAAAAACCAGTGGGAACAACCGGCAGAGATTCGTTTCCGTACAAATATGTTACTCTCGGAGGGCCGCGAGAACCGGCAAAATTGAATTTTTGTGGCAAACAAAGGGAAACAAACTAAATTGTGCGTTCCATAAAAAGTAAAACCCCGGGAAAGAATTCTGAGAACGATGTGGTATTAAAGTTTTCTTTGTACGGGGCTCGGAGAGTTTTTTTTATTGTCATACGTAACTGGTTCTTTATTTATCGTTGCGTCACCGGAAAACTATTAAATAAGTTTAATCAACGATACTAATAGAATTATTTTGCTCGTGCAGTATCTGTGGTTTTCTTCTAATTTCTGCGAGATTGATAAAATAGTGTGGAAAAATTCAACGGAACTTATGTAACGAGACCGAGCACACACCGTTAATTATAACTGCCTCGTAACTTTCAGCACGCTGTTGGTAAATAATGTTTTACCGTTTAATTATATTCGGTAAACTCGGTTCCTCTGTTCTGACCAGTAATGCGTGTTTGAAGAATGCTATCGTCTGAAGTTTGTTTAAGCGTTTCACGGTGAAAAATAATCACGTGAAAATAAAATTATCGTTTAGTGGTTAATTATTGTATACGTGATTTTATCGTGTAAGCTATAAACATTTTTTTTATTTCCGTACGTCTATAATAAATTGCGTAGTCGAATAAATTCCCAGAGATGCGTAGCACCCCGGAAAAATATCGTTAAACCAGGAATCATGGTGTAGTCCTGGTGTTAAATTGCGAGAACGAGAATTGGCATAAATATCCGCGGCGCTGACAAGTTATTTTCAGATTTTTTGCGCCTAGCTGCCGGTGATCTCGTATCGAAGGGTTTCTGGGAGAGGCGCATCGATTTCCCATAAAGTCTCTGTCGGCTCGATTAAATTACAAAACTCGGACTGTTGAATCCTCAACGGAACGTGGGGAATTAATTCACGAACAAAGATATGCCGGAGACCCCTGGGGCGGCGCTGCTCTGCAATAACTTCTAATAATTTTCTGCCACTACGGGGCTGCCGATGTTATTATCCGTTGGTTCTGTTAATGGCCGACCATGTAGTTACTGGCTTCACCAATCCATATATATATACACACTCCTACACCCACGCTCGTCCTCGCAGCATCTATCAGCCTGATGGAAAATAAATAACTGATTCGTATCTTTCGACCATCGTAATTCTACTCTGCTCAAGTCCATTATTGGTTGGCCTAACTACACCGGCGCAAAGGAGCATAAATTCTAATGGCTACTTGTATTCTTGGCCACTCTTTCATGAGGGTGCAATTACTCATTCTTGAAACATTATCATTATTTCTTAATAATCACGTGGAAAATTGACCGACTCCCCTGACCTGGAAAATTGCGCTCAATCATTTTATCAAACATCGCCCATTTGGTCCCTCGATTTAGAAAGCTGTTCATTGTTTTCTACAAAAATTTATTCGTTGTTCTGCACATTAGTCTGTTGTTTAGCAAGAATAATTTTGTTTCTATGAAGATATTTTACAAATTAGACAGGTTGAAAATAGTATTTTATGGTTCACCCAGTGATAAATTTTATTTGTATCTCGTCGCATCTCAATTCTCAGTAGCTACATTCCAATTTTATTATTCACCTTTCCGTCCCATCGGTTTTTTACAAATTAAATTTGCAAACCCAGGAGCACATGAAGCTTAAAAATTGCTTTTACCTGCTGTAGTGTAATTGATTAAATTTTGCAATTAACATGACAATATTAAAATGATTTCGGGAAGAATTTAATTTTCATTTGGCTCTCGCTTCTTACGACTCTTGGCTCTTATTTATCGATTTATCATGTTTCAATCGATCGAAGTTGAGTTTTCATCACAGAGCATTTCTATTCGTCAAAGAACCTCATCTCTGGCTTATTAAAGTTCGATGCGTCGTCAGATTTTAATTAAGAAACCCAAATAGACGATGTCGCTCTGCTCGGGCAAGTAAAAGTAGGCAAGGCAATTTACCCGCAGTGTTGAAAGCTTTATTAACAGGCAGCAGACATCTATGAGCGTGTCAATATTATTTTATGTAGGTAGGACTCGCACGGAAATTCATTTAGTCTGACAGGGGTTTGAATGCTTAAATATAACGCGACTGTCGCACAAATATAATATATGAACTTTTGTTAAATATTCATTAAGCTCTTTATCTCGTTCAACTCTGCGATACGTTGATTAACACAGAAATCAAATTTGCACGTTATTAAATTTCCTCCGTGAAAATAAAACGTGTAACGCGAACTTTTTCCTGCCAGCTGTATCGACTCGTAATTTTCCACAATTATGTACTGCATCGAGCGTTCTACGATCTTCATTATTTTGTACGATCTGCGCCGATAACAAATGAACACTTCTGTTCCGAAAATGAACCTCCGAACGATCAAATTGTTCTTTTCTGTTTTGTCCCGTCTTTCCTACTTTTACATTTGTGTTCGATATTTTGTTCTATCAGAACTGTACTTTATTTTAGATTCAATTCCACCTTTATTTTATGCTACGAAATTCATTTACAATCATTATTTCACATCATCACTACTGATAACAATTTTTACGTTTTTACTTTCTCTCTCTGAAATTCGCGTTTCTGCTCGGTTAAAGTTCTACTGTATTTCACAGTTTTATATGACGTTCTTCATTTTATATGGATATATTCTCTACTATTTTGTACAATTACTATTGATAACAAGTTCTATATTTCCGCGCTGCCTCACATTCGAAACTCTATTTTATTAAACTTCTATTTTACTTCTACTTTGTGTTTCACTTTCTCTTCGTTTTATGTGAATTACTACCAGCGAAAAATTTTACATTTCTATTCTATTTCATACTAAAAATCCTGTTTTATTACATCTCTCTATTCTGTTTCACATTTTTATTTAATTTTCCCAATTTTATGTGAATTTTTGTTGTCTACGAACAAATGCTCTACATTCAGAACAGATGAAGCATTTAAAATTGCATTTTCACAAAAATGAATCTCCATAGCGATAAAAGTCTGCGTTACAATTTCATTTCACCTTCTTGAATTTATGTCAATAACTATTCGCTTCGTGGAGCCTTTTACTTGGTATTCCGCGAGTGTTTTGGGTCCGCAGCGTGGAAAAGGAATCGAACGGAATTTCACGAGTTTCCGGTGCGATCTAGTGAGCCGGGCACGAGCGCGTGCGAATCCGAAAAAGCTGTCATTTATTTTTCAACGAGCCAATACTTCCGCCGATAGCATATTTTCGACTGTCTCTGGTAACAGAGCAATTTTGTTATCCGTTACAACTTACGATTCGATCGACACACAGCGGTACACGGGTTCCCCATGAGCGTGCAGATAGTTGCCGTAACAGGAACACGTTTTATTTCACCGATCAGCAGAAGCAACGTGTTTCCCAACATTTACCGGGTATTTGTTCCGTTTTATCGTTTAGTCCCGCGTTCACGTGTCGAACCGGTGCGATCGATAACTGAGTTTCGTTGCACGAAAGGCGAAAGTGTAACTGTTTCGAAAGGAAGAACCTGGAAAGCTGCTGCTTCGCGAATTTATTTTAAAAAAATCCCTTATTGCGTTTCATCCCGGCACTGTCTTACCCGGAGAATTTCGCCGCGGTTGCAACTTTTCCTCCGGCGAAACTTGTAGTACAGATACATAAAACATTTTAACGTAGACCGGGCAACTCTGTTGCGAGACTCTCGGCAAAGATGTCTTTGCGTCTCGCAATTTTATTCGCGATAATTGGACTCTGGATTCTCACGCGAGATGTCTAATTTCGAGGAACGAAGAGTTTCTTCATGATTTTTATCACTTGAGAGTATACAGTTCATTTCAATAACCACGATACAAAAGCGTAACATTTACAGAAACAGTTGAAAAGATTATTCAATCGTGGAATTGTTAAACAAACTGTTTATCGTACGTATACTTTCTAAAAACAATATTCACCGCGCTGAAAATACAGAATTTTTTCATAGGGAATATATATTTCGGTAAGTGTGCGATACATATTGGTCGAACGATGAGTTTCGCCAATTGTGTGTTTAAAAATATTTATCAGAAAATATCGACGCGCATCGAATCAGTGATCTGCTATCGAGTAACAGGTTCAGCGACGCGTCTCTATAATAATATTTATGGAAAAATTCCCACGTCCATCGGATCAAATAATTCGATTAGGATTGCCCGTTAATGCGGCTCGGTAAGAGAGCTCGAGAAACGTGAGCGGGGAGAAAAAAGAAGAAGAAGAAGAACAGAGAGGGAGAGAGGAAGAGAAGGGTAGATCCATTGAATCCTCTCTCCAGTGAAATTTATCATTTTATCCGTCACATACGGTTAACAATTCCCTCGGCAACGCGAGTCGTTGAATTTTAACGAGTCCCCGGGTAAAAAATGGCCGCGAGAAATGTTAATGATATTCTTCGCCGACTTCCGGCCAACCCTACTCGCGAAACGCTTCTGACAGCGGCGAGAAAGAAACCAGTGGTTTTGCTAATGAAATTTATTCATACGACTCTTTATCCGTCTTCCATTAAACTGGCTCGGCCAAGATACCCTGTATACCTTGCTCGTCGTTGCGAATGAAACCTGTGACGAGCAACGACGTATTTGGATTAAAAATCACAGAGGTAATCAGGCAGATCTTTGCTTCGTAGTGGATCCAAATAATAATTTAAATTACGTTCCCTTTTTTCCACAGAAAAGATATTGATACAGGTTTAAATGTCGAATAAAGAAATCTACCTTATTATTACAAAATTACCTCGCTTCTCTAAAATCAACGAGAGAAGGAGTACAGTTATTTAAATATTATTATTTGAAATAGAATAGTGAGGAAATTTTCCACGATTTCGCAGTGGAGTTTTGACAAATGAAGTTCTTGCCAGGCAGCGACAGAACGTTTCAACGCCGGGCCGAGTCGTACGCATTATAGTGGACTTTTGTATAGGCGGATAGGTTCGCGAATGAACACAATGGTGCCCTTCAACGAGCGATACAATTAACAATGACCTGCAAAGTTTCGATTGGATTTCTATTTGGACTATTTCCGGTCAGCGAGGCTATTTTAAGTGACCTATACCTGTCGGCGACATCGCAAAGCTTTCAACCTAGGAATTCCTGGACAAGAGACTAGTGATTCCGTCAATTACAATTAAACCGAGATTCCAAAAACGGGCAACAATAACAGCCCTAGAACGATAGAGAAGAATGGTGGAAAATGGTCGCTTTTATACCGGTGGGGATGAGAAATTCAGCCAGTATTTTCTAGAACGTTGAAAACATCCAGATCATGGACACATTCCTTTTTTCCATCACGTAGCCAGTAAGTGCTCGTAACTGTTTTATTACTTAATTTTATCATTGGTCTCTCGTTTGCGTAAAACTCCAACTTTCTGTGGTATTCTACTTCACTGTGTGTGCTGTGCACCACGAGCATAATTGTTTTAATATTGAGGATACCGAGCACTCTAAAACCGATTTATAAAGTGCGTTGCCTTGTAAGAATATCAAAATAAAATTTATTTGGTATATCACACATGTTTTCACGTGTCTTCATAATTTCAATAGCTAAAACGAAAAATGTAAATCCTATTATTTGACCGATGCTGATAGATTCATTATTAAAAGCATAGGATGGACAGATTGGTTTTTACTTTCCCATCACTGTTCTGCTCGCGAGCAGACTGTGGATTTTTATGGAAATTCTCATTGGTGATTTAACACAATTCAGAATTACGCAAGATTGGTCTTCGTCTCATTTAAAAGGTTCCTCATTGTACATATGAGATAAAACACATTCATTTTTACTTTCCCACCACTGTACGAATAAATGCTCTGATTTTTATGGAAATTCCATGGGCGATTTCACACAAATCAGAATCACGCAAAAACGGTCTTCGTCTCATTTAAAAAGTTCCTCGTTGTAAGAATGAGTCATGTCTGACCGGGCAGAATTCACCGGAACATTTTATCGCCGTAAACCTCGCAGCACCTAAATCACTTCTCGCCCGGCGATTTTGAAGTTTCCCGAACAACGGCCGCGCGATATACAATATATTTTCCGGTTGCTTTACGCGGGAAGCTTATTCCCGGTTCCCGTACCGTGCGAAAAATCGTGGTTTCCGGTTGTTCCGTTTAATTATGTGGTTTGTCGGGCCGAAACGACGGTGTTTGCCAGACACAGTCGAAGAGTCAGGCGAAGCGTAATTGCTTTAAGGGCTCGGGGATCTCGAAGGAACACATTCACCGTGGCCGTATTTGGTTTCTCTAATGGCTCTTTAGGAAACACTCAGCTTCCGCATTTCCGAATATCGCCGCGCTGAGACATCCGACCTCCGGATAGGGGTTTCGGAACTTAGCTCACCGTTGCACCAACACCCGGCCGTCTTTTTCCAGCTCGTCATCAGCGAGTGTTCTACAAGGAAGTGCACTTCGTGCTCGGACTTCCGTACCTGTTCCTCGGGGACGGCGAAAGCAATGACGCCTAGCAGCCTCTATCTTTCTCCTTTCCACTTTCTCTCTTGCGTCCTCTCGTTCTATATTTATCTGCCTACCTCCGTCTCCTTATCTAAGGCGAAGACGATGTACCTGGCGATTTGTGTTCCCACCGATCGGGCAACTCCACCGTTTTATTGCATCTTATTGGCTCCTGTTCTACTTGTTCGATCCATGGAACGCGATGCAATCTACTCGACGTGGAATTTCGCTCCCTCTACGAGGTGTCTCATCAGCGGAGTCCCGGGAATCCGGGCTATATACGTGAAAAAAAGTCCAACGTGACAAACAAAGTGTTACTTCGTTTTCGAAAAGAGTTTCGGGATTCGCATGGACTTTATTTCTGAAATATGTACGCACTAAAGTTTCTTCAATAAAGAGTTTACGAATACAGTGGACAGGGTTTATATAGCAACTAAATGTAGTTGATTTTATTGGCTGCATTTCGAAGCTTCTAGGAGGACAAAAGTCGAAAGATCGTCGTTCTACCTATTATCCGCGGTCTCCATAGCAATTCCCCGACCACGAAACTTCGTATTCTACTGCATCTACATAAAGACGACGCGGTCCCGTATCACTTTTCTGTTTAGTCACGGTCGTTACTCTACTTACCTCGCCGGTAACGAGCTTTATCCTCCTCCGCACGATTCGCCGCGGTCTTCATTCTACTTGTCCGACTTGCGGCACTTGACCCAGACAGCAGCACAGACCAGTTGTTACTTTATCCCACCAGAAAATGTCTTCGTTTTCCTCCTCGTGAGCAGCTGTCACTGCCGCTCGAATAAACGGAACGATGTTTGTCGGATTGGTCGATTGGATATCCCCGAAACCAATCGTCCGATTCACTTAAAACTTGGCAGACGAAGTCAACAGACGTTTCAGTCTCGTCTGAATGGGGTTCGTGTCGATATTTGGAAAATTAGATTTTTGCGAGCTGGGTGGTCAACTCGGAAAACTAACTCATCTTTAACCAGTGAATCCACAAAATTTAAACTTGCTGGCTTTAGCCTACATTCCCCGAAGAATTCGCAGGAATTTGTTCGAGTTCGTGTATTGCTCCAGTTATCTATCGAAAAATGTTTGAACAAACGCGGCGATGGTAGAACGATTTTTCCCAAAGGACTGGGCGATTTCGAAAATTTTTTTTGTACAAAACCAGTGAACCAATAAAATCGAAACTCGCTGGATCTGTTCACCAAGCCCCAGGGAACTTCGTTTTACTTGTCCGACCTGCAGCACTTGACCCAAACCACCAGAGGATGTACTTTACCCGGCCGGAAAATGTCTTCATTTTCCTCGTGTCAGTGCCGCTTGGACAGCGACGATGCTTATTCGACCTTGTTCAAACCGCTCTAACGTTCTACTTCATCCAACCACATACAGTGGTTATCACACTTTGTTTAATCAGCTGCGGTTCCCAGTTGGCCCCGCTTGGAACGAGTCCGTGCCTACGACTCGTCGAACCGTTCGCCACTCTGTCCAGCTTCGCAGCAACGCTTACAACGCGCGCTTTCTGCAATTTTTACTTTATTTTTCCTTGACAAACAACGACGCTTATCTCCGCTGTGTCTGGGCACATCTCTTATGCTAATTAATCTGTTCTGAGCTGTGCTTATTTTCGTCTGGGCAAACGTAATTCTCACTCCACTTTGCCCGGTCGCACACCACTCTTTGCTTTTTTCTCGTCGCGAGGAATCTCGTCTTTTCTACTTTGTCTTTCCAAACACCGTGTTTACCGAGTGAATAGAAAGGTACGTCTCTGTCCGACCACAATCCTCCACGCCGCGCAATCAGCGACTACTTTGTTTAATCCGCCGTGCTTAATTTACATCGGTCGGTCATTCTACTTCGTTATGACGAGCGCGCCGCTTAGTCGACTTCACGCGCACACACAGTATTTTTTATCATTTATCAGAGCTAAGTCATTGCCATTTTAAACCTCTGCTACTTTACCACGCTTATATTAGCTTGCCGAGTTGTCGATGTTGTCGTTGTATGCGTCAAATCTTGTAATCGAATTTCAAATCACTTTAGCGATCCCCACTCCGCGCGCCAGCGCTCCCTACTCCATTACGTGTTCCTACTCCGACTCATCCCCGTGGTGTTCCGTTCATTCAGTTCCATTTCGGACAATTTCGGACTCCATTAAGAGACGTCGTCTCTCGGAGTCATCCCCTCATTCCATCTCGCGTATTTCCATATATTGCGTTTCTATATCTTACTATTTCATGTCAGTATTACTACATATATCTTGCGTTCCATTTAAAAAAGACTAAAAAGTATAAAATAAGAAGATATATAAAAAAAACTTCTTAAAAACCACGCTTATATTAAAATGCACTAAAAAGGAGAAAATAATTTTGTTAAGCAATGTAGTTTAGCGCTCCACGCTTTTATTTATAGTCACTAATGCCTGAAAACATTATTTTCTCCTTTTTAGTGCATTTTAATACAAGCGTGGTTTTTAAAAAGTTTTTTTAATATACTTTTTTATTTAAATCAACCATAATAAATGTTAACTCATCAATTTGGATAATGAAACATTGAGAATTAATTCATCTGTTCCTCGGTATCAATTTTGACAAATTCGGTTCGTGAAATGATGGACGGATGAGGGTTAATTTGAATTAAAATTACAATATTTTTGAATTAACTTGACATTTCTCGAGCGTTTGTGTACACGATCAAAATTGAGAACACAAGGCATCTGTATCTAGACAGCTTCCGAAAATTGTTTTATAGTAAGACAAAAAGATTGGAGCACATTGTTCCAACATAGTCGTGCCAGACTCCACAGACCCTGCCACGTGACTCTAGATTTTTCAAAAAGCATTGTTGTGGACAGATCTGGAAACGATAATGTCGTCGAAAAGTACAAAAGCGATCTCGCGTGCATCGAAACGGATGTAATATACCCGACGATTTGCGCTCCCATCCGCACATAAACGCGATTGTTTCCCTTTTTATCGCAACGCAGGGCTATCGGCAGGACGATCTTGATTCGCCGACAAGGAAAAACAATCGCGTCGACGGATCAATAAACAATCCGGAGCCGATTGTTACGCATTTACGATGTAATTTTCGATTTTCTGTCGGTCCGAAGGGGAACGGGAAAATAATTGCTCCCCACGGCGGGATAAAGAATCGCCTCGGATGCTCTCTTCTCGCGATCATTTCAAGCCGCTGCGGCTCCGATTGGCGTGGAAATGGCGATCCCGTGCCAACTCGAATCGAACGGGCGACATAAGTCTTCGATACTTTCGATTATCGCGCGAATCTACAGGCCCCCCGAAGCATTCACTGCTTCGTGCACTGCCGAAACGTGGGATTATGAAGATACAGCGGCGATGAAGCCTGGCAATGTACTTATGGGATCTTCATACTTTCGCGACTCCATAAAATCAATCTTCGTTCGCAGTTTTATAGCTCGGAAATGCAATCTCGAAGTTTTATATTTTAATCAAAACGATGTTTGCCGAGTTCGGTGGATATCTCGGATACCGATCGCACGATTTACTCAAAACTTGGCAGACAACTTCGGGGGATGTTTAAGTATGAATTAGAGGTTCTAGTTGGTAATTGTGACATTCGATCCTGAGGAGGTGGAAAATCAACTGTGAAACTGCGTAATAGCAGGCATAGTAATAGCCTGCGGATTTTATGCATTTATAATAATGATTCCAAAGATTCAAAGAATTTTATTAACGAAAAAGAGAAGCTTCTACGTTTTATTTTGCATAGACGATCTATTTCCGAGAAACAAAAATGTTTCGCATTCACTGATGGTCAGCGAATTTCCCGGTGTCCAAACATGGCTCCGCGGATCCATAAAAAAAGATTCTAATAAACCGGTGGCATAAAAGAGCGAGTTCGCAGGGAGATGCTCAGTCTCGTAATTACTCGCTAATCCGGAGCTAACTACGGCGAAGAATGGGTGGCAAAAAGCGCGCGATGATTGCCGGCGGTGACCCCGGGGGCTGTGAATTTATGTCGGTCTCGGGAAAGAATCTAGATAAAATCCCGCGAATCGCGAGCGTCACTCAGTGTCGTAGCCGAGTAAGCAAGCAAGCAAGCAAGCAAGAGAGGGAGAGAGAAAGAGAGAGGGTAGGTGGTGGGCGTGGAGGTTGACGGTCTCGGATCCCGGAGACAAAACACCGGCGGCTTATCGTCTTATTTGCACATATAACGCGCTATTTCGTATCAGCCTTATCCCCGGTCGGAGATATGCAAATTCTTAGCTGTGGGGTTCCGCCCCGAAAATCCGCGTTTAAGTTCCGCGAACGGCCGGTGTTAACCGAACTTCGCGGAAGAGAGAGAAGTTCAGAGCCCGGGCGCGCGCGCGCGCTCGTGCGTCTTCATGAATTTTCCCGTGGCAACTTCGCCGATTTCTTTCCACCAAGCAGCGCAGCGCCGCGAGGAACGCGTGCCGAATTATACAGCCACCGACCGCGAATCTCGGCAATTAAACAGCTCGCAGAGTTACGCGAACATCGTCGGGAAAATCGGGTGGAGGGGGAGAGAGAGAGAGAGAGAAAGAAACGAGAGAGATAGTGACGGCGGCAGCGGCTGCCTCGGTTTTCCCGGCGACTTAATGAAATTGAACGCACACGCGGTCGAACCACCAGCCGATCTAAATTGAATCCTTCGGAGATCCTTCGATCCCCCGCACCCCGAACCTGTCTACCAACCCTCTCCCTCTGTCCCATTACGCTCGTGATTCTTCTTATCCGCCGAGCGGCTCTTGCATGGGAATTGCCGATTCCCGTGGAATTTGCTTTGCAGATTCGCCGATTGAGCAACGCCGCGCTGTGGACAATCGTTTGAGACTGTTTGCGGATACATTTTTTTCAATCGCTACGGTCGGGCGCGTCTTATTGCATTTTTCCTGGAGGAGGGGTGGACGTCCTGTGGGAAAAATGATTTTAACCCGGTTCTATATCGAGCTAGTTTCGACATTGACTTTTACACGAATAGTTCCTTATTTTATTGATTTTTAAAGTGAGAACTTATTAGACAGTGAACGAGTCTGATCCGTCACGCTCCGTAGCGAAACGCTATTCACTTAATTTAGCCGAGCGAGTGAGAAACAGACAGGTTTGCAATCGCCATAGAAGTTTTCACTTCGGTCGTGCGGAATTATGCGGACAGTATTGGTCTGTTTTTTTTATTTCACAAATTAATGCATCAGGTAGAATTGAAAAAGGAATAATATTATTCAATAGGCGTAGTCCTGGCCCCTCGCATTGCGAGGTAGCTTGGTCCGGCAGGAAGTGGTCGACGTATAAATCCAATCGGGAATTGCACGTCATTGTTAATTGTTTCGCTGCTAAAGGGCACTATTATGTCGTTTCGCGAATCTATCCTCGTTTGTACAAAAGACCGCTATTATGGACCGCGCCAGTTCATTGTTAAATCGTTATGTTACCGTACAGCAACAACGTGCGTTTACTACGACCAGTGTTGCACTGGGCGAGTCCTAATTAAACAAACTTCGAGACACGGTCATGTAGGTAATTACTCTCAATACATAATCGAACGTACTCCTTTGTCGAACCCGAAGAACTAAACGATTTTGGTCGATTACTGGTTCGTTAATGAATGTAATACAATAAATGTACTACATGTTCGTTGTGCGCACAATGCAAAAATTGATCGAGAAAATTAATTTCAGAAAGCACATAGAAATGCAGAGTAGCCAAAGTGAGCGAAATTAATACGAAAACAGAGGGAACGAGATTTTAAACAGTGGAGTGTCGATGGAAATAGAAAGCTTGACGAAGATAAACGCGGAAGCTGTGATTCTAATGCAGTAACGAGCGAGCGATACCGTGAATGATTCAAACGAGCATGCAGCGGGATCGTGGCTCGACAGAAAGCCGATGGCGTAACCCGATTTCCCGGACAATTTTCCAATTGCTGGCTAGGGGGACAACGAGTAAACCTCAATAAATAAAAGGCGCGGCGTCATGTAAGGGGTTGTCGGTATCGGAGAGAGTGAGAAAGCGCGCGCGGTGTCCATTGAATAAATCAACCGTGAGCGGATGAGCACGGCATTAGAACCAGGGTGTGACATTGGAATTTGAAATATTCAATGAGCTACGGAGATAGGCGACCGCGTCGTATCGACGTCGAATCTCGTCGGGCAAAAGATAATTTATCGTCGGACGGCAAACATCGAAACTCGCGGACTCGGTTTGAACGAATTTCGACGAGCGCAAACACGCTTTTCGAAGGATTAATAATTAAGGCGCGGAGGAGTTCGAATATCCCCGGCCGATAAATCAACGAACGATGATCTTCGTAGCGCGGCCACCATCGCATCGAATGGAGTAGTTCCCGTGTGTGCCACACATCGGCTCTCTGCAAAATTCATAAAGCTTCCCCGGCCATCGGCTACGCCGGCTACGTATAAATATTTTCCTTGTTTGTATGTTGATCAAACAGACAACCCGTTTCCTCGATAGTTCAATCATTCGGAAATAAAAGCGCCGCCATTGTTCTAACCGAAGAAAAGCTCTCGGCGGACGTGCACCGTGTTACCAAAACCCCATGATTCTCCTTCTGTGACGTTCGCCTCGATTTTTGCACTTCTGGCCGTGTAACACCATTGTTTCGTTGCTTTCGTCGGCGAACGAATTCCGGTAACGTGGAATTTTTAAAAAATCATTTGTATATACGAAATCATGGATGCATGGAACTCGGCTCAATATTATTTTTTAATATTTTTCAATGTTTCACGAACACGCGAACTCCCGAAGCGTACGATGGCTAGCGGGTAGAATCGAGAAGCAGGTTTGACGGGAATTTTTCCTGAGAGAACGGAGAGAGAGAGCGAATATTTTCAAACGTTACACACGCATTCGTCAATGTTTAGAGAATACAGCGATTGTTTTCTTTTTCTTTTGTTCGGATCTATCCACTTTTGTCGTCGAAAGTGAGACAAAAGCATTTTTATATTCCAGAAGAATGTAGTTATCATTTCCGCCGGAGGTGGCGAGAAAGATTAAAAAAATGGCGAGCCGTGTCAATAATTTAAAGAGAAAAATTGACGACCGCGTGTCTCTCGGTTGTTTAAGGAACCGTAAAGCTCCTGGTGCAGAATTTTTCGTTTTACCTGCAGCCTGGGTAAAAGTTCGAAGAAACGCGGAGGCATAATAGCTATGTTTCCCGCATTAAACAACGAGACGTCTTCCATAAACACACCGGGAAACATCGATCGGCGGCGAGGAGCTGTTTCGCACGTTTTTACATAATGCGCCGTATCTTCTTATTTATAAAGTTCGCTACTTTGCAACGAGCGTCGGCTAGAGTAATGGCATTCGCAGGCTACGTGACATGCAATAGTTACCAGCCGACCGCTTGAACGACAAGGTTTCATTCATAAATACTGAAATATAACGTAAAATGTGGCGCACAGGAGGAGAGAGACTCTCTTTCTCATTCGCAAGGAAAAGCATTCGAAGAACAGTTACGAGGTGTTTCTCCTTTCGGAAACGGTCGCACTCGACTTAATCAAAACCGGCGTTTTAGTATTATTTTTGCGACGTTAATAAATATTAAAATAAAAGGTCCGTTCCCGCGATAAGTCCCCGACGAGAAGCCACTGTTTCAGCATTATAATGGAAGACGTTCCCCGAAAGTACTTAGCTCCGGCAGCCATTAAGAAACTTCGCGGCACTTCGAATGCCAAATCAGTCTCCATAGGACTTTCATGGGATTAGAGATCTGCCTCTTTAACTGACCAAAGACTCGCTAAAACCGACATTTACGGCGGCCTCACCAGTTTACGATCAATTAAATCTATTGCGTTTATTAACCCTAGTAGGCTCCTTCGCTGACAGCTCCGCCATTTCGGAGCCCGGATACCGGAAAGTAGATCGTTCGTTTAATCAGGTTGTAACTTGTTGGATTTGGACGAGATTGACATTTCCGGAAGCTTATTACCGCGATTTTTGACGACTGCTGAGGCTCGATCATTTTCATTCGAGTAATAGTCTCAACGAAAAATACTGGATTATTTTATTCGAGTCGTCTCGATGATCACTGGACAAGATTGCTAATGCTAAGCAGCATAATAATTATAATATTGGTATGAGCTTCCATAGTTTTCCGCACGATTTCGTCGGTCGTTCCGTAGCCATTAAAATAATAAGATGTGTTAATCAAGTATCATATTTCACAATGTCTTCTATGTACTCTATATTCATTATTAAACTATTATATATACAACCAATAATAATCGTAATAGGTAGACTACGGATTTTATGCATTCATGACAAAAGGTACGTAAAATTTAAAACAGTGGACATATTAAAAAGATTTAAGACCACCAGTGTATTACTTTCACCTTAATAAGATAATTAAAATAAGAAAGAAATTTTTATTTGACTCCTGTATCTTGCAATCAATGCAAACATTTTTTATTTTGCACAAAGATCCGTAGTCTAGTACTAAGCATCTCCTCGTCGTGCTTTGCTCGAGGACGATTATTAAGGAACCTTAAGCAATGCAAGCAGCTTCATCGAAGGATTTATGAGTTTGTTTTTCCACGAGCTACGTATCCGTAGACGTTTCTGGTCCGGGAAAAACAACTATAACTTGCTATCGGCTTCTGCGTGGTCCCTTTTAATTGCTTCCTGGTCGAGAGGTCATTTGAAAGTACAATCGTGGTGGTGAAAGAAATTTTTCGGATTCCTCGGAGGCTTCTTTATTCACAGAATGTTTTTACTACCTTAATTTGCACCTATCCGTTTTTTCATAAATGCATAAAGTCAGCTGTCTAGGAAGGACGCTTTTAAAAATTGAAAATTTCATGGGCTGTCGCAGTTCGGTAACGAGGAACAAACACATGGAGGGATTCATGGTATATGGTGGATGAGTCCATCGCCGTTTTAGACACTGCCTATGTCTCCTCTCACTCGAAAGGGTTAAAAACCCTTGCACCCTTTTCCACGGTCGCCGCGCCGTCTCCTCGTTACAAACGTAGCGAAAACTTTTCGCATTTTCCTCTCGGCGTCGAGAATTGTCCGCGGGGTTTCAAACCGAGAACCCCGTACTAATTATTAAAACAGCCTAACGAGGGCTCTTTAATTTGCACCTCGTCCCTCGCCTCCTTCCACCAGGGGCCCTTTCATCTCGACCGTTCTCTTTTTCTATTCTTTTCGTCCGGAGGCCCCGGCGCTTCTTTCCGGCTCCGAGCCGGATGTTGTCTACCCTTTCTCGTTGATCCTTGTTCTGGGCTCTGCCTTATGTTACGTGGCCACCGCGAATAAGACCCTTCCACCTGTGTCCATTTAGAGGCGGAATTTTCACGAACAATAAACCCGCCACTGTACCTCTGCGAACAGCAAACCATACACTTTCCTTTTCGTTGAGTCGTATGATCTCCAACATGAGTTCATAATTCAGCAAGGAATTTATTTGAGAAGCGGCCAAGAAATATTGTACCTGGGTCTAATTCACCGTTTAGAAGGGCGGATTTTAACGAGGGGTGGTTTCAACCCTCTGTAGAAGATAAGTAGAGGGTTCATTCGAGAAGAAATGGACACCCAGACATTGGAGAGGTTCTCGGAAAGGACTACGGGAAGAGGTTGTCTGCAATGAGGATGTCTTGTGTACAGGGTGATTAAAATTTAGTGAAACAACCCTAGAAGTCCGTGTCAGCTTTACTTCCATTTCCACTGGCAGAGGCTTCATCGACGTCCAAAAACGGGCATCCTAATACAGCGAAAAGCCGCAGCTTGCTATCAATAATCCGTTTCCAGCGGCGCTTCTTCCGCACAAGGTAAACACAGCAGCGGTGCGAATTAGTTTCGCTGGGATTAACCGTGTCCGCGGTCGACGAAACCGCAGAATCCCTGGTGCTCGGTTTCATCCGAGCCATCTCGGCGTCCAGTCGTAGATATTAGACGGGGGTTTCTGTGTCTCGCGTACGAAAAATAATTTCGATTATACATGGTCCCCTGCCCTGTATCCACACGGTGGGAAACGTCTCGGAAACCGAGGCGTTTGCTTTACGAGGTCGAAACACCGACCACCGAGATTTATGGTACTCTCTCGTGGACGTGGATCTCGAGTTTCGGCTATCCCGTGATGCTCTCACAAGGACGAACAGGTCAAGAAAGTTGACTGAAAGGGTCGGCCAATTGGCTGATAGCGGATAAACGCGGCGCCAGACGATGCTACACACGCCCACGCGACAGCAACTCCTCACAATCACTCTTTCACCTTTGTCCATCTTGATGCAGACTCCTGCGAGACCCCGCTTTTCAAGGTGGAAGCGCCTGGAATCGAAGAATAACCTCGGAAACTTGATCTGCGCCTTTTTTTGCAGGTTGGCCGACGTCTTCGAATTTTTACCCTTTGTCAGAGGCGTTCTGTGTTTGACCTGTCGAGAACGTGATTTTTCATGTCCCACGTTCTATATGTGCATTAGACCGAATCTAAAAAAACCTTTTTTTTCGAAATAGATAAAAAAAACTTTTTAAAATGCACAAAAAAGGAGAAAATAATTTTTTCCCCGGTTCTCCATAAAATACCGAAACTAGTTAAATGATCGATAATATTGTTCCCCAAAATTTTAAGCAATTGGTTCAAAATTTCATCTGTTATAAAAATTTAATATAAAGAATAGAATCGGAAAATTTAATATACATTTATAAATAAAATCATGACATTAGTGACTATAAAAATAATAAGCGTGGAGCGCTAAACTATATCGACGTAATCTTCGTGAGCGCTCCACGCTTTTATTTTTATTGTAGTCACTAATGTCATGATTTTATTTAAATTTATATTAAATTTTTCTATTTACTCCGATACTAATTTCGTAACAGAAGAAATTTTGGTCTAATTGATTAAAATTTTGGGGAAAAATATTGTTAATCATTCAATTGGATTCGGTATTTTATGGAGAACCAGGAAAAAATTATTTTCTCCTTTTCAGTGCATTTTAATATAAGCGTGGTTTTTAAAAAGTTTTTTTTATACATTTTATTTTCTACTTTTATTGTCATCGGAAGCAAGTGTGTGTACAAAATTTCATACAATAAAAAAATAAATTGCATACAAGGTAATATAAGCGTGGAAAAAACGCCCCGGGAAAATTTGTGGTTCGACGCTCTATTGACAGGATCAAAATCCCAAAGTTGTGCGACGCAACAAGGTTGCGCAATCAGTCAAAAATTTGATAATTTAGGGAAAATATCTACATTTTTTTAAGAATACAAATTTTAACATTTAAAATTCGACATTTTTGTGAGCGAAACAGAATTTAATTTTCTTTCCGAGTCTGCTTCATATTTAATTACAAAATAAATTTACCCTACAATCGCAACAGGAAGAATGCGGACAATTTCGCGTGATCCGATTCGATCGCTGTGTAAGCGGAAACGATCATATCGGATCGCCGCGAAGAAGATTCACGGTGTGATAATAAGAGTCCGCGTTCGCGTTCATTAAATGCCGTCGCGCGAGCATTGAATATTTAATGTCACGCATCAAACGCGCGTTCATTTACAGGAAATATAACACGGCGTAACGAGCAGGAGCAGCACATCGGGGCATCGAGTTGACGCGATCGAAAAATATCTATTAATGTCGTCGAAGCCGGCCGATAATTATATAAATGAAAACGCGAAACCGGCTCGACGCCGCGTGTCGCGCGAACGATATCGAGAGTCCCGTTAATTAATCAGCAGAGACAAAAATCGAAAAAAGAAAAGAGAGAGAGAGAGAGAGAGAGAGAGAGGTAGTCGGTAGCGCGCGTGATGAAGGGATCCGCGGAAAGAATTACGGACGCGCGGTGGATATAATAATCGTCGACGTTCAAAATTTTAATGAACTTTCATGGAAACACGGTGCTTAATTTCCGATCCCGTTCGCTTTAGGGCGGGGGTAGGGGCACACGGAGATTATTAAAAAGGAGGGGAAATTGAATTTTCCACGGGTAGGGGAGGAACAGTGAGGAAACACGAAAAGAAACGCTCTCTCTATCTCGCGGGCAAATTTTCTGGCGAATGACACCCGCCATTATTCATCGCCGGAACACGGCGAAAAGATTTCTCGTATTATCTTTTAATCCATTCCGACCTAATTGTTAGTCGCTAACTGGATTCTCCGAGCATTCACGTCGCTTCCGAAAATAGACCGGATCCTTGAAACAAAAAAATCAAATAGTAGGAGAGGGAGAGAGAGAGAGATTCTCTTTCTGTTCTCCAACGTGAATTACGAGGTGCCTCGATCGTGCTCTCGAAATCGCGTCCACTGAATCATTTCGGTGATAGTGTGCCGTCTGATCGTGATTAAAACATTGATTTCCTCATTGCACGCTGATTGGCGAAGTCCACTTGCCAAATTTTTTTTGTCAGCATAACCCAGACTGAAATCATTCGGACTCGTATCAAAAATGTTCTTTCGAGGGGCTCGCTTTTTCGAGCGACCGCGCTGGAAAAGGGCTTTCGCAGTATGTTTGTTCGGTCGCCGAGCAGAAAAACAAACATAAATCGAATGCTCATTCAATCATGCGGGTATCCGAGTCTCGGGCAGAATTTATCGGAGGTTGGCCCATGTTCTTGGTCGAGTACACGAGCCCCGGTATTAGGCGGTCCATATAAATGAATTAAGCCGCGGCCGAGCCAGTGCGGCATCGCGTGGAATATTTTTCTGGAAGAAAGGCAACGGGGATACAAGCGGGATAAAGAGGGAAGATTAATCGCGGGACCGCAGTCGGATCTCGTTGGAAGCACCGGGATAGAACAAACACCGCGAGAACAACCGTGCTACCACCCTCGACGGTTAATAGGGTTAATTACTAATTCAGTTTTTCATCCCCAGTGAAGCGTAGCTCCGGTTGCGCCCCGCGAACCGGTCAAAACTCGTCCCATGCCACTGTGTACTCTATTAACGAGGAATATTAACTGAGTCAACCGTGCGGATTCAACGGCCTAGATTATGGCAAATACGGCTAACTACTTTCTTATACACGTAATTGATTCGGTTTTGTACGAAGTGCAAGAGATCTGTTGGACAAACTTTTGTCTCTATTACCTCGACGTTGTCAATCTTAAGGATTTCTATTTGAGAATTCGTACAAGTGCATATTTTGCTCAAAATGAACTTCTGATTATGGCAAATACTTTTTGTAAGAACTGCGAGAGGTCTGTTGGACGAATTCCGGTTTCGTCTCTATTAACATTCTCGGTGTTATAAATTCGAAGTTGAAAATTTATAGAAATGCTTATGTTGTTTACCCCAATTGAACTTGAATCCAGAGTTGAATTACATTGTATTTCAATTATATAGTAATTCAACTACGTCGTAACTGAATTACATCATTCAAACCTTTCAATTCATTCAATTACAAAGTGTTTTAATCAGATGTGTAATCGAAATACAATGTAATTAAAATACAGCTCTTCAAATTATAGCCCAGAACTTTGAAGAAGTGCGATATATTTTTATGTTATTCTTTCATATACTTCTTTGCTGTCTATGTGGCGTAGTTTGTATTCCTCGTCCTCGTTCATAATACGTAACGCTATTTTGTAATTGAAGAGATGGATACAGGTGTCAAGTAACAAATTGTTTGCTTCCTGTAAAAAAGTTTTTAGCGAGGTATGTTGTCCTTTTTTTGATGAATGAATATAATAACACAAATCAATTGCAATGGTTAATCTCTAATACAAAAAAAGATAATAATTATCTTCATTCATCAGAAAAGGACAACATATTTCGTTGAAAACTCTTTTACAGAAAACAAACTTGACAGCTTTATCCATCCACCCCTTCAATTGTACTCCAACTGCAATGACGCGAATTACATTGTAATTTAATTACAAAGTATTTTATAATTGTACTCCAATTGCAATTACGAATTACATTGTAATTTAATCGAATGAAGATCCGAATTATAAATTACAATATGACTTAATTAAAATGTAATTCAATTACTTTGCAATTATAATTCCTGGGGTAATTCACAATTGTAATTCTGCACAACTCTGCTTGAATCGCAACGAGGCCCCATGACAGTCAATTAACCGCATGTTATGGCCACCACGAGCACCCAGAGCGAAACCGGACATCTTCAGCCGGGCCATTGGTTCGCACCATCCAAACAAAAGTCCTCAATTGGCCGTGACAAATCCTCGGGATCCCCTAACCCCATAAATTCTTCATCCAACGGGGTGTCGCCCCACCGGCGGTGCGGCTCGGCGACAAATGAATCGTTTCCCCGGTTCGGATCGGCCGAAAACTTTCACCGTATCATTGGCCACGGGGTTTCGATCCACTTCCGGTGTACGGCTAAATTCCATCGAAAATTGCGAACTCCCCAAGAGAACGAGGACAGAGACCTCGAAGGAGGAGGGAAAACAGTTCCGCTTTTCGCGGAGGCATAGTTTAAGGATTCTTTCGGAACTATGCGGGCACCCATTCACCCATTCGTCTGAAGATCTTCGACGGCGAGCCGAGGAGCGGATTGGAATCGCTTTATTCGGACGAATGGATCGCGATCTCGCCTATGCACCCCGGTGCGACTCCGGATTCCCCGGGAAACAACGTTCTGCGACTTGCACCCCCGTTTCCTCAATTACGCAACCCTGGCGTTAGGTAATTAAACGAAACGGTCTAAATAACCGGCAGAATTCATGGGAAACTTGGAATTTTCGGTTACGTTCCTCTATAGGCTCTGTTTATTCGAGGCCCGATGTCTCCATCTATGTATATCTTCATACAAAGTAATGCCAGAAGATGAGCACGAAAGATGGAAGAGGAACGTCATATTTCTCCACTGCTACGAAGATTTTATTATGTCTGTTTTTAATATTTATGTCGTTCCTCGCATCCTCTCTTTACAGAGACGCCCATGCAAATTTTCCATGCTAGAAAATAAGCTGAAAAGAAGGAAAACAAACATCATTATGTTTCCTGTATTACAAGAATTTTATTGTGTTTATTTTTAATGCTGTGCTGTCCCTCTGCATCCGTTATTCTTCATGAGAATATTCATGCAAATTTACAACGTCAGGAAATGACATATGTATAATAAGCTATGTGCGCCTACACAGTGTTCCCTTGCGTCCTACTTTTGTGCTTTCCGCTCATCACAAAATACTAAACACGCGTAAACACCCATAATTACACTATCGTCCATCTCCATGGATTTATTAAAAATTTCACCGAATAAGGAGCAGAAAGATTATCAACAGTTTGTAAAGATTCAATTTTCTTGCTCGTCTAACGAGACCAACTTCTGCAACAATCATCCGTATAATTATTCGGAATGATTCTGAAGATTTTTCAAAGAAGGTAGAAATGAAAGAACTGCACTTCGAATTCGTAAATGCAAGCAAGAGGTCTGTTTTCCATAAAACCAGCTGGGCTAATTATTGTGTTACAGCCGGACTGCGGATCTAAGGTGGAATCTTTTCTCTTCAGTCGTGTTAATAGTCCTTACAATCCGTAGGTTGAGAATGCCGTGGTGAAAGAGAATGAAATTCTATTCAAACTTCCACTCCATTCTTTTATGGAGATCTTTATGTGCTGAAGATCTATAAAGATTCCACGGCCCAATTATAACTTACAATTTACCCGTGAAACTCGAAACTGCGGAAGTAATATATCACGATTTTCTCTGGATTTTGTTTCAGGTATGCATCTAGTTACAATCTTCTACTAGGGAATCCGTGCTCTCTGTTCTGTAAGTAATTATTGCTATTCGTATTTCGAACTTTAATCATAGAAAACAATGGTAAATGATAGAGTCGTGGGCTAATTAGATGTAACAATTAATTCGTTACTTTGCTAATTTGTTGGGAAACGAGCAAAAGACGGTGCAATAGGACACTGAAACGTCTTGTCAAAAATAAAATAAAGTTCTACAATGGTTCCATAATCAGATCACTGCAGATAATAAGAGAATAAAAAGTTAGGAATCTTTAGCAACCATAAAATAAAATAAAAGAACGGTGTTACACGAAGAAAGGAACAAGAATAAAAGGAGAATAGGATGTTGTTCTCACAGCGGAACCACTAAGCTCGGATTAAAAAAGTCTCACCCGGTCTGATCATCGTCTCGATTTTTCCCTGGTGTGGATCTCCTGTTCCGGATCGAGGAATTTTCTTTCGCGCCGGGCTCGGATCAATGCCGGACCTGTTCCACTCGGGTCGGACAAACCTCGTTCCACTTATCCGAAAGTTCCCGCGAAAGACGCGACGTTTTCTTCTCGCGAATTCATTCACCGCGGCCGTGGAAGTTGAGGTTCGGGGCAGTTGAGTTAGAAACGTGTCAGCAGAGTGCGCGCCGAGTTGCCGGGCGAGATTGCGAGACTTTCTAAATTTGACTTGTTTACTTGTTATCACTTCCCGCGAACGTGTCTTCGAATACATGAGGTTCGGCGGAGCTGATTAGTCGCCGGAATGTAACCGAACTTGGAGAATTCAAGCAGTAGATGAGATACTACCCCGAACGATCTTACCCGGGAAGCGATCCTCGAAAACACCTTTGGGTAATTCCTCGCCTCTGTCGTTAGGACCGCCGGTTCCCAACTTGATTAAACCCTTCTCGCTTTGGTAAACAACCTTATCTACCCCGACACAGCGGCCATGATTCCCCGGATTTGTTTAAACAAATTTCACAATCGCGTTGTGAGAAGACATTCGCTTTACTACGACTTTCAAAATTTATTTTCGAAATATTTCCTTAAAATTTATCTCTCCGGTAAAATTTGCACTTTATATCATACAACGTTGTTCCAGCCATCAATTTAATTATTTTATGTACAGTCAGTGTACAAAGTATTCGTACACCTTTTAAAAACGAATAAATTTTTCATAATGGACTCAGCAGCTTGAGTTCTTTTGAGACGTTAGAAGGGTTAGTTTACTAGCTAATGTGTAAATAATTTTGTTTGTAATTTTTATTGGTCGCAATTACGAAGGGAACAGTATAGACCATGATTTTTTAATTTTTCATCTGTACCCGTAATGAAAATTTAAAACATGTATTTTGTAAATCTAAGTAAGTTGTATATATGTACAAAGTTTCATTGACATTGGTTGACGGATAAAAAAGCTATGGGCATTGTAAGATGTAAAGATCTTTGAATTTACGGTTTGCGATTCATTTAAATCGCAGATTCTTACGATTTTTGCTATTTTCAATCAATTATATTTCGTAACATTCTTGATCGATTTTGATGAAACTTTGTACAAGTATATAACTTGCTTAGACCTACCAAAGGCGCCTTCTAAATGTTCATTACAGGTACGGATAAAAAATTAAAAAATCGTGACCTTTACTATTTCCTTCGCAATTGCGACCAATAACAATTTAGAAAAATGATTTACATATTACATAGCTAATAAACTAATCCTTCTAACGTCTGAAAAGAAACTCAAGCTGTTGGGTCCAATTTTGAAAAAGTAATTCGTTTTTTTATACACTGCATTACAATGCACTACATTTTGCACTACACTTTATACAATGCACTACATTTTATACACTTTATACACTGACTGTATATTTGTTCCCTTACGGGATTCAAAGAGATCCCATATTCCCTTTACAATTCTTTTCTTTATTTTCACCCTGTCACGTGTGGACACGAAGCAGAAACAATTTAATTGTTGCATTGTTGGCTGGAACAACGTTGGATGATACAAAGTGCAAATTTTACAGGAGAGCAGGATTCGATGGGAGAAATCCAACGTTGGTTCAGCCACCAATTCATTTATGTGGACCTGACAGCACGCTAATGGCGTGTAACGCGTGAACAAACATTCAGAATGACATTGTAGGCGAGTTCGACTCCTCGAAGTGTTCAAAACAACAGGTGCGTATATCACGATGAAAAATATGGTAGAAGAAAGCTTAGCAATTAAGGGATTAACATTCTATCGGCTGAAATCACTTCAACCCCCCCGGAATTAAACAGTTTCGTGCGACAGTTATACGACCCGTGTGATTTGTATTTACGAGCGATGGACTTTGTGCCGCTAAATAACGCTGTTCGACGATTTTTCGCCCGGCGTACGAAGTTATTTTTATTTCGCCACCGTGAAATATGAATTGACAAGCTTTCATCGAGGCGCTGATTGTCCCTTTCCCGTCGAAAATTTGATTCGCCGAGCAACTTTTATCAATTTGCTCGGCCGGCCAACTTTTATCAATTTTCCCCGGTCAGCCACCAATTTCTTCTAATCGCCATCGGTAATTCCATACAATCCCGTCGCGTTAATTCGAATTTCCGATTTCAATGATTCACGCACTCGGTTACGCAATGATGATCCTACACTATTCAACTGTACGCTGAAGGTCTAAATTAATTTTAATTGTTATTTCGTGGTCTGGACCGTTGCATTTGTCGAAATAACTAATACTTAAATCGAATAAACTATTCGATTAATATAATATTTCACACTCGCCAATTTCACAGAAATTGCTGTTTGAAAGTGCGTTGACGTTTCGAAGTTATTGTTCTGTCGCTAGTGGCATCGCATCGTGAATATTATCGAATCAGGTGATACATTCATGACTGTCCTATAATGAAAGCCACGCTAAGTTTATACATGCATTCCCTGGAATTTTAATAATTTCCGAATACTACTTTACCGAGAGATATATTGTTCGAAGGTTGTTCTTTAGAACTTTCTGTTGAAAGATTCAAGCATCTTCGATCTGACAGAGCGGAATTCCTGTTCGTGTGGAGAAGCAGGTCGCGGTGCGTCCAGCTTGCACGTACAATTACCATAAATCGCGTGGTTCGTGACAGGTTGGCGCGAGGAGAGAGGGCTCTCGTAAAAGGTGAACGAAGGTCTTTAATAAAGAAGCACGAGTTCGACTCGGCCAGTTTCCCCGTGGCATTCGTAGGAACACGTAGTTAAGCGTGCTCAGACGTTCCCGTTCGAATCTAACCCGGCGGATGCGGCGGTACACCGAAAACCGCTTTATGGCAGAGCCGGGCATCGGATCCAACTGCACTTTTACTACTTCCCATCGGCTGCTGCGGCTGCATAGACACAGATAGGGAGAGAGAGAGGGAAAGAGAAAGACCGTAAAGTAAGAAAGGGAGAAAAAGATCCGGGAAGAGAAAGAGCGAGTAGTTTCGGCGTAAAAGTGCTCGTTCGCCGATTGAAAGCGCGAGCTCCATGATGATGCGATTTAAAGCAGATAAAGCCACGCGGTGGCTGTCCCGAATTATGCTAAACCGAGCGGGCTGAAACGATTCCGGTCACGAACAGCATGCGTTCGCGGTTCCGAGACGCCGTCGACCGGCCCGCGCCGTGAAAATCGAGTTTACGCGAAACTTGCATCCCGAGTCTCGAGGGATTCTCGGTTAGGGAGCTGGATAGCTTAGAGAGAGGATTGCGAGCCCGCGAACAACACGACCGGACGGTTTATACCACCACCGGAACTTCTCCCGTGCCCTTCGTCCGCTGTTTCGCCCTTGAAATAGCTTTTTCGATTCGGAAACAATCTACAGAGTATGTGTTTTGTCGCGACCGTCGTATTCGCGAGTCTATCGTTTGGTTGTCCGCCGAATTAACCTTAGACAACTATTTCAATTTTATCGGATCGGATTGGATGGAATGAAGGAAATGAAAGAATTGCGTTTTGTCCTAGACTTGCCGGAGGACTCGTCAGTAAGGCTGTACCGACAAGTCTTGCCTTAGACGCGCGCAGATCAAACCGTCTTGATCTGTACTTATTTCGCTTGCACGGTATCGGTTGCAAGAAGTGTAACGCTCGGTTGAGGATGGCTATACTCTATCCAAGGAGAGAACAGTACCGTGTGAAGACCAGTTTTCGTTCGTCGCTGCGCATCTTCGCCCTAATTGGTTCAAGAAAGTGGGGAGTGAGAGATGATAGGCTCGCTGCGCCCCACCATCTTCCAAGCTGCGCGCAACGGTACTGTTCTTTCGTTGGATATACAATAGTGTCACTCGTTCGAAGGATCGTAATGAACTGTGAGTGAACTCGACTTCCATACACAACACGAGTTTAGAGAAGCGCCTCGTGGATGAGAGGTTGGCTTTAGGGTAGGGAAAATAATAAATCGTCTTTTGTTATAAAGGTAAGCAACCTGGTTGGTGCTGTCGATCTTTCGCTTCCAATCAGGACATCGATCACTCTTTACGCTTTCTTTCGATTGGTCGATTGGAAAGAAGAGTAGGAGTATGCCCGAGTTGGAGAACGAGAGGTTTTCAATTGTTTATGAACATGCAGCATTTCCATGTAACGGGCCTGTGTGCGAGGGCAATGCCATCTCTTGGCTTACGAGAGTAGCAGTGCAGATGAACCGTATACATGCGAATTGTTTATTGTCCGAAATATACGTACACAAATCTTCGGTATTAAGAATTGTGTATGGGTCGGCCGATGCACCCTTGGAAGCATATTGTAAGAATTTAATGGTGTCCCTTTACCGTAGATTTACGAGCTAGCGCGTATCCTTGAAACAAGATGGGGTCGAGGGTGAACGTGGATACTTGACCGGGATTAACGAACGCGAGGATTCTTTAGACTTTAGACTGTAGATATTTTATGACCGTGCATATACAATCGACCCATACCGCGATTGGGTTGTTCCGATGTTTGGGGGGACGAGCGATTGCTAAAAACAAATACCGATCTTGCATCGTCGTGTCGCTGTTATAAGAAAAAACATTGTAAAGGGGGGGCTCGATTGTAATATACTTGCGAGGGAAGACCCGTTAATAAATCTTTCCTTGGAAAACGAATATTTGCGAGGGACAACGATTCTTGAGACGGAACAGTATGAAACCGACATAAACAATTGTAGACCTGTATCTTCGCTTGTGCAATTGCAATGAAAATCGCGGCGGCCATTTTTACAAGAATCTCGATCGTGAAGCGTGCATTACCTCGTCGACATCAAACCGGGGAGCTTTAAACTCAGCTGAAATCCGACGAAATCAGCGTAAGTCGGTGGGATCGCGGAGGATCATTTGCCGTAGCGATGGGATCGAAAAAATCCCCGCTAAAACGGTTAATCGAGGCCAGACAGGACGAGAGGAAGAGAGAGAGAGAATCCGCGTGTGTTCGCATCGTTCCGCGACATTCGCGCGGAAACGGTCTCGCCGTAAAGATAACAGCGGGGTAATGATCCCGGGGACGAACGGTTCCCGATAAAAATCTGGCAACGTCGCCGAGGCAGTCACTGTCGTACATGTACCAATATACGCGCGCGTGTTTGTGTGTATGTCTCTGCAGGGGTGTTCGGGGTGTTTTGCAGGTGGCGGTTGTGTGTATCGCGAAGGTGGAAATAAAGTTTGTTAGCCCGTTATCGCTTCATCCGCATTCACCGGGGCGGTCAGGGTGCCGTTATTTTCCTGGCAGAATGAATCCGGCGCGGCGGCTGTGCTCGTCGAGTAACCTTTAATCGCCCGGGTTTACACAGGCAACTTCCTGTCCGGGCTTAGCCCCGGCTCTCTCTCCCGATAACACCGCCCTCGCAATGCTACTCTCTGTCGGGTAACCGGTCGCCCCCAAAAACGCCCGCGGGGGATGTACCAAACGCGGAAACATAACCGTATCGTTATGCGTTACGGGATATTGTGACGTAGTCGCATTATAGCCACTGTAATTGCAAATTTCCCGCGATTACGAGCATCAGCGGCCGCGCTACGTGCCTGAATTTGCGATCGGATTGCTCGGGATTTGCTTTTATTCGATGGTCCCCGGCGTACCCGCACGCGGCACGTTGTCAACGCGTGCCTTGTCCCGCGGACGCGCCGCGGGGATGGTCAAAGGGAGCCCCGACTACCACCCCCCCCCCCTCATAAGCAGGATAATATCCCCCACGGTATCTTTCTATTGGGAGACGTGCGTTGAAAACCGATACCGCGACCTGCACGGATATCAATCATCGCCCGCGCTCGCGATTCCCGTTGCTTAACGCTCAAACTGCCCCAACGAGCTGTGTTACTACTTGGCTGATCTATGGCTGTCGATTCTACTTGTTCCTGGACACCGCCCGGCTCCAATCTACCGATACGATCGTAAATTGACCGTAGAATTAGCTTATTCGGCCCGGACGATCCTCAACTCTGTGTTCCACTTGTCTGACAAGTGGATGTCCATATTCTACTTGATTCTGATCGTTTGTTGTACTTAATCTACTTATGATACTGTCGATTGACTGGAGAATCTGCTTATTCTACGTGGACGGCCGTATGCTGTTTATGCTCCGCTTATCTGATCAGTGGCTGTCCATGATCTACTCGATTGCGATTGTTAATCGTGTTTAATCTGTTCATCGACCGCTGACTGTTTTTACTTGGTTGCGATCATTGGTCGAACTTAATGTGCCCGATGGCTGTAAATAGATCGTAGAACGATCTTCCTCTACTTAGCCGATGCACGGCTGCTTAATAGGCATGCCCATATTCATTGACCGTCGCTAATATACTCGTGCAACCGTAATTTGCCCATGCTGTGACCTAATTCTACCCGGTTGATCATAGAATCCCTATGTTACCGTTATTTGATTACTGGGTCTCCACATTCTACTTGCTCCTGTTCCTTCATCCTTCCTAATCTATTCATGTGACCGTAAACTGGGCATGTCCTTACTCTACTCGTATGACCATTATCTATGCACGTATCACATGTCTGATCAGTGAACGTCTATATTATACGTCCCCTTCATGATTAAATGTCCCTAATTGGCTGACCAATGGCTGGTCTCATACTACTTGCGTAGTCCAAAGACGTCCACAAGCCAGGAACTCCGCTGCGTCCTAAGCCCCACCAAATCTACGACATCCCGAAAATATCCTACAATTTCCATGTCCCACTACATTCTGACAATCCCACGAACACCCCAACTTCGCAGCACATTTCCGTGAGCATAAAAGAATTACCACGATACAAATTTCATAGGAGCTGCAGGATACCGTCGGATACCAGAGAAATGGTTAAGAACTTCGCCGCTCGCGCGTAGCATTATTTATCTTCGGGTTCCGTCGATCCCCAAAACCGTCCGGTCCGACGTCCATGCTTCTTTTTCGGGGAAAAAGGTGCTCGACGGGCGAAGCAAGTCGAGTTTACTTTCCCGTGGAATCCAGCAGAGATCCCGGACGGACTTCGACGCCGGTCCCGGCTGGTACTGTCAAGAAAAATTTTCCACCCTCCTCTCGGAATCGCCAGTATTTGCGGTTCTATTAGCGACCCTTCGGCCCTAGCCTCCCCGAGCCCCGCTCCACGGACCGAATGAAGATTGCACGAGCACTCTCTCTACTTCACCATCTCTCTCCCTCTCTCTCTACTTACCTGAGTCGTCGGGTACCTTCGAGGAGAGGGTTCGCAGCGGCACGTCTCACGAATTCGCAGAGCCGAACGGAGAAAAGGAGGGCAGAGGTTGGAGTCGCGTCTACTGTAGCAAAATACCGTATGCATTATGCATGGGGGCAACTCGGTGCTCGTGCCAAGTGTGTCCTCGTGACTGCGTGGCGACTGCATGTAATTTAATTTAACAGCATCGTAAGAAACCCCACCACACCGCGCTTCAAACTGGGCTCGTCGTTTGTTCAACGAACACGCGTACTCTCTTTCTCTCTCTCTCTCTCTTTTTCTTGTTCCTCTCCTCGATTTTTCTTTGTCTTGTCTGTCGGCTGCGATCGCGATACTTCGATCCTGCGAGGATCTTTATGCCCCTGCTTTCTCCTTCATCCGCGATTTTCGCCCGTGAATCCTCTCTCTCTCCCTCCGCCCACCTTGGCCCGTAACTGCGAACAACGAACAACGCCCCGGGACGAGCAAGTTCGTGTCACCGAGCTCTTGAATACTCAATCGGAATCGCCCGGCTTGATTCTGATTCAGTGACTCGCTGAGAAACTACCTAAAGTAACAGGTAATTCGACGAGACGCCGCAGACTGGCCTTTTTCTCGATCGGCGAAACTGTTTCGTGGCTGAGTTTCTGTTGTTGTGGATTTTATAGTCGGATAGGAAGCTCGCTGTGCGATAGTGGATTCGTTTCTATAATTTCTTGACAATTGACAATTCAGAATTTTCAATTGAACATTCGATCTTGGGTGGGAATTAATGTTACCGTAATAATTATCATGGAATTTGCTAATTGAAAGCTAATTTACAACTAGCCTGTCGCCTCGGGCTGCACGCTTGCGATATAAAAGGATTTAAATACTGGTGAAATGAAAAATATAGTAAACCCGGATACAATTTTATTTTATCTGCTATTAGCCTGGGTCAGCTCGCGGGGTTCATGAAATTTTATTTAATTCCTGGATCCTATAATTTGCAAAAGCATGAATTTGCATGAACGTCCGCACTCAATTTATTACCGCAGATTTTTTACAAACTTGTGCATCCCTCGCCACCCAGTAATAATATATTAGCCCGAATAAACAGAGATTTTGCTCAAACGAATGCGTTGTTTAAATGATATTTAATATCAGAAGGAGGGACGACTCTTTTTGCGAATGCACGCGGGTTATACGGAACAGTACGAAGGGACCGGGAAGATACGATTTAATAAATTTTCTGTGGATTGCGTATAATGGAATCGGTGGTGTCAGTCAGGGAAATAGTCATGAGAAAGTCGCGGACGAGCAAAGACATTGGAAACTCCCGTTTCGAGGATCTCCCACGCAATTTCCCTTCGTATCGAATACACGGGAGAGACACCGTTCCCCGTTCCACGTCCGTTTCCCATTGTTCGCGTGGGGCTGCGTCGTTTCCACGATCTTTAATTTCCATCGTTTACAATAAGCACTCCGGGAAACCAGTTTAATGGCGGACTTACTTGTCAGTTCGAGCGCGGCCGGTACTTTAATTACTGCGGCCGCGCGGGAAATTTTTTCGCGACGCCGTCCACGATGCAAATATTCTTCGCGATTGGTTGTTGTGTTACTTCTTCTGTGATTTACTCACCTATCTCCATTGTCATCTTTTTACATTAAGAAAAGTTCTCGAATATTGACCAACAACTCCGTTTCTAATTAATCCTTTGCAGTCGAGAAGCTATTTTAATATAAAATTAAACATTTATTCCGACCTGGAATAATTCTATATGATTTGTTTCATTTCTCTCTCTCTCTCATGGATATGAAATTGATATATAGACTGCGGATTTTATGCATTTATGACAAAAATGGACACGTACAATTTAAAACATTGGATGTGTTCAAAATATTCAAGGACATCGCGGTATCAGTTTCAGTTCAATAGGATAATTAAAAGAGGAATACAATTTTTATGTGGCTCCTGTGTTCTGCAATCAATGCGAACACTTTTTATTTTGCATAAAGATCCGCAGGCTATTGATACTTAACTGTGTACATAGTATAGTAAGTCCCAGCGCTTCCCGCGTAGGTCGAAAAACCGCGTAAGTAAAATAGTGCTTGAGCACCACCGCTGAAAGGTTATTAATACGATCTGCTTTGTGCATACTGTACGTATGTACTCGTTTGATAGGAAAATTCAGATAAACCAATATGTTCATGGAAAATGTATCACTCATAAATAGCTGAATACCTACGCTGTACGCAAGCAAACACTTACAGTAAGCAGCATAACTGATTCCACACACTTTAAATCAGAACAACTTTTTCATGAATGGACCAATCGACTTCAATTTCTCTGTAAGGCTAGAAGAATTAGTTTAGTAAATGATGTGTAAAAAATATGTTGGAAAAATGCATTTGGACGGAATTGTGATAAACAATAGTAAACATTGATTTTTACAACTTTTTCAGCTGGGTCAATAACGAAAATTCGAAAGATGTGTCTGGTCAACTGGTATAAATTATATACGCTCTGAAAATTTCATTGAAATTGGTTTGCGAATTATTAACGATCAAAAGTGGTAAAAATTGCAATTTTCCAAGATTTTCGGCCTTTCTACCACTACTGATCGTTTATAATTTGTAAACCAATTAACCAATTTCACCCCCTGTATAACCTAAGGGTTAATTTATTCGCCCTGGAAATGCAACGGTGCTGCAAACTGTTAAAAAACTATTTTCTAAGCTGCTTATAACTTCTGTCCGGTGCATTTTGTCCAACGCATCATATTTGATATTTAAAAAAGAAGTTCCCGGAAATCTTCCCGTTCCCAATTAAAATATGAAAATATGTTTCGCCAGCGCAGCATCCCGCGGGGAGTAGAACGGGTCCAATTTCCGAAGGAGGTTAATTTCGTTTCGGAAGTCGTGGGTTCCGCGACTGGAAAACTGGGTTGTAGAACATAACGCAACGTCATTGCGTATGAATGACGATCTATAATCAGATGACGGAAACGCAAGCTACGTATATCGGTTACGCCGGCGGTTTCCAGTTACGCGGCCCAAATCGAATTAACAGATGTTACACTGTCAATCCCGTAGCGCCGGTAGTCGCGTACCGATTCCTTCAGTGAATACGTCTCGTCTGCTTAGGGATTGATTACACAGAGAGCCTGTGTTGCTAGCTAGAACGAGAGCAAGAGAATCCCTAATCGGTGTTGCCCAACGCCGCTAAATTATTTCTACACCGCGCCGTATCTCGTGTGTATGTGTATATTTGTATACCTGTGCCGGTATGCTCGTATGCGTATATGCTTTTCGTTGGCTAAACGACTCGGTGCCCTTGTAAATCGACATGTAAACGAGCGTTTGCCACACGATTAATTACGAATGTCCGCTGGAAAATAGTCGACGAGTGCTCCGCGCACGCGACGTTCCCTATTACACCTGTATCCCCTTTTAGCGCCTCATATTTTCTCCGAACGGTATGATGGTGTTCTGTAAAGTACTGCGACAGTTTCTATGCAATTTTTAGCTTATTTCTGGGTGTACTTCTGTACTGAACCAAATCGTGAGTAACTATAATATTTCACTCGAAGAGAAACTTGCGTCCTTTTTAATTCAGAATATTTAGAGGAATTTTTTTCTTGAAAATGTTTCGGGTAACTTATTTAATGTAGAATGTGTGAAGTAATTTCATACGTGTTTAATTTCTATGACAACGAGGTACTATAGAGGGAACGAATTATATTACTGCTTCGTTCTCTACTCGTCTGAGCATACGCGCCTCATTCTACTGATTTTACTGACACGAGACAGTTAGCTCCTAATACAACGTGCTTGGGGGCGAAATAATTTAGCAACTACTGTGTTTGCCTAACTAGACTGTATTCAGAGTTACATTCGAGTTCATTTACAATTGTAATTGATATTTAGTGCCAGCCAACTATCGCAACTGAATACGGTTAATCTTGTGGACTTCTGAAGATAACTAACCACGTGTTTGTACTATCTAATGACTTCTCACATCTTTTTCAACCCTTGGAAACTGTCCCCGAGAAATTCACATCTCGGGAAAAATCTTTTTCGACACAGTTTTAAAACATTGAAACTAATTTAAAATACGATCAATCCTTGACATTTTTAAATCGCAGTGAGACCAATCTATAAAATATTTATTTAACGAATCAGCAGTGGCGAGTGCGTTTAAATTAAAGTCCAAAAATTACCCACTACTCGCAAAACTCGATATAGCCAACATCTCGCTTACCGAAAATAAATATAGTAATATTTCCGAATTGAATAGCATCGGGAAATGACATCGAGTGACCCGATGCAATTTACACACTCACACACCGAAACAGACGGGAGTCGATGTTCCACGAGCATAGTCGAGAAGCATTTCTCTTATCTCATGGCACCCCGAAGATATCAGGCCAGGGAGGGGAAGCAATTTCCCCCTAAACGCTGTCGCCGAAATGACCGGCAGTGGCCAAAACTCGTGAACTGAAGTCTGGCTATTATAAGTAACATCCCCATTTTCCTGGTCCGACTGCGTGCGTTCCCGTTCTACTAATCTAGCCAACATACGGGTTCCTACTCTAGTTGTCTGGCTAACAGCGGGCTTTACTACTTGACTGGCCGTTCTACTCGCTGGAGGACGTTCGTTCTAGTTACTCATCTGCAGTGTGTCCTTCTTGTACAACCTTGCTCCATTAGCATGTTTGCAACCGGTATCGCGATTAGCGTTTCTTCTCGAGAATTTTTCGGGAAATTTTATAATTGGTTATTTCTCATTTCTCGAGAAATTACAGTATTTCTCGAGAAATTTAAATCTAGGAAAATTCTTAATGATCTCGTTTATTTTATAACATATTCGCGGAAATGAACAAATACATATGTCCTACCATCAGTCTAAATATGCTACATTTTAATGTAGGTATATTTAAATATCTCTGTTACTTGTAATTATACGAAAAAATGTCGGAAGAGAATTTTTCACTGTTCAATAAGGTAAATATAATGGCAAAATAAAAAAATTTTTTTTTCATCGTTATTTTTATTTAAAGGAGGTCATATAATTATTCTATATTCCTATTCAGAAAAAAAAGACGAATCCAACGATGTGCCATGTTCCATGGTTAAGGTGAATTCCACACAATTTTCAAAATTTTCAATTTAAGCGCGCCACGTCATTCTTTTATCCAATCGATCTCAAACTTTGCACAAATTTTTGTCTCACCTAAAGGAACAATACTGGATAGTTGCGTGTATTGTATCTCGATAAACAATTTTCTCCAAGTATAGTAGCTTAGGTCCACCCTAATGTACATATTGGACAGGAATAAACATTGAGTTTTTTGCGCTTTCGATAAATATTATCAACGATATTCCAAATATCAATATTTTTTTATTTCACTAAAAATTCTCGAGAAATATAGCTTTATTTTCTCATTTCTCGAGAAATGAAAAATGTTGAGAAATCAGGAACACTGATCACGATCACTTATTCCTCTCGAGAAAAACTGAACTCGATGTTATGCTCGTTGGTGTTCACAAACCCGTGTTGCATTATATTTAGACTGCGTAGAAGGAAATACTTGATGCAGAGAATTTTGATTGTGTGCATCAAGATCCGCAGTCCTTAATCGACGCATCGAATGTCCCTTTATGAAAAATGTCGCAAGAAACGGCTCTGCCTGGAGCGTGTTGATCGTGTATCCTCGCGCATCGTCGCCGCGAGAAGATAACCGCGAAGCTCGTCGCTGTCTTCGAAAGGAGTAGTGGAGCGGGGTTGGTTGCGTCGTCGACGGAGGAAGGAAACGACGCCGACAACAACGATCCGTCACGACGTCCTCCGTGCATTACGTACACCGTGTTGCGCGGCTTTCCGGGCATGATTAAGGTTTCCAGCTGGAGAGACTGCACCCCCGCGGCTGCGGGGGGTGTGGGCGGCCGGAAACTGAGAAAGAAAAGAAAAGAGCATCTCTCGAGTCTCTTCATCCGGCAGAGTACACGACCAAACAGAGAGGCGAGGAGAAGAGCGAGAGACCGAGAGAGAGAGAGAGAGAGAGAGAGAGAGAGAGAGAGAGAGAGAGAGAGAGAGAGAGAGAGAGAGAGAGAGAGAGAGAGAGGGAAGAGTGTCGAGTAGAGAGCGGAGAGAGGAGAGAGAACGAAAACTGTAAATCGTTGGAGGCGAGGCGCAGGCTCTTAATAAAAGAAAATCGCGAAAGTCTTGCCTCTTTTGAAGCTTTCAGCTTACAGCTGAGCAGTGTACCGTTGCGTGGAACGCCGCGGCTTGGTCTCTGGTCCGGTGTGCAAGGGTTACGCGAAAAATGAGTTTGAAAAGCTGGCGAGTATGCTAAGAGAGCCCCGGCTTCAAGTGTTGCCAGCTTCTTCAGCCTTCAGCTTTCTTCGCGGTCCCACTTTTCGCTCCTTCTCATTTCCCGGATTCTCCACGCTCTCCTCTCACCTCTCTATACCATCTCTCTCCTCTCTAGAGCCTCTCCCTCTTTATCATTCTCTCTCTCTCTCTCTCTCTCCATCGTTCCTTGTTCTCTCGATCTTTTTGCTGGTTCCTCTGTGCTTCGCGCGGCAGTTTCGCTCCGTTTCTTCGTTGTCATTTCGCTCGCGAAACTTTTCTCTGGCACTCGACGCTCTTCCTGTTAGCTCCTGCGGTTCTTTTCTCCCTTTTCCAGTCTCTCCTCCCCTCTCTTCGTCCCTCACTGTTTATGTTCCTCGTGATCTTCGCGTCCCTTTCTCCTCATTCTTGGCGCCCGCCCCTTATTTTCATTTTACCTCTCGAGGGCCGAGTCTAGGATCTCTACTCTCTTCCGTTCTTTCCTCGCAGCATGGTTATAGCAAAATTCTTCCTTCGAGTGGCACGCTCGCGAACCTCCCCGGGAATTGGAAAGGAAATTATTATTTTCCTTTCTTCGTCTTTCGGTTTCGATTCGACCGACCTCGCTCTTTGCCGCTCTCCACGATCTCGATGAGAATCGACGGCGAGCGGGGTTCCGGTATTAAGAGGAATTGGATCAGGTTATTTGAAATCTGCCGGCGAGATGCAAATTGGCTTCTGTTGAGGTATTGGGGTGCGAGGGTGTCCGACATTCATTGCGGAAGGTCAACATTTTTCTTCTGTACCAAAGATTCTGTATATTTTCATGCAGACCATTTTCATTCTGCACGGAAATCCGTCGTATAATCATGTCTACGATGCAAATTGGCAAGTGAATTCCGCCCACGCCGAAGATTCTATTGAAAGCACAAAAACGTGGAAAATTGTGGATGATCGTAATGCTGTGGCTAAAGATCTGAAAATTTAGATTTACTAATTATAGAATCAATTGAACATCTGCAGCCTAATCGTGAACCGAGTAGCTTAATTTTTTTCCAGTCGGAGCTATTTTAACTTGAAAATTAAACATTTTTTCCGACCTAGAATAATTTCATTGTATATGCGTTTTTTCATTTTGTAGATATAAAGTTGATATAATACCTCGTGCAATACTTACAATTAGAGATGTGTAGTAATCGATTAGTTACCAACATAGTTAATATTGTAAACAACATTACGAATAATTGTACAACAAATTTCATCTTTTTTTATGTTTCCTAATTACTTTTGGGTGGTTCTTATAGAGTTTTTGCTCGGATTCTCAATCTGTTCTTAATTTTTCTCCTAGACGCACAGTTTTTGAGAAATATGGTTTTGAAAAAAAGCATATTTTTCAACTTTAAACAAATATTGTGATGTTATTATAACATGTTTAAACAATCACAATGTATTAATATTGGATATCACTGTGTTCGGCAAAGCCTACAGAATCTTTTGCCGTGAAGAACAATTCAATGTCTTTTATAATAACGTCACAATATTTGTTTAACATTTGATCGAACCTGTGGCGCCGAAATCATTAAATTGTTTATTTGCACTATCTACGATCGACATAAAGGAATATTCATATTTGTTTAAAGTTGAAAAATATGTTTTCTTCTAGGAGAAAAGTTAAGGACACAGATTCGGAATCAGCGCAAAAACTGTATAAAAACTACCCAACAGTAATTGTGGAACAAATTTGGTGTTGGGCAGTGTAATTGTACAACAATTTTTAGCGATGCTAAGGGTTAATAACGGTCTCGCCTTCCTGCCCACGGTGTGCAGAAGGGGCGGTAATAAATGTTGCACAACCAAGTCCCACGAAAGAGCGAGCGAGCGCGAGCTTCGTCTCGAAAATCCGCGGGCGAAGCATTCTTGAAACATTCTCCCGGGTTGGTTCTTTTGCTTCTCCCAACTGTCTAGCATCGTTTCCGATTGCCCGGCGCAAAGTGTTTCCCGAGTCATAAATCCATCTGGCCGGGTTTTTTTTGCCCCGGCCTGGCCGGCCCCGTTGTCTTCCTTTTTCCTCTTGTCATAGAAAACGATGATACTTTATTTCTCCGTTCTTTCGCGGGCCCGCAATTAATTACTTAAGCTTCTCTACCTTCTCTTCTTCACCCCCGCCTCCCCTGAAGGACCACCCTTTTTCAATTTCCTGTGGGGAAAACTTTCCTCTTCTATATGTCGCGCGAAGCGGAATGTAAGCTGCAACCGGCAATCATCAGCGAAATTGAACCGCCTCTCCTTGGGAAGCTTCTTTTCCCAGCCATGACGGCTACCGTTTCTCTGTTTAGGACCGTGTACATTATTTCATACTAATTTTCTGGTCCCACCCGCGATTCCCGAGTTGTTATTATAGCCATTTCTGTAATAAGATCGAGGCGGCGCACGGTTCTTCGTTTCCCGTGGAAAAGCTCTGCAATATTCATAATTTTATACGATTTTCGTGGAAACTGGCTCCTCCGTGTTATACCTAGACTGCGGATTCTATGCATTTATGACGAGAAACGAGAACAAATTTAGAACAGTGAAAACATTCCAACAATTCAGATTCACTGTTGTATTTGTTCTGGTGATGGAGAATATTTTCAAAAATATAATGTGCATCAACGAATTAACGCTAAACGTACCGAGCTTTGAAAATAACTTGTACATGTCTCCTATTGTAACACGTGCTCTACTAAAGATATCTATACAATCATTTCTTTTGAAATCATCGACTTCGAAAAAGTTTGATATGTATGTGCCTTTTTTCACTTTTTTTCTATGTACGTTCACCGATTACGCCGAGATGGATGGACCAATCATGAGGAAAACAAATTTTGCACTTTTTCATCCCTTGCGGTTTTTATTGCAAATAACGGTGTTCTACAAATTCTGCTCGTTCCACTAAAAAGTGTGAAATTTTCAATTTTGCGCCGCCTCCGAAAAGATTGTATTGTACTTAAGTTCGTGTGTCTTCGCACAAATTAAATGGAAATTATTTCATACTTTTTAGTGCGTTTTTTCGATGTCGGTTTAATTTCTTTTATCTCAATAATTGTAAAATAAAAATTTTACCGGTGGTGGTAGGTTTAGTGTAAAGAAATTAAAGCGCCGCATGGGCTACTAATGAAACTAAATCCTCATTCGCAGGGAATTGCCCACGTAACACCGCAAAGATCAAAGAACTAATGCAACAACGAAAGAGGAACATTTATGAAACGACCTCTGTAACCTCCACGCGAAACAGCCGATCGGTTTGAATCGTCGGACGCAGCTGGAAGTTATCATTTCATCGGGGACTACTTTCGCTGAAAGTTTTTCCTGGTTCCGATGTCCGCTGCGGCCGGTATAGCGTATCTCTAATTCCACGGCAAACGTCATTTAACTGGCGCTTACTCGCGCCACGTGGTGCGTGCTCGGAACGCTGACTAGGTACTCCAGTTTCCATCGAATAGAGCAGCTAAACACGGAGTTATCAATTCCCGAGTGGCTCGACCCCTGCCGCCGCGCCGTCACCACGTTATATATTTCATTCTTCCGGATATAAGAGGGATCGATCCGTATTGTCGGTGGTGCGTTGTGCACCGTTTCTCGTCGCTCTAGCTTGCACACCGGTGTGCAACGGCAGTTAACATCAACGTCAAACGGTCAACGCTGTCGACCCGTGTTTCCCTATCTGGTGCAACGCATGCACACGCGTTGCATTCGCGCTCGGTGACGATACCTGCCCGGAACGATCGGCTCGAATTTCGAGGCTCGAGGCGACCGTGCGTTTTGCATAAATGCTGATTCCGACGGAAATTAGGATTCTTCGGGACAACGCGCCGCGAGCCCAACTGCCACCTCTCTCTCTATCTCTCTCTCTCTCTCTCTCATACACATTCGATCTCATTCTCGTTCGCTGTTTAGCCGTCTGAGCATGGCAGTCGCGTTTCACTGCCGGGTACATTGATTTCCATAAGTGATCAATTGGCGCCGGCAAGTGCTTCGCCGGAACAATAGGATTTCCCAGGAATTACCGAGTCGTTCGGTACAACGCCGCCGCACTTTGAGAATTACCGGATAGAGAGCCTCGTTTGCAATTAAGCGGATGATCGAGGTTTCGACGTTTATCACGATTCGGAAGAATCACGCGGTGATTCGATATTTTTAAGCGTTCGCGTCTCTGAGATGCGTCTCCGTTTGGTCTGCGAAATCATGTGTTCAAGAATAGACTTGCAATTCGGAGGCTTTGCAATTAAAGTGATTGTCGGAATAAATATACAGTGGTGTACAATACGCAATTCTTTTTATACGAAACTTTAACCCCTTCCACTTTTTTGGTTTTGCAATGATGAATGATCGAAATAGAACAAATGACCGGTTTTATAGTTTCCGTCTTACAATTATTGAAATTACGAAGTTGCTTACATGGAAAAATTGCACAAAATCTAAATAAATAGAGCCTTGTCATTTTCGTAAGCTAAAACTTTTTTTTTTAGTGCTCGGTAGGTTTAGTGTCAAAAATGCCCGGATTAGAATTTCAACGTGAGGAGCGAAATATTGAAAATGAATTTTCTAGCAGAGTTTTTTTCTCTCTCGCAACGAACACCAGATTAAAACCGTTGTAACGGGGAATTAGTATTTTCACTTGGTATCGGATTACCATTTCTCGAAATGAAGATGCATACACGTCAACATTGTAATATTCACAGAGTCTAAGCCACTCTTTTGTGAAATATGTTTCGCGTTTTGTGCACGGCGGATCCTTTGTATTTAATAAAATATTGCAGCCACGACTGCTGGCTAAACAAGTGACGAAAGCGAGCGTGTTAAGTCGTTTTCTGTGTGCAATTTCTCTGAGAGCTGGATTTGTAATTTGTGGAGTGCCTGTTCCACTCGGCTGGATTATAAGAAATGACAGAGCTGCATTATATCCCTTTTTATACAGTAGCAAGCCCCGCGAAATATATGATCTTGATAATCCAATCACTATTCGCGCTTCAATACGAAAATCTCTATCTTATTAAATTTTAATAATACATTTACTACACACGATCGAGGTTAATGATCGACGTCTGGGTTAAATGACCTTAGTGTCTGTCTCGTGCAGCAGTATTCTACTTCATGACTCACTGAATGTGCATGCATTATTGAGTGACAGGCTGAGCCAAGTCTTATACGGAAATAGTAATTCTTTTATTAGTTTCACGAGGAAATCGTCCGGAAATTGCGCTCTCGATTTATTCTACCTCCACAATAACCAGGTGTGGATATTTTATACTATTTATTGAACGAGTAACCTGAAAGAATGTTCTATGTCTGTGCAACCATCTGTCTCTTTTTCTCTTCTGCGCCAATGGAATCCAACAACCAAAATAATTTCAAGACAACCTTAATATCTTTAGGAATACGTGTTCGTAAACTAAATGAATGTATTTTTTAATAAATCAACTAAACTTTCAAAACTGAATAACAATTATTTCATTAAAACTTCAACTGAGAAAAATATTGATGTTGTCGAAATGCAATACTAAAATAGAATGAATGAAAAGAATACAGGAAAAACAGAATATCATAAATATGAAAAGCACACTATCGCATGGCGACGCCAAACGATAATAAATAAGGGAGGAAACAAAAGGACCGCCGTTAAGCTGCATCTTCAATCAAAACAAATAGAATAGATTGGTCGCGGCTTTAAAATTTGTTCCCTCGGTTAATATGAACATATTAACATATGTTAATAATTCTCATTAACTTCCCCAAGTTGTACAGCTAATGCCACGTGAGAATACCATTTCCCAGAAACCCCAGCACGAGTAGCTTCTAAAACCAAGAAAAACGGCATTACTTCAATACCTCTCTCTCTCTCTCTCTCGCCGTAATGGCAGAGCGTTAACACAAGAATTCCCAAGAAGAAGGGTTTAAAGAAGAAGCAGTAGTAAGGGCGAAGAGAGGAGGGTGGATAATCTGCCTCGCGATTCGTTCGGAAAGTGGCGGATACGGGAAGCAGACTCGAGACGTCTACCCGCATACGAGTGACTCCATTGTTCCGGACGGACGTCTGTGTACACAGAGACGCGTCACTCGACTCACGTAGATTTTCAACAGCCTCGTGTCGCGTCGCGCTGCCATGCCGTTGAATTTTTCAGGGACCACTGCCGGGGATGTGACGAAATTCACGGATCCAAAGCGGTCCGCGATAGAGCTAACCGGCCGTGTCGACCTATCGCCGGGATTTACTTTACTCCGTTGCTCGTCGACATTGGGAAACTTTGTTTTTTTTTTTCGTCGTGCAGGGCCGTGCACACTCAGGGACGTACACTGCAATCTCGGGTCACAGATATCGGACGAATGCGGCAAATTATCCGTGGATGATCTAATGTTCTCCTTGGAGTTGCAACTTGAGGTCTGCCAGCAATCCTTTAAGATCACCATAGCTCACAAACAAACTCTTGCTAATACAAACCATCCGACACGTAAATGTCAGTAAACTACCTACTGGCGGCATAACGTCGTAAATGCCGTAAAGGACGAAAGGCACGGCCGAAAGAAATGTTCGCACCTGACGAACACATGCTAAACCTTTTCAACCGTTAGCGTATCGAGATTTATAATTTCCTTCACTCTTCCTAATTTTCCACCACTTCCACCTCCCTTGAAAACACACCCCCAACCAATCATATACAATTTTCCAAGATCACACCTTTTTTTAAGGACGTGTGGAAAAAATACATATGTGTACACCCCCCCCGAAGGTTCGGTTTCCCCAATACCCACTAAAAAAAACCACACATCCAGGACTTAAGCCCTTTCTTCCGTCAACTTCTGGCCCCGCTTTTCGCATTTCTCCCGTCTGGTTTATTATGCGAGCTGGCTCCACTAATGTTCTTGTCCAATTCCGAGATCACACCTACACATCATAACAAAACCAGAACTGTTTCGACTACCGAGCCACTACCAAACTCCAAGCACAGCCGAGTCTGACTTGGAAACAGCAAGCCAAGTGTTGTATTCTATTCTTTCTTCTCTTCTTAATATATAAAAATGGATGTTTGTATATATATATATATAATTAATAGACTCCGAAACTGACCGATCAACATGAAACTTGACACATATATGTATTTTTTCATGGAGAAGGTTTTTACGCTATTCAATTTGTTGTAACTCGCCGCTGTAGATGGCGCTGCAATACATCAACTTCTATACCGTTGAACCTATCGCTATGAAAATTGGTATACATAGGTATTTGAGAACGAGGAATCTTCTATATAAATAATATAATCTAATATATAAAAATGGATGTTTGTATGTATGTATGTATGTATGTATGTATGTATGTTTGTAACGGCATCACTTGAGAACGTCTCAACGTAGAAAGCTGGGGCCTGAACTATTAGATTCGGTGTTTCTTCGGGACGGTTTCGGAACAAACCGCATTCAAAAAAGTCTATTGGTTCAAAAGTTGTGACGTCATTAGTGAAAAAAGTCAACTTTTTCGCTCTCTTTTGAGCACGTATCTGCTTATAACTTTTGATCAAATGGACATTTTCGAGTGCTAGTCTTGTATAATAAGAAACGTCTTCTCCGGAGTTTGACTATACAATGATACGACCTCTCAATTCCGGGATCGACACGATACCACACCATTTAAGTCGATCACAGCGACCCCTTGTGGCAGGTCGACAAACAAGACAACAATTCCACCATGCAATCTCTCCGCAATCCAGTCTGACAAACCGAAAAACCAGCGTTCCAGCAACAATCCACGAAATGCGTCTCGCAATCTCGGTTGTTTTGCGGCGGCTGGACACTCGTCCGCCTAACTTTTCGAGACAGACAAAGGCGAAGATCGCGACGTGACGGGAAATCGATGGAAAGCAGCGTCGTTGGCGGTCCCAGGGCTAGAGCGAGGAACGAGGAGGCGAGGGCTGGGTGTCCCGGGAAATATGTAGAGCTGAAAAGACGCGGAGCGTGCCTTTTCGTTAATCCCGGGATGCACGGTAGCTCGTTGAAACTTCGCCTAAACTCTTCGAGCAAGAGAGAGAGAGAGAGGGGGATAGAGAGCACAGCTTCGTAAACGTTTTTCTCGCGCGGCTGGGGACGCGATCGATGCTTCCGGTCTGGCGAGTTTCGTTTCGCGTTACGGAACTTCTTTTTCGCGGGTCGATCGCGTCGGCCTCTTCCAGTTAAGAGTTCCGAACTCTCCATCTCTCTCTCTCGTTCTAACCTTCTCTTTTTATTTGTCTCTCTCTCTCTTTCCAAGGCTCTCCGTTCACTTTCAAACCGCCCATTCCGACCCTATTTTGCGAAGGAGCTCCCTTGTAGGAACTCACAGCCGCCGCCGCCGCCGCCACGTAAGACGGCTTTAAAGTTCACCGTGGCTAAAACCTTCGCTACACCCCCATGACGTATATACATATTTTATTCGGTCGTGTACACTTCCGGCTGCCAAGGTTTCCACCGCGCTTTGCATAGATCGACAACCTGGGAACCACCGCCGAAATTCCAGCCAGCAGCCTAGTGCAGATTTTTCGCGACGATTGTTACCCGGATCTCTCTGCAGTTTTGCAATCGCGGCTCTGTGTTTCGTGTTACTTGCCGGGCTCGTTCACACAGAGTCTTATTTTATATGTATTGAATATGTTGATTTGTCTTGTTTGCGCTCAATCAACGTTGCGTCAAGTATCACCGGGAGCGGTACGGCCAGGGCGGTTTTCCCAAGGGTGTCAATTGAAACATTCCAGCCGTAACCCAGTCACAAACCAATGAACTCACGAATGACGTCATTTAAAATCGAACACTCGAGCCAGCCATACGCTAAGCATAAGATCTTATGAAATATGAAACGACACGATTTTGCAAGAAAAAAGTCTTTTTGGATGTAATAGCGTAATGTTAAAATATTTTTCCAACGATATGAATTTTGGCGAGCACCGAGTGCGCGGCGGAGTATAGTGGTCCCGGATGAATATTCGTAGTTACAATTAGCGAAGCCGGTGATCTCTCTGGTGCGTCTCGCAGCTTATTGCGCGGACCGGTGTTCCCGGCGACGTAGCCGCGTAATCCTGATACAATATGAATGGTAAGTAAGGGATACACCAGTGTTATCGCGGCGATTTGAATAACGGGCTAACGGCGCGGCGCGCGAGCCGCGAGTCTCTGGGAACTGACTCGTTTTAAATGTATGCCTTACGCAAATTCCCTCTCCCGCCGGAATTGTCACGGTAAATACCGGGGACTACGGGATTCACAGGGTTTCTTGAGATACCGATAAAGTGAGACAGCGTTAGAGAGAAGCAGAAAGGACGAGAGAGAGAGAGAAAGTACACCCTCCGAAGAACAGGGTTCAACGCGTTGTTTAGATAATTTATGCGGGTCCGGTGGAAATCGAGTGCTAATGATCGGTTTGGGAATTGCGAGACCTGCCCGGCGGCTGTGGACCATTCTAACACATCTGTTTACTGTTCAACCATGCTTAATTCTGTGGTTGTAATGAGGAACTCCGCAAGTCACATATAGGGATGGCGTTCAAAATCACTCACGGTGATTCTAATTTTTTTATCTCGAGTCATAGTGATTTGTTCATTTTTGAGTTAAAAAATTGTAGATTTGTTATATTCTTTACTTCTTTCTTTTAATGGATTTCTAGTTTGCTTTTTAGGTGAAGCATTTATATATATTTTTATATTACATATTGTTTATATAAGACATAAAATATATTTACTAATTTTTTATATTTTTGACTATTTGTGTTAAGTTTTTATACATTTGTCTATCTTTTATATATTTATATACAATATACCACACAATATAAAACATTTCGCAAGGTTTGAAGTTTGAAAAAATTTTTAACTGAACTTTCTTTTACCATTCATAGTGATTAGTTATTACTAGAATGCGGATTCATACAATTATGGCTGTCGAAAATTTCCAAACCAAGAACAGTTATGTTCCTATGCTCTCCACCAATCAGAAGCGATCACGAAAAGTCACGGTCACTGTTAAAAATCACCGTGATTTGGAACGAGCGTGATCGAATCACGAGTGATTCGGAAGTAGCAGTTCTCACACTCTCACTTTCGAGATACTGCCGTTTACAGTTTTGATGCGTATAAAATGAACATAGTAAAACAGGATAAAGCTCAATTAATACATACCTTAAATTCTTTAAAATGATGACATGCGGTGTTTTTCCTTACAATTATAGAATTTAGCACATGTGAAATATTTTACGATTTTTTAACAGGAAGTTACAGAACTAGGTAATACTATTTCATATAAGAATATATTTTTAAAATATCCGAATTGCAGAATTTCGATTACCGCATGTCGTGTCCCATTGTGCACCATTAGATGGCAAAGTGAGATCGGTTTCGCAGTCCCATTCCATCGTTCCGAACAAAACCACCTTGTTGCGAAGTATGCCAGCGTATTAATACGCGTCCCACATCGTTGCGACGACAATCGAGAAGCCGGAATTTTTTTAAGCGAGCCGGAAACGTCGAAGTTAAGCAACAGCTTTTCTTCTCGCGGCCGTCGAAGGGAGAAGTGGAGCGTAGTAGTTGGTCCCGCGTCACGGTTTCCTCTTTTCCAAGGGGGATAATGAAAAATAATTATCGGGGAAACGAATCTGCGAACGGTGCCGAGGCAGGCCGTGTAAGACGACAATTGTTTTCGAAAACGTTCCCAGGCCGCGCCGTTGAAAGCCGTTTCAAGACAAAAGACAGTCTCGGTGTGTGCGCTCCCACGTTCCTCGAACGGTCGCCAAGCGTGGATAGGAGGAGCATGTACGAACGAGCCGGTCAATTTCGAAGACCGGCGTCACACAATAACGAGGACACCTCCAGGAATGATCGATACGCGTGCCGAGGGTATGCACCGACATACCTACGGCCCCTTGCACGCCTGCGGTGCACGAATCAATGCACATTGCGTCACTTTGCGATTTTATGCAACGCAAACGCTCCGGCTCGAATTCCTAAACAATATTTCGCGTTTTGTGGATGTACAGTCTTTCTCAAGTCTATCCGATCGATTTTACTTAACACCACACAGCAAGTAAAAAAATCTTTTAAATTTTCCAATTCAAACACCTCTAGATTAAACAATTTTTCCCGTGACTAAAACCAATAGGAATTTGAAGATTGAAGCCTCCCCTTTGAAACAAGCTCTCAAAACTTGATCTACGATTTTTTCTCACCATTTTATTGCACATTCCATGAAACCGTACCAATACAATGCTGACTCTAGGCACACCACACAGATTGTACGATTGCCGCACGATTTGAAATTACCTTTCCGAGAAAGGAACTTTGAATTCTGAAAGTAGAATGTTCAAGCTTTAAAATGAGCCCCTGTACATGGTTGTGCGATGGTTTTTCACGAAGTTACAGCAGTTCGAATATGGAACTTTCAAATGTGCTATGTTGTAACTGATGTCAAGACGAATTAATTTATTACAACTTTAAATGAGAACGTATTATTTGAAGTTTTGCATGTCGAGTACGAAGCAGTGATCGATAGTTGCGTTTAACGCTCGCGGCGAGCGTGCTAAGCGATTGGATTTCATTGTTAATTGAACGGCGAATGAATTTTGCACGGGAGAACTTCTAGCTGAAATTGTATTCGCGCTTTGCTTAACGCTTTGTGCTTAATAACGTTTTATAGATTAATAATTGACAGCTGAGGATTTCATAAGCGTTAGCACCGCTAGAGTAATCTATTTCCGACTGTTTCGTAAATAATGATTAAACACGTTCGCTCCTTCGTGCGAATGCTACAACTTGAATTCGTATTCAACTTCAACAAGTATATTCTTGGAATTTTAATGAAAAATTAAGCTCTGTGATTCTCCGCTTGATTTACAGTATAAATAAATTTTTCGAGAACAGTAGCCCCTTCGAATAATATTAGGTTGTCCCAAAAGTTTCTTCCAGAATGTGTTCCTTTAATGTCGCTAAATAAATACAAACAATACGATAATCTTTATGTTAATATTTTAGTACTTCTTAATATGAATTTGCATTATGTGCATGCATCGAAAACCAACTCTTTTGGGCAACCTAATATTTATTTAGCAATATTAAAGGATCACATTCCGGAAGAAACTTTTGGGACAACCTAATATAATAAATTGTTTTGGGATTATCACTGGAACATTTTTAAGTGATTTTCAGGAGTTTATTAATAGGCTCCTCGGGCACAGTGTTGGCATAGAAAGTTCGGCGAGGCCGCCTCTCTCGCACCTTTATTTCGCATGTAAGAATGTGAACTATTTCATAAGCACAATGTGCTCCTTTGCTCATACGAGAGGAATATATTTCAGAGGAATTTTTTAATCAAACGCCGTTTCGAGCAATGGACGAGATATCGTAAGTATGACGGTGGAAATTCTTTCAGCTGGCGCGTATCTCAGCGTTACGTTTAATTGTTCAACGAAGCGGATATTTTATTTAATGAATAGTCGGTTTCTGATAACACAGCTGGTACGGAAACGTTGCCCGTTGCACGGTAGACAGGCGAATGGTTCTTTTTATCCCCCCGCTGTGCTCTCCGCGGTCAAACGAGCAAAAGCAAGTAGTCTATATTCATACGAGTAGAATGATACGGGTTCTTGATCGCTGGACCGCAGAGAATTATGCGAATTCACATTTTCGCGGACCGGCGCGGCGCGAAGAAACTGAAATATTAAATGAGATTCTACTTTCTTCGCGGATCCGCTCGTTTCAATGGAAATACGTTAAAACTAAAATCAAGCAGAACTAAATTTCGTCGAGATCGTATTTTACGGTTCTATGAAGTCTTTTGTGCATCACAAGTGCAGTAAATTTTGCAGTTTATTAATCAGATAAATTGAGCGAGATGTATTTCTGTCCGAGCAGAAGTCAATTGCTGTTGGTGCAGTTTTCGTGGAGTTTAAATTGGAAAAAGGAGAGTTTGTATTTTATTGAATGAAATTGATGTATCCGTTGGTTTCACTTTTAGATTGTTCTGCAACCTCTGATTGCATAACTGCAGTAGAAACGGCCCTCTAATTGCAATAATTGGGAGCCCACCAGAAAATCCAAGTAGGACACGAGTACCTACTTCCTAAATACCTGAGTGGATTACGACTGTCCCTGGTCAGACAAGCAGAACCAGCCCAGTGTGTCCACTTAAACTAGTAGAATGACACACGTCCTTGGCCAGACGAACTTAACAACATCCCCAGCTGGTCAGCCAAGTAGATTATCCTCTTTCATGGGCAGACAAGTAGCTGCGCTGCAACTGGCTAAATTGCTAAATCGATTTTCCGAATATCTCTTGACACTGTCCTACACAAAATTGCCAATTTAGAGACGTTCAGCCTTTGTACAATTTCCCAAACGACAGACAAACCTTTTAACTCCTTTCTTAAAATCCTCTGAAAAGTTCATCAATATTCTTCAATTATATCGGCGCAAGATGTCAATTACTACTTAAGTGCAGTTGATGCATTTAATTTGCGATATTAAAAGTTCAGAAATATCTGCGGAATGGGATCGAAAACTGAATTTACCCCGATTATCAAATTTTACTTCTCTCGCTGGCATCTCCGCGGATTCTATCAGACAAACCTCCGCACGTGACACCCGCCTGAGGGTTAATCACACGCGTATCGATCCAGGACAATGCACGGTCGGTTATTTCCCAGGTCCTCGGGCCGGAATCGAGTGGCGTCCAAGTGAAGAAGGAGTGGTGGGACCTGCGGGAAAAGGGTCGGATCCATTACGCGGATCTTTTTAGCCGCGGAAGGGAAGAGGAAGCTCCAAGAAAGCCAATTAACCCGTGGATAGTGAGAGGAGACGGACGTTTCGCCGTGTTTTGCATTCGACACACGTCCGATGCGCACCTTCGGGAAAAAGCGCGGCTCTTTCTCTGTCTTCTCGTTCTCTCTGTGTGTACCTATCCAACCCTGTGCCTCTTCATCCTTTTTTTTCCCCCCCCGGTGCCTCCGACGTTCCCCAACCTTATTCTCGCTCATTATCCGTTCTCTCTGTTTTATTCTTCTTCACGGTCCTGTTTCCTCCGCTTTTCCGGCTCGGCTCGTTTTCCTTCCGCTCCGCGGTTTCCTCTCCTCTCTTCTCCTATTTTCTCCTATTTTCTCTGCCGTCCGTTTCCTCTTTACTGCCGTCTGCGTTTATAGTCGAACGCCGGTTTTCTCGCTTTCGTAAATAGTTTCCCCAGCCGTGTAAATAGGAAAACGGCGCGCAGCCGCTGTAAATCACATCAAATTTCAGAGAGGATCGCCGGCATCCCACGAATTAGCCAGGCAAAACGGGTCTTTCGGCTTCCGTGTGCCCGACGTAATTGACGTTTTTTCGTTTCCACATCTGCTACCGAGCCCCCTCTCTGCCCGGTGCTTTCGGCTAGAATGGATATTTTAAAGCGTTTAAAGCAACATCCGCGGTTACCACTGGCCGCTTCTGCGAGCTTCACCGAGGATCGAAATGAAATTGGCCGAGTTGGATAACCTGCGCACTCGTTCTTTCGGAGGAATGTGTTGCTAAACGGTGCTGGTGAGTCGGGAGAGGGTTCTGGAATGTTTTACGATTTTTTCGAGGGCCTTTTCAAGTGGAAATTTCTGTTCTATCGTGTAGAAAATATAAAATGAATATTGTAGAATACATAAGTTGCATAAGGCCATAAATGTATACACTGAGAAAAAAATCCTGTCGAAACAAAAAAAAATATATGTTGATTCAATAAGATGTACTATTGAATAGTGCCAATATCATATGAACTTATTTTAATATTTAATACTATTGAATTTCAATAGCAAAACTCATTTCCGCCAATCATATAAGCGAATAGCTTGACATCAATGTTTTCAAAAAAATAAGATATGGCCTCAAACCAATTCCAGTATAAATCAATACATTTCTCAAATTTTTTTAACAACATATCTGATTGAAGGAAAAAGAAGAGGAATATTACGAATAATAATGTACGGTATTGAATCGAATAATATTTTCAATCATTTCATGATAGACAATTCAAATTCATCACGATTTGCTTCTAAATTTCATACTATCGAAAAGAATACATTGATATTCATCGAAGTAAAAAAATTACAATAACACGCGTGTTGTTGAAGTAACTACTTTTTTTTCTCAGTGTAGAGAAAACATATCAGGTCAGTGCAAAAGTCATCCCAATATTGAACCACCCTGTACATTGCGCTATTTTTTATTGTTAACATAGATCCCTTATTGTGTATTCTATCGCCCACATTAGCATAACTTTGCCATGCATAACGAATTAATAGTTATAGCAATAATAGTAATGATAATAAAATATATTAGTGTATTTGCATGATGTCATCAATCGAAAACGATATTTACATGCACGCACTGTACGCTGTAATTACAAATGTAACGAGCGTTGCTGTGGATGGCATGTAGATTACAGCCAACATTGCTAATTATTTATAATCTATATCGAAGGGTTACCGGAATCCCTGATTTTACACGCTAACAACATTGAAGTTTCATAGCCCTTGGAGCACCGCACCGGTGCTCGGGTTCATTGAAATCCAGCGTTTCAAAAGCTTCCGACCATTCTGTTTGCTGTAACACAATCAAATTAGTTGCTGTGCCACGAAATAGTAAATAAACTGGATTGCTAGACAAACAATTGGAATTCATAAAAATATGGATGTACACGGTAAAAATAATGTCAAGAATGTATCGAAAATTCCTGTGAAGCAAATTAGGTGTAAACTAGCCGAATTATCGTCAGCTGCCGCGCTTGTTATGCTTCACCCTCAATCTCTCAAATATTGATAAAAGCTCTCTCGTTCCTTTTTCAATCGAATATTAACTTTCTACCGTCTTCAATATCTAAAACAAGCTTGGTAACCGTTAAAACACTTCGTGTTTCAGAATTTTACGCTCGTCCAACGTAATTGAAGGCTCCCACGAAAATAGAGAACGCTATGAAAGCGCTCGACAGAGAGATAACGAGTGTAACGCGGCCGATCACGGGAGAATTTCCGCGGTGGCTTACGAATTTTCCGTGTTATCTTGGCAACGGAATTTTTAAGCCGCTCTTCCTTCTCGGCCGTGGTCGAGCAACGATATTGGTTACCGTTAAATTACGGCCCCGACGCGGTAGACAACGGCCCGCCTCCTTCTCGCCCCGGCAAAGTTTATTTTCGGTCATTGAGACAGGATTTACGTTGACGGCCGACCTGTGGCCGGACGATAAATTCAACTGTAAGTCCCGATGGAAAACCTGAGGGCAACACTGTAAAGAAAATTGCCGACGGATTGGAGCCCCGTGTTTACCGCCCTGCGGCGTTCACATCTGTTTTCTCGATGAACTCCTAACTACTGTTTGCTCCCGCTGATCCGACCACGCGCCTCGCGAATCACGAACGAGACACTTTGCATCCGGAAAAGTTTCCCCGCGAGATTCTACTATCGATCTTCTCCGTGTGGGAAAATTCTCATTACTCCGGATTATCACCCTTTTCCTAGGTCGAGCCAGACTAGACACTAAGCGGTTTGTTGCATTTTCAACTGAACACTAATTTTGTTTAGTTCATTTCTGTTAATTCCTCCAAAGAACACTTTCAGCTCCAATAAAATGTTCAACTATGAAGCACATTCAGGAATACATGTATACAAAATTTTATAAATTGTTTCAGCTCCAATAAAATATACAACGATGAAAAACATTTAGAAATACATGTGCCAAAAATGTTATAGATTGAAGACGTAAGAAAGGTGTGGTTAATTTCAGTTAATTCCTCCAAAGAACAGTTTCAGCTCCAATTAAATATACAACGATGAAAAACATTTAGAAATATATGTGCCAAAAATGTTATAGATTGAAGACGTAAGAAAGGTGTGGTTAATTTCGGTTAATTCCTCCAAAGAACACTTTCAGCTCCAATAAAATATTCAACGATGAAAAACATTTAGAAATATATGTGCCAAAAATGTTATAGATTGAAGACGTAAGAAAGGTGTGGTTAATTTCGGTTAATTCCTCCAAAGAACACTTTCAGCTCCAATAAAATGTTCAACTATGAAGCACATTCAGGAATACATGTATACAAAATTTTATAAATTGTTTCAGCTCCAATAAAATATACAACGATGAAAAACATTTAGAAATACATGTGCCAAAAATGTTATAGATTGAAGACGTAAGAAAGGTGTGGTTCATTTCAGTTAATTCCTCCAAAGAACAGTTTCAGCTCCAATAAAATGTTCAACGATGAAGTACATTTAGAAATGCTCGTACCAAAAATGTTGTAGAATAAAGACGTAGGAAATATGCGACTCCTGACATTTAAACGCGGAGTATAATAAGGGTAGCAGGTTATACGCGGTCGATTGTGGGCGTTCATCTCCTCTGCGGCTGCAGAAATCCTCGCCGCGGCAATTTCTATCGAAATCGTTTTATCTCGCGCGCAGAACGCCGTTGCTCCGTGTCACATCGTCGAGAACGATACTAATGGTCGAGCCACAAGTAGAAAGGTTTCCCTAAACATAAGGCAGGCGAGCGCGGGGCCAAAGAATGCAATGTAAAAGGTACAGTTTCGCGGAAGTTTCCCCAAGGGGTAAGCGAAGGAGAAACAGAATGAGAAACGGAGAGAGTGAGAGAAGGCGGAGGACGGTCGCCATTACATGTTTCCAGACGTAACATCGTTTCCTCTTCCGTGTCCTTTTCGCGCAGCAAGGGTTTTCTTGTTCCTCGTCGCATGCAATTTTCTGCATCCGTCGGAATTTTACGACCACGGGGTTCCGAGGGTAATGCGGTTTTTTTTTTGAAGGACGGTGCTAGAGAGTGCAAGAGGGAGAAAAATAAAGGGGAAGAAAAGGAAGGGTATGGAATGAAGACATATCAAGGAAACGGGACGAACAAGAAACGAAAATACATTAAAAATTATGGGAACAGTCAGAAATATAAAAGAAGAAGCATACATGACGTGACTGGAATGAACAGACAAGTAAAGAAATTAGAGAGTACGTCCAAAACTTCTGAGGACAAAGGCAAGCGAAACCGAGCAGGAAGAAAAAGGAACGGAACCCTGAAAGAAAGAAAATAAATATAAATAGGCGTGCGAAGAGAAAAGAGTGTAATGGAAAGAAAGAGAGGGCGAAAACGCAAAGAATGCTGAAAGCTCCGGAGCCTCGTTGAAAATGGAGCCACGCGATAATTACGGCCGGCTGGTGCGTACGAAACGGTGAAGTGTCATTCGGGCCCGGCGCCGGTTTACGCGCGTAGATACACTTTTCGTCGACGACAAAAAAAAAATAAAAAAAAAAAGAAAACGAAAAGGAAAAAGAATTAAGCGACGCTTGTTACCAGGACGTCGTCTACGAGCATGGCGGAAGCCGTGTATGACTTCTTGCTTGAACGTTGTGCGCCCGCCTTTGTGTCGCGACGAGGGCACTTCGTTCCTCCCGAGCGTTTAGATTTCGTTCCGCGTGCGAGACACGCGGCTCGTTCGAATTTACTTGTACAGCCCGGGACTTAAATCTTCTGCAAAAGTTTGCCTGTTTGCCGGCTGGATTTGCAAACGCTCGGAAATTCACGTGAACTCCCCGCCGCGGTATCGCTATGCCTCGAAATTCTCCGATAGAGATACTTCCTTTCATTCTTTTTTGTCGGACAGTAAAAAGAAATCCGCAAATATCTTCCTCGAGGAGTGTGGAGCATAATATCTCAACTTTTATTCCACTTGTTTACCGTGTATGTGGATATGGCAATATTTGTTTATTCTTTCCGTTGACCAAAAAGAAGTTTAGGATGCAAGATACCGTGCCTATCAGTCAGCGAACAGCGAAAGCAAGACTGGCTTTTGATTTTGTTGCGTTTACAGGTGAGTTACCATGGTTATTAGATCGTGTTTAATGGTCCGCGCCGTTGAATATCATAATACCGACCGGAATACTCTTAATTAAGGCGAGCAATGAAGCCTGTAACGTTATGGCCGCGTTCCCAACAAAATGTGCTCGGCTGTCTAACGCAACTCGTCGCCGCATTGGGCAACAAGTGTATATCTGTTGCCGGGTTTTCACTGTTATCAAACTGCGTAACTGTCCCATTATTGTGTGCATCGTACGTAATACCGAGCGGCGTGCAACAACTTCAACGACTGCTACCGCGCGCCGCGCATTATTCCCTCGTAACGTTCTCGCGCGCGCGCGCACTCTATGCAATCGGAAGTCTTGTTCCCCTCAGCGATGCATTTAGAGGTCTTTAAACACACGAGGGACCTCTTTTTATTCGTGCCAGTCACTGTCGCATTCCTTCGAACATCTCAATCACCGTTGCCGCAATCCGACGAACGTCCCTCGACGAATTTCACAATCGACGACGTTGACTCTTCGAAATCATCTTTTCCAGCACGCACTTGCCGTTCGGAGGCTTCGCAATTAACGCGATTGTCGAAAAGCGACGGAAAATGTACAATATTAATATTATAAATATATAGTAGTGTGCATTACACAATTCTTTTTACGAAACTTTAACCCTCTGCTGTCGGAGAAATATAAAACAATTCCATTCGATATGATTTTTGTCATTTTATGGATATGAAATATCTCCTACATTACTTGAATGTTTAGTCATTGCTTAGATGGCAACATATTTAGTGATGTAAACAATATTTTTAATAATGATATTATAATAATTTTTAAAGGAAGATTTAACAGTGCCATCTCCGATTATTATCCAAGAGCTGTCCCTAATACCCAACGTAATCTGGCCAACTAATTCTAAATGTTGATTTCACGGTGCATTAGCGTTCCCCCGCAGAAAACCAGCTTTCCATAAATTGCTCCGGGTAAGAGAGTATCGTTAAGGAAATTCAGAAAAATCGCGGCCCGTGACGAGGCTCGTAACCATTACCGTAACACCGATATAGTGACACCGACCATTATACAACGGATGGTCGGCCGATGGAACGGATCATTGTGAAAAATCACTGGGGCTTTAGGCAACCGTGCGATTTCGATTCGCAGGTCGCGAATTTTCCTGTAGTATTATAGAACCTCCCCTAGCACGCTTTTTATTCCGCGTATGTGATTTTTCCGGGAATTATTTGCAGCCCCGGGAAAATGGTCAATCATGTGCAATTTTCAAATCGTACCCGGAAGTATTCAATGAACTCTAAAATTTTTATGGAACATGGTTATTTCAATTTTTTCGTTAGAAAAGAGTTTCAACTGTTCCTTGAAAGAGCGAGAGAGAGAGAGAGAGAGAGAGAGAGAGAGAAGCTAGAGTAAAAACGCAACGGTAAATGGAACGAAAACAGAACTCAGGCAACAACAAAGGGGAACAATGAAACAGGCAGCTGATAATACCTGTCGATGCTAACAGAAAAATAAATAAAAGGAAGTATAAGCCAGCCATGGGTTTTTCAGGGAAGGGACGGAAGCCGCCCGAGTTTTTAACCGTGTATTTTTATTGAAAACATATTTGTCGAGCCGTGGTGCCTCGATCTTCCGATTTCCCTTTGCATGCACTATCAAAAAGGGACGAGAGTGATGCTAACGATAAACACAGAGAGGTAATGAGCCAAGCATATATCAATTTTAATCCAATAAAGAGAAACAAAGTATGTATATGACGCTGCATCAAATTCCGAAACAAAAGCGACGGAGTTTAAAGAGTTAACCCTTAACAGTCGAGGGGTGACTAAGTATTGTATGAGGTATTATGTCAATTTCATATCTAATTATTAGACTGCGGATCTTTTATGCAAGATAACAATTGTCTGCATCGATTGCAAGAATTAGAAACTACATTGAATGTTATTTCTTCCCTTAATGATTTTAATTCAGAAGACATCATATATTGACATCTTCAATTTTGAAAATTTTTCGATAATTTTCAATTTCGTCTTCTCAATTTTCCTATAAACGCATAAGGATCCGCAGTCTACTAATTATTCTAGGTCAGAAGAAATGTTTAATTCTCGAGTTAAAATAGCTCCGACTGCAAACGGTTAATATTTCTAGAGATATGAACAGTGCGGTTTTGCGAGACAGACCGCATAAAAATCGTCCTGCGTGATTACGCGGGACGGTCCAGAGAATAGACAGGGTTTAAAGTACGAAATGATAAATAGACAACTAATGAGCCGCGCCTTATCGCGGCGAATAAAACACTCGAAGATACAGGAACGGAAAAAGGGCGCCGGTTTTTCTGATAAACGGCGGCGGGGTTGCGGTTGATTAATTGCTCGATGTCGTAGCTCACGGAAGCTCTTCTTTCGTCCCGCGGCCCCATTTTCCCCAGGACCCATATCGATGCCAGGATAATGAGGAAACAAAATGCGATGGAATCCGCGGGCAGGAAAAAATTCATTTTTCGAGTCGCGGACGGCTGCTGGATAGCGTGACTCTTCTCGGACGGTGATTCATGAGCCTTCTATTAAAATGATTTATCACACTTGGGAATTGTCTGGCTCTTCCTCTGTGTATATATATAAAATATGTATATGTGATAGTCAGAATATCTTTCAGATTAATCTTCATTTTATGCGTTTCATTTGCGTTCGACAACGGTGTTTACGCGTTCGAACGTTACGAGGATGTTCCGTTCGAAACATATTTTTCTCCGGTTACCTTGGAGAGTAATTTCGTGGCCTTCGACGGGCTTAATCGATGGGAATTATGCTTGATCTTGCGGCTGAGTGCATCCTCGGTTCCGCGTTGCATGCGCCGCGGCAATTAGATTGAGGATATGTATTCAGTCGTAGCAGGAGTGTTGGGAAATCAGCGGTATTCGCTATTTTGTAGAACCTCGCGTGGTTTTGAATTGGTAATTCGCACTGGCTATTGGTTCCGCAAATGTATGATCGTCGTTGCGTAAGTCTGGATACCGTTGTAGATTTATTTTTCACTTGTTGTGCTCTTGCGCTGCTGCTAATTTGTTGACAGAATTTACACAGGATGCAATCATTCACTTCATTCTAGGTTCTATAATTAAATTTACAAGTTGTGTTTGATTAAACTGTGACACTATACAGGGTGTCTCAAAATTAGGTCCGGAGCCGAAAATGGGAGGTTCCTGGGATCATTTCAAGCGACATTTTCCTTTGAAAAAATGTCGTCCGCGGCTTCGTTAACGAGTTATTAACGAAAAACACGGACCAATCAGAGCGCGAGCTAGACGCGTGCAGCCCGGCGCGCCGGCAGCCGAGTGTCGGTGGCACGCCGCGATGTCGTAACGAACAAAAGTTTCTCGATGATGTGAATCCTCGCCAATTTCGATAAGCTTTGGATATGTTGTCAATACCATGATTCTGAACAACATTTCCCTTTACAGTTTCTGTCGATCGGCTTTAGTTTACGATATTATTGTAAAAATTTGTAATTGTAAATCGATCGATGTACTATTTCCTGTCCGATTTCGATAAGCTTTGGATATGTAGTCAAGACCATGATTCTGAACAACATTTCCCTTGACGGTTTTCGTCGGTCGGCTTTAGTTTACGATATTATTGTAAAAATTTGTAATTGTAAATCGATCGATGTACATACTATCTCCTCGCCGATTTCGATGAGCTTTATTTCAAAGGAAAAAGATATTTAAAACATCGAATTTATAACATATTTCAAAGTCATCGAAATCGGTGAGGACCCACATCATCGGCAACTCTACCCGAACGATAGAAGAAGCACAAACTTATTGAATTAAAAACTCACTTATTCAGCCGTAAATCCATTTGACTACCACATATAACCATCACACTTTTACATAATTGTTGAACTCGTAGCACACTTTCATAACTCGTATCGATATCGAACGAAATTACTTACTCCGACGCGGAAAGAGTTCGATGCTCTTCGCGATGCCGCGCGAAACTGTGCTCTTCCAGCATACAATGTATTCGATGAAGGCGTCGTTTAAAACAAATGAAATCGTTCCCAAGGAGATATTGATTTTTCGAGAATCATATGGCATTGATTTTTCGAGAATCATATGATTCTCGAAAACACCGATTCGAAGATTATGTAAAAGTGTGGTGGTTGTATGTGGTAGTCAAATGGATTTACGGCTTAATAAGTGAGTTTTTAATTCAATAAGTTTGTGCTTCTTCTATCGTTCGGGTAAAGTTGCCGATGATGTGGGTCCTCACCGATTTCGATGACTTTGAAATATGTTATAAATTCGATGTTTTAAATATCTTTTTCCTTTGAAATGAAGCTCATCGACATCGGCGAGGAGATAGTATGTACATCGATCGATTTACAATGACAAATTTTTACAATAATATCGTAAACTAAAGCCGATCGACAGAAACTGTAAAGGGAAATGTTGTTCAGAATCATGGTCTTGACAACATATCTAAAGCTAATCGAAATCGGATAGAAAATAGTACATCGATCGATTTACAATTACAAATTTTTACAATAATATCGTAAACTAAAGCCGATCGACAGAAACTGTAAAGGGAAATGTTGTTCAGAATCATGGTCTTGACTACATATCCAAATATTATCGAAATCGGATAGGAAATAGTACATCGATCGATTTACAATTACAAATTTTTACAATAATATCGTAAACTAAAGCCGATCGACAGAAACTGTAAAGGGAAATGTTGTTCAGAATCATGGTCTTGACAACATATCCAAATATTATCGAAATCGGATAGGAAATAATACATCGATCGATTTACAATTACAAATTTTTACAATAATGTCGTAAACTAAAGCCGATCGACAGAAACTGTAAAGGGAAATGTTGTTCAGAACCATGGTATTGACAACATATCCAAAGCTTGTCGAAATTGGCGAGGATTCACATCATCGAGAAACTTTTGTTCGTTACGACATCGCGGCGTGCCACCGACACTCGGCTGCCGGCGCGCCGGGCTGCACGCGTCTAGCTCGCGCTCTGATTGGTCCGTGTTTTTCGTTAATAACTCGTTAACGAAGCCGCGGACGACATTTTTTCAAAGGAAAATGTCGCTTGAAATGATCTCAGGAACCTCCCATTTTCGGCTCCGGACCTAATTTTGAGACACCCTGTATATGGAAGATAATTTGTAGATTTTATAAACACGGTTTGAAACAATTTTTATAGAAATACTGAGGATATAGTGGCGAGGAAAACATAATAACAGAGAGAACTGTGCGCAATAAAAATTGCAGTCCACGCTAGAAAAAGTTTCGACTATGTTTGCTGTAAAAGTTATTGCGGTAAAAGGATTCAAGTACTTGTTTTAAATTTTAATTAAACGACGCGGTATTGTGGTAAAATGTGAAAGCACTTTTTCGGAAGATCTAATTCCAGACGAATTAACTATAAATAACTCGTTCCGCTTGTTTCATCAAAGATTAACGTGTTTGGTTAAAAGTTTCGTCGGCTCGATCGAGAACTTTTCCCTCGGCACAGAAATATTTAATTCGCAGGAGTTTGGTTATCGCGACAGCTTGGTGATCGATGGTCGTAAAACTTCTATCATCGATCAGTAAATCATTGCATCTTAATACAATCGCGTGTATTATTAACAAAATTACTTCTCAAATGCATTCTATGAACATTTCATTTGTCCGTACGTTATCGCGAAGAATTATTTCAGGGAAAATAAAAATGTTTTCCTTCGTGGTTAAATTAACAATTAAATGAAACCATACCAAGTTTAATTAAACTTTGTTTTCAACGTGTCTTCGCAAACCTTACACGAGTTTTAATTATATGTATAATTTAACGCTGTCTTGTTATTGTTAAAAGTTGAAATTTAATCAGGCGAAAGTAGGTGACCACTATACTGTGGATCTTCATGCAAAATAAAAATTGATGATTGGAATACCTCCAAAAGAATTCTTTGCCGATCGAAGTGACCAATATGACGCTTTAAAAATTGTATGCTGTTCAGAAAATCTGCAGTGGTTTGTAAAAAACGCACAGAAAGCTCGAGGATAATGGCGGATCGGTAACAAGAAAAACTCGAAGTAACCATAGCTCGCGTTAGAGCGGCGTTTTCATCCAAACGCGAACGGTTGAATTATTAGTAGGTTTTACGATATCCGAGAAATCTCTGGGAGTAATTCGAAACTTCGGTCAGTGGCGTTAAAAGGAGGAAAGAAAGAAAAACGAGGGGAATGGGGGGGAAAACGGAACGGACGTTTTCCTTGGTTTTTCCCGCGACGACAGGGCAGTTTCCATCTGAAGGATTATTCGGTGGAATGAAGTCTGCGTTGCGTATTACGACGGAAATTACAAAGTTTTGTAATGTACAACGGAAGAAACGAGCTTCGGTAGTTCTCCTTTTTTTTTACATCACCTTCTTCTTCTTTTTCCTTTATTGAATACCGTGGCCGAGTGTGTATCCGTGGTATTATTTCAAAGTTCGTAGAGAGAGAGAGAGAGCTTGGAACGGTTCTGGTTTTAACCGATCCCCATAACCGGGCTTCGAACGACTTTATTTATTCGAAGAAGGCTCGTTTTCCCTCGGCCCTCGCCAATAACGAACTTTTTATTTCCGGATACCACGTTGAATTACAATCCGCATTACGACGCAAGGCTTCTATTCAGTGATGGAGTTGCGAATTTTTGAAAAAAAGAAAATAAAAGAAAGGAAGAATTCGACCTCATTCGATAAGAATAGCTCGGGATTTTTAGTTCCCGTAAAATTTACACGGCGAACACCTTTTTGTTTTACGGCGAAATTTTACTCCGTGATTTATATCGCCGGATAAAGTAAATGGGAACGCCGAGGGTGCATGATACTTTTACGGCCAGCGGGGAACTGACCGATCTGAAAAATGAAGTGACCGATACGGAACTGGATAGAAATTTAGCTGAGAAACTGGGAAACTTATTATGATAATCAGAACTTAAATTTCTCCTTTCGTATGTGGACAATGAATAAATGAATAGAATTATTCTCGTTCGCGAACAGTGTTGCGAGAGTAAAATAATTATTACAGCAACAGGAATTTGTATTTTGTTGGTCCATACACGTTGGTTCTGTTCCCAGTTAATTAAATTTTGTTCGTTTTATGCTTCAGGCAGTGAAATGTTTTTATCTTTTTGACAATATCGAGTCAAGATTTAACGATGTCCTTGACCCTTTTCGCACTGTGTTCTAGCAAAGAACCTAGTACTTGAACTATAGCCACACGGGTTGCTGACGCATCATTAAAATCGGTGATAATTAAAATGGAAAAGCACCGTCAAAGGAATTCACGGGTGGCACGGGTTTTTCGACGATTGCTTCGAAAACTGTAATCACTGTGAATTTTATGCAAATTTACGATTTCATAGACACGTACAAAAGGGTCTCTGGAATTAATTGAAATTGGTTTTCCCTCGTTGGTGCTGCTTTGAGGAAATTAAAAATGAAATTGCATTACACTCTTGTCCATGTTGCACGTGTGTGTGCTGATATTTTCCAAAAACCCATCGAGGTGTGTCTGGCACAAACTTTAACAAGGATTTAATCAGATTTTCCTTTTACAATTTTATTTATATCGCCGATAGTGTTGAAATTAAAATTTCCAGAAACGTCTGCAATCTAAAGATAACAGTTTCATGGAACGATAAAATATTGCAAGTACTAAAAAAATACATTCACCGATCTAGAGTGATCGAATCAAATTTTGGTTTCGATAAACCACCCCCGAAGGAGCACGATGGAATTCAGTCCATTTCCGTACCGCGATTGCGAGGGCGTCACGAATTTTTCCGCGTTCCATGGAAAATTTCCCGCACGTCACCGGGCTCGCCTCTCGTCGCCACGCCCTTCGAGGTAGATCCAGAATTTTCCGGCGACAGAAATCCTTCCTAATGCTCGATTTTTCAACGAGGGAAACCATGGTTAGCTGATGCATCGTAAACTAAGCAACTTAGGGGCTGAAGGGAGCTGTCTTGCCTCGAGTAAAGCTTAAAGTATTTCACAATGTACTGGGTGAGTCGCAAGACAAGCACCACGGGCAAACATGTTAACCTAGATACAATAAACAGACTCCTCCTGCGCTTTCCAGGGGGAGTCGTCGTTCAGGATGGTTCTCTTCAAGATAAATATTCTAATTATTCTCGAAGGTCTACAAGATTTGTGTGTCGAAGTACAACAAACGATTTTTAAAAAGTATGCTGAATCGATGTTAAAGAAATCGTTTATAATTTATAAATAAAGACATTACTCTAGAAAAGTATTATACATTGATGGTCGTTCAGCTTGTGTAGTTGCTGGTAAGAAACTCGGCGTGGTATAATTCCAATGTTAGTGTCAAAAACTTTCATGGATTCCGTAGAGAACGAAGTGGTACGAAGTGGTTCGAAGTGGTAGTTCTCCAGAAGCGAGGGAGCGCCTTCAAGTGCAAGGGTTGGTACATTTTTTTGGAGATCAGAAGGGTTGTAGGAAGCTGTGTCAGGTGGTACCTTTCGAGTGGACCGCCCCGTATAGAAATCGCGGAGCTAAAAGGGGTCACCGGGAAAGTAGAAAAGTCCCACGTCCTACATCTTAAGGTCTCGTGCTACTTACGACGTCAGTGCTGCTCCGGACGTAATAAAAATTCAACTTACCCTCCTTGTCGTGATTTCCAACCGCCGCCGCGCCGTCCCGGGAGATTTCAACTCAAACACTCATTCTAATAGTTTTTCCGCGTAGTTGGACACCGTTCCAGATTAATGGCCGACGCGTTATTGCTCCGCCGATGATGTTATTAAAAGGACTGCGAGAGAAACAGTAGATTGAGTAAATTTCTATCAACATTAAACTAGTGTCATAAATGTCAAGAACGAGCCAACAAATTTGATCAACAGATCACTGTTCCATTTAAAAAGATAAATTGCAAGAGCGCCGAAACCTCCGCTGTAATCAAGTTCATCTATCACATTTTATTCGCTGCCAATTTGGAAGGTCTTCGGTGATTGGCATTTTGACTTGTTAAACGAGGTTTTACCTAGTGAAAGGGTACGGGGAAGTTTCCCGGCGTGTCTGAGTGGATGCTAGGCGAATCACAATGACAGGGGTTATTGATGATCACGGGAATAAGTCTCGACGAGTTTCACCCTCGGTTGAAAGAGATTTTTGACCCGAGATTTCGAGACCCTCCTCAGACCGGGGCGCAGACGTCTTTCTAAGTAATAGTTATTCCTTGAGGGATGTACCTTCTTTTAGGAAGAATCTACCGAACCTGTTGCTCTTCTGGCTGAGGGGCTCGGGCTTTCCCCGGGACCGTGTCGATCAGATACAACCGAGTTTCCGGTGATAAAAGGGTAGCATCGAGCATAATCCTGTTGTGCAATGGTTTGCGTGACGATTTCGGCGGAAACCGGTCACATCTGACCTTGTACAAATTCTTCACCCCTCCATTCAAGGTTAAAATCTTTTAATTCAATGATTAATCATTAGAGTGCGGATCTCTTTATGTAAAATAAAAATTGTTCGCGCCGATTGTATGAAACATCAGTCAAAATTATTTAAATAAAACTAAATTTTTTAAAAATACCACGCTTTTAAAACGGACTAAAAGTATAAAATAATCTTTTCTAACCCCGTACAGATTTTGTGATTGTGAATTTTTAATAGCTATGAAAATACTTGTAAGATTTGAAACGATTTCCGATTGTATCGCGCGTTGGTGTTCGAAATCGCTAATATAATCAGAACAAAAATACAATAAAAATAACTTTTTAAAAACCACGCTTATACATATTAAAATGCACTAAAAAGGAGAAAATAATTTTTTTAGGTATTAGTGACTGTAAATAAAAGCGTGGAACGCTAAACTATATTGACGTAATCTTCGTGGGCGCTCCATGCTTTTATTTATAGTCACTAGTCTAAAAAAATTATTTTCTCCTTTTTAGTGCACTTTAATATAAGCGTGGTTTTTAAAAAGTTTTTTTATATATCTTATTATTTTCTACTTTTTAGTCTTTTTTAAATGGAACACAAGATATGGAAATACGCGAGATAGAATGAAGGGATGACTCCGAGAGACGACGCGTCGTCTCTTGATGGAGTCCGAAATTGTCCGAAATGGAACTAAATGAACGGAACACCACACTGACTGAGCTCCTTCGGTGCGAAATGTGTCAGTGGAGTGGGGATGAGTCGGAGTGGGAACGCGTAGTTGTGTAGGGAGCGGTGGCGCGCGGAGTAGGGATCGCTGAACACGATGGCGTACTACCGAGTGTCGCGCGACGAGGTGTGACGGTTAATATTAAAATTGTTTTTTTCTTCTGAACGCACAGGTTTTTTTAAAATTTATTTTTAAATATTGCATTGCCATCCAGTTCTGAGCTATGTTTAAAATTTCAAGTCTCTAGCTCATCGGGAAGTTAGTTTAAAATCAATTGCAAAATTTGTACCGAACAGACAGACAGACCAGAAAGCGAGCTAATACAAACGTGGTAAAAAAACGTAGTAAAAACGTTGTACTAAAATGGTCATTCTTCGTTTAATAATAATTTCAACGAGGTAAAGATATTTACGAGGTAAAGAGATTTAAATTGCATCTACCGCAATCCATCAATAATTGATCTTCGTTTATTATTACTTGATTATTTCACGAAGTCACTCTTACCAGTAACACACTTTATATTATTTTCAACTTGTTAACATGCTAAGAAAGAAATAAAATTTCAGCATCGCGACATCCAGAGCCATTTATCCGTAGTCTGTCCATGATGGCGCGAGTTGAACAAAACAGAGCAAGTTCCTCCGAAGCCGATTGGCTCGCGCGACAATGCCGGAGGACTTAGGGCAGGCTAATTTACCCGATCAACCCGTCGCGTTAGAGGGTGTCTGGTTGCAGGGTCACATGACAAAGGGGCACCATGGCAGTTATTGCACGAGGCGAAACATGGGACACCGTCAAAGGCGAGTGGTTCGCGATCTTAGATTCGTTGTTCGCGCGCGGTTTCCATAAAAGACGGGGATAGCACTAGAAACGGGTGAGTGGGTTGCGGCTATTGGATTCCTCGGTGTCTACGAGCGTGGATTTGGAGCCTGAGCCGCAGCTGGCAATTATTGCCGGCAACCATATCGCGTTTCCTTGCCTAACATCCGATCCGTATAATTCGATATGCTTTGACATCCCATCGGCGGTTAAATTCGGTAGCTTCTTCCATACGGCAGAATATCTTCCGACTCTGTGTACAGCGCACACTTTGTTCCGCGATGTTACCTGTTAGACACCCTCTGCTTCTCGTTGGCTTCTTACACCTCCAGGGATAAGGTTCACACCTTTTCCTCCGAGTATCTTGCAAAGGTAAGATGCTCTCGGTGTTTTGTATCGTGAGTTATTCGGTTCCCGGAGAGCTTTATCGAATGAACGTGGCTGGGGTATAGCGTTACCACTGATGAAAGCTACTGATGGGGCTCGGGCTCTCGAGGATCCCTCTGATAGATTAGTTTTGGCGGGATGCTGCGCGGAATTTTTGAGAATTCTTCGTCTCGGTTCTGAGAACTTGCGTTGATGTTGCTGGATGAGGAATTGTTGTTTAGGGTCTACGTGTTAATTGCGAGGATACGTTAAATTCAGAGTTGGGCAAACTCTAGGCACAATTATGATTGTTGACTAATAACCTCATCAGCTCTACAAAAGTGACTAATAATTAATGACTAAATAAATACTCGAGCGTGACTATGAGTAATGACTACATAAGTATTTGAGCGTAATGACTAATGAATAATGTCTCAATTTTTATCAAGGATGAATATTGAATACTGACTATAATGACGTAAATAATGACTAAATACGCAATCAGAATTTCACTATGACTAATACCTAAAAATGGTTATAAGTAGACTGCGGATTTTATGCAGTTATAACAAAAATGAGTAGGCGTAATTTAAAATAGCGAAAATATTAGAAAAATTTAAACATACTATTAGATTATTCTCAACCTACTAAACATAATAGGAAAACAAATAAATATATATTTCACTCCAGTTCGTTGCAATTCAGGTAAGAAATTTTTATTTTGCATAACGATTCACAGTCTAGTTATAAGTTAAAAAATAAGACATAATAATAACAAAAAATATCCTATTAGTTTATAAACATATAAAATACAGATTATGACACGTTTGGTCACTGCAAATTCCGATATAGTTTAAGTATACATATTAATGTATGTTAGTCGCACAATAGTGACTGATGACTAAAGGTTGATGTCTGATCATGTAAACTAACTAATAATTAATCATAACTAATGAGCAATAACTAACGATTGCGTAGAGCTGTGACTAACTAGTGCCACGTAGTTATGACTAACAAATCAAAGAGTTTTAACTAACTCTTTTTAAGTTTTGGCTAACAATCAATCAGACTATTAGTCATTTTTAAATTGTCTCAACGTTACAGTGCAACGGGTTAAAAATTCCCTAAGTGCTTGAAGCGCAATAACTCACCCCTATCGATGTCCAAACGAGTCACCAGCACCATTTAGAGTACAGTTCGATCCCCTTTCTCCACACAAGTCGTACCATTCGATATTGTTCCGAAGTAATGAGTGTCCACTGTGATTCAACGCGAAACTCAATCCACGGGGTGAGTGAGCCTCTCCCGGAGGAACTCACCCCCTGTGTTCCACCCTCTTTCTTCTCGGAGTCTTCATCCCTCCAGTGTTTTCGCAGAAGTCGATATCCGCCGCCTGTTGCTCTGTCTCGTTTCATCCCTTTCGCGGCGACCACACGAGGGGGCGACTCGTAGCCAGGACAACCAAAGGGAGGGGACGACACCCTCTCTACATAAAACACGATCTCCGGGGCCGGGGATTGCGGCCAGATTGGAAGGGCAATTCCGCAATTTTCACTCGATCGCGCGATTCTTCGCGTCGCGACGCCTTCGCATCGAACCCACCCCTTCTGCCACCCTCCTGTGTCACGTTCTCCCCCTACGATAATCCGATCCCCGTTACCCACCATTCCCCGCCATCTCTCTCGTACACCACCGTCGAACTGCTTTCGGCTTAATTTCATCGGACGGTTTATTGGCCGCCGGTATTAACCGAGCCTTGTTGCTTGTTTACCTGCGCGGAGCGATTTATAACGCCGCTCGATTAAATAATCGATGCACCGCGAAGGGCGGTAAATATTTGAACGCCCCCGGGGATGCAATTCGCGGTGCAAACTGCGTCTGTTTGCATGTCTTCATTTTTTACCACGTTTTTTCGAGTTCTGGTCTCTTTGAAGGACATTGGTATCTTCAGACTGTGTTTGAGAACACTCCAACGAATTGTTCAAATATATAGAATGATTATTAGACTTTCAATTTTAACCAGAATGATTATTACTAGGCTGCGGATGTTTATGCAATTTGTAATTTTTTAAAACAAATTTTAAGAAAATGGGTTCGAATAGAATCTTGCTTTTAGTGGCAATGGCTTTTCTAGATACACAATTCATAAAGAACGATTCAGACGTCAAGACACAAAACAAAAAATGGAACAAAAGGAATCGCTCCATTTCCAATCACTTTATCGAAATCCGAAAGAAAAGCGCAAACCTTTTCCAACTCCTGTTTCTCCTATTTCCTTTAAAAAGTTCAGCTAGCACACAAAGAGGCAGTGAACCGGCCGATCGCGTCTCCGCTGAATAAATTGCAACCGCATCTCAGTCATAAAATCATGATTCTTTGATCCACAGAGAAAGGGAGAGAGAGAGACAAAGCGTCTGACGATTGAAAAGCATTTCTGTTCGATTTATCTACGGTCGAATTCGCCTAAATGCTCCTGACTCACCGACCAGGCACAAAGTTTTCTCATGGCGTACCGTGAAAACGCGTGGTTGTTCCCGCAGTTTGGAAAACCGGAAACGTTCTCTCGCAGGCATTGAGAGAGTATGAGAGAGGGAGATTTTGCTGTGTGAGAGAGAGAGAGAGCGATTCGGCAAAATCGGCAAGGGGCTGATAACAGCGTCCGTAGGGATCATCGAGCAGATAGAGTTGAATTCGCTTTAAATCAGCAAAATTTTCTGATTAATTGGAACGAATATGCGTTTAAGCAAACCTTTGTGCAACCGAACACCGAACCTGTTGCGCCTGCCAGACTAAGCGGGGCCGCCGAGTTATTCAGTACGTGCTCGTTCACCTGCTCGATTACTCGAATATACTCGCAAGCTCGGCAAAGCTGTGCTACCGCGTCTGCTGCTGCTGGTCACCACCCACAAAGGATTCCGTTTCCGGTTTATTGTACGCTGCCATCGCTGTTCATCTTAACACGTTCGCCTTTGTCAACAGCCACGCAAGAAAGCTGATCGATCTTTCAATTATTAGGACTTTCGTTGTGCCTGGACAAACAGATAAGCTGCAGCAATTTTAGCAAACTTTCGAAGCTTGTATGCTGACCCTGGAATATAATGTCTCTGAGGGAAACGATTACAAAATTAATCAGGAAAATCATTATTGAAATATATAATAAATATCTTTATAATATGTGCACACTGTTCTTCAATGTTTCCTTGCTGACGAAGACAACCGACATCTTTCGAAGAAAATGAATATTAGATAGACTTTCATGCAATTTAAAGTAGCAACACCGAGCGATATTTTTCCCGGTGACTTCCAGGCTCGTCGGTCCAGAAATATAACAAGACGTTCTAATTAGAATACCGTCGGATCCTTATTAAAAACTGAGGTATCTTTTAACGAGCATCGACGGTCGGATTGTTTCGTAACGCGGCATCAGCCAGAGAGACATCAGGCTCGATCATTACGTAAACAGAACACGGAAATTGTCGAGCCAGTCTAATGTTGTATCGCCGCCGGCCGATACACGTGTGCTGAAATCCCGATAACGAACGTTATTTGTTCGCGCGCTTAATGATCATTACGATAATTACCGGTTTAAGCGGTACATTGAACAGAAAACGAGCATCGTTGACGAATCGACGTATCTACGTCCGCGATGGACAACGATTTTCCAGATCGATCGATCGATCGATCGACAGGGCGTACGACGTGACAGATAAATGGAAGTCAACCGGTGCTCGTACTTTTCAACGCTTTGATAAATTATAATGATAATCGGGGCAGCGCCCGTTGCTGTCGCAATGAGAGATGCTTTTCGCGAACCCGTTGCATGCTAATGTGTCAGCTGTCCAAGTATTGTTGATAATTAAACGAGCGACGATTCGTTTCGATTGTTTGCTGGAGAGAATCGCGATCAGTCGTGTCGTGACGCGACGTGGTGATGCGGGGATCGCGAAAATTTTATGCGATAAGGACGAACGGGAAATTTAATGTTATCGCTGTTTTTTTTATTGGCTTTTTATCTCGCTCAAAAATTTCTCGGCTGTTTGATGAGACAAATATTTCGACCGACCTGTGGTTATTTTATTTATGTTTTGAAATATTTGTAGAAATTTATCAAGTAGAAATTGAAGCAGTTTTATTTAACGTAGAAAATTTCGTAATTATTTGGAATAGTATAATTAACACAACCGCGAACATTGCTGTTACCATTTACGTGCCGACACTGGCTCTGCCGGAGGTCATATATGACAACGGGAAGAAGCGCAAAAGATTTTCCGCATGAACGCCGAACAAAGAGTCCCGTTCTCCCCACTTTACCTCGAAGAAGGGTCGTCGCGTCGCCCAATCAATAGATCTAAAGACAGTTCAGATGTCCTCTAAACGTCAACAAGTGCATATCGAGTTTCGTTGGATCATTATAACGCGACAGTGATAGTGAACTATAATCGTAAATATATTTATCAATGAACCTACCACCGCCGCACAGTGGGACCTTTCGTCCAAATCGGAGACAAAATCAAAGAACTTTCGATAGGAATGAGGTAGAGCGATGAAATTTTTTTTAATTAAAGCTGAAACTTTGCAGAATATGTGGGAAAAATAAGGAGATTACGGTACGAACGGTTTTTAACCTTGAGAAAATTCGTGAAACATGTAGAATTTCAAGAAATCGATTTTTCAATATCCTGAGGTCGTAGAAAAATTTTCAGACCGGATTTGAAATCAGCATGAAAAAATCTACGGGAAATAAAGTACAGCATGTTCAAAAAAAAATTTTTCCGTATTTTTCCCATATTCTACAATGTTTCTGCTTTAATTTTAAAAAGATTTCATCGCTCTACCTCATTTCTATCGAAAGTTCTTTGATTTTGTATCCGATTTGGACGAAAGGTCCCACTGTGCGCCGGTCAAATGACCGGTTTTCGATTTTTTATTTTACAATTTCATGGGAATTGATTGGATACATTTTTTTGGTCCAATATATACTATATAATAAAAATCGCACAAGATATAAATTTGATCTTGTTATTTTTATAATGTGCAATACACATTAGTTACTTTCGCCGAGACCCATTCCGACGCCGATTGTATTGTCAGTGGCACCGAATGTCTATTGATTCGTTTTGAAATGAACTAAATTGTGTAAAGCAAAGTGGAGAATTAATTGCCATGTAATTAATAATAATTATTAACAATTCTGGTCTTTTATACGGATAAAATGAGCAAGACCCGTGTCAAGCACACAAAATTCACGCGGTAGGGAACGTGTTAATAATTGACATTCCCAATTAACATTGAATTCCGTCGTCTCTATTCTGTCCAGTCCGCAGCATGTTTCATTAAACACATAGCAGAAACAATGAAGCGGCAAATTACAATAGTCCGAGCACAGAGCTCACGAAAATTCTATCGACGAGAAATAAGGCTGGAATCGCAAACGAAAACGCGTGAGTGCCATTGAAGTTATATTGCCACTTAAAACTTTCGAGCAGGCAGCGGACGAACGGAACTTGCCAGGGGACGCATTCTTATTTTGTTAAAAATATTACACACGCTCTGGAAATTGGTAGAACTCGGCCGGAACTCCGGGTGAAAGTTGCGTAATCCGATCGTAAATATTCCTCCGCAAGAAAAGTAGTTTTTAAAGGTTAAAGCGATCTCGAGGTTCGCGAACGTTGCTCTCTCCATGCGTATAAAGTGGCCGAATCCTCCGAACAATTCACCGAACGATTCCCGAAATAGACGACACTCCACTTGGACGATTTTTATACGGTTTTCAAACGATGATCGCAGCGTAAAGAAAACGAGAAATTAATTAAAATAAAGAACTGGCGGCTGTTGCAGACGTTCTTCAGCAAGGTGCGAATAAAGGTTGAATCGGTGAAACAACTTTTGTGGAATAAAGAAGCGATTGGTCAGGATACGCGTCGATCTAGAGACGTATTTCCGGTCAGTGCAGACAACTTCTTCAGCAAAGCGGGATAAAAATCGAGAAATTTCGTAACGGCGAAATGACTTTCGTCCATGTGCATCGGCGATCCGTCACGCGGTGCATCGAGGTATGTTCGCGATCATTTCTGCAGCCGTGGTATCGCTTTCATGTCGAAATATACTATATATCACGCGTGGGTGTGCGCCGGGCCACGAAGAACTCCGCGTGCTCGACATTTTCCCCATCTTTCCACGGTTCACTTAATCACGTTACGAGAGACGACGGTGCGCGCCGGCCGTAATCTCGTTATGCGACCGAATGATTTCGCTCGTAAAAACGCCGGCTCGCGTGGCCTCGGCAACACCGACGCCTTTTTTATTATTAATCCGGTTCCCGTAACGTTATATATCGAGGGAGGCCAGAACCGCTAGCAGCACCACCACCGCCGCCGCCGTCGCCGCCGCCATCGTGGCAGTGGTCGTGATGGCTGAAAATGAATTTCCAGGCCGTCGCACGGTGCCCGCTTCCGGCCGTTTCCGCGCACGCACTTCCGTACAGGGAATAATTTCTGAATGCTCGCACGGAAAGCTCGCCCGCCGGGAAAAACTCCATCGGGCCGCTTCGAAAAGGAAACATCGTGATCAAAGGCAATCCCGGCTGGAATTCCGAATTCGTTTTTTTCCATGCTGAACCCGACGCTATCGCTCAAATGACCGATTTCTGATTTTCTATTCTACGACTATTCCTGTTACCCACTTCCACGGGAAATAGAGTTCTTCGTTCAAACACATTCTCTCATATAAGTTTTTCCAAGCTCGTCGCAGCGTCTAAATATAATTTCGTTGAAGTGAAAACTTCTTTAGGCGCACCGCGCACACAATTGTTGAGCAGTGCGAGTCTGACCCGTCACGCTCCGAGATGATTTGCTATTCGGGTGTGCAATCGCCATAGAAGTTTTCACTTCGGTCGTGCGGTCTTATGCGCACAGTATTACTTCGTTTTTTTTTTGTTTTCGCTGTTAAACGGTTAAAGAGTAACCACTTTCCTGAATTTTTTGCGAGAAACCAGTTACCGCTATCAACATAAAATTTCATGGGATCATTTCTTCTATACCCAACGAAGTTCTCGATATTTTTTCATGGCAGACTAGAACACCGTTTTTATACGAGGTCCACCGGAAGTAACCGTTGCACATAAAACGCTTTTAGTGCTCGGTAGGCTAGCTGTTAGCAACCGATCTTTTTTTAATATTTCGCAGTGGCATGTATGACAGTGTTTTAATTGCTAGCTTCGATCGAGACAATAATATAAATGAGGATTATTGTACCTGGATTAGCCAGGCGCATGTATTATTCATATCTGGATCAGCTAGATATAATGAGCCGAGGCACTGATTGTTATATGAATGGATTTAGGCGACAGATTAATACAGATTGAACAATCCTTGAATAATCAGATTGCAACAGCGCTGTTAGTATGAAAGAGTTCTGATTCAAAACGTGGGGACTGCGGTTTTCGTTCGTATCCGAAGAAAGCTACGTCGATTTCGGAACGGCTCGCGAGACACGGGACTCATTAAATGGCGCGGCGCGGCGGCCATGGCAAATATTTGCATCGAATGGTTGAGCTTTCTGCTAGGTGCTTGAGGGTCGCATTAGCGTTTTCCCGCGGATATCGAGGTGTGTCCCATCGCTTCATCATACATACGTCCGACGAATTGCTAGCCGCGGGTCACCGGACGTTACACGTAGCGCTGACGGAGGAAAATTACGAAATTCGGACGGAATTTAAACACGCCCCGGATGACACGTATTAATCGTCGCGGGGGCTGAGTCGACGTCGAAGCGGATTCCGCGGGAAATTCGGGGATACGTGTCGTCGTTCGAGCTTGGATAATTTGCGGACGTAACGGCCGGCACTGTTGGCTGCCTTCTCCCTTGATACGCGGCTGTCCTATCTTTCAAATGACATCGTGATTATGTTCGCCCGAAAATTCAGCTTTCCTCTAATGCCAGAAAAATTCTTCAAGCATGATTGAAACGGTTGCCACGGTGTCTGGGTCAGAAATATAATCTCCGGAGAAGTGATTAAACAAATAATATGGTAAAATTGAACGAAACATAGAATTCGATTACATTTCGTAAATAATCCTGTCCGTTTATAAAAATACAAACTACCGCCTGCTGTTTGACGGCAGCAAACATTGTAAATACCAGCCCGGAATAACATTCATACATGCACGCCACGAATGCGCTGTATATATATATTTATAGAAGAAATATAAAATTCAAATCGAAGCGTTATATTATCATTTCTATTCTTCAAAACCGTTTTGGGTTGTGAGCCAATATCGACCTCTCTCCACTATTGACCGACAATTTCCATCGATATTATACGACGCACACAAAAAAATTCTTGCCACATAGTCGAAATTTCGAAATGCAAATTCGGGTTTCAAAGCAGCAGCCACGAGAGAGTGAGACAGAGAGAGAGGGGGGAGGAGAGACACACAACGGCGGTCTGTTAACGCTATGCGAAAACCTTGCATTATTTAGGAATATATCTCCCCCGCATCGCATAAATTTACGTGTTATTACATCGGCGCGGCGTTAAGCTACGCCTCCCCCGGTCGATTAATTAGCGTTAGACAGCGATGCACGATTATGGCACTTTCCGAGTCATCGCGGCCATCAGAAAACGCCGGCCGCGTTATTTTCTCCGGTCCGTTTAATTCCCTTATATAACACCGGCTCTAGTTTTCGACGGTGTGTGTCCCCGTGCAAAACCACCGTGGCTGATTCATATACCCGCGAATCGCCATGAGCAGAAATTACCGGCGGGAAATTACGTTTTTAATTCAATTTCCATTTTGTCGACGGGAAACCGTTTAATATTAGCAATTATCATAACGCAAATTGTATAAAGAAACATCGTCCGACAAAACTCGAGCTCAGCGGGCCGCGAAATTTATTTACACTGCTAACAAACGGTATAGAATCAGTTCACTGTCCCTCCTAAATTTATTTTACGCTTATCGTGATTCTAGATATAATCTGCCATAGTTCAACCAATTCACATGACAAGAGAACAATTATTGAAACAATGCAGGGTGTCTCAGCTGAAGGAGGCCGCCTAAATATCTCCTTTATTTTTGATGGCACAGAAAGAATATTTATGGCATAATTTAAATGGTATCGAAGGAGGAATATCATAGAAGAACAATTTTTTATATAATCATAGAAGTTATTTTTTATCGGGAAAACATATTTCTTTTTATTCCATCTTGTTAATGACTTAAGCATATTCAAATGTATTTTTTCAGCCGCTATATGATGGAATAAAAAAAAAAGTTTTCCCGATAGAAAAATAACGATGACCTTGAAAAAACTGAAAAATAAAGGAGATATTTAGGTGGCCTTCTTCAGCTGAAACACCCTGTATATTAACACAGGTGTATCACAACAAATTTTTTCACTATAATTTCATTCATACGGCGAGGCTTATTCTCGTTTCAATTGCCCGGACAGGCGCAACGTTTCAAAAACAGTGAACTTCGAAAGTGTCTCCTCGTGGGTGCATTGTTGTAATAATTATTATTTGCTTCTCGAGTCGTAAAGGTCTCTCAGAACGTCGAAACGAGAAGCGGCTCGTTAGTGCTATCGCTAATAATAATGAAAAGAGTCGCGTGTATCGGCGCTGCGGAATCTTATTGCGACAGAGAAGAAATAAGAAATGGCGGTGGACGCTCTCAGCTTAATTGCAGTCGGTTTTTAATGTTCCGCGAGGTCCGCTTTTATTGGAAAGCTTTTTAAAAAGTAATAGCGCTAATAGGTGCTTACACCGTTGACAGAGGAACTGGAAAGGGAACGTGGCTTGAAAATGCATACGAGATAAATGCATCGAGAATGCACTCGGTCGGTCTCACCCCGGTTTGAATAGGCGATTTCGAATTATAATTTCCATCAAACGCTTTTCAACACCGAATAGCCCAAGTCCCGGTCGAATATTACTAACAATGTTTCCCTCCCAGGCGAAGTCGGCGTCGAGTGCAGCAGAATGAGTGGATCCCCGATGTCAAATGCACCGTGCAATCATAGAAATTAATTGCTGGCTCTTTCGGGCATTGTGAAATAATTTCCTCGAGAAAATGCCGGCTTACCTACCAAAGTCTGAATGCCGCGGGAGGTTTATTTCGAACCTCCTCCACCGGCGAACCAAATAACAGTATCGCGATATTCGCAACCATAATTGGTCGCCCCGAGTGCACCGAAAGCTATCAGACGCACTCCGTGTCAAAATTAAACCATCGCGAAATCTTCCGTGAAAAATTCATATTTCTCCGGCTGTAACTCGGCGAAAAAAAAATCGGACGACGATCTACGAGCACTCATTTTAAAGCTTCCAGCTGCTTCTTTCGCTGCCTTGTTTTCCATTTCCGCGAAAAAATTTGTGCAACGTGCAGCGACGTCGCAACACAGTGGACCGCGGGTTAGTCAAATCCCGCGGTGGCCCTTAAAAATGTGCATGACTCGTCGAGAGAAAAAAGCCTCGAAACAGGGACTTCAATTTTTAAATCGGTAAAAAAATGTTCGACCTTCGCACGGGCGTTATAGTTAAAGGAAAATGCCGTTTCCATTTTTCTCGCCGTGTTCATTGTAGGCGAAAATATTATCCGGAAAAGGAACAATTCAGACGTGTAAAGACTTTATCCTGTAGAAAGAGACCAGGAGGATTGTGGTGTGATTTTTTTTTGCGCAAAGTCACGGCGGGTTGAGTAGAATAAATTTTTCTGTAACTTTAATAGCGAGCGTGTCGGGCTTTCTTAAATCCTATTTATCCAGCCGGGGGAAAGCAGCGAGAAGAGAAAGAAAGCACCCTTTTGAAAATGGATTTTGTAAGGAGTTTCTTGTCGAAAGTCCTCTAGTTGAAAAATAAATATGAAATTTCCCGTGTAATACCTGCGGGGCTAACGTTTCCGTGGATCGTGAAAAATCTGCCAGAATTTCTCCTCTGCACGACGAGCATTCAGGGCTGGGAGAGCTATGAATTTACATGAATCTATCGTCATCGCGTTTGAAAAGCAAGAAGTGCTTAAATATTACAGTTGCCTCCAGCTAGATTTCTGAAACGACACGCTTTTATGCCATGCTTTCTCTCTCTCTCACTCCCTCTCGCGTCGCAATCCTGTCGGGCTTCCCCGAATGAAATCTTTCAAAGGACATCATCGTCGCGTGATTCGTTTGCATAAAATCCGCGGACCGACCCAGCATCCGGCCGGATGTTATGGAAATGATGGAAACTTTGTCGGTCGGTATTCCACGCGACATCCGAACTCGCGAGACCACGCGAGAGTTCCTCGCTGGATTCAATCGGTCTCGCGTCAGAAACGACTGCTCGGGTTTTGCAAACAAGAAATCAAAACGCGAAAAGGACAAAAAATAACACGCACGGTCCCACGTGTCCAGGTTTAAATGCTTCTGTTCCCCAGATTTTATTCAAAATCCTCTGCGACTCAGTCCACGGAAAATTAGAGGAAGCTTAAGTCATCGTTTTGCTGATTTTATATTTCCTTGCAAAATACGAGCCTCCGGATTTCGGGATTATTAATCATTTCCACGGAACTCTGCTTTTAGCCGGCCAAAAAATCTGTGTCCCTCCAGTTTGAAAAACTACCTGCACCGATGCATGTTCGGGAAGTGTAAGGAAGCTTCGGACGAGAAGTAAAATTCATTTTTCGACGGGCATGCCTCTTAAACGGGTCTCGTCGAACGAATATCGGGAATGGACTTTGAATCACGTGAACGACGACGATTTTTCTGTTTTTATCGCGGATGGCCGGCGTATCCGTCGATTCGGAACAGCAGGCCAGCCGGTTCTGAGAACCGATGTATGTACTTCGAGAATTTATCAGGCCGCGATTCCGTTCGATCGGTCCGCTGTCACGCGCACGCAGCGATTGAAATTTTTCGTTGTCGACGGGGCACCGTGGAAGACACAGCGGCCGTCGATGCGTCGAGCCACGTGCATCCCTTTTCTACGACAGTTTCACAAGAAGCGACGTATTCCGCGTCCGACGTAACCAATTCAAAGAAGCCCGTCTTTGCACGACAATTCCGCCGGTGAGACCAAGGGCTTCGCTGCCGGGACAAACCGACTGGAAAACCCGACGACTATTCCGCTTCAACTTGCTTCTCAGCCTCGCTGAAAGACTCGCTTCCCCAGTATCTCACATTCCTGCGAAAATCTCTCAAACTGCGTCAGACGCATATTAACGGAGCTGTTTGTTCGCGTTCCCGACGTCTACGATCAGACAAAGCCCATTCAAGATCGTCCAAAGCCTTGCATTCGATTTATCAGATTGAAAACTGATTGGTTCTTACCTTGGTTTAATTACACGGCTTCATTCGATCGCGTTTGATTGCAGAACATTCATAAGCGGTTCGAAGAAAAGAGACAATTATGAAAACCAGCTTCCGCTGAACGTTTCTTCTCCGGTCTCGACGGGTCTAGAAGTTTCCGGTTGTCGATCCGCATCAGCGTTACTTATGCGGCCCTCAAAAGGATTGGCGTGAAACAAGGCTGCCGGGAAATTCGCGAAGCGTACAGCCGTACGGCTTCGCCGGAGTCGTCCTGGGAGCACACCTGTCGTTCAAGACGTTCCCGGGCCACACGTTCGCGCGCATTCAGATTAATTTGAAGTTCATGGGTCTTTACAGTTTAAGTGGCTGCGGGTGTCCCTCTCTCTCTCTCCGTTCGTTCCTTCCGTTCGTTCTGCTCTCGCATCGTCGTCTGTCTTCCCTCTTATATCGAGTTTCCAGATCGGCAAGTACACGTTACGGCAAGTGGTTAAATCGATAGCAATGGGGGCTGGGAACTCGTCGAAAGAGCGGCCCGCTCGAACTTTTCAAGAAGCTTCTGACTTTCTATTACATTTAACGCGCGCTGTGTACGTGACGGCGACAACTTGGAAAGTTAGTCCTCGCGGCGATGGACGGAGCTAAATTCATTTAGCCCGCGGCGTCAAGTATTTCTTATGGATTGGCCAATACTTCTTGCCATTTTACAACGCTGCCTCGCCGAAAGAAATTCTCTTTCTGCTCCGTACACCACCGCGAATCTTTACGCTAACTTCTGTCTTCACTGTCGTCAGAAATATACAAAGTGTTTCGTGCTGTGAAAGGATTTTTTTCAAGTGAAAACAATTCAGTGCGATTGAAGTAGAAGCTTCGTCGTTTAAATTGAGCCTAGATAGAGCATCCTCCGATTTTTTTCGGGAAGTTATGGCAACTGAAACTTCAATTACCTCTGGATTAAGGCACGAAGGGAAGACCTTATTTAGAGTACTACTCGCTAGCTTTTATTTTCCTCCAGTGAATTCATTTGATTCGGTTGGACATTCGGAAAGCATTGATCACTCTGAAGATTATTCGACCAACGATTTATGGCCCGGGAAGATTTACGAAATCGAGCTCTCACGCATTCGGGGGCTCGGTGTAATTCGTTGCGGATCGACACCCACGCCTCCGCCGTTTCTTCTTTGTTTCCGGGCGTTCCAATCTGCGTTCCGCAGCTTTCTCATCGCGCACCTGTCCGCTTGTGCCAGGTAGCTAGAACGCGTGGTAGCTGCGAGCAATTTGTAGCTATGAAATACGACGGTAGCGTTATAACTTACTGGCTGGGAGCGAAGCGGTCTTATTGCTTCGTCGGTTTGTCGTATTTCCCAGTATTTCCGCGCGACTCCACGCCTTCCACTTTCCACCCCTGCATCTACCACGCTCTTGCTACCCCTCTACTACCCCGTACGGCTCTGTAACGCATCCGAGGAGGATTGTCGCAGAATTTCCATACGCAGCCCGCCGGGAACGATGCCAGCGCGGAATTACACCTCTATATACTTTCCCAGGCGTCCGTTGAACGCCCGCGAACCGTTTGCGGCTCGATTTGCGGCAAGATTCGAATCCTCCACTCTTTTCGACCACCCGATGGCTACACGCTGTGCAATAGCGAACCTACAAACCGCGGAACTGTGGTTCCAAATGGCAACTTCCACGCGCATCCCGCGGTACCGCGCGAAGGATTGAACTCGAGCACCTATGCTATTTCTCCACTTCATCAACGAAATTTAAAATATGAAGAAATATCATTTGCTAACGACTACAGTGGCCGAAATTTCTATAAAGTCACTGTGTTTTGTGCCCGTGCGAAATCAATACGGGCCGGTTTAATGTACTTCTTTAAGGCCTGGTTTACGTTGTATTTTTGTCCAGAAGAATTGAAAAGTTGTTGCACGCGTCTTGTTGTTACTGGGAGCTCCAATTCAGCTGGAAATTGTGCTGCATTTTTCCTTTCCTTAGCTGCAGACCTCATTAATATTGAATGTGGTCTCTTTGACTATTTTTTATTACTACCGTTAAGATGATTTTTTCCGTAATTTTCACGTAAATTGATATAATTATTAATCACAGTATATGACCGATTAGTTTTCTTAGCAATTGCGCGATTATAGCAGCCCATATCTTTATAAGCATCGATTGATGCTTTTTCTTCACTTGTTAGTACTTTTCCTCTCGGCATTCTCATACACGTGAATCAAATTATAACAAACAGGATTTCTGTGAGTTCTGAAGCTAATACTTTTAGAATATTCGCAGTTTTCCGTAGTTCTCTGCTCAGAATACAGAGAAACACTAAGTGACTTTATAGAAACTTCGAGTGTCTACAAGGCACAAGACCAGATACGATAAATCAACAAAAATGGTGATATTTTTAAAATATCTATGAAAAAGAAGATGACTTTATAGAAATTTCGGCCACTGTAGGAAGGGACAAGCCCTCCATTTTGCGGGTGAAAACCCTATGTTTGCTAATATCTCGGGAACTAGAGGATGCAGAATCAAGGAACGTAGTCATATAAAAACATTTCAGAAAAAATGGGTCGAACAATGTTATATATTTAATAATTATTGTTACATGACAAAATCGAGAAAATTCCAAAAACACGTATCCCCTATTTTGGTCCATAAATTACGTAAACAATGTTACGTAAATATCGAACAACAATTAATACGAAATATTGCAAAAATATTTTGCAACATGTCCTTTTTACACGACTATATTCTTGGATCGAAAACACAAATTTTCCAAAAATTGATTGTCCTAGACCCTATGAGGTCCGTTTTGAGCAGCTAAAAAATACATGTAAAATATTTTTCAACGTACACTATATGCTGTACATATTTAATTAAAATCGGCGTGTTACATTTGGGTAATGAACCTTGTATGAACATTTCTATAAAAATGAATATTAATTCTCGCGTGTACTCTGTAAAATTCGAGTTAAATAAACGAAGCTGGAGTACACGAGAAGCCGGGCAAACATTCGCGCCACTCATTATCAGCGGCACAGTAAAATCAGCCTCAAACAGACATAAAATTAGAGTAAAACAAGTACGGAAGGGGTTACACCATGGAATGTAAAACAAGCAAAAATGTTACGACCACGGAATTCCTCCTAATAACACCGAGCCCGAGGGAATTGGCGTGGAGTAGGATCTAATAACACACGGAGCACGGCTGATATGCAAATACAAGGGGCCGAGCCGAATTTCTGCGTTGCTCAGGGATAATTATTTCATTCGTTTCTATTCGAAGCTAGCCTCTTAGTATTCGATCTCTCTCTCGTCGCATTCCACGTTCTGTAATTACAGCCTCGGATCGCTGATTTTCACGTTTATCTTCTCTGTAATGGCGCTTGATAACCTGGTAAAAAAAAAACATTTTCTGCTGCAATAATCAGTACTAAATTCTAATAAATTTTTGAAGTGAAAAAATGAATGAGTCTGATCCGTCAACTCCGATGTGAAACGTTATTCGGGTAAGCTCGACTCGTTTTACTTTTTTAGATGAGAAAGTAGTTTTTCTCCATCATCCTTTAACTTTGCGTAAGTGTATTCTGTTGGAGGTGAGCGACTTTTGAAATATATGCGAGTATACTGGTCATCGAACCAGAGTTAAATAGAAAGAAAGGGTTAAGATTTGTTGGACAGAAAGAAAAATCGCTGTCAACCGATCGGTTTACCGATTTTCCGAAGAGGAAAAATCAAAACGGCGGAAGGCGTTTCCCGGGTGGCTTTCGCCTAGTTCGAGGTTCTTTTGTTAAGTAAACAGCGATCGTTCGTGGCTTCAAAGGATGGCGGGGAAGTGTACTTAGCTCAAGGAACTTTATTACTATTGACGGCGAGGCGGTTCGAGCAGCGCGTTTTTAATGAACAGTTTGGCTCGGAAGCGGCGGTGAAACAAAGGGGGGCAGCTAACGAAGTTAAAACGCAGCTAAGTGGCTAATTCTGCACGCTTTTCGACGCGGCGCGGGTGTTCGATTCACGAGTTTTGCCCGCGAACAATCCCGGCTTTCGAACGAATTCTGCTATTGTCACGCTCGACACATGTGTTTTTAAAATCTTTTGTGTGACGCCATGTAAAATTGCATTGCTTGTTGGACGCAGTTCATTCTGTCTCTGCAACCATGAACAATATGTTCTAAGAATACTCGATTGGTTCTCTGTTAACTGTACAAATTTTGTCCTTTTTTTATAGAAGTTCCGGCTAAACTATTTAAAACCATTAATGTAGAAAATGAAGTACCAAATTTCGAAGCTCTGGAAACTTGTGAAATGCAAGGTTTATTCAACTGTTGCGTAATTTTATTGAAATAAAATACGATTTTATCACTCCGCAGTTTTATTAAAACTCGTCTAAATGAACGTACGCGTTCACAGTGAAACTAGTGAATTAGTCGAAGATAGCTTAACGTTCAATAAAGTCCGAACGAATCCGCACGAAATTTAAATTTGTGGACTTCCCTTAGTCACATCGCAGATTTCGCGATTCAGTAATTACCATTAACGAGTTGGAAACAAAACTCCCGTGAAACTAGTCGCGTCGGCACGGTTATCAATCGGAATGTTAGAGCAGTAGGAGACCGGTCCACTGTATTTTTCTTTCGATAGTGTGTGCGTATGGCTGCGATCGAAGAGCACACTTAAGTATTATTTACACAGCAAACTCCGAGCCCTGATTCCTCTGAAGCCGACGTTTCAAAGCCCGTGGCCGAGGCACTTGTTTGGCGCCGCGCATTTCATTAATTCACTGCCAGGGAACCGCTTGCGTTTCTACACCGTTCGCGAAATGCGATCCGACTGTCCACAAGTACTCGCTGGCAAAACTCCTCGGTAATCTTCCCAAAATTTATCATCATTTTTATAGAATTCTTTGACTCTATTAGATATTCATTCAATCATTTCCACCGATTGCAACTCTGAAAGCTGGTAGCGGTGGGTTTATGTAACGAAACCCGTGACACTGAAACTTGGAAGTACGTCGCACGCGAAAATTAATTTTTGGAGGTAGTCAAACAGGTCCGTTGCAGCAAATCACGAAACAGGAGAGTGTAACGATCCAGAAACCCCGAAGAGACCGAACGGGTTCCATCCGGTCTCTATTCTCTCCTAAAAGTTGGAAACGTCCGACAGAGGAACGAATTTACTCGAGGAAGAAATTAACAGGTGGATCGATGCGTGAAATGAAGAAGCACCACTTTCGTTTCCCTGTGTGTCCGCCTCGGGGATAGAAATTGGGACACGATGGGCGAACGATTCCGGCATTGAATGGCCCGCTCGAGGGTCGACTTAATTCGACATATTTAGAGTACTGATGCACGGAAACGAGCCGTAAGAAGCTACTTTTCCGCTTGTTCGGTGAAGGATGATCGCGGGGACCGTCGGAGAGGACAAATGAGGGAAACCGGGTCGATGTCTCTGCGAATATTACAGCGCCGTGTGCAGTTTCCTAGCTCCGCTCCGCTCGCAATTTCTCCTTGCCGAGCGACGTTCGAACAAACCCCCGAGAACCCACTGAAAGAAGGGAATGCGACAACCATGAAATCTTCGGGGAGAAGTTTTCTATTTCTCGGATGGTTCCGGCGGGATCCGAGAGCGCCACGTTCAAACGGAACTTTCCGCTCTTCTCTCTGCTGTCGCGATTCCAGTAATTTCTTCTTACCGCTATCTCGTTTTCTTTCATCGGAATTTTTGCGCTACCGGCGTTTATTACCGACCAGACGGTGTAATGAATATACCGTGAGAAATTGCAGCTTGCAAGAGAACACGGAATTCTAGGTTTCATGGGAATCGGACAATACTCGGAAAGTAGAATTGGTTGATCATGGTCAGACGCGTCAGACGATTCCTATGCAATAGCACGTGTAACACACTGCATTTTCAAAATCGGTTTTCTCGTAAACGAGGCATCAAACGAAAACATGTTATTCCCTTTTGTCCATTTATTTTTAGATGTAGAATCATCCCCTGCTTGTATATACAAAGAAATCCAAAAATTATATGTAAAATATCCTCGTAAAAAGCTTGGACAAGTGCCCGCTTATTTTGTCTCAAGAAACACCACAAGAAGTTTCATTAAACTCGTCCGACGGATAGCCTGATTGAAACGGGAGAGACGAATAGAAAAATTGCGTTCGTTTTCAATGAATGGGTGAATAATGTAATAGTTTACGAAGGGAGAAGACGTGCGAATGGGTTTGAAGGGCATTTTGATCATCGGCGGTCAAGGATCGAGGTTGAATGCGAGTGTAATCATCTGTGGAAGGGGTCCTAACGTATCCGCGCGACTTCCTGCACAGTTTGCGGACTGTACGTGCCCGTTCGGATATTCCGCGCTCGAGGTGCAGCAGTTTTTGACGGAAACGCTGGCCTACGCTCACAAACTAACCATTTTATCCAGTGAATTCTCCTCGGCGGGACTCCTGACCGTGCTCTGTGCCGACAATGAAACTCGAAGTAAGTGCGGCGAAATTCAACGCACGTGAAACTAAATTAAATTGTTTTGCTAGGGCCGTTCGGTTCCGCGACGACCCGTACAATGTTGTACCGGATTTGCGATGATATTAATTAACTCAACTATTGAGTAGATATTCCTCTGTTATCAATTGTTAGTACTCATTGATACTCCATTAGAATTATTTATATAAAAAGAAATTTATTTTATGTTGTGCAAACCTCGATGAATGGTATCCACAAATTCTTATCACTGTATTCAAAATGCACCGTTCCAGGAAAGAGGAAAATGGAGTGCAATGCTGGTCATTCAAGTGAAAAGAGTCAACCACTGGCCAGGCTAGTATAATAAGTCTAATCCCGGTTAAGGGGCGTACTCTATCGTTACGAAACCATCTTCAGAAGCCACTAGCTCAGAATAAAGTTTTCGGGAGCAGCTACTTCTGGTTAAATAAGTGAAACGAGTACTATCTCGAATCAGACAAGTAGAATAATCCCAGCCACTAATCAGACAACAGAACCACATCAGTTTCCAGTCGAGCATGCAAGAGAAACCCTGATCCTTGTTAAACTGGTCAAGAGGGACCAATTCCTAGCTAGAGTGGATCGTGAACCATTTTTGGTCATGCCACTAGATTAAACCGTAAAACATTCGAGATTGTTCTATAATATTCTCGTCACCCTAATTGTTCGTAGAACGTCCGAGCATTTTATTACGTTTCTTGCAAAATATTTCGCAAACAATTTCACAAACTACATCAGATTCTCATCATCTGGAATAACGAAGTTAAACTTCCGAGAAAAATGTGGAAACTTTTCTCGCCCCTGTCTTATTTCTATTAAATATTATATGCAGTTTGAAGAAAGTTGGCTCGCGCTTATTAACTCATATTATTTAAAAGATGATACTCCTGCAGTGCGCTAAAGTTCTTTCGTTATTTTTACACCATGAAGTAGATTCTACAGTTATTTTCGTACGCAAACTCTACCTTAACAATTCACTGGAGTTAATGTAATGGAGAAGGAAATTATTTTGAAGCGGAATGTGAGTATTAACACTCGTATGCTCCTCAAGAATAGTTCCACTAAAGAGACTAGGATAATAATTCACCCATGTTTGCTCTACACGTGAAATCAACAAATTATGTTGCATTTGTAACGTCATTTTTTAAAGAAACACATCTCACAACATAGACATAAAGGGATCAATGATTTTACAGTATGTGAAAATAGTAAATGGGTGAATTTCTACCCTGAGGACAGAGTAGTGCAGAATTACAATTGTATTACTCCAGAATTATAATGACAAAGTAATTGAATTACATTGTAATTCAGTTATATTGGAATTTATAATTCAGATCTTCATTCAATTAAATTACAATGCAATTCGTAATTGCAATGGAGTACAATTATAAAATACATTGTAATTTATAATTCAGATCTTCATTCAATTAAATTACAATGTAATTCGTAATTGTAATGGAATACAATTATAAAATACTTCGTAATTAAATTACATAAAATAGCGTTACGCATTATGAACGAGGACGAGGAATAGAAACTACGCCACACAGACACTAAACAAGTATATGGAAGAAAAACATTAACTTAAAAATATATCGCACTTCTTCAAAGTTCTGGGCCATAATTTGGAGAGCTGTATTGTAATTATATTGTATATTGCAATTATGCATTGTATTTCAGTTATATTGTATTTCAATTACACATTGTGTTTCAATTATACATTGTATTTCAATTATATTGTATTTCAATTACACATTGTGTTTCAATTATATTGTATTTCATTTACACATTGTATTTCAATTATATTGTATTTCAATTACACATCTGATAAAAATACTTAGTAATTGAAGTACGTAGTAATTCAATTACGTAATTGAATTACAATGTAATTGAATTAGCACAACTCTGCCTGAGGATGGTATAAGGGTTAAAAAGCGCGGTCTGACATTCAAGATTAATACAATGGAATGTCAAGAAAATATTGTGTGTTATTCTCGAAGGAAATCCTGCGATCGAGAATTAATTAAAATTTAACATCGACGGATGTGGTGCCCGACGATATTTCATTCATTAATTATTTCTGCAGTCCGCGGCTATTTTTCGGACAGCGTGCCACGGCCGAGGATTAATTGGAATTGCAAATTAATCGAATATTCGACAGTATTTCTTTGGTGGGCGGCGGGGGGGGGGTCGTTCTCCATGCGTACATATATTGCACTCCTTATTTATTCAGCTTGGCCGCGGGGATAATGGAAACAAAAGTTGATCCATGGATTCGCATCGATGAATCCTCCAGGGTAGGAAACGAAGTTTTCGCCTGTGCTGCTTGATATCCGCTTTGCACGTCGTCCGTAGCTCGTTTCGTGTGGTCCACGGACCCGTCGAGTGCATAAAACTTTCTCAAAAACTTCCGCTGGCAATGTCGGAAGTTCGCCGGCCGGTAATGAAATTTCATTTTCGAAACTACGACGCTTTTCCTCGTCGATCAAATTCCCTTCTACGGACCCCCCGCCACTTCAACGTTTTCCTTTTTTTTTTTCTCTATCTCCGCCGCCCGTTAAACATCCGTGACACAGAGGTTAGGGGAGTTATGAAGATAGAGTGCCTCTAAAAATTTAACGACAACTCTCGGGTAATTGTATTGGCCCGTTGCACATCGGGCCTCGGTTTCGACGATTAACATGCGAAAATTATTAACGATCGCTATGATCGATGGAGTATCGATATACTGCTTTTACGCTCGCTTGATTCACAAAATTTCGAAATAATGTTTAAGCAGAGTACTCGCAGTATCGAATATTCATTTTAATGACAGATTTGAATGGATACTAATTTTTCTTTTTTTGTCTGTTTCAGGTGAGTGCTATTTCACGATGAACGTGATCTTCCTGCTCATCGGTTTTGTCGAGCCCCGAGTAATGTATCTTTACGAGTATAATAGACAGATATCCTATCTCAAATTACCTGATATTAATCAAGTACGGCAGGAGATGTGTGTCCACGATCGTTGTGCAAAGTTACTATCGGCGAGAGAATATTTCTGGATTTCCTGTTAAAAGGTTCTAAATCGTGTTCGCCGTGGAAACTTAATATCGGCCTTCGACAGGAATTAATGGGAATTATCGTTTGATTGATAGGACACATCTAGAGGGGACTGCTCGTCTTCAGTAATACTATAATTAGACAGCGGATTTTATGCATTTATGACAAAAACGAGTTGGTGTAATTTAAAAGAGTAAAAACATTAGAAGAGTTCAAACATGCTTTTATATTATTTTTACCCTATTAAACATACAGGGTGAGTCACCTAACGATGCCACCTTAAATATCTTTGTTGTTTTTAAAGATACGTCAAATGTCTGCAGGACAAAGTTGACTGATAAAATGGGGCTCATACGATACCAAAAAATTGTTGTTTTTATGTAATTTTTTTGGAGATATGGAGGTCACCTTCATTTTTTAAAATGAAAACACCTACTTTGTGTATCATACACCGATAGACTATCGAATTCTGAGTAAAAATGTATTGACCTCCATAGGTCCGAAATCTAATTAATTAACGAGATATTATCGAAACAATTTTCTTTTTTCTTTGGATAATATCTCGTTAACTATTAGGTTTAGGACATATGAAGGTCAACACTTTTATAGTCAGAATTTGATACTCTATCGATCTATGGTATAAAAACAGGACATTCCATTTTAAAATATGAAGGTGACCTTCATATCTCTAAAAAAAAATTACATAAAAACAAAAATTTTTTTGGTATCGTATGAGCCCCATTTTACCATTCAACTTTGTCCTTCAGACATTTCACGTATCTTTTAAAACAACAAAGATATTTGAGGTGGCAGCGTTAGGTGACTCACCCTGTATAAAGAAAGAGAATAAATTTCTATTTTATCCCAGTTTGTTGCAATTCAAGTAAAAAATTTATATTTTGCATAAAGACCGCTGTCTAATTATAATATACAGGGTGTTCCAAAATTTCTTGAACAGCCGAAAATGGGAAGTTCCTGAGATCATTTGAAGCAACAGTTTCCTTTGCCAAAATGTTATCCGCTGCTTTGTTTAGGAGTTATTAACGAAAAACACGGACCAATCAGAGCCCGGCGCGCCAACTGTCTATTGGCCGACTGTGCCGACTGGCGTCTAGGTCGCGCCCTGATTGGTCCGTGGTTTTTCGTTAATAACTCTTAAACAAAGCCACAAATAACATTTTTGCAAAGGAAAATGTTGCTTTAAATAATCTTGGGATCCTCCCATTCCCGGCTGTTGAAGGAATTTTGGGACACCCTGTATAATAACATAATAAATAATAATGCTCAACAATGCCAGTGATTCCACCATATAACGATCACTGTCGCCCACCCTGCACTTTATGAAAAGCAGTCGAGAAGGTAATTTCTACCGAGAAAATAAAAAGTCTTAACGATGCCCTCGTTGGATGATAAAAATTCCGACTGGCGCTGGGAGTATAAAAATTCTAAACGAGTGCTTAGGAGATAAAAATTCTGTCTCGCCGAAGATTCTCGGTGTCTAAGCAAGTTCCCGGTATCAGTCGGCGCAGCATTCGCATGCAAGACCGTGGCAGGTTCGTTATGGTCGAAAACCATCGGAGATTACGTTTCCCTTACTTAACAAAACTTCTTTAAACACCGGCCCGCTTAAGCCCCGGCCGTTTTCTTCGGCCGTATCCGGCGGGGTCTACTGAATAAATTTCATGATCGCGGAACGAATTTCCATGAAAAAGCACGAGGGATACACGCGGAAACGACGCGGCGTTCGCGCGTATGCTCTCGAAGCGCGCGCCGGGTATTCCCGGCCGGCGTGGCGCTGCCATAAATGGTACTTCGCGTTTCTACATTTAAAATGAGCCACGCTTTGCATAATTGTACGCCGATCTCCCCGCACGTACGCTTCACTAATACATTTCCGTCGCTCTCTTTCCCCGCCTTCCTCACTCTCCCTCTCTGTTTCTCTCTCTCTCTCTCTCTCTCTCTCTCTCTCTCTCTCTCTCTCTCTCTCTCTCTCTCTTCTCGCGCACAGTTTCGCTCTCCGGAACCAACGAGCGGATATCGGGAATCGAAGGACAAGAGGAAACTACCCCTTCGCCCGGTTTTATTCGCCCTTTTCGGCCGACGTTCTTGATCCCCCTGATCTTCACTCCGTGCCAAGATGAAAGCCAGTCGCGAAATATGCTCCGCTGAATTCTTTACTGAATTTAGGTTGTTTAAGGAACGAAGAACTTCCGAGCTCCTCGTGCCTCAGGTCCACAGAGATTTCCGGGTAGAGATCCAATAGCAAAGAGAAGAACGAATATAATTAATAGAAGCGAGAACTTTATCCGAAAACATGTTATAGGAGAAAGCCATTATAGTAGCACTTCGTTCCAAAACATAGTTCGAAGCGAAACCACTATAGCGTTGCAGCTGAAGGGCAAATTGAATGAAGCCAATGTAAGGGCTCGAGCGGAGTGAATTTATTAGTTCGGCGCCGATGAAAATCCGTAAGTGTACTTAAATTCACCACTTCAGAGTCTGCATGCTGAACGGTTGAAGAAAACGTACCTCCTCGACGAAAACATCTGAACACGAACGAAGATTATTTTCAATAAACTGTGTTTAGGAATGTAGTCGGGACATGCTTCAAAAGGATTTTCTGAGTTCGTTCAGCCTGCAGGAGAAATAAAATTCACCAGAAAATGGATCCGCAGCAAACATAGAAAGATTTTCGCTCTCCCTATCAGCAACGATTCAAGCCCATCTGGAAACACGGTAGCAAACACGGAATAAATTCTCATCAAACAGCACGGAACTCGATCTGCGACTATAAAATCGGCGTGCACCCGCTAATGATCAGTTTCCGCGTCTGAAAGCTACTGCAAATGAAAATCGCTGGAAAAGATTCGCCGCCGTAGGAATAAATGGTTTTCCCGTGGCAGGGAAAGAAAAAGGAGACTTTGAAGAGGGATTCCGCGATTCCGCGGGAGAAGTAAAAGTGGAGAGGAGATGAATAGTATTGAAGGGAGAGAACGTTATTAAATACGGATGTATTCCACCGCGGGAATCATTAATCGAGGCTCCGGTTTGATAATAACGCCGGTCCTCCTCTTCTCGGGCACGGAGATTCAGTCGGCGCGGCGCGACGCGGCGAAGAAAAGCTGAGGGAGGCGGGAAAAGAGCCGGCTGTTTGAAATTCTCGTCGGATATCCGCCAGACAGAATTGACTGGGATGCACGACGTCGCGCGCGACACGGTTATATTATCGGAGCCCCGAAGCTCGTGGACCGCGCTTTAATTACGATGATCAAAGCAGCTCTTTTATTGACCGAAAAATGTTCATTTTCCCGATCGACGCCGACAACGCTGGCTTCTGACGCTTTTGCGAAGACACGGGTCTCGATCGATACCCTCGCTTCTTAATTTTCTGACATATGTGCTTGGATATTCATTCATACCCGTGGATTTATTTAGAGAATTTTTATTACACCTCGGAAACGAAAATAAATAAAAATAAATTTTTGGAAAATATCACGTTTTTAAAACGGACTAAAAAGTATAAAGTAATTTTTCCTAGCCCCATACAGATTCATAACCCCGTACAGATAGTCCTGAACATTTGTGATTGTGAATTTTGAATAGCTATGAAAATACTTGTAAGATTAAAAACGAAAAAAGGTGGGGCGCAAGATAATACACAGTAAGGAGTGTAGAGAGCAGCTGCCGTTGAGAAAACTCGCACAACAGTTCATATCAGTTGCAGTGCAATAAAATCGTTAGTGATTTAGGTGAACTATTCATGCATCAATTATCTATTGCATGCGCTCCACGTTTTTCGTTTTAAATCTTACAAGTATTTTCATAGCTATTCAAAATTCACAATCACAAATTTTCAGGACTATCTGTACGGGGTTAGGAATCTGTATGGGGCTAGGAAAAATTATTTTATACTTTTTAGGCCGTTTTAAAAAGGTGGTATTTTTTAAAAATGTATTTTTATTTAAGTAATTATTTTCTACTTTTTATTCTTGTGTTTGTGTGAAATTTTTCAATCGATTTTAAACATTTTGATGAGATTATAACAGAGACATGTAGTTTTCAGACGGTATTGCGACCGCGTCGCACGGGCAGGTGTAACGGTTAAATTTTTAATGGTTTATATCTCCTAAACGCAGAGGCTTTTAAAATATATTGTTTTAAATATTGCATTGTCATCCAGTTCTGAGCTATGTTTAAAATTTCAAGTCTCTAGCTCATCGAGAAGTTTAAAATCAATTGCAAAATTTGTACAGAACAAACAGACAGACACACAAGAAAGCAAACTAATAACAACGTAGTAAAATAGGACTTTTGAGGGAGATAGCGCCCTAGATCGATCTTTTATCTAGCGTTTTTGACTACTGAAAAAGCCCGTGTTTGTATTATCGAGAAATGAGAAGGCGAATCCCGCACCCTTGCAATCCTGGAAACGAGTCTACCGCCTTAAATCAACTGAATATAGAAATTCGTGTCAGTCAGAATGACGAGTTCGAGCGAAAATATGGATCCAGTCGTTTTTAAAGAATTGACTTCTTCTCTCGGTGGGTGCAGGAATACCAGACTTCGAAATGCTGGAATAAAAGAAATTCGATGTTATTCCGTTCGACACGAGTTTCCCTTTGAAGGGTGTATTTTTAAGGATCCATGGAGATTTTCGGAGCAAGTTTGTAGCTGTTGCGAGAGTTTGAAGGCTGACAGTCGAAAGTGTTTGATCGCTCACAGGATTCATTGCTCTGGGAACGATGGAGATAGAAGCATTTGCAGTACCTCAACCTGCGTCTGTATTCGCGATCATACATTGTACACAATTCTCTGAAACCCTGTGCCACCTGGAAACAATCATTCATTTTATTCGAAATCTATTAAAACATTTAATAATTGATTGTACTTTCGTATTAAAACGTAAATTCTATTCATGTTCCCATTCTGGTGATTATTCTGTTGAATTCTACCGATAGAACGTAAATAACATTCGCGAAATTGAAAAACATAATAACCGAGCGCAAAAATATGTTGAATCGAGCGAAATTTTCATTAAATTCCGACTGTGGTAAAACTCATGTCAAAGGGAGCGAATTTCTCATTCGATGTTATGAATTAGTTTCCAAAAAATGTATAAAAATGCTGCTTCAATGATGTCGCTTATCAATGGTTCCCATCACACAACAGGTACGAGAACCAAAAAGCAAAATTTACCGACCAGAATGTGTAAACGCATAAAAATCCTCGGCTATTTCCCGAATTGATTAACAGCGCACAATGATCTCGTACAAATCGCGAGCTTTTATTTCAATTGAGATAGGAAACGGCGTAACTGATGGTTATATAATCCGCGCACGCATCGCACTATGAAATTAGAGACGTGAAAGTAATCTCGTGGCGGCATCCTTGAACAAGTAATTAAACACGCAAGAGAAATTCCCGCCGGGATATACGATAAGAATACTCTCTTCGGGATGCGTTTAGCGTCGCGTTACGCAAGCAAGAAACGAAACATTTTTTTCTCGCAAGGACGGTCGTGTTTATTTTCCTCTCTCTTTCTCCCGTTTTCCTCGGCCGTTCCACGTGATTGGCTCTCGGTTACGCTCTGAAAATTGTATCCGATCGATCTGCGTTTTTGTCAGTGGCTGCGCGCACAGCATTAAATGCTCGTATTACGAATCGATGTTGGTTTCATCAAATTTAACCAATTTGTTAACGATCGCGATGCTACCTTGGCCCCTTTGTACGATACTCGCGCGGAGCGATGTATCCATCGTTAAAGCAAACATCGGTGAAAAAGTAGTTGGCGAACGGAGCTCGCAGCAGCAGCCGTTCGATTCGACTACTCGAATCGTTACATCCCGACCTCGTTATTCTTTCGCCCGGAAGTAAATTCGTTAAAAATGGAATTGGAACGGTTGATTAAATGTATAAATATTGTTCTGTCGGTCTAATATTAATACGTTATTCGCCGCAGACACGTCAATTCGTTCTTTTCGAACGATTCTGACCGAGGACGCTTTCGGAGAGTGATGTAACTGATATCGTTCCACGAAACTGTGTCACCTGAAAATTTGCATTCCGTGTGTATTATTCGTATTTCGTTGGCATCTTTTTCCTGGCGTATGTGTACTATGAACTCGATTTTATTATCGTGAAGCTTTTTAGACTTTCAGCGTTGACAATTTTGTTTAATGCATTTTTAACGATTGAACAGAGTGAAATCCAAAATGATCACCGTGAAATTCTTGATTAAGATTGCTCTCGGCATCGCTATTCAACAATTGAAATAGGTGTTGATTTCATGAGGATTAAATGATAACAAGCTGAAGGAGATGTCGCGACAGTCCGTTTTCAGACATGGACAATTTAAATTTAAAAGCAACGTAAATATCACATATCTGCCTACATTTTATAAGGGAACATATACCAGTTACGTTGAATGCTCGGTAGGTTTAGCGTTAACCACGACTAATGCATTTACAGTTGTGTTTATAGACATTTATATCTTCGTAAATACAAAATATCGTTATTGCGCGTCTATAAAACACAGGCTCGCGATGGAAGGTTCGCGCAATCTCGATCCAATTAATCGTTAGCCCAGCCGAAATCGCAATCTACGCAATCTAGAATAATTCCGGCGGCATTAAAAATGCGACTCGCACGGTAGCGACCGCAGGGTTGCTCGGGAAATTGAAAGGTTCAATTAATATTACCACGGCGGGGTGGAGTTCGTTATAGTAATTGCTCGGCGGTTTGATGTCTGGCGACCACGAGCTTGTTTTCGAAGCCGCGCGCATTGTATGGAAACACGAATTAAGGTAAGTTTCCTGGTCGGGAAACACTTACCGTACATTTAAATTCGCATTCCGCATAAACTGCGTTGATTGGAAATTGATTACCGGCGCGATGGGTCGTCGGCGCGCGGCGCGGGGCAATACAAAGGCATACTTTTCGGTGTTTCTAATAAATGTTCCCGTAGAACCGTTGAACTGTACCGACGCGGTCACTATGAAATTTCTAATAGTTTGCGGGGCCTCTCCGTCGCAGTTTGTTAACCGGTTCCGGAGCAACGCCTCCGAAGTTTCTGTCCACCGTGTAATCGCAAACACGCGGCGGCGTGGAACGCATTAAAAGCGCTCGTTAAGCGCTTAATTCGACGTACGTGACCAATATGAAAACTGCTCGCCGACAATGCGTCTCTTAAACGGAACTGGCCGCGAGCAAAAAATAATTACGCACGCGTGGCTTAATGAGTAGCGTGTCACCGTTCCGTTCCGTACTCTTTGTCGTTCTTTCGAATTTACAGGGGTACGTTCACCCCGGGAAAACGGCATTGATCGGCAGCTTTGCGCGGAAATACACCTTTCAACGCCGCTAATAATTGATACGTCTCCGCTGCTTTGATAATTCGTCGTCGCCCGCGTTTCAACGATTCGCCCGGTCGTGTCGACGAGGAATCTCGACTCGTCGATTTCGGGGAATCTTTGTGGACATAGAATTGGTCGTGATTAGAGATTAGGTTGTGTGTATAAAATCCGAGGCATACTCGAGATGAAAAGGAAATATAATATTTTGTTGAAAAAATTCCCTCCCCCATCCCATAAGGGTAGTCATGGCAACGAACTTGCGGACAGTTTGGCTAAATCAACCACAGAAGCCTGTAGTGCCTCAACATTGCCAATTTCATTTACCAACTTGTATGAGGAGTTCAAAAGGAATGCGCATGTACAAACAAAAAAGATGATAAAAGAGCAAGGCTTGATGAAAGGGAAAATATTTTTCAAACATTATTATAGCGGCTGGAGAAATACATTTGAAAATATGCTGAAGAAAATATAAGTTTTCCCCATAAAAAGATAACGATGGCCTTGAAAAAAACTATGAAAAAATAACCGGACAAATAAAATTTGTTCTTCTATGATATTCCTCCTTCGATACCATTTAAATTATGCCATCAATATTTTTTTTGTCCCATTAAAAATAAAGAAGATATTTAGGTGGCCTCCTCCAGCTGAGACACCCTGTATACTGTAATTTACCTCAGTGCAGCAGAAATAAGATATCAGTTGAGACATGAAATGCTTAAAATTAAAAAAAAATCCGAGACAGTAGTAATAGTGGAGCAAGTGTGGGCGAGTGACATCGGAAAACCCGGATCCTTAAAAAAAATCCTCTCGGGGGTCCCCGGATGCGCTAAAAATGCAGAAATCCGGGAGAACCCGGATGGATGGCAACCCGAGTTATGACTCAATGGTTGACATGTTTAAGGTTCTTGGTTCGGTCTCTGTGATGTCAATTCATGATACAATTTGTCCCACTTGATTCGAAGGTAACCGAGCCTCGATTTGAATGTAGAAAAGGCCACGTTTCGCAAGAGTAATTGCAGTGGAATTAGCAGAATAGGAAATCCAGTTCGCCGGTCGTGCGAATCTTTCGTCCCCGTTTGGAATCCTTGCGCCAGCAATGGCAGCGGCAGCAGTCTAACTACCATCCGCCTAGTCTATAATTGGGAACTCGAAACGGGAACACTCAGATGGGAAGACAGGGTCTTGCCTAGCCAGATTTTTCCATGCCACGAGCCTCAAAGGAGTCGCGAAGGCACGAGGCAGTTAGGAAATCTTTCGCGTGTCGCTCGGCAATTTGCGTGGCGCGTCGTCGTCCCATAGTTGTCTTTTATGACAGCGGAACGCGCCTTTGAACGTTTTCATTACCTTTCACGATTACGTCGATCCCGGAATCGCCGGCGCAGCGTTCCTTCCATGATCGACGGGGTCCTCTACCATCCGCGAAACTGTCTTTTCGCGAAACTATCCCGGGCGAAATAACTTTCGACTGGTTGTGTTTCGTCGTCGCAGTTACAGCGAACTGCAAAGAGCATTATCAACTTCTTAAATCGTTCCACGAAAATGATATATAAGGGAAGTTCGGCTTAGAGAGACGACGGTGAACTCGCCGACGAACCGGCTTAGATACGAGGATTCCTAGGATACAGAGAAAGAGGGAGAGAAGGGAAAAGGAAACGGTATGCAACAAAAGCGACTCGGGTCTGCGAGAGACTCCGAGTCTCTCGATGCTTCCTCCAAGGTTTTATTTTCCTCTCGGCCCTGGCGAAGTAGTTCGAACCGATCGGGAGGTGTCTCAACCAGCCACACGGAATTCTTAAATTCGATTTGTCTTATTGCGACGACCGCGCACCGGAAAAGTAGTTCCCTTTTTAGCCAAAGAAACCGTAATTCACCGCGTTACACCCCCGCGACCCTCCTCTCATCCGTAATCCTTCTATCGCAGTCCCTTCCCGATTGCATTTCAGACGGAGAATAAATAGCGGCGAGAGAAGCAATATTTTGCGGCATTGACCTCTAGCTACACCCCCTGAAAATTTCATTAGAAAATTCGCGACATTAAGGAAGTTGTGGATCTCAAAAAATATTTTCATCGAGTAGCATCACCTCTGGAGCCAGTTTCCTGAAAATTTTCTTGAAAAATTCATCGAATCGACGAAGTTATGGAGCCCACTCCACCGTTCAAAACTTCAAGTCTACTTCTTTGAAACTACTACACGAAATAACTCGAGAACTATTTCCTCGATTTACTCGAAACTTCGCGTAGCCCTACCTAAACACCATCCCCCGGATCACGCGCATTCGACAAAGACAATATTATCCCATAGAAATAATTCAATCGCATAACAATCACGAATACCATCGGTAAATCGGCAAGCTTTTTCAATGCGCCAGAGTTTTCGCAATTTCGCATTGCACTCATTAAAAATGGTTTCAAGTGGTACGTAAACTCGCGGAAAAACGATATCATTTCGAATTTTCAGTTTCAGATAAATATAAACGACGCAGCGCTGCATCGGACCACTTCATTATCGATTCGTCAAATATTATTTCTATCGTGCAGAATAAACAATTTTTTCTGGGAACAAAAATATAATATCACATGTCTCCTCGATGCTATATTATGGTCTGCGAAAAATTGTCAGAGTTAGGATATTCAGCCGGGATCAGCATCAGTCTTATTGAAACGAGCACGGACTTGTTAATTAATATCGCACAGCTCTATTACTACGTACACACGTGTCGTGGTTCAAGACAGAGAAAAAAGTGAAAAAGTAGTGGAGCATATACAAAAGAATAGAAAGATTGGACGCGGTGAATTCAAAGTATAGAATTTATTTCTAATAAAAATTACGCAAGATTATACTTGACAATTTCCCAGAAAAAATTAATCGAGACCGCCACCTACTTTCCAATGTGTAATTTTGAACGTGCCAGTCGTCGGATTGACACTCTCGCGTATAATAATAACGCGTGATTTTATCGGTGCATGTGGATGGAACTGTTGGAACTGTTGAAATAATCAACGAGTTATAAAGTGACGCGAGCACAGTGGTATATATTCGATCTCGACATTTAATACTTGAATAGGGCCTTCGTTACCGTTTCGTCGTGTGATCGCAAAATAGTTACAATGATTACAAAATGATTAATTGCATTATTAAAATATCTGCTAGACTAATCATTTTGTGGGTGCCTCGCCCTGTACATTTTATTTCCCCGTCTATCGTACGGCGGAGAAAATGATTTAAAAGATTGATCCATCATTGGTACGAGCCTATTCGTTTCCCGAGCTAGCAGGAAATTACTCTGTCCCCTTTTTTGCTGGTCCCGGGGTGGGGTCCGACCGAAAGAAGACGATCGAGATAAAACAGTGATCACTAAGTAAGATTTTTCTGTTCATCGATTCTACTGGGAGAAGCATTAACTATCGGACCCGTCCTCGGCTCTCCTCCCTCGTTCGGGGAACGATGGTTTTATATTCCCTGGAAACGTCATCGCGTACATCAATCTCTTCCTTAACGATCCTCGTTTTCCTGCTGATCGGGTCTTTGACGTCGTCCAACGGAGAAGAAAAAAAAATGATGAAATTCGCTATCGATCCGCGAATTAAGACCGACCGGCAAGTATGAGGGCAGCAGATGTACCGGTAATCCGGCTTCTTATTGGAACGCCACTGGATTCGGACGGTTCCTGGTCGGACAAATGAAAAAAGACTCGATGGCAGAGCTGGAAGTTTCGTCTATAAACCGACCACACCGAAATTTCGTCTTTCATTAACTCCGAAGCACTGCTGACGGTGAGATCGTTCAACATTTTTATTTAGCCCTATTTCAATTATTAATGCAGCCACCATTGCTTAATTACGCTTGAAACCTTTTCGATTGAGGACAACTACGAATCGAGTATACCATTCTAGAGTTCACTGTAATATTAATTCTTCCGAGAATACAGTCTTGTATTTTCATCAAGCGTAGACCTTGTCGCATCTCCGTAGTCTGACAAGCGACAGACCTCATTCTACTTGCATGGCTTGGGACAGCTCATATTGTACACGTCTGCCAGGTGACGGATGTCATTCTTCCTACTGGATCATAAATGAGACACATTGTGTTAGTACATCTGCGAGGAAACCTCGTTCCTCTGCCGTGCATAGTTGTCTTAATTTCCGTGGTTATTTATCTTTCATTGCAACAGCTTGATTTATTCAGAATTCTGAACGAAAGTGTTTCTAGCAACTGTGTCAGACAAGTCTAATATACTGTAAATCTTGCAGTCGATCGTAAAATCATTAAAATCAATAATTTCGATCAAACCTCAACGTCGGAAGCACTGTAAAAAAAGTACGTCCCTCAGGAGAAAATTATCGTGAATAATTTCGGCGTTAAGTATCGCTCCAGATCCCGAGAAAACGTTAATATAAATTTTTAATTAATTCGGGACTCGCGCGTCGCGAAGGATTTCAGTATTTCTGGGGGCGTTTGTCGGGTTATACGGTGCACGTTGCTCGATAAGCCGATGGTTAATGAGGCCCCGACGAAAAAGGGGGGCTAAGGAAAGGGTTGATGGATCGTCGATTGAACTGGCTGTTAATAGGAGCAACACCCCCGCGTCTGACTGCGTGGTCGGGGCTAGAAAAGAGGGACGGCCAGACAGATTGGTGGGTATTCTTGGCATTACGATGTCACGGCGGCGTTCAATTAGCGTTCGTTAGGCGGCTCCAGCCACTGAGTACGTCCTCAACGAGAGAGTAATTAACGGTATTAGTCGAACGAGCTCGATCGAGAGAAGTCTCTCGTTGGAAGTCGAATAATGGAGCTTACGTTCGCAGCGCGGGTAAGCCACTTATAACTGGACTCATGTCGAGCCATTTACCCGGTCGTTTCATGGGGTAGAGGCCATACTCATTGCTCCCGGTCGGTCCTGCGTTGTATACCGCGGTTTTTCCTCCTGTTCCGTTGTTTCGTGCGTAATTCTCCCCCCCTATACGGATTTTTTAAAGCTAATATTTCTTCGGAGGAACAAAAACGAACACGAACAATCGGATTAACGGCGGAGAACGCGACCGGTACATTACTCCCCGCAATGTTAATTAGAAGCATTTTTCTCTTCCGAACGAACGGGGATGGACAATTATATGGGGAACCGGAGAGCCCCGGTTAATATAAGACCGGAATCATTAAACTAAAAATGGGCGCATCATGGTAATGCGTAGCACGTGGCTCGGAAGAGAGCATCAGCCTGTCGGCGACGTACGTGTAACTTCTCATAACATGCAAATTTCGCGAACGTGTCGGACAAATTTCAAACAACAGCCACACTCGGCTATTTTATGGGAGATTTAGCGAACGAAAAGCCGCGGGAATTTTGCGCGGCTTCGTCAATCCTCCTGAGAACGTATTTTGCGATTGCCCTTGGTCCATTCTGAACGGATATTATTACGTGTACTTAATTACAATTCCAGCTGACATTGTTCTGGTTAATTAATTTCGGTTCTATTATCGGTTTGACCGAATGAAGACCGTTTTAACTATTCGTCTGCTGCGGAAAAGTTTCTACAATGCTATGCCTGTCCGACTACTGCGAGGATTGTTCTACTTGCCGAAGGGCTTGAGTAATATTAATCCTTTATCTCTGCGCCGTGTACCCACTAACAGTTTAATCCATTTATCTTCGTTAATCCTCCAACAATCAGGACATCGACAGACGAAATAACATTCCCGCGGTTCAAAGAGACACCCGGGGCAAATGACGTTCCAGATGCACGCATCTCCCGGCATTCACTCCGGAGATTTTGAATTTGTTAGCGGATCCGAGCGCGGCTGATAGGAATCGCAGTCGGGTAACGTTCATAGCGTACGATAACTTCATCGAGGGTGGCACGGCGTGGTGTTCGATCCGACCCGGGCTACGTGTAACTCATCCATAACCCGGGTCCTCGGCCGAGCACGTGCCCCGTGTAAGCAAATAACTAGACGAGATTCGGATATAAAGCGCGCGCCGCACCGTGCCACGCCGCCGTTGCCTTGTCCACTCGACGACAATCCCCCCAACCCTCCCAATCGATCCTCCAGAGCTCCGGAGATTGTTCGAGGAAGTATTGTCCCTTAAGAGCCCGGGCTACCGGTGTTCGATTGATTACGTAACCTCCCCCGTAACCTGTAAGCCCCGGCAAGCTTTAACCTTCGCCGGGGCGATTGCGAGCTTTGCGCGGCGGAGTTTGATGGAACGTCGGGATTAAGCAGCCGTTGTGTAGCATAGCAAGAGAGAGAGAGAGAGAGCGCGAGAGAGACAGCGGACGTCGATGGATCGTGCAAACATACCGTAGGGAAGCAACATAGTTGGGGAGGATCGCAGATTGAAAAAAAAGCGAGTTATCGTTTCGCTCCGCCTTCGAAAAATTGGGAGCTCCCTCTCTCGCTCTTCCTCTCTGTATCAGGCCGGAAGACACGCTTTGATTTCGAGAATGAAACAGACAAGAAAGAGGGAGAGTGAATGAAAATTAAGAGAACCATCAAACCGACAAAATACCGGGTTTCAAATGTCCTTTTTCACAATTCGTGAAGTTATAGAAATATTTTCTGGAGACTTTCTCCTTGATACACTTCTTCCTCGCCACCTCGGAATGTCGGACACGAACTGTTGCGCTCGTCCAAACATTTTCGAGAATCGAGAGTGTACGTAGACGCGGCGGGAGCACAAAGAAGCCCGATTGCATTCTGACAGGAATATCAGGTCGACGGTGGATTTAATTACAGAAGCCAGACCTTTGGAAACCGGTCCGCCGGCGGTTTAATTAATTTCGGGTCTTCGCATTACGTGTGAGATAACGCGTTATGCAACTGCGACGGGCGGGCGACCGCGGACCGGTTATCTTTTAATTAGTTTTTATTGTCCCCGATTACATGTATAATTGTGGACGGGGAGGCCGAGTTCTCGCGGATGATCGAAAAATATCGCAGTGAGAGAGATGGAGAGAGAGAGAGAGGGAGAGAGAGAGGCGGTTGGGTGAGAGAGCAAGAGAGCGTGTACAATGGCGGCAGAACGGAGTTCTCCGTAAGTTTAATTAACATGCGCCGGCGGCGCAGCATTCGCGAGCGCGAGCCCGCGTCGACAAAGAGAGATTAGTATTTACCAACAAACTGCATGATCAATGTTCCCAGTTACGCGGCCGAAGTCCGTGAAGTTTGACTATTACCGTGGCTCTTGTTAAACTGCGTGTGTGCGTTCGGTATATCGGACAGACAGATAAGGTACAAGAACGTGTGTTCTTGTTAGCGTTAAGATTAGTTGGTCGGGGCTGGGGCTTGGCCGGGAACGAAGTAGCAAGTTTGCATTCGCGATCGGAAGGAGGGCTTCGCTCTAACAGATCATAGGACGACGCGCCGGCCCCCGCGATACTCTAATTACCCGAATCTCATTATACCCCCCTGTAGACGCGAGATTGCGTTAAAAACTCGATGGAATTACTTGGTCGACCGGCATATTTGATTTGGAAATCCTGCATCCAGCATTCTCCTTGTGAATGATCAAGTATAGTTAACATTGATATCGTCGGGCAAGTGTACGTACGGTTGGAAGATCGTACAGTGTGTCGTTTCGATAAGCAAGACGCTGTTCGAGTTGACTTTTATGTAATCGCGAATGGGGACGTTGTATTATCGAATAACGTGGCCAATTCTGTATCCTTGCACGCTTCGATAAGCTTCTTATCTGCGGACGATTTTGTTTGGGCCGGAAAGATACGGGTCAGAGCCATACAGCAAGCAGAATGCGAACTCGATGCAAAGCAAGAGAAACGGGACTCGCAAATTGACAGAAAAGTAGGACTCCAATTATGTTCGAATTTTTTACTCTTTTTTATTTGTGTTGCCAACAGTCGCCTAAAAATTTTTCATTCTACTTCTGCAAGCATAAGCTGCTTTGATTCTGCTTTGTCTGGCCATAAACGAACTCTATATCACTTTTCTCATTATCCCGATGCTCATACAGTCAAACCTGTTTTTGTGCGGTCTTTTTCTATTCGATTTTTCTCATGCGGTATATGAATATCGAGATTCTGTTCGCCATATGTAAGTTCGCCGCGAGGTTCCGACGAAGATCCAAAGAAGAAAGAAAATTAATTCGATAATATCTCGTTAACTATTAGGTCAACACTATGGTATAAAAAATAGGACATTCCATTTAAAAAAATCAAGGTGACCTTGAAATGTCCTCCACCACTCCGTCCACAAGAAAACAATTAATACTGCGTAATGTAGCCGTACCAGCCATACCAAGCAACTTTTGTAGGAACACTTTTTTGATAACGACAACGTCTTCCGAGATATTATGTACATTTTGAAAATTTCTCCACGTTTAAAATGAGAAATTAAAATCCTTTTAAAAATGTTTCCATGTATAATTTAATTATTTATTTTGTTTGGAAAGCACCTTCTCGCTATTTCGTAAAGCTTTGACATATTTTCTACGTGAGACTTTTCCTATGCGGTTTCTCTCCACCACATAAAAAAATTTTTCTTTAACGTGAAAAATTATTTGTTATAGCTATTTATGAAGTTCGTGAATATTTCTTTTCTGCGCTCCCTATCCACCGCACAAAAACAGGTTTGACTGTATATTGATTTGTTCCACTTGCTGTTTGCTTATCACGTTTTATTCTACGCGCCTGCGACTAGAATCTGACTTGTTCCGCTAGTCTGTCTAAGTGTGGATTTATAGTGGAGCTGCGAGCATCGATGATAGCGGCGCGGTGAAAAGAAACCAACATTCGTGACAACATTTCGACACATACTAATGAAAAAATACATATGTATTTTCTTTGTTTTTCTTTTTTTTTCACCGCACAGCTCACCTCGCTGCTCCACTATAAATCCACCCTAATACATTTGACTCTACTTTTATATCGGTAATACGGAGTTATCTTATTTCACTGATCCAATTATTTAGAGTTTCATCTCACCACATCCTATTCTACTTTCTCATCCAGCGTGGCCTACTCCACTCGCCTGACCATAGGGCGTCCCATTCTACTTCCCGCAGCAAAAATGTCTGCGGGTACCAGTTGGAAACGCTTTCACAGTGCAGCTGACGGTTCTCATTCTACTTTGCCCGTCTCAGACAGGTCGTGTCGCCGGTGTCTGATCAGGAACGGTCCACATTCGACTCGACTATTCACGGGATACCGGCTCTCTCTTTCTCCCCCTCTCTATTCCATCTTCCCGACCCCAATCAGTCTCCAGAGTCCGTATGTACGTGTCTCTTTACTCTGGATCACTTTCTGTGTCCGGTACCCGATGTTTACTCCTAACGTTCCCCTTCGTATCACTGCAAATCATTTCCAGCCTTCAGTCAGAGTCCCGACTACAGCTTCCAGACTCCCGGGCATATATATCGCTTTACGCTCGAGCGAGAAGACCGAAGCTCTCGTGCTAGCTGGGTAGCGGTGGTGGAGAGAGTGGGAGGAGGACACGAAAGAATCGTTCAAAACGTGCTTTGCCGCTCGAACACGTATCTATACCGGGGTATGTCACGTGAAAGCCTCGAGCACTCCGAGTAAATACGTGCAGAGCAGCCCCGGCCCTTCTACTACCTTTTCCCTTTTTCCCTTTGGTCCGCGCGCGCGCGCGCGAGCTCGATGCCCTGTGTCGGCGACGTTCCGCAAACGAACGGTATGTAACCTATCGACGGAATCTTCCGATTTGTTTGTTGCCAGCCAGCGCGGGCACGCCGGACAGGCACAGAGGACGCCGGCAAATTATTCGATTGAAAAATTGATCGTCCCGTCGTTGATCGATCCATCGAACCTCTGCGTTCTATACCCGCCACTAGGAAAATTATCTATGCACATGCTCATTTATGTATGATAATCTTTGTGGCAGTTGCAAGCGATTCTTCGGCCCGTGCCTTCGATAACTAAAGGCTTCGGCTACCTTTACCGAGCTCTCCAGCTGCCTAATAATAGTCTCTTCAATCAATCTTCAAAATAATATTCTCGTACACCGTGATAAACACGACAGAAGTTGTTAGACACTACGTTATCCAGGCACGAATAATTTTTTATAGATTTTACAATACCGCAAATGGAGCGAATTTTTTAATATTTTCCAGTCGACGGACTGCTTTTTTTGCAGCTTCGTTAATCCAAATGAGACTCTCCGTTCGGAGCAAAAATGAATAATTTCCATTTGTAGAATATATTCCCGTAGATTTTTCATATTTTCTAATTGGTAGGCAGCCGAGGCTTCAATTAAAAAATTCACCGGTGGATAATATTTAATATATTCTGGACAGAGAGACAGTACGTTTCTCGTATCACGTAATTGGTAGGCCGTGGAACCACAGCTCTCCCGGCCTTTTTTCGGTGTGGGGAAACTTAATTAGAACACTACCAAACTCTCGTTCTTCGTTTCGCGCATAGTCACGACAAAATTTACTCGCCCGAGTTGTATTCAGTTGGGAAGAACAGTGAAGCAGTGGTCGTTCCAATTGGATTCGGTGGCAGTGCGGTGCATACCATCCAAATTACATTCCAGAAACGTGGCGAAGGAAGACCATGGCTGCTTTTTTCCCCTCATTCGGTGGCAACGCTCTCCGATCATAATATTTCGGCGAACGAAATCCGGGACAGGTTGCTGGCCGTGGAATGAAAAAGAGGATTCCGAAAAATAGTTCGGATCTCTTTGTGCTGGGAAAGTTGCTGGGAGATGCGAGCGTATAAAAAGCAACACGTAATGGTATTCGACGAGAAAGATTCTGCCGCGAGGCTCATTCAGCCAGATAATGGTTGATCCAGTTCGTATTCACCGCCCTTCTTCCCTCGTGTTCCGCCTTTCACGTCAGATTCGTACTTTGTTCCGGAGAACTTTCCATCGATACAAACCTACCACGAATTTAAAGTATTCCACGGTCGATCATTTGTTCTCGTTCGTATAACGTTCCGGAATCGGATGCCGGCATGCCGAGAAAATACTTAGAGAGCCTCTCGAAACCGCGATGCGAGATACAGCGATGCGAGAATTCTTTGTACGCTCTTGAAACGGTCCGGTTTGTTGCAGACACTTCCTGTAAATTAATATTACATTTTATTTGTAGAATTAGCTCCATTTTAGAAGTCCTAATTTGATTTAGAAAGATCCCAATGTTGTCGTAATTAATTTAATTCGTGTCTTGAAATAGCATCTTGTAACTTTTTATGTGCATTCCATTCTTGTAGGAAGCATATTTCTCGCCAGACGATGTAACTCCTCCCATAAAAGCGTGATACAGTTACAACGTCGCAATTAAGGCACAGGGTACACGCAGTTGCAATTATGGTGCAGTTATGTTGCGTTTTAAGACCAGGATGAAACGTAAAATTCCCGTCGTTGGAATAATTAGGACGTCTCGCGCTCTACGTAGCGAAAGTTGATACGTAAAACAGAGTTTTTTTTTTACTTTCCATTAGCTGCTTTGTGGAGGCTTGGACACAGCAAAAACTTTAATCCGTTCATTAAACAATTTTTAAAGCCAGACTGAACAATTGTCTGTTCACGAAATGAATGAGTTATTGATTTGTTCGAGAGGGAAATGAAGAATCAGCGAAGGAGAGAGTAGACGATAATTAGACTGTGGATTAATCAGGCCAAGCAAACAAAAGATATCATGTGAATTTCATTTCCCATATTTCAGCTGGTGAAACTGTACATTTGCATAAGGATGGGTCGGGCAGGGGGCTGATAATAATTTCACCGCCTTCTGGTAGCCATCGATGGTCCCATTAACAGAAAATTGCTCAATGAATACCGCTATTGAATTTTGCGCGAGCAATCGTATATTTTCCATTCGATTCAGTATCGCTCTGTCTCGCCGGAAGTGGGCGAACAGTATCCCGCGAACCTGTGACAAGTATCTTCGTCGTTTCTTTGCCGTAAATGCGTGCTCCATTCCGTAACCGCGCCGCGCTTACGTTAGCAATTCAAGGTTTTTAGCACCCGACGCGTATTTCCCCTCGTCGGGCGATAAAACAGCGGTTCAGAGGTTATTCGCATTCGCCGGGGGAAGATCCGGAAGGCGGTGGTGCTCTCGCAGAGGACCGTGTCCAAGGAACAAACCAGTCTCTCTCTCTCTCTCTCTCTCCCTCCCGGTGTCTCCTGCCCCGCGCTCGCAAAGGAAATTAAACGATTCCGACCTATTTACTCGGCGCGCGGCGCATAACGAGTCGGTTTACGCTCTCGAGTGTCCACACTTCACGGTTTTTACGCGGCACTCCTGCACCTTCTGCACTCTCTTGCATTCCTGTGCACGCGCGTTCCAGAGGAGGAAGAAAATTTTAAAAAATCGCCCCGAGCGGTTGATCCAGTGGCGCGGAAATCTCGAGAGGAATGCTCGCGAGATAGTTAACGCGATCACTGTTGGCCTCAAGATAATTATGAAGATTCGCCGGGAGATCCTCCGTTTAAGGAACACCCTCTTCTTCTGAGACTGCTTAAGCTCCCTCCGACTTGGTCTCCGGAACGTCACTCTTTCCCACTGTTTTGTCTCTGGATGGCAATAGAATTCTTACATAAACTCCTACTGGAACGTGAATTTTGCTGGGACTCGACAATTTTCAAAAAACATTTGCAGTTCATTCCCAGACGTATTTTATTCTTCTTGTCTTTTTAACCGACTTCGAAAAGCAGGAGGTTACTCTATTCGATCTGTGTGTGCCTTTTTTTCGCTTTTTTTCTATGCATGTTCACACTATGGATGGACCAATCGGAACGAAACCTTTTGCATCTTGTAGAGTATGTCCTCGGGGTGGTCCCGTGAAAAACATTTTTGCATTTTTTTATTCCTTACGATTTTATTTGCGAAAGTGTAGGGTGGTGATGCCGTTTTGAACTCCGCTGAATGTTAGACATTAGGAACAGTTAGATATTATTGATTGCGGCTTTCAGGTATTTATAAATTACGATTTGGAATCTGACGGTTGACAGAGAAAGACGTTTTTGTAAATCTCAGACGGAGACTCGTGAATATTCAGACGAAAGATATCTTTGATCCTACATTTCATGTTTGTTCACCGATTACTCCGAGATGGATGGACCAATCAGTGTTGAAATTACGAAAATCCTTAAATTCTTCTACATGCTTTCACATATTAATGTATCATCTCTTCCCACCTACTGATTTCCAAGTCCACCATATTCCAATGAAGTCATAATCAGCAACATCTGTCATTTGGAAAATTTTCAATTTTGCACCGCCTCCGAAAAGATTGTACTGTATTTAAGTTCGTGTGTATTCACATAAATTAAATGGAAATTATTTTATACTTTTCAGTGCGTTTTTTCGAAGTCGGTTTAATTTTTTTTTATCGGAACCAAAACACAGCTGCTTTACATAAACTTTCTCAGTCGAATAATCAGCCAGCTGTTTGCGACGCAAAAGCTGGTTAACGAAGGAGTTGGGGGGACTGCTGCGTAAATCTCGAACGGCAACGATGAACATTTCACTTGAACATCAGACCGACTTGTTGTTCATTGTACCATAGGTTTAATTATACGGCGGGGTTTGTGCATCGTCGATCCCAGGCTTATCGAAGACAATCGGGCCCGTGGCTCGGTCTGTTTCTCTTTGTGCCGGGCATAGTCTCGCAAATCGCCTCGTTTGCATGCGAATTTCTATATGCGAATAAAACATCCCGTCCTGGAGGTTCCAAAGCGCGGGTAGCAGCCGCCCCGACCACTATAATAGGGAGAGCGCCGGCAAACTACGAGCAGAAGTTGTTGAAATCAATGGGAGTGAATCGTGGACGGTCGTTGTTCCGCCTTTAGAAACCACGAATCGATATGCAAGTGTATTACTATTGTTGTAAAGACTCGGATCGCGAATTATTTGACGCGTAAATGGTGTCGCATATTGCCGTCGTGCCGTGATCAACGGGTTTCGAGTAATCGATTCGAATCTGCCAACTACAATAGAACCATTAGCCGAACTTCGTTCGTGACGGTATCGTTTCGTTCGAGCCAATTTTCTTCCGACTACATCTTGTAATATCGCTGCTCCGGAAGTATAATGACACAACTTCAAAAATTGAAGATTCGGTTTAATTCTTCTATGAGAATAGTTTATAGACATTGTGGGTTATAATTGCAACCTTTAAGTTATTTCAATTTATAAAATAATAAATACCAGCCTCGATTTACATTATGTCGATTTACAAACATCTAGTAAATGCATTTTTGAGCTCGCCAACACAATAAAGTCAATTTCACAAAATTTTACAGTTGCGTCATTACAGTTCCGGAGCAGCGATATAAAGTTAATTGATCGATGGTAAAATTGTCGAGTTGTCGAATTGATTCGCTTGGAAGTGAATCGTTGAAATTTTTAATTGAACAATGCTCCGTGTAACACCGACAATTTAGTGACCGTGTGCATTATAGTCACTCGGAAATTTCAATCAACCGAGAAGACAGACATCTGATGATCACTCTCTATTCACTTTGATAATTGGGCGGAAGATTATCATCGCAACGCTTGTGTTCTACTGTACGCTCTGTAGTAACGATTAATGTAATAGTCGCAGCGTTAATTGGGTTCGTTAATAGTATCATTGCCACGATCTTAATTGATACGTTACATAATGTTCTCATATTGGAATGCCGGTGTAAGATGCATGCGTATCGGTGGCTTCAAGGTAATAATCGAGTTATGTAATTAGGGTAAGGTTGCTCAAGTCGTACCAATGCTTAAGTCGTACTACTTGAATTTTGAACGAACTACGGCGACAACAGCACATACAACGGCAACCAAATATACATCTGAGTCAACCAAGTTGCTTTACGTATTATTGCCTGCCATAAACCAGCCTCATTGTAAATTCTTTCATCAAGTAAGTTTATTTCAATTTTCTTATAATTTCCTGCATATATTTGGTAGTTAATCTTGCAAGTAAATTATTGATAAAATTAGGTTCCTTATTAAATATAAATTCAGCAGAATTTACATAATCGTTTGGTTATGTTTACTTTTTAAATTTAACTTGTGCCGTGTCCTAAGTCGTAATCATATGAGATTCCTAAGTCGTGCTACCTCGTCAGTCGAAATAACGTCAACGCAGAATAAAGAAAACAAAAAATGCGGCAAATAAAAGAAACGCAGTAATTAATAAAAAGGAATTGGCATTAAAAATTATTTGTATGTGATGTTTGTACTAACTGAATACCTATGTGTCATGTAAACAGATTAATAAAAAATACGTTTTCATTATTATGGTTGCTTAATTCAATTCTTAGGTACGAATTAGGAAACCGGTTCCTTCAGTCGTACCGATGTAAGTTTTTCAAGATTTAGTTTATTTTACGTGAAAGCATATAGATTTTCTAATTTCGTTATAACAAATAACAACAACATTAACACAAATTTTGAATAACACATTTAATTTCTACTACTTGATAAATCCTAAGTTTTATACGATTTTTTTCTTAAGGGCTACGACTTGAGCAACCTTACCCAAACACTGACGACTCAATCTGGCTGTTCGATCGAAATCACTAACACATTTTGGTCATAAATACATAAAATCCGCAGTCTACCAACCATAGACTGTGTCCCTATTCTTCAATCTTCAAAAAACCAGAAAAATCTACAAAAGATAACAAATCCACACTTCAAACAAGGTTACCCGAATGGTTTCGAAACGAAAGTTCGATCGAAATCATTCGGCAGGCTTATCGTAGCTGATCTCCTCGTTGCTAGAGAATCCCCAGGACAAGACTGTGTTACCGCATTATCCTCTGCCGCGCAAACCGCCAAACATTTCAGTTAATCCATGCCCAAGACCGGGCATAATGCTCGACGCTCGCGCGAGGTCGGGCTGAACCATGCATTAGCCGGCATCGCGAAAATTCGGTGTTTCCGCGCAGACTTACGGCCGATCTCGAGGCGTCAACGTGCAAACCGCGTTTCGCAAACTCGCCCCTCTGGAGATAATAAATCAACCGGTTAATGCCGGTTACGGTAGTAGGCAGCCAGGCAGCAGCCAGGCAGGCAGGCATGGCTCTAGAGCAAGCTGGAGAGCCCGGCTCCTCATTGTCGGTCACGCACGTGCGTGCGCGTCTCCCATCCGCGTGTGTGGAAGAGTAAACGCGTGTACACGGCCGAGCACGTATGCGCTCGAGTGAATTATGCGCTCGGTCCCCGTGTCCACCGTCACCCCGTAAATTTACATCGCCCCCGGTACCGACTGCAAACCCTTCCGACTGTCCTACCTGCGTCTCCGATACCTGTCTCCATGTGTGCAACGATATACATACATATATTGTATGTATGTAGGTGTCGCGTCCCAGACGCAGTCGCAACGTCTTCCCGACGACTTGATGGAGCTACGGCCAACGGCGACACAATGCGCCGAGAAAGTATGGCACCGTGAGTTATTGTCTTCTCCCGGGGACATTGCTACCCGCTAAATAAGACGTTCTCGATCGGAGATGCAGTCGATCGGTTCGTTTGCTACGGAACACGGTCTTATTGAAATTCTTGGCGAGAACATTTGAACGGGTCTCTACCTGAAGGGCCTACGTCAGGTTTTTGAAATTTTATGGAAGCGCAATTCTGAACTCACACGTGAATTACGATAATGAAAACCAGCTGGAAATGACATGGAGCCTTTCTTTCATTGTAAAAAGACTGAAAACTGAAAGACCTTTATCACGGTTTGTTTTATTAAATTTTTTAATTAATATAAATTTCGAGGGAAAATGTTCAGAACGAAATTCTTCCTTGTCAAAGTCAGCTAACACAGTGTAGTAATTAATTCCGTAGTGCGAGAGGTGTGCTGATTTTAATAATCCACGGGACGAACGAGTACGAAATAAATTGTAGGTTGCCAAGACAGAAAATAATATGCTCGGTTTGTTGAAATGAATTTTATTCGACATAGAGATTCGTCCGGGAACCCCGTATCTCGTGACATCGGAACTGATTTAATTAAGAAACCGCCAGAGAGCCAGCGGTACTTTCGTATGGGCGATTGTTTCAGCGAATGGCCAGCGGAGCGATGCTATCCAGCGCATGAAATCTTGACGCGGAAATTGGATGTGTAGTGACACGTTTGAAACAACGCCGAGTGTGAGTGTGACGTGCACCGATGAGCACTCGATATTACACTACCGCGGCTCGAACTCGGATCCTGTTAACCCTCTACGGTGGTCACGTCGATAACAATAGTCATCCCGGGCTCGTCCATGCCAATGGAAACTCCTCTTTAAGTAGTAACACCAGAACGCGACCGATGTAACATCGCGTGCTCGAAAGTTCTAATTGAAGTCAACTACTGTATTACCGTAGTATGCGTGCGCGCCCGAATAACACGCTTCAAACACACCGGCCCGGACGTTAAGGTCTGAATTAAACTCCTAAATTGGTAATTAGATTAATTGGATAACGGATTTTATGAATTTAAAGCGGGACCCGGATGTGCACGCAATCAAATAAAACCGCCACGAAGATTAACATCGGATTAACCGGAGTCTCATCTACCAATATATTCGAGCCTTGAATTCGCGAATTTAAACGTTTTAATTGCTTTCATTCATTTTCTAATTATTCATAGTCACTTTTGAATCTCCACAATCAACATTTTCTATACGACTTTCACGTATGACATTTTTTTTTCACCCTACCTGTCTGACCATACACCGAATTTCTACTTGCCTGACTATAGAATATTGCTGTTCTACTTGTCTGACTACAAACGAATTCTATTCCACTTGTCTGACCATACACCGCTCATATTCTATTGTACTTTCCCGTCCAGAAAGAGCTGATCGATTTTTAAAACGGAACCCTATGTACCTTCAACGTCACAGTTTTGCCATTTGGTTTTTGCAAGTCTTGTTTTATCGTAACATTAGAATTCAGCAGATTTTATTGTACCTCCACCTCTTTGTACCCCGAACAAATTCCGTGCGACGATTTTACAGTTCTGTCAACTCCAGTCATGTTACATGCTTTACAAAACCTTCCCGCGATGCACACATTTATTTCAAACCTGAAAAAAATTGCGAGCAACATTCTGGAAAATACTTCCAACGTAAAATGACTTCAAAGCGATTAATCGATTACGAGTCCGGACGTTAAACTATCGATCGATAACGCGTAACAAAATAATATTGCAAATGTCTCCCGAAAGTTCGCGTGTTCGAAGCGCCAGGGACCGTCTCGTACGTTGACTGTTAGACACCCTTGCGCGTCATTAGGGGGACATCGAATCGAAGACTAAACGATCGTGTCGAGAATCGATTTAACCATCGTATCCGAAGCGCCGCCGGCTCTTTAGGGAAACAGACACGACGGAAACGAGGACACGAAGGGGTGGAGGTAGAGGAAGATGGCCACGCGCAGGTTCGCGGACGGGCGTCGGAGTTAAATTAGCATTTTAATTGAATGTACGAGTTCCAAGACACGTTTTTTGTCGGCGCGCGTGTTTCCAGCCGTTTTCGTGCGGCCCGCCGCGTTTCGAGGCGTCTCTAGGCGTCGCTCGAACCCCCCAAAATTTATCGGTGCATTATTTGCGCCCGCCGCGCCGCGCCGCCTGAAGACAAACACGGTTAAGGAACAGGAAGACGTAATTAGAATTTCCGCGCGAGGCCCGTATTAATCCTGTGTGAAACGGCGCATTGATCGATTGTCGCGGATTATTAATCGCACGCCTGTCTCCCAGATGTCTAATAACCTCGGACCGAAAGATGGATTCCCATTATTTAATGAGAACCGTCGCCCAATGTGCCATTTTTAATACTCATCGTTCGAGAAATTGAAAAATCTCATCCAAGTAAGTACCCCCCGGAGATAAAATTATAGTTTATTCAAAAATTCATTTGCCGAGTTGGACATTCTTGTGTATGATCTTCGATGCCGTGTCTACGTACAGTACCATTTTTACACACATATATCAAACCTAATCTGCGATTTTCATCATCGTTCGTGCGAGAAAGGGCAAGTCCGCCCTAGTTTTTGCGAAGTTGAACTTTAAACTGATGTATCGAACTCTTGCCACAGTTATTACTGATGAATTAGTATTATGTAGGATTCTAATTTTGCCCCGGAAATGGGGCAAGTCCGCCTCTGAGAGTTAAAAATGCTTTCGAACCTTGTTATCAAGTGCTACGAGGCAGGAAAAGAATTATTATCAAGCCTACTACAAAATGCTTTTTATTGCATTAAATATATTGTTTAGTTTTATAGTTATCCATACAGTACTTGCCCCGTGTAGTAATATTTACGAGGCAAGATCATCTTAGTGTTTTTCTCAATAAATTTTAAAAAGATACAATAAAAACGGTTTATTTATAATGTAAACCTACATTAATATCTATTGTACTTACCTAAAATAACAACACAGAATATATTAATAACTTGTAAACTATTGCACGTCCAGGATAACCTCAAAGTTGTACGTGTACCTCGCATGTGACTGTTTGGCATTGGTTGATTTAAGCGAGAGAAACACCTTTATTCTTGGGTGACATCTATGTAGAATACTTCATACTAACTTATACTACATTAATAAATACAAGCTAGAGAAATTTCGTTCATATTATAATAAAAATAACCAATTAACGGACTTGCTCCGTAGACGCACTTACTGCACTCCACCTTAGTTTATTAAAAAATGAATTTGTCGAGATGAGAACATTTTAATGTTCAATGCCGTGTCTATGTACAGTAAAATTTTTACATACTCATGTCGAATCGTTCGGTCGTTAAAAATTCTCAAAGTAGCGAGTTCTTTGAACTTAACGACCAGATTATGTATTTATGTGGATAAGAACGTACGGTTTTTAGTCGTCAACTTTCGTAGAATTTTCGGTAGCAGCACGCTATCCGGTTGAAATACGGCAAGCTGCTCTTTTGTGTGCTAATGGAGCTGGGAATGAAAACAAAGGGGTCTCTCTTTTCGGTAGAAACGGGCGTGGTCGTGTTTCTACAGCCGGAAACATTATTCGAAGGAATAATTTCGCGTCTTTCGGCAACAAAGTTACCTTCGATTCGAATAGCAATTGATTAAAGGCGCTCCCGTGGATTCGTTGTCGCTTTGTGCTTTGTTTTCGAGCTTGAACGCGCGACGCATCCCGACGAGCACGCGATTAAACCGCTAAGTCGAGAAACAGCGGAACCGCGTCGTCCTCGGCGAGTGCGTAAATCAACACGACTATAACTCGGGAACGCGTTACCGGAAGCGGATGGGGTAGCTTTGGGGAGGGTTGCCGCGCATACGGGGATTCTCGCGCTCCATCTCCGTAATTTTCTTGTCTCTGTCTCTGTCTCTCCTATCTATCTATGTACGGTACCTAGGTATGCATGTACGTATGTATGCGCACGTTCGCGCACCATCCAGCCACGGAAACGAAAGTTCCACGTCTCGACTCAGCAGCTTGCAGACGTAGTCCCGTGTCTCCACGTTTCGTCCGCTGACAACTTTATGGATTCTCCTCGGCTACAGGAAGATCATAATTCAATCTCGCCCGGTATAAAATTTTCACTTTTCCGGGCTATCTGATTTCCACGGGGGACAGCTAATATTTGGACGAAATAATGATCAGCAAACACTTTCAACGTTTTCATGTTGAAAGCAGAGCTAAATGTCAAGCTTCAAATTTTTCTCATTACTGCGTTGGTTTATTTATTCCTGGCTACCGGTGGTTAATTACGGGGGTGGATCAATAAGCACCCGTGTTAGGAATGAAAACGCAAGTTTTTCAGAAATTTTTGTTTCTATTTTTCAATATAATCTCCTTTTAGGAGGATACACTTTTTCCAACGTCCCACAGTGGTCCAAACGGCGAATTTGGGAGTGCATAAGTCTAAATGCTACTAATAATCGATAATTCTGTGTTACATGTGTTCTATACACGTTAAGTAAGTATAAAGAAGGCTAATAGAGTTTCGTAAGTTTATTTAAATTTTTTTTTTGCTTAAAATAGCGCAGAGGAAGCAACGTATTTCAATTTAGAATGCCAGTTTCAATTTACAATGACAGGAAAGAGAAACTTGTATATATACAATTCTTATTTTTACAAAAGTATAATTTCCAGAAATAAAATTTACAACAAAAACAATAATGATAAAAATAAAAAGACAACAATATTTACATCAAATAATAAGCATTATAATTATTACTAAAACAATGATTACCTAAGTGAAGTTTTTATATAATATAAATTTAATTTTGAAGTTATGTTAAAAATTAATAGAAGTTTTTATAATAAATTTTTATGTTAATTTTCGGGAACTACGAGTGGCAGATGTGTTCTTGAGACCGATGAAAGCATAAACTACATATTCCATTCCTAATATTCATGCAAAAATTAACGCGAATACAGACGAATATCTCTCATAAGTATTTCCTACAACAAACTGAAGGAAAAAATTTTGTAATACTTCCTTGAGAAACATCATTTAAACCTTTCCGAAAAATTGCTTAATTTTATTTTTATATCTTCCTAATGCTTCTGAATACGGCTATTGTAATTACAATCAATATTAACGTTCTAAACAATAAATTATAGGTAAAAAGGATGTCCTTTATTTCGATGCTTAACAATAATTGACTTGAGAAGTAAATGTGTCAATTTTAACTTCTGCAGACATGTGTGTTGATGTAAGAAATAGTATTAAATGCCTACGCCATGTTCGGTTTTTTGACTTTCGCACTCCTAGAACGGCCGTTTGGACCACTGTGCGTAACTGCCATTTTTTAAACCCTGTAAAAAATACGATTTGTCGAACTCTGCAAAATATGCTTCTGTCTCGACGATGACCTCCTCGTTGGAGCCGAATTTTTTTTCTTCGAATTCCTGCAATGTGGCCGCGGCGAATCGCAATGGATGAGATGGCACGTTGTCGTGATTGTATCGAAAAACACCAAATACGTTTAATACAAATGGCTGTCAAATCGAAACTAACCCATCAATCAGTATGAAATTTTGTATGGCGTCGTTTAATTGATGACAGTACACAATAGTAATGCCAACTTCCCTCAGCAACGCCGCCTGTCTTCAAACTTATACTTATTGATCCACCCTTGTATATTTATTTAATTCATAAAGGTGGAAGGGGTACGCGATAGAAAGAAAATGTTGATGTTCTAATCATCGTCACACCCCATTTTCAAACCGAAATGATATACTTGAACGAATACTGATGGTCTGATCAGTGGCGTACCTTGCTCTACTTGCTTGCCAGTCCGTCGAACCGTGTTGCCAGCTTCGTTCTCCAGCCATCTACGGTGCTTCCGTCGCGCCGGCCGAACTCCGCCTAGGCTTCATTTAGATCCGATTTTCACTTTTCCCGGCTATCTGATTCGGTGAGGAAAAGGTCGTAGCCAAAGTTGGGTGGCGATAGCGTCGGCTGCCGCGAGAGAGACCCTATTTGCGGGGTTCGCTTCAGCCGCGCGGATCGGCGTCCCGTAGAACGAGAAAAACCGTTTTCGTCGGCTTTAATATTTCAAAGGCATTACTCGGCCATCTCGCGCGCGGTTTGCTTCGCCGTTCCCCGTGAAACGAGCTTCGCGCTAATCCCCCGGACTAATGGATTACAGATACTCCAGCTTCGTCAGGCATGCACAATGCAAAAATCGGGACGCGCGGCACAAGAATCGCGTTCTGTCCAGATTACATTCGGCGCGGGGGCTAAGCGCATTAGCCACTCCGCTTTTCACGGATCAACGTTCTTCGCCTCGTCGTCGTCGTCGTGGAACCGGAAAAGTGCACCGAGCAAAGCAATCCTAGGTCGAAGTCTCGGGAACGAGGAAAACTGGGAGGCAGAGATCGCGTAACGGTCGAAGATGAGACAATTGGCATAACAAGCGGCGCGGAATTCACGATTCAGAGATTCCCGACAGTGTTGCCAGGTTGGCCTCGCCCGAGACCGTGGAAGGCACGTGACCTCAAACATTGGCGAGAGGCCAGAACTAATTACAAGGGCTTCCATCCTCTTTCTTCCGCTCGCGGTTCCGCGCGGAGACCGAGCAAGATAGCGAACGCGGTCCATCTTCCACGCCTCTAGTTAGCTTTCCTGGTTAGGTGGAAGGTCCTACCGCTGCCCTATAAATCAACCGCCCAACAAATTCTCGCTTCACGTCGAAAAACTACCAATGTAACTGCAGTTACGTGCCCCGGGCTAAAAATTCAGGATCAAGAACAGGACGTGCATCTTTTCGAACTTCCTGACTCGCCCGCCCGCTTTCGAAACGCTCGTAAACCGCCCACGGTAAACCCATATAAAATCTCGGATAATTCCTCCGCTCGAACCTTCTCGAACTTCCTCAAACTTTCCCAAACCGTCGCAAACTCGTTCTTCCTTTCACCTAGTTTCTTATTCTCTTCAATGACACCTGATGGCTCTTCTTTTTATCGAACAGATCAAACCACATCGTCTTCAAACAAACCTAAGCAGATTTTTACATATTTTTTACACACTCGTCGTTATTCGAGTTCTCCCTTCCATTAAATTGATTACTGGCTATTATTATTCGCCCGGCAAAATTGGAAACAGTTCTCGTATTCCAGGATCTATCGAGCGTTTTTATTCGCAGAAAGGAGACAAAATCTTTTCCACGGATATGAAACGTATCTTCGGATCGTAAATTCCCGAGACCCGACGAGAAGGAACCGCATGTCCAAGCGGAGTAGGGCTGATAGGTACATCTATCTACCGCCGGCTGTGATCGGTACATCCATCGATAACCGTTTATAGAACCGTGACGAAATCTGGCAAGGCCGTCATGTACGTCGTCGAAACGGACAGGGGGATTCGAAGATCGCCGGGATCCGATGGATCTCGATGGGTCTTCCATTATGCCGTGACATAACCTTGCCCAGGTACCAAGGTAAATCTTGGGATGAATGTAGGCTCCCCGATCCGATATCGTTTCAATGGGTTCGGTCGCCGAATGGTCCAGATATCGCAGTGAACAAACAACGCCGCGACGTTCAACAATTTATTCACTTCTGATATGCTGCTCGTGGCCATCTTGAAACTCCTCTCGAATAATTTCACGTTAATCGGGGACCGGTCGCCTTCGCAATTCGCAAGAACTTCTGACAAATTAATCGTTTTGATTTGTTTGATTCCGACAACTGATTCTGCACATTCGGGAATATTTGTTTGACGCGTTCGTTATTGTTCGTTAACGTTCGTTGTCTTGCTGCACGAGATCACGATTAGTACCTTTTTATAGACGCCCATGAACGGGAACTTACGACCTGGTGAGATGTTAGGCAACAAGGGTAAAGACGTTTTTTGCGAGACGAAGTTTTAACGTCTGGAATAAGACGTCTTGTTTCAGACGTGAGACATACACAGAAGTCGCTAAACATGTAAAAATTGGAGGAAGGCATAACTTTATGTTCTAAACGATCTTGAACGTTTGCTAAGTAAACACGTTACTGAATAGGACTCTGATAACGTGTCTGATCATCGCTGACTTTTCTACTTACGTAAGTAGTAGAACTCTGAAACACAGCTGTATGCATAGCTGATGAGTAGACTGTCCAAAGTAGAATAGAATTTTGTTTTAAATGCAGGCTGGTCCAAAAGTCACTTGACTGACGTTAATAATGATTAAACTGCGGATCTTCATGCAAAATAAAAATGTTCTGCATTGATCGTGGGCAGCAGGAGTAAAATAAAAATTGATTTCATCCCTTAACGATCTTGTTGCATTAAAAACAACGTTACAACATTCTTAAATTTTTCTAATCTTTTATTGTTTTATATTTTGCCCAGCCAATTTTTTCATAAATTCATCAATATCCGCAGTCTAATATGTATATGCATATGTCTTCATGGCCACTGTTGACCATGCGGGCGAGTTACGTGAAAGGATTGAGTAAATTCTTTCTAAACAGCGCCATACGATTGGGACCATTTATTGATTATGAAATATCGGATATTTTCCATCGATTAGAATTTCTCCAAATCTTACACTGTCAAATTCATGTCTCAAAATCTATCTTGACTGACGTTCGCTGCTATTAGATCACAGCATTTCGTGTTAACACGCCTTCATCGTTGCCGCAGATCGCTGGAGGCGCAGAATGACATTCTCAACGACGCTTTCCGGCGCGGAGAGTTCAATTTCGCGGCGATACAAAACTTGGTAGTCCGAAAGATCTTCCGGAAGACCATCCGTCATTCGTTGGAAATAAATTTCATCGCTGTTGACAATCTCCATTCTAGGAGAAGAATTGATACGTCGCCGTGAAGAGAGAGAGAGAAGGAGAGAGGAAGAAGTATACTTTTTTGCAAACGCGTCAGGCGATCCGGTGGTGAAATATGTACTCGCGTCTTCTCCGCGGTCCGATATGGCGATCGATTATTCTCGACAGATATATTAGACAGCCGTTTCCTCGAGGATTCGCCCTCCCCATCTCTCTCTCTTTCCGTAGCAGGTGAACTTGCGCCGGTGTGCATGTGCTCGCGCATCAATTGACGTGACGTAGTGGCGCGGTACATAAATTGACCGAAAACCAACAGCGTCCGTCAGCGACGGGGTCCAAGTCACGCACCGGTGAATTATGGACTGGTTTTTAGACCCGGCTGTTGTTCACGAGTGCGATTATGATGACGTGCCCCGTCGGCGGCCCGACCCCTGGTCATTCTCTCTGTTTTATCACCGAAATGCGAAAGGATTGTCCGCGGCATACAAATCAAAACTCCGCGGCGACGGCTGGCCGGAACGAGTGCGCGGCTTGCCGGTTGTCGATCCCACGTTCCCGTGAATTATCCTAATATTTTCTGCCATAAGGAACGCACGCCTCTCCCGCGACAAGACAGCGCGATGAATAAACCAGAATGGCGTGACGGGGTTCGTGATCTCGCAAGCAACCCCCGGGGGAACCGATGCAAAGAACAGACTCCAGAATAATACTGGCCCAAAAGAAAAATCGAATTTTTTCATTGTATTTTTCGTTCTATAGAATTCCAAATTCCAATAAAAATGAATTTCCACGCAGGCCAGGTGCTAACAGCTAGTTTCTTTGATACAGAAGGATGCTGTCCCATTATTGAGTGAAACACGCGATGGGAATCCATCAACGTGCCACGACCATGGCAGCCACAAGTCCGCGAACCTATTCCCGGCAATCATCAGTTCCCATTTGCCGGTTTAATTCCCAAGTCGCCGCAACGAACCGTGAAAACGGCAAAGCGTCGATTTGAAGGGTAATTGCGCGAGTCACGGCAAGACTTGATCCCGGCGGCACGGGGTGTCGCCTTGGCATTAATAACAATATCCCCTATCGTATCGGGATTAATAGCCATTCAGGCCGCTTTAAATTCCCGTTTACCCCGCGTGCACGCGAGTGCTTTATCGCGGTCGTGACTTAACGACTTTTAGCGGCGCGACGCCCCGACGATGTTATAAACGGCTGCGGGACAAGCGGCGTCGTTCCCCCGCGGATTCGCGCGTATCAGGGGAGCCGATAGGGCAGAAATTACGGTCGCCACCTCGCCTGCTCCCGATTAGGTCTCCCGCCAACCCCCGCGGATTACCGAAACCTCCTTTCTGCTCCTGTTGCACCGAGGATTTCTCTATCAGCCGATTTTACAGCGTGACCCTCCAGTTAACGGGGTAGTCTCCTTTGCTGGTATGTATAATAGGTTTTTCAAATCACTGAAAAAATGTATTATACCAATATAGGGCAGGATGCTCAGCCCTTAAAGTGCACTGTTACGTCTGCAGTTGTCTTATGCAAGTTTCAATTAGTAGCATTCATATCTGCTCTTTGATATTTTATTTCACTTTCATAAATCAATAATTTCCTTGTCTATGATGGCTATAACAGAATTGTTAACACGTCTATGTTATTTACCCAGTTCGTTATACCCACAAGTATCTATTAGGTTGTTGCAAATGAAATGACCGTTTTGAATCTTTAACATAAACTTTTATTTTACCAGCTTTATTCATATTCCATTAATTGAAATAATTTCCGTCGACATCAATGCACTTCTTTCATCGTGATACAAGTGCCTCAATGCCTTTCTGGTAGAAATCTAATAAACGTGAGGCAATCAATTCATCAAATGCAGTTTTTACAGCACGTTCTTCTTTGAATATTTTTCCACTCAAAAAGCTATGTAGGTGCTTGGAAAAAATGGTAACCAGTAGGTGACAGGTCAGGCGAATAAGGAGGGCGAGGAAGAACTTCGCACTTCAACTTTGCTAATTTTTTTACTGTTGCTTTTTGCAATATGTGGCCGAGCATTATCGTGAAGCAATATTACACCACGTCTATTGACTAATGCCGACTGTTGAACACGCAGTTTTTCGTACATTATATCAATTTCCTGACAGTATTTATCAGCAATTATGGTTCCACGTGAATCCCTTTCAACTATCTGTTTTAAATCTAAATCTTTAATAGCTGCTGGCTTATGACCACGAGGCTCATTTTCCAGATTTGTATCTCCGGAACGAAATTTTTCAAACCAACGCCTTATGGTCCGATCACTTGCTATACCTTCACCGAAAGCGGCATTTATGTTTTTCGCTGCTTCAGACGCAGTATGTCCATGTTTGAACTCGTACAAGTAAATTATACGAATTTCCTTTTTTTTTTCGTGGTGAACGAAAATCGATTTTGAATCATGTATACTATACAATATTAATAATCTTATACACGCAAATTCATGTACGAGATATGTACTTTTCAAATTGTACAACTTCAACCCCATATGTCGTGGAAAAACTAAACTACAAAGGCGGGAAGTTTCGAATGTGAAAAACGGTCATTTCAATTGCAACAACCTAATACAATTAAAAAATTACATGTTTGTCTGATTAATTGTTGCCTGACTGTCGAAAAGTCATAATAATCGAGCAAGGAATCGAATTTTCGTTAATGATTTTTTTCGACCGATTCCGATTGTAAAAAACGCAGAAATTGATTTGCCTGCTACAATATGCAACGGAAAAAATTACCGGAGCCAAAATACGAAAAACATATTTATTGTTCATACCATTGATAACATTGAGTACAGTATTGTACTCAATTTTAATTTAAATAATAAATAATAAATAAACGTAAATTGCAAATAATAACTAAACTTTTTGTTTAACTAATTCCAAAAGTGACCTTTTTATATTTATTATTTCTTATTTGCAAAAGTAAAAGATTATTTATCATTTGGATTGAGGTGGAAATCAAATAAATAGTTTTTCGTCTTCCCTTATTTCTTGTATTTTGTATATACAATGAACACGTGCGCGTTTTTTATCTGCTATAGCAACCTTTGAGGTATACCGCCAGCGGTCGGTCCCGTCCGGAGAGTCTAGGCATTATTTATCAATACAAATAATAATTGAAATTGTATTTGTAAGTAACAATTAACTTTATTATCTTATAAATACTTCATTCAGACTTGCTCTCAAATAATAAATTATTATTTTTGTTTTTTATTTGAATATCGAAATAAAAAATAACATATTTAAATTTTTATTGAAACAATTATTTATTGAAATATTGCCCCCAACACTGAGTATTGCCACGTATATTTTCATTTAGCCAACACCAACATCTCATATAAAAATAACAACAGATCGGTACAGGCAGACTTCCATTTAAAAATCGATTTTTGCGATGTAAACTTGTTAGTTTGTACAAATACTAGTAATAATTTGATCGCCCGGGGAAATATTAAACAAAACGTCGGTGACCGTTTTTATATATCCACATTTATTCATACAAGAAGAGACTATAATGTTGGCGAACGTCGTAGAAAATTTGGGTATCGCCACGAGGCTTAAGAAAGCGCAATAAAAATGGAATCGGTCTTTCCGCCCGTCGAAAAGAGAATACCCCCTTAAGCGGAAACGAAAATCCTCTTTCCCCCGTTGATTGTCCACAACAACCGCCCCCCCTTAAGGTCTTTATTGCCTCCTAGACAGCTCGAGTTCCGTTGCCGACGCTCGAGTTTATCTTTTGTTCCGGAGCCACGGAGAATTGCTGTAATTTATTCGCCGACCGATGTTGCGAAACGAACAGGCCTCTCTCTCTTTTCCTCTTTCGCTTTCTCTCTATTCCGGAACGGCTCTTGACGAGTTGGCTTACCGCGATTTTAAGGAGTCCCTCGTAAAAATACCTTGCCGCTGGCCTGCCAAGGTTTCGCCACCTGATGCGTTGCCACGCGATCCTCGCCGCCATTTCTTTTATTGCCTCACTGTTTACGATGTCCTTAGGAACCTGTTCCGCTTCTTTCTCCGTTGTTTTTTTCTTGTGTTTCGCTCTTTTCGAGGTCTTTGTTATCGTTAAACCGTTTATTCGCCGTGCTCTCGAAGCGGGAATCAGGCTGCGCAATTATGGCAACCTTTTTCTCTCGCAGATTGCGCCGGGCAATTCCTGGAATCTGTCGTTTGCACGTTCTGCTCGGGGGAAATCGAGCGACATGGATTATCGAGGATTATAGTAATGGGCTAATTCAGAGAGCTGTCGTTAATAGTAATTTGTTCTGGGGCTGGCTCTTTGGTACTGGAGTATCGATTTTTTTTCGAGGAATAAAAGTATTAGAAATGATCATTATTATTTTCATGGCAGGTCGCGATATGTTTCACACCGTAGGTATGCAAATAATCCAGTTCTCTTTTTCTCTCTCGGATTTCTTGAATGATTGCGAGCACGATAAATTAATTTTCATAGTTCGATGCATTGCGGCCGGCGAAGGAATTTGAATTATCGAATGCAATATAATGGTTCGTTCACAGCGCCGAAAGTTGTTTCAGTTCGTTAACCGCATTTGTGCGGTATCAGAACCAAAACAACAGCCATCGAATTCAATCAGAACCGAGTATTGTATCTGGTTTCGAAATGAAATCGCTGTCCTTAGATCGATAACGATAGAAATTGGAGTTGAATTCGATAGAAAATGAAACTCGAACACGCTCGAATTTCTGCTAATCGTTTGAAGAATTGAATTTTACAGATGAAACTTTTTTATATTTTTGTGGAAAAATTCCCGTTTCAATCCGAGAACCGTGTTCGTAACACAGAGCGCATTTGATGCGAATTAATTACCACCTGTTCCGATCGATACAGAATTCCGCAGTAGTACAAGTAAAGCGTTAATTAACCATTCGAGTAATTTACATCCGTAATCGATATCGCATTGAACGCGGCAAGTATTAATGGACTAGGAATATTTATGCATTTCACAAGTGTGCCAATTTCCCAGAACCCAAGGAAACAAGTGTATTCACAAGCATCAATGACATGTTTATGTATATTTCTGTGGTTGTCAGGAAGAATGCCGCATGTCATATAATTTCACTTTCGAGATATATCGCCGTTTGAAGTTTCCACCACTAATGCTTTGATATAGGACCTCGGTTAGATTGCATTATTTTTTTCAGCCTTTCGAATTTATTTTCATGACTTTTTTTTGGTAAATACAGTTACTCGAATTAATATTCGGACGCTCTATAAAAAAAAAACGATAACTTTTTTAATATTTTACTATACGATTTGAACTTTTTTGGGAAGCTGCAGCATTTAGTTTACTACAGGATGTGAAAAAAATTTTTTCAAAAATTGCAATTCATCGGAATTGTAGAAAAAAATACTGAAAGTTGCATGGTACAAATTCCGATCAATTGCAATTTTTGAAGAAATTTCAAACCGTACAGTACAATATTAAATAAGTTGTCGTCTTTTTTAGAGCGTCCGAATATTAATTCGAGTAACATAAATCCTATACTATAGAGCCCGATTAATGTATAAACTCTAATTTTTTGATATTGTAACACGCGGCGTTTTTTCTTGCAACCACAGATTTATTTCCATGAACAATATATGTACGTCTGTTACCCACACTGGTTTTTACAGAATAATTTCTGAGAGTCTGTCCTTGCGTAAAGATCTGAAGTTCGACTATTAATTAATTGTTGTTTATTCACTTGTTTAACGTGTACGACGCTTTGTCTGTTTCAGGTGAGTCTGAACCGCAGAGACAGCGAAACGAGAACCTATGCGAGAGACCTTCGTCGCTGGAATTGCGGGTTACATCGGGACAAGCTTGTTTAAAATGCAAACATACCTTCGACACGAAATTTCTGGGTTAATTACATTCAGACTGCGTCTTAAGAACACCCTGCCAGCCGAAATTTTGCGACAACGAGTTATTAGACTCGCGTGTTGCACTTAATGGCACGAAAAACGTCACGCGAGACACTAATTACGTGTTCGCTTCTGTATTTTATGACGTCGTAACGCGTACAATTCACCCACGGGATCCACAATATTTTCACGAAAAATGTTATGCTACCAACATGCCCTTTAACATTCCAAAAACAATTTACACCCAACGTAAACATACACTGTACAGTGGGAGCTCGCGACACAAACCAATATGTCTCAGACACCGTGCTCTAATTATTTTAGAGACCACTCGCGGTAGCCAGAGAATCAAATTAAAACTTTCGAAATAACAGATATTGTTGCGCCCGCGGCGGGATGCACTTTTGTAATCGCGGCGGGATATTCACTTTGAAAACTCCATCAGGAATTTCATCATTTTACGAAACCATTTTGCGGTTATGATCGATCATCCGGGGGCCAAAGGCGTGCCTCTTGAAAATTTTCTATGGGGAGTTTATTCGGCCATAAATCCGGAATGTAATCGCCGCGGGAACTACGCAGAGCTATTGCAAATACTTGAAGTGCGAGTGCCCCGATGGTCACGGCGGTTTTGTGAAAAATTTCAGTCGGATAATCGAGGTCATAGGTACGCCATCAAATCTCCCATCATTTTTAAGGTCGTGCTTCGAGCGAGAGCTTACCAAATACAAAAACTATCCTCCCGATATATGTCCGTCGAATCTTCAAACCTGCACGCAATGCCATTTTTCACTCTACGAAGTATTTCAAAACTTACAAAGTTGAACACGAGATACAATAATATATTTTTAAATCCTTCAGTTCACTATTTTACATCTATTTTTTGTAACGAATAATGTATGAAACGAATTGTTATAAAATTTGCTTACCTTGCATTATTAAAAATATATAATATATGTATTATAAAAAGTTATAGTACTTTTAGAGTACTATAAGAGGATTTTGGAAAAACTGTATGAAAATGTGGACCACATTTGACAGATTATGTCCTACCTTATTTTTCAGTATTTTAAAACGGGAGTGGAAATGTTTCTGGAGGCTCAGTACTAATTTACTTTGGCACAGATTTGCGCGAGGTAACGTTTTTCGGTTTCGTTAATTATAAACCATGTGGGCAGGTAACAGTGACCGACGGTCCGGTCGAAATCACCGGAAATTGAGTTTCGAGGGGAACTCTTTCCGAAATTCGTTCGAAGCCGTGAACTATTCGCAGCCGGCAGGCTGTTTGTTCAGCGGGACACTTCATGAATTAAACGCAGCAAGGAGTAATTTCCCGGTCTGTTTCCTCTATGGTGTACACACCGGTTCTTTCTATTTCTTTTTTTCTCGGTTATTTTTTCGTTTGCCCGAAATAAAACTCGGAAGGGTAAGGCTAGGCGAGAGGAGTGAGGGAGGTTCGCACGCGCGACCGTTGGTCGTGGAGCATAATTGGGTCATAAATATGTATCAACCCGTGATCTCTTTCTCCTCCGCAGCGGGGCTGAGTTATGTATTTTAATTACGAGCGTTACTAAACATATGCTTTTCCATTTTTCCTCGAGTAAACAAATTAACGAGCACGAGGACGGCTGTCGCGTTTTCCTTATTTCAGCCCTTATTGCCGCGACCGAATATCCCGACTACTATGAGGCTGAACGTGTTAATTATCACGAGAAAAATGTTCGCTGCGTTCCCTAACAATCTCATCCGGACCATAATTTCTCAATGTTCAAGCTTCTCGATGTCTTCTAATTTACCCTGGTCACTCTTCTTCCACCTTTTTGTCATTCAAAAAATAATTGTTTAAAAAAATACAAATAAAAGTTTATTACTGTTGGAGGGTATAATACGTTCGGAGGTTACAAGAAGGGAATATCAACAGAAAAGAACTTCGAAACGAGGACAGTGATTGAAAAGAGGTTGGTAGACTATGGCTCGAGGAATGTAAGCTGGTAACTCGTCTGCGAGGAGAAACGCCAAGTAGTAGTGTCTTTAATCAGACAAGCGTGATGAGCAGGATCATTTCTGCTCGGTCGAAGGAGGTAGAAATGTCTGTAGTCAGATGGGTGAATCTAGGACGATTCAGCACAGACAAGGGAATCAGGAACGGCTTTGATCAGACAAGTGAAGTAGGAACCTCTTTGGTCAGACGAGGGAGCTAGACAATGTTTAGTCGAGCAGGTGGAATAAGAATGCTTTTAATCAGACGAGAGAGTGGAATACTATGTAGTCCAGATAGTAGAATAGGAGTACCTTCGGTCAGACAGCGAATGTACAGTCAGACAAGTGGTATAATAATACGCTTGGTCAGACAAATCCGAAAGAAATTGACGAATTGGACCAGTGAAATAAGATTGGTTCTGTCGGACAAGTGGAACGAGAATATCTATGATCGGACAAGCAAGGTACTTGCTGTTGTCTGATCAGTGAAACATCAATATCGAATACACGAATCAGACACGATGTATGAATAACGTGACCATTTACTTTTTTCCTCAAAACGGGACTTCTATTAATTTTTAGGTAATTGTATGTGTATTCAAGAAAACGCATATTTCTTCATAGTTTCTATTTATTAATGAAAAAGATAGGAATGTATGTGAATACGTGAAAATAAATAATTTATGTGGTCTTATATTTTTCTGAACGAGAGCAGGCTTCTGTCGACTTACATTTTTCGCGTCTTTTTTTGAAATTGTTACCGTGGGTTGCTCTCTTTCTAAAAACGGGACGTATGGTCACATTATCTATGAATGCCTTTTAAATAATTTTAAATAAATGTTTCATACATACGTTTAGCCAAATGTATTTCCGCCATTCCGAAGCGTAACAAAAAATATGATGAATAAACATTGTGTGTTTTCCAACGAAGAATTTATACATTTAGTGAGATTGTTCGAGAAGCCATTTCATCAGTGGAACAAAACGTCTTCCCTGAACAGGGGAGAAGAAAAGTCGTTGTGTTCTCGTTAATTATCAAATTCCCGGATATCCCGGTGGCTCCCTGCACGACGGGCAGCAGTTGATCATCGTTAGGAAAATGTTGCACGGAGCCAGCGTTTTATTTCAATTCTATCCTGGAGAGTCCCCTTTCGGTCAGCGTCGTTCTTCCGGCTGGTTTTTCCGTGCCCCCGTCCTCCTTTCGGCATCTACGGTTCGCTTCTAATGGAATGGGATTTACGTGTCTATCTTTCCAGCTGTCACGGCAGCATCCCGGGAGGCCACACTGTTCTTCGATTTCAAAGAAACGCTCTTAGTTTCTCGGGCCAGCTCAAAGCGATAAATAAATCCACGAGTTTTATTGTGAAACACCCCGGCCCCGAAGAAAATTCAATGGACGAACCCGGGCGCGGAGGCCCGACCTTCTCGGAAGTGCTTTCAGCACAGCCGAGGAATTAAGAAGGAATAATCCGCGAGAGACACGGCCGGATCCGGCCGACCCCGTCTTTCATCGAAGTTTATAGTCTCGACGGCGCTGGCATTCCCAACGAAATTTTTATCCCCCGACGGAGCCCGGATCAAACGAATGGATTTACTACGTTTCTATCTTGATCCGATCACCAACTCTTCCAGCTCGTCCTCAAATTTCCCGAGATCTCGCAACCTCGACAAATGAGCGACGAGTTCCACGAGATTTCAGACACTTCAATCCTTCTTTCATGCTCGCAATTCATTACTCTATTTACGTAGGAAAAATACATACAGTTCCGCCTTCCTATGTTCAGTAAATTTTAATCACACGTTTCATACCTAACAACCTCGTTGTTTATTTTCACCTCCCGAGGTCAAGGAATACGTGGAGCACAATTTTAATTTCAACGCTGCTGTCTCGAGTAAAAACAAAATTAAATGGAACGGCGTAGATTGCAAATTAGTATTGTTGTTCCCAGTGAATAAAAGATGAAATGAAACTGTGCATTTTACAAATTAGCACAAACAATAATGCGCAGCAGATTTCTGATCTCAATGCTGTTGTTTCTAGAGAATATAGCCTGAAACGATACTGTAAAATTATGTGTTTTAGGAATTTTATAGATTTTCACGCGGTCTGTCTGCAAAAGACTTCCTGTATGATTTTAGTCAAACTTGCTGACGCATCTTCAGATATTTTCCGGAGCGTTTACCGAGCTGATTGTAGAATACGGTCCAATGTCACCGGCTTCATATACCCGTCGTTGCTCGGCGAGTTTCGATTTTTGTGCGGCTGTACGCGTAGCATTTACATGCTCCCCTCAATGCCAGGCATTCTGCTCTGTTTGCGCCGAGTTCATGCGGTACATGTTTTTTCAGATTATTTTCCCACATTTCCGCCTCTTTGACTGTTCACTTGAACGTTCCCGCTGCTTGTTCCGACGAGATCGATGCTCCGTTTTACTCACGAGATCGCCAGAAATTATATTCGAGCATCGAACCAACTAGAATTCCATGGTTTTAACGTTAACGATATTTATGTCAGATGATTGATAGATTTCTGATCTGGAAAACACATTGCTCGATGCATGTCTGTCGGCGATTCGTTTGGATTCACAGGGAAATAGAGCGAGAGAGAAACTGAATTCAAACACGCTGCGATTACAGAGGCAATCGCCGTGATGAAGCAGGGCAGAATAGAGATTCACAGGTGTGGCGTGACACCCTCTGGTTGTACGAGTACCAAAGGATCGTTTACAGTCAGACAATTAACATAGGAACGTCATTGGTCGGGCCGGTGAGCTAGGGACGGCACTTATCCGACAAGTAGAAAGTGACTGGCCAGTAGACTGAGGGCATTTACGCTTGTATAGTGTCTGCTGAAACTGCGAAACTCCAATGTTGCTCTCCGCGTTAATTTAATCATCAAAGAAATGTTCTCGGACTCTTTGTGTAGCAGTCCAGACTGATATTTGGGAATTTCTTTTATCAGGAATTAAATAACATATCCGTATGAAATTGAAAATTTTGTAAATGAACATTTTCATACAGTGTGTTCCAGCTAACTTGACCACCTTGAATATCTTTGTTGTTTTTAAAGATGCGTCAAATGCCTGAAGGACAAAGTAGAATGGTAAAATTCAGACATTTGACGTATCTTTCAAAACAACAAAGATATTTGAGGTGGCAACGTTAGGTGACTCGCCCTGTACACAGCAGCGGCGAAAATTAGGGTGATTATTCAGTAAGAGAGCAAACCAGTTATGAATCGTCCTTTCAAAAATCACCTTTCGCATCCTCTCACTTCTGCCTCGAGGAACCAGCTAGAATCAAAATCGAAAAATACCACACGTCGCTGGAAGCATCCCCGAATACACCCGTAAACCCCAATAATCCCGGTTGCATCCATCCGCCGCCAAAAAATCCCCGAAGGAGCCCACCTCTTCCGCCGTCTCCTAAGTAGAACGGCCTTAAATCTCCGCCCGCCGACAAGTAGATCAAGACCGCCTCGATCAGACAACCAGAACGAATCAAAGCCGGAACGGAAAGACGGAGCGAGCGAGCGCGATAGAAAACGGGACGCGTTAACAGATTTTTTTCCGGGCATCCATCAGAGCACTCTTCCGCGATTCTCTGGCGTTGGAAGCGTTGCGTGGTCCGTATTCATATCGGCGGCTCTTTTACCGCCTCAGACAAGGGAACTGAATTAAAAAACACAGCGTGCCGGCAGCTGCACACGTTACCGCGGGAGACAATCTCCGATAATGGACCGAGCGAAACGGAACGTGTTTTTGGTGTCCCTTAATGGGTCCATTGTGCCGGCGTATCGTAACGCCGCTCCGCTCTGCGTTGCACCGCGTTGCATGGCGCCGCGCGAGTTGCATCTCGACGCCTGGAATCGAATACGGTTTCGTTTAAAGCGCACAGAGCAGAGCGGCCAGCTCCGAGCCCCGTGGAGGCTCGTTGCGTATCGCACGCATCGGCTCCGATCCGGAACAGCCCTCCGGGCGAACTATACTTTCCGTTTGGTGTCCCGCCCACGCCCGCGCCGTTTTCAAATCGAGTTCCCGGCGTAACGAGATCGCTCCTGGGGCTCGTTACTCCATACCTATGTTCTCCAGTTGTTCGACGTCGCTCTTTCTCCCTAACCCGTGGCATCCAAACAGTCCCTGCAACTCCGCCGCTCTGCCTTTCACACCTTTCCATCCACTTTCTCTCTCTCGCTTACACAGCCAGAAACTCTGCTCTTCCCCTCTCTCCAATGTCTAGAACCTCTGCTCTCTTCCTCTCTCCTTCTCTGTGTCTTGCTTCTCAGTCTCGTCTTTCCTCGGTTCCGTCGACATCGAGGGAAACACAGGAAGAGCAAAGGGATGAAAGGACCGATAGCGTACCGAGGCGGTGTTGCCACGGCGTCGTCTCTGTCATCGTAACTTCCGGTTCCCAGGGAATGAAGCTCGTTCCGTGGAAGTAACGCTTCTGCTAATCGAGCCCGGCTCCTTCGGGATCATGGACGTATCAAAGTACTGTTTTCCTCCCGCCGTATTTGTCCGCTCAACGGTATGTTCCACTTTAGCCTGGCTCTCGATGATCTGCTCTCTCGGTTCGTCGATATTTGATAATGCGAATGGTCGCCTTCTTCTTCTTCTTCTTCTTCTTCTTGTTCTTCTTCTTCTATGGCTGGATCTCTTTCTGTCATTGCTCGTTTTATTGGCGTAGGAGAACGGTCTGTTTCGAGGGTAATGGGAGTGCGAATAGCCTGAGGAATTTGTGCGGGTGATTCCAGGATGTAGCGGGTGGCGGAATCGGGAGAGTCTTGGCACATGGTGGAAAAAGGAGATCTGCATTATTAAATTGTGATTTTAGTTAAATTTTCGGGCGTTGTGTGCGATCGTCTGAAAAAAATCCTAAATATAAGGTAAATGCACCAGTACCTCGTATCAGTAGTTGACCATTTTTCAGAAAAAAATGTGGACACGTCAACTTCTGACACAATTATTGGACTTCGAAAAGTAACTTCGGTATTTTAAGGTGAAATAGAACCCAATTTTTTTATGCGAGCAATGAACTTGAATACATTTTATATTTTCCATTTTGTTCGATGATCTTTTGCCATCTTTCTGACAGCTTCACAATTCCGTGCTCATAAAACTTCTGGTCCTTATCGGCCAAAAACTGATCCAAGTACGATTTCAGGTTATCATTAGTTCACCTTAAAATTGCCAATCCAATAATACAATTATTTTTAAAAAGTTACCTTTGTTACACGATATTAAAAGTTCAAACAGCATTTTCACGCAGACTCTCTCTATTTAATAAAGGAATTTACTATTGTTCTGATAGGATTAATTTTAAAAAATTATAATTTATGACAGAGTCAATGTTTACCTGTCAACTTGCGTTGAGTTTTCGACCGGCCTCGGTAGGCCGAGCTTATTAATTAACGAAACAATGGATCCCATCGATTCATCGTTGCCCCGGTTCCCAGCACGCTGCCAGGAAATTTCAATTTCTTTCTTCGGATTTAATTCGTTCCGCGCTAGAAAGCGAAGGGAACGGGACACGATTCTCGAAATGTTTCCTTTGTCGCTCGCTACAACGTCAAGTGGATATCAAATATTTCCGTGAGCCGTGTTCTCTCTTTTTCTCTCTTTCTCCCTGTTTCTCTCCCTTTCTCTCCTTCACCCTTGTTCGAAACGAACAAGCCAAGAATTAATGGTTCGTGTATCGTTCTTATTCTGGGTTCATTTAACTTCCAACGTGATTCCGACAAAGTGAAACAGCCCGAGTCGGACTCGAACTGATGGAAATCACGTAATAGCCTCCAACGAACAGTGTAATTTACCGGGGCTGAATGAAGTGCCTTTCGTTATTGAACGGGGCACACTTTCCGCAGCTAAATTGCGAGGGATGAACGTTTCTGCAAACGGCCGCGAAGAATCGCCGAGAAAAACGGAACTTCTACAACGGGGCTATAACAAATACTGTCATTATAAAACAACGGGCGTAGTTAAAGTGCTATTTTCAACACGTTTACGACCGTTTAATGCCTTTTAGAAGTCTAGGATTCACAGTTAACACGTCCAATCCGGAACCAGTGGCCGGAAAAATACCACAAAGTGGAAGTAATTTATCTGAGTAGGAACGAAACCGGAGGATTCCAAAGTTATATGTAATGTAGTTATTAACAGACTGTGTATATATCTTTGTGCACAAAATACAAATTTTCTCTCTGGAAGCTACAGCGTGAGTTTAACTTTGAAAATTTTTCGGCACATTGTTACACACGATCAAATAATTTCGTAGAATCTAACAACGTCTGTGGAATTGGTGGAAGATTTTCCTGGAAAGCGGACCATTTCCTGGGAACTCGCCCCGGAAAATAAGCTTAAGTTTCCATCAAACTGCTGCGGGAAACTGACGTAAAGGGGCGATTGCTTTTTCGATGCGAGCCCGTGAACAAGTTAAGAGAAAATATCAAAATTTATCACCCGAAGGAGCAAAGAATTATCGCGCTGATTGCTGAATTTTCGGGCATTTGTAATTTTTATGGATTAACATCTGTAGCGTGACAGACGGACATTCAAATAAATTAAGGATGTATTGATGCAAAATTTTTATTGGAATTACTCCCTGTGAAATGTGACAGTGACTAATTATACAAACGAGATAGAAAGAAATTTCCATCGGTCGGAAAGAGGGATGTGGGTCAAACAAGGGGCAAAGGATTTCTGTTAGCCGCCGGAAACGGGAATGTTTTCTTAATACGTTCGTTGGACGGGGTTCAAATGAAATGAAAATTTTCATAAAAATGTTATCGGCAGTTTTCAAGCTGAGTATGATCGGGAACCGTTCAATCGAGCCGCTGGAAAACGGCATAATTAAAACTCGGAACGGTCAGAGAACTCGAGCACAGCCCCTCAGATCATTGACACGAATACAGTGGCGGTTCGTGACCCGCCCTCGCGACAGGGGATGAAGCGTTCCGCTTGATCCGAGCGGAAATGGATTGTGATGCGTCCTGTAAAACGGAAAGTTACGAAATGTATGCGGAGCACTATCGAAAAGTGCTGGTCACTCGACATCGATGGATTTTCTTTTCCTCCGCGCGCTGCCGAACCCCCGCCCCTCCCCCGCGTTTCCGGTTTTATCGACCCCTGTAAAACGCGTCGCCCCGGATCAAGTTTCACATTTGATTTCCGTCTTGCTTCTACCCCGTTGTCACCAGTGGGATTCGGTGCCGCTCGCTCGCCAGTTTTCCATTCCGCCATAACGAATACCGTACACCGTCGCTTCTGTGCCGATTGGAAAACGTAAACGCGTAACCTTTTGTTTAACCTAACGTCAGAGTTGGGCATTAATCGATTTAAATTTTAATCATGATTGATCTATTAATGTGTACGATTAGAAAAAGAATCGATTCAATCGATTGATGAAGTTAATCGTCCATCGTTGATTAAAAGAAGAAATCATCGAAAAATCGATTGATGAAGTTAATCGTCGTTTTGATTCCGTATTTCATTTCGAAATTTCAGCAGTTAATCAGTAATCAATTATCCGATTGACGATTAATAATCGTTAGTCGCAACTAACGACTAAAGTAGAAATTTAATCATTAACCCCAATTAACGACTAAATTAACGATTGAAGTAGAAATTTAGTCGTCAATCGTTGATTAAATATTCGCCCAACTCTGCCTAACGCTCGTCACGATCCCGGAAAACAATGCCGCGGAGAACCTTCTGCCAAATGGCGTGAAAAAGATGAATTGGTGACGATCTTCACTGGTGACGCTTTTCTGTCTTGACTGCTAGAATAATATCTGAATGCTCAAGAGTAGAATGGAACTCGAATAGTCAATCAAGTAGAACAAAGCCTGTACGGCCGTCCAAGTGAAGTAACTCCTGAACAATCAAACGAAATAATACCAATCGGTGAATGTGATAAAGCAATTGGATATGGAAGTCGAACAGGCAGAGTGGGATCGAATCTGTACAGAAAAAAATTTGATTTCACCCACCGCTAAATAATAATAATTTACTTTCCATTACAATGGTGGGATTAAAGCGAGGCATTCGAAGCCAGTCGATCGGGAATTTCTGTACCGAATGTTTTGAATAAAAATAGGGCTGAAGTATTGGATCATCGGGGGAAATGTTACCGCGAGTACCAATCACGTTGAAAACCGCTCGTGTTTCGCTCTTCGACATGCCAACCGTCAAACGGTCAAGCGGATCGACGAAAAAAAAACAGAAACGAGAGAGAGAACAGATGGAAAAGAGGAGAGAAGGGCTGTATAAAATGAAAGCAACGTCGATGGCCGATCTTTTCATCGTGAACGCGAGCTATGGAAGACGTTTACTCGATTAATGTCGAGAGGGACTTAACGAGGTCAATTTCTAAATTAGACAGCCCGGCAATCTGGGGATCGAGCACCGTTCGCGGAAGCAATCGCATTTCCCCGCGCATCCGACGTCTCGATCAATCGATAAAAAGGATTGGGGATCGCTGGCCGATCCATTAAATTTGCAAGCGGATAGGGACGAGACGTTTGAAACCCCGTTTACGCTGGAAAAAGACCGACCAACCAACCAGGACTAGAGAGGGATCGATGAATCGGCACCCGAGTTTTACAGAAAATTTTCATTGGCCCCGTGACGTCGTCCGATTTTAATTACCGTTAGTGCGCACGGTAAACTGCGAATCGCGTTACGCATTTTCGATAAATTCGCCATCGCCGCGAACCGAACCGGGCCGGACCGGGTCGGGCCAGGTTGAGCGAGCATGATCGATTCGCCGGGTGCTTTGATGGACGTATTACGTATAACACGCCGCTCTGCACTGTAAAAAAATCCAGCTCCCCGGATATAATTCATTGTAATGCGGCCATCGTGCTGGAAACTTTTTTCTAAGCTGCTCCAGTCGGCCGACTGCGTTCCCATAATGCCGACAGAAGAATCACGGTGTAAGCTGTAATATCGTTGGACAGTTTACGGTTTCCCTGAAAAACTCGTTCTCTCCTGTTTACGTGACCCATGCTCTCTCTCTCTCTCTCTTTCTCTCTCCCTCTCTCAGTCGGGACCATTTTGAACAGCGGATTCCGCTTTTTAAAAATGCCGTTATTGAACGATTTAACGCTACAGAATATTTATGAATCCGCTCCGCAATGGTCAAATCGGATTCGCGGACGCAGATTATTTTCGATTGTGGCATGGTCGGCGAAAAATTGCGAGCGCAAAGCTCATCGATTTCATTTTCTCCTCCGATCATTACCGGAAAAATTACTGGGAATTGCGAGGTACAATATTTTATTTCCGCGGGCTGTCTGAATTTCCGATTGGGCAGACTCAATGACGATTCTATTTGCTTTGTTAGGATGAGAATTGAGCTCTGGCCCGGTAACTTGGAACAATCAATACAACATGTCCAGGTGGAAATGTTCCAGCATTCCGTTATGCTCTTGAAGCATTCCAATGATTATTTCATTTAAATGTTGGAAATATGATTTTATACAGTTACGACAGGAATGAACAAATTTCTTCTATAACTGACGTTCATCCAAGGATCAAATGAATTTCTGCAGCTACTATTCTCGCGACGGTCCAGGACAATAAATATTTCGCACAATGCCGTCTCCGTTTTCTCGCGGCGGACATTTTCTTCGCTCGAATTTCTTCGTGGTAATTACGTTCGAAGAAATGCCTCTAACTTGATGCCAGTCAAAGTTTTAACTCGAGTCTACTCGAGGGCTTGCGCACCCTGTAACGCTGTTACTCGTGGGCTTGCAGACATGGAGTAAAGGGCGAGGGTGAAGGCGACGGCGCGGCGGTGGTGGAAAAAATTAAACTGCAGAAGCGTCGCCATTCCGGGGAAACTAAATTAGCCGCTGCTTACGCTTTCGCTCTCGAAACTTTCGGAAGAGTTCTCGCCTATGATCCGAAACTTTTGTTTTGCATTAGCGGCGACGGTGCAAAGGCCAGGAACGTGGAACGAACGTCGAGAATACCGCAAATAAATTTATCGGGACATAACGTCAGCTCGGATGAAACCGGCGAAAGTTTTCAGCGCGATGCGATGCGGTGTTGCGAAAATCGTGGCGCGGAAGGATCAATTTTAAATGTTAAACAACGGGGGGCGCGCGCGCGCGCGCTGAAAGCGCAATCATCGGATTGCGGATTTCGATGTAGTCGCCGCGCGGAATGTTTTTATTCTTAATGCATGGCCAAATTAAAATAAAAACATAGGACCGAATCAATAAGAGATTTGCGTTTTCAATACGGCGCGACGCGAGTTATATAAAAACAGTGCCTCTGTCTTTCGTTTGCTTTTTCCCTTCGCAAATAATATTGCGCGCACAAAATCATCCTCAGTGTCAATAAAATAAGCTGGTCAATAATGTTTGACTCGTTGTTAGATGAATAAGTAACTGGGCTTTTTCAATGAGCAATATACCTGATAAACAATTGCATTGATGCTCGAGTAGTGATTCGTGTTTTCTCCAATGGACAAACGAGGATTCCTGTTTATCAACACGATAAGGATTTTATGCATAACAAACGTCAATAGCTGTGTGTGGCACAGGTATTAGAAAACAATTAATCTCTTAGTTTAGTTGTTAACTGACGATTAATAATCGTTAATCGGGTAATTGATTAATGATTAACTGCTGAAATTTCGAAATGAAATACGGAATCAAAACTGTATGAATTCTGAAAAAAATGTAAACTGAATTTAGGTGTATTGTCATTTGGTCTATATATACATAGTATAAACTCTGTTTGTGTGCCTTCATGTTTTTTTCGATGATTCCTTTTTTTTAATCAACGATTGACGATTAACTTCATCAATCGATTGATCCCATCGTCGATTTTTCGATGATTTCTTCTTTTAATCAACGATTGACGATTGACTTCATCAATCGATTGAATCAATCGTGGATTTTTCGATGATTTCTTCTTTTAATCAACGATTGACGATTGACTTCATCAATCGATTGAATCAATCGTGGATTTTTCGATGATTTCTTCTTTTAATCAACGATTGACGATTGACTTCATCAATCGATTGAATCAATCGTCGACTTTTCGATGATATCTTTTTTTAATCGTACACATTAATCAATCAATCATGATTGAAATTTTAATCGATTAATGCTTGTGTTTTCTTCCATGGAGAATCGAGAAAACACAACGAAAACTTTAACGTCATCATGAAATTACTGAAATGGTTATAAAGAGAAACAATTTTGTCTTAATCACATATCTGTGGCAATCGATGCAGAAAACTTCTAATTTACAGAAGAGTTCGCAGTCTGTCGATCAATCAAGTGGAATGTGCCAATCTTTAGTCGGGCACGTACTACGGTAAGAGGCTTGTAATCAGATAATTGTAATGAAGTCAGACACGTGGAATAGCTACGAACAGACCGGACAAGTAGAATAGGTCACGCTGATTAGACAAGTAACGTAGGATGGTCTAAAGGGACACAAGTAGAATAGAGCATGTTAAGCAGACAAGTACGGAGTACAAACCTGCTTAGTAAAGTGAATTAGCACAGTCCATGGCCAGACATCTGCAAGACTATTGTGTATCAGTAGATACACATTTATGGAGAAATGTACATTATCCTATCTTGTTTCGTAACGATCTAAACAAAAACTTCTGCCACGGAGATAAAAGCTCTATCGCTTTCAGCAGTAGGGCATATAAAAATGGAGTAACTGTGGGCAACAGACGAGACCATACGCTTAGTTACGCGCGAGATGTTAAGAAGAGTTAATTCAATTTCCCATTGTTCCACGAGTGGCGCGGTGCTATCAAAATTATCTGGACGAACGTTACAAGGAGGATTCCATAGCGGATCTCCTCGTGAAAGAACAGTGTAACACTTTTCTTATCATCGTAGAGAGAGTCCCGGAACTCGATGGTCTCGGTCCGGCGAGATTACAAATGTTATCTGGAACCGCGCGCAACGAGGCGAGATTAGGCAGCGGGCCACGTGGATGCATCGTCAAAGAGGAAAACTAAATTATCTGGAGTAATTCAACCCATTCACCGGCGGGATTGTATCTCGTCGGCAGAGATTGCACACAGGACGCAAGCGAGAGAGCGAGAGAGAGAGAGAGGAACAGCTAGAGAGCAAGAGGAACGGAAACCGTGAAAGGCGAGCTAGACAGACAGACGACCAATGAACGGACAAACACTGGGCCCGGGAATTGAAAGACAGAGAGAAGTAATAGATTTCGCTTTGTTACGGATTCCGAGAGGGCAAAAAGGGAGAGGCAGGGGGCTGATTAAAGAAAAGTACGCGCGACAGGAGCGTTGCCTTTCGATACGGCTCTCTCCCTCTGCCGAGACCACTGCCAATCCTCCCCCATATCATCGTGGGAATACGAAAAGATCGGCCGATGGAAACGACGCTAACGAGATTTCAATTAATTTCCCGGCGTCGGGACCGGCGACGGAATGGTTTCATTATTCTGCGAGTCCTTTGAGCCACGAAATCTCGATGGCCGTTCATAGGAAAACATACGGAAGTCTCGATGGATTTTAACGGTTAACTCTCTCTCTCTCTCTCCTCTCTCCCTCCCCGCAATCTGTTTTCCACAGAGCGGAGTTCTGGATTCAGATAAGCCGCACCGCTACTGCTGCTGCCGACTGAACGTAATTGCCACGATTACCAGAACACGTTAATTCGCTTATCTCCTGGGCTGCGCCCCTCTGGGATGCACCTGGCATCGATGAAGATCACGTCTGAAAAATATCTGTTCGCGAACTGCCATCCAGACAGCAACCTTCCATTTCATACCTTTGTACCCTATCTCAGCTCATTTGACTCGTAACGCCTCTGTTCAGTTTCTGCCGATTTCCTATCGCACGAACTTCCCAAATAAATTTACAACTAAATGTTCGAACATTGAACAGCCGCACAGTGGGCGAGAAACCGATCTTTTTGGACAAAAATCTGCCGACAACTCAGTTTTTCATCGATTCAATTGGAATTTTTTTTTAAATGTTCGTGAAGGATTATACTTCGATGACGTGCTGCGCGAAAATCGTTAACTGTCACAATCAAGAATCCTTATCTACATAGTCCGATAACTCCGATACTTAATCCGCCCATACCATAAATTTGCATGTCCCAGCTGAGTTGCCGACACTTCTTAACCCTAAAAAAAGAAATTACTTCGAGTCCAAAGAGTTAATTTCCACGTCATCATTTTTAGAAGCTAATCTATGTCGTTACTATCAGCGTTCGTCGAGCTTCGTTTCACCAAATTGCCTTGATATCACGGGCCTCCTGGTAGTGTACGTTCCCCAGCCAACTTGTCAAAGTGCCATTAACAAAACCCGGAAACGAATCCGCGAAAATTCCCAGTGCATTTTCGAAAGGTCGCGCGTCGTGTGGAAGAATGCGTTGCAAATGGTCGTCGATTCTCCTTCCGTCAGCCCTAAAATTCTTTCCTTGTACCCAGTCCGTTCGTTGACGGTTTGGAAGCCGTCACGATCAAAGGCCTCGATTGTTGGTTGGCCGTAGCAATTAATAAAATCCGCGGGCATAAATCACGATCGCCGGGGCGAGCTCTTTACTTCCCGTATTTAAAGATATTCAGAGATTTATTATTCCGTTCTTTCGACGGGGACTTTCTGTCCCTTGCACATTGTGATTTGTGGGCCATTACCCCTACCATCGTTTTCCCACACCCCCCTCTGCAGCTCTCTTTCTCTCACTCTTTCGCAACCACCCCCGCGTTGTATCTCTGTCGCACGATCGAAAAAGAATGGACGACGCGACGGTCCGTGGGAAGGGGGAGTCCGATCTCGGTCGAAGCCCGAAGGCTCTTCCGGGTTATTCATTACGGGGTCACCGGCTAAAACCACCCTTTTTCTCTCTGTGCCCCTTTTTTTCACCGTCACTTTCATCCTTCAAAGGCATCGGAGCCGGTCGCTTTTTAGCAGTTTGAAAATTGAGGAAACCTCGATGTCCCTCGATTCTTCCCTTCGCTGCGCTACCTTCACTTCCCCCGGATGGCCCGGCCATGGTTATTCCTGGAGAGGTATTCAATGAGACGTGAAAATGCCAGGGATGACCGGTCTCCCGGGAAAAATGGTCGGAATGGAACGGTGAATGTGGCGCCATTTACTTCACCAGAAAAGTAATTAATACGTACGCAAAAATCAAAATAAAATTAGTCCACCCTCTAAGGCACCACTGGAAATAACTAATACTCTTATAAATGATATTTGAATTATTTTGACGGAATACGTTGTTTCACGGTGTTTGTATAAATCGATAGAGGTCGATGGGGCACTCGTTGTTGCGCCAAATATTTTTGGATGGACCCTGTCAGGTTTCAAATATTTATTTGAGTGACGGACTTTCGAAATTTTTGTCCGCTACGGATGAAAAATAACGGTTCTGTTTTTCGGAAAAACAGTGGGACCAGCCTTTTCTCAATGCCGATTGACGCGACGCTGCCACCGGGCTAGTAGAAGAGCGACACTGATCGATGGATTGGCCGGTTTCATCGAACAAGGGGCTGTTGTGTAACGTCCTCGGTGTCCTACGTGAGACAGTAAGTCGGGGAGTAGTTGTAGGGGTTGCACAATTTGAGAGCCACCCTCTCATTCGTTTCTTCTTTCTGTTGTCAGACCTTCTGCTACAACCTCTCTCGATCAAAATTGCGAAAACTAGCTGTAGGATTTAATTTACGAACGTTGATTTATCGAGATCCACCAGTTTACCGGCATTTTTCCTTGTGAAAGTAGTAGAGGACAGTGTGTAGTCAGACAAGTACAATAAAATGCTCTGTCACAAAAATAATTGGGTAGGAACGATTAGAATAGAGGCAGCCTTTGATCAGACAAGTGTAGTAGATCAGTGTGCGGGCAAACTGGTTGAATAAAGTGCTCCAGCACGTTAATCATAAGACAGATGCAATTAAGACGGAGGTAATCTTTGGTACGACAAGTAGAATAGGGGCGTCCTGTAATCAGAAAAGTGTACTAGGTCAGTGTGTGGACAAACAAGTACAATAAAATGCTCTGTCACAAAAATAATTGGGTAGGAACGATTAGAATAGAGGCAGCCTTTGATCAGACAAGTGTAGTAGATCAGTGTGCGGGCAAACTGGTTGAATAAAGTGCTCCAGCACGTTAATCATAAGACAGATGCAATTAAGACGGAGGTAATCTTTGGTACGACAAGTAGAATAGGGGCGTCCTGTAATCAGAAAAGTGTACTAGGTCAGTGTGTGGACAAACAAGTACAATAAAATGCTCTGTCACAAAAATAATTGGGTAGGAACGATTAGAATAGAGGCAGCCTTTGATCAGGCAAGTGTAGTAGATCAGTGTGCGGGCAAACTGGTTGAATAAAGTGCTCCAGCACGTTAATAATAAGACAGATGCAATTAAGACGGAGGTAATCTTTGGTACGACGAGTAGAATAGGGGCGTCCTGTAATCAGAAAAGTGTACTAGGTCAGTGTGTGGACAAACAAGTACAATAAAATGCTCTGTCACAAAAATAATTGGGTAGGAACGATTAGAATAGAGGCAGCCTTTGATCAGACAAGTGTAGTAGATCAGTGTGCGGGCAAACTGGTTGAATAAAGTGCTCCAGCACGTTAATAATAAGACAGATGCAATTAAGACGGAGGTAATCTTTGGTACGACAAGTAGAATAGGGGCGTCCTGTAATCAGACAAGTGTCCTAGGTCAGTATGTGGACAGACACGTAGAACAGGAATGCCTCATAACCAGACAAGTGGAATATGAATGCTTTGTGTTCAGACAAGGATAGCAGGAACAATTGCAACAGATATAATCGGTACTTGAGCAAGTATTGGGTTGGCAAATAAGTTCGTTCGGTTTTTGTGATTTATTCCAATGTAAAAAACCGAACTTATTTGCCAACCCAATAGAACAAGAAGTACCATGGTGAGGCAAACGTATTAAGACTTCAAATTTTCATGAAAAATAAAAATTAAACACATCCGTAGAATATATTAAATAAATCGCTGCAAATTTGAAAGCGTCGCACCTCGGGATAATTTGTACAATTTTTGGAATAACTTATAAATTTACGAATTAAAACCGTAGAAACAATAACGAGCGTGTTCGAAAACAAGTCGAAAACAAATGGGGGATTTCATTTTTCATCGTTTTGAACCATCACGTGAACCACTCACGCGTGTCATTAATTTCTCAGCGCGACAGAGAGGCGCCGAACGGAACGCAAAAGTTTCATTTATGTAAATGTCATAAACAATTTTTATTCGATTCCAATCAAACTTTGTGCGCGCGTCCGGAGGTAAATGCTTTTCCGAAAAATAACGCGCGAATTGAGCTGACAATTCTACAGACGAACCTTGTTGCAATTATCGCAGAACGTGTGACCAGCATAAGCCATTTTTCTCTACCGTTGTAATCAGCGTAGACGTAACGAATATCTATGCTAGCAATCAGAAAAGTTCAAACCACTATTCTTACCACTCTACAACAAAAATGAACACAATTCTACCAGAGGAATCTTACTAAATCAACATCAACGACCAAGCAGATCCATTTTAGGGTAATAAAAAGTTTCTGGGCTTGTCAAGTAGCAACAGTTAGAGATCAGGACAATCCTCACACGCGATGCTAACTTTTTCCGATAGAAATAGTTAACGGTAAATCGGGGGAGCTCTATAGTTAATCGAATCGTTCGCGAGAAGAGTTCCACCGTTTCTCGAGTGTCGAGCCGGCGCGGCACAGCGGACAAAAGTTGCGTCGAGTCTTTTATTTGAATTTCCAACGGTCCCGTAACGGATCATTTGCCGCTTCACCGGCGGAAATTCCTTGGTTCCCCTTTCGGGCGGAGCTTCCGTCGACTTCGACGCAGGTAGGTCCGAGCAATTCCCTCGAGATTACGGTTAAATTTCATTTGTTTCCAGAGAGATCCGCAGGAACCGGGCTGCGGCTGGTAATCGGAGGTGTTGGAGCTTCTTTACGCTCCGCTTTAGTATCCAACTATTCTCGGAATCGCAACAAAAATATTCAGAGCACCCAGTGTTGAGCAATAAATAAATTTATTTAAATAAATAATTATTTACATAAAAATTTAAATAACAAGTTATACTTGTTATTTGGATATTCAAATAAAAAGCAAAAATAATTATTTATTATTCGAGCAAGTCTATAGATGAATTATTTAAAATAATAAAGTTAATTGTTATTTACAAATACAATTTCAATTATTATTTGTATTAACAATTCATTACACACAACAAACAGTTCATTGTATATACAAAATACAAGAAATAAGAGAAGACCAAAAACTATTTATTTGATTTCCACCTTAATCCAAATAATAAATAATCTTTTATTTGCAAATAAGAAATAAGAAATAGATCGCTTTTGTAATTATTTAAATTATCTTTATTTAAATAAAGCGTTTAGTTATTATTTGCAATTAAAATCACACGTTTATTTATTATTTAAAATAAAATTTGCCCAACACTGAGAGCATCGCACCATTTCAAAAAATATTGATATTTCTACACTCTTGTAATCTGTCCACTGCTTTAAATTGCACTTATCCATTTTTAATATACTCAAAACATTGTAATAACTATACAGCGGATCTTTATACATTTATAGTAAAATTGAGTAGATGAAATTGAAAATTGTTGAACAAGTTTAAAAATTGAAGATGTCCATATATGATTTCTCCTCAATTAAAATCATTAAAGGAAGAAATAACATTCTCTATTTGGTTTCTATCTCTTGCGATCGATGCAGACAATTTTTATTTTGCGTGAAGATCCGCTGTCTAGTAATAACTTAAAAATCAATTTTCTGTTTCTTATGGGAATTGATGAAAGATGAAGGAGTTCTAATTACAGCAGTTGCCAAATAAAGCATAAGCCAAGGGGTTAAATTGCTTCGACAAGCCGAGCATGGAAATGTAGACTCATGTGTCGATCTAGGCCACAGCGTACAAGCGTAGAAGCGACGAGTGAATATCGTTGCGTGGTAGAAGCTTGCTCCTGACACGTCACAGACAAAAGATGGTCGCTCGATTTGTTTACACGGTGCGCGCGAGCACGCGCTCTCGCACACGTGAGAACGACGACCGAGAACAATAACCAGATAAAGGCGACTTCCTACGGCGCATGGTTCGCTGCTCACATGAAAGGAAGACGAGCTCGTTCCGCGCTTCAATGTATATTTGTCAAATCAAAGTTACCAGCTTCTGCAGTCGTGACGATGAATGGTTCGTCGAGCATCCTTGGTTGATACAGCGCCTGCAAACATCGCCCAAAACGAAACGATCGATAGACCGTTTACTGTTCGTAACGGAGCTCGGCTCTTGCACTTTCTATCTTCCTCGAAGTTGAGAAACCTCAGAAAAATATCCAGGAAACACGGTTATTCGACTCGCAACTCGCAGAACTCGGGTTATCAGGAGAAATTATCAAGTGAAACAAGATGCCAATGTTTTCTTTATGTTTCCTGAGATAGGGAAACATCCTTCCAAAATTCGTCTCATTTCTTCCAAGAGAAATAATATTATTAAAATTGATTTTCTAAGATATAGCAAACGCACCGACTACCTCTTCTACCGGAGGTCTTGGTTAATTGTCTAGGCACATCGTAGAACAACTTTCCAAGTCTAAACCACGTGAAATTAATTTTGTGGAACGTAAACTAGGTCCAAAGTACTCGTATAAACTAGTAAGATGTTTCAGATTGGCAAGGTGGTAGGGCTTTCGCCGACAACCTTATCCCTGCCACTGCATTTCACTTATCTGAGCATTCCAGCGAACCAGATTTTCTCCGCCGTACGCCATTTTAACAAGGAAAAATGTCTCGTGCTCGCAACCGGTACGTGCCAGACAAGCATTAGCGTTCGCAAAATTCTGACAAGTTAACAGAAAATCGGCGACTGAACATGCGGCACTTGGCTGTAACTTTAAGATACGTAGTGGTAGCGGTTGGTTATCAGTGCGTCGGTTTATAATGAGGTACGTGGCCCGCCATCCCGCTAATCCCTTTATCGAGGGTCGCCATCAGCCATTACAATGTTATAAATTCCATGGGCCGAGCGTCGGGTGGCCAGGCCGCTGATGTTAATGCAGTGTATTAGGAAGGTCGAGTATCGATGGGACCCGACGAACCGTATCAAGGACTCGTCCCACGAATTCCCCTGGGTTTGCGGGTCCGCCATGATCCACGTCCCAGCCAAGATAAAACGATTCGACAAATGCGCTTGTTACTGTCACAGCCCCGCTTGTTTTTCTAGCCGTGTCTTTTGCGGTGGCGTCGGGACGCTAACTCGACGTCCCGGATCTCTTCGGGTGACGCGCGGCGCGGCGTTCGATTTAATTCATGCCTCGATAAGAGTTTACCCCGGGCCCTGTTTTATTTCCCACGGCGGCCATTGATTCGTCCCGAAGCTTCGCCGCTTGATCTGCCTCGGGAATCGATCCGATTTTATCGTCTGTTTTATCTGCTCCCGTTTAACCCCTTCGTTACCGAGACGTCTCGATACGGCGGTTCTCACGCCTGACACAGGAATTCTCGTTACGATGTAAATTGCGGGGTATCGACGTGATATCTCGCACATTTCATTAAATCGCGAAATTTTTTTACAGGGATCACGAGATTGAATTTATTCATGTTCTTAAGTTTTGTAACAGCGTGCGCTCGAACGAAGACATTTATTCCATAATTTCCAATGGAAGCGTCTCTGTAATCTTCATAATTGCGTAATAATGTGAGAATAAAAATGGAAGGGTTAATAATGTATTTATCAATATAATTGTATTCATGAGAGCGTCGTGTATTTATCGCCCGCTAATTAATTCCGACCTAAGTTCAGCGAAGCTTCCATCGGAAAAATGAAGGCGAATAATTAACATTGCGTTCATGCAACCGGTTATAAGGTTATAACGTTTCAGTAGTTTGTTCAACGGCGAAGTGACCGTGCTAGATACCTCGTGTTCCAAAGTATCGATTAATTGTCCAGATAAAGGTAAACCTGTAGAAATTCCGTTAATTATAATCAACGCATACCAGGCCAAAATGTCTTCATCATAATTTCGGAACAAACGTTCTTCCCTAATTAATTGCATCGCTAACTAGAAGATATATTACACGGCGCGCGACGTCCTCGAAATTCCGATTTCGTCTGACAATTAATTAAATTAATCAAAGTGTTGTCGCGTATCGATCATAGATGTTTCGCGAACGGTCAAACATGTCAGGGTTCCACGATGACTATGCCGCAGCAACGAATTTTAATTCGAGAGAAAACCACTCCCCAGCCCCTTGATATTTTGTTTGTCCACCCGGTATAGCAATATCGTTGATCAGAGAATTGGGTTTTACTTGTATCTGCTCGCTTCATGTTATTTCAGTCAATTCGCTCGCGCAATTTCGGAATTTCCTTGAGAAACGGCGTGTTTGCGATCGCGGAACTTATTTACGAAGTAACGCAAACATAAACGAGACGTTTAGTGCTGCGATGGAAAATATTTGTTCTTGTAAATGTTCGAGTCTCTGTCACGATAACAGCGCGGCGTTGTTTGTGAACACGACGGCGATTTCCGCCGTTCGCAAAATAAGGAAATTTATTTGGCTTATTATGCTTGTTTCGAGAAGCAGTGAAATATTTTCCAACAGCTACGCGTGTCAATCTTTGTTCGATGTACAAGCATCTGGAAGATGTAGCTGTAAAATAATAATGATATTTCCATTTGTTTTTTAATTTTCCGAATGATACAACGTTGCTAGATATTAAATGCAATCGGATGTAATTATATAATATGGAATTGTAATTGTATTAACTCCTTTCTACCTTAGCATCCAATAATTATGAGATTATCATTATTATGAAAAGTAGCTGGTAATTTATGACACAATATATCATAAACAACATTTAACATTGATTCAATAAACCGTGATGAAACATCGATTAAAACATTTCATGAATACACGGATTTGTAATCCTCCGAGTGAATTCTGAAAAACTGCAATGATGTATACAGCCATGCCGAATACACAACTTCGAAAGCATTGGAGTTTTCGCGTGGTTACAGTCTGTTGAATATAAATATTCGAGAAAGCTCTATTGTTAGAACATAGTGGCATGTTGTGCACGACTGCAGTGTATGATGTTAAAAAAGCATGTACACGATTTTCTAAATAAGCAAATATTGCCACGAGAAGGTACATACGTTGTTATATTTCATACTTTTTAGCCGAGTTTGAGAACGAATTTTTTAAAGGCAACACAAAATAGAAAAGGTTATACCTACAGTCACACAAGGCAAATTTAGCTGGTCTAGAACTACGAGGGCGAAACAGGGATCGGATAAACTGACACAGTTTCTATCCAAACAAGTTTACTTGGGTATATGTGATCAGGCAAGTAGAATAGGGCGTGTATGTGGCAGGGCCAGTAGAACTGGTTCTGTCTGCGGTCAGACGACTAGAACAGGGATTGTCTAGAGCCAGATAATCCGAACAGGAACAAGAAAAACAGAGATTACCACGGATAAAACAACTAGAACGTCGATTTTCGTGATCGGACAAATGGAATGGGCTTATTTATGGTCAGACACTTGAATGGGTCCTACTTGTGACCGAATTGGAGCGGAATAGATACAGCAAATGATGGAAAAAAGTAAAATGCAGACAGAATAGGTTAAAGCAGTGAAAGAACAGACCAATACTGTTTACCCGAGTGACGTTTCGGGCTGCTCTTTACTTTACCGAACTCAAAATTACTACCTTTCTCCTACGAATTATGATGTATTTGGTATGTAATCCAGTAGATTTGTACCCGGCGCAGATGCAGATCGAAGTTTCAAACCTCTAGGATTAATAGTTGAGGAGATATGGTCGCTTAAAGTTGAGCATTTTTGACAGGTAAGGGCGCCGCCATATTGGTTTGTGCTGACGACCGCGCGAGCCGCTTACCAACCAACTCAGTAAGCGGCGTGCGACCGTCACTACAAACCAATATGGCGGTGCCCTTACCTGCCAAAAACACTGCAGATTGCTCAACTTTAAGCGACCATACCTTCTCAACTATTGATCCTAGAGGATCGAAACTTCGATCTGCATCCGCGCCGGGTACAAATCTACCGGATTACATACCAAATATATCATAATTCGTAGGAGAAATTTACTAATTTTGAGTCCGGTAAAGTAAAGTTTACCCGCGTTTCGCCTCGGAGCGTGACGGGTCAGACTCATTCACTGCGCCTCAAGAAGTTTTCACTTCAAAACTGAAACGGACCACGATCAGAGTATGCTCAAACAAAATTCCTTCAACATCCGGGAATGGGAGGTTCCTGAGTTTCCTTTGTAAAAATGGTGTCCGCGGGTTTGTTAAGGAGTTATTAACGCAAAACACGGACGAATCAGAGCGCGACCTAGATGCGTGTTGGCACGTGTTTTTCGTTAATAACTCCTTAACAAAGCCATCTTTGCAAAGGAAAATGTTGCTTCAAATGATCTCAGGAACCTCCCAGTTCCGGATGTTGAAGGAATTTTGAGACACCCGGTAGAATAGAGGCAGGCGGAATAAAGACTGGGTCAGACATCGCAATCTCGGTGAGTGAATTTCGAAAAACAAGTATTATTCGCAGCTGTTCCGCATCCGGTCGCGTCTGAACGCTGGTAATATCCGAACAATAGGTTCGGGACGGGTTTCTTGCGTTGCGCGGCCGTTTTATAACGCGAAGACAGGAAGGAAGCGACCGGAAGCCGTTGAATGCGGCTAGCCATGTATCACTAATCCGCGAAGAATGAAGGTTAACACGCACCCAATCTGACGAACGAAAGGCGCGCGCGCGCGGTTGGGGGTGCCTGACACACGGAATAAAAGGGGACTTGCTGCTGCTGGTTCTTTCTCTCGCGAGGATAGTTGAAGCCGGTTCCCCGGGCCACGATGGCCGCGATTCACCCGGCGAAAGGTCCCTCGACACTGCCTACTGTAACCGACGACTTTCTTATTGTCGGCGGAGACCCGAGAAGCCTCGAAAATCGTGCGAACAACAAAGCACAACCAACAACCTCCGCTCTTGGTCGCGCGCGCACACTGTTTTCGTTCCGCATTCAACGGTCGGAACATGCTTGGAAAAATTCCGGCAAACAAATCGCCGGCATTGTTCCAGAAAAATTCGAATACAACCGGCCCGAGACTGTGCGCAGCACCCCGGCGGATCGTCGGTTTAACGAACTTCGAATCGTCCCGGTTAATTTCCTACTTTCACGGAATATTGATCGGCGCCCCTCTTCCCGGAACTCGAAAATGCATTTTCACAAGCTTCGGCAGTTTTTTTAGACGACAGCAAGTCACCTAAGACAAGCCACCTGAATAACTTGTACATTTTTTGAGAATTTCGATGATATAGTCATTCAGGGTCAGAAACTTAGGAGTTCGGAAATATATTGTTCCATTGAAAAAAACTAGGTTGACCTTCAAATCTCCTAAGCACCAACACCTGAAAAGAGTTATTATCAAACAACTTTTGTCAGAAAAATTTCTTCCTATCTCAGAAAATGTACTCCCTCCGCCTCATAATAATAGCAGAGTTGGGCAAAAATTTAATCAACGATTGACGACTAAATTTCTACTTCAATCGTTAATCGTAATTAACAATTAATCTCCTAGTTTAGCCGTTAATCGGTTAATGCCCAACTCTGAATAATAGTAGCAGTTGACGAATTTAATTTGTCGCATAATAATAGTAGCAAAAGAAAATAGGTATAGAACGCAACATTTATTACCAAACAACTAGGTCACATTAAACAATAAATTAAAAATATTACTTCTAATTTTTTTATTTTGAGTGTCCAGATAGTTTCTGGGCTTTTCAATAATTTCGTTACTGCATTTTAAACCTGTAGCGAGCTTAACCTGTGAGCTTAAAATTATTGGAGCCATCGTTCTTCATTGCTTCCAGCATAACTTGTGTTTTTTTTTCATCTTACTTTTACAATGGGTTGATATTCAACTGAAATAAAACAATTGATTTCGATCAGCGGATGAGAAATTAGGAAAATAGTTATAATTCGTAATAATTAGGTTAACCTAGAAATTGAAAGATGTGTCAGAACAAATGACAAATGTCATGAAACATTGATTTTGATTGAAGGCTTCGCAATTGTGCGCTACAACATAACTTACAGCTGCATTCGCCAATAATTCCCGTTTAAATGTTCACTTGCTACTATTATTATGGGACAGAGGGAGTAGTAGTTTATTCTGATAACTAGTCTTTCAGGTGACTTGTAGCCCAACTGAGAAGCACGGTAATTAAAAGCGATGACTTCGAGGGAGTAATTTTTGCACGCTTATTGTCGAAGTTGGTTATAAAAATTGCAAGTTTCGAGACTGTGCTTTTATAGGGTGGCAGGTAGTTAAATGAGCACTCGTACAAATGAAGAGCAAAGTTTCGTTCTCCCGCGAGGTCAAATCGAAATTTTCCGGGTGAAACGTTGCCAAGACGATCTCTCAAGTGGCGTAATAAGCGTTCGATACGGGCTCGCATAATAAATACGCACGGAATGGGTCCAATATGGTAATTTTAACAATAGAATACGCGAGAATGATCATACGTGCTATTCAGATTCCATTCGTCTGAGCGTGCGGAGATTTAAGCGCAGCTGTGCGGTTGGCAGGCGGAACTGTATCTGCAGCGCGACGAACGCTGAAGTAGAACAAATGTGGCTTTGGAAGTTTCTAAATTGCAGAAATAACCGTGACTACGGCAAGAAAATAATAATCTGCGGCGGAGAGCCTGCCGGAATGAATGGATCGGCGCAGGCTCGGTCGCGGTGCTATGACAACAACGAATGGGAATAATATCGCTGCGCGCAGTATGGACCAAATAAATCATAAATTTGCAGTGCGCCATTATGTGTTTAAAACGTACCATCAAATGGAAAATTCAGCTCCGCTGTTTTGTTCAACAATTCTCTAAACTACTGCACGATCGTTCTAATTATCACTCGAGACACAGAGCTTTCACAATTCTCTAAAAATCATCAGAAATTAATTGAAGACTCGTTATTAAAACAATCGGTTGGATTTGTTCAAAATCTGAATAATTGATTAACACAGCATATTTTATGCAACAACAACAATTTTTCAAATTGTTGTCACTTTTCTCAATTTCAAACAGCTATCCCTTTATTCCCACTGTATTTCTCTCTTGTATTAATGAGATTAATCTCTCACAATATTTTCAATCCCAGCTTTTGCAAATTAATTTATTTACGATATTTCGTGTGCATTGGTACAACAATTCAAAATTCGGTGGAAAATGAAATTACCGAATAATAATATTAAATTGACACCGGGTTGAAATTAATTTTCCAACCGAAATCAACATTACAGGAATATAAAGTGTACACATTAAACCGCGTCTATCCTCTTCCGGTCCAGGTCAATCACCTTTCTACCGAATAGCAGGTCTACTGCTTGGCGATTTGATCCACGTAACAGCAATCCATCAGCAATTGTAACACATTTCACCGATTCAAGGTGTGCAGCGCCACGAGCAACGTTTCCCTCGTATCTTGCATATTTTTTTTTTAGTGGTATAAGAAGAGCGCGAATCACCGTTGAAAAACGAGTCGGATAAATTCTGTAGAAAGTGTCTAATCAGATCACGCGATTGAGGAGTTATGAAGATCTCGCTCGACTCTTGATATCGGTTGCGAGGATGTTTGCACTTGGGCACTTATGGCCTAGAAGGATATTGAGAAACCCATTAGCGGTAGTATGCCCGAAGCAATTGTAATACAGGTAACTCCCATGCAACACGGGGCTCCTACAATTTCGCTCCAACACGAGCAGAGAATCGAGGAAACCACCGATATAACACGACACATGTGCCGGAGGATGCATTATTCAACGTTAATGCATAATGCGCTCCGGTAATTATTGATACCTTCAACACAAATATGTATTTTATTGTTCGCGAACGATTCGCTTCAGCTTTTTCAACCGGACAGTGTCTTTCGCTTCTTATACACGATGTGTAACACTGATTAGCATAACAAGCTGATAATCGGGGCTGCGAATCATAAATGAGTAAAATCGAATATTTTAGGCGGACAAATTAATTCGACACCGTAGCAATTAATTTAGTTTTCTTCGTGGAGGCAGCCATTAATTATGCACTCGGTGGTGCGGCGCGCGTACAAATTCATTGTAAATCTCTGTTCCGAAAGAATGAGGAATTACTTTACTTCGGCACAGATGCCTGTAAATAATGCCGGGGTAAATAAACAACGAATTTACGAAGAGGGGGGGTATGAATTAATTTGTGTATATGAACAGCGTGCATTAATTTACCTGCGCCTCTTTTGTCGCTTGTATGCGAACGATACGTAATGTTTGCATAACAAGGTAATAATCCTGGCTATGAATCGGACATGAATAAAATCGGACGCATTAGACGTGCAAATTAATTAATTACACACTAGAAGTAGTTGTTGTTTGGACAAATAGTCGCGGTGTTTGCCGATCTCTAATTTCGCATTACCGTTGTAAAAAAATGAGCTATTATTTCAGTTCACTCCGGTTGTCCGTGAATCAACAACGAATTCAAGAGGGGAGTATGAGCTGTGCACTAAGTTTAATGCACTTCAACCTAACCGTACCTCTTCTGTCGCTTGTTTATGGACGCTGCACGATGCTTGTTTGCATAACAATGTAACCATCGAAATTACAGATCATAAACTAATGAATTCGAGCGTGCAATTCCGTAATTGTTACTAGTCTTCCACACTGTTATACGAAATTCAATTATTCGGGAGAACATTTTTCTAGAGAAAAACTCCGAACCGAGGTCTCGTAGAAAAAAAAACTGATTCCTCCTTTTCTGTTCCTTTTTCCCGTAGAATCGTTTTATGGTCTCGTATCTCGATTTGGCGGGCGCGTTGTGTGTTTTTAGAGCTCGTTGATGGCGAGGCGGTCGACAATACGAGACAATTAGAGCCGTAACATTAAGCCGCGCATTGTGGGAGGCTTCGGCGGCCGACCACGGTGTCAATATCTAATTTTCGTAAAATACATAGGAGGTAGCCGTCCGAGAGAAAGAGGGAGAGAGAGAGAGAGAGAGACGTGGCGTCGAGCAGAAGCGGGAGCCTCGATGCATCAACGGGGTTAACACCCATGGCGCGCGAGAGACGCGCCGCTATTCCGTGATAGGAAGTCAGACGTTAATAATAGCGCTCGTTAATATTCGATCGGCGGTAGCCCCGGTTATACGCATCGTGTCTGCCGCTAATCGCGGGGCCATTATGTCGGCAGCCTGCAGGGCCTGCGGTGTCTCCTCCTTCTCTGCCACCTCTATGGCTCTTGCTCTGCTTCTGCTCTGCTCTACCATGCTCTGCTTCTGCTCTGCTCTGCTCGGCGAGCTTCCCCAATATCCCCGTGACCTCCCTAAGAGGGCCAAAGAGGCTGTTTACCACCGCAGTGCCTGTTTACCACGTTTCCCGCATTCGCGTGATACCATTGTGCCAGGGCACACGGGGGCGGAGCACGAAAACCCTCGTCGAAAACACAACTCGAAACACGTCCAGTACCCCCTCCACCCGCACTAAATACATTGTTGCTTTCTGCACTCTGAATCCCACCACGTTTTTCATTTATTTGATTGTCTGAATCCTCGCAGTACCGGCTGGTGCGATCGCCGACCCTGAGTCTCTCAACTCTTTGCACTCGGAGCTATTTTAACTCGACAATTTTATTATTATTATTATTTATTATTATTATTTATTATGCACGGACCGAGGTCCATTTACAATAGAATAAAGACTTACAATAGAATAAAGACTTAACATAAATTACTAGGAACGGACATGCATAAAAGAAAGAAAAAAACTATTGGTATAAAAGTACTGATATTATATGAGTTAATCCAGCGTAACGAAAGCGAAAACGGTTTGTGAGGTAACTTTCAAGCCATGACAATAGATTTCCCTTGCAGCCAAATGCTGCAAGCTTCTCAATTAAAAGGGAATGATTTACCGTATCAAAAGCTTTTTGAAAATCCGTAAAAATTGTGTCAACCTGTAGATTAGCATCTAAAGAAGATGAGACAAAGTTGAAATACACCAAATTTATACATTTCTTCCAACCTAGAATATCTCCATTCCCTATGACTTTTGAAATTCTATGGATATGAAATTGGTATAATCTTTATATCTCTGTATATATATACAGGGTGTCTCAACTAAAGGAGGCCACCTAAATATCTCCTTTATTTTTAATGGCACAATTTAAATGGTATCGAAGGAGAAATATCAAACAAGAACAATTAGAGCCATTAGACGCAGCGTTTCTTCGGGGAGGTTTAGGAGCAATCCGCGTTCGAAAAAATCCATTCGTTTAAAAGTTGTGACGTCATTCGTGACCAAAGACGACTTTTCGCCCTCTTTTGTGGGCACGTTTCTGCTTATAACTTGAACTCTTATGTTCCATTCTGTGTTCGATGTTGCAAGCCCAATTGCAAAAATGAATTTCAATTGCAGATTTATAATGCAGACAATTTTCGTGTCTCGGACGTGCTCAAGCAAGTAGAACATGTCAGATACAGCTATTGTTCGAACAATAAACTGAACTGTGCATCTATGATCAAGCCAGTAGAATGGAGAATATCCATGCTCAGACGAGTAGAATAGACGTGATATAATTTCATCCTGTGGGCGAATAAGTGCACGAGTAGTGTCTAGTTACCCAAGTGTTAATGCCCAATGGTTTGTTTGCGTGTAGTTTCTGTTTCCATCAATTCGCCGAGAGCTTCAAAACATTCGACTGGCAGAGCCCAGGCAGCGTGCACGTTGCACACCATGAAAGCGCGTACAGTTAGGCAGATTTCCGATTTGCCGAACAGTGTGAAATTTTGAACAAGTTTTAAAGTGTTTGTCAAAGATCAAACAGTGTTGAATTCTGAACGATTTCAAAGTGAAACGTTGTGTCTGTGAAAGCGGTCTGTAATTTTTCATCGATATTTCAACAACGAATCTGAAATACCTGTTACGTTTAATTCATTGGTCACGCTGTTAGAGCTACAGAGAACGAGATGATGTTAATAGTTAATCGAACCGTGTGTGTTTGCCGTTACAGGAATGGATACTGTGATCAGAGTGAATTGATATATTAAATAATGAGAATCTGCGCACGTTTCCGACGCTAGATTCAATTCCAACCTGCACGCGTTTGAATTCAACGGAAGAATGCTTCTACAATATGCATATATTCGAGAGCGACACATTTCTAGATAGAACGACGCCCGAGGATTTTCTATGGAGAACCCTGCAAATATGACGGGACGCTACCGTGGCATCGATCTATTTACTTTATGAACGCGTGTGCTTACGTACATCGACGCGGGCTTCCGCACCCCCTACGAAATGGATTAATTTTGTAAGTTTAAAATTTAATTACACGCGAAGCACGATTCCGTGTTTGCCAACCTGTATTCCTAGCAAGACCTCGCGTCACGTTCTAATGTATTTAATTAATGCTTTCCGTGCCACACTCGTTTTGTCAGATGCATCAAGGTCTGCAGAGATGTTTGAATCACAGTCTACGGTTTCCGCAAAGCTGCCAGACGAATTTATTCAACATTTTCAGACGACCAGCAGCGAATTCGAGGAAAAATTTTCCCTCCGCGATCGACGTTCTATTACACGAGGTTCGGTTTCTCATAGATTTTTTGCCGGAAATATTGCTAATCTCTCGCGGCACGCAACTCCCGCGAAGAATTTACGTGAGAGCTGGTCCGGGCTGCAAAACCAGCGGAATGAACGCTCGTAAAACAAGTTCTGCCGCAAGATTCTCCCCCGTTCCGTCGAGATTCCTCGTAGCATCGGGTTTTCCGTTTCGACGTATATCCTCGAACCCGTTAAGGCACGCCGAACCCGGTCCTCGATATTAAATGCCAGGCTAAGTGCTGAGAAATTCGCGGGACCCGAAACCGTGCACCAGAATCCACTTTGTTCCGCGAAAATCGCAATTTTTCAACGGTTCAACGTGCAGCTTAACAACATTTCAGACATGTTACCGAACGTCTTCGCACAATAATTAAAAATATCAAATGAAGAAGTGAAAAATTCAACATTATCGAACGTCGTCAATATGGGCCACTGAGGGCACGCTAAAAATTTAGCACAGCGAGTACAGCAGTAAAGAAAATAATCGATAGATAACCAGAACGGACCAGCCACTCTCTCCAGCCACTTTGTTAGTTAAAAATCAGCAACGCCATCAATCTATTTCATAAAAAAAAAAAAAGAAATTAAACCTGTCCGAACGTCCGGGCACGATCGAAAACTCACGTGCGAAAATAACAGATAATCTCTGCTTCCATTTTCATTACAGCGATCGCTCGTTCGGTACTTTGCCGGTTAAAAAAGCAGCAGGCCCATCAATCTGTTTCAGCTGGGAGCGAAGCTCGCGTACAGCTCCTGTCCCGTTCTGGCACAGCAAGCACGCAAATTCTCCAATAAAAGATCCCTCGCGTCCACCCGAAGATTAAAGCACGCGATCCTCAAAGAGCCCGGTAATCAGATAAGAGTTAATGAAACACGTCGCGAGCTGCACCGCCTCCTGGAGGTGGATCTTATCTGTTTCTCAATTGAACCGCCGCCGGAAACCGGGAGCTTGCTTGACAGAGAGTCTACCCAAGGATCTCCACAAAACGCAATACTTCGCCCATCGGTATTATTAGCGGGTGTCTCGGCCGGCGTCTAAGCCGCTCGTTAACGTTTCACCTCGTTTTATTTGTTACGACGACGAGCGTCTGTCTCGACGGGTTTCACGCGGAGAAACGAATTTCCATTTGCCGAGGTTCGCTCTTAAATAGCGTCTATCGTCACCCTTGCAAAACCCCTTTTGCCCCCGGACGCCCACCCTTCCCGCCGTGATTACCGACACTGTCGTCGAAATGACGGCGTAATTACCTACGACGCGGCTGAAATTACGCGACGAGAACCGGCCCTTTTTCCGTCGCGATTGTCTGACTCGACCGACCCTTTACAGGGCTGTCTGTGGTCGACGAAAGCGGAAACGTCGGTTTATTAATCATACATTGTTTGTAGAGAACATTACCTTCGGATAATGTTCAGGACAAATTTTTTCCTGATAAAACAACATTCATAAAAATAGCTCGATGACATCGCAACAAGTATTCACATCAGAATTCATTCAATTCAACGTTCATATGAAAAGGCCACTCACGCGAAGCTTACAGTTCTCGTTCAAAGAATTCACGAAGCTCACGGTCCTTGTTAAAAAGATTGGCGAAACTAGTCTGGGAACGTTCACTGGGGAATACGTTCTTAAACGTCTCGAGCTAATTATCGGGCTTTATCAGAGCCGATGTTCGTATCTGTCGTGGGTATCGCTACGTTCGCAGACGATCGGCGCGGCGTCGCGACTGCGATTCGCTCTCCGCTTCCGCTGTCTCCCGTTCTCGATGCGCGCCTCGAAGCCGAACGAGAGAACGGAATAAAAGGCTGCATCGATCGGTCTTACACCGCCGGGCCCGGTATAATTAAAATCTCTAATTACCAATGCGATGAAACTCGCCCTCGCGCGCGATTTATAGACGCGTGACTGCCGAAGAAATTGCGATGCGGGAACGCAGGGATAAAACGCGGGAGGGAGGGAGGACGAACTGCAACAGGGAAAATTACTTTTGGCCGAGGGACTGGCGCAAATTATCGGGAATTATTGCGTAATGGAATTTATCTCGCGGACCCCGATGGGGCCTGCACCCACGCGACCTGACAGTCCAATCGTTCCGGCTCACTGGTTGCTCATCAGGCATTTTTTACGCGTGCGTGTGCAATCTCTGCGATCGAATGCTGCCAGAGAAAGAGAGAGATCATGCAAGAGAAAAAGAGAGAGGGGGGTGTGGCGTGGGTGAACGGAGAGAAAAAATTGCGAAACCGCTCGGCCACGGTTCGTTTAACGCGCAAACGAGCCAGTCATATCAGTGGAAAACAAGCTTTTCCTGGTCACCGACACGAGGACTTGGACCATCAATGTCTCTTCCAGGCCTCCGCCAACCCTCCCGGCCAATTGGCAAGACTCATTAACTCGCGAATTCGCGTGTGATACGTCGCTTTTCCCTTGCCCCGGCTAATTAGGCCACGCCCTTCAGGAGTTTGTTCTTTGTTGCTCGTGGAAACGCTGTTTTGGATCGACCGAATCTGTAAATAACGCGACTTCTTGCAGTACTTCCAATCTATCGTCGATTTCTTGTTACTTTTTTAAAGAAAAGGTAATTTTAAGCTGTCCCCCTGTTTCTAGTTTTTCTGTCAGTCAAAAATCGCGTTGCTGTACAGGAAAAACTACACTCTGGAAATTTGTAGTGTATTTTTATCTCTGACCATGTCCCGTGTAGTCTCGGGGGTAAATTTTCAGAGGGTGATCTCACCCCTAAACGTTAAGTACAAAAAATACTATTTTTGGCTCTTCCACAAAGCCGCAAAAATTTCATGAAAATTGGGACAAGAGGGTTCGATAATGTCACTTGTCGCTTTGGAGTACGACACTTTGAACGGACTCTCCGAATAATTACGTATACGTTAACAGATTGTTACGGTAACTGAGAGTATTATTATTTCGTACAGGAGTGAATATAGTAAACTAATTATCTGTATTTCCGAAATTCCATTGTTTCACTCGAATTCGGGATGCAAATTAATTTCATAGCTATTGTGTTCATTACCAATCAATAGATGGAAACAGTCCGCAATAGTTCAATTAGGTGCAGGGAAATAAAATCATATTATCCCTGGAGAACAAGTCAAAACATTCTTAGGAATTCAAAATTATTAAACGTCTTCGAACATGAACATCAAACCTTACAGAGACAACTGCAAATATATTTCTAAACAAAAGTATAATAATAAACATATAAATTGTGGTGTACTTTATAACTAATGTGCACGACAATTAACCCAAATTATTTTATATTTCTAAGTTGGTGATATATTATTTAAGAAATTGGCAATTTTAGGTAATTTTGAAATGGCTCTCCTGTAAAATTTCCTTTTTGAACGATATAATTTCGGAATATATAAGCCTGATACGTATCGCAGCTAGATTTTATTTGGACGTAGAACGGTATCCCGTCGAAGGCTAATATTTCATCAAATTTGCAATAAACTCGCTGCGAAACAAGCATCAAACGTTGTGTCACGCAGCTCGTTTTGTCTAACTCGTATTAAATGGATGACATGTGTGCCCGATACACCGTGTCTCGGTGGGTCTCGCATCCGTGTGCTCGTTCGCCAGTCGATTTTCTCAGGATTCCTCGCCATGGGGATTACTGCGGGAGTTTCCCAATTAGGTCGCGCCATTTCGCGCCCTCGTGAACATTAATGTCGTGACACGAGTCAAGCAAACTCACAGGAGAACTGGCTGATTCTATCTCTTCCCCTCTGCTTCTCCCTCTCTCTCTCTCTCCTTCTCTCTCCGGACGGAAACGCGAAATGGATCGCGGCCATTCGGCGTGGTCGTCCGAGAGGACACCTACACCTCGAAACTCGCGTGTATCCAAGAGAAAGAGAGAGAGAGCGATATAGTTTGGTTCTCTCTCTCGACTCCCACGAGCCCTTTATTAGCCGAGCAGTCCGGTGACCAGGGCCCTTTGTGAATTGAACGCCGACGCGTAAATCGTTTGTAACTGTGAACACTTTTGCGGTCGACGCTCTGTGCGGCCTTGTTGCGCTGTTTCAATTAAGCCGGTTAAAGGATGGCAACCAACGGACCCGGAGAGCTGCTTCGTTGTTAGAACTGCGAAATCATAATCAGAACGGATAGAGTTCGAGACAGAACCCCCTCCGCACCTGGTCTACGGTTTAGAGACAACGGATGATCCTCTGGACTTTGTCTCCTATCGAGACAAAGCTTACCTTGCTAGCACACCTGGTTCTTCGCTTGATTCACTTGCACCCAAGCTCATGCTAGTTTTATTCCCATGTTTGTATTATTGGGCATTGCACTACAAAATGTGACGCGGAATAGAATAGAGTTTATCCGAATAGCCCATTCACTGCCCAGCAATTCTGTACGCAATGCGCCTAAAACTGTTTTGAATTCAAAAATCCGATACTAGTGGGATTATTAACGGGGTTCAGCGTTAAAAAATGAATGCTCGGTAACACCCGGTCTAATTCAATTCGTGCATCGAGGTACTAACAAGGGAAGGACCCCAAGTGTCCGACTTCGATTTTGATAACTTTTTGTGAGACGATATGGTGTATGGATCCGTAATGATGTCTGCAAAACATTAGGTGTAGTTACTCAATAGTTTTAAAGATATTGCTAAAATGGAACTACAACAAGGTACGAAAGTTTCATTGTGTTTATATCTTTGAAACTATTGAGTAACTACACCTAATATTTTGCATACATAATTATGGATCCATGTACCATCATCTCACAAAAAAATATCAAAATCGAAGTCGGACACTTGGGGTCGTTCCCTTTGTAAGTATCCACTGGCAATCGCAAGCGAGCGCGCTGTAACAAGAAAAGCCCAAGTTCGCCGCGATGTGGAATCGACGACTGCAAGTTTCGCCGCGCCGCTAACTGTTTCCGTAAATACTCGCCAGGCCGGGCAGCTAATTGTTTCCGGCGAATTTAGATTTCCTGCGGCCTACAACGGTCCCAGTAATACGCTCGTAACGACCGTAAAAAGCCAACGCGAGCGAACGGAACGGAACGAAAGTAGACGAAGAAAGAACGAACGAAAAAAAGAACAGGAAGCAAGAAAACCGAGAACTCGCCGCATGATTTTCATTGTTCGGCGCGGGGTAGTTGGTCTCGCCGGTGTGTTACCAGGAAGGAAACCGAACGTAGATTCCAGACTGCAGTCGCGGTCCGCCTCGTTTCCCCATCGTGTTCTCTCATTTTTACCCCTCCACCACGAAATCACCCCGCGTTCCCCCCCCCCTGTTCTTTCGATTTTATTCACCCATATCTCGACGACGCTCGACGTCGCGTCGGCTATTCCACGAGCGCTCGCGCGCGGAATTCGCGAAAGTTATGCCTTCTTCCTTCCCTCTGCCATCCCCTCGATTTACAATCCCAAAGCGACCCGGATTTCGACCGCGGAAGCGATATTATACAAGAACAGCCGACTAGGTACATTATTCCAAATTGGCCGAAAGTTAAACGGAAGCCCCGTTTCGCTTCCTGACCCCGATCGTCCGCGGATATTCGATCTTTCCGTCCACCCCCTACCCTTGTTCTCGCACCCCTGCGCCGAAACGGAGATCTCGAGCGAAACATTAATCCCTGGTTAATTTAAAAGTAGCCGAAATCCGTCCCCAGCGGAAGTTTAAGCGAATTAAAAGTCGCCCGGGGCTTAGACCGGGCTTCAACTTCCAGTAAACTGGCCAGACCAGCCCTTATTACGCTCGAATTCCTCCGGCTAGCTCTCCTCGACAGACCCAGTGTCCCGTCAGCCTCCGTTCTTTCTTTTTCCAACAGCCATGTCTCCTCCATCTCGCGATCTTTTGCGAATTCCAACCATCCGACCGATCGGAACTCTTCTCCTCCTGGCCATCCCCGATTCGTCCTTGCGATGCTGGAAAGCGTGGATCGTGGGTTTTGAGGGAATTTTGCACAGGAAGGGTCTGGGAAATTATTTTGGTTGCAGATGGTTTAGGGGATGAAATCTCAGCATTTCACTTCTCTCAGTGAATTCACCCCCCTATCAGCCCTTAAAATCTAAAATTTTTACAATGAATTTTTAGTTCAACGGTTCTTTATAATCAGCACACTCTATCGATGTTATTTTAATTGAAGCAATTAGGTTGAACGAAGTGGAAATAAAGAAGTTAGGAGTGAAAATGTTTGGCAACTGTCTTATTGGAGGCAGAGCCTTGTAAACGGCACGTAGAAAAATTACCACCTGTTTCGAGATTTATCTTTATTGCTGGAAAGTAGTTTAAGTACACCACCGATCAAAAGTTCCGAACTTTTTCTGTCCGAGAGTTAATATTTCTGGAAACAGCTATCGAAACTCTTTGCTCCTGCGTTTAATAAACTAAAGCAATTATTTGTTGTTATTTCTGTTTCGAAATTGCGACTAACTTTTCGTTGGCGCACCTACTTGCAGCAGAAAATCAGACCCCTCAGTTTTCCTTCAGTTAGACAGGCTAAAAATATTTTATGTTGTACACCTTCTAATGTTCTCAACAATGCTTGGACTATTTCTCTTCTCTGAAAAATAGTTCACACTGATTTTTCCAACAGAATGGTCAACAGATGATTTGTTGAAGTTCAGTTTCACAGCGATACGAAATTCGACGTGAAATTCGCGTTGGCGGCCAGTTTAGTCCAGGGAAATGCGCGGGAATAATAAGGTACGAATGTCGAAAGTAAATTCCCGTGTAATATACTAGGTTTTCGTAAATGAATCCTCGCAACAGTGAGCCCGCAAAAACTCGGCTCGCAGTTCTAGTGCTTTGCCGATGGCCTCTTCTAGGAAGCAGCAAACATTTACGGCGCCGATCTGCAAGCTTTTAAGAGGCCGTTAATTAGCAGCCGGGTCTTTGTAACTGATGATGCCGTGAATGCTGGATTACCGTGGCTGTCATAAAGTTTCATAAATCAACGGAACAATAACACGGTCGAGTGGGCAAATTCTAAAAGTCAATGGACTGTGAATCTACACCATAACCAGAGGGAGTTCGTTCCTCGAATGGCGTAATTATGCGAGATATATACTCGAACTCCCGGCTCCCCCAAATTGAATTCAACGGCGACAAAATAATTGTTTGACGGTCGGGCAAGGTAGTTTCACAATCTCCAAATCGAGAAAGGGAGAGAGAGAGAGAGAAAAGGGAGGAAAGCAATAAATCTCGTGGCGTGCATTGAAAAATGGGACGCTCGATGTTCCACACAATCCAGCGAATTCCAATTCGATGACTTCGATCGAATTGTCTTTCGAATTTTTTGATTCTCCGGTGTCAAATATTGGTTGGAGGAAAATTTGAATTTATTTCTGCAGAGGACGGGGCTGTCCCTGCAATGTGCACTATGGCCGCGATGTGAAAAAATAATGCTCGGGAATTTTGTCTTTTCACGTCTTTCCATTCTGCAGCCTGCTCGATCAAATTTTTCAGTTATCCTCGCGGATGTTGTTACACCGGCGCGGCGCACGCTGGAAAACTCGAAATTCAATAAAAGTCCAATATTTTTCCAACGAGCACATTGTTTCGAACGAATCAAACTCAAATCAAATTAGTTTTTTCACTGGCTGATTCAATATCGGATATCAACAGCCGCGTGAATGGGCTCGAACATATTGTTCCCGGCACGCTGGTAACGAAACTTCCCTGTCTGCGCACCGTAACACGATATTCCCATGGCCTCTGTTAGGAATTTTTATTAAGATCACGCAGGGATTCTTCGAATGGAACGGCGCCAATCAAACAATTTCCCACATAGACAATTCCCGACCAGTTCTGATCGACCACGTTCGAAAATCGTTGATATTTTCAAACTGCGAATTCCGTGCAAAATAATTGTGCAGTTCAAGTATAGAATAGTACTAATGATGAAATTTTCTGTTGCAGGTACGTCTACGTAGATTCGCGTGAGTGCAGAATGCAACCGGAAGGACGTGAGTGATGATAAACTAATTTTAAAGAACTACATACAGTGTAATCGACCAAAAAATTAAAATAAAAATATGCAATCACGAGACGCCGCCAGATTTCCGCAAACAATTGAATGAATTTCTAAAGAATATGCAATCTGATAATGCAACAGACTGTAAAGACGTATTCAAAAAATTCTATTCACTCCCACAAAAGCGGGAACAAGGCAGAAATTCACTCGACCTAGCACAAGGCTCTTCAATCAAACGTGAAATCTCGAACAAACAATGCAACTCATTTCGCGCACAATTCTTGAGACGATTCATTAATATTTTCGCGAACGTAACACTTTCTCAAAGGACACGTAGCGCCAGTTATACCGATAGGGGCGGGGTGAGGAGGGCGAACAATTCGAATCGTTAGACCGAATTTCGCAATCGAGTGAACGGGACTTCGATCAAACAAACTATTTAAATCGCGAAAAATCTTTCCACGCAAACGCGTCCGCGAAACGGCAATTTCGCTCGCGCCAACACTCTGAAAAAGGGAAGCGAATCAGCGCCGCGAAATAGATCGATCAGAGAGAGAGAGAGAGAGAGAGCGTGGGAATGGAGAGAACCGTGGATGGGGCTCCGAAACAGTGTGCGTGTATGTATCTGTCCGTGTAAGTTCCGATGGCGCGAAAACATGGAAAGAGGAGTTTTTTAGAAAATTACTTGGTATTGAGATATTTTTTTTCGGCGTAGTGGTATACGGTGTGCGCTTCTATAGATATTAATTCCCGGCTCGATCTGCCGTCACTAATTAACCGGCGGTGTGTACAAGCGTGCGTTGTCAGGATCCATCTGCCGCCACCATAGAAACCAGGATAATGGAGGCCGCGGTGCAATCCCGATTTTGCATAAACCCCATTGCCGCGTCCTGAATGTCATTTCTTTCATTCCCACGACGGAAACTCTCTCGACAGCAAGCCCCGTGAATATTCGGATCAGGATCGAATTTCGATCCGGACCGCGTTGCGCCACGTGTGTCCGAACGTCCGCCGCATATTTATTGGGGGTTTGATGAGACCGTTGTCTCGTGTACGCTTTTAAAAATGCGAGGAGGAATACCGGACGCCCCACAGTGTGTCGAGTATATGGGAATTCGGGAAAAAAGTCATAACTCTTAAACTATGCAATTTTCGAGTAAAGTACCTTAATACTTTTTGAAATAAAATGCAAAGACGAATCGATTGGTATATAAAAAAAATTTTTTTTTTAATTATATATATAATTTTAATTTTTTTTTAATTGCGATAACCTTGTTTCTCATGTTTTTGTACTGCATAAAAAGTAGTTTACAATTTTAACGAAAATTAAAAAAAAAAAGTACAATACTGTATACATTACTTATTTAAATCTTCACAAGGAGGAATTAAAACTTAGGAATCCTTAAGAGAATTCCTTTATTTTACCTAGAAATATGATAAATAAAATGAATAAATTATTTAATTAATCAATTAACATAGATATTAAATATATTATTAAATAATATGTGTACATACTATACTACTTCAGCTTCACTATCATCAGAACAAGTGTCTGGGTTGGAATCTGATAAGTAGGATGTTTCATTTAATAATAAATAGTCTCTTATATCTGCGAAATCCTTTTTTTCTTTTTTCGTATGTTTTTTTTTATAATGGGCAATAATTGGATCCGACTCCAGTAGAAGACGATTTAATAGGTCTTTATTTGAATTTTCTCTTGATGTCTTGCGGGTATTATGTTCCCGAAAGTATTTTATATTTTTATGTTGAGCCTCTAGAGCTTCTTCGGATAATTTTCCAATAGGAACATTTGTATTTTTAATAATTTCGACTGCATGGAAAAATAATTTATGCGTAGTTACCGGCATCACATACCAATTATAATGTTTTAAATATAATTCTCTAGCTTCTTCAATTATTTCTTGGAATTTAATAATATTTATATTTTCTCCGCATGATATAACTCTCAGAATAATACCTAATTTCTTTATTAGTTCACAGTCAAGTCCAGTTATTGTCGAAGTTAATAATGGATTTTTAAAAAACCTGCGAGCCGTATTGCCATCATTAGTCGTTCCGAAACCTACTTTTGGCCTATCAATTATTAAACCCGTTAAGGTTCTAAATTTGTCTTGAATATTTTTTTTTGTTTCTGCAAAAATAATTTTGTGGCTTTCATTTCTTACTTGCCACGTCTTAAATGGCAACCTATACGCTATGTGCAGCATGTTTTCAAAACATCTTATCCATAGATGAAGTGTCGAAAGCCCATAAGAATACATCGTCTCATCTGGTTTTTTAGTAAAAATTGCATGCGTATTCATTTCTTTTGGTGTAGCACCGCAGATGTAACAAACTTGTGCGGATTTTGTTCCTGATAGGACATTGCAAATGCTTCCATCTATCATAGTGAATTTTACATCGTAATACACAGTTATATTCATATTGTTCTTGTTAATATTGCTGGGACATAAAGTTGAAATATCTTGCTGTAAATTAGTATATTCGTTCTGCACTAATTCTTTACATTCCTTTGCAAACAAAAGTTTTAGTGGTCTGCATAGTGATGTTGACGCGCAAGATTCATTCATCCAAATAATATTGTTTGTTTCGTTGTCAGTTATGTGGATTGGTACAATCGCACTCACAAACATATATTCATCATTTGCAGAATCTTCTGAAAATGTTTGCTTATATTGACTGAGCCCCGAGGTGCCATCAAAACCACACTTAATTAATAATGTGATATTAGTAACTTTGACATCTTCCATCAAATCAATAATTGAAGATGCGGTTCTGTGTAATAATTCCTGCATATTTATTTCCGCAGATGTCTCAGTTATTTTATATTTACTCATGTCTGGCAACAGAGATGTTTTACATTTTTTTAACTTGTAATAAGACGGAAACGATTGAGGATATTTGGAGTTCATTGTCTCGCGTAAATTTTGGTACCGCCTTATTGATAGTTTTAAGTTTGAGCATACAGCTAAACTTTCCACCAACGAAAAGCTTGTATGTGTGCTCGAGTTTTCTATTTTATTTAGTAATTTGGTGGCATAAGTCAATTCCTCAACGGATCGAGTTTCTAGTAAATCTTGTACTTTTAGTTTTTTTGATTTGTTTCCGCAGTGTTCAAAAGGCTTTATTGGCCTTCCCATTGTTGATGATCTCTCCCTACTTGGTCCGGCTTCTATTATGTTCAAATGGTCTATAATAAATTTATCTAGAATGATTTTTGAATTAAGCCATGTTCCGTAACGCACATTTATTCTTGAATATATTTTAGAGCAAGCGTTGAATCTTTGTTTAAATCTACAATGCATCAATTTTGACAATTCACTAAGATGTTTTTTAATACTGCCTGGTGCATCAGCCAAATTTAAACTTGTTTGAATAAATGTCGCTAGGGCAACCATTTTATTTGTAGAACGTCTCCATACGTCAAAACATTGCCGATATGTAATAGAGTGACATTGGTCTAAAAAATTAAAAAAAGAAAAGAAGAAATTAATAAATAGGAATAAACACATAGCATAATACACAATTACTAATTCACGGTCTTTCTTTAATTTCACAATAACACTTACCATTTATTGATAGAGAACTCATGTTTTCTTATAACTATACGCTTGGATTATAAATTTTATAAATAATATTTGTACGTATCGCGACCGCGTATCACGATAATGGATTGCCCGCCAAATTAATCTCAATATAATATAATAAAAACTGACTCGAAAGATTGCTGAGAAAAAAATCAGTATCTGTTTCGGCGAGCTGTTTTTTCGCCCTTGTCGTCTTTGGTCCCCACTCCTGTCTGTTAGGATTATTAGGATCTTCGATATATTAGGATCTTCGATAGACTTTATTACACTTTTTAACACTTTATTCGAAGTACAAAATTACATGCTTCCGCGTGTAGAGTAGAATACAGAATAATCGAGAAAAGAAAAGAACGCGAGGCGAACGGAATCATCGTATAAACAAAGAACGATCAGTCCGATAGATCACGCATTGTTACACAGATGATGGCGCGAATACAAAATAAAGGTCGAGTATTAATTTTCCACCGAATTGGAAAATTGATCTAATGAGCCCGAAGTGCGCTGGGCCCATAGCGGGGGTGACGAGGCCGGTGGCGGAAATTCCAGCAGATGGGAACTCGATAGACTATGTTAAAAGCGTGGACGGCGAACGCACGCGTCTCAACGTCAACATAAATTTCTACTATTTTTAACATTTGTGTATATTTATGCACTTAAGGTCGACCGCCATATCAAGTCTGATGTGCTTTAAATTAATATAATACGAAATCTCAAAGGAACCTTTTGGTACTTTCTTTAATACTGAATTGAAAGATTGTAAATATTTAAACAATTTTAAAACTAAATATATAATTTATAAGAATAAAATTGAACACATATGTAAGTACTTATCAAATGGCATGCGTCTAAAAATAATTGCAACAAATTTCTTCGGAAGACTACGCAGAAAGCCGCCGTGCGCGAGCGTCTTAATATGGTTTTTTATTATTTTCTCCGCTTGAGCTAATGTGAGCTGATTTAAACCAATGCGAAATTAAAGTTTAATATGCCACCAATTACTGTAAAAAAATTCACGGGTGTACTTTGATGTACTTTTTTTAAAACTCTAATCAAAGTTGATAAATGTTAAACATAAAAAAATTAGGACAAATTGCGATAATTTAAAAAAAATTTTTTGGGAGATTGAAGGTCTAATAATGCTAAACACACCCTGTAAAAATCAAATTAAAAAACCAAATAGCTTGCGAGGGACGCATCTTTTAAAAAATGCGCGGAATTTGACAGTGAAGTTGCAGCCTCAATTTTAATAACAAATTGATTTATTCAGTTAACATTTAAGGTAGTTTTAGAAACTACGTTTTGTTACGAACATTTTAGGATATATAAATTTGCCGATCTTACACTTTGATTTTCGGACTTTTTTCCATTGGACGACACACTGTGCGCCCGATCAACACGAGAGCCCCGTCGTCTCTCTGTCGCCTTCCTTTTTTTTTTTTTCACCACCATTTTTACCAGCCGAACCGCTCCGTCCTCCAATAACGAAACCGTGCCCGAGAATCGATCGACCGCTGCGCTCAATCGCAACGTTGTGGTCCTTTGTGTCTCGCCGCTTGAAAATCTTCTGTGATCGGTTTTGTCGGATCTCTACAGCTTGGTGATTACTCTGCGTGGTTTTATTTTATAGAACTGTGTTGTAGATTCCCCAAAATTGTGTCAGATACGATAAATTGTCAGACAAGAAGCATCTTGAAATCTGATCGATAATAACGAGCCCGTTCTGATTTCAATCAGCTTCGTTGCCTTTCAATGCTACGCAACTTTATTCCGTTCCTTTAGTCGAAATGAATTTGACTGGCTTATAACTTGAAATCGCTTTACCTCTCTTGTCTTTCTCATTTAAATTAAATCTGATTTCCTTTAATATCGATCGACTTTTTGCGAGACGCATAGAAAAGCCCTTTGAGATTCATCAAGAGTCTCAGGACAATTACATGAATTCATATTGTGCTCCGCTGGCTTTGTTCAACGTTTGAATAGGATTATTTGCATTGTGGACAAATAATAAATTTACATGCAGGGCATGCTCTGTTAGAAGCAGTGAGAAACGTGTTAAAATGATATAAAGAATGAATGAGGATTGAAGAAAGTGTTGGAACACCCCTAAATTTCCAGCTGCAGCTGACACAAAATTACAAGAGAACAGGTGTCCCTAATCGCGAGTACTTCTCCCCTTATTTTATGCAAAATCCCAGAGAGAAGGAAAAAAAGAGAGGAAGATAGTATCCTCGCATTAGCCCTTTGCGCTCGAACGACGACTCCGAGGCGTCATTAAAAATTCTCACACAGCCACATTTGTTGGAACTTAATGAATTAGTAAAAATGTCGGTGCAGTGTCGGTATATGTACTCGATTGCAGTGTTGGGCATTAATCGATATTAAAATTTTAATCATGATTGATTGATTAAAAATTAATGTATACGATTAAAAAAAGAAATCGTCGAATAATCGACGATTGATTCAATCGATTGATGAAGTTAATCGTCAATCGTTGATTAAATGTAGAAATCGTCGAATAAATCGGCGATTGATTCAATCGAATGATTTAATCGTTAATCGTTGATTAAAAAAAGGAATCATCGAAAAAAAACATAAAAGCACGTACACAGAATTTGTATTATGGACCAAATGACGATACACCTAAACTCAGTTTACGTTTTTTTCAGTACTCATACAGTTCTCTGATTACGTATTTCATTTCGAAATTTCAGCAATAATCATTAATCAATTATCCGATTGACGATTAATAATCGTTAATCGCAATTAACGACTGAAGTAGAAATTTAATCGTTAACCGCGATTAACGATTAATAAGTATTTCATCGTTAACCGCAATTTTTTAACGACTAAACTAGGAGATTAATTGTTAGTTGCGATTAACGATTGAAGTAGAAATTTAGTCGCCAATCGTTGATTAATTTTTTGCCCAACACTGCTCGATTGCTAAACATTTCATTACGGTACGAATAAATGTGCCGAATCTCGAGCAATTTCAATGCGGTATAAATAAACGAGTTCAATTTTTGAAGTAGCAGTATGAATCCACTGAATTAGTAAAAATTTAAGTGCAGCATAAATAAATGAACTCGATTTCAAAAAATTTAATTCCACTTTAAATAAAGTTTCCCAATCCTTAAGTAAATGCCCTACATTTTTCTCTCATCAATTTACAAATGAATCGATTTATAAATTTTTGAAATTTGACGTCGGAATAGTCTCGACCGCAAAAGGGTCGAGTTTTCGTGAACGCGGTAAAGTGCATAGTCGCAGATATTCAAGAATTATGATTTATATATTAGTGATTATGGCAGTCGCTTCGGTTCGATCGAACAATCTGTTGGCCGTTTGGTTGATGAATGGGATCCGTCGCGTCCGCGAACGCTAATGTTAAATGAGATGCATAACTGCAGTGACAGAGGGATTAAGGGAGGTGCGATCAAAACGGATTTACCTGGGGACCATCGTATTTGTAACTAAATTGCATCTACATCTGGTTAATTCGTCACGATAGTAGACGTGATGCACTAGATCTGGAGGATATCCGAATATCCTCTCCGAATCCACTTTCTGATCGCATCAGGCTGATTTCGGTGTAGCTAGCCATTTCTTAGGTCGCAATAATCCCTATTTTCAATTGACTTTAAGAATGGATCAAAAACTTCCAAAAGCAATCAGCATTATCAAGTTGAAAAAACCGAAATTCGAATGTCGGGCACTTCTGTCGACGCGTTTTCTCACGCATAATGCCGAGCTTGACGTCGTTAGCAGAATCGAATCGAATCGTGGCGTAGGTTTTCGAGGGCATAACAAGCGACGCCAGCTTCAAAACCGGAATTTCATTCCAGCTTTAATTGAACATGGAGGCGAATTCCTGGGCACGCTGCAACCTGGGCAACAACCTGCATCGGGTTACGATTTCGCCTGGTTTTTGCAGTCACGTTTCCATCGGCACACAACCTTATACACCGGCATCTCCTGTTCATAAGCAGCCTGAAACGAACACTTTCTCTGTGTCACACGACCAAGAGTTTAACCCAGACCATGGACACCGCCGCGCCGACAGAGAAACAAGAGAGAAGGAGCTGCGAACAGGATACTTGATTCGATACCATACTCTTGAACCCTCCGGGAACTCTGCTCTACGTCGAGAGGCTGAGAGAAAAATTAAATTCGCAATCTCTGAATCGACAGAGCCAACCTCCATTCGAGTCGCTAGAAAGGGAACCGAGAGAAGTTGTTTAAACTATTTAATTGGATGGAGACTGTTCAGCTATCGTATTGTTTTTAGTAATTGATACGTTTCTGGTTATCAAAAGATCTCACTGTTTATTTTAGAATTATCAGTACTATTACCATTTTTAAAAATTGGCGCAGCTCTTTGCAATCGATTGTTTACACTTTAAAAATTACACTGTCCAACACCTGTTTTCAATATACTGTTGGGTCCTTCTTATAGAGTTTTTTTCTTCTAGAGAAGAAGAAATTTTTTTCTTCTCTCTTTTCTTATAGAGTTTAAACATGTTAAACAATCATAATGTATTAATATTGGATATCAATGTATGCGGGAAAGTCTACAGAATCTTTTGCTGTAAAGAACAATTCAATATCTTTTATAATAACATCACAATATTTGTTTAAAGTTGAAAAATATGTTTTTTTTTCAAAGCCATGTTTTTCAAAAACTGTGCGTATAGGAGAAAAATGAAGGACAGATTCGGAATCAGCGCAAAAAACTCTATAAGAAGGACCCAACAGTATATTGAAATCATAAAAAAAGTTGAAATTTGTTGGTCAGTGTTATTTAAAAATCCCAATATTAGGTATATCGTCTCTCGAATTCTAAAAATTGATTGAAAAATTCGCACATCATCTTGAGCGACAGAAAACGTAATAATGCATTAGAATTTCTGGAAAAAGGCGCCACGACGAATGATACAAGGAGCCAGGAGTTGAAGAGGTCTTTCATGTAAGTCTTAACACGGGGGAATCACGCGGGCGATACGTCCGTGTGAAATTCTATCCTCTTTCAGTACATCGGGTATATACGGCCCGGTCCAGCCAGAAGCTTAAACTTTTAGCAGGACTCTTTCGCAGCAGAAAGCGTTTTTCACCGATGTCCCGGGCGCAATAGAATATTGCGTTATAGACCGCTCGTGCGCCCGCGCAGCCAATCGTACGTTATAACGAGTCTAACGCGTGATACTGAAAGGTGAGCCAATCTACTCCGGTGAAAGGAGTGATTTTCATTATTGGATTCTGTGCCGGTGACTGTCGTCGGGTCAGAATATTGGAAAGACTTCAAAGTATTGGTTGTTTAAAAGTTCCCCTTTCAATTCCCTCCTACTCTCAGAGCCCGTCGCTGAATAATACAGCAATTTATGTATTTCTCGATCCCGTCTGACTACATATACCTTCTTCTCCTTGCTCTATTTTTCCTCGATCGATCGTTATTACTGGAATCATTTTCCTTGAATTCTGTAACGCAGTGGATTCTCATAGAACTCGTCCATGTCATTGACAATTTTACCTGATTTTTACCACTATAATAATTTTTAAAAATTCTATAACACAGAGCGAATCATCAATTTTGCACAGCACCATTTTTACTGAATACTTGGCGAATATCTGTCGTTGATTTTTTCACCGAATTTATTGGTCACAAGCTGAATATTAGAAGCTATTGATTTCAGGCTAAGCCTAATGGAATTTATTGATTATATGTATGTCCGTGGACGCGAACTGTTTGAGACAGTTCTCGGTGGTAATGTCGCCACGCATGATCCATAGTCGTCGAATTCGATCTGACGTCGATCTTAACCAACTGTTCCACGTTATCAGTAAGTGGTTGTTCCGTGGTAATGGTTACACTCGATGCAGGGGGTCTCAAGTAATTTCCAATAATCCATTTTGGCATGCAACCCTCAATCGATGCGATCGATAACCGATCCATGCAAAATCTGCCGGATGCTGATCGCTTAATCACTACTGTTAGGGTATTGCGTTATGATTAAGGCGGTCGCGTTCGTGCTCCCATAACACCGAGGAACCTCGTACATTTATTTCAGAACATTATTCTGATCCTCACCTCTTTTCTTTCATATTTATTTGTTTTTATCAATCGTTGTGTTTTCTAGAAAAATAGTCAACTTGTTCGTCCCAGCAATCTTGGAGGTAGATTCTTTGGATTTTGCATTTTTAATTCGAGCAAACATAGACACCGTTTTCGCAGTCGCAAAATTTGTTATAAGCTTCGTTCTAATGCAACTGAACACAGCGTTCTAGTATTTTTTAGAAAAATATTCAACTTGTTCGTCCCAGCAATCTTGGAGGTAGATTCTTTGGATTTTGCATTTTTAATTCGAGCAAACATAGACACCGTTTTCGCAGTCGCAAAATTTGTTATAAGCTTCGGTCTAATGCAACTGTACACAGCGTTCTAGTATTTTTTAGAAAAATATTCAACTTGTTCGTCCAGCAATCTTGGAGGTAGATTCTCTGGATTTTGCATTTTCAATTGAACCCTAGAATTTTTAGTTGTACTGGTATGTATCTGTTTAAAAATCGATTTCGAAGTTTCGAATAAAAATAATAAATTGATACGATGCAGTATTCGATCCAGATTTACAATGATACGAGAATCACCGAGTCTTCCCGAATCGAGCAAACACGGACACCGTTTCCGCAGTCGCATAACTTGTTACAGGTTTCGTTCTAATGCGATTATAAACATGAAAAATTGTTTTCTCTTGCTAACATGATTATCGTAACGGAGCCTGCTAATGAGAGAACTGCTAACTATACAACGCAAAACGAACGTTGCACTCGTCGAATATGGGATCCAGTTATGTCACAGTTACAACTTAGATTGTAGAGCTCGCGTGTCAAAAGTTGCAAGTCGACTAACTAGTACTGAAACAATAAAGGATTTGCCTTCCAACGTGATTTGTTTAGAGTGGCCTGACGCCGGGACTGTTTCGTTCCGGTTCACTTGACCGAGTTTGTTCACTTCGACGTAAATGCAGGCTATTTATAAATATACTTCGAACCTTTATGCACTCTACATTCCCTGGAGAAAACAGCAGAACAGACATTCGAAAATACAGAAACATTCTCGTACATGAAATCATGTTGTTATGAACGTATGAAAAATAACCATTTATTTACAAAATTGGCATCGACGATTAAACAAACGCTGCAGAAAAATCACAGAGATGGAATGCTGAAAAAATCGCAAACACTGCGTTCCACCAGTAATGTAATAACGCAATAACGCAATAATTCAATGACGCAGTGATGCAATATTGCACCTTTTCGTGGCAGAGTCGATCCCGAGCCGGGAAATTAGTTTTTGCCACGGACTGGAGGCTGGTTGCTCGAGCCCGGCGAACGAATTACGGGTGTCCTTTGCGCGATCATTTAGCCGGCGATAAGCTTATGGACAAATAGGGGGGGGTGCAATTACGCGTTTCAGCTAATGAAGCAATCTCTGGTCCTCGGGTCTTGTGATCTCGTTGCGTCCGTCGCATGGCCGGCTCGTATTCATCCATTGAGACGATGGAAGATTTCCCGCGGGCACCTTCGTGCTCGCGGACGCTCCAGAGACCTTATCCGGGAAAATGGAGAAGGGGTTGCAGAGGGTTCGGATTTTCGGGACGCGAAATTTAATAGGTGGCTCGTGTCCCAAGAACTCTCGGACAACGGTCCAGCTACTCTCCTAATTAAATTCATTTTCATACGATTGCCCGGAGGGGCTGCAACACCGTCGCGCTAGGTGATGATGGATCGAGCCAACGTAGGCGGACCTGATGCAGGTCGCGCTACCCTTCACTTCTTTCAATCCTTTCACCTAGAATTTTGCAAAAACAAAAAAATACATACGAAATATACGTTACCCTCCTATAACACGGTTGATAGGTTCCTAAAAAATGTCGTGTTACAGAGCCAGTACAAAAACGGGGTTATGTTCCGAAAACCTATTAAAAATATTTTTTAAAATTCATATAAGCAATTTAATTTTCATTCAAATTATAAATGTATGTGTAACACAAAACGAAAAAAAAACAAAACATATTATTTTCATTTAATGTACAGTGACCCGAATTAATATTCGGACGCTCTAAAAAAGACGATAACTTTCTTAATATTGTATTGGGTTGGCAAATCAGTTCGTTCGGTTTTTGTGATTTATTCCACTCTAAAAAACCGAACGAACTTATTTGGCAATCCAATACTATACGATTTGAACTTCTTTTTTGAGAAGCTAGAGCGATTAGTTTACTACAAGATGTAAAAAGAAATTTTTTCATAAATAGCAATTGATCGGAATTGTAGAAAAAATACTGAAAGTTGCATTTTACAACTTTTTTATGTGGCATTAATTTATAAACCTTAATTTAATCAATTTCTTCCGCTATAACATTGGAATAGAGATATAAATGAATAAATTATAATTTATTTATATATATTATATTTTCATGTAAAGACACAATAATTCATTATTCTTTCCCATCATTATTTTAACCCCTTGCCGTATTTTAACGAGCCAGACTCGTGATGAAGGTTTTTAACAAAGTCAAACAAACATGAATGTTACGCGATTCGTATTAGATGAAATCAATATTTAATTGATTTAATTGATGAAAATTGTAATCAATATTTAAGCATTAAAATAAATGTAGCCATACAAAAAAAAGTAAATGTTCTCTTCTTCTACGACATTTTTCGGGATAAAAACGTTCTAATCACTGTAACTGTAAAACAGAAGGTACGGCAAGGGGTTAAGGTAATTTAGTTTTTAAATATGTTAAACAAAAATCATGCTATCCAGTGCTGTGGAAGTACAGTGTTGTACAAAGGTTTTCGCAATTTTCTTATCGTGTTAGAGCGAAACCGTGTTATAGGAAGGTTCCCTATAATGATTAAGAGGCACCGATAAAATCTTCTCGAGGGTTAGAAGTTACATATTGCGAAAGCAACGAGTATTATGTACAAACGCCGAGACATACGAATAAATACACGAGAAATGAGACGTAGGGAATTTAAAGATGAAATAAATGGAAATATATTTCCCCGACGCGAGTTTCGCAGAAGAATTTCCTCGAATTGGGTTTCCCGTCAGCCTAAACTGTCATTTGTCGATAAAATTGATATCGCCTGCGAGGCACGTTCAGTCACCGATCGAACAGATACGAATACCCGGGCGCGATTCACTGTAGGTGGGTACTCCCGGCACAGGCTCTAGTTATAGCTCCAGGAATGGTTTAAAAAAGACGAAAAACGAACGGAAAGAGGAACGACTCGCGTAAACAGCAAGTTTTAGGATCGTCGCTGAGATTGGAAACCCGTGTATTCTCGCGCATCCGGAAGGCGAATTAATTCCTTTGGAATTTCCATAGCGCCCGTTTCTTCGTGGAAATTCACCGTCTCCTTCGGGATCCTAGATTTTCCTCCACATATTTCTGATCGCCGTACCAACCGATCGTATGTAAGGATATTTCACACCCGATTTAATCGTAGCTACGTTCACACGGTATACATATCCGCAAGATCCATCCTATCTAGAGATTTAAATGTCTCCTGCCACGTCGAGCGAACAAAATTCATGAAATGCTTCCAGGGCCGCCGTTTGTAACATTTCTGATTCGCAACTGATCTTCGGTTCGAATTAACAAATAGAATGCTTGGGTAGATATGTTTCGAGTCGATGTTCACGGAGCAATTCGAGATTTTTCGGTTTTCCTTTTATTGGATTAAAATACTCGCCAGAGATGTATGGATCTTGTTGGAAAACTTTATTTTGTTAAATAAGATGACTTTATTTATTCAATGCAAATAAAGTTACACAGTGGATTAAACAGTGATCGTAATGTGAATGGAAAAAGATATAAACTGTATTGAAATAAGGTAAAGCTAATGCTGTAAGGTATAATATGCTGTGATGTGTTCTGTACTGTATTAGAGCGACGACTGACTGGTTCGTCCCTGGAAAAACCTTTGGTCCCTTTTCTTAAGTGGGGGTGTCATAAACCACTTGGGCCAGGCAACGAAATCTCTGCTCCTACGGTCGAAGTCGCACCATAGCCTGTCTGTATAATATTATCGTTGGATTCCAACAGATCTCTAACGCAGAAAACAGTTCAGCAGCCACAGTTAGTGAAATTATCAAAGGATTTTGGAGCGCTCTCCTGCAGAATCTGTATTTTTCTATTTATGCCGTTTTTCTTGCGTATGAGCGATATCGGCTACGGAATCGCACATTACTCAATTTCTCAATCACCATCTGCCACAATGACAGAATCTAAAGAATCGCATACGTTACATTTCCAAGCCGCAGCAACAAGCATCAACAATATCGAGACCCACCAACACAACGTGAAACCTTCTCCGTTCAACAAACTCCATACCACGTCCAGCCACCCCAAGTTCTTCCTGACAAAGACGTTCTTACAACGTTGGTCGCCCGTCTCACGCACACGAGATCGTATCCGTGGCACGCACAGCCGGCACAATTAAAATAAACAATGCATAAAACGTTCCTCGGTCGGCAGCGGTCGGGAGTGAACGGTTCGTTCGCCGAGCTTGCGGTTTAATTGTCCGCGAACGTCCGTCGTAAACAATTCAGGTATTTCCATCAATCCGACAGCAATTAAAATTTCAGCCCGATGCCTGGCAAGAAATATACCGGCGATTGTCGCCGTGGAACGTGCTTGAAAGAGAGAATAGCTTCGTCGTCATCGTCGTCGACGGTTTCGTTGCGGGGGTGGATGAAAAGGGGGTTGCGGAGGAACGAGATTTCATTTTCCCCCGAAGAATTTCATGCGTCCCCGGATCCCTCGGCCACAAAGCGCAAGGAATTCGCAAGAAAGTTACGACCATTTTCCGACTATCTGGAACTTCTTACGACTCTCCCTCTCCGTCTGTCGCGCGTCGCGGTGCCGCGCTACGGGGGTGGACCCGCGCGCGGCAACTTCTTTCGTTTCTTCGTCCGCGGAGTGCTCTTTAATTAGGATCGAACGGTTCCGTAAACTGCCAAGGACAAATTTAATTATTCACCCTTCCGTAACGATGATTTTAGCTTAACTATCAACGAGTTCCCTCCTCCTACCTCCGTTCGAGCCGACCCCCGAACCACCCACGCAAAATGTACGGAGATCGATTCGATGTAATTAATCAGCGACGCGCTCCAATCTTGCACAATGAAAAGTTTGAATCTCTGGCCGATCTTTATCTGAGAATTGGTCGCACGGTTTTTTATAATCGCATTTTAAATTACTGGGATTTTGTGGAACTTTTGAAGCGGCCGACAGCGGAGGTGTTAATTGGTAATGCGAAGGGCTGGTCGGTGATTGTTCGACCGTCGACAATGCTCGCAGGAGAACAATAATGCGGCGAGGTTGTTTCGCGACGATACTTCACAGCTGATATTTCTATCGGCCGCGGCCGCAGTGATCGGATTTCTTTGTGACGGTGGCACTCGAATCGACGGAACGATACATACAAACGGGTACGGCAGCAGCGGGTACAGGTTGCCAAGCCCAGGTCATCGGCCAATGCGGTTTAATTGATATTTTCGGGACAAAAGTCGGCCGCGAACCCGCTAATCGGCAGCTGCGCCGCACCAACGGATTTTCTGCTGTTCAGTTGCGCGGCGAAAATTCGTTTTCACGCACCCTACTCCACCCCTTTCCCCGGAATTTCTACTCTCTTCAACTCCCTCGTGATCAGGGAGAGAGAAAGAGAGGGGGCAGCTTGCGGGACAAGTGTAATCAATGGTTTTTGCTCGACCAGAAAAAACTATGACGACAGAGGCTGCCAGAGGGATTTACGGACTGTACAAGCTCGCCCACGCCGATTCATAAATTTACTTACCGAGGGCTGACGTATTTATTTAGCCGGAAAAATTTATGGAGATATGCCGGTCTTCGCCGAGGTGCTATAATTGCCGAAGACACTCCATTCGGAAATTTATTCCGCATGGAAATACTGGGAAACGTTGCACCTTGCCGCTGCGAATTTATATTTTCGGCTGGGGCTTGTCCTATTTTCTCTATTCGGTACCTTTTTATCGGCCTTTGGGGAAATTTTATGAGGTGATTTTTAGACCTCCCATTATTTATTCTTTTGATCTTTAATGTTTACTTATTCTAACTGGCCAATGAATAGAAATCTTTCTCTTCACTTTCTTGCCGTAATGTTTTCATTAGCGATCTCTAACTCGCAACTATTCTAAAATTAAAATCAGTGCAGATATTAAAATTCAGATGGTTGAATAAATTACTAGTAAAATTTACATTTTCATTTATATAACTGTAATCCAGCCACCGTTCGAATCAGACTCGTTTTTGGTCTCTGTTCTACAAGTCCAGCGTGCTTGAATCACACTCTCGAGGGGCGGTGGTTCTTAACAGGTTAATATTACAGAAACCGAATTCTCCGCGAAAATTCTCGCAATAGCGAAACCTTCTGCTCAATGACCTCGAAGAAATTTCTCCCACACAGTTGCCTCAGTTTCGAACTGTTCTGCAGCGAACGACCCCCTTGGCTTATAGAGAGTTCATTTAGACAGCTAACAAGAATCCCTTATTTGTATTGCGAAAGTCCATACACTAATTAAATTTGTATTCTTGCCGTACTTTTTCTACTGCTCGCAGAACTCGCGCTTTAGGCGTTCGTTATGAAATATTTCCAAATGAAACACAAGTTTAAGTTTTACTTTGCTTTATTATTTCCGATACATATTTCAAAAGCGGTACACGCGATACCGTTGTAAAAATTAATTTATTGATCAGAACACTAAGTCTCCAGTGAAATATTTTTATCTGAACATAACGAACCCTTGCGACAAAAGTGACACAAGTAAAGAGATTACGTTTATCAGAAAAAGCGAGAAACTGTTTATAACAGTTTATATTTATAAACTGAAATAAAATTTTAAAAAATGTAATATTATATCTGAAAAATCAAACTCGACATTATTGAAAATTGTTGGGGACATCATGTCAGAGCTGTGTACCAAAATGGCAGACAATTCCCAAATATTAACGATTTAAAGCATTTTGGACGAATGGGAGAATATTAGCCAAAACAGTATTAAAAGATTGTATAAATATTTACCAAACCGAATGATTAAAGTCGTTAGCTGTAAAGGAGGTCCTACAAAATATTGAGCATTGATTTTTATCGATTAATTCTGTTCTATTTCAAGTTTTTCGTTAAGTGTGCTATCATTTTGTACCTTTACATTTTGTTAATAACTTCTATGTTAAGAAAGACACACTAAAAATATGTGTATACAAAAACCTTGAATTTCTAATGTTTAATAAACAGAAATTACATTAATTTCAAAGCGTGCTATCTTTTCGTCCCGGAGTGTAACACAATATGAATCTTTTATAATCTTCTCCGCGGGAAAAGGAGGCTTTCCGCTCGCCGGTGGCTGGATCTCCGGTCAAAGGAGCACGGATCCCGCAGAAAACTGCCCCAAGCCGTAATCCATATAGATCGTCGACTAACGACGCCGCATCAACTGTAATTACAGTGAACACCTCGCGGAAAGCGAAACGCACACACCGCCACCGGCAGCGTAGCGTACGTAAAAGTGTAAACCCGCGACTTCCAAAAGAACAGTTACATTATACATCCGCGACGCCGCGCAAAACGCCGCGCTGAGCGCATCGCGAGTAATTAATTACTCGTCCGTGCCCCCGAACGAGAAACGGAAAAAAGCCGGCTTGGTAGCTCCGCGGATGTGTATTCGGTGAATTTAATTAAAAACAAGTTAAATCGGTATTCTTCCATTATTCGGTGCCGCGCGGCGGCGCGCGCGCGCGCGTTGCCTTTGATAAGTCGAAAGAACATTCATCCGAGAGTTGTGTTTCCTCTTTTTCTGTCTATCCCTCGTTTCCTCCTTCTCTCTCCCTCTTTTCTGCTTTTTTCCTCTCGTGGACACACAGCAAGAGAGAAAGAGATAGAAGGATGAGAGAAGGATCAAACAGGCCGTCGCTATGACATCTCGACGGTCGCGACTCCCGATCCAAATTTTCCTCTAACGCCCGGTGTCGCAAAAACGTTCGCATATCCACTGAACAAACTCCACTTTGATCCGTTTCCCGTGCGACGCAGTCGGAGGTCTCATAAATCAGAGAGACGCGCACAACCTCGACCGAAGTCGTATACGAACAAAATTGCAAGCGTTTCCAGGACTCCGCAGGACTCCGTGGCGCGGGTCCTTTGCCATTGAACGCCGCGCACCGGTCCATTTTTTTCGAGAAAGTGCAACCAAAAATCTGTAATGCTAAACCCACCACTACCAGTCAAAATGGCCGGTTTCTGATTTTTTATTTTACAATTATTGAAATAGTAAAAACGATTTTATTTCATCTCGACACCTTCGAATACTTTTTATGCTCACTGTACTGTAGATTTTTTTTTGCCTGCGCCAATGATTCTTCCATAGTGTTTGCTTCCCACCAATATTGAATACAATCGCGCGAGCTCGAACATTCCGGAAATCCGTACAATATACGAGACTCGCATTCTGACGAATTTTAACGAAGAATATGATTCCGTGTCGGTGTCGCAGTTATTGATCAAATTTAGATTCAATTAACACTGGAACCCGCGGATAAATGACCCATTTTGAATCTGACACTTTAGAATAATTGAAAAGTGCTTCTATTGCGAAATTATCGAACAAATTAATTGATATTCGAGCGCGCGGTACATACAATAAAACTCACTCGGGATTTCAATATAACTGATCCATTCCTTCCGATCTATGAAGAACGCAGTGAACCAATAAAAGAGCATGGCTCCAATAAATTTACTCCGAAACTTGTTCGCTTGTATTTCCCTTTTAATTCGATGAATAATTCTTCCGATAAAAGAGCATGGTTTCAATATGTTCAATCTTGGTGAACGTTATAGAATTTTCAAATTTTTATTGCGATTTATTGAAGATGGTTTGAGAAGCTTCTAGGAAGACAATTAGAGGCAGATAATCGAGAAAGCACAGTATCACAAAATATAATGTTGACTTTCTACGTTTGCCATAGAGAATACTCCCGGTGCGGAGACGAGGAAAAACGGAGGAAAGAATTGAATTCAAGCGCTGCTAATTAGCTACTTTTTCCGACTCGCGGAACAGTAATAACGACGTCCTATCACGGTTCTCGAACGGTTCGAGAAAAGAAACAAAACTCGAAACGAAAACGACGCGACGGTTTGAAATCGGTTTTTGATGCAAGCAAATCGCGCCGCTAAAAGACAGTATTACCCGGGGATATCCGCCGCAGAGATAAAAGTGATCCCTGTTGCGTACACACACGCTTCTTTCCCCCCCTCCGTTCCTCTGTTTTTCGCGTGTTCCCATTTTTCGCGTTCTGGTTTTTTGCAACCGGTCGCCCGAGCATTATCAAACTTCGCGGACTGGTCCGATATTATACATCGGTGCCGCAAATCACACGCGTGTTTTACCGAGTTAAAGATCGCCGGGCACAACCGGCCAACGCAAAACATACCGAGAGAGCTGCGACACGCTCTATTTAATCGCGCACTCGCTTTGGTTGTACGCACGAGCAAGCAAGCGGGTCCACTTTCTGGCCCGAGATATTTCAACGATTGTGCAACCGCCTCTCTAATCGGCGACGCACTTTTATCGCGGGCTTCAAGGTGAAATAGCATAACCGGGGAACTATGGCGCAGCGATCTTCAAAAATCTGCGCTGAAACTGTGCCAGTGCCGATTAACGCTAAACCTACCGAGCCTTAAAAGAAACTGGTACATGTTCCCTTGTCAAAGTGACAAGATTGATTTTATTTAGACATTTTAGGTAATGTGTGTGTGTGTGTGTGTGTGTGTAATGTATGAAAATCATGAGAATCATTGTATTTATTGTAAACGAGATATAAGTATGCGTTCAATAAAAACAAGGAGAATGAGTTTGTGGATAGAGCTGGGGAAAATAGTATTTTAAATCCCAACAAAAAACATCCTGTAAACAGGAGCCAAGTTCCTATGGCCGTAAATAGTTGTGAGATCAAACAAAATACGGCCAAGTTCGTTAGCTTAGAAATACCTTTTGCAATACTGAAAAAAGCGTTTGTCAAAATTAGTTTAAAAGAAGGCTATTTAATTTTTAAAGAGTTACATGGAGGGCTAAATTATTCAAACTTGGCTGCTACCTAACACCTTTTATGGCCATTTATTTTTTTTTTGTTGGAAAACTTTATTTTATTAAATAAGATGACTTTATTTATTTAATGCAAATAAAGTTACACAGTGGATTAAACAGTGATCGTAATGTGAATGGAAAAAGATATAAACTGTATTGAAATAAGGTAAAGCTAATGCTGTAGCGTAAAATATGCTGTGATGTGTTCTGTACTGTATTAGAGCGACGACTGACTGGTTCGTCCCTGGAAAAACCTTTGGTCCCTTTTCTTAAGTGGGGGTGTCATAAACCACTTGTGGGCCAGGCAACGAAATCTCTGTATCGTTGGATTCCAACATTTTTCCGTTTACGAGGCGTAATTTGCATTATTCGGCAGCATGTAGCTATGAAAATAGCTACATGCGCAGTTGTATGCTTCCGAATAATGCAAATTACGCCTCTAAAACGAAATAATAGGACTTGTTACTGAAAAACACCGTGTTTGTATTATCGAGAAATGAGAAGGCGAATCCCGCACCCTTGCAATCCTGGAAAAAGGAGTCTACTCCCATAAGACTTTTCGTCCCCATGCAATTCGACCTTGAATTACGCACCCCACCACACTTGTTGTTCGCCTAGGTTTGACACGTCTGCGAGCCGCACGTATTCAACTAAATCCATCCGGCGGTTAGACCACCGACAGAGACAAGAATTCTGCATTCTAGTCGCGTCTGATTTTCGCGATTCCCACGGGACGGGAATTACCGAGACGCGATCCTGCGAGCCGTTGAACCGACGACATCGAAAGATACTACTCGCCAACGAACAGTCCTGTTTCCGCTTAGGCGAGCGGTGTCCCCTCGCTCTTCCGGGATGAATCCTCGCGCGAACAATCATACGAGAGCAGACAGCTAATCTCGAGTCTGAAAAGTTTTGCCCGGCGAACAGTATCGAACCGGCTTAATTAAAATCGATGCCGACCCGCCGCTGCCGGTGTATTAAGGGAAGAAAAGAGAACGGGGGGAACCGTCCCGCGAAAGGAATAATACGGATATTAATTTCATGTTTATCGACCCCTTGAATTTTGTTGCTTATTAAATTTATGGATACTTCGCCGATATGGGGTATCGGACGCATGCAGTAGGTTGTAAACAGGTTTTATGTAGAGTTCCGATACTTTCCAGCTTCGACGAGTTCAGCGGCTTCGGAGTTTGCTGGTTTCCGTGAATAGTTGATTGAAAGATGTCTGGACGTGGTTTAGCGAAGACTGCTATTAGCTTGGGCCAGAACTGTTTTCCGTCTTCAGTTTTCATATTTTTCTAGCTGCAGAATATTTGATAGTCGGACTGCTGATCTTCATGGGAAATACATATTTTGTGGGAAAAGGAAGTTCATGAGTTTCTTCTTTCAATCATTTGAAAATGCGTTGAACACATTACAAGATTATTTACGACTTAATGAAAGTATTCGTTCAATGGATAGGAGTACTTCGGTTTGTCACTGTATATATTTTACTGGACGTTGTGTAGAAAGTACGAGAAAGAACTTGACTAAAAATACATGATAAGATTTAATACAAGTTGGTTTTACTGTTTATCATAAAAACTATCACTTTTTAGCTGATTTTAGAACGATAGTGTGAAGAAAGTAAATGAGAAAGTCAGTCTGGGTTAAGTAGGAGGCTTGTTTTTCCTTGTCGTCGAAACAGGATCATCGAACGATTCTAATCTCGGCAAGCACGAGTTTCTTCTAAATGTAAATTGAAATGTAGCCGATAGTTAAAAAATTTAAAAAGAGGGACCGCGCCTAGTAAACAAAGATTATTGTACTCGTATTTGCATTAATACATCGGAAGCACGGACAGTCGTATTTTTCCGTGAATCGCGTAATAATTGAATGCAAACAATCGCCTGATTGCAAAATCGATGCCGTCAATATTTGCGTGAAAAAAGAAATGTTCTCCTGGCGAGCAAAAAGGGAGTCACGTTGTCGATATCAAATTCAATAACGCACGTGCTCGATCATTATTTAAATTTCATTTGCCGTTAAATGAAGTTTGAAACACGGTCTGCTAAATATTTTAGCCGCAGCCGTGGAGCTGCGCGAAGTATTGTTCATTGTTACACCGATGATGCAGTTTTGCGGTATCGGCAATGCTGTTTTTTTTCAGCGACGCGTTTCGCCCGCAGAATCGCTGTAATTCCGAAACGGTCAGAAATCAATATCATTTTTCACGACTCGGTCGAAATTGAATCGGTGGAAAAACAGCAGCAACAAAAGGAAACGCACACATTAGTTAGCCGATGACGTCAGACACGCGGCTCGGGTAAAAAATATCTCGCGGAGCCTTCGTTTAACGCTCGAAAACCGTGCTCCCATTTACGAGAGTAGCCGAGTTATCACCGATTCCTCGTAAATTTTTATTGGCCGGCGAGTTCGGTTTTTCGACGAACGGTTCACCGAGTTCGACGAACCCGTATTTCCGATCGGCGCATTCCAGGACTGTAACGCGCCGGAAAAACGAAAATCCGGATGTTCAACAGGGATTTCAAGATTCGACAGTTTTCCAGTCTAGCTTCGGCATCGATAATTATTTTTAATTGTTAGATATTCATTGGGGAGATTCGCCTTCATTTTTACCACGCTTATATTAGCTTGCCGAGTTGTCGTTGTATGCGTCAAATCTTGTAATCGAATTTTAAACCACTTCACGATGAGCTGGAGACTTGAAACTTTAAACATACCTCAGAACCGGATGACAATGCAATATTAAAAAACAAATTTTAAAAAAAACTTTGCGTTCAGGAGAAAAAAACAATTTTGATATTAATCGTTACACCTCGTCGCGAGGCACTAGGTAGTACGTTATCGCGTTCAGCGATCCCCACTCCACGCGCCAGCGCTCCCTACTCCACTACGCGGTCCCACTTCAACTCATCTCCACTCCACTGACCCATTTCGCACCGAAGAAGCTCAGGTTGATTGATGTGTTCCGTTCATTCAGTTCCATTTCGGACAATTTCGGACTCCATCAAGAGACGTCGCTTCTCAGAGTCATCCCCTCATTCTATCTTGCGTTTCTATATTTTACTATTCCATACCAGTATTACTATATCTTGAATTCCATTTAAAAAGACTAAAAAGTAGAAAATAAAAACAATATATAAAAAAGAACTTTTTAAAAACCACGCTTATATTAAAATGCACTAAAAAGGAGAAAGTCATTTTTTTAGACATTAGTGACTATAAATAAAAGCGTGGATCCCCACGAAGATTACGTCAATATAGTTTAGCGCTCCACGCTTTTATTTATAGTCACTAATGTCTAAAACAATTATTTTCTCCTTTTAATATAAGCGTGGTTTTTAAAAACTTCTTTTTTATATATTTTTATTCTGATCACATTAGTGATTTCGAACAGCAACGCGCGAAACAATCGGAAATCGAATCGACAGATCCAAAAGGTTTCGCGACGTTTTCCGGTTTACCTTTGCTGTGGTAATTGTCCGTAATCGATAGAAAGCCATTGGAGATCGACCGCACAACCTCTAGTTAATTATTTCCAATTTCCTTTGTCAACGCTTTATCCAGGCGTCCGTCTTCATCACAGCTTATATAAACGATTTGGAATAATTACGATCTTGATGCTTCCACAACATCATCAGGTTTATTTTCGGTGGTCGAAATTATTCGCGATTATTAGAAAACGATAGCAAATCGATAGAAACTTCCGAAGTCCCCTTTCGACGCTTCGTCGGCTCGTTTAAATTTTATTAGGACTGTCATACCGGCTTAAACCGTGACGTTCGCAACACAGAGTTCCGGATCAGCTATATTAATTATCTTCCCTCTCATTTGGACACCGGAATTACCTTCCACGAGCTACTAATAACGAATTAATCTCTCGTTTTAATTCACTCGCCGGTAGAAAGTCGAATTTATTTAGTCCAATCATTCAAGATTCGTTCCGAGATTCCATTAAACAATTTAAACAGGAAATGTCGAATGTTCTTGCTGAAGAGGATTCTATGTTTACTATCTTTAAGTACCGATAATTTCAATACATCGTCTTGTATAGAATGACAAAATCGGACTATACAAATGTGAGCATTCTGGTAATTGCCTAGTAAAGATTTATCATCTGTCCCGCTTGAAAAAAATTAACAAACACACAAAAGTGAAGATGACCACCCTGAAATTGCACCCCGAACAATCCAGCACCCGTAACAGAGGAGAAAACTAGGAAATCCGTGCGTCCAAAAATTCGATGCTGCCTAGTCGAAAGAAAGCGGATGCTGAGAAGAAAAGTTTTTTGGGAGGAAACCTCGGCAAGATTACCAGGGATGTAAATCCATGCAAATAGATGTGCCCAGGGCGCGCTTAAACCGTAGAATGGCATAAGGACCGAAGGGGTTGGCGGATCGACGCGAAGCCTCGGAGTTCTCCCTGAAGATACTTCGGGGATTCCGAATCACTTGGAACGATTACTTCAGCAGTTACTCGACAGCGTCCTACATGAGCGTGCGTCATACGCGATACCTATGTACCCTATCCTCTCTCGCACATTATGTAAACTTAGGGAACTTCGAAGAGAAAGAGGAAGAAAGACAAGACAGAGTAGAGACGAAGAGCGATCGGCCGCTTTTCCCAGATACCGTCTACGATCTCGGCTGGTCCTTTATCTATTTACTTTAGCCGCCCCAGCGACTTGGCCTCACGATTCACCGTTCCATTCTGCCATTTGTTCGCTCGCGCTCAATTTAATGCGACTACTGGCGGGGGGTGCGACCCCGTGAAAGGTGAAGGTGAAAGGGGGACACAGAGAGCGATTTGATTTCGTAAAAATGGCCGGCTTGCGACTGACTCGAACCTCGGATGAGTGGATGAAATCGTCCCCTCGAAGCTCGGGACTTTCTGAAAATCTTTCAAGCTTCGAACCCGCGTTCTTTTTGGTCCCGCGATGCCATTGTGCCTCGGAAAAGTGTTTACTCGTGACGCTTTCACGTTCGGACATTTTTGTAATAAATAATCCACTGACCAGGCTCGTAGTTGCTGTGGAAAACGATTCGGCAGGGTGGATTTATAAATTTCTCGGAGACAATGTCTTAAAATAAATGTTTGCTTTTCGAGTGCAAAGGGATAAATGTTTAGCAATTCCCGATATAATTTCAGTGTCATTATCAGCGTTATCCCGGGCATCGGCGCGGCAGCTCCGTTCAGCCGGTTTAATTTAAAATCCCGGGCGATCTGAAATTTTCTCCGGAGGGATTCACGATCAGGAGAGGGTTGTTTTCCCGTCGTTCCTCGAATGACGTAATTCCCGCAGGTCGAAGGCGCAAGTTAGCTCTCGCACGGGGCGCAAGAAGATAAAACGGTATAGCTCCGGGGCACACGGCAGACAATTTCCTTCGAGAGACGGGCCCGGAGACGAGCGATGGCTCGGGATGCGTGTCACTTTCAGAATGCGAGATCGAAAATCAATTTCCGGTAAACGAAACGGAAAACAAGGATTTGACGGGAACATTACGCGCGAATACGACCGGTCCGTGTCCATTACGTAGAGAGCGGAGTCGGCCAGCCAACCACCTCTCGGACACTTGTATCACGGCAATTTTCTTGTCGCGTTCGATTTTCTTCTTCTGCCACGGTCGCTGCCGGGGAAAACCTCTGACAAATTGACGTAACCGGTTCTCTCTTCTTGTTACGGTTTACTTGGGCAACGGGGATATTCCAACGGGTATCAGGGAACGACGATCGTTACCACTTAAGCCTAGCTATTCCTCGCGATTTTGCTGCGTCTTGCGTTTCGCGACAGATTTCGTCTAGTCGGTACCCTTAAAAAACGGGACGAGCTTTCTTGAAGGTTGCTGTGGAATAGGATACAGGTTTTTAAGGGAATGCGGGCTTTCAAGATAGGTAGATACTGTGTGTAATGTCACAGAGGACGTTTGTCAGAGGAGAGACGACAGCGCCAACACAACTCTGGATACGTCTACACTGAGAAAAAAATCCTGTCGAAACAAAAAAAATATATGTTGATTCAATAAGATTTACTATTGAATAGTGCCAATATCATATGAAATTATTTTAATATTTAATACTATCGAATTTCAATAGCAAAACTCATTTCCGCCAATCATATAAGCTAATAGCTTGACCATCGATGTTTTCAAAAAAATAAGATATTGCCTCAAACCAATTCCAGTATAAATCGATACATTCCTCAAATTTTTTTAACAACATATCTGATTGAAGGAAAAAGAGAAATATTACGAATAATAATGTACGGTATTGAATCGAATAATATCCTCAATCATTTCATGATAGACAATTCAAATACATCACGATTTGCTTCTAAATTTCATACTATTGAAAAGAATACATTGATATTCATCGAAGTAAAAAAATTACAATAACACGCGTGTTATTGAAGTAACTACTTTTTTTTCTCAGTGTAGGTTTGACTATCCTTAAAAAACGAGCGGAGCTTTCTTGGGGCTTGCTGTGGAATCGGACACACGTTTCGGAGATAGGTAGATAGAGAAATAGAGTCAACAGAGATGCGTAAACGAGTAGAGTGAAGAAGGAAAAGGAGAGAATGGAAGTCGAATAGAGGAAAAGAAATCACACGGTGAATTAGGAAATCTTTTCCGTGTCGGAGCAGCCAGAAAGGAAATTCGTTAGGGATTCGCGCCAGCCATCATCAGGTTCGGTAGCCTTCGATTTAACGACCGCGTGCCATAATGCGAGATACTTTTTCTCGAACCGTCGGATAACACGAGGATCAGGCGAGAATCGGGGGAGTAGGCTGAATATAAGAATCAGATCGAGCGTCTTGCCTTCGATCACGGTCTCTTCCGGTCATTAGATTCCTGTCTTCTGGAGCGATAAAAGGGAGGCAAGAGAATGGCGTCCAGATCGTTAGCGAGATACGCCCCCGTTCGCCCGGAACACAACGATAAAAGATCGAACGGAGAGAAGAGAGACCGCTGTTCTACGTTTTCAAGGCGACGCGACGCTACGTGTTCTAAGCATAAGCTCGCGCCGAGATGCCTCGGTAAATCGCTCGACCTGACTGGGAACTGTTCTATATATCGTGATGCTTGATCGAACAATGCTGCCAGGCTTAAAAGACTTTTCTCTCTCTCCCTTGAAACCGCCGACTACGTTTCAGACAGCATTTTTAGGCGACAGGGATAAAGGGCTCAGATTCGGCCGAGCTAAAATGCCGGGGCTGTTGAAAATTGGAACGGCGGAGTGGACCTGGAACGCGTTCAGCAAAACTGCGCATCGTCGGAAACGGCATTAAAACGGTCTTGATGAAATTTAGGTGAGAAATCGCTCCCGAAATAATTGACACAGTTATCCAATACAATTCAACCTCCTCAAAAAGAATGAATACAGGCACGTCCACCTCGAATCACTCTACAACCAACGGGGGAATATTGAATATAAAAATGTAGGAGGGATCAGAACGGTCGATTTAGTTGAAGGATGTCATTTCTAGCCCCGAAAATTTCGTCTCTTCCTAGCGGATGGATTCGTTGCATCAAGGGTTGAATCAATGGCGCGCCATTCTTTACGATTACGCCCGCGTCCGCGTCTTGTCGATTTAACGCTCCGGGGGGAGATGTTACACGTTCACGATCGAAGGGAATCGCAGCAGCTCGGCCCCTCTGGGCGATGGAGAGAGGAAGCGATGGCGAAAAGACGCGTGAAATTGTCGTGATGTCGACGATTTCGTCGATCTCTCGCGTTAAACATGCGAACATTACCGCGAGAGTGGCTCGGGATCTCATATGGCGGCTCGAAATTCCCGATCCGCAATTTCCTATCCCATTCGCTTTCAAGACGCCCGCGCCTCGCTACCTTCCGGCGTTCCTAACTGTTTCCTCCTGTACCGTTCATCGGATCTCCCGACGCTGATCCGATCGATCGGAAACAGGACTGGCTGCTCTTCCTCTTTTTCGATCTACGGAAAAATCCGCGAACGATTTTATTGAACGCAAACGTTACATGTACATTTTTGTGTACGTTATTAGAATTTATAGATTGGGAAATTATTAGCCAATGTTTTCCATAGCCGGCTTTCAGTGTAGACGCAAAGAATCTGCTCCCCTCTTTTGTGAATGATTTTTAATGAAAAACTCGCATTAGCTCGTACGGCTCCCACACCACCAATCGGAATTTTTTGGCATCGAATGAACAGCGATAATCAGCACCGCTGTAGTATGTACATACCTCGACTCCCTTTTTTTCGAGGACCAGGCTGCAGCCGACCATCGACATTGAAACATTGTGTACAAAACTAAAAAACATTTTTCCATCGGCAAATCATGGTGTATAGATGTAACCAGAAACCTAAATTGGCGGGTGGAAGTCCCAATCGATCGAACATTTCGGTAACTGCATCCACGAACCGAATATACGTTTGTGAAATTCCGGTGAACTGTCCTGGAGAAATGAAAATAAAAATGTTGTTGCGATTCTAGGAACGTTCCGCCAGTTCCGATACACAACATTCAAAAATCATATAGTATCTATAGATATTATTTATTGTGAGTCGACAAAATTTGTTGAAAGATTAATTTACCTAACAGCGACACTATTTAGCAAAGCATTCCGACAAATCTATGAACTCTCGCACTCCAGAAATTGTCATTTACTGAAAAATTGCTTTCTCCGAGATTTCACTCCGCCGGGAACTGCAGTATCGTGGAAATCGTTGCATCGAGAGGATTTTCCATCGCGTACTTTACTCGGAACAGCCGGTCCTCGGTTGAAATGTTTCCGGAAAAATGTGCCCGATACGTCCCGGGGATTTTGATAAAGATTATTGAATAAATCGAGGCCTTTCACGTCGACGTAGCTCGAGCCCGAATCAAAATAGAAGCTCCTCCCTTTTCCACGAGATGGGCGAGACTCTTGTTCCTCGTTTTGTTTGTTCAATTAGCACGGTCTCATTTAAAATTCCAGTTTAAACGGTCGCCTGAATAGATAAGACGCTCGACGCTCCTTATATTTTATCGCTGGGGAGATAAAGACATAAAGCGATCGGTGAATCTTTTATTTCCCGTGGCTCTCTCGATCATGCCGAGCTAATCGATCGAGCGATTCCCGATCGTCGAGAGGAGCGAACCGAGAATTTTCCCTCGATGAATTTTGAACGTTTTCGACGTCGCTCGTGCGGGTTAATTAAGAAATACACCCGGAGCGACGGTTTCGAATGAAATTTCCATCGGTGTGACCAGCTAGCCCCCCGAGCAACGTCGTTTTCTTTACCGCTCCCGAAAGTCTCCCATTATTCCGTCTCGCGGTGAACGTACAGTTATATTTGGATTTACATAATTCCCCGCAGTCGAATCTTGCCGTGTATTCTCAATTTGAGCTGCCGCGAAGTAACTCGCCGAAAGTTTCCGCGAACTTCGCGAACCGTACCCCCCGTATATTGAAACGAAAATATTCTACTCGGCCGCGGCACCCGGGTATAATAGTTGGAAAGAACAGTTCGGAATAAACCGAGCGCGATGACGAATCCCTAATGGGACTCCATCGACGCACCTTTTATTCCTCGTTTCGTTTCATTTATCAGCTTTTTAACGGCAACTTTTTCCACCGAGAGCAGTCCGTTTAAAAAATCCTGCGCTCGCAGTTCTTTTTTTTTTTAGCCAGCTAACGAACAAACCGAATGAAAACTTTCCATACCGACTTTATCGGATGAACCGTGGGCAACGGGAAAATATTTTTTTTTAATCCAGAATACTGGCAATTTCCCCGATTTGCAGCTGTATATTTAATCAGATGATTTCGATTCTCAAAGAAAATCGATTGAATATGGTAGGAGTTTTTGAATAATGTTTGTTTGAAAAAATGGTTGTATTGAATCGAATTTTGGTGAATGGTTTACCATACACACCTTGATACGCACGAAAATATTTCTTTTTTCATTTTATTGACTTTGAATGCATACATATTTCTCTCAAATTGCATTTATTGAAATTAATAATAGTGTTTGAAAGCAAGTCGAGAAATTTGTATAATCATTCTGTTGAATACGCTTATAATAGGAGAAAAATCTCATTTTCCAGCATTTTTATTTCACAAAATGCTGTTATCTGCAGCGTTGTAAACAACCTTTGCATTTTTCGTCAAAACATTATTTCGTTTCATACGGAAACGAAAATTGGATACCTAAATAAACGAAATGAAGATCGGACTACACGGAACAAGCTCTAGGATGCGAGGATATATTTTTACACCAACAACAATAGAATACTGCTGTTTTTCGCTCCGGTGTATTTTTAGAACAACGCGAGCGCATACTTTAAATAATTAAAATTCACAAATATATATGTTTCGTCAAACACAATTATAATTATACCACCGGCGGCTGTGAGCATGCGGGATAATTAAATGGAACATATAGTCCATATTATTCCGCGAATGAGAACATGAATTTTATATGCTGAGAGTAATGATGAAGGATGCTCGTATATGAATGTTTCTATTTTTCTTTTTGCTTCAATGGAACGTTTCTTTGTGCCTCTTTTTAAACCGGAGTTGGGTCAATTATGTTACACGCAAATTATGTTGCACACGGTATTGCGGAATTAGGACGCCTTTTCGTTTCTTTGAAAACCTCGGCCTTATTCCCACCGAGAAAACAAGCATGCAGCGAGTAAAAAACTCGTGAAGCACAATTATTGCAGGATACCTACCTTTAACACTAAACCTGGCGAGCTTTAAGAGTAACTGCTCCCTTATAAAAATGACAAGATTGATTTTATTTAGACTTTTAGGTAAAAATTGAATTTTCAGAAGAGTTGGAATTAAATGGAGAATTTATTTGATCAATTTCTGAATTTAGGAAAAGTGGAATTTTTAATTCGAGGTGATAGTTTGTCGTACATTTGTGTTTGTCGGAAAATCATGACGCTCCGGTTGTCAGCAGTTCAGTCGAAGACCTTTTCCCTTCGATTTCTGACCAGACAGGAAGCCAGGAAAGACGACCAAATCAACTGCAAAAATACCTCCAGTTAGAAGTGCCTTTCATACGTCAAATTCCGGTTGGGCATGCCCCAGGGGCTAAACTACATCATCTTTAGTTCCAGACATAGAACTGTCAACCTTTCTAACGTAATCGGAACAGTACGCGTAGTGCTCCATAAAATGAAACGACAGACACAATAGTATCTATTATCAAAACGCATGAATTTTTCTTGCAACTGTCTTTGACGTGCCTGTTCCGATTTCAACCGCACGACGTGCTCGGCAAACGATGCTTCAAAATAAACCGACGACTCTTTATTGAATTCCAGATCGTTCCACTTTTTAACCATTGTAGCCCATCAAATTTTCACAGCGTACATACATCAATATTTAACCTCCTCGTATCTTGTCAGATTCATCATCAAGATTTCGAACTGGAGCCGTTAACCCTCATATTGCAGTCAGTATTCGTCTCGTTTTAATCTCACTGATACCACTATTTTGCAAATGTTAGTCAAACGATCCTGGAGGACTCGGAATAAACCCATCGAGAGGTTGATCAATCTGGGGAACGAAAAATAGCGTTTAGCGTCGTTAAAGACAGTTATTTGCTCGCTTTTACGACAAAGATCTCAAGCCGCTCGCATTCGGCGGCGATACTTAAAGGAAATTAACCTATTACAACGGTGTTCTCGTTAAGGGTATTAATTTTCCCATGGCCACAGCGCGACGCAACCTGCCATCGGGTTAATAAGCCCCGCGAAAAATGCATTAACTCATTGCTGAGCACAAGCGCCTGGTCTTTGTGTCGTGTTCACGTTATAAGTATCGCTACTTCCATCGCTGCCTTAGACGAACGTGATCTTACACCGCCAATTAGCTTGGTTATCTCGTTATCATTAAAGATGCACTTCCGAGAGAACGGAGAATAGCTGAACCCAGTGACTTGACGGCTTTAAAAATTCATTTTCAATTAGTCTACCACTAGCTAGTCTCCGGCTCTAGCCCATAAAAATATATCAAATTCGCTATTTTCCCAAAAATGTAAAAACCGGCGTCGTCTAACTACCCAGTCACGCGGTTTCGGTAAAAAAAATAATTTCGCCGAGAGGAAAACCGGGAACCAACGATGGAATTGAATAAAGTGGGTTACAAACACTTCGACCACGGTTGAGCAAATAAGAAAATGGCCGTTGGGTCGTGGTGCACGCAAGATTTGCTTTTGACCGACTGAAAAAACAGTCCAGGGCTCGGCCCCAGAGACAAAACGCGTGTATCGATCGAAATCAATAGCGGACGGTGTAAAACGTGCAAAAAAAAAGGAAGCGAGGAGAGGAGGGCTATACAGAAGAGAAAAAATGGGAATGAAAACAAGGCGAAACCGCATTGCACACGGGTTCCGGGAGCGGAATACTTCTGGGGGCCGCGCGCCGCGGCGGACCGGGCCGTTTTCAAACGCGTTGAATACCGGTTCGTCGCGTTCGTTTAAACGATCATCATTCCCGCCGATATCGAATCTGTTCTGTTGATATTTTTACTTTTCGACCGACACGCTTTGCTGCGGTCGCCACGGGCTCTGCTATCCCCTATCGACAGGGTTTACCTATCACGAGTACCTCTTCGAAACAACAATACCATGGCCAGTTAACGCTCCTCGCTCATTCCGGCCATTGTTGCGCCGGCTGCACGCTTATGAATGGCTCCCGGTGGTCGTTCCGCAAAAAAATCCGCAGGGTTCTCTATCTACCTCTCCCTCCATCTTCCTCTCTCTCTCTCTTTTTCTCTTTCTGTTTCTCTCACGAATACGAGCTTGAAATACGAGGAATTCGCTTGATTTACTGTCAGAACGACTGCTCAAGTATCATCCACGCTGCCGTTCATACGGTCCACGCGAAGTTGAATTATGCATCACGTGTATCGACGCTGCGAAATATTTATCACGAAATGCGAAACATTCGGATGTTCTAATGGAACCCTCTCCGGTGGAGGATTAATACAAATTACCTATAAACTGGCGAATATTTCTAGCCGAATGTATTTACTTCGGCACTTCGATGACCTGGTTTTTGCGTTCGAATATTGACTGATTAAAGGGAGGGACTTTTTTGAGATCGTTTCGGCGTAGAAATAACTGGATTGCGCACTTTGTATAGCGAACAGAGCTATTTAACCGGTTGCACTCCGAGCTACTTGAACTCGCAAAATGAAACATTTCTTCCGACCGAGAATAATTCCATTCTGTATGGTTCTTTCATTTTATGCATATGCATTTATATTATGCATATTTAATTATAAAACATATTTAATAATATAAACAAAATTTTGTATAATAGTACAGCATTTAATGGTGACTCTGAGTCACCACTCGAGAATGCTAAAGGCCAAATAGAATATTTCCTTGCTGTTTCACAGTTTTCGAAAAAATGGATCTCCCTGAAAACGATATCCCGGATCCACACGCCGCGCCGCGCTCCTGTTTCACCCAATAAACAACGTTCTCCCGTTGCCACGGGATTACGAGAACAAAACGAATAAAATAGAACTGGTGGATCACAGTTCCCGCGCCATAATGCGAGCTGCTGCGTCGCGGTCTCGCACGCTTCGACAGTTGCAAGTCGTCGCCGGAGTCAAAGGGGTTAAATCAGAGCGGAAGTTCGAAAGTTTGACGAGAGGATGAAAGGGAGACGCAGGGGGTGGGTTTTCCCGGGTAACTATTAAGAAGCGACAGGTCAGCGACAGTGCATCGTAACGAGACCTCAAGCTTCATCAGACGCTCACGAGAGAGAGAGAGAGAGGGAGAGAGTGCTTCGCCGGAAATTCCGTTCCCGCCGTGAAACTTGAAACTCCCGTGGCCCTCCATGAGACGCGTATTACCTTAATTCGTCCCCTGGCCGAGGGGATATACCGTAGGCAAAGCGTATCGGGCAAGGACACACGACGGGCAGGGACCGATGACCCATGGTATGCGGGGGTTATCGTAAGGCATTCTTGGTCGGTTTGATTTAGTGGTTCCCCCCGTAGTTGCTGTGGTAACTTACCCGTTATCTGGCCCCGGCTACCTATAGCCCAGCCCTCGGTTACGTGGGAACTCGTTTTCCGGCCACAACTTGTCCGCGGATACACGCACGGATCTTTACCCGGGCGAAATACAATCACTGGAAGACGCGTTTCACCGGTACACCAGCGCTACGTGATAAATTATCCGTGGCTCCATCCAGATACTCTCGATGCACCCCCCCCCCCCTTCCCCGAAGAATTTCATTCGGGCACTTGCGTTTTTTTTTCTTCGCGAAACTTTTGTTTCGTGTTCCACGCTCGTGTAGCTTGTCGAAGGTATTTTATTCGAGCGATTCTTTCATGAATAGAGAATCGTCAAGATGGGATGGAGTGGAATTTATAAAACATCGCTATAACCATCTCAGTATAAATAGCATCAACCAATTTTTGTTACGCATATATTATACATATCTTCGAATCCGACGTAAATCAATTTTTAGTCAAGAAAATAACTACAGTGGAACTATTGTTCGGAGGTGGCAAATTTTGCTCGGTATACGACATCAATTTCTTGTGTGAATTTTGCGTCATTTTTAAATAATTATCTCGGACGAAAAATCAACACTAGAACTACCGAATGGGTCAAAATGACTGGTTAATATGTTTTTCTGAGAAATGTTTTCAGTGAACTACTTTACTGAAGCACATACTTAAACAAAACTCAAACGAAATCTAAATAAATGCAATTTTGTCATTAATATAAGGCAATGTATGCCACAATTGCGTTTAGTGCTCGGTAGTTCTAGTGTTAAATTAATAATCAATTACATTCGGAGTTGATGTATTATTAATAACCAATTATATTCGGAGTTGACGTATTATTAATCATCAATTGTATTATTGATGTATTATTATAGATGTATTATTGATCATACAAGTAAGGATCAGTAATGGAATTATTGATGAGGTCGGCGTATGATCGCTAAGCTCGCGAAGACACAACACGGAGAGAAGAAAGAAAATGATTTTCGTATTTTAGCATTAAGCAGAGTTTAAATTTGAAAAATCTATAATGAAATCTCATTTTTTATTTATGTATTAATTTAAACAGTGTTTAATTTGTTTTACAACCCCATTAATGTACATATAATATAAATAAGAGTTTCTTTCTACATGAGAACGGATTAATCATTTTTACATTACTTCTTATGGGAAAGGTTGGTTTGGTATACGTCCTACTCGGTACAAGTCCAAACATCAGGAACGGATTAAGGTCGTATACCGAGGTTCCACTGTACTTGAATGCAAAGTAGATATCTGCTAGTGTAGTAGACACCTTTGTTTATAGTTCGAGTATTAAATTTAAAGATTTGAGATTGTCAGTACTGTATGTATAAATGTAATGTAAATGATCTGTTAAGATACATAAAGTGCCATCTGATCTTCGAGGCCACGCTCCAATTGCAAGGCGCGTCGAGACCTCTTCCGGTCCGCTTGCATATCCGCTCGAGATTATAGTTAGCGAGGCGTGTTGATAGAGCGGACGCGGGCTCGCCGCCGAAAAGCCGCAACACAGGATTTCGAGATTCGAGATTCGAGAAAATCCCGCATAGCCTCGGACCGTCTTAAATCAGCCCCGTAGGAGCCCCAAGAACAATATCGGCGTTTCTCAAAGCTGTGGCCGCTGGTGAAATGGATTTCCGCGTGTGCACATTGGGAAATCAAGCCGACAACTTGCCGCTGCAGCGTATCCGATCGCGTTTTTATCTGAATCCACGGACGGATCGATCCTGGGCGAGCAAAAACCTGTTACTGCTTCGAGCTAGCCAACACCCGAACGTCTCTCTCTCTCTCTCACTTCTGAGTCTCTCTTATGAAAATGGACATTTCGCACGTCTGCCTCGAAGATCTGCATAATTCGTCCGGTGAAAGCTTGCCGATAATTGGCAGATTCGATTAAATATTTTATGCGGCTTAAAAGGTGGTTTCGATGGAAGCGTGTCGTTGAGATGTCGATGGGTGACTAACGGGAACAGATTATGAATGTCCATTTTAATTGCTTTGGATTAGTGTAGAGAATTTCATAAATTTATTTACTTTGTGTGATATTTGCAAAAATGATTCTGTGCGGACTTATTCTGTGGCGGTGTTAAAATATACAAAGTAGTCTAGATTAAAGCAGTATTCATTTTATTCTGCACGTGTTCCATCAGTTTTCGGCAGATTAGGCGCATAAAAATTTCATGATAGCATGAATATATTGTAAATAAATTATAAGTAACGTTTTGTTCCTATCCTTTCTAATGGAGGATTAAATCGAAGGATGATCTGCAGTTGATAAAATAAATAGAAGGTAGAATAGAACAAATATGTAGCACAAATACTTGACCCAGTATGCAACTTACAGGTTCTAACATAAAATGCTGAAACGCAAATTAAAGCTGCAGTCCACGTAATTGTGAAACCGGCGATATCAAGGATAGCATGATCCGCGAACGAGAACGTGATCGTTTCGACAGAATTTTACAACGAGACCAATTATTTATAGAAGCTCGATCGGGCTCTCGACACGACGGTATTTCCAATTCCTCGAATGTTTCTTTTCCCGGCAAAGATGGCCGACCACAAAGGAGGTACCAGGGAATCTGGAAGTTTAAGAGGGATGGCTCTTGACCAACCGCATTTCAAATAAGATAGACACTTGTGCTCGGGAACGGCGATGTTGATACAAGACCTTTTCATTGTTGTCTTTTCCGCAAATGGTCAATAATATCGAGTTATCAAACCTCCGTTGAAAAGAGGATAGGATATACCTTGCCAGAGTGCTCTTCCATATGATATGCTTCTCGTTCGATCCGGAAGTCCAAGAACGAACAAAGTGAACGGACGGGAGACAGAGTGTGCTTAGAATGCCCCATTAAGGGCCATTAAGAGCAATAGATACTCTTCGACCTTGTATCTCACTGAGAATTCATATTTTTCTATAAACAACTTCGTTGAGCCTCCAGGAAAATATGGGGTGCGCAAAGGAATTTAGAAAATCATTTTTATTGAAATTATTTTGGACAGTACACGTACTGTTACAAGTTTTCTAAGAAAATCAGTTTCAGTGGAACTGTTGTGCAAGGACTATTTTAACACTATTTCTACCAAGAGGTGCCAAAAGACACTTTTCAAATTTTAACGTAAAATTATTCTGCAAGTTTATTACATGTCTCCACAATTAATTTTTTGACTTTTCGTACCTTGTACCTATTTCTACCATGAGGTGTCTTTTGACACCTTAAGAACTTCAACACCGTTTTGCAGCATCATATTATTTATAATTCGTAGCAGCGGAAAAAAGCAATGAACGTCTTCCAGAAACCATTCATAATAGCACAAAATTTGGGGTCAATATGACTGACCAAATGACGAGAAAGTATAGTTTGAAATATAAATGCCGCAGATGGCCCATGCATGTACTTATTTTACAATATCCTCGATTTAGTCGGAATAAACACATGGGTTCAATAAATATATTGCTCAAATTATCTATATTTAACTGATAACATTATCTGTTTATATGATTGTTTAACAAGTTTAAACAATGATAATGTATTAATATTGCATATCGCTGTATTCGAGAAAGTCTACAGAATCTTTTGCTGTAAAGAGTAATACAATATCTTTTATAATAACGTCACAATATTTCTTTAAAGTTGAAAAATATATATTTTTTTTACGAAGTCATGTTTCTCAAAAACTGTGCGTCTAGAAGAAAAATTAAAGACAGATTCGGAATAAAAACTCTATAAGAACCACTCAACAGTAATTAGGAAACATAAAAAATGTGTTGAAATTTGTTGGACAATGTAATTTGAAATCCCGACCGTGTCAAAAGACACTTTTTGGTGGAAATAGTGTTAACAGATAAATGATTTTTTCAGTAAATCGTTGCTACTGAACCAGCACTGCAAAGACGTCACAGGAAAATCGTTTTTGCGAGGCCGGCTTGGCGTAAATTCAAGGAAAGCAAGATTCGCGATCCGGGGTATAATCCGCGCGACAATTTAGCATCGATAACGATTAACCGAGAGGCAAAATTAGAACAGTGAACGTCGAGGGTAAACCGGAAGCAGGGTCCGCCGTGAACGGGGCCAAACGTATCGGGAAATTGTAGGCAAAAATAATCTGCAATGCTCGGAAATATGCCAATGAATCTTCCGGCATTGAAGTTGTATCGCAGCATTGCTCGAGGAGTTGGCGAACCGTGCCCTATCAAACTCTACAAATATCTGAAGATAGTGGTTGGAATTCGCCGTGGAGAATCCACCACCTTCCCTCGTTCTTATCTTTTTCCCTCTCTTCTGGTCTTTTGCCATTCTGCTTGCGGATTTACAGCGACGATTACGAGCACGAAAACCGATCCCGGAGTCCGCGTTAAATTGATACGGAAAATTACGATGTAACGGAAGTCGCCCTTAGCTTTTTCAATTTCTCCGGCGAAATATCGCCTAACAGAAGTGGCTCGATCCGTCGAATGCCCAGGAGAAGTAAACGCTACCCGCAAATATTTGCCCGATATTCCCGAGCCACGCTTTTCGATTCGCGGAACGAACTTCGAGGCAGGACCCGTTTCGATCTTGATAAATATACGTGTCTTCGTCGATTCCGATGCATTTTTCGGATCGTTTTTGATAGCAAGATTCCCACGATGGAGCGCAACAAACCGGAAAAGTATCCTTTGACTATACCGGTCCGATCCGGAACACAGTCAATCCACGGAAATCCGATCGACGCGTTTTGCCGGCTTCGTTTTCGCTTTCCCGACAAGCTATACGCTTCTTCTGCTGAAGATCTGCACGGTACATCATGATTAGATGGAAGATTTTCCAGTATATTCATGAGTTCGCACTGTTCATTGTGGAAACACACAGAGTCTTCTCATGCCTTTACACTTCTGGATTTGACCAATCCATTTTTTACACAAATGCAATAATACAACGAAGTTCTCAAATCTGATAATGTTTTCACATGTATCTTTTTCACTTATCCAAGTTTGTTCTAAATGTATGAAAGCCACAGTCTACGACGAGACAAAGCCCCGAAAATCATCAGCTCCGCAGCACCCTTTGCCAGAATCGATTATCTCGGAATCAGAGCCGAATTTCCCGACGCGCGTTTCGGAGCCGGCTTTCCCATGGAAGTGATCTGTCCCCCAGTTGGAAACGCGATTTCAGGTGCTCCTTATGTAGCACATAATGTGCAGGTATTCGAGTAGAACACCGCGAGTTTCGAGATACGAGTTTAACTAACATCCCGAAGCGTTGAACGTACTATCAGGCAGCCATCAGGCGTCGCAAATTTTCGCGTCTGCTCACTGGAGACCTTCTTCAAGGTGTATACCAGCTAACGAGCCGACAACCGCGTCATACTGATCGCCAGCGTGCATCGATCCCGATTGCCATCCGGCTGTAATGCGAGCCGAGCGCCGCTTAGCACCGGAAACTTGTTCCGCTATGAAATTGGAAATAATATTTGAGGTTCATTTGCCGTCGCGGCAAATAGCCGACCGACTAAAGAGGCCAATTACAGATGACTAAATATTTTAATAACGATCTAGGAACGAAACCACGCGCGTATTGCGTGACGAGCGAACAGCAAATACATCGCGGAACGCGTTATGCCCCGTCCTTCGCGGAAATCGCATTAGCAATTCGGCTGCACCAATATTGTTTCATAATACAGTGACCCAATTTTTTCCATGAAATTGTTTCCTGCTAGCGAGCATCGTTGCTCGCCGACTGAATCAATTTCTTTGCAATTTTTATAGAGACGCTGATGCAAATTGCATCACTCGTTAACTCGTTGCCAACGTCCGGTGTTCTGCCGTTTCTTATTCGACTTTCGGCAGCTATTTTCACAGAAAGGGCCTAGCAGACTAAGATTGGTCCAGCGGCCCCACCCACAATTTTTATTGAAACCTATTTCCGGCCGAAACCGGAAGTTAAAAATATCACCATTTGATACAGCGCATCTGATTTATAAAAGAAACACTTTGAATTTTTGAAAATATAACCTATTTTCTAGATTATAAATGGGTGGAAGGGGTGGTTCTGAGACACCCTGTATATGTATAATATAACCGCATATAAAACTATATACTACTTATGTAATGTTATGCGTCGCGTTTAAAAAGAAATAATTGATCAAGACGGGACTTAATATCCTGATGAGAAACACTGCATTGTACATTATACCGTTATAATGACGTAATTTTATTTGTTTTCCAATATGTAACTATGTTCCACCAATCCGACCATCTTGAAACTTTTTTATACGTTAGATAAGCAACAGAACACTGTTCTTAAATTTTTTGGAAGTGGTCACTCGAAGGGTTGCTTGCAATTCCCGCCCCTAAAAAATTAAATGATTTTTTTCTACCCTTAATAATTTGATCACAATGGTGAAAAAATGTATGATATGAAGGAGGTAAGTTTGAGTATTTTCGTATTTTTTTTATCCGAATATCTTAATTAACAACCGAGAAAAGAAATGATACAGTTAAGGGTATTTACCCTCATATCATCCTTATACGAAGGGTTAGCGACTTAAAATTTTAGGGGGTTATCTTTCAACCTAAAACCATTGTTTTCCGCACAATATCAATAAAATTGTGGGTGGGGCCGCTGCACCTATCTTGTTAGTCTGCTAGGCCCTTTGTTCTTCTGTCTTTCGATAGGATCCTCTCATTGTTGCGCCAGAGAACTGCAGAACTTATGGGACGATCTAATATTTCCGACAGAGGTTATTACCACATGGAGGTTCGCGCGCGAATTTGCACTTTTCTTGACAAATTCAGCACGTTCTCCTCGGCGAAGTCGTATGATGGAGACTACCGTTTCATATTTCGCGCGAAGAAAACCGTATTACTTCTACGTGCGTTTTTGTTTAAAGCCGCGACGCGACGCATAGCGCAACATTCAAGACGGTAATGAGATTTCTTTGTTCCAGTTTTTTGATATTTTGTAAGGAGAGTATGTCGCGTTTCATAAAATAGAACCGCGGAGACCGGAACAGTGCTGGCGAATGTGTTGCAGAAGTTAAAATTAAGTGCAAATTTCTTTTCCTTGGGCTTTCAGTACGTTCAGAATAAAATGGGAACTTGAATCACCTTTTATTCTATATTTTTCTGAAATTTTCACAGTCTAGTAATTAAATATAATCACTGCACAATCTGTCGTGGAACAAAATAGAAGTTTAGAGGTGTTCTCTCCTCACGCGCGCGCGCGTGTTAGTAAATTAAAAATATTTGTGTGATTGTGTTAGATAGTATTATTCGGTTGTTGCATATGAAATGTCCGATTTTAGAATGCGACGATTAATGAAATTGTAAAGATGCTTTCATAAGAAATGATTCAATAAATATATTTATTAGAGCACATATTATAATAGGATCCGCGCAAATTCTAAATAAATTAATTCTAGTCATTTTTATAAAGGAACCACGTGCCTGTTGCTTTTATAGCTCGGTACGTTTAGTGGTAATATCCTATGTTCAATTTTAATTTAGATGTATAATTTTATTTTTAAATCAAGTTTATTTCAACGTTAACCAACACGACTGTCGTGCATTCCTTTTTATATGTCTGGAAATATACTTTCATGTGATTCTTGGTCAAAATGTGGTGAGTAATTAACTTACTAGTCGTTGAAGGTAAGAACAACTACAAAATCAAGATAACAATCTTGCGAACTTGAAACTTGAAAGGTACAAAATTGCATTTGTTTCGTGTCATTGCTAAAAATCGGACATTTCATATGCAACAACCAAATACATTGTACATTTCATTATTTTCCGAGGATGTTAGTGTGTTGTTGATGCTGAATATTTTACAGGCCAGTAATTACGTACATGAAGTAATTTTGCATGAAGATCCTCAGTCTAGCTATATTGTACTAAATTTTGTGTTTTATCATTTTCTGAAGGTATCTCGCAATTAACGCTTGAGGTATTACACTGTAAGAATTTACTGTACAGAGCGCTCCTTAACATAACAAAATAGAGAATTATGGATGCATGTACCTGAACAAGTAATGTACATAAATCTCGGCTCAGACAGTGTTCTCGAAAGCTCGAACGAGTCAAGAATGAAGTTGAACCATCTCGCGCCTAATCTCCAATCACCCAACGATTACAACCGCCAAAGTATGGTTTCATAACGATGTAAAAACTCCCGTTTCGCAAACGTTCACCGGTCACGTATGAAATAAACCGTTCGCTTATCGGACAAGCAGGACCTAGTCCATCCAAAGTAAATAAAGGATTTATGGTCGATCTGGGTCAGGCAGATATAACAAATCACGCGCATGGTCGTTTAGCAAGGCAAATATTTGACGTCCACGGTCTTGCCATGATCGGATTAATTGAAACGAGAAGAAATTACCTTTTGCTGCAGCCTGGGGGGCATCCTCCCTGTTCTACAAAATCCGACAGTCGTCTCTATCCAGGTTTGAAACGGCCGGTAGAACGATTCGGGCAGAATATTTCATAACAAGGGGGTCGGGGCAGCTCTGGGGAAACTGTTCTTTTAATTAAGAAGAGCGCCGGGTTGGGTGATCCTTCAAGATCATTTCCAAGGGACTACAAATGAAATCCTGTAGGGGGGTGAGGGAAGGGGGTGGGGGTGAGCCGAAAGCTCGCAGGTAATCCATCCGGCGACAAAGAAATTAACAGGTGCCTCTGTTTGTTTGCAGATTGGAGCGCTGAAGGAATATTTCTTGCTCGCCGACAAGCGGCTGCACAAGAGGTCTTTGTCGAGCAGCGAGTCGCATCACAGAACGCTGAGGGATGAGCCGCGGGTAAGTGATTCCATCTTCGACGTGTCCCAGGGTTAAGGTGTCCTCGTCAAACTATGACGGTGGTACGGCACCACCGGGGGCACAGGTGCGAAGCGGAGAAGCCGCGTAATTTCACGGCGTCTGTTCTAGTACGACGCGCATTGTTTACCCGGCATTCTAATTTTCTCCTGTTCGCGAATAACACGCTTGCTCTGTCTCTCTCCCTCTTCCTCTCCTGCCGTAGAACGTGCACAACCCTCCGAAACAAACGACCCAGTCACGCAGTTACATAATGTCGTACGTGTGCCGGCGTAATTCAAGTAGCACGCTACTCCGGAGCGTTAAATATCGTCTTGATACTCTTCCTTTTTTTTTACCGACCCCGGCGCTGAAAGTTATTTCCAACCGTGATAACGCGTCTTGTTAGCCTATCGCAATGGTCACACTGCGGTCCGGACGGCCGATCTAGCAGCTCATTAACCTTCCGTCGGGCGCAACCGATCTGAGAGGCACAGCGCGATCATTTAGTATCCGGAAAACACAAGCGAATCAGTCACCCCCACACTTGGGAAGGGCCAAAAGGGCGGCCCTACGAGTGTAGACGGTACCAAGTGCACTATTTTCCTAACAGCAGTAGTATAAATGAACTTAATTAGGTGTTTATCCCGTCAAGCACATTGCGCCCGATGAAAGGTTAAGATTTTAGCACTATTCGAATGTTTTTTTTTTTTTTTTTGAAGGGTATAACAATGTTCGTAGGTCGTTGTATCAACAATACGTATCAATCTTTAAAAATCAAGGGAAACTTTGAATTTTTATAGAATAAACATTTTTTGAAAAATTTTTTGTATTGTTTGTAGACCGCTACATGCAAATTAGAGAGAATTTCCGCTTAGGGTAAAGTGCCCAAATATGAACCACTGATTATTTTAGAATGCTCTTTTTCGTCCAAAAAATTACCAGTTGTAGATGCATTACCTCCCTATAAGATTCTGGGGTCAAGTTTGTTCAAAAATTAATACAGCTTGGGAAAAATATTTTTTTTTGTGGTGTGTCATTTGCAGGTTTCAGCGAAAGGGGTTCTTAATATGGTACACCTTGAGTCCCTAATATGACACCTAGTGCCATATTCGGCACCCGCACCAAGCTATACCCATATTAGGGAACCCTTGGTAGTGCCATATTGGGAACTCCAAGTGGACTGACAAAGAGAAATGAATTTCAGCCCAAACCAACAGTTGGCAAAAGTTATATAAATAAACTGAAACTACAGATATGTTCAAACATTTCGACATCACTTATCTTCCTAGAAAAAGATGCAATAGAAAATCTAACCACGAAAATATTCAACACCTGGAGACACAACTGACGGAGGATCGATACTAAAATCTATAGAATCGTGCGATTGCACTGCACACTGTTGAGTAAACATGGAAAACTATTGTTTGAGGATTTTCTCACTAGAGTTGCGACTTCTCCTTTACAAGATATAAGGTAGTGCCATAATAGGCGACTATACCATATTTGGGCACTTTACCTTAGGTTAGGGCACTCGGAGATTCGTCGCTTCGAGCTTGTCCGATCTGGGAATAAACCTGTTGTGTTCCCTGTACAATTTCTTATTCGTTGGTTGCTTTTATTATACTTAACTGTCTATTAATCAGTTTCGCGAGTACGGAAAGTTTGAAGAAAAATCGAAGAACAGCATCTCGGTGTGTTCCGCTCGTGAAGTGCAATCCGGTACGAGGGACTTCGCCCGTGCCTTTTGTATTTGTCCCGCGACCGGCTGGACTCGCAGGTTAATTCATAATTTGATTGCGATTTAAAGCGCCCTAAAACGAAACGTTTTGCACAAAAGAATCGTTTAGATCGCCGGGGCAAAGGATTCCGGGCTGGCATTGTAATGGAAATGAGAACGAATTTTAAATTCTTACGTAACGAAGAATTAAAAGCGCTGCATATTTCAAATGACACTTTCATGCATATGGAATGACTCGTTTTTTTTCCTTTCTCTGTCTACGTTTCTCTCGCTCTCTCTCTCTCCCGTTTTCGTGTGTGTATGTATGTTCTTTCCTTTTTCCCTTTTTCCGTCGTTTTTCGATACGTGCGTGAGCATACGATTCTCTTTGTCGACGCGTATAATTCCGCGCGTTGGTTTGAAGTTAAGTGGACGCGTAGGAATCGAGTGTGTCAATTATCGGGGATGCTATACAACAATTTCGGACGGCTCGCATTGTACACACCTTCCAATTATCATGACGCACATGCACGGAACAATCGATACGCGGGGATCAATTATTGTAGAGCCCAATTAACACCCACATAATGCTTGAAGCATCTAATGAAATTCGGCTGGATGTACCATTAATTACAGTAAGCTGAATGTACAGGCTTCGTGAGCGTATCGAATCGCGCGATAAATCGATTCTTTCTTTTGTGTTACACCCTCTCGCGAAGAAGTGAAAATGAAGCACCCGCAAATTCAGAAGCCGTAGCTATTCCCTCCACCAGGATTTCAATAATTACCGCTCCGAATATGTTTCGTCATTTTCTGTCGCATATCTGCTGCTGGTTATAATCACTTTACAATATGTAATTACATTATAAATCAACCATACATTTATGAACGTGACATGAACATTTCATTCAGTACATTCAATTTCATAGTGATTCGTCTCGTCTCATCATAAAACAGGTCCGATCCCACTTCGCAGACTATGAAATTTCGCTATACTATGTACTTGTCCGGCCTCAATGGACTACTTCAACTACTTGTCTGACCATATATTGTGTCTGTTCTACTAGTCCCACGAATTTTCATTCATCATATTATTCTACCCTTTCGATCGTTAATAATCTGCGTTGATATTTATAGTATGAATTATTTAAGTCTTTTGAAAAATTAATTGAATAAAATAAAATAAAATTTCATGCCGAACATAAAACCATCAGATAATCGTTGAACAGCAAATTTATGATAATCGTTTTCCACGGCAAAAATTTGACTATAAATAAGCATGTAATTTTCATGAATATACTATTTGACGATTAATTACCGTCATTATTATTACAGGGAAATTATTGGAAAATTGTAGCATTATGTTACAACGTGATTTAATAGATTAATTTGTAGTTCGGTTAAAATGGAAATATCGAACTTCCTTCTCGCAGAGTTATCGAGGGATTTATTAATAAGCTACCAACGAATAAATTGTTAAGAAGCATTTGGTCAGTGAACGCGGAGATGCAATTATGGTTCGATTGAACTTCTCGGAAAGCCGTTTGATCCACTGTGCTCTGTCAAAGATCTTAAAATGTGACTGGTGGGGGAAAAAGTATCGTAAACCCAATCGAGAGAAGGGGAAGGGAAAATATAAGTGGGAGGGGGAGGCTTGAAACGTTGAACACGACATTGAAACTGAAGTGGCCATCCGGTGGTCATCTCGACCTGTCGACGGGGAGCTTCCTTTAAGAGCAAAAACACGGCAGAATATCGGCCGGCGTTTCCAGAGATAATATTGTGATTGGCCCATCTTTTCAGCCGCTGTCTTTTTCTAGTCGATGAAGCACTTCGGCCACGGCTGAAACGGGAGTCAAGAGGTTTGCTCGAGAAATAGCCGCGCCATTATAGCCGACGTAATGTATATTTACAACGGAGTTGTTATAACAATCCTCCTCGAGTGCACGCGGGGAACGAGTATCGCGCAATTCATCGCTCTCTTATACGTGTGCGCCCTTGCACTCGATATCCCGATCTCTGCAATTATTTAGCGCCCTAGCGCGCCTCATTAATTAAATTTCAATGGGTAGCAATCATACTTCGATCGATCTTATACACTCTTTCTGCTCGGAGATCTACACGAAATAAAATACTCGGTGCAATTCAATTTAACAATTTATTTCTCTCTCTTCCGACCTAGAATAATTCCCTTGTAATACATGATTTTTTTCATTTTATGGATATGAAATTGATGTAATACCTCGTACGATACTTAAATGTTTAGTAATTGGTTAGTAATTGGCAAAAATTTAATCAACGATTCACGACTAAATTTCTACTTCAATCGTTAATCGCAATTAACAATTAATCTCCTAGTTTAGTCGTTCATTGCGGTTAACGATTTTCTACTTTAGTCGTTAATTGCGATTAACGATTATTAATCGTCACGCGGATAATTAACTACTGAAATTTCGAAATGAAATACGCAATCAAAACTGTATGAATACCGAACAAAATGTAAACTGAATTTAGGTGTATTGTCATTCGGTCTATATACATGTAATACAAACTCTGTTTACGTGCTTTTATGTTTTTTTTCGATGATTTCTTTTTTTAATCAACGATTGACGATTAACTTCATCAATCGATTGAATCAATCGTCGATTTTTCGATTATTTCTTCTTTTAATCAACGATTGACGATTAACTTCATCAATCGATTGAATCAGTCATTGATTTTTCGACGATTTTTTTTAATCGTACACATTAATAAATCAAACATGATTAAAATTTTAATCGATTAATGCCCAACTCTGGTCACGACTCAAGTGTTAAAGGGTTAATTCTATTCAATCTATGCAGTATCATCTCTAAGGTGTTCTACAAAAATATTCGACATTTAATTCGCAGCAATCTTCGCTGAAATCCGTTCTACAAATCCGTGTATGAAAATTATATAAATCAGTCTATGATAAACAGCCTAGTTTTCGACCACACGCAGTCAGGAATCAACAGTGGTTATTCGAGGGCAGGTACCAATGATCGATAGGGACCGCAGCTCATTGCGGTCTTCGTGCAGCGCTTTTTTCGCGAGCATTGTCACACGTGGCGCTACGACCGTGACACTTATCGACGCGGAACACGAACGAGCCTAGGGACTTTGGAGCCTGGCCAATATTCACCAGCCGTGAATTTCACGGGGAGGCTTTAACGCCGGTGCAACCGGCGATATGAATGAAACGATGACCGGGGCCGCCCACGACCGCGAAAATGTTTTTGCACTGCGATGCCGCATGGTTTACAAGACCTCCTTCACCGACCATAAACCCCCGGGCACTTAATGCCTCTCCAGAAAATAAACAGCCGTTCCGAAACCTCTGTTCATCATTCCTGTTTTATTTTCGAAATCAGCCTCTCTGAAACACAGCTTTTATTATTCTTTGTTGCTACGAGGAAATAGATGAAGAGACGATGCTCGGAATTAGACAGAATTATGTTTTGCATAAAAATCGGCACCACCCATTTGGTCCCAATATTAACACGAGGTTTACGGAGCTCTAGAAATTATTTTATAAACATAACAAGAATGTGTCCATCTAACTTTTTGACCATTTTTCTAATAATATTAGGTTGTAAAAAAAGAACTGCAGGATTTTTGTTCCTCTGTTTTAATTGCAATTTTATACGAATAAATATTTACCTGAATTTAATGAGTTACATGTCATTTTAAAGCTTGCTTTACGCTCTATTTAATTATGCTTTTGATATTTAATTACATTCAAATTTTTATTAAATTATTTGCTGTCGTTACCAGTGTTTTGACATCCTGAAATAAAAGCCAAATAGTGTAATAAAAATTTGAATAAAATGAAATATCAGAAGCATAATTAAAAAGAGCGTAAAACAAGCTTTAAAATTACATATAAGTCATTAAATTAAGGTAAATATTTATTGGTATAAAATTGCAATTAAAACAAAGGAACAAAAATCCTGCATTTCTTTCTTTACAACCTAATATATACCAAAAGAAATAAATTTGGTAAATAATTCCTCAGGTAAGCATCTTTACAATCTTAATAATCGCAAATTAAGAATATTAGAAACCGTAAACCTAGTGTTAAACGATATTGAATATATTAGTTAAACAAATGGTAATACTTGGAATCTGTCTTCGCAGGGGTATTCCTTGTAAAAAGACACACAACTTTGCCCATTTACACCATTCTTCTATCTACGGTACTGTGTCCAAGATATTCGTACAAAATGTTTCTTATTCGCAACATTCTGTTAGATATTTTATTTAAATTTAGTCATTTTCACGATGAAAAATTTCGATGAAGAAAGTCGATTGTTTCGGAAAATGAACAGCTAATTGTTTAATTGGGACCACTGTGCGTCGCGGCGCGCGCCGGCCAAAATCGCTCGCGAAATAAAAACAGTCTCGATCGTATCACTTTAGGCTGTCCGTCACAGCGTCAACAAAATCGGACTAATTCCTGGACGCTGTAATTAAGTGGTTCCCCGTAGTGACGGATGGCAGCTAATCGCGCCGATATCCAGGATCGTAGTCGCGTACGCCGACGATCGAGCCCGAACCCCGATGAATATTCGCCGATAAATCGTCGCCTCGCTAAAAAATGCATCGGTACGCGACGAGTGTCCCGCGGAGCGCGTGAAATTTTTCAACGGTTTTCGCGTCGCGGGCCCCCCGCCGTGGAAAACGTGACGATGCATTATAAACAGCACGTGAAAATTAATTTCGTTGGTGCCGGAGCGCTACGCGACGCATACAGTGTTGTGCGCGCCGGTCTCTCTGTGCAACGCCGATCCTTTTCACTCTATTATGTTTTATGCGCCGCGTTCCGACAGCCGCGAATAAACTTTCGAGGATTTACGAACGCCCGAGGAGTAAAAACGTTCCACCGGGTCTCTGCCCGAGTGGATGACGTTACGCTGTTGCTTCCGCGATAAATCTGGCTTGTTATCGCGCCGACGAATTTTCGAACCGGTCGGATTACCGCCGACCGTTTCTACTGATTTGTCGCGCCAAAAAATCGAACGGTTTGATTCCACGGAATTTCCTACGATTATCACTTCAACGCGCTCGACGCTGTCCCACGATTGTCACAAAATGGCCCAAAAATGAATTACTCGTACGTAGACTGCGGATCTTTATGCATTTATGACGAAATTGCTTTGGCGAAATATAAAACAGTAAAAGATTTAAAAAATTCTGCTTTTAACGCAACAAAGTCGTCAAGGGATAAAATCAATTTTTATGTTATTCCTGCGGCTCACAATCAATGCGGAACATTTTTATTTTGCATAAAGATCCGCAGTCTACTCGTACGAAAAGGAGTAACAGTCTGAAAAAGAGTTCATTCTACATTTGATCAAACATTAAAGAGAGCAATATGATCGTAGCGAAGACTTCTGCGACGCACACCTATCTGTTTCTCGCTCGGGTAAGCGAATAGCGTTTCACCTCGGAGCGTGACGGATCAGACTCATTCGCTGGCCAGCAATTGAATAAAGAAGGTTTCACTTCAATAAATTTGGAGCGTCGAGAACGGATCTACGTCTCTTAGAAAGAACAGGATAGTTGTCTTAAGGATCCTGTCCCCGAAATCCGTAGAGACTACAGAAAAATCTGTTCTTGTTTTTGCAGGTGCGATGGTTCCAGCAGCAGCATGAGAAGACACGGAAGAAGAGAGACTTCGTGCACACGTCGTCGTTCGCATTCCGCGATTATCCGACGTTTTTCGACGGGTTCGTCCCTCGTGCTAGGCAGGACACGTTCCACCGGCAGAAATATAGGGAGATACCCTTCCAGAACCTGTTCACGGATCCGCTCTTTAAGGAACAGTGGTACCTGGTAAGTGGACCCTTCGATTCTACTTCCTTCGATCCCCCAAACCAAAACGAACTACGTGACGGGACTACCGGACTCGACCGATGTGGCGGACTTAACGACACCCGATAACTGTTATAACGTATTCGGGATCTAGCTCCTGCCATTCTGTTTCCGCAGGATTTCCTCCGTGACCCCCCCGGACCCTGTCCATGTGCCGCTGATCGAATCGATCATATCCCCCATCACCCTGCGGATCCCATAGAAATCATCTCGAATTTTTTCGACAATCCGAAATCAATGGACAATTTATTACGTCCTTCGTGACCCGACTTCTGACGATTTATCTCGTGTCTCAAACGACGCTCATTGTTAGTTCGTGCCAATTTTTGTGCTGTCCTAAAATGCCTGGAATTAATTGCTTTAATTGCGTTCGAAATTTGTGACCAGTTTTGTAATATTTTAATTTTACTATTTGGTTCTCTCTTCAAGCTTCATACCGATTTTTATGGAATTATTAAAACCCAGGATGAAATCGCTGGCTCCTAGAACGATGAATATTATAATCTCATCAGGAACTTTCATGCATTTATATCAAACATGAATACGAAAAACAGCGTAAAATATGTATACGACACGATGAAATTAAATTTAATTCAATGTAATCCGATTTAAAAATTCACTTAAAGGGAATTTAATTTCATTCCTGTTCCTTATAATTGAATTTTACAAGAGATTTAAAGTAGCAAATAACGTAATCGAATTCTTGAAATTCATCATGAATACATAAAATCGACGGTCTAATCTGGACTAAATAAAATCGGCAAAGTTCGGGTACGGGGGCTAAAGAACCAGCGAAATCGTTGCTAATTATAAATAATCGGCTCGAAATTATTGTTCCACCGTCGTCCACGAGTGGCCAATTATATTCGTTTAGCGGTTGATCGCGCAATTGTTCGGTCCATCGAGTGTCAGCCCATTAAACGGCTAAATCATAGAATAACGATTCGACCAGCGATCGGGATTACGTGAAGGGGCGGTGCTTGTTCCGCGGGCCGAAATCCTGTTTGCGAATGAAAAACATCTCATTGTTAATACCGGGACCGTATATCCCGTTCCCGCCGTTAATTCCAGAAACGACAAGAGCAGCGATCGCCCGTTGTCTATACCCGAAAACGATCGTTCGAGGCGACGTGCAGAGAATTATGAACAGCACGAAAAAGGACGGCCTCTGCCGTTTCGATTTCTCGCGCTCGTATCGACACCGGACCGACAAAATTCTTCTTAACCGAATGTAGTCGGTCGTACAATAAATTCCTGCCGATTTTTCTCCGGTGAAATTAAATTCTCCCGACCGACCATAAATACTCGAAACCTCCTCGGGAGATTTCAGACACGTGCACATTTTGATCAGACCTTCATATACAACGATAACAATTCTTCATTGTAAGTACGCTCGCTCGATGTTTGCAATGTCCTAATTATTTATAATACGTACTCTAAGAAATCAATTTGTTCAATTCAAACATTCTTCGATAATGCACCTGCTTTTAATGACCGATCTTTAATATATGAAATGAAGATCGGTTCATTAAAAACAGGTGCATTATCGAAGAATGTTGAGGGAAGAAGAAGGATGAAGGATTGCGATTTTCCGAAAATGTGTTCTCGAAGAAACACAACGGCTGTGTTGGAATAACGTGTTCTTCTTATCGCGTAGCCCCAATTTGAATTTATAGAATAAACATTCGATTATATTTCTTAGCTGGTCTTCGTACATTTGGGAAAACTTCTTTGATTGCAAATTATGCTTCGGAATTATGCTCTACAGTTGTACGATCTCGTATTATCATAGACATAACGAGAACGTAATTCATTTCAGATATTAAATGAAAACCTATCTGGTAGCCAATTTCCTGCATTTCTTGCATTCAAAGAAGTTTTCCCAAATGTACGAAGACCAGCTGAGAAATATAATCGAATGTTTACTCTATAAATTCAAATTGCGACTACGCGATAAGAAGAACACGTTATCCCAACATAGCCATTGTATTTCTTCGAGCACACATTTCTGACACTGTTTTACTGACATGTTTATACTCATCCCACACACAGACATTTAATATTATTACATCGTTATTACAACGTTTCAAGACTTGAAAGAACTGACTGATATTTATGCACACTAATTAGGGGGTTAATTAATTTCGCGTACCGCAAACACAATATTTCATTCCCGATGGTATGAGAGAATTACAAAATTAGTTCCATTTGTTCCGCGCTGCGTACAATTTCCTAAATCGGCACCCATTATAATTTGGGAGGGCACGGTTCAATGGCATTTCTGAAGAGTTGTACCAATGGGTCGTGTTACAATGACCTGCGGACAGCTATTGTGTTTGAGTGCATCGTAGAGTCGTGCTGCAATCCCGTTGTGCGTGCCTCGATGGTATTAAACAATTTCTATTTTGTATCTGAAACTTCCGTTCACTGTTCAAGGATTTTTCTTTTGTACAAACCTGCGTCTAAGCTGCATAGAATCTTGAATTTATTTAGTCTTTCTCCAATGATTGGAGAACAATTATGATTTGAACTTTTCAACTCGGTAATTGTTCAATTATACGCATTTACTAGTCAATGTACTTTAGAAGAAAATATTAGAGAGAAAAGTTGTACTGTTGGAAGGGGCAAATACGGTATAAAAAATGTTCTAATTGTTGATGTTTTCAATGATTTTTCGATGATTTTTAAATGGGACCATATATTGGGTTGTGTAATAAATTCTCGCGTTTTTTGTATTTTATTTTTTTCCCACAATTTTGTGTTTTGTTAGGTAAAGTATATATGTATATGCATTCGCAAGTCTTTTTCTTGCTCTACAAACCTATCTGCTTCAATTTTTCGAATTAATTCATTTTAATAGTGAAGATGGTTAGCGATGGTAAGTGATAGACCATCGCTAACCATCTTCACTCCATGGGCTTTACTCAAAAACTTGGAGCTTGAGTACCACACACTTGAGCGAGATGTCGAGCAGATGTCGAAAATGAATTTTTCTGCCTCCTGGAACTTCCATTGGAAAAGCCTGAAAATTGATTAAAATTAATTCATTCGTGAATGCATATTATATACTTTACTTAACAAAAAACAAAATTGCGGGAAAAAATAAAATACGAAAAACGCGGGAATTTATTGCACAACAAAGTTTAAACTTCATAATGTTGTAGCTGATATCAGGACGAGTTCAATGACGTGATACACTATGACCTTGAAGTAGAAAGTTCATGAAAAAGCAAGGACAACTTCATTTTATTTGGATTAAACTAAATGAAAAGTTGATAACTGGACTGCGAATTTTTATGCAATATAAAAATTGTCTGTTACGATCTCTTCGAGATAGAAATGCGGGTATGGAGATATTGTGGGAAGCGGTAACGGTTAGGGAGAGGATTGTGGGTCACGGTTGTTGAGCTCTGCGATTGTGTGTTGCAGAACGGCGGCGCGAAGGATGGCTACGACATGAATCTTGACCCGGCATGGCAGAAGGGTTACACGGGCAAGGGTGTTGTTGTGTCGATCCTGGACGACGGCATACAAACGAATCATCCTGATCTGGCACTGAATTACGACCACCAAGCCAGCTGGGATATCAACGACAACGACAACGACCCGATGCCAAGGGACAACGGCGACAACAAGCACGGGACCCGATGCGCCGGCGAGGTCGCCGCAGTTGCTTTCAACCAATACTGCGGTGTCGGCGTCGCGTACAACGCCAGCATCGGCGGTAAGAAATTGCGATTTTTCGACCGACCAGGAACCTACATAGTAGTCGACGCCACGCCACGGAACAAACGAGGAGACGGTGACTTCGGGATACCTCATAAATAATGGTACCCGGCATCGCGCAACCGTGTACTCTCTCTCTCTCTCTCTTTCGTACATACTCCTCTACTCGGTGAAATGAGAACGCGACTCCAACAAATTACACGTTAGTCAGATACACGGTGCTCTTTATTAGCCGCGACTTTTCGTTATCCGACGATATGAGTTACCGTATCCCTACGTGTGCCGTTTTACTAATTCCTGGATCGAGACCTTTTCTCACTTTGACCCTTTATCCCTGTTGGTTAGGAACAGGCCACCCTCCTTTCAAATTTTCTCATCACAAATTGAGCCCATTCTACCAGTGTCATCATAACTTCACTGGGTGTCTGGAAGAAGGGTCTATGTCAGGTTTTTAAAATTTTATAGGAGTATATTTGAACTCACACGTGAATTGCAATGATAAAAACCAGGTTTTTGAAGAAGATTTTTTTAACGGTTTGTTTTATTATATGTTGAAGCAAAATAGGTTCCTAATTGCGCTCCTGTAAAATAAAGAAATCTGATATAGGCCCTTCTTAATAACTATAGCAGTTGAAGAAGCGACGTAAAATAAAATAATAAAAAAGACCCTTCTTCCAGACACCCATTCAATTATAGTTATTCTTCCTTGTCTGACCAATAAGCCTTCATTCCACTTGTTGAGGAACACTTTAAGCCTATTCGAGTTGTCCGAACAGAAATTGTGGACCATTTCTTTCTAATGAAAGCAGTAAATCTACTTGTCTGATCAACTAGCACCTGCTCGTTTCACTTGCCAGACCATGCGTTGACTTGCAAAATACACTAACAATGGTGAAAGGTAAAAAATAAATAGATTCTATTTTTATGGCCATACGCCGAAGCTATTCGACTCGTCTGGCCACGGACCAACCCCATTCTTTGTGTATGACTAACGATCACCATGTTATTGCACTTTCCTGACTGTAAATCGTGTTCATTCCACTTGTCTGGCCACAGATTGTCATTCTTCCACTTGTCTGATTATTAGACTGCGGATCTTTATGCAAAATAAAAATAGTCTGCATCGATTGCAAAAAATAGAAATCAAATTGCATTATTTGTTCCCTTAATGATTTTAATAGAGAGAGGAGAAATCGTATTGACATCATCAATTTAAAAAATTTTCCAATAATTTAGAATTTTATCTAATCAATTTTGCTATAAATGCATAATGATCCGCAATCTACTGATTATAGACCAGGCCTATTCTACCCGTATCATCATAAATTGTACTTATTCTTCCATGTCTGACCAATAAGCCTTCATTCCACTTGTTGAGGAATACTTTACGCATATCCCAGTTGTCCGAACAGAAATTGTGGACCATTTCTTTCTAATGAAAGCAGTAATCTACTTGTCTGATCAACTAGCACCTGATCGTTTCACTTGCCAGACCATGCTTTGACTTGCAAGGTACACTAACAATGGTGAAGTTTAAAAAATAAATAGATTCTATTTTTATGACCATACGCCGAAGCTATTCCACTCGTCTGGCCACGGACCAACCCCATTCTTTGTGTATGACTAACGATCACCATGTTATTGCACTTCCCTGACTGTAAATCGTGTTTATTCCACTTGTCTGGCCACAGATTGTCGTTCTTCCACTTGTCCGATCATAGACCGCACACGGTCTACTTTTCTGATCAAAGACCATTCTTCTACTCTACTTGTCTCACCATTGGATCATTCTTATTCTACTGGTTCGGTCACAGACTGTTCCTACTTCATTTGTCTGGATATGGACAAACCACATGCCATTCTTCCGACTAATGATCGACTAATTCCACTTGTCTGATTATAGACCAACCTCGTTTCACTTGTTTCATTAACAATAATCACCTTGTGGACAGTAGACCATTTGTCTGACTAGAAACCGCATCCGTTCCACTAATCCGGTCATAAACTATTCCTAATCTATTTGTCTGACCATATACCGGCCATAATCTACTTGTCTGCTGTGAGAATTTTGTTTAACAGGGCTTAAAAGTTTGTTGAGCCGTTCACCTATTTGAAAGGAATTATTTATCGAGTTTCCCAGTGAATAATTTTCATGATAGCGATATCGCAAAATTCATGAGTGTACTTTAACCATGTACAAACAGGTCAGTAAAATTTCATGCATGTGTGTCATTTATTTTCGATAAAAAAAATCCTGAAATTATGAGTGGATCTCTGACAAACGGGAAAATGATAGTCTCCTTACCGACGATACGTAAACATATCCTTGCGTAGCGTGTTCGATTTTCCGGGTTACGGCGTCATCAAAGAACACTCCGATGATTCGGAAACATTGACGATGCGTTACATCCGATTCCATAAATACCATAGCAGAGAATATTCTTCCCGCGACTTGGTTTAATCGCGTTGATGCGTCGCGGCGGTACATTTATTCAGGCCTATTAATATTATCATTATGCACCGGTTCAATCACATTAATTGCAGCTCATTACAAACCGTCATACTTTACCCTGTATGTGTGCATGCGCATTGGTCGCCGTTTAAAACCGCCTCAGGATGTTGCAATCCCATTTAATATTCACGACGAAGATAACGCAAACTGTTTCCATAAACATCCGTAAACATCCTTCAATATGACGCCGCATGAACAAATATAATTTCGTCGGTACACTACGGAGCCACGTAAATTCACAATTTCAATCGCTCGAAAAATTTACAAAAGTCTACGATCCACTCAAAAAATTTAATTCACCATTTCTACAATCGATTCTGAAATTCTACACGAATTTGCGATTCCGCGCAACAAAATTACGCAAACGGTGAATCAAATTAGCAGACCGTTTCCATCGGTATCGATTTTGGTAAACGAGAGCAGCAGGACCAAAGTATTTTCAAAAAATTACTCGTTCAATTCGACTGGCATAATTCCCACCAGCGGCAATTTCGCGGAACAATTAACAAAACAATAAAATGGATAATAAATCATTTCAAGCTCTCCACTCTCTCGATAGTACCACCATTTAAAAGCTTCGTAACATTCCGTAGTCGGTCACTAGCAAAAAGCTTCGGGAAAACGGTCAGTCTACTAATTACCGTCAATTCCGCAAGATCGATGCCTCCTGGGAGACGTTTCCAGCTTAAAAATTGATCGTGGCGCGTCCAGGTTTCCCGATTCAGGTGGGCGTCGTTCCTCCTCGGAAATTCGCCGTCGATCCCGGTGTTTAATTACTTGTCGTTACCTTAATCGCCGTCACGACGTGTCCTGACCCCGGTATTTCGTTTCGTATCCACGGGGCCGCTTCTCCTTTTTCCCCGAAACGATTATTAAAACGTCAATCATATCCCGCCGGCTCGTTATAAGTCGCCGGGGAAACTGTTCCACGGCCGGCGCACCGTGATATATCGAATTTCGATAATTTAACCGGCTCGTTTCCATTAAAATGCGTGTCAACAATCCGGCCGGTCGATTTAACACGGCTACGAATACCTGTAGCTCGGCAAAAAGAAGAAAGAAAACGACTCCCGGAGGATTGCAATTAGAAATCTCCGAGCCGCGCGACGCTTGAATGCGTGCTATTTTTCTCTAGCACTCTCTCTCTCTCTCTCCTTTTCTCTCCCGGTTCTGCGGGTGAGAGAGAGAGAGAGAGAGAGAGAGGTGTGTCGAAGGCTGCAGGAATTCCCGCGGAAGCGACGACACACAGGCAACGAGAAGGAAAGCTGTCTGACGCACATACCTTCCGTGTTCTCAGGCGTGCGAATGCTCGATGGCCCGGTAAACGACGCCGTCGAAGCCAGGGCGCTGGGATTGAATCCTGATCACATCGATATATACAGCGCTTCGTGGGGCCCCGAGGACGACGGTAAAACTGTCGATGGCCCAGGACCTCTTGCCAGGAGAGCGTTTATTTACGGTGTAACCAGCGTAAGTTACGAATCTCTGATCTAAATCGCTTCTTTCCGACCGCCCATCCATGGATCTACCTCTGGCAGAATGTACCATTTTTATGGGCACACTGGTGCACGGCAACGCGAATCCAGAACGACGGTCATAATTCGTTCCAGAACATTGAATGATTTATTCGATCGAATTCGCGAACCTCGGATTTGTTTGACTGCTGACGTCGCTGCAGACTAGTTACAAAAACTCCGACTTTGAATTACACCACGTTCTTAGCCCACGAATTAGCTAATTTTATCATTTCAAACATAATTCGTTTCGCAACATTGGTCAATTTATGCGATTTAAATAGGAAAGCTCAGATTCGTTTGATAGAAAGGTCAAAACCGATTGGTTTTAGTGTTGTAATACATTGTTCTTAAATCCTTTCGGAAGATTGTTCGAGGGAACTAGATCTCTTTGAATAATACGCGATGTTCCGATAAAATATTCCCTTAAACGGTAATGATGAATGTTCGCCTTCTCACCGGACAGGGAATAATATATTTCAACTATCTCAATTTATGCATGATATTATAAAACATTGAGGCACTCTTATTTTCTCGAGCGAAACAAATGATAATGGAAGTTGTTGGAAACTTCCTTCGCGCCAAGAGATGATCGAAGACTTCCTTCATTTGCAACTTTCTTTCCCTGCCCGTGTGCTCTGTAAATAAATGATAAAATTTGTTTTTCGCGTTGAGATATCTGAAATAGTTAAGATGCTGGCCACCGAAAATTTTGAAAAGATCGTCCGAGATACCTCTTCCCTTTTTTCTTTTTTGAATAAAATTTTTCGAAGAGAATGCTACGAGAGGAACCCCATTAGTATGATCAGCCCGAGGCGACAAAGTTATTCAGCACTGGCTCATGAATATTTTTACTTAAATAAAAAAATGATTACTTCATTCTGTTCCCTTTAAAGTTGCTAAGGGAAATTGTTTTTTACTTTCGGTTCATGAATAAATTTGAAATGATCTTTGATCTATTTCTGCCAGGGGTAGCAAGCTCCAACTTGCTAAATTAAGTTCCGTTTACAACGAAAATAATGATATTCTTCATGCTCTTTCGTAAAAGTCGTTAATAATAAAATATGAACTTTATAGTACATTCTTGGGTATAGATACCGATTCGAATCGTACATACAAAGAGTCATCAAAGCACTCGGCTTCTTTAAACGCTCCGACAACGCCAAAGCACCTAGAAATTCCGATTTCGTCAAGTATCTGCCGAAAATCAGCTCGCTGACCGCAACCCACCCCTAACACTCCATACAAACTCTTCCTCAAACTTCCAATGCACTCGATGAATCGGCAAAACGAAACTGACTTCACCTTTGAACCCGAAATCTATACATCTGACCCTCAAAGTCTGTCTGGAAGCATCCTCAAAACACAGTATCCCAAAAAATCCTAGCCAAAGCATCCTCTCTACAGAGGAAACCATCAGATCATTAAAGACATCTTACGCTAACACGGCTGAACTTTCATTCAGGGGACCAAAAACTTTTAACCTTTCTGAATGTAGTATTATACAATTCCATGAAAAAATGATGAAACTTTGAATTCGAGTGCGAGGAATCCAGGATTTAATGTGCGGGGTTCACTCGTTTAGAAGTTATACACGAGTAATAAAGTTGCTCGACTTCAAGCGTGTTTGACAGATTAAAACGCTGCCATATTGGTTTCTAGACATGGACGCTGGGTCTGGATTACATCTCGAATTCCTCTAGCCGAATTATACAATTTCACATTCAGGAAAGTTGAAAATGTTTGGTCCCCTGAGTGGGAGTTTAACCAGATTACTAAAACAAAGATATCACATCCCTTTTCGGTTCAAATTTCTTCGAGATCCATATGCCCGATTTCCAAAAATTGCTTCACTCGCATCCCTGAAACACAGAATCCCAACAAATAGCCTCGAGAGTTTCGCCATGAAACATCTAGCGTAGCTGGCGCGATCTAGAGACTTCTATAAAACCTAACTATTTCCATCTAACCTGAAAAGGGTCGCAAAGGCAAAGGGTCAATCTTCGTGTGGGCGTCGGGCAATGGTGGACGGCACACGGATTCCTGCAACTGCGACGGCTACACGAACAGCATCTTCACGCTCTCGATATCGAGCGCGACTCAGGGCGGCTACAAGCCATGGTACCTCGAGGAATGCAGCTCGACGCTGGCTTCGACGTACTCCTCGGGGACACCAGGCAACGACAAGAGCGTTGCGACGGTAGACATGGACGCGAAGCTGCGGCCAGATCATATTTGCACCGTCGAGCATACAGGTACATCGGCGTCCGCGCCGTTGGCCGCTGGGATCGTCGCGTTAGCGCTCGAGGCGAACCCGAATCTCACCTGGAGGGACATGCAGTACCTTGTGGTACGCACCTCGAGGTCAGGGCCCCTTGAGAAGGAGCCCGGCTGGATACTGAACGGTGTGAAGAGAAAGGTGTCCCACAAATTCGGTTACGGGCTGATGGACGCCGGTGCCATGGTCAGCCTCGCCGAACAGTGGATCAACGTGCCACCCCAGCACATCTGCAAGTCCGACGAGATCAACGAGGAGAGACGCATCGATCCGACCTATGGGTACACGCTCAGCGTCTATATGGACGTCACCGGCTGCGCCGGGTCCTTGAACGAGGTTCGATTCCTCGAACACGTGCAGTGCAAGGTAAGAATTGTGTTGATGCGCTCGGGGAGGGATTTCGAAAGATGCTGTAGGCTTTCGGTGCCTCTGGTTATCCGTCGCGCGTCGACTGATAACATCGCTTCCGGAAGCTCTTCGTTGATTTTAGAGATGGCTGCAACCAGTTAATGGTTTAACCCTTTCGGTACGAGTGCCGAATATATCCGGCATCCATCTGATGACCTCTGTGTTCGAGTGCCGGATTTATCCGGCAATCATCTGCGGATATATCCGGTACTAACACACACACACAATAAAAATTATTCTAATGAAAAGTCTTTCTTAATTTCTTACAAGAATTGTGAAAAATCTAGCTACAGGTATAATTGTTGTTTGATCTCAATCTTCATACAAAAGAGGACTGACCACTATGTGTGCATTTTCGGAGTGGATTAATATGGTTTTTGCTAGCTCTAAAGGGTCTTTCAATAAGAGCTATAGAACTTTGAATTGAAATAAAAAGTATGTGGTTTATTGGAGTAAACAAGAGACTTAACATGACCCCACAAGAAACAGTCTAATGGCGTCAAGTCGCAAGATCTTGGGGGCCAATTGACAGCCGCATTTCTCTTCAATAAAGCTATTTAATCATTTCAACGCGTGACACTAACAATTGAATAACGGACACGGCGGCTGTGACAATTGAAAGATCTATCGCTCTTATTGGAAGACCCTTTACATTCTAGAAATTACACTGTCCAACAAATTTCAACTTTTTTTATGTTCCCTAATTACTGTTGGGTGGTTCGTATAGTTTTTTTGCGCTGATTCCGAATCTGTCCTTAATTTTTCTCCAAGATGCACAGTTTTTAGAAACATGGCTATGAAAAAAGAACATATTTTTCAACTTTAAACAAATATTGTGATATTATTATAAAAGATGTTGAATTGTTCTTTACAGCAAAAGATTCTGTAGACTTTCCCGAATACAGTTATATACAATATTAATACATTATGATTATTTAAACATGTTTACAGCAAAAGATTCTGTGGACTTTCCCGAATACAGTGATATCCAATATTAATACATTATGATTGTTTAAACATGTGTACAGCAAAAGATTCTGTAGACTTTCCCGAATACAGTGATATCCAATATTAATACATTATGATTGTTTAAACATGTGTAAAGAACAATTCAATATCTTTTATAATAACATCACAATATTTGTTTAAAGTTGAAAAATATGTTTTTTTTCAAAGCTATGTTTCTCAGAAACTGCGTGTAGGAGAAAAATTAAGGACAGATTCGGAATCAGCGCAAAAAACTCTATAAGAACCACCCAACAGTAAGGGTGCATTTATAGTGGAGCAGCGAGGTGAGCTGTGCGGTGGAAAAAAAGAAAATACATATGTACTTTTTCATTAGTATGTATCGAAATGTTGTCACTAATGTTGGTTTCTTTTCACCGCGCCGCTATCATCGATGCTCGCAGCTCCACTATGTGTTATTCAGTATATATAGCTACTGATAGCTCTAACAGCTATTGGTAACCCGCGCTAAACATGAAGTACAGCATCCTCGAGTTGGTAACTTTTTCGCCCCATCACGGTGAAGTAAGACAAAGCCGGTTGCTACCGGTTGCTACTCAGCCCGTATTTATGAAGTATAGGTCGACGGGATGCATAATACATAATCGCCGGGCCGACCTTTTAAATTCTCGTATTACGCAGAAACATTTGCAAGTTCCGGCCATAGAAAGAATAAACCGAGGGTATCATTAAAATGTAAATTCCCCGTAAAACCGTTTTATGAATCGTAAGCTGGCGCAAAATATACGTTTTACATAAAGTGAATATAAATCTTGCCCCGTATATATATATTCATTCTTTAAAGAAATAATGTAATAATGAAAACACGGTTCGACGAGTTCGATACATTTACTCGGCTAATTATCACGTTATTGTAATTAACCCGGGCGTTATCGATCCGGGGACAGAACGTTAAAAGAGGAAGCGAACTTTAAAAGGAATAATATTATCGGGGCGACGACGGAAGTGGCTACTTGTAACGGTGTCGGATAATAGATGCTGTTCTTTGGTTGTTTGTGAAGAAAATAGCAAACATTTCTTTTCGGGAACAGGTTTCATTAAGATTCTTCCCACGAGGGAATTTGAGATTGCTGTTGACCTCGCCAATGGGGACCACGTCGACCTTGCTGTTCGAGAGGCCAAGGGATGTTCTCAGTGCTAACTTTGACGACTGGCCGTTCCTCAGCGTCCATTTCTGGGGCGAGAAGGCGGATGGCAGGTGGACCTTGCAGATCATCAACGCCGGAAACCGACACGTCAACTCTCCAGGCAAGTGCATTAAAACACCATCGACGTTCAAAATTGGAAAATGTTTGATCACTTCCTCGAGAAAAACCATCTGGAATTTTCTACCAGAAAAAGTTCAGTAAGATGCTTCAAATTTAATTTAGTAATATAATTATCAAATGCAGATGCAGTAAAAATCGTGTGCGTTGATTTCAAGTTTTCTACTGTTTTAAATTTAGCCTGCTCATTATTGTCATAAACGATTGCGAAGTTTTATGAATTTATGAACAAATTAGCTGGTCGAAATATAAAATAACAAGATCAGAAAAATCTAAAACTACGATGAACATTTTTATTTCGCATAAACATCTGCAGTCCGGTGATCAAATATTTCCTTCACACTGGCAGTAAGTGTTATCCCCGTAACAACGCCATTAAATTCGCCAACCAACCAAGTACTCGTTAACGCAATGTGTACGCCGTTACTAATCGTCGACTAATTTACACCGGAGCCTAAGCAACAGACTATAAGCCTGGGCAGGTTTGACGGCACGCTTATTAAAAGCCATAATGCTGCGACTCACAGTGCGTTCTAACAATGAAAGTAACACCTTGTCGACCCCGCCAAGCTCGCAGAATCTCACAGCAGGGTGGATTCTAGTATAATTCACACTAAGTCGCTGTAACAATCCCAGTAAACCTGATTAACAAGACCGTGTTTGTAGGTAGAGGGCGCGGAAACCACGCACAGTTCTTCTGTTAATCCGATGTTTATTTTTTCAGGAATCAGGTGCAATGCACATTCGCGTGATCCTGCTACCGTGTCTCGGGATATACTTGGCAGACTTTGATCGAGCTTAAAAATTCATGTTTCCTGAATATCTCAGATATTCGAGTGAATCGAATTTTATCAGGATTTGTTGTTTGTGGTTAATTTGGATTTTCCAGTTTCGACGACACTGTTCTTTTATTCGAACTAGACTGCGGATGTTTATGCAAAATAAACATTTTCTTCGTTAACTACACGACATAGAAACGCTGCGAAAATTTCTTCGTAACTTTAACAATTTTAGAATTGTTCTAATGTTTTTACTGTTCTAAATTACATCCATCCATTTTCGTCATAAATGAGTGAAATCCGCAGTCTAATTGTAACACATTCTATACGATGCGGAGTGTTCGAAGGATAAAATCCCAGTGAGAAATTTTAATTCGCCAGTGTCAGTTCCGCTAACTAGATTATTACAATTTCACCGGATAATTTGGATCCGCAATTCAGAAACCAACGTGCTAATCACGAAACGGATCAGATAGCTAGAGTGACAATCATCAGTCAAATGTCACGGCACCTCGGGCAACCGCATGATCGATCAAATAGTTCAATGCTGTCGTTCCGAACTCAAGATCCCGGATGCTATTAACAGCTATTAATAATCTTGCCGTTAGAACCCTCGTGATCGTTCGATATTACAATTTGACTTTTCGGTGGAGAAAAATAATAGTCGGAGGAGGAGGAGGTGGAAGGTACAGGGGGATATGTGACGGTACACCCCCAATATTAGTCTTTACGCCTGTGTACGCTCGAAAGTTCTCACCTACGGCTTTGCACACACTAGACTGTGCAAGCAACAGAAACGCGAGGCAGTCATGTTTAGATAACATGAATTAGGAGAAGGAGGATTGCCGAAGGCACGGTTAACTTAATGGTCAAAGTCGGATCCGTCGAACGCGCGTTGGCTGCCGTGCCGTTTTCGGCGAGGGAACAGCGAGCGTCAACAGACGGTGACGTCGGTGACAAGTCGAAGAACAAGTGTCTCGTGGCGGGGGGGTGTTTGTAAATATTGGGACGTCGATCCCTATTCCTGCTACGCATTATACCCGGGATTCAGATATTTATGCACCCGTTCCCACGTGCAGGCAACCCTGCTTCGAATTTAAGAAAAGTGCGCGGAACTCGCGGATCCTACGTTCACGATTTATTTCGTAATCCTTCAATCGCTAAGTCCATTTTTATTTGTTTTACTTAATCCGTGGTAAATTCTTTGATATTCCCTGCAAAAGCATTGGCAACGTCGACAAAGTGTTACAAATCCCAAACAAATCCGGACAAATCCAAAGACAAATTCGTCGAAATAAAGAAGAATGCAGGAAAGACAGTTGAGAGTTTAATTTCTGATGGTGTTCTGCGATGTGTCGTTACAGGGATCCTGAAGAAGTGGCAGCTGATCTTCTACGGAACTGCGAAGAACCCGATCCGCACACGACAGTTTAACCCGGTACACGCACAATCTTCGTTCGCCTCCGTGCATTATCCATTCCAAGTAGCTGATGCTCCATTATCGCTGGGCCATCGCGGCGACGTCGACTTCTTTCCTTCGTCTACCTTTCAGGGCTACCAGGGCCCGTACGTCGGCGCCGGTTCCAGTGTCCAGGCGTCGGTGGCAACCTTGGACGGCTCCTCGGCACCGATCCTGACCAATCGGCTTCCCGGGGACACGTCCTCGGCATTCGAGTCGCCATCATCCTCTTCGCAAGTCGGTGACGATTCGTTGGACGCTACCAAGAAGGTCTTGCACGATTGCGATCCTCAGTGCGACCCTCAGGGATGCTATGGGAAAGGGCCGATCCAGTGCATTGCTTGCAAGAACTATCGGCTTGACAAGTAAGTCAATCTTTATCCTCAGCAGGAACTGGGTATCCTTTTGTTGGTTGAGAACTTGTTTGACTGAATATCCGTTTGTTTGCGTATCAATTTGACAGTGTCTGCGTTCCCTTTCGTTATCTTTGAGCGTGCCACGCCCGACTGTTTGTTAATAGATTATTTGTCCCGCCGAGTATTTGTTTGAAAATATTTGTCAACGAAACGTTCGGGAGCGGGTAATAAAATCTGACAGAAATTCGTTCGCAAACGGTGTTTAAGCAAGCCGGAAGTGCAGGCGGATGTATTTTACAAGCGTTTTAGCACGTTTCGGTCTCCCGCGGATCAATACACACGTGCCTGTAACATTTATCCGGAAGCACACCGAGCTTCCGATTGAAATTTTGTGTATTTGGTTCGTTGGATTCTTCGATTATATTAAAAGACTGGGGGATCTCTACCTGGCTCGGTGAGCAACATTCGACCACAATCCCCAGCAGAAACGCCCGGATATTTCGCTATGAAACCGATACAAAAACGAAACATACTATCCCTGTTTGCTCGGTTCCTCTGTTAAACACGATTCGACTCGCAAACCGCATCCAAGCTCTCCGCTGCTGTTTCCTTACCGTTACTATTTTCCCAGCGACTCATTTGTCGCGGTACTGCGTTTTGCGAAATTCGATGGGAAGAAACATTACCGGAAAAACATTGAAAACCCTGCATCCGTCTCTGCTGCCATTTATTTCGTTCTCCGATGCATTTCACGGTGCATTGCACCATCTGCACATCCATCGCGAACGTTCGGCCCCGTTATTTAGAGTGATACTTTTTATGGAAAAATCGCGACAGTGAATTTTTGGGTTTTTACGCAGCCGTAAGGACGCGAACGCAATTTACGGGTTTTTTTCGCGAGCCTTGAAAATGTATTTCCCCGTAAATTGACCTATTATACAACTACATCATTCTTTTCCCGAGCTGCGGAAGCTATGAGCGATTGCAATTCTCCAAAAATTAACATTTACAAAAGCTCACACACATGTTGAACACGTTCCAAATCGAATCTGTCTCTTCACGATAAAATTTCGCGTTTTTCAAAATTAATAATCGCCCGACCACGCGGAACGCTTGAAAAATTCGTACCCCGTGATTGAAATTTTTCGATCCACAAACAAATTGTCTGCACACCGTGTCAAAGCCGCACCATCATTACAAACAGCATTCTTTACATTGTAACCCCGTTTAAATTCAAAACACAAACCCCCACCCGCATTCAATGTCGATTTGATTGTTCGCTTACAAAACGCGCCATTTTGTAACGAAACAATCGTCGACTTTGCTAGATGGTCTATCGTTTCCGCTGTGTTCCGAGCTACAAATCGCTGTGCCATAAGTGCCGTTTCATGCGACTTTTCAGTGATGAATCGCGAGGGGATACTAACAAGCGATCGTTCTGAATCGCGGGGAACATTCAGCGGATCGAAACATCTTTTCGGGATATTGAAACGGTTTAATTAAACCGCGCGGTTTAATCCGTCGTCCGTTCGGCGCCTTGTTCCGTGCGCGCGTAATAATGTGTCGGATAAATTTTTCCCGGCCGCGCTGAATGAGAAACTTGAACTGTTAATTCCGCAAGATTAAAGCAATTGCAGCAGCGCGCTCGCCCGCCCGCCCGCTGTGTACCCGCGGCAAATGGAACTCCGCTCGGCAATAGAAAATGAAGCTATTCTTTCTATCTTCACTCATTCGCCGGCCCGGGAATTGGTTGTTCCGTAATTGATTGCCCTTTAACATTCACCGTGTTAATTAAAAGCCCAAGCAGAAACGCCGCAAGGAAGTTGGCCAGCAACAATGCACGGTTCAAAATTTGCTGCGAGGAGCGATCATGAACTCTTTGATTCTAAAGAGGGTTGGATGGATACGGGTAGGGTTGCCATCCATCCGATTTTCCCCAGATGGTCCTTCTTTTTAGTGCATCCCGGAACGTCCGGGGGGATTTTCTTTAAGGGTCGGCGTTTTTCAATGTTTCTCACTCACACTTGCTCCACTATCATTAGGATCATTCTAGGATTTTATAGATGACAACCCTAGGTACGGGGAGAGTTTGGTGGGAAGTTTTGTTTAAACAAACCGTGATTACAGCACCTGCGTGAGCCGATGCCCGCCGAGGAGCTTCCCGAACCAAGGTGGAGTTTGCTGGCCGTGTCACGAGTCCTGCGAGATCTGTGCTGGAGCTGGACAAGACTCTTGCCTCTCCTGCGCACCTGCTCATCTACGTGTCACCGACCTGGCCGTTTGTCTGCAACAGTGTCCCGAAGGATATTACGAGAGTAAGCCGAGGGATTCAGATAATGGAAGCTTCTTACACGCCCTTGTATATTCTTCGCGTTTCCTTCCTCTTTGCCAGCCTCGGTTTTCCAAATTTATTTCTGAGGAAATCCACAAGTTTAACACTAAACCTCTCGCTGCCGATCACATGACCGGTTTTATATTTTTCATCTTATAATTAAGGTGGAGTGGGGTAAGTCCGCCCTAGTTTTTGCAAAGTTGGACTTTAAACTGATGTATTTTCAGTCTGGTATGTAAAAACTTAACGTTCTTGGTATTAAACTCTTGCCACAGTTATTATTGATGAATTAGTAGGACTTGCCCCGTAGACGGACCTACCCCACTCCATCTTATTGAAATTATGAAGCACATATTGTAATCAAAATTGCACGAGAACTAAATAAATAGAGCCTTGTCATTTTTGTAAGCTAAAACATTTTAATCGGTTTTGGCGCTCTAAAATTCTTTAACGTGTTTGAATAATGTTCGAAATGATCGAGATAATCTTCGCGTACTAATTTCTTGTTATTCTTCGACGTATTTTGAAAATTAACAGATTGACAGAAATTCTCCAGTGAAGTTTGTTGATCTTTTCAGACACGGAGAACAGCACCTGCGTGCCCTGCGAGGCGAACTGCGCTAGCTGCCAGGACAGGCCCGACAAGTGCACCAGTTGCGAGCATCACTTGGTTATGTACGAAAACAAGTGTTACGCTGCATGTCCCCTGTACACCTACGAGACGCAAGATTACAACTGCGCGCCCTGTCATTCGTCGTGTGAAACGTGCAACGGCACCGCCGAGAACCAATGCATCTCCTGTCGACCTGGATTGTTTTCTCTGAACGGTACGTACCCCCATGCAGACGGTAATCCTTTAGAAGAATAGACCGAGTCAATGCTCTTGCTGCTGATAGCCTCCCGTAATTTGTTTCCCCTGAAATGTCTCTTGTGCTTCTGAAACGGACGACGGGTAACATGATTTTCGTTATCGGATTAATTTTTTGAGACCCGCGAAATTATATAGAACACAGGAATCCTTCAATCGGATTTGTTCCACTTCTTCCTCGGAAAGAAAGTCTTCACTGTATCTTTGAAGTGAACGATAGTACTTATCAGATTGTGAGCACATCATGTGATTTCCAATGCTCTTATTCCCCAGTGTCCTTGAACACTATAGAATTTAAATTGAGGGTACTTTCAAGTATTAAAAGGAGTTCTGATAATAAATGTATAGAAGAATGAGAAGATTTTATTGAATTTCCAGGAACCTGTCGAGTCTCCTGTCCAGCAGGCTTCAGCGCGGACAAGAAACGTCGCGAGTGCGTGCCCTGTCCTCCGGGATGCGCTATTTGTGCAACCGCATCCTGCACGAGCTGCATCGAGGGCTGGAGCCTGAACGAGGAAGGTCTCTGCGCACCGGAACACCGTGATCGATGCGACACATCCGAGTTCTACGACAATGGACACTGCAAACCGTGCCATACCTCGTGCAAGACTTGCGCCGGCCCCACCAAAGACAACTGCATCTCCTGCCCGGGCCTGGGCAACGGGCAAAAGGGCTCGTTGCTGCTGCAGGGAAGGCGATGCGTGTACCAGTGCGACGACGGTTATTATTCCATGGTGCAGCCCTCGAGACCGGTTTGCGTACCTTGTTTACACACTTGTAAGACTTGTGTGTCCCGATTGAATTGCACCGCCTGCCAGGACGGGCTGCAGCTGCAGAGCGGCGAGTGCAGATCGTCCTGCGCTCAAGGGTAAGCCCACCGTACAATCATGTTTTTGGTAACTGCAATGTCACCATCCCCAACCCCCGAACGGTGATGGGAAATTCGCGACTGACGCTGCGACTAATCTGACGGGGGTTCTGTTCCATTTGATTGCGAAATCGCGTCCTCGTAATGGCCTCTGAACGCACGCCCTGTATCCCGGGGGAAAAAATGTTTGATTGAAGCCCGATAAAAATATTTTAATTATATCGCTTTTTGGCAAGGTTATAGCTAGACGGAAAGTTAGATGCTGACTAACCAAACTGCTTTGTACAGGTATTATAGCGATAGAGGTCAATGTGCCAAATGTTATCTATCCTGTAACACGTGTTCCGGACCCAGGCGAGACCAGTGCGTGACATGTCCTCGTGGCTGGCAGTTGGCAGCCGGGGAATGCCACCCGGAATGTCCCGAAGGATTCTTCAAATCCAACTTTGGCTGTCAGAAGTGTCACCACTATTGCCGTACTTGCAAAGGTCTAATTTACTCCTGATATTATATAATACAAGAGTAACGAAGCAACAACTGTTTGGAAAATGGAACATTTTACAGGAGAAGGACCTCTCGAATGCACTTCCTGTCCGCCACACTCGATGTTAGAAGGTGGATTGTGCATGGAGTGTTTAGGAGCACAGTACTACGATCCTCTAACACAGCTGTGCAAAAACTGTCACACGGACTGCCGAAGATGCACCGGACCGGGGAAATTCAGCTGCGCGGCATGCTCGCCGCCATTGCACCTGGATAAACTGAATAATCAGTGTGTACCCTGCTGCACCGGAAATGAGAAGGGACCGGAGGCTGAGGAGTGCTGTCTATGCGATCCGGAGACTGGTAATCTTGCTCTTCATTTCAGGGAAAATTTGTAATTCCTCGTAAACGCATCTTTGTAACTTCAATGATCATAAATTAAAAAATGTTCATTGTCCAGGTGGCGTTACAAGTATCTCTTGATTTGGTTTTTCTGCTTGTTGAACAGGTGGCTGCAGGAACAGCTCACCGGCTGGCAAAAGGAGAGTACCCGGCACGGAGTTCGCAGCCGCCGACACGTCCATTTCGGAGGTGTACGCGAATTACGAGGGGACTATCAGCAACAAAAGCGATTCGACGACGCTGCCCATCACTGCGATAGCCGTGGCCGTTTGTCTGCTGTCGGTCGCTTTGTTCGCGACCATATTCATCGCACTTCAGGTTCGTATCGATTGTCCCGTGTCTGAATTCTTGCCATGAATTCTGACTAACCCTTTTACCCCATCCACGAAATGTTCCCAGTTTTAGCATTCAAATAACTATAACTTTTTTCGACGATTGAAGTTCCGCTTCGGCTTTGACACGAACTAGCATTTTTCATCTAGCTTCATGTAAAATCCGACGAAAAATGTAAAATGTGTATTGGAAAGAAATTGTGTCTATTCATTGATACGTGGACTGCCACGTCGGTCATGGGTGACACAATTATTCGTGTACCTTTAAAAATTAATTTTGTTCATACTACGGTTGCTTGAAATTACTTTTTGATACAATCTGAATAAATGCATTTTTTTATCTTAATGAAGTGGTACATGATAGTTGCTTTTAGTGCTTCGTGGATCTAGTGTTGAACGAAATGGTACAATCGGTCGAGGGTTTATGAAACGTTCCGGGAATGATTGAACGCGGACGATCCGGGGTCGTCATCAATTGAAATAGTAACGTTCCCTCGTGTCGAGGCAATCGAACTGATCCCTGTCCGCAATGTTCTCAGGCAATGTCGAACCGAAGAGAGGCGAACAAGGGCTACACGCAGCTGGCGATGAAGGTGGAGCCGGACGACGTTGACGCGGACGACACGACGGAGCTGATGACCTAGACCCATTAATCAAGCCAGCCAATGACAGGACCTCTCGTCGAAGAGTTTGATGAAGGTCGACCAGTCCTCGATCACCAGGTCCCGATCGATGCGATGTGTTGTTTGCGTGTGGCATTAGGAAACCGTGGCGTGGCGTTCGCCGAAGAAAAGTCTCACTGAATAAAAAACTGAAGGAACAGATGAACAAAGAATCGGTCGCGCTTCCGGTCCGAAGTGGTCCGAAGAACAAAACCCAAAACAGAAAAAAAATACAGAACAAAATATACAGAATATTCGAAGAGAGAGAGAACGAGAGGAGGAGGAGGAGGAGGAGGAATTTTTGTCCGAGACGAATGAAAGTGGCGAAGAAGAAGAAGAGAAAGAAGTAAAGCAAAGGAGATGAGAACAAGGGACAAACGAATACACATACAAGATGAAATTGATTCGAAACGTGATAGTAAAGACAGTTTTCTTGGGCGAATATAGTGTGACTGTTGTTTCACTCCATATTGACAGTGCGGGGTTTAATGCGTGCGCGTTCGTGTGTGAATGAGGCAAATGAACGAGAGAGAAAGAGAGAGAAATATCTAGGTACAAGATTTTTTTAAAACGGTCAGGCGCGTCGTTGATTCTTTCGAGTGCGCATAGATAATATTGTACGAACAGTGTGTATTACCGCCGAATAACTATGCGAACGTGTACGAGTTACGAGCGAGAAGGGTAACGGACATTATAAAGTGCCTGATTTACAACGCCCTCACGGCCGCGCGCTTCCGTCTGCCCATTTTTGGTGCCTTCTATCGTGATCGCCTCGCCTAAATCACTGCCCGACACATTCACTACGAGAAAATCAATTTTAGATTCATCTTTGCTATGTCTAGTGGCAGCACCGTGCTCGTTGTCCGTTCCTGGTATCTATCAACCCTCTAAAACGGTAGCAAATGGATGTAGTCCATGATACATAGTTAGAACGTACTCCAAAACCAGCAATAAATTTCGATTTAACCCTTTATAGGACAGTGTCAGTAACGTTTAGAAAGAAATTCCAGGATGATTTGTTATAGACTGTAACGCTGCTATGATACTTGGTTGAACCGTGCATTGGCAATATTTTTGGTACATTCGTAACAATTTTGTTACGTTTTTCCAGAATATAGAACCATCTTTAATCTTCTACAACGCAATTTTGAAGTTGTGCAATTTGTTGTGATATTCGCATTTTTCAAGAATTGTTTCGCGTGATTTTATTGTTCCACCACCCCTCTATATTTAACGAATTCTATTGTTTTTATTTTGGGGTTGTTTTCAATTCTAATCGTATTATACATTCCTCGAGTCCCTTTCGCGTTAAACATAGTTTATTCACACTTGTAACAAGATTGTGTTTTAAAGGGTTAATAAAACGAAGACCTGGCTAGTAAAGGATAATGTTAACGGTATGAGAATGTTAATAAAAAGTGGGCTAAATAGACCTGACGAACATGGCAGGGTTAATAACAAAAATTTGTATACCTTGTAGGAGATGGTATTCTAAAGATCATCACCGTTTAAAATATTAAATTGAATATGAAATTCGCGTTAATGGTCGGAGGCTACCAGCCTATAAAGGGTTAAATGACAAAAGAAGGGCTTTTTGGGCCCGTCTTTGATCGTCGATCAGATTCATGGACCAGTATAATTAGGTTAACGTAATCATTAGCGAATACGTCAAAGCGGCGATTTAAAAGTTGCACTGATAGGAGGGGACGGAAATAGGAAGGCGGAAGTAGCTGAACCGGAAGCTTAAGACGAACGGGACAGTGTAGGCTAACCTGGGAACATTTTTCTCGCGCTTGAAGCAGCGAAGACGGAAAGGTGGAGAGAAATGTTTGTACAGCTTCGTTCTCGCGCAACGAACTAACTCGACAACCCTCGATGAAAAGCAAGACAGAGCGAATGTAAGAAAAGAAGAACGAGAGAAAGAGAGAGAATTGATTTGTCGATGATGCGACATACGCCGTGTATCCAGTCATTCCGTTATTTTCAGCCAGTTGACAGTGAATGTGCATTTTTATAACTGTGTTGTTGTTATTGCTGCATTGTCTATGCGTTTTGTTTTATTTAGTGAACTACGTGTTTTTCGCGTTGCTCCCGCTTCATTCATATTCGTTTGTTTAGAGAGGAAGAAGAGAGAACGAGTGAGAGACGGAGAATTAAAAATAAAAACATGAATCTATAATAGAGTTTAGAAAACGAGAAAAAAAACAAACCATGTTCGTATCGCACGAGAGTTAGAGAGATTGCGAGAGAGAGAGCGAGCGAGAGAGAGAGAGATGAGTTTACAGTGGAAAATGAAATGAATTCTAACGCGATGAACACACGAAAGCAGTCCTCGGTAAATCGGTAACTTTGAACAGCTACTGTCCGCGCCTACCGTGTGAATATTGAATTTCTCCTCGTGATTTGATATAAAGCTATTATTGTACTTTTATGATGGACGCGATTATAAATATATACATATATACATATATATCTATATACACACACTCAGGCGTTTAAATATATTCTGAGTTCGTGTTCCCGGTGAATTATCATTGCTGCGAATCTCCAACATCCCATCATCCATTTTTGAATGATCCACATACGTACCTCGACCTTTCATCTTTAAATGAAGGTAAGTAAGCACGTTTATTTAATCTGGGTGAAGTTCATTTAAATGGACCAGCTAAGGTGGTCTAATACGTTGACTATTTTTAGTTAAAAGCATAAAAGTTGCACTGTTCACCTGATTAAAATTATTAAATCAGAAAATCTCTTGAAATTTCTAGTCTGCGCCCTTTAGATTTTCAACAGGGTAGAGAATAAAGTGTTTGGCGACTCGATAGTGAAATTTGAGGTCCGTGCAGATTAATTCCGAGCAATTTGATGAAGTCGGTGATTTTTCAGGGAACGGTACCGACGGAATCGGAATGCGATAAGGATCTTGATTTATTGAATCCCGTTGAAGGGAAGACGCGACGCTTCTTTGCGTTTCCTGATGCATGAAGAAGCTGTTGAAACGGGTGAAAAATCGCGGATTATACTGCGAGCAAAGCCATGATTTATCGAGCCGCGCGCGGCGTCATGATTCACCGTCTGGTCTAGGTTTTGCCGGTATTTCGTCATCACGTCAAAATATCCAGGCGCATTAATCATTCGTCCATTTCGACGGATGACGAAGCGTCGAATTTGACACTTAAATATGCACGCGTGAGCGGTGCAGCTCCCCTCCCCCCTCCGTTTGCAACATTAATTCGACATATGTACATATATACGCGGGAAACGAATTACTTCGCCGCGACGTCGTTAGATGAATAATGGATCTTATTACTGGATGATCTACTCTGATTTTCTGAACGGATTGTTTTCGTTTATTTATTGATCGTGGCACGATGACCAACGTCCGACAATATATCGATTGACGTTCGATGGGTAATGACATGGACGCGTTGCCCATCGAACATCCATTTCGCGAACCCCGATTGACAGAAATGCCTAATAGCCAGATGTCAGGTGGTCCAGGTGTGCATTATTAAGATGCAATCACGAATTCGCACGACGTTTCGTCCGGTGCTTTTTTACACATCCCCAAAGTGGTTAAACTGACCGCGTATATCCGAGTTACATGATCTTGTGGATGTTTAAGCCTTCTTTGACACTCTACATTCATTTTGGCAACTTTTTACACACTACTCTTACTGTTTGTTTAGAAAAAATTGTGAAAAATTTGCGTACTTTCATGACTTTCATGGTTTAAACTCCTGTTTCCAATACCAAATTTTATACGATTTGTTCTGGATGCATAATAATGGTACAAAATTGAGTGTTGATACAAGTTGAATACTCTTATTATTGGCTATTGACCTCCGTACAGGGAATTTTCGCGCACGAAGCGCGATTGCAATCCGTCAAAAGATTATTAAAAATTCAGAATAGCAATTAGTGAGCTTGCTTTGGAAGCCGTATTAATATTTATAGCATTCATAAACGTTCTAGGAATACGGTTATTCCTGTTTACAGACAATGGGTACACATCTTTGGAATAAATGCAAGCATAGTGAACGGATTCGACACAGTACAGTACAGAGAAAGAGAGTGAGAGAGAGAGAGAGGAAAGGCATTGCCAAGAAGACAAGGAAGCGGCGACGGCTTATGGGATCAAAGCAAGGATTATTGAGCTTCCTAAAGGCTTTATATAGCTCGAATAACTTAGTAAATAGAGCATTGCTGGCCCACGGTAATCGTTCTCACGAAATTGCTCGCGATTCCGCCATTTTTCGCCCATTAAATAAGAATAAATCACTCTTCGCAAGATGTCTGCGTTTTTACGGAACAATGTGATGCTCATTGCAAGGTTCTACAACTTTCTTCTTGATTTAATAAAAACTGTAAAACAATTTTCGTTGTTCACCTAAAAGATGCTCGTCTGTTCAACTTTGCAATGAAATCAACTCACGTACAGGTTGTATAAAAAGTAATGATCATCCATCGTAGGGGTGAAAATACACATTACCATTACTATTTATACACCCTTACATACGTGTCTTCTACATTAACTCAACAGATTTAAAATACATAGTATAATGAAAAGGGTAAAGTCTCCTATAAGTTATCTCATAAACGAAACAAATTATCAAAACATTTCCGGTTCTCTAACCGATAAATACTCATCATCCAGCTTTCTTATTTTATATTCTACAATGAAATAAATCGGTGGGTTGTTTAACTGTATTATCCATTTAACCATGTACGTTATTTTATCGAGGGTAGTGCCGTTAAAATAATTGAAATAACAGTTTGGGAATAAAAGTGTAGCAATAATGTAAAGCATCGTCGTGGAAGGATTAAAAGGAAATCAGGACAAAGTCCCATGGAAATAATGGAAACGAATGGCGTCGGTTCCGAATAAATGCCGTTAAAGAAGCCATAGCACACGTTACAGCCGACGATCGACGTCGAGAGGGGGCCGTGATATACGCAGCGTCGATATGCCGATCGAGATAACGGGTTTGCCGATAAATTCGGCAACGATAATTCGCGTACCCCTACTTTTATCAGGCTGGGTGTCGTGGCGTAAGCGGATATCGTAAATTCGTGAAGGCAAATCCCCCTTGCCCTGCGCGTGTGCAACGGTTTTATCGCCGTATCACTTTAATTATACCAGCCACAACTATTCCGGCGTCGATCTTTCCCGATTTTCATGGGATCAACCGATCGGAACGGACACGTGACGGTGATGCAACCGGAAAATCCATCATTTCAACCGTCGAAATAGAAATCAAAATGGAAAATCTTCCGAACTTACCTTTAGACATCAGTAAATTAAAAATTGTGGATCTTTGGAGTTCATTGTAAAAATTAGCCTCGGCTAATAGAATTAAAATATCAAATTTTTAGATAAATTCAGTTATTAGTGAAAAAACCATAGTATATTTCCCATAAAATATCCGTTACCATTTTCCACCATTTTTGCCACCCCTCAGAGAATGACAAACTCATCTTCGACATAAATAAATTGTGTGCTGACTAAATGAAAATCATATGGGACAATATCTATTGGTCTACCAAAGTGTATGAAAACGTTCAAATAATGTTTCATTAATCGCAACGGCAATGATACGTCGGCCAGTATCTATCGGTGACCATTCCTGGGTATTTGTGGCCGTTTTTCAGCAATAAAGCCGAGATAACGTAGTACTTAGGACGCTGTAGATCAATTTTATGGTCGCGAGGAAGCACCCTGTTAAATTTATAAAGCTCCATAAAGAAACAAAGCCGTTAACTCTACTTATTTGCAATTCGACGATCTTTTTGGGATCGTCGATAGATAAGAAAATAGTATGAGTGTATTTGCTGTGAAACGCGATGCAGAAAGGGAGTCGCAGGTGGTACCGGGACTCTTACTCAGCTTAAAAATCGAAAAATTGATCCGCCATTTCCTTCCTCCCGGCGTTCGATTATACGGCATAAAACGAAAAGCCGGTTAGACGAGCCGGTAATAAAGGAAAATCGTACGCTTTATTAGGGTGGTATCGGGCGGAAACGAGTCGAACGAGTAGCAGAATTTCATCGGAAGAAGGGGGAAAAAGGTAGAGGGGAGGGTAAAAGGCGGAGAAGAGGGCGAAAGGCGGACGCGATCAAATCGGAAACAACTTTAGAAGATACGAAATAAAGAGGAGGCAATAAAAGCAGCGAGCAACCGCGCTCACGGCAGAAGTTAGCGGTAAAAGGAAGCAGAGTATTATTGGCCGTATCTGAGGTAATGCGACCCTTTAAATTCTATCGTGGCTGAAATTGTGGCTTCCGGGATTACCTTTAAATTCAGCCGCATTTTTTGCTGATTTATTGAGGAAGCGAGAGAATATTAGACCAGCCGAGGGTGTAGATCGAATTAGATCAACGTTCCGCATGACTTCCAGCAACTTTAATCTTATATTCTATCTTACAATATTGATGTAAATCCTGTGCAGTATTTATTAAGACAGCCAAGGAGGTGCTCGGCAGCATCGTTGACAAAAGGAATTCTTGTAATCGTTAACCAAACAGAGATAATAAATTTATCGGTGTTTTGTGTTCAATAAATTAATGCGTACGAATGTTCATTGACAATTGTTGTAAACATTAAACAGCCCCGGAAATAATAAATTTATCAATAAATATATCAACCGAAATTAGATGGGGTGAGGAGATTGTCACATCACTACGCACGCGCCGCCTGAGCTCGGCGAACGCGCTCAGTTATCGAGGTGCGCTGTCAAAAATTGTCAGTCCCTCGCGAGCTGCCGTGGACAGCCGAGGACGATGGAATTCCTCCTTGAGCATCGGTAGGACCTCCCTTTCCCTCCTCCACATTCCTATCCCTCTCTTCCTCACTTCTCTCTGCTTTATCCTTACCATCTATTATATCTTTTCCTTTCATCATTTCCCTCACTCCTTACTCTTCAACACCACCGCCACTTCCCTCCTCTGCTTTCTGTCTCCTAGATCCTCTCCACTCTCATCTTTCCTCCCTCCCCTTCCCTAGATGCCTATACATACCCTTCAGCTCAATAGCTGGCTGTTCCAATTATAATAGAGGGCGCAAGAAAACCACTGATTCTGCTTCCATTCCTCGCCTATGGCACCGACGATAATAGTATCTATGGATATCTTCCATCCTGTCGATAATACCTACCAGTTTTACCATTTAGGATAACATCAGAAATTTAAACCTCGCAGAACAACTGTACCCAATATTTGAATTGTATCTTACAGCTCAAACAACAAAACTCATGTTCAACTTGATTTCCACGTAATTAATCTCAGCTATGAACATATAGAAATCTTTTTGCTCGAATAAATCCTACAAAATCCAAGGAATCTTCCATTAGTCGAAACAAGATAAGAAATCTGTTTAAAACGTATAAAATATATACTTACATCAATCTTGAGTACAAACACACTTCGCCGGATAATCTACATTGCATATAAAACTAAACGAATCGTTCTCTAACATTAACAGAATAAATTAAGACCTTGAGAGAGCCACTAGTAGGCGCAAGATCTACTTATAAAATATAAGACACCGAATCAGCACATGAAAAAGAAAAACATCTAACTACACTCGCCAGTTAAGTGGCCTATCGCGCGAGGATTTCAATGAAAGCTTGTCGATGTATGCGTATTTATCACAAACGGTGACAACACTTTATTAATTCTCTCCAGTTAACTCATTATCTTGTCTCGTGGGGGCGGGTGGAGGTGAGAGGGGGGTGTAGATAAAGCGAGATTTGGCTAAAAGCAACTGCGACGGGATTTACGAAAAGCAGCTACGACATTACTTTTATTACGTCATCCTACGTATAAACATCGAACATTCGGACTGTATTTTTCAGCACAGGTTTCGTTCGATTCTGCTTAATTACAATAATATATTTGTATATTTATATGGTGTGTGTCTGTATGTGTACATGTATGTATGCATGTCTGTGTATGTACTGGTATATAACAACTTGCGTATGTTACTATACCGTAATGTACGTATATTATAATATATGTATAATATATCATATGTATATCATATATTATAAATATATGTACGCGTGTTTCCTTGTTAAGTGTTAGCTCTTTTTCTTTCTATTATAAATGTAAAATACTGTCATGCATGTACTATGGAGTCGTGACTCAAATTGAACGCATTCACATATTTATTAGCACATATTCTCGTGCAGATGTCTCGAGGTCTGTATATATATATATATTTTTAGATATATATATACTTTTTTCAGTGATGCCATACACGCTAGACGCCAATTGGCGTCCACCGCACGAATAGAGTCCGCGTCGAAGAGTCCGTTGTAAACGAGCGAGGAAAGGACTCGCGTTCTCGCAACATGAGCCTCGACTCGTATGCGAGTGATCCTGCCACGCTCCGATTCCAAAGAATCAGCTTTTCGTTTGTACAAGAGTGCTACCATTCTATCAGAACAGAAAGGAACAAATCAAAACAGAGACTACACCCTAGGACATAGTTTATCAACACCCTTTGGCTCACCCACACCCCTAAACCGATTTCTAACATCGAAATTTCCAAGTGTAGTTGTGTCAGCAATTTTTTAACACTTTACCTACCAACGACGACCTCTTTACAATTTATCAGATTTCTTATAACTTAGTTTTTCCAAATTCGTGACACCCCTATCTAGGCCTAAGTAGCACGATTGATCAATAGTTTATTATAGTTGGTCAAAATGGACTTAAATCCCTCCATCCGAGAGTGAAAAATCAGCGCCTCTTACGAATTTCACAATAGCCGCAGAAATTATTACAAGATTTTCATTACAACGTGCTTGAATAGAGAAGTTCGATCACTTCCCATAAAAGCATCTTTATCGTTTTAATAATTGTACAATAAAGAACCTAGGACCATTAGGTAAAGTGTTTATTTAAAAATATTTTCAATTTTGTTTTTATCACCCCGCTAATTCTTCAACGTCCTCCAACTACGTTGACAAACTATGCCCCGGAACATTAACGTTTCACCCAGACAAAAAGTAATAAGACCATTCCAGAGAAGGTAACGACAGTCCTGCATAATCAGGGTGTCCCTAAAAGAAGAGGCTCCAGTTTATCGTGATTGCTACAAGGTTTTATTATCAATGGATCGAAAAGTGGCAAACAACGATGCACGAACGACGACGAAACACACAGGTAGTACAGCAGAACGATGTCACACGGCTGAATTACGAACTTCGTTTTTATTGTTCATCAAAATAGTTTAGTACCACATCGAGTCATAATGGTCTGGCTCACTTGGAGGATTCGGGAGATGTTTCCGGGGGGGATGAATAATTAGAAGAAAAGGAAAATGGGGCTGGTTCCGCCTAAACGAAGAGATTCAGAATAAGGGAGAAGAGGAACCAGTCCAGGGACTGGCGAGAATAGTTTCGTCGACTCATTAGAGTCGATCAAGCATTCTTTGTTTACACGAGGTCTTGACGAGTGGTGTCGTCAAATATGTTTGAAGTTGTATCGTGTGTACCCCGATCGATCGTTCCACTCGTGGCCTCTTGAGCTCTATATCCCCATCTCGTTTTCGTCTACGTTACGTCTCTACCGGCTAATAGTAGTTTAGGGTTAACTAGAAAACTAGTACCTCTCGTGTCGCGGACCCACGCAACGGATTATACGCTCTTGAAATATGCACTTACGCGTATTCACCACCGCTCCTGCCACTTTCTAGCGTGAATCCTGTTTATTAATAATACACGTTGTCTGGACGCCATACACTGCCTGCTCTCTCTCTCACTTTCTCTCTCCCTCTCACCCTCTCTTTTTCATCGCTTTTTGTCATACTCTTCGGCAGTTCCATTCTCGCGCGCACCCTACAAGGTGTCCTCAAACGAAAGGATCTGTGCTTTCAATTCTGAGTAAAAAAATTGTTACTATTAACAAATAAATTAACGTTCTGCTTAAATCATTTTCTTTTAACGCTAGGTTTACAAACTAAAATTGACTATTTTACATTACATCATAGAAATAAAAAAAAATGTGTCCACCCAAATTTTTAGCCATTTTCTGAATAATATATGATATATATTTATAATAATTACGTTATACAATATATGTAATAATATATTACATTACTTTATAAAAATAAGATGAATAATTGATACCCGAAGAAATAAGTTTTTGCATAATTCCTCATGGATGCGTCTTTCTTTACAATCTCAATAATCGTAAATTATAAATATTACGACGCGTCCAGTAAATCTAACGTTATTAATCTCATAGGAGGTTGTCAGTTTATATATACATATTATTCGAGGTAATTGAGGCTATTGTGGAAAATTCACGAAAAAATAATGAGTTGCGTGCTTTGAATGGCAAATTTTGAAAGCAGCATTTACGAATTTATTCTTAACCGGTCATTTATACTCAGAATGATGTTTTCTTCATTTCAGAACACTTTGTCGGCGCACGCGTACAACTGATCTCGTCAAATCCTTCTTCGATAATGAAGGAACAGTTCTCGGATAATTCTATCAATATCGAATGCAGTATTTACTCCTATAGTGCTCGTCGCTGGTACCCTGACAGTAAGCGCACAACCATAGCCATCGATTTCAGGATACTCGTTAAATTTCGTTGAATTTCAGGACGACGACCTTGCGATAAATGTTCGAAGCAGCGTTTCTTTGAGGAAGATTACGCATCCGGGGAAACTCGAGGAATGAATGTATACAAGCATTATTGGAATAAACACTGCGTGCGTCGGTGTGTGTGTTACGCTCACTTAAGGGGACGCAGCAATGGAAAGTCGAACGTTTTACACGGACACCGTTTATGATCGCGCTGCTAGAGCCGTCCGTTTTCCACACACTTCTTTTTCTCTCGAGTATTTACATATGCGTCTGACTTGGCTCTCGTAGGAGCCAATGTTACTCGATCATCAGCGTCGGATAAATTAGTCGACGTTCAGTTACACGGTAAGTAACGACGCCGCACGGTTATGTTTATTCTCTGTTTTTTGTTTATCGGTTTCTCTCATCTGTAGATAGCAGTGTGTCTGTGTGTATCTCTTCTACGTCGATAGTACATAGTGATCGACGGTCGCTTTTTCCGACTTCACATCGTCAAGAACGCTCGAGGAGAGATCAGCGCAGCAAACGAGACCGAGTAATGATGTATATCGAAGGAGGATGAAGGAGGACGACGCGTACGAACAAACCGGAGACCAAAAAGAGATGTCTTCGCTGCGCGTAACGATTAAACTGCGAACGATCGGCGGCTTCGTAGAGACAGTAGTATAATATCTCTGTCTCGTTTTCGCGCACAGAAGAGGAGAGTACTCCTCCTCTTTTCTCGGCCCACTGAGATTAGTATCGTCATGGCAAATATGTCCTCCCCGCAGTTCGGAAAGCTAATTATATTTATCATCGACCGACTCTCCTCGAATCGTGCAGATCGTTACCGTAAAACGTACATATAATATTAATAATTACTAATTATACTTTATTATAAATTAATTAAAGAGCTCTTAATCGTACGTGTTTATGTGTATATAATAATATTAATATTAATAATAGTAGTATGTACGATAACTTGTTTTTTTTTCTTGTTTAATCCTCAAAATTTGCAGCAGCTTACTCTTTCGGCCGTTTTACTTGTTCTCGTTTTGTTGTTGATGTTGTTTTTGTTGTTACTGTTGTTGTTGTCTGCATCGAATTTGGTGCGCATCGTTCGCCTTCTTTCCACAATCTCTGTCTTACTCGACGAAGGTTCAACGAGACTCTGACATGGTTTGGTGACTAGCGGCACTCCCAGATCTTCACCGTTTGGTCGACACTACCGGTGACCACAAAGGGATGGCTTTTGTGAAAATCTAGAAAACAGCGGGATCAATTAATCTACTTCGGTATAACTTGCTTCCTCTTTTATCTCCGTTGCATTATCCAAGAGACTTGCGATAGTGCAACGTAAATAAATACTTTAAAGGGTCTGGGTTAGACTTCATTGAACGTTACTGAATTCCTGGTGTGCACTGAATAGAGTAATAAAACATAATCAGGAACGATATCGTAGATATTTGCATATGCCCCATTTTAACATTTAAATGTTCGAACTCATCGAACAATAAATTCGTATTCGAACTAGTTCGAACTTAATTTTACATTTGATGTGCACCTTAAAGTGATTGTTTAAGTCACGTACAGTTTCAGCAGAGTTGTTTAAAATGTTTAACTTGATTGATTCATTGATGTATATGATCAAGAAGAACGTATGGTTTTAGCATGTTGCTTCTGGTAGTAGCAAAAATTAGTGCATTCAAATGTGTGTTTTACAATGAAGATAAAATTTAGTTGGTTCATTTGAACCATTAATTCAGTTGATGATCGAACGCCAGCTGGATTTTATAGCGGCTATGCATTAGTTCGATGAATCACTCTACCATTAATTGCTCACATCAATCAAATATTTCAATCGTAAAAGTTAATGGTTAATTTCAATGAATATTACCCAACTCTGACCTGGAGATACTAGGAGATATCATGAGAAAATTCTGTCTAGACATACTGTGTAAACATTAAGTTCAATTCCACTGGACAAAAACGAGTGATAAGACTGCGAATTTAATGCATTTCTGACAAAAATGTATCGGAGAAACACAAGACATTATATGAGAGTTTAACGAGACTGATGTTCTAATTTCAACTGATTAAAATTATTAAGAAAATAAGTAAATGTCGACGTTGCTCCCGTATCTTGAAATTAATGCAGACGTTTCGTAATTAGGTCTGTGTTTTCCGCTTACCAACGGAGGTGCAGAAATGTACATGCGCCTCGAGAGTTTTCATAGCCCGCTTGTTGCGTGTGTCCCAGACTCGCAGTGTCTTATCGTCAGAGGCACTGACGATAAACTTGCCACCGGGATGGAAAACGATGCCGCGTACCCAGTTGTCGTGTCCGAGGAGGGCAAACAAGCAGACGCCAGCGCCGACGTCCCACACACGGATTACTTTGTCTCGCGAGCCAGATGCGAGGAAAGGTCCTTCGTGGGCACCTTTGTTGTCAGCACCTGCTGCAGCGTTGATCGATGCTCTTGCACTGTCCGGTGCCCAGGCAATACATTCTACCACGTGGTCATGGTCTCTGAGTTCAACCTGGAAATCCCATCATTTACAATTTAATTCCAGCAGCTTATCTTCCGGACCAATTGCATCGAGCACTTCGTGTACATAGCGTCGCCACTTCATTCTCAATTCACTGACGAAACCAATCATAAGCACAACGCGAATCTTTATGCATTTATGGTAAATACATTGTGAGACGCCACTAAAAATTGTAAAAATAACCGTGAAATACCTTCGTTTCCTTCGTCGCCACGTGCCAGACTCGCACCGTTTGGTCGTTCGAGCAGCTGGCGATCAGTTCGCCGCAGGGGCTGACTCTGGCCATCCGTACCCATTCTCTGTGTCCCGTCAACGTCTTAACGCAATAACCCGTCGCGACTTCCCAGATTTTGATGGTCTTATCCCTAGAGGCGCTCACTACGAAATCGCCCTGTGGCACAAATGCGACCGAGCTGACACTGTGATCATGCCCGTGCATGGTTTTCACGCAGGCGAATGACTGGTGAAAGTCCCACAATTTAATAGACATGTCCGCACTGCATGAGACTAACAGTTTCCCGGAGACGTCAAATGATACGTCCTGGACGCTGTCGGTGTGGCCCTTTAATGTTCTTTCGAATTCGCCGCTCTCGAAGTCCCATACCTACAACAAATGAGAACGCAGATCAGGGGACTTGTTTCGATGGCGAGATCTTGCTGAGTTGACAAATGGGAAAAGTTGAAAGCAATCGACTAACGCGTCGCGGAAGATCTCTTATGGGACTTGTTTGGTAACATCATTTTCTACTTTCCATTAACTTCGGGATCGTGATTTATCTTCTCGCTTAATTCCAACCTTTGGTATTCTGACTGGCTCTAATTGTTTAACATTGTTATCAGAGCTTATGTACTTTAATATATGAATAGCATTTTATAATAATGTAAATATAAAGAGATGTCCTTTTAAAATTTAGAGCTTGTTGAAAGTTACTAAATTAATTGGTACATAATTTTATTTTGTTTTAATTTGTATCTAAGGATTGTACAGGGATAATTAGCTAAAGGAACAAACTCTTATTGATGTTGTGTGCTTAAGAAAAAATGTGAATTTCTAGAGATTGATCGCGGTTTTGCAACAGCAATTTTGTTTGGACAATTTCCCAGTTTTGTCAACCGTGGCGGCGTTTTTTACCTTGATGGTGGCGTCTTCGCTGGCAGACACTATAAGACTAAAAACCGGGTGAAAAATAACTCTGTTGATGGGAGCCCTGTGTCCAGTGAGACTAAATTTTTCGGGTGGCCTTGGTATCCACTCAGACGGCGATCGTTTGCTGCGTGTCGGCGCTCCCTCGATGAACTCCTTCTCTGCTTCGGACAGTTTGGATTCGAGTTCCATTACCTACGAGTTTAACAATCAATTAAACCTTCTATCCCGTTCAATTTTGTTTTATTTCTCTCATAATATTCAGATTAGTCAAACATCCGACTGTTCAATAATTCAATACCTACTCGAATGTGAAAATGAGAGCAACACGATGAAAACCTGCTCACCTTTTTCTGTAAACGTATCACCGAGGTCCATTTCTTCTCCAGAAGACCTCCGTATTTTCTCTCCACCTCGCCAGGCATGTCAGCTTCTTTCTTGAACGCCTCGAGGGCATCTTGGTAGCCATTGGTGCTGAGATAGTCTGCGATCGCCTTATTTCTGCAAGATCATATCAATTACAGCCAACCCCCGTAAAACACGGCATGCCTACAACACGATCAGATTGTCGGGAAAAACACTGGCTTATAATAACGAGGCACTTCTTACACAGAAATATGTAAAAATACAACAATCATGAGTGAAAAATATCAAGTCTCTTCTGACAAATACAATACAGTATTACTGTAAACGAAAGCTTCAGTTCCAGGATGTTTATAAAGCGGTCAGAAAATTAATAAGTACGTAAAAATGATGAACGCGATATAAAATGGTTTAAAAAATGTTTCGATTAATAAATTATTACAATTTCTTTTACTCCAATTTCTTCTATAAAATTATTTCGGGGCGCGTTTGTCCATTTTTTTTTTAGCAAGCCCTATTTCTTGTACTAATTTGTAACGTATCAGGAAATAAGTGATTCCGCATAATACGTTGAGTTTTACGATCGCAATGCGTTATTAGAGGGTAACTCTAGTACTGCGGTCGATTAGCGTTTCAGATTGCTCTTTCACTCGTTCCGATTCTTTTCCATTGATACAATGGCTCCTCCCAGGCATGCATTAACAACCTGGAATTCTGGTGAAATAACATATGCCCCTCGATAATGACATTTCACTGGAGAACCGTCCGCCAACGTAGGCAGATACAATAGAGGGCACAGGTTGAGTACGTGGGAAAGAGATTGAAAGTCGGGCAGAATTATGCCGGGGTGAAAGGCCTGAAGTCGGTCGTTCGTCTCTGTTCACCTGTATCCGCGTGATAGTACGTAGCGAATTATCACTGCGAACCGGTAAACAAAACGAGCTGTGGCCGCGATCCGCGATCTAATCGCGAAGGGACCGTTCCGTTTTGCCACCCTCGACGGAAAGAAACCGTTTACGGGGATCCCTCTAACCATTGTTCACAAGGAAAGTCTCAAGAATACTCCAAGAAACTTCTCTTATTCCTTTGACGTAGATAAAATAATGTTTCCACGCTGGAATTTGCGAAAATTGCAGAGAACCACGCCAATTATTTTTTATTCTAAAGAACGTTCCAAAAATATCTAACACAAATACTTATCAAATAATGATAATATTCTACGGTCTATGTAGCCTTTACTAATTGGTTCTGACGTACACATACACTAAGATTTTAAGAAACCGTTCGAAGTCTCGAAACCATTCATCCATAGTTAGTACGCGAACGAGGATATAGTGCTATCGGCTACACTATTCAACCATCGTTATTCGCACCTACAGCCCAATGAAACTGTGCCGAAACATTCTCCGGTTACACCTGCGCCGTCCCTAAACGTTTACTCGCATCGGTCGCTCTCTGCGAATGTGTGAAATGGATGTGTTCTTTTTTATTTTCCATGAAAATATGTGGTTGCTTTAGAAAGGTGAGAAGAACCTCTTTCTTGAACTCTCCGTGGCGAGGTCATGTTACTTTAATGGTATGTACACTTCCATTCATGAACGTTAAGACATCTCTCTCCTTTGTTTGAAGATAATTTGATGCTTCGCACGGATCGCGTGTTTTGCATTGTCTATCGAGCTTCAAAATTTACGGACGGAGATAATCATTGTTATTTCGTCGTTCATTCTTCGCTGGTATCTGCCACCGATTTTCATACACCCTTGTAACGTAGATGAAAAAACATTTGATCATGGTTGGTCTGTTGCAAAACTGTATTTAAAACCGTACAAAATTTACTTGAGAAGACAGTAAAATTACAGACAACGCCACGACGCGCAACGAGCCCATGTATTCCAAGAAGTGCACAGGATTTTGATTTTTCTCGATGACGAAACGCGAGATGTTAACATTCCATCGGACGGGTTCGGTGGACTTTTCCACGGGGGAATTTCTCTATGCTACAATTTCCGGTACACCGTGTATACGCGTAAGAAGACGCGTCCCATGCGAAACTCACGGTGTGTTTCTCGTGCACACGTTCCAGCGATGGGAAACCTTATATCTCGTACACGCGATACCCGTTGACGGGTGTGTTAAGGTAAATGGAAAAAACAGAGAGTGCAGAAGCGAAAGAGAAGAGAGTGGAAAGGGATCGTCCCTCCATGGAAGACGATCGCGAGAGCCTTCTCTCTCCCGTATGTATACATATATGTGTGTGTCCAGATGCGAAGAATTTACAGGATCAAAAGCCGGCCCCCGGGTATCGATCGCGCTTCCGTCATTAATTCGTTCCTCGATGTGTTCCGACTTTCTCCGAGAGATTAAGAATGCCGGTTGAATAATTATCCGAACGATCGGGCACCCGGGAACCAGGTGAAAACAAAATGATCGACGACCGGTGTCCAAGGAGCTACCTCCGACTAGATATCGTGAAACCTCGTGCAATTTTTATTCCCAAACGATTTTCCCAATGGACATTGCTTAATGGGACCCGTGAACATCCAAACAGTTGGGGAAACCTCGCGGAAATATTTTTATTTTGGCCCTTTTTGGGTTTAACCCTCGATTGGTGCCATATTTACTCAAACTGTAAATTATTTGGGGCATTTTTTAACATTACACAAAAATTTACTAACATTGTTTTAAGTATGTAACTTAAGACTGAAACCCGTAAATGTTCCAGAGAAAGTAAGTTGTGATACTCGAAGCAGAGTCTAGATATTATCTAATCTACGAAAGTTGATTGATGTCATCCTATCACTGCTAATATTTCTCTTCGACGAGATAATTGAACTAGGATCGAAGTATAATTCATGGGCAATTAATACTGTTAATACCACTGCCAATATTTCTTTTCGACAAGATATATAGGTATGCTTGAAAGCATAATTCGGAGTCAACCGATAGTATAAATGGCGATGCAAGTTGTTTTCTTTGACAAGATATGTAGGTAAATAGAGCTAGAACATGGTTTATGGTCAGTTGGTATAGTTAATAACACCGATAATATTTCTCTTCTTCGAGATGATTAAGCTAGATCCAGAGGATAATTCATTCAACCAAGTGATAGTATTAATGACGCTGTATTTCTTCTAAGACAGCGAAACTGGATTGAAACTGTAGCATGGGAAATTTATTTTTGAGATAGCTAAACCAGATTCGAGAGGTATACTTTATTCAGCCAATTACTATGTTTAGTACCTAGTAGCCAGGAGCAGAGGTTAAATTTCGCGTCATAAAAATACACGCTGTAACAATGAAGTACAACTTAATATATTAATTCAATAAGGGTTAAACAAAGAACTTCTGTCTCGAACTGACTATTCAGAAATCACTGACCCTACTCAATTTTCGCGTGGGTAGAGGGGTGGCGCTTGATAACACATCACGAAGACAACACGAGAGGCCGATGGTTACAATAATAGTCTGTTTCCCTAAGCACGAAAACCTCACGAATGAGATAATAACAGAGCAATGCTCGTTCTGGAACGGAGTCAATATCTCCGATGGTTTTAGCTCGTCGCCTTTAAATATTTGAAACCCTTTTACACGGTGGTTAGTATCGATCCCCGTGTACCATTGTGTGCAACTTTCACCCCGCTCTCGGGAACAGCACACACCCCACCGTTATTTACCATTTTCTTACGCAGTTAACGAAACAGAATGGGAGAAACGTAAGCCAACGAAAAGGGAGGAGCTGTATCGATTGGCGGTCGGTCTCTCTGGTTGCAGTCAGACTATCCTCTATCCGCGCCAAACTTTCCTCGGTGCAAGCCTGCACTCGAGTCGCTCGAACACTCTCTGGTCGCATCTCTCTTCTGGCATCCTTAACGATCTCCTCGCGCTACCTTCTTCACTTTATTGCCTCATTAAAACACGTACGAACCCTCTCCCGAACGCGTTAGCTGGTTCAGGTTCAAGAGCCATTCGAAATACCGTTTCAAATATTTCCGGCGAGACGGGCCCGGACCTCCGATTCCGGAATCATTCGGACAATCTTTGGCTTGTACTAGACGTGATTAAAATTCTGGAGTATAATTCAAGCATCTCGCCCTTTTCACGATTCCATGCTTGAAGGGGCTAGACTCAATCGAGTTTTCGTGCATCAGTTTTTGTTCGCTTCGTGGAAAGATGCATTTATAGGAAATTTATTCAATACAGTATATTTTATCATCACGAAATAATCGAAAATCATTTAAATTCTTTAAGTAATTTTACTGTTTTCCATTCGACCAAAATTCATTATCCCTGTGAATGCATAAAATCCGCAGTCTACTAACGATATATGATTAAACACCTCAGAACGGTCATCATTCGTTAGATTACACAAATTACTTCGTGTTCTAAATGAAAGGTGACAAAGTGCTCCGGCGAAAGAGCATAAAATCGTCTCGTTTCAAAGCAGATTACGAAAATCCAGGCGACTCATGAACCCAACACATGTCCGAATCGCGTGCGAGAGCAGATAAGGGAGCAAAAAGGTCGGGCTAAGCTACCGATTACTACTGGATCAATGAACGTTTTAACGGCGCGGCTCGAGTTACGCCTTCGCGAGACGAAGACCCCGAAAGCTTGTTGAGAGAACACAGTGAATATACTGGAAGAGGCCACCTGTAATGATCAACGAAACCCTTCCACCTAGCAGACCCACCCTCCACCCTCTGCCAGCCACCCCTTTGTTCCTAAATGCGCTCTTTCGCGCGTTCAATGACGCCCAGGTGTAATCATCCCGACTTCCGCAAACGATATTCGGTGTCAGGAGGACTGCACCTTACCACCTGTGACTATCGAACCCTAGGTAACTCCGTTTGATCCTAACTTTTGATCCTGAATATCTGATCTGCGTGGAATCGACGCTGAAGTTGGAGGAGGCAAGCTTGAATCAAGAAAATATTAAGGAAGTGACTACATATACTGTATGAGAAGAACCCAAGGTGATTCCAAATGAACCTAACTTTAACATCCTATCTTCGTAGAACCTAAGCCATAAGGAAAAGATCGAGACAGGATCAAATAAAATTTAATCCAACTAATATTCCTTTCGAGTTTATCATTTTCTAGAAGGAAAAGAAAATTTGTATTGATTGCATCTCTATAATTGCACCAATGGAGAAGTATAGATGACCGAGAGATATAATTGTATTTCAGTTTACAGGAAATGAATCTTTGAGCGTCCAGGATCGTTCATGTCCATTTTGGAATAAACATCGAGAGCTATTCTCGAAAGTAGCTCTCACGGTTTGCGTCCGCTATGGAGTAGCAAGCCTAACTCTCGAGAGTAAAAGCAATTGCTGTTGGAGAGTAGCTGCGACTCGTGTTTATATCTCCAGTCAGAGTCCTGTTCCAGTTTTCTATAAACGATGCTCTACGTGCACGGACTCCGATTCAATGGAAATTGATTTCCTCCGTGACCAGGGAGAAGAATGTCTTCGGGGATTCTCGGTCTGAGCCTAATCGTTTCGGGTTGTGCGTCATGGAGCTTGAAATCTGCATGCCTTTCTGGTTTGCTCTATGTCTTCTACACAGCTCTGATGGTTTCAACCCTCTCCCTCATATCTATGCTCTAGTTAGCCTAATTCTGAATATTGTTAATAAATATTTTCTGAGATCTGAGATAGTCTAGATACCGTCTTCTAAGTAAAACAGACTCGGAATGTTAGGAAAATAAAAATTTTTCACCCTGCGGTATTTTTTAGCCGACCACGATTCCTATAATAGCAAATGAATCTTTTTAAAAAATTGCCTGGCTCCTCTACAATTTGTAGTGGAACATGCTGTTTCCTCCGTAACATCTCGAGACTAGGGACACAAGGCGAGACACTAGGAAGCAGGAATCACTATTTGACTCCGCCCATATTGGCTGGCAACTCGCTGCAGCCTGATGATTGGTTGCGATAGCCACAAGATGGTGGGGATAGAGACTCCAGAACGCGACGCTACGATGAAAACGTTATGTACCACGAGCCAGAATTGCCGTGGAGGTCACGAGACATGTATAAACGAGAGTTTCAACACATGATGAAACTGTTGAAATAGCAAATGCAATATTGCTTCAAGCAATAGAGCCAAGGAAACGTTCCGAATATGGGAAATAAAAACGTTTCCAACATTGTAGATCAACATTAATTGTTCTGTTTCAAAGGGTTGGAAAATCGAGAAGGGCTTGCTGCTGCAAAAGAGTACCTTTTCTCTTTCACAATTTCTCAGCTTGTTGCAACGTGAACACGGAATTTATGAAATTAAATTCAGGATTATTTGTCACGGTTCGCAAACATTGACATTTATGATTTATGAACAAGAAACGCATTTACATTTCGTAACTATTTAAACACAGCTGTATAAGCGTGTAAATGGTTGACATGTTAAGAATAATGATCGTAAATAATGTAAATAATGATTTTGTTGGTCCAACTAAATACGAAAATCCCCGTAGCAAATATATACTATTTACGGCCTGCAGGCGTCGTAGACAAGTATATTGAGTCACGTGGGCGTGGGTGAACAGAATATTGATCCACATAAGGCAAATAAAATATATAAAATTCTATGAAAAATTTATCGCAACGTCCGTAACATTTTACCGTCATAGCAGAAATGTTGAAAGAATATACTTTCGTTTTTTATTGAATAATGAAATCCAAAAATATGGTCACGACTCTTACTCTTCTGCACACCACTAGACTGCGGATTTTATGCCCTTTCATGCACTTAGACATTAAAAAGAGACGTTGTAATATTCTTTTAATTTTTCTCATTTTTACGACGAGTGATAGAATCCGCAGTCTGGAAATGTATAGACTAATGGTCGTGATCATGGTTATGTTAGAGCTCCTGCTTCATTTTTATTTTGCATCATTCTATAGATTAGAAATAAGAACAGAGAAAAACATACAAGGCACTAATTACAATCTTGTTTGTGTATTTTTTCTGCTAGAAATCCAAAAGAAATTTGCCGTGCTTGTAAAATGATCGAACGATCATGCTACGGCAGTCATCGGGTAGATGGGGTTAAGAATAGGTCATCGGTGGCAAAACAGCTGGTTGATCAATAATTGAGCTCCGGGCGTAACGATGACAAAAAATGGATAGATTTCAACCCCAAGGAAGTTAGTCATTCGACGGTTCGATATACCGCCGTATCAACCCCTAAAAACGGGACGTCATCGATCCAGCCGGCTGACCGATGCTAATTACGGTGACGTCAAATCAGTCGTGGATCGACGCATATCGTGCGCGGGCTGCCGCAGGAGAGGGCGTCTCTCGAGCACGCGCGAATAGTGGAATCGATAACACGTCGAATGAGTCGACGGGGCTCTGGGACGGAAGAGAAAGAAACGGGGGAACAGGGAAGCGCAGGAAGACAGTGGACTCTGATGCAGATGCAGCCGCTAGGGAATTCACTGTGCCCGTCACACAACGGGTGTCCTAAAAATTCTGCCGAAAAACCAAAACGGAGCATGATCATTAATAAAACGACGACAAGTTGTGCAATACCCACGCGAACTCTACGAATGCTGTAGGCAGGGTGGGATCCTTACGATCAATTTTTATAACAGACACAATGAGTGTCCTCAAAATTCCGGACTCCATTCTGCCGAAAAAACGAAGCATGATCATTAGTAAAATGAACACAGATTGTGCAACACCTTCGTAAACTTTACAAATGCTACGGACAGCTTGGGAATCTTCTTAGGAACAATTTTTATAAATGAAAATTCCATTAAAAACGCATCATGTTCGTAAATAAAAAGAACACAGGTTGTACAATATCTTCGCCTACTTTGCAAATGTATGCCTTGACGAATCTTAGAAGTGTTACGGAGAACTTGCGAATCGCCGCACGAGCAATTCTTACAAATTGTTTATTTTATTCTAATCTTACAGCCGGGTTCTCCAAGGCCTTAAAATATTCTCACGTTTGTTATAACAAGTTTCAACGATGAATCAACTTCACGCTAAATCTGCTTTCAGGTTGCATTGAAATAGCAGACACTGTTTTTGTCGGTGATTCTCCGAAATCAGGTTCATCCGACGCCAGTGGCAATCGACAACAACGCTAACTTTTGGAAAGTTACATGTACATCGCAGTCGGCGAGACTATTTGTCGACACTTTTGTTCACATTGTCGACATTACCGACAATATGAAATGCTGAAACGTATACAAATGCGTTGACCTTTTGATAACGAAAGATCCGCTTCTGGGAGAGAACATTGTCGCGAAGTTTAATATGGGTGGGTTCTATCAGAAGAGCGTGGGTGATTTCAGTGTGAACTATTATGTGCAAAACAATATTCCCATATCAAAACAAATAACTTCCAACACAACTTAGATAAAAATCCTGAAGAAAAAAGGAGTGTTTATAAAATATTAAACACGGGTGTAGAAACTTCAAAAATTGTGATCTATAAGGGTAGAAATTTGAAAATTATGATTTACAGACGTAAGAACTTAAAAATTGTGATCTACAGAGGTAGGCAACTGAAAATTATGATCTACAGGGGTAGGAATTTAAAAATTGTGATATACAGAGGTAAGAGTTGGGTTCTATAGGGTTTCTCTAATCAGTGAAAGTTTTATTAAAATAAATAAAGATACTCCTTATCACGTCCATGGACCAAGCAAATATTTTCGCAAATATTTCACTGACCTCTGGTCCGGTTAATTTATTTTATCAAAACTAATCTTAAAGAAAAAGTAGATCTTTAATGAGTAACAAAACAAGATCGACAACACAAAGAAACAAAGTGTATTGTCAGTATCGGACACGCGCAGATACGTAGCATGAAATTTTTATCGCGTTAATAATAGCCGGAGCGTGTTTTCCAAGCACGTAATGAATACTAATTAATAACAGAGGTATTCGCGGATCACAATATTCGTTAACCGGCGCGGCGGCGTGGCGGTGTGAATGGAGGGTGCGTGTGTACGTGTGTATTCGATAATGTTTGATAATCAGGTTTAGTATGTCCTCATGAATATTGCTAGTTTCCTGCGGGACTTATTAGATTCCTTCTTAACGAGACATCGATGTATTGTCTTTTGTACGCTTGCGTACGCTAATTAAACTACCCGATGATCATGCGACCTCGGATATTTTTAAACTGCTTCGAAAACGGGTAAATAAACATTTATTTCCTCCTTCAAGGGGTAGGTTACCTCCTCTTTGATCGAAAAATTATATTCTGACATTCCTGTGTGTGATTGTCTATTATATTTTCAATTTACTTATTGTTTAATAGACTGTCAGAGTTGACAGGAAAAGCTTGCTTAATACGCGACGTTAATATCAATTACACAAGGTCTAACGTGATCCTAGGCTGTCCTTAGACTTAATAGATTCCGTGTGACAGAAGAAACATTTTTCTTTAGATCTGGTTCTTATGCAGCAGTCTTTCTGATGCTGAATTTGCATCGGCAACCACTGTTTATGACTTGTAAAAATGACTGATCGGTGCACTTGCGAATAATTGCTACAGTAATTATTAATTCGAAGGAAGTCGCGATGTTGGGTACATCGAATGAGGGCAATGTTTCCGAACTTGTTATTGCTACAAAAATTGAGGTATTTCAGTGAATCAAAAGCGAAAATGAAGCTTAAACCTTCCTATTTCGTTCGCTATTTTTATCGTCCCGCGTAATCTTCAGGTTTGCAAATGCCATCGCGAGAATGTCACCTAGTGCATCCAGCTCGAAGGTCCTCGCGGAAACGATCTTTTAATTTGGAAATTCTAGTCTTTAAGCGACTTTTGTGCAATTTAGAATTAATGAAGTATTGTCCTTGGACATTCCGTGCAATTATTTCTTAGAGATGATTAATTTAACGAGGGTTAATATGCAATTAGACAATTTTCGAACATGGAAAAGCAATGCAAAATTAGCCAGTGACAGGAATCGAGGCTTCCAGGTCGAATCCAAGAATAAAATCCTTAGATCATCTCGAACGAGAGACACTGTTTGGTCGGTGATTCTCAGGATTAGCACGAGCGTTGCGCTTTTGGTATCGGCTCGCGAATAATCCTTGGCCAGCAGGAATTGAGAAATTTCCATAACGGTGCACCGCTGGCAGAATCGCCGCGGCATTATCCGCAAGAAATTTTCTCCGGCGAGATCGCATTAACTTCAGCCGAATACGCGAGAACAAAAGAGACTGTTGCGTTACTCGTCACTTTCCTTTTCCTTGATTTCGAAGCGATCGCAGCCAAGGATTGGATCAAGAGAGTATCCCCGATAGGATCTTGGACAAGATCTTCGGGAATTATGTGGTCCTATCATTGGAACATGCAATCATTCGACTGCGGATCTTTATGCATTTATGCATAAGGCATGCATGAAGTTTGAATTCTTTTTAAAAATGATTCACGGCTGCGCAATGACTGAATTTCTCAACTGCAATAGAAATTTCGATCGTGCGCCTCGGGGAACATAATCTGATTACTTCGTTCGAAATCACTATTTGAACAAGGGAGCATGATTTGGAAGCTTGTTGAAACGTTACTGGTACAGACAAAGTATTCATAAAAATGTATAGTATTTTTATCTGATTTTTTATTGTGAGAAATCTTCTGGTTAGAAAAAGAAATTTTGTTCATTTGTATTGATGTTTATATGATCTTTAAGAACGGGATTTGGCAGGAGAGCTCGTAGATGATTAAGGTGCGACTAATTCGCTTCAAAATCAACAATGAAGGGAGAACGTGTTGGATTTCTAACTATTATCGTGTTGTCATGTTTTTTACCGGACCGGGCAGCGTTGATCAACCTGTTTGAAGAGTGAGAAAGCGACGTAGCCCGAGGATGTGCTTACGAATGAATTAGCAAATGTTCTCCGCTTGATGCAATTCCAGCTTCATGAATATATATAACATTATATATGCGTGTATCCTCGCGTTCAGCCACGCATACAGAGGAACATATCGATTTAAACAGTCATTGATTATTTTCAATTATACAATCTCGAAACCGAGCGGCTTATGCCGTGTTCTATTTTGCTGTATCGATCGTTTCATTCTGTTCTTTTTCCGATTCCAAATACGATATCACTAACATAAATACATTTCTTTTTACTACCAATCGTGTCGATCGATAAAGTTGTGATTATCTTGTAGTATAGAATAAATAAAAATTGTGAAACTTACAACTCCTCCCTCTGACGTTGAGACAGCACCATTTTCATGATCCTCGCTTGTGTTTGCTGGCTGATACTCAACAGTGATTCGAATGAGCGCGACTAGATTCGTCTCCAGTCAGCTCGAAGTTGGTTTAGTACCCAGTCATCGACATCGTCTGGGAAACAGAAGGTAAAAAATATTTCACCAGGCACAATAAGGATTGCCGGGGGATTCGTGACGTTCAATTATACAATTGCTGTCGCAACCGTCTAAACCATCGACGGTTTAGTAAGTACACGCCTACGAAAAGAAAAAAAACGGAGCCAGGGAAACGGCACACCGTTTTCCTAAAGGAAATCAAAGTCACACGCGTGATTTCCTGCACCGTACATATACGACAGGATTGGAGCGCTACAAAATATTTCCAGCGAAACAATTTCTTTGTGCATGCGATTACAATTACAAAAGAAACAGCACCGGGGATCGAATGCGTGAGAGCGAGCTCTTTAATCGGCACAACGTGCTCCCTAAACGCGACTTATTTTACTTTCTAACAGGCTTTTTCTATGAAAATAAGAAAAACCATCGCAGAGAATTCATTCACAGTCCGTGCAGAAAAACATGAACTAGCGGTCCCGACTACCGTTTCAATTTGTCTTAGCTTCTGGGAATTTTCAACCATTCTTTTTAGGAAAATAAGGCTCGAACACGAGGTTCCGCAAATGTTCTTACTCGACTGCGGATTTTTACGCAGAATAAAACATTTTTACATCGTATGCAGGAAGCAATCATTCTTTATATCACGGTATCAATAAGATCCTTCGAATGCATGAAGTCCGCAGTGTAATCGCTTAATCATTTCAACATTGGTATACAATGGCGCAGAAGATGTTGTTTTGATAAATATTTACTTATATTTATATAATTTATTTATACTTATATTTACTTTAATCATTTTTAGCCGCGACAAAACTATAAGACAGGTAATGTTATCTGTACCAAATTATGTAACACGTAGAGCACATTTTAAGCAAATTAAGCAAGAAAGGATTAAAAAATTGTATAAGTCAATACCAAAAAAAATGTTAAATGTTATAAAAAAATAATGGTGTTAACACAAAATATTAATAACCGATAAAAATAAGCTCTAGGTGTTAATTTTGTACAGAAAACATTACCAGTCTTATAGTTTTGTCGCGGCTAATAAGAGGTAAGCTGGTGTTACTTTCAAGTTGTTAGAAATACTAACGAAAACACTGCGTTGAACGACGTCTCCAGAGGTAAATAATAACACTCTGTATGAAAGACGATGAAGTTCTTTCATGTAACACATAATTATTTCGTTTTAAGTGGTGTCTTATAGTATTGTCGCGGACTGTATATACACATATATTAATATAAATATATAAATATTCTAATAACAGCCTAAAACTATAATTCCCATAGATCCAAGCAGTCAAGTCACTAGACAGCTGAAACGAGCATACACTTAACAAGTAAAGCGAAACCAATTTTGTTCTAGGCATAAATCTAAAACAATAGGACAAATCATACATTTGTAAAGAATGTATAGATGATCGGTACAGTGCAGAATGTCAAGAAACATTGTAGTAAGTGGTCATTTGGCGAGCGCGGTTGCGAAAGCCTAGTCGGTGAGCACGGAGCGGGAAAAACGCCGACAATGTGGCACAGTTATGTAAAGCCGCGCGTTATTTGTAAATATCAGTCGGCGATAATTCTCGTCGTGTACGCGTGTCTCCGTCAGCTTGTAGACGAGCCTTCGCGCTCGCGTTTGCCGCGCAGGTACCCAAAATATTCTTCAACCCTTGCAAAACCGTGTACCTACGCAATTCCGCGAATGACATAACATTTGGCAAAACACGCGGTCAACAAAATAGCAATGGTATTGGCCGGTGATCGCCGGTGACGACCGTCAGAAAACGCGACCGAGGATTGGCGAGAGCGGATCAAAATCGGCCAATTAGAAACGGCGGGCCAGCAGCCGCCATCTTTTCCCGGTAAACGTTCGACTTGGATCGATAACACGGGAAACCACCGGGAAAACCGAGACCCGAAATCGCCCCGGAAATGGGAACCAGAAAAACGAACAAGAAAAAAAAAAGAAAGACGCCAGGCAAGATATGCTAGGGGGAGGATAGGACCTTGACAATCGTAAAGGCGTGCTGCGTCGTCGCGACGCTTTATGACGACGCTCCTCGCCGCGATGCGCCGTAATCGATAAACCGGCTGTTCGCCCACCCTCGTATATTTCACCTTGCGGTGCATTCAAATATTCATGCGGCCTCCTTCGTTCCTCCACCCCGAGGCCCGTTAATAAACCGCGCACTGATTCATCTACGAAACACCCGAATCCTCAAAAACACTTTTTCCACTGGTACGACACTTGACGCCCCTGTCATCAACACCGACTTCACTCAAACGCGAAACTGTTTTGACGGGAACTAGTTTGGCATGCAGATGGGCATGGTAAAGCGCCTAGATCGATAACAGCAAGATAAGCGACCACTGTTTTGCACATGGCTGATTTCCAGAGGGCTAGAAACCACTGTTCGACTCCTAAAGCTAAGTTTCTATGCCCAACCCTTAATTGTTATACCACAGTCAACCATTAATGTATTCGATATTCGATCTTGACGTATTGGTACATGATAATCGATTCTGCGGCGTTCGAAACGGAACGAAAATGTTTGTCTAAATCTTTAAATAACTATCAAAAATTTTAACGAGATCGTCACGAGTATACACCTTAGGGTTGAAGTTACAGGAATTCAATAGAAAAGGATCATTCCATTATTCCAGCAACGGGAATCTAGAATGAACGCGTGAAATACCAAATTGTGAAGTCGCTAAAGGAATGTAAGGATCAGAAGATCATATTTATGTAATATGGTATTTGCAGTCAGATAGAAGTTTCCGACGGGCCTAGCGCAAGGCCCGTTTCCATAGGATATTAATCTTGTATTTTTCACGAGTGCTTCCGGGATCACAGGTGAGCGACTGTTGGCCTGTCCGACCTCGCGCCCGAAGATCTACCTGTGGCTTCCTTTTCTAATCTTATAAGCTGGCACGAGGAGTCGAGATCATTGGCAATCTCAACAGCCGCGAAACACGTCGTCGAGTTATCTCGGTTCGCGCATCGTAGTGGGACAACGGGTAGATCAGCCGCCCGCGACACGTTTGGCAACAATGTCAGTTTCCACGGGAGAAAAATATTGGTAACCTTAAAACCGCGGCGGATAAGAGGATCGTTCGATTTCCCGCTGGGGAATGTTTGTGTTCGACTCGGGGGAACGTCATCGAGGTCTGTCGAGTCGCTGACAGGGATGACAGCTGATCGGTGTGACCCGACGGCAGCTCGCGGAGACAACGTCTGTCAAAAACTACGGATTCGTGTTTCTCTGGCTCGCGTCTCTGACAGATAAGATAGCGGACAGATCTCGCGGGACAACGAAATTCGGTACAAAGGTTTAAGTTCGGCGGTTGGACGGACGGTTGCGGCAACGCGGTTCTAGCAGCGCACCACGCAAGCGGTCGTTCGCGAAAAAATCAATTCGCAGTGACGTGCAACATGTATGTTGAATATGTATGGGGACACATCTCGATGACTGGCCAGGAATCGCGAATCGGTCCTGATCGCCTCCTAGTCGTTGACTTTACGACGTCGACACGGTGTCACGGTGATCGCGATTCCCAACCGGTGTGAAATTCGACCGACGACGGAGGAACAACCGTTTGTTGTAAATCGTGTACGGCCATTTTGCTAGAACCTGTCACGTCTGGTCGCCGTGGATTTTCCAGCGAGTCCAAGACGCCCGAACCGACCGTCGAACCTGTACCTTTTCGACGAACCGGACTCCGATGAACACTCGATACTCACTTCTTTTGGTCGGAGTAGCAGTAACGGAAAGGGATCCTTCGAGATCGGAAAAATCACGGGAAAACCGGACGAACACAACCACCGAAGAACTACTCGAGATAACTTCTACGACAGAACTGTCTCGCAAGGTGGCGCCTGCGGGAATCTTCGATCCCGACGCATGCGTCAAGTATCGATGTCACGGATCTCCTACTCTGGTGATCTACGCGCCTTGATCGCGCCAGATCTAGGGATCTTTCCATTTATTCCCACTATATACTTATAGACCCGACTCCAGATAACATGCCTTGTTCCAAGATTATATCGTCTACCAGATGATGGTTGTGGGCAAAGTGCTATAGTCTATTGAGACATTGCAGTACCGTAAAGTTAAAGTGTTAGAGGGGAAAGGGGAATAGTCACCGTATCTCATTCTCATTCCTTACAAATCTTTATGCAACAAGTTTGCTTACTTTATGCAACCAATTTTCCAATTGTTTACGAAATAATGCATAAATGTACTTGTATATCTCGCTTTTATATCGCTGTCCACCATTTTGAATTATCTTGTGACGTTAGTTGTGGGCACCAGATACTCCGTCATCTTGGAACACTGCGTCTTATGCATATCCTATATATGTATATATATATATTTATGTTTGACTGATTTTAATTAGCGAGTTCAATTGTTTCTCAGTTTTGTGTATTTGTCCTCGGGTCCCAAAAATCTAAAGCTATATATGTAACGTTAGATTAGGCCCAAGTATATTTACATATAGTGTTTCGAGGTTATTCAATTTGTGAATATGAACTTACAAAATTTTAACATGTTTTCTCTCAAATAGTTAAATACTCTATGGCTTTAGAAGGATAATCATGTCCGCCACATATGTAATCAAGGGTAGAACAAATCTAGAAGAAAAGTATACGTTCACTTGACAATAAAGCCATAGAAATTGTTTATAAAATAATACCGAACCATTACTCGAGTACCCATATCACAGAAATTCAAGGATTCAAACGAAAAGATACACGTCATTATCGCAAATGGTTCGTTCAGTGATCTTGTTTTAGTTGATTATTTTTTGATGAGGTTATGATAACGCACGACCACAGCAAAACGTAAACATTGTTGAGACATCTACAACATTTTCTTCGAGCAAGAAACCGCGAACATATTTTTCCAAAATAGTGAAACGAAATATCAGCTGAGACTGACGTCGTTTGTTTCGAATTTTTGGCCCCCCCAATAAACCGCACACGTTCATAACGGTTTGCCTATTCGAGGAACAGGAACCTAAGTTTTTCATGGCTTTTTCACAATCGAATTCAAGAGGTACCATCATTCGTGATTTTACGATTTTTCTATATATAAAGCGATGACTTTACTTGGATTGGTTGTAGAATTGCAAAACAGGAAAATCTTAGAGGAATTGCAACTGAAAAAGCAAATGCTGTTGAAACAAGGTGTAGCACCAACACTGAACACTTCTGTAGCACTTGCACCGGCGGGATCTCCTTCTAATTTGGTAACATACTTCTCGTAATGTTAATTCATAGTAACTGAAATTTTTCACACACAAAAAGAATTATTTTTAAATTTTTATTATACTTGTTTTTTCTGTTTTGAAGTATGTTCGATTGTATATTTTTCTCTAGCCTTCGACGCAACCTACCGATGGCATTGCAATGAGCGCATCGCAAAGGGCAGCCTTGCACAGTGCCCATGCTGCATCATCGGGATACTTTGTGACTCAGGACTCCTCTTTTGGCAATTTGATTTTACCTGTTCTACCCAGATTCGATGCTAAATGAGAGAGTTAGCTTATGTACATTCACAAATAGTAAATGTTTAAGAAGACTGCATTTGTAAATAACACAATAGGGACTCTGGAAAGGGGTTAAATAATTTTTTAAGTTTATCTTTCGCAAGATCAGAGAACAACGTAATTAAAATGGCTAGCATACAGCTTCGAGAGTTAGAAGAATATTTGCAACAGCTGGACGGGTTCGAGAAACCAAAAATATTGCTCGAACAATATTGTACAAGCGCGCATATCGCGTCCCGCATGTTGTACACCGCACAGACCCAATTCGATGACATAGAAAGTCGTGCAGTGGCTGATTTAGGATGCGGATGCGGCGTTTTGTCCCTAGGAGCACAGATGTTAGGGGCAGGCCACGTTGTCGGCTTCGAAGTAGATACTGACGCACTTCAGATTCATTCTAGAAATTGTAGCGACTTAGAGCTGTTCGTGGAAGTTGTACAATGCGATGTACTTCAGTATCTACCAGGTATGCACAGAGTAATAACGTTCGATTTATTTTTTTAATATCACACATATGTTTTCGGACAATTACATTGTAGGGAAATATGAGAAATACTTTGATACGGTGGTGATGAATCCACCGTTCGGGACGAAACACAACGCGGGGATGGACATGAAGTTTCTGGAGGTCGCCACGAAACTCGCGTCGAACGCCGTCTACTCATTGCACAAAACGAGCACGCGTAATTACGTGCTCCAAAAAGCGGCACAGTTCGACGCGAAAGGGAAAGTCATTGCGGAACTGAGATACGACCTGCCGAAAGCGTACAAATTCCATAAAAAAGTCACTGTGGATGTTCAAGTGGATTTTATACGATTCGAATTAAACCGTTGAATATTTTCAAGAGACTGGAGCACGTTCTATTCGAACTTGATGCCCTGAGCTAATGGCAAATCGTTTCCATAATTGATTGTGATTGTTGCACGCCGCATGTAGTGTTTCCATGCATCGCTGCCGCTCTCGCGACCACCTCCAGTCGCTTTCTCCCCTCCAAATGCACCGCCAATCTCTGCACCGCTTGTTCCGATGTTGACATTCACTATTCCGCAGTCAGAACCATGGGGACCAATCCACTGAGCCGAAAAATAGGTATAATTAGCACTTGTACCCAGAAAAAGAATATTATATAAATTATATTATATCATCCGCTTACCCGGAACATATTTTCTATGCTCTTGGTGAATAGAGAACTGCTTAGACCCTGCTTCACGCCATTGTTAAGAGCCACAGCATCTTCCAAAGAATTTGCCTCGAAGATGTAGACTATTGGCGCGAACGTTTCGGTCTGAACTATTTCAGCGTCGGACGGCAAACCGGAAATGATCGTTGGCTCCACGTAAAAGCCCGGCCTGTCTATCTGCTTCCCACCGAATTCAATTTTACCGCCACTCTTTACGGCACTGTCGATAGCTTTCTGAAAGGAGTAATTTTGCATTAGCTGTTACAATGTGGGATCATTTTGTGCATCTACCTTGTATTCGTCAACTGCATGTTGATTGTGCAATGGTCCGTACAAAGTGTTATTCTCTAGAGGATCGCCTATCCGCTCCAAAATGCTCTCGTATGCTTTCTTCAATTTTCCTAGAAAGTTGAATTTCTTTAAAGCAACGTCCTCGTAATAGCTGACATTAATTTTTAACTAAGCTTACCCAGAAATTCATTTTTGATTTTCTTGTGAATAATTAATCTCCTGGTAGTCGTGCATCTTTGTCCCGCTGTGCCCACGCAAGAAAACACCGCTGCTCTCACTGCCATTTCCAGATCCGCGTCTTGGGCGACTGGTAACAGCAGATGTGAGCAAATTATTATAAATTTATTGTTTAGTAATTTGTTAACACACCTATCAATGCATTATTGCCTCCCAACTCCAACAAAAATTTTCCGAATCGTTCCTGAACCTTTAGAGCCACTTTCTTTCCTACATTAGTGCTTCCGGTAAACGAAACCAGGGGTACACTAAACACAGGAGGCAGTATTAAGAAATAAATCTTTATGAGTGAAAAATTATTAAACTCACCGCGTGTCCTCGACTATAGTTTCACCAACATCCGGTCCACCTGTAACCAACGATGCAACCGATCCTGGTATACCATTTCTCTCCAATACGCCCGTGATAATTTTAGTAGTTGCAATAGACACTAACGGAGTAGTCAATGCTCCTTTCCAGACCATAGTGTTGCCACAAACCATCGCAATCGCACTATTCCAACCGTATACCTAAAGAAACATTCCCTGTCTCGATAAGTTCCATTCACTATTATTTTTTTAATTAGATGTTACTCACCGCAACTGGGAAATTGAATGCAGAAATGACTCCCACGACACCAAGGGGATTCCATTTCTCCATGAGAGCATGGTTCTTTCTCTCAGATGGAAATATACTGCCAGGTAGTGTTCTAGATAAGCCAACAGCGTAATCGCATATATCAATAAACTCCTGTACCTCACCAATACCTTCTGGCAATATCTTTCCTAAAAGATTAACACAATTGAAATTTCGGACAGATTAATCCTAGCACTCGGAGCTATTTTAATTTCCATTCTATATCTTTTCCTTTTATCCATATGAAACTGGTATAATACCTTATATTATACAAACTTAATAATGTAAACAATATTTTGGATAATGGTATAGGAATTTTTAATAGCGTCTCAGAGTTCCTTATTCGAGTGCTAAGGGGTACTAGAAGAAGAGAAATTACCCATTTCCAAGGACACTAGTCTTCCCAGGGGTTTCAAGTTGTTCCTCAGTTCATCTCCAATTTGTCTCACAATCTCTCCTCTTGTTGGAGCCGGCAATGATGCCCACTGTGGCCATGCCTTACGTGCTTCTGTAATAGCATTGCTAACTTCCTGTGGTGTCGAGGTCCTAACTTTCGCTATCACTTTGCCGGTCGATGGCGAAATTGATTCTATTACCTGAGTGATAACTGTGTGTTAATAAGTGGCCAAAAAATATGAATATTTTATATACCTTGCCGGATCCTCCCCACCGTCCATCGTAAAGGCCTGGATTCTCTGTGGTGAGGCCCAACTCCTTCAGAAACCCATAATTGGGATCGGTTACCATGTACCTCACCATTTGTACTTTGGTGACGTGACTATTACTTCTCGGCAATAAACGAAACATTGTCGGTTCTTGGCTAGCTGCTCCGTGTATGCAGTACAGTGCAAAAATCTCGGGGTTATCAACGCGATGCCGCTTATCAAGAAGAGGAGGGGGGATATGATAAGTGAAAAGCAACAAATACTTTGAGAAAACAATTGATCCCATCGTTCGTCTTGTACATTACATTTTAATTACAATGGTATTTCGACAACGATGTAAATAGACATTTATATTTATAATAGAAAATTCATTCGCGCGCGTTCGTATTAATTTTCTTCTTTTTTGTTTTTTGTTCATCGAAAGAACGTCTCGGTAAAATTTTCGAAACATACCGAAGAGTAGGAAGTACGTGGATGGCAACTGAAATGTAGAAAAAATCGCGGTTTACTCCGTAACAACGACGTCAACATCACAATACGGCAATGATTCCCAGAGAGTGACCATCGATTTCGAAAACGCTTCGTCCATTTTCATTGCACAGTAGAAAAACGCTCGATATTTGTAACTAGGTACAAAGAATGGAGATTCGTTTAAAAACGTTGATGCGTCGAAACTTTTTACAACTGGTTGAAATCACGTTAAATCGTATCAATGTAATCGGTCTTTTCACTGGAATGTAGTTCGTTCAACCGGGTCGCCAAAATTGGTAGCATCTTAGATCGGAGATCAATTGGAGTACTGATCTTGTCAATGTTGGTTGATCCTACGAACATTTAACAGGCTTAAATAAAATAACGGACAAGAATTAGAAGAGAATGTCTTCTAATTTAACTCACCGTGGACTTATCGAAGTTCCCTAACAATGTAGCTTTTTGCATGTCATCTACTCCTTCGCAACCTGTTAAAAACGTTGGTAAGAAGTGTCCAAAGAACCATGTTATGTTCACAGAAGCTAAACTATGAATTGCTGCAGCGATCTCGTCTGCTAATAAATTATGGGACCTGCAGTACAAATAATGGTAAGATGCTGGTATAATGTGCTATCAATATAAACGTAAGCTTTTTGACTCACTGTTGGAATAGTACGGTGAATAACGCCATCAAGAATCTCTCCAGCAAATGCACCTTGAACACAGCTCTCTGGTAAAGTCGCCACCGAACGTTTAACTGTTCGAGGCTCTGTAAACTTTGTCGGAATATGTTCACGTCAGGTTGAAGAAGAGCTTGGCCGAAAGCTTCTAAAATGGCGACCAGTTCTTCTTTGTGTTCGACGGACTCTTCCTCATCTGTATGACCAAGAGTTCGTAGAACGGAGGTGTTGTAAAAGTACTGCCATCGGTGCATTAGAATACTGAAGAGTTACACTAATTAAAATTCTTTTATCATTGCTGACGATATAATATTAGGACAGTGCAAAAGTTAATTGTATTTTAATACGAAATTGGGCACGAACTTTTGCAGTGACCTAACATTTAGAAATTTGAGGCAATACCTATGGAATAATTTTAATAAAACAAGTGTGGTGTCCGGATGCGCGCTGAGATCATTTCCAACCGCCGGCCACACTTGTCCCAAACACAAGCTGGTCACCGAAGGTACAAATGCCTTAAATGCCTTGCTGGGAGCTGACACAACCAATATTAAAATCTCTAATAACTGGTCTAACGCGGGTCCGGCAGATATATTCTCTCTGCAAATGCGTTACGTAAATTTTCATACATCATTTGATTTAATGAACTTGTATTGCTTACCTAGTATAAATGTGCAGCATCCCCTGAACCGCATTTTGAGTAAACTCAGGGCCCAGCTGTTGTTGTAATACTGAGAATACTGAATTCAAGAAGCTGAGTAAAATCTCGCATATACTTTGACATCTTATCATATATGGCAACAACTCTAAAGTCCGGTTTATCGTTGATCCCAAACAAGAATGCAACATTTTTTTAATCGTCGTAGAGGACGAGGAACAGTCTTCTATCAGCTGAGTTAATGGCACTACTGTTATCGCAATTGTCGATTCCGAAGGTACTGGTTGATTCTCCGATCCCAGAGGTGTAGACAACGTCGACACCATGGTACCTAGCCCAATCACAGTATTATTTATTCCGTCAATTAATTGGTTATGCGTCTCTACTTACTTAATAGTCTTTCTCTGATACTTCCATCGCCGTGTGGCAGAACAATTGCATTTACCAATGCCCTCCGCAATACTTTTATCGTGTCGGGTTTCAAGAACGGGTACGTTACCATGGTAATTAAATTTCTAAATACTGGCTCGTCCCACAAAACTGGTTTCAAAATCGCTGTGATGCTTTGGAAAAGGTGTGTGGCAGCATGAGTGAGACTCGCCGGCGGAGGATTATCACAGAAGGTCGTATAGTCTAACGCTAAGATACATGAGTCAATGCAACTTTGGCATAGCGACTCCTTGGTCTTTTCTGGCCTGTTCACTATCCAATGGCACCAGGCTTGAAGGGATGCTAATAACTGGGAATGCCTGATAAGGAAAATACAATATAAATTGAAAGAAAAGTCAAATCTTCAACTTCTAAAATTTTTTAAAGATATGAAAAGATTGAAAACGTTACTTACACTTCTATAAGATCTATCACAATTACAGCCGGTTGCAACGACGCTTTATACAATTGGTTGGCTTTGGCAAATTTACACGCGTCCAATGTTTGGGACACGACCTCTTCTGCTAATGACTGATCGATACTATGTTCATCTCCTGTTAACAGAAAAAGATTATTAGTTTTGTACAACTCAGTATTATCGTACTTTTGTACTGAACTCACCAAGAAAGAGAGAATATAATCTAGCTAACGCTTGAGTAGAGGAGGCCAAGTCACGCAGATGAGCGTGCACACTAGCAGCTTCCGATTCATTTAACAAAATGACTTGGTTGTTGGCTATGGCGGCACCAAGTTCTCCGAATATTGCTAATCCCTCTCTCCACGAACGGTACTAAAAAAATCATCGGAATTAAAAATTCTAAATCCAAATGAATTCATCTACTTATTAACTGTATTTTGGATTTTACCAGTAGCGTGAATACTGGAATGGGACAAATTTCTGCTACTTTTGCTAGACACTCTACGTTGCATCTCAGAAAATGTTGCCACTCGGTTTCTTCCTGAAATGACAATTTTCGATAAATATATATCGTGAAGGAAATATTGTTGATCGTTTCCAGAAAGTTATTTACATTTTCATCTAGACCTTCGGTGTCGAGGTCTTTCAATGTGCGCGAGTTGAGTTTGAAACTCATCTTCTGCACCACTCGTTCGGCAAGAGCTAATGCTATTGGTGCATATCTGGATTGAGTACTTTCTAAAAGAGTGGTCCAAACGTCCAAACATCGTAGATATCCGTTTACTGTTGAGCACTGTTGGAATGTGTGATGGCATAAGACTTCTAACAACGTGTTCACAGGAAACTTAGGACACGATTCAACTCTTTTCAAATGATTCGTTACGAATAATTGCAAGTATTCCGTCAGTTTCTCCATATAACTAAAAAGATCAAAACTCATCGTTAAAATGTAATTATACACGAAAGTTTTCGCGTATACAACTAAAAATACCTTTCATCTATGGAATCCAAACGTTCCATATACTGGAATAATGTGACTCCATTTTGGAATATTTCTACTAACAATCTATCAGTCACATCTGGGGAGTATAATGGTCGATATAAAAGCTCATTTATCGTAGTCACAGCTTGCACAGCCAACTCTATCTGTTTGCCATTCTGTTGATAAACCATATAATTAGCTGGAAGTTCCATAAGCTTTGTTAACTAGATGTGCGAGACCCCGAGATTGTCGGAATCGATTGATCGAGACGAGCCGAGAATTTTTTTCGATATCGGGGCAGGTTCTTGAAAATCCTGAATATTCTCGGAAATCGCGAAATTTTCGAGAACCCGACTCGTCTCGATGGAGTGTTAAAATCTTTATCGTATCGAAATCCTACCATTGCTTCGTGATACCTAGCACAGGTAAAAATTGCATCGAGTAGATTCGTAGAGATATGTTCTGATAATTCGATCCAACTGAACATATGAGCCAACACGTCTAACGTAGCTATGCAAACATCACTGGTTCCTGTGGCAAGTCCTTCAACATCTAAAATAGCTCTCACAGGTGCTATGGTCTGGCCACTGGTGGGTGAAGGGGGTGGTGTAACAGTTCCAGACCGGCTTTGCAGTTTTGTTGTTTCTTTCAGAAGTACTACACAGGAAATTAGGAAATTAAATCCTCCACTCTGTATAAGCAACAAAGTAAAATTCCAAATGAAATAATACTTGTGAGGGTATCCAAAGTTAAAGGCACTTGGGCACAGAGAAACCTAAATAACTCATTCTTCCTCTGCATGGGCAAGTCTTCCCTTGGTGTTGCCAGTTCCTCTGAGGCTGTTCTCAAGTAAATAAGTCCTAGTAGCCTGGTATGTTTATGACCTAACAACTGTTAATATATAGTAGGAATTAATAACACAATAATAAGTCTTATTAAGAGCTAATAAATCCACAAACCTGTAAGATATTCGAGTAAAAATCTGGATAAAAGTGTGGCCAGTCGTGTCTTGCAATGTCTACGACTAATTTGACTACTTTATTTCTTACAAAAGGGGCTACACCTCTTTCTAAAGACAATGTGTACAAAGTGGATCTCATGAGAGCTCTGTCCTCCCATAGAAGAATTGGCCACCATCTTCCGATCGTTGTCTGCAACAATATTTCCTTTGAAGATAGCGAATCAACAGCGTTAAGAATTGATAAAATATAGGAAAATATACCTCCAAAGTGGATAGAGCAAACATGCTAACATAATGATTACTGGTGGAGGATAGAAAATGTAAACAGGGCCGCCAGGAGTTAATTTGCCCAGCGAACTCCTGGAAATTCCTTTCAATCGTACGTTTTCGTTCATTGCTTGTCTCTGGTGAGAAGAATTCAGTCATCAAGTGCTCCAAATTTTGCAGTGCAGCTGCATCATTGTCCTAAAAGTAGAAAACCACTTTTCAATACATCAGTTCTTTAAATATCAACTGAATAAAGTATTAATACTGAGGCTCTTGAAGAACCGTTTTAAAAACTCACAACACGTTAAACATACACATGAAATACTGCTGTGTGTTCCATGGAAAAATGCAAATAAAATCACGTACCATGTTCGCTGCGATTAAACCGCGCGTCCCGATGGAAATGTAATATAAACAGGCAATAATAAAGGAATCTGGCTTTCACTTGTCAGATATCATGTTTGGAGCAACAAAATATCAAATACTAATTTTCCCTCGATTGGTACAGGTGACGCTAAACTTGCCCCACTTTTAGGGGAATACTACTAGATTGCCATTTTAGTTGCGTTCCGTGCGCCCATATAGGGACACGGATGAGTTATCAATTACAGGAGAGATCAGAAGACCTCTTGACAGGGACAAGCTACCTTGTCTGCTGCAGGAATTCACAGTATCGACATACTTCACACAGTGCATGATTTCTGTGGAAGAGGACACTGCAGTCAAATCGCAGCATATAGGGCATAGGGTCGGTAAAACTCGGTACATATCTCGTCTGCGCTTTTACTAGCTCAAATGAAGATTTAGGGAAGGGAAAGAGAGAATAGATTGATCGTCGCCGATCGATAGATTTGTTTACACGGTATTCCATTTATTTACGTTACAATCACACAAACATGACACCAATGACATCCAAACAAAAATGCTTTAATACGCATTTATTATAATTAAAATGTTAACATATACATTATACTAGTGTTCCTCCTGGTCCGAGGTTCTTCAACATTAAACTAATGGTACGTAACTGTTGTATGTTGCTTAATTTAAAGAATTTTTATCTACAAATCTGCTCTAACAGCCGGTCCAGATCCTCAATCCTCATCATCTTCTTCTTCTTCTTCTTCTTCTTCCTCCACACCTTCTTCTTCTTCTTCTCCTACAAATATAAATTAATTCATATTCATAGAAAAAGATCTTCTGAAAACCTGAGATACAAAGAACAAATTAGTTGACCAGTGTTATAATTGTAAAAACAATTTATATTTATATACCCATTGGTATGGGTGGCGGTTTAGGCAGATGAGCAATGCGGTAGGCCTCTTCCTGGTCGAATGTTGGATCCTGGATCTCCATGATCTCCGGACCGAGTTTGTACTGGTCCTGCACCGGCGGCATTGACGGCGGACTATAGTTGTACGCGTTGTATTTGTGACCCCAGCCGACGTACACGTTAGCAAACCGTCTACGGGACCGCCACCATTAAACTAACATTAGCGCAATTTCCCGGGCATTAATTCGCCTTTAACGCCCCATAATATCACTTTTCCCGGTTTCTCCCACGATACCGGGTCCCCGGTGATCGACCTGTTTCTTCGATACTCCGACAGAATTTATACCCGGCGCTCGCATAAATACCAAACCCTGGTACAGTTAATGGAAAATCATTATCAGGTACCTTCCGCAGGCGAACGCGAATGCACCCGGCCAAATGTTCGATCTGACCAACGCCACCGACAAATCCGCCAGCACTCGCGATGATTCCCTAGCTGTCCATGGAATTATCGAATCGTCAATGGCGTCTTCCGATAGGGGAGTCAATAGGGGTGGTCCTACTTCCTTTTTAACCATTCCTTGGTCCTCTTCCTCTTCGTCTAATTCTTCTTCTTCGCCGACATCTTCCTAAAGATCCGTTAGAGTTCGTAAACCAAAATTGGTATATTGTTTGTAAAAAAAACCATTATCTCTTTTCACATTCAGGTTTAGGTGTCCAAAGCTGTGTTAAGTTGTTTCTAACTTCAATATACTAACTTCCTCTTCTTTTCCAGGATTCCACCAAGTAATGCGACCCTGCTTCAAGATATATTGTGCATGGTGGCACCAGTTTGCCATAGAAGAGTCCACCAGCTCCTTGATGGGTAGAGGATCGTAATGCGGGTTCTCTGATAACTTTCCACCTAATTGTAAATAAAACAAAACATATGATTTATTTGAACACATGAAACGACTGCAAATCAGGAACAATTCATATTATCTATTCAAACGAGATGCAGTAACAAATGTGAATAATCTCAGCAGACCTCCAGTTCCTAATCTTTGATTTGTGAAAATGTGAAGACAATTTACAGTTCGATTTATCTGGCGAATTTCCTCCAAGAAAAATATTAAACATTGCTAGAGAGCTAACCCTCCTCCATTTCTTCGCCAAGCTCCTCCTCTTCATCTTCTCCACCAAAAGTAAGAAATCCAATTGGTGAAATCGAAGTGGCCGCGCTAATCCTTGCTATCTGCGCTCGCAGATAATTTCTCTCAGTACCAGGGAACGGCGGGAACGTGTGAAACTACGATTAAAAAGAGATCCATTTCATCAATCATCAAGCAGAATCGCTATTGCATTGTTTAAGTACCGTCGTGTCCAAATTTCCCGTGCAGCATCGGACAATCTGCCGCGCGATTAGTATCTGCTGTGGCGTCACCGGTGGAAGTTCGATCCACTTGTTCAACCCGGGCTCGTTGCATACAAAATATACCTGCAACAAGGTGCACCCTGGGAATCACGAAAAACACGTCTCGTGTCTCGCATTGCATATTAATACCGGACACGAGTGCATATTTTCGTATTCGAGAGGTTTCCGCGAGGAAGAAAATCGAACGCATTGGTATTTAAAAGCATGCTTGAAAAATGTCATGGCCATCTTATAGGATTCGACCTCGACGCTTATATGTTAACAAGGCACCGTGGAATATTATTAACCCATAAATCTCCGTGGTCCTCATTTTGGGGTCACGTCCCCCGATTTTTAAAGTCGCAGTAATATTTCACTATAAAATTAAGAAATGTTTTTTAATCTGAATCGACAGCAATTTACAAAATGTGTATTCGAATTGGCCTAAAATCATCTATTTTTTCTAGATAGATGAAACCAGAAGAAGTAAAGAGGAATGTTTAAACGTGGTCATACCTTGGAATTCACGCCAGTTCCAATGTCCTCTGAGGGTACTTCCGGTGGTGGTTTCCACGAAGCGATAGGCAGGGGTGGAAACACGAGCTTCAGGCCCTCCTCCTCAACTTTTTCCTCCTTTGCTTCTTCCTCGGCATCCTCTTCGTTTTCTTGTTCTGCTGCTTGTGCAGCTGCTTCTTCCGCAGCTCTCGCAGCTTCGTCAGCTTTCGCTGCGTCCTGTTGCCGTTTCCTTTCCTTCTCCTCCGCCAATTTCTATAATTAATTTCTACTTATTCTTCAACTCAGACTAATAACCGAACGAAAAGCAGGGAAGTGTTCTTGAAATTGCAACAATTTTTTAGCCCCAATGATCTTTTCAGGAAATAAATTACCTCCAATCTCTTGGTCAATTCCTCCGCTGTGAGATCAGCTTCAACCACATAATAGTTCTTCAGGTTCCCCAGGATCTTCCCCCAAAATCTAATTAAAATTGTGATTGTTAGGGATGTTGATTTATGTGTTGTGTTGGAGCGATGTTTATGGTTCCAATCAGTGTTACCTGACGTTTTCTATGGGGGCATCGACCATGAGCTTCCGTATGGACAAATTAAGCACCACCATCTCGCCGCGAGGCAGTCCCACGTCAGTCTGCTCGAAATAAAACAAAAGGTCGAGCATGTTTGGCTTCTTCAGCTTCTTCCCCTCGCCCTCGTCATCCTCGGCATCTTCCAATGCTTCTGGACCCTGTTCATCGATCGTCTGAACAGTCTGCAGATCGAATAAGAACATGAAAACTAAGAATACTATTTATTATTGAATTTATCATTTCTACAAGGTTTACAATGAATTTTCATATTCGTCAAGACGTCTTTGAAATCTAAAAAAATCTGAAGTCTATGATTTCGAGTTCTATGGTGATTCTAGTACAAAATCGCACCTTGAAGAGTTGCATCATCTTCTTCGCGTTCTCGTAACGAGTGGGAGGTACATACAATTCTCGCAGATGATTCGTCTCGGTGTTGAATCGCTCCTCTTTCACTCTTCTACTATACTCCTCGAAAATGTCGACTGCATTTTTCGGCCTCTCAGCCAGGATCTTGGCCAGTACCTCCGTCAAGTGATCGTACCTGCACGTTCGTTGAGATAGAGTCTTCCCCCGAAATGGATGCTCGACAAGGGACTATGTAGTTTAAAACGCCTCGATTGGAGCTTTGAAACAGCGAAGTAGTTAATTACTCGATCGCCCTGGCGCTTCGTTGACCCGTGTCTCTCGCGAGAACCGTGTCTACAAAGGTCCGCGCGACAGAAATTACTTTGACGAGTCCCGGTTATCAAGATTTGTCGGCGCCCGTTTAATTAAATCAAGTATCGAGGTAGAAAGTTGCCACTCCGCGGCGTTTTCGCTTTGATAGCCGCGTTCACGGCGCCGCGGACTTACTACGAATCATTTTCCGGATACCGATGAGCTAGCTTTCGAGGAAACCCTTTGCCCACCTAACTGGAGATCGATTCGCTGATAATGAGACAAATCAACTCTCTCCCCCACTCGCTCTATGCAATTATCTACCCCTAGTTTCAGTTCCGTAACGAGAGAACTATTCTCTGGCAACATGACAAAATAAGAGTCTCGAAAAGTGAGTCTAGATTTATTGTTGTGTTATTTTTTCTTCACAAAATGATCACGGTTTTAACTTGAAAATTAAACATTTCTTCCGACCTAGAATAATTCCATTATACATGATTTTTACCATTTTATGGATATGAAATTGATATAATACCTCATAATATTTAAATGTTTAGTGATTGGTTAGATACCAACGTATTTAATAATGTAAACAATATTGTGAATAATGGTACAGCAAATTTTATTAGCTAAGGGTTAAAATCGGCAATTTTCGATAGTGGGACTCACAAGCTATCACCAGACTCCGGACTGTGTTTCTGCAGAAACATTTTGGCACGTCGGCAATCATGCTCGACACACGGCATATCGTCCGGCGGCACCTCCTCGATATTGTAGCTGTACGCCATTTCGCGGTCGTTCTAATTACCAGGTCTCATCATCACGAGCGTGTTTCCGTTCCGGAGAGCGGAAGTTTGGTTTCCTATCAATGAAATTCGGTATATTTGTTATCAGGCCGACGTAACCCTCGTGCCGTCATCATTTTATAACGCTGTATATCGTCTATCAACGGGCTATGACGATCGTCTCTGATTCTTTCTTGTTTTCTCTTCTCGTTCCGACTCACAGCAATCGTTCGTTCATCCGTTGCGTAGCTGGTTTCGGAAGTCGCGAGCCACCACGTTTCGAAAGCGTTATCTGGCGACCCAATTACGGTAACGAACCGAAAATGCCCCCAATCAACTCGAAATTAATTAAACCTGCGACGAAGATAAAGCTCCTCTGCTGATGCCCCGTTGATTTCTGCTTCCTGGAGCGTAGTCGAGGCTGATAGGGGACTCTGGTTCGCGCCAATACCGATTTCGAGGTCTTGGAGACTCAAGAGGCCGGAATACACCTGGTAGAGCGTGGCTGGCATTCCAGATTCCAAAGAAATATTTGATAATTAGCGGTGGTAGAGACGGCAGCGACGAACTGTGCCATCGCGTTGAAAAATTCACTCTGAAAATCTGTTTTCTGGACACAGATCTGTAACTAGACTCGATCTATAAAATACTTTTCATAATTAACCTTCTATTGAATTTTCTTTTAATTCCACGTTGACGAATATGCTCATTAGGACTGCGGATTTGATGCATTTTTTTATCATGCACAGATTTTGAAAACACATGGAAACATGTATAAGTAAAAAACATTAACACGCCAGCATGAATGAAGCCATCTCTATCTCAATGAAATTAAATCGCACGCGCTGCTGCTTTCTATCAGGCCGCATCCTGGAGCTTGGTTATCGTCTATCGAGTGTCCTAAATAGAAACGACGATTCTCGAGGTCACTAGCTGCTTCCTTTGACGCCCACCCTTCTCTGGCTGTGCAGCAGGACACGTGTCCTTCTCTTGGAAAAAGTGGCCGAACCGGACGATAAGAGAGAGCAACGTAACTACTCGATTTAGAATCGTCCGATATCAGTTTTGGAAATAGCGTGGCTGCTGATTCGCGTGCCTCACGGAAATAGACCGACGAAATTTATCTTTTGTGCCACGAGTTCTTCGCGAGATGTACGAACTAGAATTAGTTTAAACTTTTTGACGATTTTGGAGATTGAACGATCAGATGAAATCAGTCGTAAATGAAACAATGTCAACTATGCAGCGGGAAATCGTACGCTTCTAACAAAGTTACAAACGTTGAACTCTGAGCGAGCAGTTCACTGAAACATCGACTCCTTATTGTAAATAAATACAGTGGTCCACTGCTCCCACGAGCTCCACGAACGGGATCACGTTTGTTTAGAAAACCCTTCTGTGAAATGTTTGTTTATTTGATTACGACTAATTTCTCTTGCGATGTATGTATACATGGTATACAGTATACACTATTTATCTGGACGATATCGTGTCTCCAAACACTTTGTTTTGAGATATAAAAACCGACACACGTAATAACAAACTCGTGTAATATTACGCTAGCGATATGTTACATGTTTTCGATCAGATCGACATATTTTTCATTCCATCCTACAAGACAGATGGTAAATATGAACTGTAGGAAGGCAAAACATACGATTAAAACTATTTTTGAGTTCATGAAAATTTCATTGTGTTTCAAATGATAAAAGCTTTCGAATCTTTTCAAATTTGTGGTGCACCGGCATGCGTTTCACATCAATGTACGGTCGTAAAGCTCGCAATCGCAGCGTATGCAACTGTTAGTGTGTTTACACCTTTACGTAACGCCTTATATTACTCCGATCGACGAGTCTAGGTTCATTAACCTCGATGTTCTCTCGGTGGCAACGCATTAGAGCGGTGTTTACTGAAAAAATATTTTCCTCAACGTCATTTGGATTGCATTGAAAGAAAATCGTGTGCACTTGTCACAATATTAATTTTTCTCTTTCAATCTCTTCATAGTCGAAACCTGTTCTAACACTGTAATATTAAATAAATTACTAAGCAAAGCAATTATTCTTTTGAAAGCCACCGAACCGATGAAATTCGCATTCAATATCTTCCGCGGATTGAAAATCAATATATTCGACCGGACTCAATTTCCGGCAACCAAAACCATTCCCCCAACCACAATTACATCGGCCAGGATGTAAACAGGATGATCGGGCAAATATTTCGAGAATAAATATAATGATTAGGCTTGTGGGCGAGATTCGAAGGCTCGCGGACCAGCGATCAGGCCAATCACACGATAAAATCGGTAATCAACGGAATTGAATGCCACGGATGGAGGCAAAATCCTGAGGACGGCCTGGCAATCGGCGCCGGGCCAATTAACTGTGCATCGTTAATGCTAATCAGCCACCGGTGGCTGCCGGGTAACGCGGGAACCGCAGAAAATGGTGGCCGTTATCAGTTAGTCGCACGTGCGGCGTGATTTGTCATCGGGTTGCGAATCCGTCAATGAATTCGCGAGGGATTCGAATCGCGGCACGTGGCTTATTTCAGACGGCTGGATCGCTAATAATCTCGGATTCGGAAATTTCCCGGACCACATAACAGGTGGCACCCAAAGACTATCGATCGGCTTCAAACCTCCGAACCGATCGCAGAGCACGTTGCGATAGGTTAAAGTTCAAATTCCCTCCCATTATAAGTTTCTTCGCCACTCGTTCAATAATAATGGAACTTTCTGATCTGTGATAATTAATGTACACTTAGGATTATTTTTACTACATGTGGTTTTCCGACACGTTCCATCAATTTTTACACAGATTTTCAGCGCGTTTCATTCACTTTAGCACGATTTGTTTAATACGTTTCATTCACTTTCACGGTTCACGGGGATTTTCGATGAATAAAATGTCGATTTTCTGATAGTTGAAAATGGTGTTCCTAGTATAAAAAGATTCGACAAATATTATTCAATTTGTCTGTATTTCATGAATATTTCATTGATGAAACCATATCGTTGTATGTGTAAAGTGATGAATTTATGCGAGAGTTGCGCAAGTTTTCGCAGATTTGGCGGATTTTCGCCACCGTTCGGACGAATAAAATACGACATATAATACGGGGTGGAATATCAACGGCAGCTTAGTTAGTTTCCGTCGAATCTGACGGGTAGATTGATTAATTAAATTTTATTTGACGACATTATCCTTTAATTAAATATGGAAGGGATTTCATTACAAAACTGCAATTAGTTGCGAAACGGGGATTACAATAAGTGAATAATTATCAAATGATGGACTTTAATCCCTCATTCTTCCATTCCTGTTTTTACTAAATTGGCATCCACGTAATTTTTCATTTAATTTCAATTTTTTATTATTGAACATCAATTTTAAAGCTCGAGGAAAGACACAATACTTTTCTAAATCATTCACAGAATAATAGAATGTGTAGAAACTATTTTTAAAAAGAGTATTTAAATCTAAGAGAGTTTTTTGTTCCTCTTATTTGGAAATAATGGGTTAAAACAATTGTGTAACTTTTCTGTGCACCGATTCTAGGGGTACGTGTAATTAGCTCACGAAACAGGATTACTCGGGGAACACCTGTGCCACGGGCGCAGTACTAATTATTCCAATCACGACAATCCGGCCATGATGCGTAATTAACAAAACGAAACGTCGATTAATAAAAGGCGCATGTTGGCACGGATAGAACGGATCTGCCCGAACGTATTATCCGATCTGTGTGGCAATCGAATTGCGCATTTGACACGTATTGTTCACGCGACCACACCGGGCGTTAATTAACAAACGGTCGTGCGCTAATCGCGTTCACTGATTTCCGGGGACGTGAGCAATACCCCGATACCACGATTATAATGTTCTTTCACTTGTTTTACGTTCCGTTAAAGTCAACATTTCCTATAAATTCCTGCTCGATGGAAAATTCATTGTTCGTCATCGTGATAAACGCGGACGTTTCGATCGGTGTGGCGATAATAATTTCAGCGAACGCTGTCCAATATGCAAAAAAAACGTGTACTAGAAAAAATCATTTATATTTATATTTTATTCCATTTTTGAGAGGGAAGCGAAACCAATTCAATGAGATCGTTCAATTTTCTATAACTATTTATATTTTTGCAGTGCCTGGATCTACACTTGCAATTTTCAAACATCAATTCCTCATGATAGAATGCCAAAAATTCTGTACAAACTCGATGATTTACGCAAGTGGCTGAAACAATTAAATCACTGTATAATGACACCTTTAAAATCTCATTGCTCGTGTCTTAATAAGTAAAGAGGGTAGCTAAAGGAGTTAATCTTCGTAAAGGTTAATCAGGCTTCGGAATTCGAGCACTAATTGTGAGAATGATCGGAACCAGTGGACCACGGAACCAGAATTTGCGGAGGCGTTTGAGTATGAATGAGTAACAAGTCCCCACCAAGATCCTCTCTCCCTTCCCTTCTTCTTTCTCTTCTCTTTCGGATCTCCACCCTTCGGCTTTCGTCCCTCGTTCGTCTCATCGGTCCTCTGCATCCAACGATCTCTCAGTCCTTGTTCCACCAACGTTCTTCGCCCCTCTCCACTCTAATATATCTCTCTCTTTCTCCGTCTCTCTTCTCTCCCTCTTTCCCTCTTGTCGACCGAAAGAGGCTCGGTATCGGGGGTCGGTTCTCTCTCCGTGTTCCGCGCTTCTTTCGGTCAGTTTTCTCTCGTGAGTTGCACGCGCTTGTCCTTCCGCGAGGACCTCTCGGGAGTCAGTGTCTTCAGGATCCGCTACCTTCGATCCAGGACCCGTCGATCACAGGATAAATCGAGATCGAGAGGATTCCCGCGGCCGGGAAACTGACGTCCGTCAAGATGCGCCGTCGATGCACACGGTTAGTCAAGCTCTTTTCGATTTTTTCCGTGTGCTCGTGTGCTTTTCCTAAACAGAAAAAGATTTATCTTGAACAGAAAAATTTCATTTATTTGTTTATGTGATACGTCTTTTACCACATTCAATATTTTAAAAAATCGTAATTAAATTATGATCGATTAGTGTGGATGGTTTGAAGCAGGAAACTAAAACGGGGTGTTAAAAGAGGTTGCAATTGTGCAGTAACGAATCACGTTGGTCATGTTTTATAAATTTTTGGAATGTTCTTGGAATACTACCGCTTCTTTTGAGGTTTTGTTTAGAAGAAATTGAATGAGGTTCTTTCAGTTACAGTAGAATAATTAAAGTGGTCGTTTTTCAAATTTTTCCCCTAACGTCGAAATCAGTTCGTGGTCCGCAAAAGTCGCTCGAAATCGAGTTCGCAGGCGTTCGTCACGGTAAAAGGAACGATCGAAGAAGAAGCATTGGCTGGAAGGAGAAAGAGAGGGAGAGCCAGCTCGGCGAACAATTCGTCGGGTGTTCATAGTTGTTAAAACGATTTACGCCGGCCGGGAGAGTTCGTGGCCCCGTCGCCATTAAATCTTATCGTTAAAACTTCCAGCCGTTGCCTCGAGATCCCGCGTGGTGTTCCTGAGAAGCCGCGTTTTGTTCGCTCGAACTTTCCTTCGTAGCGGCGCGCGATCGAGAAGAGGGCTAGTAATCGCGGAGAGGATCGGTAGAGGAACGCGAAAGGGTGGTCCACGGGACTCGCGAAGAATCGTCGCTAATGCGAAAAAATCCTGATCGAGGCTCCACGCGTTGTCCCGGCATTCGTGTTCAGAGATTAAGAAAATCAGCTTCACTAAAAGTGACGTAGACTAGTCATCCCTTACATAAATTACAGTGTTGTTTTACAAGTATCGAAGAGGTTGTCGAGCTGATTTTATTTTCAGAATTTGTTGCCTGCAATTGTGTACGATTTATTGAATTTTTATTTACTGTCTGCGTGACCCACATATAAGTACACGCTCCGAATGCAGGTCGACATTATTCCACGCTGTGCAATAAACAATCAACGAAACGCAATAGAGAAAATATCCTGGCGTAGCCTACGAACATATCTACGTCTCTCCAGAAAGTCTGCTTGCATATCGTCATCGGACCTCAAGGGAAAAAATTCATAAAAATCAGTTTTACGACTGTTACGCGCGAATCCCCGCGTAAGGTCTCTCTTTCTATCGTTCGCGTCTCTTTGCTGCTTCTTCTGCCGGTCGCGTCGAGTCGTTTGCGTATTCCATCGCGAAGAATAATGTCGCTCGTTACTATTAACGGGCCATCTCCGGATCGCGTTTTACATTATTCATCAGGTGTTCGCGGTGAGCCCGACTCTCTCGCATAGCGCTCGCATCGGCCGATCGCTCGTAAATCGCCGGCTCACTTTTCATTAAGACCCGCCCGGGGACGAGTGAATGAGCGGCTGAATGAATTTCCAGAACCCATTGCTCTTCCTGTCTCGCTGCCACGGCCTTGAACGCGACTCGCGATGCACACTGGGTCAGAAACCATCAGGACGATCCCCTCTGGCCCTCTTCATCGTCCTCCTCTTCTCGCTCGTAGAATTTCGGTCGCGGACACGTGCGCGGATTTTCTGAAACGTTTACGAAACGATGATTTAGGTGGCCCACCGAGGTCGATGGGAATTTGTATTGCCGCGACGTGGATTAAATTTTTACGAAATGTCTTCTTGGCCCGCGCCGTGCTGGAGCCGAAATTAGACACAGTGGCGTTTTTATTCGCGTTCGTGTCGAGTGATTAGCGTCGAGACGTTTGGCTCCTTTGTTTTGTGTTGGTCGGATTAATTTTTTGATATGGTCCCAACACGAGTGGTGACTCACAGAGTCGCCGTTAAAAATTCCTACACTATTATTCAAACTATTCTTTAGATTATTAAATATGTTAAATTGTATGTCATGTTATATCAATTTCATATCCATAAAATGAAAAAAATAATATAGAATGAAATTATTCTAGGCCGGAAGAAATGTTTAATTTTCGAATTTAAAATAGCTCCGACTGCAAATATTTTTACTAATTTTTACGAGACGATAAACCAACGAAGAAATTAGGGAAGAGATAGTGCAGAGGGCGGACGCAAAAATGGAAATTAATTATGCACGTGCAAGGAGTACGGTATTCCGGAAATTGATATAATATTCGCGGCAGGTCCGCCAATATTTTGCAGGTAGCGTTATAATTTAAATTAAGGGACAAAGTTTCGGCGAGAGAGAGAGATGTAACAGTCGAGTTCTAGCAGTCGAAAGAGAAAGAGAGAGAGAGATAGAGACAGAGAGGGAGCGGAAGAGCTCGCCACTGACTGAATGAATGGATGAACGAGTCCCCAGAATTTATGGCTGTTGTTCACAATTCGTCCGTGAACGTGCGCCAAAGTGTGCCACTGTTATACTCTGTTTAGAATTACCGCTATGCATCGCAATTAATTTATTACCGGTCCTAATGGCTCGCGGCTGACAAATAAGCGCTGAGAAATGGTCTCTTCGAGAGGGGTAAAATCCAACGAAGAAATTAGCAATCCCTTTGCCATTGTCTGTCCGCATTCTATTCCGCAAATGAAACAAAGGGAAAGAGAAATCGTCAGGATCGGCAGAGATTCGATTTCTTCTTCCTCGAACTTTAAAAATTGTATACAAACAGGAAATACTTGGCAAGAACGTTTCCTGGAGACGGCTAACGCTGCTTCTTCATGTGTTGAAAGGAAAATAAACGCGTCTTGAAATCACAGAGCAAATAATAATATACATGTAGAACATGTGCTTTGTCACACACGAGTACAGAAGCTCTCGGAAACTTCACTGAATCGTGACAAATCGAATTTCTTGCTAAAGATGCTAATAGCCCAGTTTAAAGATGACTTCACCGTTTTCTGACTGAAAATTATTCTACATAGAGTAGCGCTAAGTGTCGTTTGTATGGGGTTAGCAACCTCGTTCAAGAAACCGGCGACCTAAATTTTTTTGCTAGCAAACGATTTTTTCGTCTATTTCGTTGCAATACCAGGGCAACGACTATGCGAGGGAAGACCAAGGCAAGCAGAGTTTGGGTACGAGAGGAGGTCGGGTCGAATCAAATTCCCCGTAAAGAGGACCGTCTGTTTATGAAGAATGAAAAAAGAGAGGTGGAGAAGGAGCAGAAAAAAAGGAGGAAAACCGAGTGTGTAAACGAAACGCAACAGCCCAATGGAAGAGAAAGAGGAAGAAAGGGGGAGGAGGAGAAATTGACGGTGACTTGAGTGTCAGAAGGCCGCAGGCTCGTGGTCCCTGACCGGTCGACGCAGCCTCCTCCCGGTTCCAGAGAATCAGAGTCACGTTCAGTCAGTGGCCGACTCCCGACTGCGAAAGGTGGTGCGCGTTTGTTGCCTTCGGTCTCTCCTTGTAATATCAGTGTCGAGAGGGGTTTTCCGGTTTCTTGCGTCGCCCCCGGGGTCATCCTCAGCGGGAATGACGGCCGCCAGGAGCACGTGGTTAGTGGAACAGATTTATTTTCGTTTTTACCCCCGGAAACGTCAAATTTCCTCTCTCTGTCCATTACTTGTATTTTAAGGAAACTGCTCGCTCTAATCGACCTTGACGAAGTGCGTTGATTACTGGTATCTTTGAGGGTGGTTTCCAATTTTTCTCCTTTCGAAACTCTGAAATTTTTTTTTTTAAATTATTTTTCAATTTGTTTCGTTTGATTGATCGTGATAGAGTGCAGATATTTTTTAGGTTTCGGGGGTGGTTTTGTAGGTTTTCCTCCTTCGGAAACTGTGAAATATTTTTTTTTCTTTTTTAATTTGTTCGCGTGATGGTTTGTTTGGTTTGATTGATCGTGATAGAGTGCAGAGATTGTATTTTTTAGGTCTCGGGGGTGGTTTCCTTCCTTTGGAAGCTGTAGAATATTTTATTTGTTAACTTGTTTGTGATATTGGTTTGTTGTATCGCGTTTCCTGGGTCCCATCGAGTTTTAAGTCGTTCCTATGTGGTGTTCCGGTGTAGGTTTTCTATGGAAGCGTCGTGACGGGTATCCCATTAGTGACGAAACTGGTAAAAACTCTAAAAATAGATGCTCCACGCATTTTTATCGCCCTCATTACCCCGCTTATCCGACTGTGTTACGCCACATACGCGGCGCACAATTGTGACATAATTACGGAGCCGTGCGGCAGTCGGTCGCGTTTGCCCGCTTCTTTCGCCGGGGTTTTGGGATTCTTTTGACGATCGTAGCATTGATTCGGAGATTGGGACGTTGACACCGCATGACCTCCGGTTTTCTATACAATTTTTCAACGATTCCTTCCACTCATTTTAGCAATTTTTACAGGTCGTCACCAGTAACTTCATATTTAAAGCGAACCCTTCTACATACATACGAAACCCTGCAGTGACTCCAGTCGAACTTCCTAACATTTGTGAAATGAAATTGATAGTGTCATTGGTAAACTATGAATCTTTATGTACAACTGAAATTGTTTGTATCAGGAAAGAAATAAAAAAGTCTCCGTTTCTTTGGTCATTTTAATAAGTGAATGATAATGTAACGATATTCTTCAATTTTTTTAATCTTTGTGAAAAAATATCAGCCCATTAGCCTGATTAATTTCACCAGAAGTAAAAAATTATGAACCACCTGGTTCACCACTAATCTTCAGCTTTCGTACATTTCATCAAGATTTAATACAGAAATGACTAACCACAGTACACGAAACGACGAAGACATTAACAAAAATACAGAAGAATAAACGAACATTTTTACGAATTTTCTAGTCGTTAAAATAATTTTAATAGAGGAAATACATTCTTTTTATCGAATTCCTGTTTCTTGGTATAAATGAAGACAATTTCTGATTTGCATAAAATTCCACAGTGCTAATTTGATAAACAGATATAATTCAGAGCATAATCTGTCACACAGCATCCACAGAGAATAGCGATCAATCATTTGCGGTGGTCGATGTTCGGAGAGACGGCGATATAAAGGAAATTGACGATTTTTCCGATTTCCCGTCAAATAAGGGAATTAGAAGGGTAAAGTGGGTTCACGTGTTTCCCGGCTGAGATTTAATTGGACGCGACCAGAGCCCCGGGGACCTGCTCCCGCCTGCTCGTGTGAAAATTCATTGAAAAATACTGGCTCTCGACGGCTCTCGGATTTTTACGATCCTCCTGTTACACAATTCGCATGTGCCGGTTAGGGTAGACCCTCTGGCGAGTTTCTTGAGACCACGCTGAGACATATGTGCCCTACACATCTTTCTCTCTCTCTCTCTCTCTTACTACCTCTCTTCTTCCTCTCTTTCTCTCTTTCTCTCTTTCTCTTTGCTCTCGTCATTCGTCAAAACACGCCACACGTCTTGTTGCGTCATGTGTAAAATTTTTTTTTCCCCGTCACGTGAAAAACGCTCTTTAATTAACGATACGGGGGTGGGAACGTCGAGGATCGAACGATAAAAAAGGGATACGCGTTCGTGAATCATTCGGGAATTACGTCGAACCGAAAGTTGTCAGCGTTATGAAATAGACGACCGGGAAGTTGCTCTTCCTTTTTGTTTTTTCGTCTCGTTTTCCTTGTCGAACCGAAGCGGACAACTAGAAATTGAATCTCTGGACCCGACAGGGTGATTCACTTTTCTTCGAAGCCGAGAGAGAGAGAAAGGGAGGAAGGTGATCGTCGGATTTCCGGAAAGATAATTGAAATGTAGTCGAAAGTTGAGTTGGTTTTATAAGTGAGCAGCTTCTCTCAAACGTGTTTTTTTTTTGTAGAGGATTTAGATGAACTTTCTGTCACATTACGTACAATCTCTCCGTAAACATCATTTATCAAATTTAATTTTACACACATCCACAAAATCTGATTCATAAACCTTACGGCAAAAAAGTCGCCCATCTGAAAATATCAAATTTTGGACTTTCCCGCAGGAAAGGTGACATCTAATTCCGCATGTCGTTTATTGGGTATTGATGCTTGTGTGGCGCATCCGTCGCGCGTCGATTCTGGATCGCTGGATCATTCGGATCAATTTAATCGCGGCCGGGGGACGATTATCGCGGCTCCGTCGGCATTATCAAGACATCCGGTGGCAATTGAAATCGACACGATTCCCGGCGTCCGATAATAATCGTTTAATTGTGAGCTCGTAATTTCTGGGCCGGCATCGAATGGAATCATGACGCCAGCCGCAAGCGCGCGATACGTTTTCATCGGATTTACGGTTATAACAGTACTCCACCTGCGGTTTGCAGAGGGTTATTGTATAGCGAGCTTTCAGATAGCATTCTCCTGGCCTGGTCTGGCTCCCAGGACAATGGCTTATGCTAATTCCTGCCTCTATGTAGATGTCCTTCCGACTCTGTACACTCCGAACACGCCGTACACTCTGTACACCGGGGACGCGTGTAATACGTCAGATTTTAAATTCAACTGTGCAAAATACACACGGCCAGTTTGGTCGAGCTTGCCTCAACAGTTCCACCGGCTCACCGAAAAATAAAAAGAGGGCACGCGAGGAAGAAAAATGGTGAAAGGAGGCGTGTGCGACACGAGATGCGATTAATTCCGCGTGCCTTATCGCGCGAGCCGTTGGAAAGTGGATCCGAAGGGCTTCCCTCGGCCAGTTTGGATAGACCACAAGCTACAAGTATCTTCACACTGTTGCCATGCTTCCAAATACCGTAACATTGTAGATAGTTGGTCTAAGCTGCGATACTGAGGCCATTGATAACCCGATCGATGTGGTTAACCCTTAAGCGACCTTCAAAATCTACCTAAAAATGATTCGTAGCGAGATAGTAAAATTTCAGTAAAATGTACAGTTTAATTAAGCGACACATAATAAAATTTTTGGAATTTATCTGATTATAAAAACGCAGTAATATGCACACAGTAGGGTTGAACAGCCCCAATCCGATTGTTAGCGAAGAGCCTGCCGTCTTCCACGATGATACATTGGCTCAAAGGCGTATCAACAATTTTTTCAAATGGGCTTATGCTCCAGAGTCGGAAGAAGGTCAGAGGAAGAAGAAGTTCTCGAGCGGCTACGCTGCTTTCAAGGTGTGTTAATTACGGTTCCTGCGGAGACCACAGGCATCCAAAGCTTTTCCGTTGAACCCGGGTGCTTCGAGGATTTTCTCTTATTTCGTTACGACGGTGGTCTCACTCGCAGACGAGGAGCAAGATCAGCTCGCCGGAATATTACGGAACAAAACGATTCCACGGCCTTGCCGGCGATATGTTCATGTCATAAAGGGTACAAGTGGAACGATGATTTGACCAGGACAGAAATTTCGTTCTCGTATTTTCGAGCCCCGAATGATTAATCACTGTTCCGTGGAACATGTATTACCGCCGCGGTTCTCCTTTCGAAAATTATGGGTCTCACGAATATATACATTTTTTACCGCTTCATTTTTATCGCATAATTTCCACGGCAGAATCTGTTGCACAAAATGGGTATCATTACAATGCAGTGTTTGTCTAATTTATAATAGTGCTCGTTGACTTTTCGGTGGACAGTTCGGAATAATGAAAGCCAGTAATATCGCGGGTAGCTGGAACTGTTAATGAATTTAGGAGAACGGGTGCAATACGTTTAAAAATTATTGCGGCGGAGTGCAATGGCGAAGTGCAGTTGCGCGTATTTTCAAATGGATACGTGTGCTTTGTCATCTATAACAGAGGATAGTAATGTCACCGCGAAAGTTACGATACGTTTCATGTATTCATCGCATTGGCTGTGTTATCGCGCTGTTAAACATCGAATATCGAGCTGTTTAAACGACTTGCAGCAATGTGAAGTAGCCGAATTCAGACTAGACTTTTACCACGTATAAATTTTACACAATTTTTAGAGTATCTAATACCTTAATTGTTTAAAGACTCTAATGGAGAGATTTTTGTCAGAGAGGAGTGTATTTATGTCCTCATTCCAAGGGCGACTGTAGAATTCAGTGGAAGCGAGAGTAAAGCGTTCAGGCTCTTGATAAGCGGACCGATTCAAAGCCATTTGAAACGATTAGCGGATACCGCGTTTCCACTGGAAGATGGACCGTGTCTGTCAAGGTTAATCGCGCCTCAAAGCGACAAAGCGCTCCTCCGTCATCGTTGCACTTCCTTTTCGTGAGCTAACACGAGTGCACACAGAATTGGAATGGAAGTTGGCGTGGCAGGGCCAATTCTGCTTAGAAGTTAAAATAACTCTGCCTCAATCATCCTTGACTTGCACTTTCCTAAAATGTTGAAACCTAAGAATTTAAATCCACACACTCGTGTTCAAATCTATAAGAGATTTTATTTGATTTTCTACTGGGAACAATTTCTCCTCTATTCCGATTATTGTGAGCTTATTCCTCAAAATGAATCTTTAGAAGCTAGCTAGAATTTGACTGTGTAAATAAGGAAAACATTAATAAAAGAAATAATATGGTGTGTCCCCCAGACGTTTCCCGAGTATCGCCCATTTTTCTTGCTATGAGGTTTGCCCGAAGGGGGTTGACAGACATGGGACGGTCGAAGTAAATCGCAGAGAAACGGGGGAACGTTTGCGAATACGTTGGAATTCCCAAACTGGGAGGAACACTCTCCAAAGTAACGGACAATCTCATGTTTCTTGGGTTATTTCGGCTCCCTGCTGTGGCAGCTGTTATTTCTGTTCCCTTAAGTTAATACGCAGCGAAAACTACCCTAACATTCGCCGACCCGTTGTTTACCCAACTGTAATTACAAAAATAATAATCCATCTTCTTATTTTAGGTGGACGATTTTATGTATACAACTTTGAATTTTCCAAATAATAATTTTCGAGTTATTTATTTTGTAATATTTCTTGCTGTAGTTAGATTCGTTTCATAGAAAAATGCAACGTTATTGTTCAGAAGAGATAATTGAGGTACACCGAGAAATGGGTCATCGTTGGAACAACGAAAGAGAAAACGAGAGAAGCAATATTTGCCGCGATTAAATAATAACAGTAAAGCAAGCTAACAGAATTTTTACCGATGCTTTAAACCGAGTAAACTCAATAATTGCGCAGAAATTGATTCTCGATTCGCGATATCGAATATGATCCGTGGAAACGACAATTTCGGCGAGGATCCCCGGGAACCGTTCAATAATTACCTCAAGTCCGTTGTTTTCACAGGCAAAAAGAGGAATTTGCTTCATTAACTGTTCCGCCGTTTATTTTGCTCCATTGTGTTATCTCTCTCGACTCGTTTCATCGTCTAAACTCGCCTTTCCTCATAGTTCTATTAACTCGGCTCCAACTAATTAGCTCTCATCTAATATTCCAGATGAAACGCGGCGAGCGTTATCGCGCGTTTTTCGATCGGTTTCCGCGAGTTTTATTTTACGGTGCCACTCGTTTAATATGCAATCGTTAAGTATGCAGCGTGTGTGCAACACGAGCGCTACAAAGTTTCCTGAATAATCGAGAACCTTCATAAAGGGGTAGCCGATTATCATGAATTAATAAGAAGGGCTTCGCGTTTCTTTGATCCAGCCGACTGTACGCCCTTTGCCGCTCGTGTTAGCGCTGTCTTGAAACGATGATCATGCTCTCAGTGCATCGAAACGAGCTATTCATTACTGCGATTCACCTCGCCTGATAAAATCTTATTGTAACCACGACAGGTATTTTACGTCAATGGCGTCCTCATTCAAATTATTGGCGATTCAAAGTGTCAAAAAATGGACATTATTCTTTCCTTACCTTTGTTTTCATTGAGACTAAACCTACCACCATTTACCTAACGTCATTTTGAGACCGGTTCCAGATTTTTTATTTATTTATTTATTGCTTTAAATCAAGTGGTTTATATAGCAAGTACAATATTATTACATTTGGCTTACAGTAAATAGGTTTACATTGTTTCTAAATTCTAACGGAACATTGTTAGAGGAAATTATAAATTATTTTCTTGCAGATTTTTTATTTCGCAATTATTGTAATAATAATAATGATAATACAATAGGAGCCGCACGAAGTCTAAATAAAACCAATCTATGTCATTTTTAGTGTTAATGTGGCTTTCAGCGTAATTTCTATTTATGTTTAGAAATTCTATCTCCCCTAATTATCGATCCTATTGTGCAATGTCTAACTACACAGTCAAAGCTGTTGATCTTTGCTTTCATCCCCTAATTACTCAGAACTGATCTCGCATCGATCCATGTCACAACGGATTAATCCCCGAATTGCAAATCAATGTTCGCTAATAAAATGTCAATCGGCAATCCATCTACCTTGTGTTTGTCGTTACTAAAAGTGTTCTGGCCTTAATGAAGACTAGCCACAAAATCGAACCTGGCGGCCTTACCAGTAGAGGACAACATCCCCTAATCGTCTATTCTATTCAAATCTGTTAATCTTGCCTTCCATCCCTTCATTATTCAGTCCTAATCTTGCATAGATTCGAAACCAAGCTTGCAAAGGATTAGTTCCCACATTGTGAACACGTATTCCTGGTATCAATTAGTAGATTGAATGATGAATCAAGCAAACTGCTATAAGAAACATCCGTCTCATTTAGTGTCGCACTTCATCAATTTCTCCAGACAGAATGTTCAATCCATCGATCCTCATCCCTTAATCATTCAGCCGCCCGGTAGAAAAATTACCACCCTAGAAATCAATGTCCACCGATCGGCTGTCAATCGGCAGCCGGCTAACCAAGTTACGATTCCTCCATAATCGAATTAGGTGGATAGGTCGAAGCGATAGTCTGATGGCGGGCGTAGGGTGTACCAGGGTTGGGTGGCGAGGGCGACAAAGCGTAGTTTCGTGAATTAAGTATCGCGGGTTCAGTGGATGGGACGGGGAAGAAGGGTGTTCGAACTTCCGGCGTTCACGGAACAACTCCAATATCTCTGGGGGCCGGGGTCGCGTCGGGGATCTTGTTGAATAATTCGGAAAGTCCAGGTCAACGGTCGACGTTAAACTTTCCGCGGGCACTCTCGCATGTGCTCTGTGAGCTGAGAGAGTGGCGAGGAGAGGAGAGACTTTTCGACGACGAAGAGAAAGGTCAGCCGAAAAGGACAAGCCTCAGCTCCTGGACTTTCCGGCGCGACCTTTCCGGAGGCGTCACCGCGAAGGGCCGCAGAGAGACTTGAAATTTACGATGTTCCGGGAAACACCACCGCAAAAGAGAACTACCAAGAGAAAACGCCAGGCTCCGCAAGGCTTTAATAAAAACACAGCCCGATGGAAATTCACTCCTTTCGCTGCCGGAGTCCATTTTCAAGGGTGCACAAATTGTATACAGTGCCTAAACATAAAAATTAGGTGAATTTTCTCCCTGAAGACTCTACGAGGGTTACGAAAAACTCTCAAGAGAATTTCGAAGCATCGATCCTCGTCGGGATGCACCAGCATGATTTTTCTTCTGGCGGGTGAATTAGATCACCGAGCGCCGTGTTAAATAAATAAGGAGCTGACGTGGTGGTGGAGACTATTAAAAATACATGCGTGGGAGTATTCATCGGGATCTACGTTGCTCGTCTACGTGGAATAATAGCCGGGCTCTCCTTCGAATCCTCGAATTCCGAAGAGTGGGCAGTCAATTCTTGTCAGTGGCAATACGCCGAGTGGGATTCCATTATTTATGAACTGGATGGACGGACCTCCATTATTTATAGAACTGGATTGATATGGCTGGTCGGAAAACAGGATTGCTGCCACCATTTTCCCGTGTCCTTGAACGTTCTTGCCCGTGACATTGATCGCGGGGGATGTATCAATTAGAAAACGAGTTTCTCGGACACAGTGATCCCTTCTTCGATCCAGGATCAAGAGGATTCATCCAGTTTTGTTAGAATTGACACACACCGATCATTTTGAGAGAAGAATAATTGATTTTAATTGTTTCACCTTTGAGCGCACAGCTGGTATTTCAGTTTGATCGTTCTGCAGCAGCAGCAGCGTTTATTTAATTTCGATGAGCCAGGCGAGGCTAATTGAGATCTTATTCGATGTTCCCATGGAATCCGCGGCAAACAGTTTCCTTTAATTAGAATCAATTTCCGAACTGGTCCCGCCAGAAATGAGCAAACATATTCCAGCTTGAATTATACGGGGACAATGCCGAAACTGTTTCTATGGATCCCGATGTTTTCCGATATACGTTCGCACAATACGCCGCGCCGTCATAATTATCGTCATTACAAAATTGCCGGGTCCCGCTCATTAACGCGGAGAACGTATTTTAATATCGGGGGGCTTTCGATAACAGGAAGGGGGGTAGACAATGTCGTAATAAAAGAAGTTCGAATCACAACTAACGAGTAATATCCTGTCCCCGATTCCTCTCTCCCGACAATGGCCCTTTCGATTGCGCTCGTCTGGTCCTTGCTCTCCCCGTCAAGGGTTGCAGTCCTTTCTCACTCCTCCCGCAGCCCTTTGTCCTCCTTTTTCAACGCTTCCGTTCGATTTTGTACTCTCAGGCTCGCGGAACTCGTTCAGATCAGTCTCAATTCAGAATGAACGTAAATCAATTTCCTGAAAAGATTAACTTCAGGAAGCATAACGTGGCCATGTTACTTCAATATTTGTTTTTAGATATCTTTCTTGTCGAAAGACGTAATTTCATGTGGCTCTGTATATTTCTTCCTTGCGAACTTATGTGTGTGATAATTCATGAAACATTCGTCTCTATCTCGTAGAAGACATTCTTCATTCGAGAAGATCGTGCATAAATGACGTTGTTCAATACTGCGCGTTGTCCAGAAAAGTTCCGAGGCCGATGTCACACCTAAATATTTTCTACAGTTCATGCAAGCTGACGCGGAGCCGATAAGCTAGAGCTTGAGAGGCCGGTGACACCGTGAGACGTCCTTTCTGTCTTGTTAGGCTGTCGTTCTCCAGACTCCCACCTCAGACAGTTCGAAATTGATACGCGGTGATATTTGAATGGAATTTCTCTTGCTTGGAAAGTTCACCGAACCGAACAAATCCTCCACAAATAGAACAATAAATGTTACTTTGCAGAAAGTATTCGCTCGAACACATCTCCAAAATAAAATTTATATCGCAAAAATATACTTGTGTTTCTATAAGATTCTAAGTTCATTGTTTATTCACGACTCACAACGAGGAACAATTTTTCAATTAATGCAGTTCCTCCTCCTCCCTTTCCGTTTCAATGTCATGCCCCTTAATAATTAGTTCTCGGAAGATTTGACCAGATCATGCAACCTAATTGAATCATAGGAGTCAACGTACCCGCAACATTCCCCGTAGAGATTGATATTAATAAGTTAATATCTTTCGAAAGAAACAATCAATTTTCCTCCGGGTAAACGAAGTGCGTTGGCTCAACGATTCTTCAGTTCGCAAACACTTTAGGATGATATACAAGAATGGTACAGCATCATCCTCTCTCTCTCTCTCCCACTCTGGATGGTTGCAGTTTGCAGAGGTCGGACATTGTGCCCGGTTAACTTCACGGAAGTAATATCGCGGGAAGTTTGAAGTTTTCGAGAACTTTGCCGACGGTTTACACACTTTCGAAAAATACGCGGAGTTTTCCTGACGGTGCGCGACGGCAATAATGACTTCGTGAGTTATTGCGGCCCGGTGGAAATTGTGCGGCACTCCTCGTACATAAACATTGCGATTTTTCTTGTTGCTTGGGTTTACCCCTTTATACTTGAAGCAAACGTCGTGCTTCAAATGGTACGATATTTTTAGTTAGCAAAGGGCAAGAATAATTCTTTGGTAGAGACTCAATTCTGAACGCTATGGTTCAAAACAACATCAAGATACAATTAATAGCTACTAACGAAGATTCTGCGTTCACGCACGTCCAACCAACAAAATCCATTGTCTGCATTTCTGAATAATAATCAAATGCTGAAAGAGAGTTGCTAGACCATGAGTCACGTTCTACGAACTGCAGTGTCAGCAACATCGTGGAAACAGCAGCAGCAATGAGCACGAGAATCGATTCTACAAATACGAGCATGCAGCGATCCCTCCAGCATTGTTTGACCATGGTAATTACGAGGACCACGAGATACCTGTCAAAGGAAGCAACAAAGGGGATGTAGGGAAAGACAGAAAAGGAGCAAGGAGGGACATGATTGTTCGCTCGGATCCTCGTATACACGCATGGTAGATCCTCCGAAGAGGATGATGATGATGCTGCTGCTGCTGCAGCTCCGAGGGGAACAAACGACGCGTGGACTGTGTACACACGGCGCGACTGTTCATTTTTGTGTGGGAGTTGCCGATGAAATACCACGATAGGGATTCGGTTTGACGTCCTTGAGATTGCCAGGGGAATCGGAAGTCGGTGGGACTTTTGTTCGGATGATATTGACTCGGGGGATGTTGGGTTCTCTTGATTTAAAGCGAGAAATTGGAATTTATTGAAACAGTATTGATTCTGATTGGGTAACTTTCAAGCAATTACAGCTCTGCTCTTCGGTAACAATTAACCACGCCAGTCGTCGATTTAAAAACTTTTGTTTAATTGTTCATGCGTAAGAAATATCGACAAGACTGAAGATAATTTTTTGAACTGTTAGTAAAATAATTTATTAATTTATCCTGAAACTATATATAAAATAAAAATTAAAATTGGGAACGGAGGATAATTAATCGAAACAGGTAAAAAATATTGGAAGGAAAGAATTAAAAGAAATCGCAGCTCGATCTACATGAACGGCCGAAGAATTTTTATCGACAGCGTTCATAATGAGAAGTTATTCGATTCAGTTTGGAGATTCTCGAGAAGATAAAAAGACACCGATCATTTCGCGATAATCAAAATGACATCAGCATTTTATCCTCGTAATAAGGAGCCCGAACGACTCTCGCTCCCGATTAATATTAAATATTCGGTTGCCACGGGAGAGGAAGAGAAGAAAACGATGAGTGCCAGCGAAAGGAGCTGTTTTAATTCTTCGTTTATCGATGGACCATGGTCTCAACCGATCGAGAATGAACAGTTGGATGACCGTGGAGAATCTTCGTCTTCTCGTGTTAGTGCACTGCACACCAGGCAGCGGACGGCAAAAAATTGACGCGGTGCGTTGCTGACCACCGACGCTCAGGGAGGTTTACGATCGCTTCTGATGCTCGCCGCCGTTGCGTTGTTGCATTAAATATGATTCACGTGGCGGATGACCGTGGCTCGTGGTGCCGAGCCAGACAGTGTGTCTGCATAAAACCGAACGTCATTACGTTGCTGAGCTGGTCGCCCTTCGGATGAGAAAGCGTGTTGCTTTTGGTCCTGTAAGTCAGTGTATATGGTACCACGATTAAAATTCGAGTGGAGATTAAGTTGGATTTGGACTTTGCAGTTTGTACTTAGGGGCTTTGGGTTGTAGGGATTTTGGTCTTCAGGCTGTTAGGTTTCTAGGCACTTGGTCTCTAGGCACTCCAAGTACAAAATAGTAACCACTAGTAACTCGAGCCACTAGGCACTTGAGGCACTATGCAATCCTCGGCCATTTATGCACTAGAAACATTAGGTACTATACCCACATAGTCTCACTTCAACGAGACGAGTAAGTGAAGCACTAGTAACCGTCCTTGCTAACTATCTGAGAAGCGCATTTCTTTACCTTTACTGTCTCGTCTCGTTGGACAAACCAGAGTTGGGCATTAATCGATATTAAAATTTTAATCATGATTGATTAATTAATGTGTACGATTAAAAAAAGAAATCATCGAAAAATCGACGATTGATTCAATGGATTGATGAAGTTAATCGTCAATCGTTGATTGAAAGAAGAAATCATCGGAAAATCGACGATTGATTCAATCGATTGATGAAGTTAATCGTCAATCGTTGATTAAAAGAAGAAATCATCGAAAAATCGGCGATTGGATCAATCGATTGATGAAGTTAATCGTCAATCGTTGATTAAAAGAAACTCAGTTTACATTTTTGTCAGTATTCATATATACATAGTTTTGATTCCGTATCTCATTTCGAAATTTCAGCAGTAATCATTAATCAATTATCCGATCGACGATTACAATTAAAAGGAATGTAATCGTTAATCGCAATTAACGACTAAAGTAGAAATTTAATCGTTAACCGCAATTGACGACTAAACTACGAGATTAATTGTTAATTGCAATTAAGGATTGAAGTAAGTAGTCAATCGTTGATTAAACGTTTGCCCAACTCCGGGACAAACCATAGGTAATTTATAAACTAAGCAATTTATCCGCTAGGCACTTTGTGCGCCAGGTACTCTAAATAGTAGTCTGCAGAGTTTACCGCTTAGACATTGGCCAGACCATTCATTTCGGCTCGACGCAGGACCACAAAGTGTCAAACCTCTTCATGCAACAATCAATTACTTTCCAAGCCGCAAAACGTCGACCAACGCAGACCGTCTATCAAGCCAGAAATCACAGTGCAGCATAATCTCGGGCAGGCGATCACGGGGTCACAAGGGCGTGCGTCCGCAGGTCCTTGGGTGTCCGCTAATTTTGTTGAACGTGTCGCGACGCGTGTATCGTGCTGCTATCAGCGTGGAATTCCTCTGGGGTCGCATCCCCCATCCGAGCAACCTCCACCACCCGGTTCTCCTTTCCCCCCCCAACGGCAACCTGTTGCTCTCTGTCAGCCCCGGAATTCTTCTCGGTTCCGCTACAAATCGACCCGATCCGACCCGAGCCGACTCGACTCGCCTCGGCTCAGCTCGTCTCCTCTCGTTCTCTCTCTTCGTGTTTCTGTCCCGTTCGTTCGCATCGGCGCCGCCGCGGGCCTTGTCCTTTCCCATCGTCAGCTTGTTGCTCTCTTTCTCGCAGTTAGGGTTCTTTCTTCCGCCAGGCCGGCGGCGCGGCGGCCGGCATCGTGCCCCGTCTTTTTCCCTCTTTCCAGGCAACGGATAGAACGCCCTTCGTCAACCGACACGCTACGCTCGGCACGTTCATGTTCTCCTGGTAGCACCGAGACCTGACACGTCGCACTCTGTTGCTCCGTTCGGTCGCCTCGTCCTCGTCGCACGCCTCCCCGAGCCCTATCACGTCGCTTTCTCATCGACCACGACGCTCGGACGCCTCTCTGTCCCGTCCGGGATTTTCTCTTCTACCGCCAGGGCTTTCCTCTTTCTCGGACCAGACTCTCTCTCTCTTCCGCTACTTTCCTGCCCGTCGCGCTTCTTCTTCTTCTAGCTACCCGACGCTTCCAGCGTCGCGGCGCGGGAACACACTTTCCCAGCTCAGCAACCTGCTCTGCCGCCTCTGCGCGGTACTGGTGCCTTGATCCGATCCACACAGAAGTAGAAGAGCGCGGTTCGCTCTCTTTTGGTTAGACTGGATTTCGGGGATCCGGCTTTAGTCGATTTTGGTCCGCCCCCGCTGTTTTAGCGGGACAAGGACACGAGACAAAAACGAAACAAAAATGATCGGTTTAAGGTTTATCTTGATTGTATATAATTCGCAATTTACCGACGAAGCTGCGCACGTACAATCACACGTGGTTTACACGTTCAGCCACAGTCTGTTTTGAAGCTCTAGCGATCATCTGTGATTAAATTGGTTGAATGGAGGGTTCGGTGTACGAACGAGATGATCAGGTTCTCTGGAAATGTTGGCTTCATCCGTGGAGATTCGCAGGATTGAAATTGCTTCTACGGATCGATGTTCTTTCTGGTGAAGTATGCTGTTGTGCTGCGAAACCTCGATAATTGAACGAAATCGAGATTGAGAATGCATGCGGAATTTACTCGCTGCCTGCCAATAGATATGGCAAAATGTTTTCGTTTAAAAAATGTGAGAAAAGAGAGGTTGAAAGAAATTTCCAACACGTTCTATAAATTGAAAATAGAACGACAGTGATAAATCTGATTTAAACCCGCATAAACGTATTTCTGTCATCCATTTAATGAAATGATTCATCGGAATCCTGCTTGGTATTTGGTCGGATTGCAGATCTCGCTGGTCGCCGATTGCTACATCCACTTATATAATACTTTTTATGATTTCTAAAAGAACTTGGTCAAACACGACGTTGATTTCCAACATCCTCGTTTCAAATATGATAGGTATTCCGTTTCGTGAAGGTGTTTCCCGTCTCGCTTGTTGTACCCAGAACAGCGAAGCGGTGTTAATACGGAAATTCAGTGGTTGTAAAAAGATTTATAACAGGTGTCGGTGTTTAAACGCCATATAATTTTGTCAGTCAATCGATTTTCGCGTGCGACGCGTTACAAGTTACAACACACATCGACCGACCAGTTTTCGATCGCAAACTGCGATACACGTCGTATATCGTAGACAGGGTACACGTTCCACGTGTGGTTTAGGCTTGTGTTGCCTCAATTATTACCACTTATCACTTACTATGTACGTCGCGTATCGCCTTACGACAGTATCGATAAGTTATTTCCACTTAATCGCTGGACATGCGGAACAGTAATTACCGTTCACTTTACATTCCGGTCATTGCTTTCTGCTAACCGTACGCTTTCTCGAATTAAGCTGCCGATTCGCCTGAAATTTACACCGTTTCCGTTTCATTTACTGGTCTAAAAAGTGATTTATTTATTTTTTATTTCCACTCAAAACATTCGAATTTTTATCAGATGGAAATGCAGTGTGCAGGTGCATAGCGTCGCGTGGTCATCTGCATAAAGCTGCAGCTGCCCATTGTCTGGTTTTTCGCGTACGCGTCGGTCGTAACTGTCGCTCAAAAATGATTATCGTCGCCGCGGATAACCGAGTAAAGCGGAATAATGAGTGCGAGACTTGTCTCTGTTCTTTTTCAACTTCGTTTTATCATAGCGGAACCTCTTGTACGAGGCGACTAATAACAGAGCAGACAGTCCGAAGCGATTTGCCGACCGGCTCTTCTCATTTTGCGGTCGAAAAACCGCAGGACATCCCCTTCCACCGGAATGAAACACGGCTCCGACCGTTCGCAAACTACACCCGCGAAATTGTTTCTCGAAACCATAACGAGCCCGACAACAGATTTCCATAAAGCACTGGATGCTGATAATTCCGCCCCTAATAATTACTCCGAACGAGATATTATGCGAATTCACGCATCGCTCCGCTTCCGGCAAAACTCCGATGGAATTTGCACCATATATAGAGTTTATTCATCTTCTTTTCTGGTAATTCTGGATTTATGAACTTTGTATGAGAATTACGAGCAGATTTTTTATATCATTTTGCACGATGAAAATATGAAGAAATACACTTTTTTTCAGTACGTTCCTCGCGAACGTATTTTTACAGTTTCAATAATCAGAGATCAAAAAATTTTGCACGTGTGTGTGAGAAAATATAGCTGTGTTAAAAATGTATGCGGAGGACTGGCAAAGGGAGGGTGGTAGCGCGTTTGAGGGAAAAAAATATGGCGTCCGGTGGCCACGATTTTAATGGTACGCGACGTTCTCTTGAAGGCAACACTCATTACGCGGAACTTCCGGTGCATAGATCGCAATTGCAGCCGCGGCTCGCAGTCTCTAACGTTGTAAGATGAGAACGCACCAGACTGGAACTTTCATCCGCGAACACGGTACGGCTCCTCTCGAGCTTCGAATCAAATTGTTCTCGCTTGACGGGCTCCGTGCAATGTGGCGATTTAACCGAACATCGGTCAATTATTTTTTTTTTCAACGGACACCGTTTATCACGTCGGCGAAAAAGAATTGTTTCACAAAGAAACAGAGATCCACCAAGTCGCAATAAAATTAGCAAAAGACACGAAACCTCCCACTCCATGTACAATGTGTTTCTTATCAACTATGATTATACAGGGTGTCTCAAAAATGTACTTCCTTGAAAGGGATGATTTCTGAGGTTATTTGGATAAACTTTTTTTATTCCGTTTAACAATGTCCGTGTAACAATTCCGTTTAAGTCTTGTCTAATTTTCAATATTTAATTTCCATCTGACTGATATAATGGGGTACTTAAAGAACTACTACTCTCTCGATAGAGAAATCTGAATTTCCTTCTACGACTCACTGAAACGTCAAGGGGATGATCTCTCGGTGCTTGCTTATTCACTTTCGACAGCAGATGCATTGGCGCACGGCAAAACTACATACGTCAGGCATAGTATCTTCAGACGTCATCTATCAGAGCCTTGGAATCGTAAATTTTTCTGTATTATAATGTGACTATCGAGTGTGTACGAAGCCACGGTGAATGATGGATGAGACAGTGTTTGTGAAAGCGAATGACGTACCCGGTTTGGAAAACGATTTATCCCCCGCGCGATCGAGATATTCATCGTCGAGAGAGTACAGGCGATGATCCGTAAGCTGATGATATGACGAAGTCGTTCTCAGTGGTTCTCGGCAGCAGAGCATCACAGGGAAAACCACCCCCGTAAAATATATCTCACATCCTGGCCACGCGTGAACTTTAAAATCTGCTTCCTCAAAAAGAGCATCTATGAAAAATGTATAGGAACCAGCAATAGCGAAAAAATTGATTAAAAGAGGAATTGCTTTTATATTCAACATTGTCTCTGGAATATTTCATCCACCACTCTATAGTTTAAAATATTAAATTCCTGACATTGTTCGCGTAGATCAATCGTCCCGAAATATCCGACCCGCAACGGTGTCGGCGATCCTGATCGCTTCGATTCCGTACCGCAGAAGCCCCGGGATGTAGGACAGTAGGACCTGTTTGTCGAAAGAATTCTAAAGAGCCCATTATAATAATACCTCACGTGCCCACGGCGCATCCCCCTCGATCCAGCTTCCACTATACCGGGTGATCATGCTCGAATAAATTCCTAAGCACCGGACGGACGGCCTTTCAGCCGCCGCTGTTCACACGGATTTATGGTTCTGGCCACAGATCACGCGGTTAAATTCGTGAAGGGGAGTGCACACGTCGCCCTAATTTACTCGGCCGACAAACGGCCCACGTTTGATTCCGTTGCACACACTTATTTATCTTACTTTTTCTCGACTCTTCTGCACGTTTGCGCATATTAATCAACAATTGAATTGATTGGAACTCCGTAACTAAAAATTCCATAAGCAATTTAGGAAAAGATGTAAGACGTGCGCAAGCCGGAAAGTCCAAAGGACTTGGAGAGTTCGCTGTCAGAAGCCAGACGTCTTCTAAGAGTCCTGCGTTTTTGCTTGTCTCGTCCTTGACCATCCTTCCACGATCCCCCGGCACGAAACGCAGACGTGGTTCGAGCTGTTCTCGAAGTGTTCCAACGTGGTGGCATTACAATAATCCCTCACGTGCTGTGAAGAGCACCTTCCGCACGGAGTGTACCCCATTGTGGACTCTGGTTTTCGAGTGTGCGCACGCGAGCACTCGACCGACGACTTCTTACAAAACCACCCCCGCACGCATTGTCTGTGTAGTGTGCACACGTACGTTGCACGTTCGTACAAAGCGGGTCTCGTACTCGCACGGCTATATCCTTTCGAACAAAGCCGAGGATCCTTTCGACATTCCTCGAATAACTGGTCACCGGCCCTCTTCGCTCTTCTTCTTTCCAGACGCGGTCACCCGATACACGACTCACGTGCACTCATGGTGCGCGCCTCCGGATTCGAAGTCCCCGGGAACTTTCACGGTGAATTAATCGGGAGTTACCCTGGACTTTTCTGTAATCCTTGATCCAGTTTAGCTCGCTCGAATGGAATACCTCCGCGAGAATTCTCCTCGCTGCGAAAAATTGCTCTGGGAATTTGGGCACTGTTCCACCGTTGGTCCTTGGAACGTTTCGATTTTTTACTATTTTTATTTTGGTGATCTTTCGATAATTAAAATTGTTTTACAAAACATTTCCACGCTAATTTTACGACCGTGAAAAGCATGTTTCAAGAAAGCTAGAATTTTTTAAATTATGAAAGAGTTTTATTTCATACTAGCTTTTGCCCGCGGCTTCGCTCGCACAGAAAACCGTTTAATGCCTCTCGGAACTTGATATTGTTTCTCCATATAAAACCTTTTAACCCCCCATTCACCCCTATAGAGTTTTAATTTTATATCATGCCGCAATCTTAGATTTCAAAACCCCTTTTCACCCCCTTAGGGGATCAATTTTTTAAAATGCCGAAACAGGTGTTTGATTAATTATATCAAAGAGCATTAAGACCAAGTACGAAGTAAATCCGACCACGAACAAAATATTCCTCATACAAACGTTGCAACCCCTTTTCACCCCTTTAGAGGTTGAATTTTTTAAAATGCCGAAATAGGTGTTTCATTAATTATATCAAAGAGCATTAAGACCAAGTATGAAGTAAATCCGACCACGAACAAAATATTCCTCATACAAACGTTGTAACCCCTTTTCACCCCCTTGGGGGTTCAGTTTTTTAAAATGCCGAAACAGGTGTTTGATTAATTATATCAAAGAGCATTAAGACCAAGTACGAAGTAAATCCGACCACGAACAAAATATTCCTCATACAAACGTTGCAACCCCTTTTCACCCCCTTGGGGGTTCAATTTTTTAAAATGCCGAAATAGGTGTTTGATTAATTATATCAAAGAGCATTAAGACCAAGTATGAAGTAAATCCGACCACGAACAAAATATTCCTCATACAAACGTTGCAACCCCTTTTCACCCCCTTAGAGGTTGAATTTTTTAAAATGCCGAAATAGGTGTTTGATTAATTATATCAAAGAGCATTAAGACCAAGTACGAAGTAAATCCGACCACGAACAAAATATTCCTCATACAAACGTTGCAACCCCTTTTCACCCCCTTAGAGGTTGAATTTTTTAAAATGCCGAAATAGGTGTTTGATTAATTATATCAAAGAGCATTAAGACCAAGTACGAAGTAAATCCGACCACGAACAAAATATTCCTCATACAAACGTTGCAACCCCTTTTCACCCCCTTGGGGATTGAATTTCGAAATATCCTTTCTTATCCCTTGTATAGATCATAAGGGAAACCTCTGTGCAAAATTTCAGCTTTCTAAGTCCAAGGGTTTAGCCTGGGCGTTGATAGGTGAGTCAGGACTTCGCTTTTATATATATAGATGAAGAGGGGAGTCCAATGATCTCTGAATATCTTGTTTTGATCGGTCGACAACCCGAGCGATTGTTCACCATGACAGAGACATAATGCGTGTTTCTCGACGGGTTGATATACTTTGTATCGTCCAGTGGATTATCGAGTCCTGCGGCACACGATCGATATACATCCTCGCAGGGTTGAATCGAGTGGAAATGGAACCGTGTGTAGGTGTGCCGGACAGTTTGAAACGGTGCCGGGGATCGTCTACAGATTTTATCTTTATGACGATGTTCCCCCTCGGAAGTTGCTCTATCGTGGCTCTCTATTCGCGGTACAAATACGCTCTGCTATCGGAAGAGCCTCGCATTACTGCAGAAATACATGTCTGCGCTATAAAAATTTTAAGTAGCCGTCCACTATAAACTCTGCTGGCTTGCACTTTATTTTACTGCTGGAAATTGCGTCTCTCTATTCCATCATTTACTCATTTTATCGATGTTATTCAGTATAGTGACGCATTTAAAAGACTTAAGGACATTATTATTTATTGTGTATTATGGTAAACAGCATTCAAATTTTTGGACATTTACTCATCGATAGACAGCGGATTTGATACATTTGTGACAAAAATGTAGTGGGCGTAATTCAAAACATATTGAACATATTAAGAAAGAAAATAAATTTCTATTTCACTCTAGTTGGTTGCAAATCGGGTAGAAAATATTTTTTTGCTCCCTCTCAATCCAATAGAAGGCAATGCAATTGTTCTGGATCATAGATCAAAGGTCCGTGTATCATTCTCAGCGGTGACTTCAAAAATTCCATTTCGCGAGGAGGAGGAGGAGGCAGGTGAAAAATCGACGAGAATAGAAAGGGTGAAATTAAAGGTAGAGTTACGGGAGCACCATTATCGTGTAACAGATCGCCGATCTCGCCTCGCTGGCAAATGCTCTTGGTCGGCAATGATCGTGCGTAGATCCCTCGCTCGATTACTAGCCTAATCTGTAATAGAATCTGCCACGGATTCGCCCGCGAATCAAATATAGCGGTCGTCGGCCGGACATGTCCTGGAACCGAACGTTTATTGGCGGAATATCCACGGACACACGGGGGCGTGTGCGAATTTCATTCTCGCGGTTTTCATTCTGACGTCAATTTGAATTCCGGAATTTTATGAGACCGTTGACATGCCGCCGTTCGCGCCCCAGCTTCCGGAAATCACGGGTGACTCGTTATTGGCCCCGTACAAATCGGTTCAATAGCTGCCGCCACCCTCGCACACCCCCAAAAAGAATTGCAATCCTTTTAATTGGAACGCTGTCTCTATGGGTAAATAATTGGGGGTTCGAATATTTTCCGTTCTCGCAGATTGCCCTTCCCTTTCACGTACTTACGAAAAGCTTCCAGTAAAGAATGCCAATTTTATAATATATTAATTGATAGTTTGAATATCTGTGAGAAAATTTACATCTTTTTATTTTACGTTGTTTTCCTCGATTATATCGTCTATTTAACATTTAATTTTAAGTTTTTAATTTCCGTAAACGTTTAGTATAGCGTGAGTCGCAGAAAAGAGGAAGAGTGCCTCAAATTATAAAATAAAATATGTCTAGGAAAAAGAATTAGCGTTCTGTGGCTTTAACACGAGCAGGAACGAGAACTTCATCGTAATTTAATGGTAAAAGTTGAGAAAGTATCTTTAAATCTTTTGGACGGCGGGTTCGCTACACTTTTTATCAGGTTAGTTATCGCTGTAAAGGAAGATTAGAAAGTATTACAGACAAGTTACGCCGGCTGCAGCGAGATTACATGAAAACGAGAATGCGTGGTTTAAACCAACCCCGTAAACCACACGGAAACTTTTCTATATGCATGTATACATGCATGCACATCGGTCTCCCGTTCACAAAATTTCGCGTTTTATTCGCAGTAATTGATGTTACGAACAAGATTTCGTGGAACGGTCACTGTTTTAATTAATACAGTGTACACAATGCAGTGGCATGTGTAATTGGAATTTTCAATTAGCCAGGAGACTGGGAATCTTGATTTCCAACTTTACGGCCGCGTGTGTGTTCTGTTGATGGCGAGCCGCGCGATTACACTGCTAAATAAAACAAACGCGAGAGGACTTAGTCGTAATGTAAAACAGTATAAAATTAATCCCCTCGCGCAGTTCTCGGGCTGTGATATTAAATCGGCGCGTGTGGACTATAACTGCTTCTTTGCGGATTTCATTTTGCCGCGCGAAGAGGCATACGCGTAACGACTTTAAATTACCCTTTCTCATTCTCTGCGATCCACCTTGAAATTTATTCGGTATTAATTAAATAAAAGTACTCGAATAACGAGATTGAAAAATCAATAATTGCACACAAAAAAATCGTACATCAAATTTTAAAGTATCATTGTAAAGGGGAAGCTTCAATCTTCAAATCTATGGTAAATTTGTTCACGAGAAAAATTTTTTAATGTTTGCACGGACCTTCAAACTTCGAGAGAGATATGCGTTCAGCAGAGTTGGGCAAAAATTTTATTTAAATAAAAATTTCGAATGGGATTTAAACCCACTTGCAAAAAACCCATTTTATTCGATATTTTTATTTAAATTAAATTTTTGCCCAACTCTGGCCTTCAGTTGTGCACCTGCAAAAATATTCTGGCAAAGGATGAACGAATGAAAAGACGATCATTTTTATCAATGGCGCAGTGCAACGTTTCTTTCATCTCTATCTCGTCTAATTGCCGTGGAAATAATTACTCGAATTACCTACTGCATCTCTTGGCCACACGTAAGAGGATAATCCTACGGTCCTAGACGGAAAAGTTTCCAGGATTTTAGGAAGTCGGAGGATTAGTTCCAGCTACCGACAGGAACGTGTCTCTTCCGTAAATTTCACTTAATAACCTCCTGGAAGTTGCGGTCTGCTGAGCAAGGATCCATAATCGATGGAACCAAGCCAAACAGAGAGGGAGAGAGAGAAAGAGAGAGAGAGGAGTGGAGATCAACTTCTCTTATGCGTGCTCGAACAAGAAACTGTAAAGCGAGGAACTTACATCTTACATCTTACATTTGGAGAAAATGAATTTCCTAATCACAACGTCTATCGAACATAAATAAAAAATTGTAGCAGTCACAAATAAATGACATAATTCATCACAGGGTGAAAAACGGACTTTCTCGTGCTGTATACGCACCGTGTCTCATTAATCCAGAAACAGGTTCGAAGCTTACTCATTTAGATTAGAGTCCTTATTTCGTTCAATTAAGCCGAGTGTATTAGAGACAGCAAGAATCCGCGCGACACGTGAATTTTTCCGAGACACGAGCGTCGCGTGACATTTCCGCCACGTCATAGGAACTTTAGAATCTTCCATCCTTTTCGCAGAGGCTCCCTGAATCATGCTCCGGTAGGCTCGCCAGCCATTGTCCTTTTGGCAACAACGACATCGACCCATATTCCTACCGAGTCCCTGGAGTGTTGCGATAGGTTACATTAACGAGCATTTCTTTAAAGGCCCCGGCCTTGTTACGCGTCTCGTTTTTCCCGCGGGACTACCGCGCCCGAATACAACTTCTTGTGTGCACAGTGCATTAGCGAAGACGCGGCTTCAACACACTTCCGGCGTAACCTCCTTAAACAACAAAGCTGGCCTCCGTTGCAACGGCGCGGCGCCGACGACGCGAAAGTCCGTTGCACAATTCGTCTATGCACATTCGCCTCTCCGGCGGATCATAAGCTGTGTCTGATCATTTGCATCTTTCCACCATGTGGCCGGCGTGTTTCCTCTGTTCGAGTGCTGGCGTTCATTCAAGAAGTGAAAGACGGAGAAACTCGCCGCGTGTGAACTTTGCACAGGGCGCTTTTAAGAGATTGCGTTCTCATCCGGGAGTCTTTGGGGAAAGTAGCCTAAAACGGAGGCCATGCTTCCGGCTAGTCTCCGTGCTTTTAAATAAAAAGGACGTTGCGGGACGTCTTCTGAAAATTGTAGACCAGTCGAAAGACTTGCGGTAACGTCGCAGCCATTGGTTGACGAGTAGACTGCGGATCCTCGCCCAAAATATAAATTTTAGAAACAGGTCGAAACCAAATGACATGTTAATTTTAGCACCATTTCCAATTTCATTTATCCAATTTTGAACTCTATAGAAATTATGATAGAAATGAACCTAGCTACATTTGTGTTGTAAGAACAATTTCGGTAACCGTAGTCTTACTTGCTTGGGTCTACTAATTGCACCGAGCTGAATGCTTCCCCGCGAAGGTTCCAAAAGCGTGGAGAAGCAATCAGACGTCCACAAAAAATATTCTCCTTTGCCAGTCGCAGGAAAAATTAGAAACTCGGTCCTAAAATTGTACAGAGGAGTCTCCCAGCCTCCCCGATTTTTCATTTCCTGTCTGCTCAGTGTTTCGAAGCTAGCCAACCGACGCGACGGTGCCAGAAGAAAATACACTACTTTGCGAGGCTCTGCGAGCAAGAAGAACCATTATGAGAACTACAATCCCGGTGTGTTTGCTCGCGTTGTCCGTTGTCGCGTGAACCTCGCAGGTCGTGGAGCAGATTCGAGCTGATTCGGAGTTGTGCGGACCAGTGTGCACCTGCTTGTGACTTATTGTCAGCGATTCATCGTACTCTCGATACATCCCGGAGGGCTCGCATCAACGAGCCTCCGAGGCAGGAAGCTTTTCGACACTGGCAGAAAATATTTGCTCCGCCACGCGCCGGAGGGTTCATCTATATGGCCACGCCGAGGGCAAACAAAGCTCCCCGGGCCCGTTCTACTGAATGAAAATCTTTCCGGGGGCGTGTTGTATCGTAAACGTGGAATCCACGTTTACTCCCCCGCCCTGAAACGAGACAATAGACGGCTTCTTCGTGAATGCCGCAATTCGTCAGTCTCGATGACATTATTGGCTTTCCTGCCAATATATTCGGATCTATGCATCGTCTTCTTTGTACATTTTTAAAGTGATAACTTCTTTAGACGCACCGCGCACACAAGTGCTGAGCAGTGAATGAGTCTGATCCGTCACGCTCCGAGGTGAAACGCTATTCGGGTAAACTCGCTTTATGCACACAGTATTAGCCTGTTTTTTTTTCATTTGATCAATACTTCCGAGAGTTCGGAACGACAAGGTGTATCTTGTCAGAAACGCATAAAAGAATTAGTGATTCTAACGTGGAATGAAAAATTGATCGGAATTCGTTCTTCGGTGCATCGAGGTGCATCTTCCTCATTGACAATGACAATCACGGCCAACGGTCGGTGTCACCGTCGAGGTTTCGAAGAAAATGCCTGTTGTAAACGATGTTTGCGGATGATTAATTGGCCGGTTAACTACACGGTGGTCAGGGCAAACGTCAGCCCGCATTTCGGCCAGCGGCAAATCCAAATGGCCGTGGCATGCGTGATTAATCTAATTGATGTGGCATCTCGTGTCCCACACGCCGGTAGACGCGAAACACGCGTGCGCAGCTGCACTCGACGTTCGTGCATGAGTTGTCGCCGCACTGTCTTCATTAATTAGTGTTTTGGTACGGTCTAATGCGCCGAACAGACGCGCACTGCATGGAATTTTCGATGTACCGATCGGGATCTGCCGATGATTGCCTGGGAAACGACCGTCGGGACTGTTCGGATCGTGCGTCCCAGCTTTTGAATCATCTTCGCGAACACGAAACCCTGTAGTGCTTGAATATTTGAATAAAATTGCCAATTTCAGGGGTAATTCGAAAATTCTTTCTACAAACTCCAATTTTAGTCCAAATGCATAAACATCAGCAATCCAACAGCTAATTACTAATCAGCAGAGTTTCGCGGCTGACCCATTCCACGAAGAATAGAACTTATATTGCCATTAGATTGCAGATTTTACACATTTATGGTACAATTAAAAGTTTGGTAAAGTTTAACAAGCATCCGATTTTATTCAGAGCATAATAGAAACTTCCATCGGGAATCTGAACTTAATCCATGGAATCTTAAAAATCGTGTTAAACTATATCTATCTCCACTGTTTCAATTTCGTTACAAATTGCATTTTAGTAATAATCAATTACGAATTCGACGGGATCAAAGAATTTCGACACCGCCCAGAAATTATCTGTCTCCAACATTCAAATGCGGCGGATTACAGTATTTCGCAATTAATTAAAATCGTTTGTAATTAATTTTCCGGGCGCCGCCGCTCCGGCTCGTTAATTATTCCTCGAGGAGGGCGCAGATTTACGGTCGAAATTTTCTTCGGCGCCTATCCGAGGTACTCGGGAACAATTGCCGACCGAGTTTTCCAGACTCTGCTCAATCTGTCTCGTGGCGACAGGTGCATTCTCTGGGTGGCCCATTGCAACCGCCACGTTCCACGATTATTTTGTCACGCCACTCTCTCGAGACGTGGTTCCGGTGTTGTTCCCTTCAGGTGAGTTCTACGGCTCCTCGATCGCGGCAGGTAGAAAGACTCTCCCCCTCTAGATCCTCGCTCGAGCTCGAAAAGGTACGAGCTACAAATTAGTTCTCTCCTCTGATCTGCCAGCCGCAGATACTAAAGAGTGCTGTGGAATCTATGGCCGGATCATTTTCTGGAAATGATTTGCCTCCGATCCACCTGCAGAGAACCTGTCGTTAACCTTCGCACGGAAGCATAAAATGGCCGATTTCATATTGAAGTTTTGTCAGGTTTATCGGATTTTACGAACAGGTTTAAAATAATTGGAAATCTCCAGAAATTCGAAAAAATCTCGTATTAAAGTTTTCGAGATACCAGTTTTATGAAAATTCAGTAATGAGATATTGTTGAAACCATTGTTCTTAATTTTTCTGAAAATTTTTATCAGAAATACATCGAATCTACGATCTAATGAATGGATGTTTCCTTTTGATACGGGAACGACAATCAAATGACCACTCGAGGATTTATTTGCGTTCCGATGCTCACGGTGGTGTTGTTTGCTTAAAGTGTTGTTCTTTCTTCTCTAAACTCCGTAGCCGCGGATATCGTATCGCGAGGGATGTTCCATCTAATGCATATTTTTTACTCAATTTTCAAACCGCGAAAAGCTTTCAGCAATCCGCGAAGGCTTTTAATCGACGTTAGAGCGGCATCGGGAAAGAAGAGCCGGGCTACGTGTACGCGTCGTCGTGAAATGCAAAACACTAAATACACAGTCGTTCATCCTAAACCAATAGTCATCAGCGGAAGATTTGTTTGCCCACTACTCCTCACCGACAGCGTTTTCTCTATCGTTGTTCCGGGCTGGCTGAATAGTCATCGGACGATTCAGCGACTGTGAAAATGTACCGCAAAATGTATTCCCAAAGAATTGCCTAAATGCCGCGAATAAATTGGTGAAAGTCCCAGAAACAAATAATGACAAATAAAGAAGTTGTTTAAATTGAAATGGTTAATAAAACTGAACGAATTGGCTAACATTGACCAATAAAATAATTGAAGCGTGACAGGTAAACGAACGAGAATACTTTATTTGGCACTTGATGTTCCCTCGGAGGGGCCGGAAAATAATTAATCAACGGGAGCGTGAAGCAATCGCGCCAGTAGCATCGGGCAAAAAAGTGTGCGCGGCTGAAAAGAATTCTTCAAAGAAGACAGCAGCCGCGAGTCTCGTACCGCGATATGAACAGTAAGTCGTATTCGAGAGAAAGTTTAATTAATACGAGCCATTCCGGACACTCGAAAGTTCCTCTGGCGGCTCAAAGAACACGGTCCGCGGTTCCCTCGTCTTAAAGCGCGTAATTGACTTATTCGCCGGCGAAAATCCTGGTCTGGCCGCTTCGGGCTGATTTTTACCTCTTCATTACGAAACGCGCTACTCGAGAACATGTTCCACGGGTGGGAAGAGATCACGAAAGAGAGAATGAGAAGGAAAGCAGACGCGGTAGGGTAGTTCCAGCAAAAATCGCTCGTTAGCAGGCGAACTTGAAATTAACTGCGATCTTTTTGTCCTCGCGCATCACCGGCTTTTCGTGGAACCGGCGCCGCGATTTTTACGTGTCGATGCGCCCTTTTTTTGCGACAGCCTGTTACAATGTCTATTAACCCCAGCTCCGTTCCGTCGCGGAATCCCGCAACGTGGAAGAATCGCTCGATGCTGTGCGCACAGGAACGCCTTGACGAGGCCTTTTTATGGGACGATAAACTCGGGAGGCCTTCACGTCGATTCGGGAAATAATTAGTCGGAGAACTTTTCGAAGTGATTTGTGGAACTTGCGAAGAAGTCGCGATTTTTACCCTCTCCAATCGTCTCTTTCATCAATTTTATATGCGTACCAACTTGGAGAATTCTCGTTTCTTACGGTATACATAATAACAAGAAACTCAAATTGATTTGACGCATGTCGTTATATGTATAGAGAGAGAGTGTGTCTTTCTATTTCCTGTATCTGTACAAAAGTCTGTCCGCTCTTTTCTCTACGAAACGTAATCCATGCAGTTTACGGTCGAAGTAAAGGTTCCAAGAAGGTGTCGCGTTCTCCAACAGGGGAAAATGATTTTCTCCAGTTTGAAAGGTCCACGCGCCGTTGCGGCGAAAGACGAGGAGATCAAAAAGTCTCGGTTGTCGTTTGTAGGCAAGCGGCCCGTGGATGTACACCTAAAACGCGTTGTCGTGTTTGCCCGGGGTTCGCGAAAACGTTGACCCTTCTGAGAGCGAGCTCTCTTTGCCGTCGGGCGCAACCGGAAGTCGCGCGGAGCACCGAGATTCGGTGAATAAGGTGGCTGGGCTGATGACTTTTCTTTGTCGAAATGCTCTGTCGTATCGCCAGAGGGAAACCGTGTCAAAGTGAACACGCAGACGACGACGAAGACGACGACGCGCGACAGTGCGAGCACGCGTCCAAATGAATTTCAGATGAATTTCGACCGCTTTGAACCGTACCTTCGACTTTGAAGAATGATAAAACGGAAGACACTGTTCACTACATCCAGTTATTAAATCTTGGATAGGCAAACTAAGAAAACAGACAAAACTTCTATGGCGATTGCACACCTGTCTTCCCCCGAGTTTACCCGAACAGCATTTCACCTCGGAGCGTGGCGGATCAGACTAAAAAAGTTCTCACTTCAAAAGTACAAGACGAATTCTGGTCGAAATATATGCTGTAATATTTTCTCACCTAACGTCGATAACAATGTCCCTTCCAATTTCATCGTCGATGATTGAGTTCGTTTTCCGCGTCATTTTCCGCACTTCCGTTCGCCAAGGTTCGGAGGTGTTCACGCCTCGGGGGATAATTGTTGTACGACGCGGAAAATGTAATTCCGAGATGACACTTTCTGTTGGTAACGACTCGGCGGGACACATTTTGCCGGGCCATAAGAGATAAAACCCCATGAATAAGATTTTTGTGCGGTGAACGGGATCGTTTCATGAAAATCCGACGGCCGTTATCTCAGCGTCGTTATCATAGTACGGTGGTTTGTGGGTTACACGATAGAGGATAACCTGCTCCTCTATGTTTAACCAAATATTATGAGAAGAAAAGACTTGATTCCGAACACCGGAACATACATGTACGGTTTGTGGAAAGAGAAGTGGAGATAACCGCACGATTTCGCTGTTCCGCGTTGTTGCTTTCGTGTAGTCTCTAGCTTCTTCTTTTTATGATTAGACATTAATCATGTCCAATGATAATCGCGTATGTATATTATTCTCTTCATCTATCTTATATTTGCATCCCTTTTAATTTCTTTGTATTGTTGCATGTTTATCAGTCTTTCGAAGATCACCGTCTAGTATAATTGAGAATCCTCTTTTTCGATTGATAAACTTTGGTTGGTAGCAATTTGGAGTGTCTGATAACCAGCCACGTTCGATATTAGTTTATACTGTCAGAATTGCGACTCGTGGTGATGAATATCCGTCGGGATGCAATTCCAGCACCCGAAGACAATGGATCCGCGATGACATTGATGCATAGAGCAAGGGGATAATCATCGACGAGTCCCAGGTATTCCGTGTATCCCGGGAAGCGACGGTATTCGAGTACGACTACTCAGAGTAGGCCAATGGAACAGGCGTACGCATAGTCGTGCGAATTATTAGAGAACCGCTAGAATCGCAGTCAAACATCGTGCGAAATCTGCCTCGGCCTCCGGAGAAAACAACTAAACGTTTCTCTGCATTTACATCATAATCCTCTTGCAACGGGCCGTTTAATTTTCAATTCTTCCACATGAAGTATATAAATTAATTCGTTAGCGGCTATTTGCATGCGTTACAGTCTTGTGCATATACAGGGTGAGTCACCTAACGTTATCACTTCAAATATCTTTGTTGTTTTCAAAGATACATTAAATATTTTGAGGACAAAGTTGAATGGTAAAATGGGGCTCGTGTGACACCAAACAAATTTTTGTTTTTATGTCATTGTTTTAGAAATATCAAGCTCGCCTTCATTTTTTTAAATGGAACCACCTCTTTTGAAACATCTACAATGATAGTCCCTTCCATTACGAATTCAGTGACTACAATTACAGTGACTAGTCATTCAAGGTCACGGACAGAAAAAACCTGATGAATTCCTGTTGTAGCGATATGTGAAACGGATGAAATTTATGTCGGGCCAGAACTCGTATTACGCTACCTTGACTCATGCTTGCTTCTCGGGCAATATCTCTCGTACTCACATGTGGTACTAAATTATTAATTTCATTGTCTTCAGTAGTCATGGGATTCCTTCGTTTACGCTTTCTTACATCTACACTTCCAGTATTTCTAAATAACTTGTAGATATTAGTAAAAGTCAGCCTAGAAGGAGGGTTTTGCTCAGGGTATCTTCCTTCATAAAGCAACCAGGCCAGCAATGCATTTTGTCTACATTCACAGTAAACCGTTATCATGTCACATCTTTCAATCATTGAGTAAGATATAGCGGAATCGCATTTGGGAACATACTGTTAGTAAATAAATCGCAGCGTAATCGGCTAGAGGATGTTTGAAAATATTCCACAGCATTGAAGGACCTTAGCATGTTTACTGCAAGTCTCACTGTGGTGATAAACGTATTCTGCTTCCATATTTTAGTTTTATATGTTTTTTCTGTCCGTGAGCTTGAATGACCTGGAGTAATTATAGTCACCGAATTCGTAATGAAAGGGACTATTATTGCAACAAAGATATTTGAGGTGATAACGTTGAGTGGCTCACCCTGTATAAATGACCTGAACAGTTCGCAAGAGTTACCGTCGACTGTTCATCAGCCATTTAATTCTATTAAACGTCACAAAATCGGATAATTTGCGATTTCTTGTCTGGAAGGTCCGCGACTCACCTCGATCCAACTTCTGTCCGCGGAGCTCGCGCGATTTATTACCCTCGAATTAGTAGGCTAATATTCCGTTAAATTAAACCCACCGTTTCGCACTGCTGTCTCACGACGTCTCTTTCATTTCGGAGGATCGTCTCGGGTTACGAACGTGTCACGGTCTAACAGGATAGGACGCGTAGCCTCGGGTTCGATCGTTTATCACGATCAAAATTCCATGCTCGCCGAGCGATTTTCACACGGCGTGAAATCGCAGCCACCGCGATGACTTCTGCCGATTATCCCGTGTATGAAAACTTGCCATTGACTACCAGCGTGTATCTGTCCTATCGTTATTCCGTGTCGAACGTGTTGCTTCGAGCGCTTTCTACACAAGCGTTTTATTAAACGTTGTAGGTAGCCCCTTGGTGAAAGGAGACGCGCGAAAGCCTTTTCAAACGATTCAAGCTGAAAGGTCGGCTAACGACCGCCGATTCAAACACCGAAAGCCGCCCTGTCAACGGTCGTTTAATTAATCTTAATTAACCTGGCGACGAAAACACATCCGAGGGCTCTCTGTTTACTCGCAGCGGCGCGCCCCGCACCTGTAACAATTAAGCGAGCTCCACTTTTGATGGAACGAGTCCGACATTCCAGTGACTTGCTCCTGGATACCGATTCCTTAAGTGCTATTCGCGAAATCGAACATTTCCTGTTCAATTGGACGCTTGTTTAACAGAGCAGTTTGAACTTTACGAGTCTGGGAAGCTGTCCGATCTCTTTGCGAGATGCGGTCCGCAAGATGTCTTCTGGAAGATGGCAGGAACTGTCTTTGCTTTGCTCTTGCATTTACAAAAATTTTATACACTCATACCCCTACGGATTTCTTGGGAAAAAGTTCTTAAAGTGTCTTCATCCTTTTCATTTCTCGATCGGTCCCTTTTCCGCTCGATTACGATTCTCTCCGCGACGATATTGACGGAAGTAGGTACGCGACAGTTCGCGCGAGATGTTTTAATAAAAATCCTGAATGGAGATCGACGTATTCGACGGTACAGAGGAAAAGGATCGTCGGCCGGAGCCAATCGGGCAAGCCCAGCCGGTTCGGATCTTATATCTTAGCGCAGCCGCTGTTCCTGACGGTCCTTGTTCGCCGAATACCGTAAGGAAGAGGATGTACCCGTGATCCATTTATCACTGACCCGGCCAGGAGGAGCCGACCGGAAGTACAAAGCCACGAATAGCGGGCTGTCAGTGTTCTCGGTACCGGGCCGGCAGCCGGATGACTTAATTACTTGCCGAATTTCATGACGGCTACTCATACGGCAGAATGGAAGTTCGGTGATTAATGGCTGTGCTTCGGGTAATAGAAACTTCGTTATTGTATCGGTTAACTTCGCCCCGTCGCGGCCATGTCGTATCGCGGTGTTTTATAGCCGCCCGCGAATTTCGAGCCACTTGATATTCATAAGTGCCATTTTGATGGAACGCGCGCTGGTTTCCCGCTAGTGAAACACGCTGCCCAACGTTTAATCGTTTGAATACGAACATTCATGTTAACACTGAGGCAATACTTCCTTCCTGTTGATTCTCATTTTTTATATAAATTTTAGACGGATTTAGGTAGCTATAACCACGATTTTTCCGAACATGTTTATTCCATCCTTACCATTATCAGCTTCGAAGGTTTCACCTGTTTCACATTTTATGGAGTCATGTCTGTTATGGATATAGCCACCGTTATCTGAAATCCAATGTATTAAAGAGTATCATAAACTGTTACGACACCTTTCTTTAATTTGCAGTCTAATAAACTGCTGGAGAAAGTGAAACATTTCTCGCCTGATTCTGTCTATCTAAAACAACCCGTAAGTATCTACGCTTGCGAAGCATTCACACACGTTTTAAACAAGCCAGTAAATTTTGCTATGTCAAGAGATAATATCCACATCGAAAATAAAATGTTTGGTGAGGAGCAACAGCGAAGAGACCGAAGGTGGAGGACCAAGGATATTGGCATTCCCGTGGCATGCCGAGAGTCGAGAGTGGAAATCATGGTGTCAGGCCATCCTGGGAATTACGCCCTGCCTAATCTTCGGGGATTTTTGTAATGGGCGGGTCTCGCTACCCTTTTTGGAGCCGTAAACGCTCCCCGGGGCAGCCAAAGGTGCCGACATGTCATTAACGTTGGCCAGAGATCGCGCGGATCGCACGGTGTGAAACCATTGCGGCCGATGTGTAGTTTCACAGTGACCCATAAGTCATGCGGCTGTCCGCGTTTCGCCCGCGAGTATTGTAATTATCAGGTTCGCGGACACTAGAAACCACCGAGCCATATAATTAATTCAACTCCTCGTTCATTTTATCCACGAGCGATCCGCGGCCATTAATTGATTCGTTCCGCGCACCGCCGTTCTATTACCCTCCTGCATTTTTCGCAAATTTCAATGCAGCCTCTGCTTTACTAACACTTTACCTACAGGACCTGATTGATGGGAACAACTGTGTACTATTTCAAAAAGATGTTTGAAAAACTGAGAAAGATTGCGACTTTCATCACTGTTCTTTTAAATTTCACTTCTCCAGATCCACATTATTATTTATTTGCCGGAACGATCTTCGTTTATGGAACCTTCTAATGGCGCGTTCTAATTGCGAGTAAATACGAGACGCGAGGGCTATAATGAGAATGAAATTAACATCGCGTGGATTCGTGGCGGCTGTTAAACCAGATTTATGGTCATGCTCGTAAAAGTAATCAATACCCGCGCGAAATAATTCCCCATTAAAACTGAGCTCCTCGACTTCCTGTCCCCGGGGTTTGCCCGCGAACACTTCCGTTTGCTCGCGCGCGGACTGGTTCTCGCCCGGCGAACACCTTTCTGGAAAGAACGTCTCTCTTTTTGGGACACCTTTGTCTAGAGAACATCTCTCTCTTCGGAACAGTCGCAACACTTTTAACCGGTGCTTTGCCGCCGCGCGAAAGGTGTCACCTCTTTCCGCGAGTGTTTGACTTTTCCATTAACGCCACGGCGTAGCCGACGACTTTGATGTATGTATACGTACACCGGCGCATTAATTAGTGGAACCGGTAACCTTACTTACGAGCTTTGTGCGCCAGGGATACGTCTGGCTCGCAGATTCTCGCCCCACTTCCCCTCAAGCCTACGTTCCCGCCGCTAATTAACCCGTACACCAGTTATACTTGATTTACTTCACTCTTCAGCTTTTTAGAACCCTCTGTACACTCTACACCCTGGTTCCGATTTTATACTTACGCTTCAGATATTCGTTTCAAATTTATTTTATACCGATACCAGATTTTACATCCTAAATATATCTTTTTAAGAATTTTGGTTTTTGATGACACTTTTTGATTGTCGTTTCGATATCCAATTTTTCGATTTTATTTGATTACATAAACATTTTTAATTGGTACTTGCCACTATCAGTTACCATTAATGGTTTCAATTTTAATCACCGAGTCAAATGATTTTAAAAGACACCGATGAAAATGAATACGGACCTTGTTAAAGTGCAGATAAGCCAGTAATTAGTTCATGTTCGAGGCCAGAAGCATTACGGAGCGAAATCAGACATATTTTTCGCAGTCGTGTCGAATTACGTTCGCGTTTAAGCTAGTGCTAGCATAACCGCGCAACGCGACACCATCTACGATCATTTTTCTGCATGAATGAAGTAACGCTTGACCCCGGTTTGGTTTGTTCATATTTTTTTCTCTCTCCCGACCATGAGTACGCATTATGGATCACATGAAGCGCCACGAGTATAAATAGTTTCACGGACAAATATAGAATTCCGCATGCCTCGCCGCTATCGAGATGTGACATCCGTGAAAGCAACGTGAACAGCATTGCCGGCAGACCCCGTTTCCGATCCACTCGACGTAAACCGATAACCATAACCGGTACAGCTAATTTCATTGTTAAACCGCCTCCTCGACGCGATCACTTTCGTTTGCAACGTGCGATCTTACGCCGCGAGCGATACCGATCGCTACCGATATTTACTGTTGTAATCGCTTTGGTAAGGGACTGCCATAAAGGTTGGGAAACGTTTTGTTTTTTTAAATTTGAGAGGATGAGAATCAGGCAAAAAATTAGGTATAGTTGCCAGTTACATTTTCGTTGCAGAAAAATTTTGCCGTATAAGTTGGGACGCCCGGAAAACTCTGAAAAGTAAGTGTTGAAATGAAGTCACAACGCCTTATATGCAGAGTTTTGCAGAGAATTACAATTGATTTACTCCAGGAATTATAATTACAAAGTAACTGAATTACATTGTAATTCAGTCATAGTGTAATTTATAATTCAGATCTCCATTCAATAAAATTACAATGTGATTCGCAATTGCAATTGGAGTACAATTATAAAATAGCGTTACGTATTATGAACGAGGACGAGGAATAGAAATTACGCCGCATAGACAGCAAACAAGTATATGAAAGAAAAACAAAAATATTTTAATTATATTGTATTTCAATTACACATCTCATTAAAACACTTAGTAATTGAGTTAATTGAGAGGTTTTAATTATGTAATTCAGTTACGACGCAGTTGAGAGAATTACTATATAATTGAACTACAATGCAATTCAATTGTGTGATAGAATTACAATATAATTAAATTAATACAACACTGTGTATATGCACTTTTTGGTCGTCTCGACAAATTTTCAATTGAAAACGAGTTAATAAGAAAAACAACAAAACGTTTTAGAACATATTATTAGCCTTTCCTTGGCACAGCTACACTGAACACGATTTGTTGCTTCTAATGTTCACGAAAAGTTAGTTGATAAACAGAAATAAAGTTGAAAACCATGACATTAGTGTTTCCAGTGGCAAAAGCACTGTCCCGGCTTATATGGTGTCCCTTAACTGTCCAGGATAATGACAGAATCGGTTCTGATTCGTCCGTGTGAAAATAGAGCAGGTAACGAGTCCGACGTTGACCCACTGAAAGGTGCACGTTATCTCGGTGGAAAGAGTGTTACGAGGCTGATAACGAGTCATAACTAGCAATCGCAATTGAGCGTGAAGTCGTGCAGCCGACGTCGCGCGTTATCTCGCGGGGGTGGCGCTCGACGGAGGAAAAGAGAGGAGATATAGAGGGAGGGGCGGAGGGGGAAATAATAAGAGGAAGTTTCGTAATAAATCGTGAGCAAACTGGGAGGATCCGCCTCGGTCCGGAAGTCGTCCTCGGTTCGTGGGAAAAATAAATTTCTGCTCGATCGGTGATCGGCGATCCCGCCGAGACCCGGGCCGCGAAAACCGGCGAATTTTCAGCCAGTGTACCGTGAATTTATGGCGCGTTTTCAAGAAAAATAATCGGGATTATCGACGAAACCCGTTCATCCCGGCAACGTGTTTCGTATCGGGAACCTGAGACCCGGCGCGATCCGGCGAAAGCAGAAATAAACCGCGAATGTTCAAGCGCTAATTTTGGACGTGATCCGGGAACCGTTTTACTGGAATCCTACGATGGAAATTTGTTCTTGACCGAATCGAACCGTTAACCCTAGACCGCTATTGAATACTAGGATATTCGGTTCAATATTTATTTTTAGGATTTCTTTCTGTGTGGATTAGTGTGGTGAGAATGACAAAGAAACATTATGAGTGAGAGACAAATATGTATGAAGTGGATTTGGTTGTTTTGAATTAAAGCAATGAGTGCATCAAGATGGAGACGTTTTATTAACATTTATAATTCACTGTTTGAACACTTTCTGTAATGAAACAGTTACACGTAGCTTTCAATATTCCGCCCTTGCGAATTCACGTGTGTGATTTTTCTGCAATAGAACCATCGAACATTTATTTCTCTATGAAATTGTGAAATTCCAACATTTTCATTGAAACGGCTAATTGTAATTACTTCTTTTCGAACAACGAGCATACTCGTCATACCACAGTCGAGAGAATAATACTGGCCGTATCGATTTTACTTCGCTACGTGCAGATAATGTTGGATTGATATCAGTTGAAAATTAGGTTCTGGATTTCACGATCGTATACATGGAATGTCGAATAATACTGGGTTTATGTTATCGTACAGGTATTATCAATTTTAGATTAATTCATACTTCGTGGTCCCGCTTTTCCGATTTTCCCGATGTAACCATCCTTTCAATTAATAATACGATTTATCGAAGGCTGGCATTCAATGTGCAAAAATTATAGAGGCGTATTTTTAATCAAAAAATGAAATGAATAATAGCGATTCTATGTGAAATATTTCTAATTGTTCTCCCGACCCAATAACGCTGCAGATATATTTTTAAAAGAGTCTGCAATACGTACAATTGAAATACGTAATGTCGTTTTGCAAATTGTGAAATAAAAGATGGGTCGGGGGTTGATTTGAACGGGAGCAGATCCGAAAAGAGGAGGACAGGTCTGTTGAATTCAGACAAAACCCTGTCGAAGTTATGGTCGACAGTGACCAGCCAGCACATGGTCGCCAATTTCCCTAGAGTTTCACGAATCGACGACGACCGTCGGTCGCGAGACCAGATCAGAGTTTCCGTTCGCGAAAACTTTCGACCGTCGAGGACAGGATCGCGAAGTTTCGTTAATCGACGACACGCTGACGACTCGGCATTTAATTGATCGTAATTACGGCATACCGAGATAAATAGTTGGCGTTCGGCCCTGCAGCGAGCACAACGTGCACGCCGAGCGCCGCTGGAGGTCGATATCGATTCGTGGCAATCGGAAAACATAATTTGCGGACTAATGAGCCGGCCGGGGTCGTGTTTCCACCTGAACGATCGGTGGATAGCGGGGACCTCGTTGTGGTGGTCCATGGGATGACGGGTAACGCCTTTTTTTTGAAATAAAATCGTAAAAATCTGCAGGCCAAGGTGTATTTTTAAAAATCTGTCGCTGTCCTTGCTGTTTTAATTTGTCGTTCATAATCGTTAACACAATATCTGGCGAGCCATGAAACTTTTATAAAACTCGTGGAATTTAAAAAGAATTATTTAATTATTTATGCCGATTTATTTATGTCTCCAAACTTGCAGAGGATATATCAGCTCTTGAATAAACTAATGGATCCCGTGGCCTTGTTTCAGTTTATTTAAGTAAATTTTAATTAAAGCTCACTTAAGGACGAAACGGAAACGCAGAGGGATATTTTAAATATCGCCACCATTTTCTGTAAAATGACAATACTAAATCGAAGTTATTTTTTGCAGGATGAAAGTTCGTGGATCTGTTCCGTAAATGATCGCGCGTATTTATTGCGAATCGGGATTTAATTGTCAAACACGTTTTTCGCAGCCGTTTTTTGGGAAGTTATCGCGCGAATATAAATATTCCCGCGAATTTTCACCCGGGCGCACTCTCTTTTCCTTCGTTCACGTGCACGCGGCTTTAAATCATGTTGCATCGTTGTACGGCTCTAAATCACGAGTCGGCCGGTTGCAAACCGAACCACGCTGTCGTCCGGTTTAATCTGATTCGGTGGACACCGCGATTTATATTTTAATCAGCGAAGTTCAGCCCCGCCCGGCAACGCGGCAACCGGTGATTAAATCGCCCGTTCAAATTATTGCTCGACGTATTACCACCTGCTATGTCAACGGAGTGCGCCTAAATGCTTGGTACACATGTGCGAATCGAAACGTTCAACCTGCGACTCGTGCCTTTGACCGTGTTCTGGCTAACCTAATCTAAAATGTTCTCCATCAGATGGTCTTTCTAAAACAGTTGCTAAATGTCCTCTAAAATGTTCATTTTATTTAAAAATTATTGCAAAAACTTGTTCATTTTACCAATAATTTTCAACTTACATCATGGTATACCCACTTCAATTCAATTTATCGAACACAGACGAACTGACTAATCTAAAAATCGTTCTGACGTATGATTTGCGGAAAGTAAATTGTACCCACGACAATTTTTATTGATTTCGTGTGCAAAACAATGCTTTTAGGTTGAAAGCTAACCCCCAAAATTTTAAGTTGCTGTCCCCTCATTGAAGGATGATATATGAGGGGAAACGCCCTAAACTTTATCTTCTTTTTTTCGGTTGTTAATTAAGATATTAAGATGAAAAGAACGAAAATACTCGATCTGACATTACAACTGTGAGCAAATTATGAAGGGTAGAAATGAAACTTTAAATTAACCACTTAAATTAATAAAATAAAAGACTTGAAATTTCTGGGGGGTTATTTTTTAACCTAAGGTGGACCACGCTTGTCCTGATAGACTCTAATGATTTTTCAGAGTCTCCATTCGGCTATAAATGGTTAAAATGCAAAATGTCTGGCGGAAAGCTTCCGAACTCCGCAACGAGTGGCTCGTGTCATCGTAAGACTCGTTTTAAGCCGCGGTTTTTACGAACCACCCCCTTTAAGGCTCGCAGTAGGACACGCCGAAGCGTTCTAAACGGTGAATTTTATTCCCGTGCTCACTTCCACGCAACACAGTTTTTATTTCCTCCGGTAAAGCGGCGGCATCCTCTTCCACCTGTGGTCTCCTTGTGTGGGATCAGCGTCCCGCACACGATTTTCTTCCGCTTCTTCCTCGGTTTCGCGTGGGGAAAGGACGAGACGCGCGCACACACACACGGAAATTCCATTCGTGAAGGTATTCTCTCCCTTGCGATGCCGGGATTCCCTGTTCGCGAAGTCGGCCGCGTGCAACAAAATGCCGGCTTACCGAGGGAAAATCCGTCGCGAGCGAATTTTTGCAAGGGTGAGCTGTCGCGATTCCGCGATTCTGTCGTTGCCTCGCGTTTCGGTTAATTCAGAGATCTGCAAAAATCACTGCGCTTCAGGAATACCTTGAATTTCCCGTCGCTAGAGTCCCTGGCAAATAAAGATGCTGGGCTGAAGGTATTGCGAGGCGATTTTAGAGGCTGTGCGATATTTTCCGAGAAAGCAATTTTTCCTTCTTGGACCATTGGTAGATACCAACAAAGATTTATTGTTCTTCACGTTTTACTCATCGCGAGTTTAATAGAATCTAGAACTTCAAGATTAAAGAGAAACAATGATCAGAAAATTAGCTGGAGCATCTCTACAAAATTCACAGACAACACCATCTGAAACCCAGACCAAGATGACGATAGTCTCGGGAACGGAAAAAGCGAGGAAGCTAAGAGCAAAGAGCCATCGCGCCGGAAACTACGGTGACAAAGAAAAAGGGGGGTTGGCAGAAAACTTGACGAAACAAGGAAGAGCACTATCGTTAAGGCCTGGATATCAGAATGGCAGAGGCAGATCGGTTCGCTTCTACAGGCTGCTGCGCGTGTCTCTGACAAGAGAGCAGAGCAGAGCGAGAGAGACAGAGAGAGAGAGAGGGAGAGAGAATACGCTAGCCGAAGCTGAAAACTGGCGGCGTGCAGGGGGTCGGGTAGGAGTTCAGTGCTCCTATAAACACCTCGCTGCACATAATCGCTGCACTCGACGTTGCAACGTTCCTCTGGAACGAGTAGATCGTCAGGCTCCGCTGGTGCGCTCGGCAACGCGTACATTGTCGCGATTGTTTGCGAGCATTTGAAGCCGCGCGCGGAATTTCGCGGGCTGACGGAGAGGGTGCGAGATACCCGGGCTCGTGTGCAAGAAGGGTGAACGGAATCTGATTTCACGATGCAGCTACTCGCGAATTGTCCCATAACCACCGCGCGATGACTTTCCCTTTGTGCACCGACGGATGAATCATTCCCCGGCGACACGATGTTTCTGATAAATTAACCCTTGCGTTGCCGGTCGAACAGAGAGACATTTTATTGAAGGACGTACGAGGATTGAATATGGTTAATTGGACAGTCAACAATTTCATTATTTATTTATTTATTCATTTACCACATGCTTTACAACAATTTCATGTATCTGTTTAAACCAGGGAGTTCCAATTTTTTCCCCTTCGAGAACCGCACGGTCCCCACCATTAGTCAAACCTCTCCCCACTACTACGTACAGCCGAATAGGGACGAAGTTCTACGACAACGATGAAGTCTAAGAGTGGGGGAAATACCTAAGCGGGGAAGGAGCGGCGTGTGGCCCGCGAACCACATGTGGAACTCTCTGATTTGAACTATGAAATTATGAACTGGATGATGTTAATCCTCCTTTGTACAACTATTCTCGAGGACCATACGCGGGTTAGAAACAGCTAATTGGTCTCAGCAGAATCCTGAACGAAGACCAATATTTGTCCAAGGCCGGTCCAGGGACATTCGCGAAAGGAAATATTGACTGTGGCCGAGTCAGACATAGAAAAATGTTAGCGAGAGATACCGAAGTAATCGGCGTGGACCGTAAAAGGAACAGAAGGGGCGGAGGGGAGGGGAAAGTGTGATCCGAAGGAAGCATGACCGAGCAGTTTTTCGGGTGGATTTTAATTAATCGGGACGCAAAAAAGGAGGCGTCTTGCGGACACGTAACACACGGCCGACGGGGATTGCCACATCGCACGGAAGAGCGAGATAAATCACGGTTGCACGAGGCACGACGGTAAAAAATCGTCGACGTGAGGACAGAGTTGCGAGCGTGCATCACGTTTTCGTGAACGTGTCGCCGACCGCAGGTGAGAGACCGAACTTATCGATCGCGACGATCTCGATCATCTTTTTGCCATGCCTTAGGAAAACTCGTATCCGCGCGGGGAACAATTTCGCTGCGGGCCGCGGTAAATAATACAAATCGTGCTTCATACGAATTCGGAATTTCGTATATCTACAGGGTGCCTCGTAATTCGTGGTACAAATTAGGTCAGGTCGATTCTATGGCTGGAAATAAGCCGAAAATCAAGAAGAACGAAATTGTGTGGGAGGCTTCGTTTTCAAGAAAGTTTTGTCACAGATTTTACTACAAGATGCTTCTTTACTATCAGAATGCGATTATTCCCGACTAATATCGAATTAAAACGTTATGTTCAAGTTGATAGTGATATCGATTTTCTGTTAAAGGGCGCGTGTACTCGATATTTAAATTTAATTTTCTTGAAAACGGAGCGTTCACGCAACTTCGTTATTCTTGATTTTCGTCTTATTTCCAGCCATAGAATCGACTGACCTAATTTGTACCATGAATTATGAGACATCCTGTATAGACAATTTAAAAAGAAAATGAATCTACAGGAATTAAATGCATTAACCTTTGGTCTTGTTGGTAGAAATATTACAGAGTCGTCATTTTTCAACAATTAATTTAACAGGACCTAGTGCAAAGTAGTTTCACGTATAATTCAGCAGCAGCGGTGTGCAAGTAATTAAATTAATTCGTCAGCACCGTCCCAATCCGCAAGGCGTGGGAATAATCAGTTTGAGTGGTCGGGGCTGTAAAAATGATTGAGCGAAACGGTCCGGGTCCATCTTGTGTTGCATATAGTTTCGCGGCTGGCGTCGCAGAAAACGACTGGGAGACGCGAGACTGCTAGGAAGCGTGTCTCGGTGCCTGCGATAAAGTCGTACGTGGAGGTAAACGTCGACGCGGTGATGCGCTAAAAGCAGCCGTAAGTGCTCCACGGAAACTCGTCATTCCCGCCATAAGGGACCCGTAACTCGATGGTCGTGCCGTCGCGAATGATGTAATGGCGATGATAAAATTCGTTTCGCTCTTCTGCGACGATACCGCGAATCGATGCCGACACCGGTCACGGATCCCGTTCTACGTGCTGCTTTGTTTGGCGAACGATCTGCCACTGACAGAACGCTTTGTGTCGGACAAGCGACCCCTCGCATCGGTTTGAAAACCTGTTGTATAACTTCGGCAGAAAAAATCGGTACCCTGATCATTCTAGGCTCGTTTTCAAGCGTGAAAATTCTACTTTCAAACCTCGTCAATAGATCTTTCCTAACACTTTCCTGTACGATGTGCAATATTAGAACAACGAGGTACATCGTAATTTCATTCACGAAAAAATTGTTTAACGCCGCTAGAGTTGTACTCATACCTGCATCACGTAGAAGAAGGATTGAGCTTTGAAACGAGCCGAGAATGATCACTAGACTGCGGATCTTTATGTAAAATAGAAAATGTTTGCATTGATTGCAAGACACAGGAGCGAAATAAAAATTTCTTTCTTCTTTTAATTATCTGATTAAGCTGAAACCAATACGCTGATGTCTTTAAATATTTAAATATGCTTTAATATATAAATAAATGCATAAAATCCGCAGTCCAATGAACACCGTACAATTTCTTCTCTCGGGGTTACGACGCTTTGAATATCGCGGGGGAAAGTTTCGGGCAAAAATTTCGAATTGTCTCGATGCAGCGTTTGTGCATGGGGGATCCGTATCGTGCCTGGATCCCTCGTCAGCGGTGATCCTCGCACACGAAAGGGCAAGCGATCTCGACCCGGTAATTCCGTGTTGCGCAACAGACACACAGAGGATCGAGGGCACGGCCGTGCCGCGTGTGCAAGTGCAGCGCCGCGCTGTCTGCACCGACGAGACTGCAAGGCGGCAGCGGCCGCATCGGTGGCGGCGCGTTGCACTTGTTGCAACAATGTGCCCCGGCTTATCCGCCCAGGGGATAAGTCTCTCACCGGTGGTGATTCATGCTCCGTGGACTGCGGGTGTGCGTGCAGATGCACGCGTGCATGTGCATCTGGCCGCGGTGCAATATCGTGAGAATGTTCCGAAGCCGAGAAGAACCTTGGTGCGGGAACCGCGAATGAATCGGGGTTAAACGGCGATCGAGCCGATGCACAGGTCCTCGCGTCGCGTCAGTGGGAATCGTGGACATTCCGATGGGAAGATTCATTGGCAGGCATGATCGATTCGATCGCTAACCGAGCTGAGATTTGGCGGCACGCCAGAGACCGTTTCCCGATGTTGATTGGCTCTGATGGAACGCTGCAGCCTGGAAACGCTGCTGATCTGCTCGATGGAAAGACGACCGATCATGGTACTGACACGTATACCCAGTTTCACTCGCCAACATCGCATTGTTTGCCTGCTCCCCAGAAAAATATTTGTTGGACCCTGGGTACGTGTTTTTTCGGGGGTCGATGCTCTAGCCTCGGCCAACACGATTTATTTTTGGCTTGGGAAGAATGTTTCTGATATATTGATCTGGCTGATGGTTCGGCATTTCGTTCGGAAATGTTTATTGTATGTCATCCAACGCGTACATTGCTCGGTATGAGGCATTATTCTGTTGTCTCTTGTGGAAGACCAGTTTTGACAGCTTGCACACGAATTTAAAAAAGAAAATGAAAAAAAATTGGTCAAGTGGAATTCCGATTGTACAAAAGGAATTCCAATGGGACAAGTGGAATTCCAACTGGAATTTTCCGCGCATCAACCGATTTCGATGAAACTTTCACATTGCACATAATTGACACAGATCTACGAAACGCATTTTTTAAATTTTAAAAGTAGTTGCAAAACGCAACTTTTAGTATTTTCTGTAGAATTCCGACCAATTGCAATTTTTTAAAAATATTTCTTCACATCATGCGGTAAACTGATTGCTCTAGCCTCTAACGCGACGTCTTTTTCAGGTCTGAAATTCTTAGGTCCTAAAAAGACGTCTATTTCGAGGCGTTTTCAACGTCTGAAATAGGGCGTCTTTTAAAAAGAAAAATAGATTTAGGTACCTCGATAGTCCCACAATTCAAGTTTGCATTCTGGGTTCAATGAACCACGGCGACTAAAAACCAATATGAAAGATTGAAACAACCACGAGTGAACAAACAGTATCCAAGGTATAATTATTAGACTGCGGACTCAACTGTAACTATTCAATTTGGTTGTGAATGCATAAAATCCGCAGTCCGATAATTATCATTACCGACCTCATCGAGCGATATCCGTGCAAAAGCCGCCTTATTTCACGGGACACAGAGGCATCCAGGAAAGGTGAGGCCACTTCCGGTGTCGCGGTGGGGTCTCGATTCGTCGGTCTGCAGCATTGTGCGATCGGGACATCCGTCATTTATCGTTCGCGAAGGGGCTGAAAAGCTTCCCGAGCCCTTTTAGCGTTCCACAAAAGCTCATGGAATTCGACGGCGAACCTTCTCGCGTTCTCTCCCCGCAATAAATGACGTCGTCCCAATTAAAACCGGCGACCCCTCTCTAACGTTATATCTTTTTATATGTTTCAGGTAAGTCCCCGTCTGTCGTTCGCCCGGCGCGGCGCGGCGCGACGATTCGACGCTTGAAGACGCGCATTCGAGGGTTAGGTGAACAAAACGCATCTCTCTCTCCTTCTCTCTGTTTCTTTCCCCGTTATCGGCGATTTTAAAGGGCGAGCCCGAGGAGTCTGCGGAATTTCAACGCCTCTCCAGAAAACCTTTCTCGAATCAGTCGCGACGAGCCCCGCCGACTGTATTGTGCGCTCCATTGGGAATACTCTCGTTCAAGCCGACTCGCAATCGTTTCAAACGATAATACTGTCTGTATCTCCAATCATTTGATTTGCACGGGTTGGTTTGAGAGTCCCGTTCGTGCTTGGATTCTTGGCGACATGGCTCTGAATGTTGCGTACGATGTAAGTTGTCTTGAAAAATATTTTTTATCAAGATGCATCTTTGAGGTGGGTGTGTAAACACAAATTTATCATTTTAAAAGACCTCGAAGAATATTTCTATTGGTACACCGTGTCCAGAAAAAATATCAATTCAGCAGGTAGTCTATGAGGCACCCAAAAATGGCATAAAAATTATCAGTATCTTGCTGAAACTTCCGGATCGCGTCGACCAGGGTGAAAGACATTTCCCGCAGGATATGGTCATCAATATCCAGTAAATCCTACAAGGAAATTGCTACCGGTGACACAGCCGGTGCGATCGCAAAGTCACTAGGCTTTACGTAAGGTCCGTCCATTCCGCAGTTTCCATTCCCCGGTTTTCTATAGCCGAGGATCCGAGGAGCGGAGGACTCGAATCGATCGACCACGCTCCGGTTAATTAGTAACCATTATCTCGATACCGACGCTGCAATTAATTACCGCCTGGGAGAAATTCTCTCTCGTAGCACCCCCCTTTTTCTCTCTCTCTTCTCCTCCACTCCTCTCGTTCCTCTTCCTTTCTTTTTCATCCGCGTCTTATTTCCTCCGCTTAATCCGGTCGGCTTGTCGCGAAGGGGGTTGAAATATCGTCCCCCGAGAGACAGGGGATGGCATATGCCTCCTTTTTGCCGAAGATTGCACGCTTAGGGGAACGATTGTCCTATTCCCAGACGTTTTTCGGCGTTTTTGCGACGCGCCGTGATACGATGAACCTTGGACAGACTCGGGCTTTTGCTGGAGGTGCGATTCGAACTAATTGTGTCTGAAAGGGCTCTGCCGATAGGGGTTACGAAGACGCTTCTCAAGCTCTGATTGAATTCCCGACACTTCTGCTCCCTCGGGGCGTCGCGACGTACCACACTTTATCTTCCTTTCTTTGAATATCACTCGTTCTCTTGTGACATACTTGAATTCCGAAGGGGGCTGACGAATTGGTGGAAATCGGTGGACTATGAATTCATTATTTTGAGATTTGCGTGAATTTTTGAGTTGCACTTTCTCCACCAGTAGATGTTAATGGCCAGAATTAGGAGTTAGTGAGCCAGTATTCCGCGCAAGTCACAATTCCCATTGTTGCAGGATTTCCACACCTAATTGCCAGAATCGCGAATCAGCAAGTCGTTCTCAGCGGTAGCGACGGGGCGATTCCGTTTCAAGGAACAGTTCGTCCGAAACGCCGAGATTTCCGTGTGCGAGGGGTAGTGGGTAGCGGAGCGTCGAAAGCCGATCGTTACATTTCCCATAAAAATGCATACGTGCATCTGCCGGCGCGCGTGCATATTGTGCCCGAACAAATAAGACTGCGAGAGCGCTAGCCGACTTCACGGGCAGAGGCTTGCTGCATTCATACACGGCGACTGGGATAGCGAGAGGACGAAAACGACGAGGCAGCCGGCGAATGCGAATGCAATATTCAGCACTGCCGGCGTTACTCTTTGTTGCTTGATTTTTCTGTCTCCCCTGATGCTGCCGCTGCTTCTTCGTTCTCTCGTTCTCTTTCCCCGTGCACCCCTTTGCCTCTCCTTCACCCCCTTGCCAACGACCGGTCTTCGACTTTCTTTCTCTCTTCTCTCTTTCCTTCTCTATCCTGTTTCATGCACCGACTCGTCTACCCCCACTATATCTGCCCACTTTTTAAACAGATACCATCCTCCGTATTCTTCCCATTGTATGTTCCTGGTCTAGCCCTTTTTTTTCGCCCAGATTTCTGGCCGGTTCTTACCCCCGCCTCGTTTCGTGTCGCTTTTCTGTCCCCCTCCGAGTCGACCTTGAAATGATGCGAATCCTGAAATCGCGATTCTTGGATTGTCACTCTCGGACACACAGAGCTGGGCTAAATAGTATTTTAAATAGTAAATATAGGAAATAATCCCATTTATTTCACAGTGTCCGTACAACTTTGAAAATAAAATATTTTATTTGATGCAGTAATTTTTGAAAATAAAATATTTTATTTGTTGCAGTAATTTTTGAAAATAATATTTGAAAATAGTATTTTATTTTAAGAATAGTGTGAAAATATTTGGATTTTTTCTTTATTTTCAATTTCAATTTTAAATATTATTGCTCAAAATAATGGTTCGCATTCAATAGATTTCTGAGTATAAATAGTTTCCTGGTGATAAGCTACACTGTACGTTTATCAACAAACCTTAGTTGGCACATGCCGTGAACTGAAATGGATATACGCAGTAATAGCAGCAATCAAACAAAAAAAAATAAAACGAAAATATGGCAAATGATATAGTTTCTTATATCAAGTACCATTTCTTCTTTAAATTATTGCTAAAATAAGAAATATTAAATAAGTAATGCGATTTCTGAAAGTATTAGGTATAACGATGCAAAAAATAAAATATTCCATTTTCTGTTTCAGATTATTAAAATACAAATATTTTATTTTGTGGATGAAATTGTTAAAATAGAAATATTTTATTTTGAGGTTCAGAGAGGTTGTTCAAATAGAAATATTTTATTTCGAGGTTCAGATTGTTCAAATAAAATACTATTTTCTTTAAGCAAAATAAAATCTAAACTAGTGTTTCAATAATTTTTTTCGCCAAATAATGCCCACCTCTGCTCTCAGAGTGGTGTGGAGATGTTAGACTTGAATTGAGCACAGAAAGATTTTCATTTTTTTACAAGAACTTATAAGAGTGATCAGTCACAGTACTCCATCAATTTTGTGGGTTAAACTTTCACTTTTCTGAATGTAATATTATAAAATTCGACGAAAAAATGATAACACTTTAAATTCTAATGCGAGGAGTTCAAGTTTCAGGTTAGAACGGTGCCATATTGATTTCCAGACGTAGGAGCGAATTAGGAATTGAAAGTTCTATCATTTACCACGTTTTTTCGTCGAGTCGTATAATATTACGTTCAGAAAAGTTGAAAACTTTTTGATCGCCTGAGTGAAAGTTCAGCCATTTTGTGATGCAAATACTTTAAAAAAGAGTTACGCATTCGCAGGCGTTTCGATCGTCTCACGTTCGATAAAGACGCAACGTTGAATCCGAGAAATTCGCGTTCCAGCAAACAGTGTCGCTACGACGACAGCCACCCTTACGGATACTCCGCCAAAGGAATTCCGTGGATTTTTCCCCTGATCGTCGACGAACATGGCCACCCTTTGTGCCGCGTTTATCGCGGACGAGTGCTCGATCGAGTGGCGCAGTCGAATGAAATTTATAAGCAACACCCTTTCACGCTGCCATGGCAATTTCCTGTAATTGCAGTGTTGTACGCACTCGTGGGAGCCTTACGCCGGACAACAAACAGTAAACATCGGTCCAACTCTGCGGGATGCTCGCAGAGAAATGCTCGAAGCGCCTCAATCGACTTCCAGAGGAAAGATTACCAAAGAATGCGAGATAAAAACAGAAAATCACAAGCGAAGATCCTCAACGAAGGCGATGAAAAGATATTTTTACATTTTTAATCGAATCATTTTTCTTCTTGACAAAGAACTGTTTTAATCATCGTGCCGCAGTTAAAAGAAATTTTAGTAACGATATTACTGTGATTTATACCGGCGCCATCCGTTTGCAAAGGGTGAATGTTTCGTGATCTTGGATCGATTTGATCTTGGATTTATGAATCATAGCTAAAAGCTCGCAGTAAGAGGATTTTTCGAGCATTCTCTGAACAGGGAAAATCGAACGAAAAAAGGTTAATAGCTTTATCCTGTTGTCTGTGTGAGTGCTTCGATCCTTTCGGTTTTTAGCGTTCTTCAAATCCAGGAACATTGTTTCCGTCCAAAAAGTAAGCCGAATTATTTCAATATTTCTATACACGGTGTGCAGAATAATTCTCGAGAATATTTGATTCGCGACAACAATGTCAAAATGGCTGGTTTCTTATTTTACAATTATTGAAGTTACGAAGATGCTTTCATAGAATAATGTATCTGTCAAATAATCTTGTCATTTTCATAAGGAAACAAATACCAGCTACTTTGGCGGCTCGCGGTAGGTTTGGTGTTCAAAGAATAATGACTACTTTCGTCGTCAGTGGATTTAACAGCTTTTGAAGCAAACGAGCATGCTCGTCTTCCATACGTCAGCGAAGATTGTTTTCGTAACCGGAAACGGGCATTATGGGACACGGTGTTCAGGCACAGTTACTCGGAGTTCTCTGAAATTCGAAGGTGCCGCAATCAGGAAATACTTACGGTGACCCTCGGAACGAATCGGCAACGTAATCTGTACGCACATACGCTTGCGTGTGTACACCTTCGTGTAAATTGCCGGGAGATGAAAAGAAAAAAAAAAGAATCGCGAAAGAAATCCTTTAAGAGGATATACGCCGACGTTCGAAACAATCCGGTTAATTTCCCGTGGCCCCGACGGACGAGGGTCGAGAAGAATAACGATTCATAATCGAAATCACCGTGGAAATTAGTGCCTGCGAGTCGGATTACACAATGAGATTCTAATTAGACGATTTACTTAACTTATTCGATCTTGCAGCCGTTCAATCGAATCTAGCATTGGAAATGATTTAAACATTTTGAAGAATCATGAAGGAACGCATTAAAATATTAAGACTGCTAGAACATATCGCACATAATTTATTTAAATAATTTATTCAATAAAAAAAAAATTGATAACAAGTGATGTTCTTCAGCAAGACAGTCGTACGATCAAATTTATGTGATTTATTTCATTTGCATTGGGAAAATAATGTTTGAGAAACATCGGACGTAGCCTCCGATCTCGAAAAATGAATTTTTTCAGGGGCAAAAAGCAGCGATCAGGTTTTCTTATCGGATGTAGAGCTCGGCGCGTATCTGGTCATAAGCCGAGCAGCTCCTGGGGAAAAAAGTGGGACAAATCCCGTAAGAGGATGAGAGCCACCGTTCCAAACAATCCGACTAATTTTTCCGAGCGGCCGCAATCAGCCGAAGATCAGGTGGAGGAACCGGGACGCGAGAGTATCCTCGCCGAGGAGATAATCCTCCGGAACACTCGAGATGCCATCGTTGTTTCTCCATCTCATCCTCCCCTTGTCCTCCTTCGCTGGTCCCATCTTCGTAAGAGATCCTTTCGAACGATCCGGGGACGAACACAAGCCGCAGGAACGTGTCCTGTGAGCCACATTGTCCCCGTAATCCTAAATCTGCGATACTACTCTGACGAACGCGTTGACGCGCCACTGTAATTAATGCTAGCCGGGAATTACTGATATTCGGACTTATAAGGTCCGTTCATCAATTTTGCTTCCCGCTGAGAACGCTTACACTTGAAGAGAATGAAACAAAATGAATTTTTGGGTCGTTCGAAACGAGAACACCCCCTGAAAAATAAAGTATAAACGAAGATTGTGCATTGTGTGGAATAGGGATTGTCGTGATGTTTGGGAACAGGTAGTCCCGAAAAGAAGGTATTAATTTCAGCCCTCCGGTGAAGGGCTAGTAGGCACGCGGCAGATTTCCCAAAGAATTCTAAGGGATGAGTCCGCTTTAAGGCGGATTTATCGTAGCCCACCCAAACGACTTAGTCGATGAAATGTTTGACAATAATCGTCACGCGGCATCTCCCAACGATAATATCTGCCGCAGCTCTTCCGTCCTCTTACCTGTTTCTCTGTTCGCTCGTCTCTCGAGTTCAGCTCGCGCGAACGTCTCTGATTAAAGCCAACGATACCGTGACCGTTAATTCTCGACCAGGTCATCTCTCGGAGCTCCGCTGTTAAAATAAATACACGGCAACGTTACTCTGGACATCTTTATCCGTTCACACGAACGTTCCAAGAATCATCGCAGCGGTCTCTGTATCCCTGGAATAGAGATAGAAATCATACTAAATCCGGTGGAATTCTATATTCCAGCATTTTTTGAGAATTTTCAAGTAATCTAGCAATGAAAAATTGATCTCTGGGAACATCTTCTCGGCAAACACCTCTCAACGATCCCATGCAGAACCATCCGCGTTTTTCTCTCGCGAGTCCTAGAAATTTCCATCCATGGAAATCCCGCGCGCAGAAAATTAGGAGACCGTTTCTCGCGTCGGTCGTCCACGCAAAAACGAAAGAGAGGACGTGGTTCCTCGTTTCCTCTGATTTCGAGGTAGCGATAATGCTGGCCGGGGTCCGTGGCGGGGTCAATCCTCCGCATAAATTCGCGCGATATTACGCGGGACACGTCCGCGGAATTGCATTCATTGAGCTTTACGTAATTCCTCCCGAGGGTTGGTCAAGAACGATGCCGAATTGAATTTCCGCCGCGATGGAATTAGCTGTGGCTTTGACCGCCCTTCAATTGCAATGGGAAACTGCCGACTCGTATGACGCCCTGGTAAACGAGTTGCGTCCGTTCCGCGGAACGCTCGAAACAGGAACAGACTGCAAACAACAAAAAAAAAAAAAAACGCGCGTGCAGAGGCGGGAGAGGAGGGAAGAATGGCAGGGTGAGCATCGATGCAAATGAAAATTTTACGCGTCCGTATTGACAAGCGGCGACGATCGCGCGAGTTTGCAACCGGAAAATCGACGGTCGAGGCGTGAAGGATACGCTCCGATGATGCCCTCGAGCGCTGCCATCGCGGAAAATTGACGACGAGACGAACAACGCGTTGCTCGGACGCGATACACACTGCTCTTTCCGATTTTACAAACAATCGTTCGCTCGAATTCAGCCGTGCTGTCACACACCGTTCTGTCACTGACTAGATCAAGCCTTTTAACTGCGATCAGATTCTACACTCGATCCAAGAAGTGTTTGCATATGAGAAATGAATATTAATGTTGTCTTTTATTCAAAAGAAGAGAAAGGTTCTATCGTGACGAGATTATTTACTACATAATTATATTGTTCAGAGCCGCGACAGAGTAAAAGTGGAACTAACCGACAGAAAATGAACGTAAGCGAATGTAAATGAACGTTAACGTGATCTTTTATTCAACAAGAGGAGCACGAGGAGTTCTATCATTCCGTGACGAGATTACAGGGGGATAGCCACCCTGTAAGCACGTTCGTATTCTCATTACGGAAAAAGTGGCGCTCGAAATTTCAACGTTATCAGTCCCGGCGAAACCGTCGTGGAAGTAAAACGTAAGAGTCCTATCTCCGGCGGAGTAACGTCAACAACACTTTAGGGTTATCCACTCTTTTTTCCCCTCTCACGTAATCTACCTCTTCCCTTTCCTTATATGTGGCACGAGTAACTCTCCCGCTCCCCGTTGACTCGAGTGCTCTCCGCCATAGGGTTATCTTTCACTCCGCATAAGGATTTACACGTGTTGGACGCGCTTTAGAGAACACCACCTTGCGTTCGAAACCGGTGTTCAGCAAATGTTCGTGTCCTCTTCCTCTGTGAAAAGTTGGAGATACTGATGAGGAACAAAATCTCAACAGTTCTTCACTTCTTCGCTTAAACAGCTGTTGTATGCCAACGTGATTTGGCATCCTGTTCGAGGATTAAAAATCAATGCTACAAACAATTGGATTTTCTCACAGGGGATGTTCCGGCTAAGAAAAGGAATGTTCCTCGTGCTCGACGATTAAGAATATCCAGGAATAGAAGTGGTTGGTCCCTGCGGAAGGAAGGAAAGAAAGGACTCCCTGGTCCTTTTGTAAGGTATCGGCTACCACTGGTAGACACAACAGGCTATAATTATTCCGAGTGCGCGAAAGCACGCTCAGCTCGTGCCTCTAACAACCAGGCGAACGAGAGAGCCTCCAAGTATACCCCGTCTCGGTGTATAGCAAGAGAGGATACATGCAGCTTTAAGGACAGGGACCGTCGAGAGAGCGCAGACACGAAAACAAGGAGGGAAAATAAAAGAGTGCTGGCGTAGCAGGATCACGCGATACACTTACCTCCGCGTCGTCCTCTTCTCCTATGCACGATAAAGAGCCGCGGGGATCTTCCGAGGAGAGGATTCCAAAGGACGTTCCCGGAAGAGGAACAAGGGAGAAGTCCCGTGAGAAACACCGGGGAAAAAAAGGAGAGAGAGAGAGAGAGAGAGAGGGAGACTCGGAAGCTTTTTAAGCTCCGAAAAAGTATGAGGGAGTCGACTGCGTGAGAAACGAGACACGGGAGCCTCGGTATTAACATACACAGGCTGCTGGATTCCGTCCGGGAAATAACGTCTGTACCCGGTGAAATATTGTTGAATTCTTCTCTCGAGCGTTCTAATGCCGACATTACCGTCATATCAATAAATAAACGGGCACGGAGAATTTACGGGCGGGAAAACGGAGAGACGACGCGTGTACTTCGCGTTTGTTCTAGACGAGACTCGTAACGTTGCTCCTTTGGCAAATATCGAACCGTTCATTATGTGCTCGAACATGCTTCGAGGAATGTCAGAAATATTTATTATTATTATTATTGCTTTATTTCAGCCTTACAGCTAAGAAATTTGACTTGGTTTACAATATATCCTATCTTCACAGAACTATCTTATCCACAAATTCGGTTCATTCGTTCTCTCTCTGTCTTACTCATTCCTACTCTGACCTACTCTATTCTTACCCTAATTATTGCACCCTTACATTTGGTTTAAGTATGGTTAATATCTCTTTCTCAGAAATATTTATTTAACCGGCTATTTAAATGTCGACAATTCAAAGCTCTCTGGTTCAGTCCCAACTCGACAATCCTCCGCCGGATAAAATCAAGACAGTTCGTAATAGTAATTTCCGGCAGCGTATTGTTCCGTCATAGAGCGCAGCCTCCATTCACCGTCGTCTTTTCCTCGTTCGCGGGTAACTTTCTCCGACGAGTGGTACTCGACGAGTGTACCAAGTTTGCCGAAGTATCCGGGCTATTTGCTTGAATAAAAAGATTCTCTCGAAAGAGGACCCGAAGACAGGTGAAACGCGTAACCCGGATAGAATCTGGGAGGGAAGCATGCTCCTCGAATTTCACCTAGGTTCGCGTGGGCGACTCGAGTGCAGAACACACAGATTCGTCCCTATTACAGTTATGGGCGACCGTGAGAGCAAGCGTCTCCTTGTCCTCGAGTGTTGTTCTTAAGGTGTGCTTCACAACCACTTAGCTGTTGCAACGATCCCGAGGATCCCACCGAGCACCGACGTTCTCGCATCCTTCAAAACCCACTTCCGCGGTCCTGACTGGCGAAACGAGCCTTTGACAACCCTTTGACGAGAATTTGACGAGCATCTCACTTCCAGTTCTCTGTTGGCAACGCAACAATCTGGAAACGATGCGTTTGATACACGTTTGCGTCGTCTTTGAAGCATTATGATCATTTTTGACGAAATGATTTTGTTTTTTACATTTGTACGACCGAGCTGCCAATGGTTCAATAATTTTTGGAACAATTGGCCGATACTGCTCAAATAAAATATTTTCAAGAGGTAGGTAATATACATATACCATGGTCCACGACAAACACAAAATTTCACTCAGTTTCTATTTCCCGCTCGACGACTCCGTGAAAGCGGTTCTCGATCATGCCGTCAGCTATGCGAAGGCCCTTATGCTCGATCCATCGTGACCAGGATAACAATCGTCGATCGTTCGGAAGGAATCCTAAAATGCTCGAACGATCTCAGCGATTGCGACGGTCAAGCACGATGGAAGCAGCTGTCAACCGCACTCGGCGAATTTACAGCATCGAGCGGTTTCGAGCGGATTCCGCCGCTTTGTTCGGCGACAAATAACCAACGCTGAGAAGTCAATTTCGTTTGGCAGCGCTCTGCTCGTCGTGTCGTCTCGTGCTCATTGTTTCCTCGAGTTTCCGTCGTCGCGCAGACTTCCGGCGAAGAAAAGCAGCTCGTTAAGAGCTGCGAAAGCTGCCGCCGCACCGCGCTCCGTACAAACGAAAGCCTCTCGTCGCGTCAAAAAGCACCCGACGACTCTCGAACCTACACGTGTGGAGAGTAAACGGGCGTGAATGCCGACGGCTTTCCACTTCCGGAAAGATGTCGTTCACCCGACTCGACGTGCGACGGCGAAAAACCGAGCAGCTACCTCGAGAGTAATTAGACGGACTCGAAAGTGATCCTCTTAATTTGTCACTATGTATTTCTATTTTTTTCTTAATTTTTATTTTTTGACTTTATTAAGTACATACTGTTGCAACTGACGCCAAGACAAATCCGATGACTCACTGCACTATGCGAGCAATTCTTAAAATAATGCTGAAATAGTTTTGGTCAACTTTTCCAGAGTAAATGCAATGATTATAATCTTCGGGGGTTCAAGGATTCTGGGTGTCCACGAAGTTTATTTTCGTTATCCCTGGGCAGAGTGAAAAATTCGATAATCAAAACGTTCGCGACCGCTGCCGGGGCTTTTACCGCGGCTCCCACGTTATTTTCGGTCGACAGATAAAACTCGTCTCGGATGTATTATCCCGGAGCGAAGAAGTCGCCTCGACGGAAGCAAAAAGCCCGGTCCAGGTGTCGTTAAAAGTTCCCCGTGGAAAAAGTGTCCGGAGATGGGGAACGGTCTCCTCTTCGTCTTAATGGGTTCAACGTTTCGGGAACGAGTTACATCTAGCGAGATGAGCCCCCGGTGGGCTTGGGGATTCTTGGGAATTCCTCTTCTGGTTCTTTAATGATCGTTCGAGGACCTTGATCTGCTCGGTTCTTAACCCTTCGGAAGTTTGCATGCCTTTTTGCCAATTTTTATTTCAACGCATTACTCACCGACGATTGACCGATCTCGAACTTTATGATCCGTAGCTGAGAATTTCTTAAAAAGTTATTCCACGGAAATTATAATTGTTAAATAAGTACTTCAATTTTGTTCACCGTCATCCAAGGATTTGGATCTGATTTGTGGCACGTTGATTGTTAATTGAAGACGATCTTCCGGCAAGAAACGAAGATACTCATTGAACTTTGTAGTTTCCCTGTGATGTTAGCACCCATTTAACAGCCTCCGGATCGAAAATAAAATTGCTGAATCTCGCGTGCGATCTCCTAAGTGTTAGCATCGCTATCTCTCCCCACGATCGTAAAGCTCTATCATGCCGTCATCTTCCAGCCCTCGTGGTAAACGTCGTAAAACAGGGAATTACTATGTTGGGCATCGACCCAAACGAGAAATATTCCGCGTGTGGGTGGTGATTCCAAACGATGAGTAAAACATACGGAATTGTTTGTCTGTTATTTTTTGGAGAAATAAGATAGATCGAACAAGGCCTAACAGTAGCCGCGTGCCACGTGTCATTAGATCGGTTGAATGCGCGTGCTGGCGCCGTAGGCGGGGAAAAAATTGGATGAACGGTGCAATTGCTCGGAGGGGTACGGAGTTAGCAGAGCATCACTCCATCAGCATACCATTAGAGGATCAAAGCCCGTGGCTCCCGTCTATCGCGATGTCTATCCGGAGCGCCGTCTATTATAGACAGGCCGGATTGTTTATCGGGTGTTCTAAAAGTACCAGGCCGGGGAGACACGGGAAACCGGAAGCAAGCCGGTTTTCCCCGATGCCCCGTTGATTGCACGCACACGCCTGTCTATTTATCGGCTCTTCCTCGACCGTCACAACCGCTTTTTCTCTCTTCCTGCTACCCTGTTCCGCGAATCGCGGTTAGTCCACGATGCCTGCGCTATTTTATCAATCACGCTTTCGTCATTCACGTCGACACTTCACTGACGATACTACTCCGATGACTATTACGGAAGCATTGCGCTATCGCGTTCTTCATTTTTGCGGAATTCGGTTGTTCTTTATTCGCTTCTTTCTAACGAGACTGGTTTATTGTGACAAACGAAATTATGTATATGTTCGAATAAAGATTCTAGGAAATTGTTCTTTATGTTTATGACGGGTCTTTTTAATGAATCGTCGCCGTATCGAGATTGTAGCGCGCGTCGTGCAAGCAAACGACAACAAAATCAAGGCGGAAACCATGCGTCTCGGCTACTTACCTTCGCTAATACTGTCATTGAAATGCCTGCTGGCTGATTGAAACGCCCACCATGCCTAATCCGGCTGGTAACTAATTCCGAAAGTGCGCGCGGATTGCTTTGACCTCGGGGCTAAGTCATTGGAAATTGAATCGACGTGATGGTGGACCGTTAATGGGACCGATACAATCGATTCTCAATTTGTCGACTCCTTGTTACTCAAGCTAGACCCTAATCTTCAGTAAAAAAACCATGCTAAAAAGACTCGTTCTGAAAAAAGGTGGAAATAAAGTACTCCAAGAAATTCTTAATGGAATTCATTATTAATCGTCCACCATCGTTTTTTGAACTCTCCATAACGTTATTTAGCAGATGTAGAATCCATAAACAAAATGGACGAACGGTAATTTGGACCGAAGTCAGTGATCCTAATCTCCGAATGTATGCTCGTCTCATTCGCAATAGCTTTCTTCCCCCGCTAACACCCACGAAAGAAACATCCGCGTCTAAAAACGCAATCTTCAAGCATTCGCACGATTCAGTGCGAATTTTTGCACATACCCGATTACACAAACAGCAAACACTCGGAAGTCGCTAAAAAGACCAAGGTCACCCTGATTGAACATCTAGAAGCCAATTCGAGGCAAACTGCGAGCTGCCTTCTGTGTTACGTAGATCAAACCCTGGCCTTATCCATGATTCTCGGTAGACGGCCATGCTGGTGATTTCGATCCTAACCGAATGTCAGCCGATGATCACATCGCCCGTGTCATCTGCATATGTTAAGAGAAGTGACATAACGCACACGGCCCCAACACACAAGGCGCACCGTAATCACACCGACCGCCGCGTAATCAATAATTCATTCAACCCGCCGTTAGGCTAACGTTAAAATGCCAAACATGAACGAGAAGAACCAAAGCGCCGGGCCCTAAATAAAGTAGAATTAATTAAGAATAAAATTAAATTAAGAATAAAATAGAAAGTATTAATACTTTCAAATATAGTCTAGTAACAATTTAAAATATATTTGGGATGTGTTCAGTATTTTTTAAAATTCATATGAATGAGAATGAAAGGTTTCCGAAAAAAATCGCGAATTCCATAAATTCGTAAAACCTGTGAAGTTGAAACTCGGCAGATTTCGGTCAATTTCGCAACAGCACAAAGAAAGGACGATCCCGTGGCAATTCGTTTGGGTTCGTCGAACGAGATCAGGATTCCCGGAACACCGCATACGAGGTCACAAAAATTCTTCCGGCCGGTGCCGCGTGCGAAAAAGAAAACGAGCGTGCCCTGTACACCGTCGAACGTGCTGAATTTCGCCATCCGCGCCACGTGCTGCCACAGCACAAAAATAGTCGGAGTGTTGCAGGATTGCGTCACACGATCTCATTGCTGTTTTGCGGCCCCGGTATCAAAAATTCCCGAGGCCCCACGTGTCGGTGTTTCCGCGTCTGTTGCTCCCGTTTGCGCGGGTGGTCCATTGGCCATGAGACTATCCATTCCCCCCTAGATCGCTATTATAATCGTGGCTCCTGCTCCCGGTTCGACCATTTAGAAACTTTCGTAGATCGTCCGTAAGAGAACAGAGTACAATTCCGCCCAAAAGTATGTGGGCAGCAGTCATTTTTTGAGAATCTCTGGCACAAATTGATTTTATTGGATGATCCTTATGAGTAGATTTATTGTATACAAGTCTTTTTCTTATATTTAACACTAAACCCACCGAGCCTTAAAAGTAACTGGTACACATGTTCTCTTATAAAAATGACAAGATTGATTTTATTTAGACTTTGTGCAGCTCCTATTGTAACATGTGCTCCACTAAATATATCTATACATGATTGTATAATCATTTCTTATGAAATTATTTTTATTATATCAATAATCGTGGAATAAAAAATCTGGAACCGATCATTTTGACCGGTGATGGTAGGTTTAGTGTTAAAAAATGTTAAACTCAGAATTTTTTAATGTACGATTAATTAGGCAGCGGGTCTTCATGCAAAATATAAATTTATATTTTACCTTAAATATATTTAATAATATTTAAATTCTTCCAATTTGTTAACTGTTTCACATTACACCTACTCATTTCAAAGATGCATTCTCGGGACATCATTCAATAAATCCATTTCGTTGAATATTAAAATCGCTAAAAATCTGAAGGAATCTTAGAATGTAATATGCAATGGTCACTAAGAATGAAGGAAGTGTCTACATATTTTTGAGCAATAGTGTGGGCAGAAAGAAAAAATTTTGTAAAGCACACGACCGCAGGACACTGTTTGCGAACTTACGTAAGGAGGATTTGCCTTGCGGATTTATGTAACCGGGTTGAGCAAGCTCCCCGATAGTTTTTCGCGCCGATCCTAATGGCGTGATCCTCGGCGAATTAGATATGGGTCGTTAACACACGCTCGTTTGTAAAGAATAGTGATACAAAATTGATTATATTATATTTGACTGTACTGTATATGTATTATATGGGAGAGTGGGTGATGGTACGACAATATTTTTAAATTCTTGAAATCTTTTCGATCTTCTAGATTTTAGCAACCCATTTGTAATTAACTTATCTAGTAACCCACTAAATAAGAAAAAAATGTTGTGTAAACATATGCCACATAGAGCTTTATTAAAAAGTTATAACAAAAATACTGTATACAAGTAATATTAGGAATAGTTACTGCGAGCATTGGCTCGAATAAATCAATGTATTTACTACTTGAAATCGTCAATTCCAGAGTTAATTAATATTCCATTTCAAAATGTCTATCGTTTTTGACAATACATGATCGACAGCGATCAAAGATCGAATTTATAACTGTGCAAATTTCGTTTCTATTCTGTATTCCATATTTTTGTTATAACATTTTTAATGAAGCTCTATGTGATCTATATTTGAACATTAAAACCTGGGACACCCTGTATACATGCATAAACTCTCCAGACTAATTATTTACATACTCTATTAATGTGAAATGAAATTTTTAAGCTCGGTACTTCCACTCTTCTAATCCTTGCCATAGAAAGAGAGAAAAATGTTTCCTCGCAGCTTCTAGTATGTTTTTAACTATCAGATCAATATTTTTCAAGTAAGAATACGATTCTCACGGGGTTCTAGGGAATTCCATATGGTATAAATATTGTATACAAGATCGATCTGTATGGTACTTTAGATCTTGAAGATATTTACATTTCTCGAAAATCCTAGGGATACTTCAAGATACTTGATGGTACAAGTAAAGTAAGAGTACGATTCTCACAGGGCTAAGGTATCCCATACGGTAAAATATTGTATACAGGATCAGTCTGTATGGTACTTCAGATCTTGAAGATATTTATATTTCGAAGATACTGGTTCGTCGTAACTCCGTTCTCTGTTATCAGCAAGCCATTTATCGTGTTCCGTGGACAGCACTTACGGAAACGGGCTAACGTAATCAAGGTGACATGATTCAAGCGTTCGTTCAGAGAATCCTGTCGTTAACAGTGTATTGACAGTCGCGGGGGCCTCGTGTCTGTTAGCTGTCAACGACAATCTGCTTGTACCTCGGGTGGCTCTGGTCACTTGTAACAAGTTCGATTGGACTTGAACGTCTGTGGGAACCACTACACGTTTCTGTAGACAGCTATCTATTTTATACAATAAACGACCACACCGAGCAGCCAACGTAACTTGTTTTAAATTCCTATCAATTGCATCGAAAGAAAAATGCATTTGATATAATGCAGTTAGACTCGACAAGAATGCTACACGAATTAATTTTAACGCACCCGTCAACCGAAACGTTCATCACGGTAACGTCACGCCATTCGTAATTTGCGGCTATTACCGTACTACACGTACGACCACTCCGCATTCTAATTAATTCCAGAAGTTGATTTGTTTCGAGAAGCTCAAATTCCCAACCACGATTATTAATTAATGTTAACGCCCTTGTCGGGGCATAAATTTCATTAACCAAATTGCCAGGAAATTTGTCCGAGTTTCCCCGCAAAGATTTCGGGGAAAGTCCTAATCGCGCGGAATTAACAGAAACGCGATAACGACCCTTATCGTTCAATTAGTCTCATTATTCGATCAAACCGGGTTCGTTAGGGGCTGTTTTCGTGTCGCGGAGAAACTTTTCCGGGATTGTTTCATTTGCACGGCGTTCACGTCGGCGAAGGCCACAATTATAATTAAATACGCGGGTCCCGCCATTAACATAATCACAATGGCGTTAGTACGCGAACCGCGGACAACATTACGCAGCCTTCACCTGTCGCGTCGCGGCTCATGGTAAACAATGAATCAACGCCGGACACTGATTCCGATATTTGCGATCACGGACAAACGAAATTGTTCACCGATTTAATTACGGGATCCTCGATCTGGATCCATTCATCGTCGAGCCTCTGATCGTGTCTGTTTCGATTTGTTGGCGGATGCTTTCGATGACAATCTCGGGAGATGAAAATCTCAGTATTATTCGTATCGTGTCGAATCATTTATTTTATATTGCATTCTGTGTTGGTCTTTTTGGTTCAATAATATAATAATCAATAATTGGGCAGAGGATGTTTAGGCAAAGTCAAAATTTTTATAGTAATGTTCCCTTATAAAAATGACGAGCTCTATTTAGACTAAAAATATCTATACAATCAATTTTTGTTATTTCAATAAATGTAAAATACAAAATCTGAAACCAGTGATGGTAGGTTTAGTGATAATTCTTTCTTCAACACTTTGCAATGAACTATAGGAAGAGATGCGGAGGAGATCTGCGAGAAACGAGAAGACTGTGGCAAGAATCGAGGAAATATTAGTCGAAGATATGGGTCAAGTGGAAGTAGAATCGACGTACACCAAAAAGGCTGGCACCTAAAGCATTGACATTCGTCTCTTCCTTTTCCCCACAATCTAAAATTAAAAAGTTCTACATCCACGAATAACAATTTCATATTTACAGAATCACAATTTGGTTCGTGTCTACCACGGAGCTGTAAAATCACAGTCGCTGCTTACTACCATGCTTCCGGTAGCTAAAGTGTTACTAGTTGTCGTTCAATCTCCCTTATATTGCTCTACCAACTTACTTCACAGTTTACAATCTGTGCAGTTGCTTCTGCCACCCCTAGACCACGATGGTGTAGACTCGTGGTTGAATTTTGATCCAAGTTATTCGAAGTTTCGATGAAAATCCGAGTTTCTCGTCGCTAAATTAAGCTAAAATTTAAAAAATATCCCGACTCCAAAATTAAGGATCAATTACAAAGCACAGTTGATCTTTCTCCAAATATCTGCCCAAATTCCATCTCCTGCATCATCTAAAAAGATCTGACGCGTTCGGGAATCAAGGACCAACTGCGAAAAACTCGAATGAATGATTTGATTCGCGAGAGTGTCCCCGATTCGACGGGGATCCGGTGCGCATAAAGGGTTAATAACGTAACAAAATCGTCGATTCATTGAGCAGTTATTCGGCCGGGACCGCGTAGGCAGTGATAGCGTTCTCTGTCCGTTTAGATAGCGAGCAACATCCCGGATGCAGGAACGATATCGCCTCATCCCCCGCATTTCCTCGCGGTCGATGCGCATCGTGCAACCATCGTCGTCACGAAGTGATGGAATTTCGCGGTGCCCTTCAACGATTACATGATTCCAAGAGTTATTTCGTCTCCTCTAGCTATCCCCAGGTTCGACAAATCCCTTTCCTGTTCGAGCTGTATTCCAGAGGCTCGAAGGGTATTCGGATATCGGACCTGTATCGATTACGCGGCCCGAGGAAAAGATTCTCTGACCAGTATATAATATCACGCCTGGTTTCGCCCGTTCTTCGCGACATTTTTCCGATACCGATGGAAGAAAAATACCGAGGCCGATCACCGGCAGCCGGAGATTTCACTTTGCTCGTCCAAGGAATTTATACGCTCCATCAGTCTCGTAATTTCTGGGACCTTCTTTTCCCTATTTTCTATGGTTTATCGATGAATTAGAACGGGACCACGCGCGAGAATTTTCTCCCTGTCAATGGAATTCGGCTCGTTTCATTCTTCAGTTTGGTATGGATTATTTTAATAAATGCATAAAAATCAAAGAATGTACGAATGTACTTTTCAGATTTTCTATCAGTGAATGCTGCTTCGACATGGTATTCTGTGCGGTCTCCTGACTTTCAGGAGCCCTTATTCAACGCGGAAAGAATTCCAAAAGGGCGAGCGAAAAAACGGCTAGCTCCACCTTGAACCTTCTGCGAAGGTAGAAGGGTCGAGAAGCGGGTCCGTTCGAAGACTGAGAACCCTGCTCCACCTATTCCTACCCGGGGTTTCGCTCAATTAGCCCGTAGTTGAGACAAAGGGACTACCGACGGTTTTGGTTAGTCGACGATAGCTTCCCCTTTCGTCTCTTTTTCTTCGCGTCCCCTTCCATCCCGGAGACAGGAGCAGTTCGATTCCATTGAAGGAACGTCGTTTACGCGAGACGTAATTTTTTTGCTAGCTTAACATGATACATGGCGGCAGGATAGGGAGAGGGAACTTGATACATTATGCCGGTGCTCGAAATTGCCGGATGATGAAGGGTGGTTGGGGGATGAAATTCACTTGCCGCAGGAATCCTCCTCCCCCCGTTTTTAATCTTGGAATGGCGCTATCTTCCGCTGACTATTTTTGCATGTTTCTACAGCGGTTTCGTTGCATTCGTTCTTACCGGATATTTTTAAAAAGCATTCAAAGAAAGCTCTGTTCCTCCGTTTTCGATGTTGAAAAATTAAAATAAATGTAGACATACACTAAATTTATACAACGATTGAATCACATTTTTATTTGATTCGCAGTGGTTCTGATAATTTAAAAAAATTCGAAACATTGATTTGAAAGGGTGTCGTGGAAACGCTGCTACGTGAAGTATAAAAAAATTCAGAGCAAGAGAACGGTATATGTTAATTTTATAGAGATCGTGGGTGAAATTCGAAGCGCGACTTCACCTCAAAATGTTCGTATACCGTCATCCTCAAAAGAAGCAGCGTCAAAGAGAAATCGTTTTGGGACAGGTTTAGCGAAATCAGGTAAACCAGCATTTCTCGCGAACACGCTCCTACCGCGTTCTGTTCTAAATGTCCCGATTTTCGTAACTCACCTATAATATTCTTCGAGCAATTTCAATTTTTACTGCTCGCGTGTGACTGTTTCGAAATTAAACGGCATGCTCAAAATTCTTGGATTATTTTCTGCGTTTATGGTTCGTAAAGGGGAACGAAATGAAATCGTAACTGAATGTTTCATATCCTTCGAATAATGACCGTGTGCTGTTTGTGTCGCAACATGTGCAACCTTGTTTTAGAAACAGGGACGCGTGTGCTACGAAAAAATTAGAGTAGAAACGTTGCTGATGATGGACATGCAAAAGAGTACTTCGTAGAATACTTCATATTTGCAATTTATCTGCAGCTCTGTGTCACCGCAGTTGCAATTTACATCGTACAGCTAATTGAAAAGAATAAAACATATTGAATTTGGGTATTGATAGAAATATGACATGTTGCAGCATAACAAAATCGTGTAAACAGTCTACGATAAAATAGATTCAAACTTTTCCACTGTCAAGGAGCAGAAAATTCGTGTAAAAAATTCGAGAGAATTATCTTCAGAAAAATGATATCGTGATGGAAGAAGGTTTCGGTATCGTCAAGAAACTCGGCATCTTGTATCAGGACGAGGTTGCCCGGTTCCACCGGTGATATTTCCATGGCGGACAGTCCATTCGGCGTTCCGCAGAAAATAAAACCGGCTGCGGTCGATACCTTGCAAAGCTATTCACCGTCGGCGAGCCTAGAATTTGCGAGAGCATCCCTTTGTTTTCCCTTCCTTTTCACGTGCCGTGGCTGGGACACTTGTTTTTACGGCAGCCGAGCGCGAAACTGGACGTGCTCTCAAAGCCGGTGAGTAATGTCGCCCGCAATTCCGCGTGCCCTCTTTTACTGTATTACAAAGCGGCGCCGTATCGCGCCTGCATAATAGAAACGCTCGTAACCCCTAATGAACGCTGCCCGGAAGGGATTGATTTTATTACCGTGAAGCATTCATTATATCAGTGATTGATTACTGTTCGACCGCCGCCGCGCCGCGCCGAGCAAGAAACCGCGCGAGCCTGTTGGAATCTTTGCGAAATGTTTCATCGGGAAATTTTTGTTCATTTGCAATAGAGCTTCTCCAGTGGAATTTTTTAATCTTGGAAAAACAAATAAAAAATTGTAACGCCTCTTGGACATGCTTGCAAGATCATTTACCTGCCGGATTCATTTAATTTAGAGCAGGAAACAGCGAAACTTCGATGCAATCGACAATATAGCTCTTCGCGCAGCGCCCAGAAGAGCTCTAATTAGTAATTCCAATCTTGTTAGAGGTCCGTAGACGTCCCATGAGCCGTTTTCATTCAGGAGCACCGATATACAGTAATGTCAGCCCCAGTATAAGCAGTCCGCTAATGAAAGTGGCACCGAAGATCCTCAAGTGAGCAGTTCAAGCGTCGAATATGTTTAAGCACGGCTCAAAGAGCACCTTAGGGGAAGTCGCTGAATGCTGCCTTCGTCAAAAAGAGTTCATTGCACTGATTGTGAGATACCGGGGAGCTCATCTCTCGAGTCGGATCGGGGCTTCGTATCCTTCTGTTTTATCAGCTAACTAAAAATATTTGCCCCGAGATTTTTGTCATTCTGCACTAAAGTGAAGTTCCATGTGCTTGAACAAAAGCTTATTCAATGGAGAACTTGGTCAACAACTTTCTTGCACCTGATATTCGTCCGTAAACATTGTGTCCGAGAATTTTCGTGTATTTGAAAATGAGTTCCCGGAAGTTCGGCGAAGTTTTAGGCTCGGGAATGATCCCGATTCTTCCGATCGCTCCCAGGATCCTCCGGGACTAGGAATCTTGATGGCCGAGGGGTGGAAGAAAGTTTTAATTGCAGGGGATCGGGCCAATAGGTCACTCGCAGCACCACGGAGCCCGATTCCCGCGGAAAGGCTAGTTAGAAGGGTAAATCGAGTTATTTCATGGGTTGCCAGACTCGTGGTAGAATCATCGAGTTCGCGAAGGTGTGACTAGGTGGATTCTGGGGGTGTTTGTTGCCAGATACACGAACAACTTGCCCCGGGAAAACTCTGCGGGAAGTTGTCCGCCAATTAGGAGCTTTGTGCAGAAATAAGCTCCAGAGACAAGATGGCGGGAGTCGCGCATAACGAATACTATGTTCCGAAGCTTCGATCCGCCGACATCTAACACTGGCGCCGATTTTTCTGAAATGTTAGAAGCCTGGAACTCGAAGAGATTCTAAGGTTTCCGTGTCAGGCCACTTGAACGCGATACACCAGCCATTCGCTTCTAATCCTTGGTAAACTATTCAGCATTCCTGCAAGAAAATACTTGAAATTTTGTAGACTTTCAAAATAATTAGTTTTATTATTATAAGCACTTTCTCTACCAACCAAAAATAAATTGTTAAATTTACCAGGCAAAGTATAAAACTCTGTCACCATTGCCAACCTAGGAGCCAGTGAGATTGTCGATACGATTTGTCAGGCACAGTTCCGGATTTTTATCGAGACGAGACATTAGAATCGAAAACGATAAATCATCGACAGTCAGCGTGCCATCAATCATCGAGGAGCACCACTCGGATTCCTCCGGAAAGCTCGAGCCGACTTCCGATTTCATTAGCTCGAAAACGAGGGCTGGTAACGAGCAAGCTATTACCATAAATCAAACCTGGGGTAAATCCACCGTTGCGCTCTCCGGCTGTCCAGACAGTCTACTTTGTTTGCCTTAATACTCCTCCTGTACCGGAAGATTATTTCCCCGGCGACTATTATTCCCGATTATTCCCGGAGTTGCAGCCGAAACGTCGCGGGGAGCTATTCCGGCGATTTTGATTCCTGTGTGAACGAGACGGAACGGGATGAGAGAACGCGGCTCAAAGAGCGAGAATAAGGACGAGCATGGAAATGGAAAGTTTCATCAGCTGGAGCAGGATTGAATGGCGATGACAGCGGTTAGAAATGCAGGAACTGCTGCTGACAGCAACAGAGTGAGAGGGAGGTGGAGAGAGATTCACCCTTTCGATCCTCTAGAAAAATCCTCTGAATCGTTTCTTTGTCTCAGCCTGCAGACAACAATGTACCTCGTCGACATCCTTTTCTGTTTGTTCTTTTTCCATTGTGGAAAATATACAGGAGACTGCAAAACTGTCCTAACTACACACCTGCAACCGTTTTTACATAATACCTGTTATACACGAATTTTTAACACGTTTGATTCATTTCTACACAATTTTCGATGATGAAAACGTCAATTTTCAACAGCACATTTTTATTTGATTTTCTTGAACACACTCTTTCACGACTTCCGGAAAGGTGTAGTAATCAATAGACATCATATATCTTCATGAAAAATAAAAATTGGTTGATTCCGGAAGCGATCATCCCCCAAGGCAACGACAATCTTTCCCGAACTTCGAAAGATCCGAGGGTCCTCGGAATATCGAACTCGAAGAGAAGTTCCTCGCCCGAAGTTGCCAAGCTCTGGAACGAGTATTAGAAGGAAAGTTAATACGTTCCAACGGGCGAAAAGGGACTCGCGATCGAAGATTCTTTGGGCATTCGTCGCAATCAGAATTTCATCAGCCGACTATGCGGAATATTGGTGGCCCCTCCATTGTCGTAGGAGTCGAAGATTTGATAAATTGCTTGGCCCCGTTTCGGCTGGTTTCCGTTCTCGCTTTTTCGATCCGGCGAAAATCGCTAACTGGTTTCGTGTACGTTATTATTGAGATTTATAGCGCGTCGGGAATTGAATTCCCGCGATGCTCGCGACCGTGATTGATGCTCCATCGGCGATCTAGCTTTTCGGGACACCATCTTCCAACAGGTAGACTTCGCACTGCACGAAAAAGAATTTCTGATCTTCTCCGACGTTCGTTGCTCTTCTTCCGAATGAAATTTCACTTTTTCCGAACTCGTATTCAACGCGCTAAAAATATTAGGTGCGGATCATTAATCAATTATCCGATTCATGATTACAAAAACTAAAGTAGAAATTTAATCGTTAACCGCAATTAACGACTACACTAGGAGCTTAATTTTTTAAAATTACGATTAACGATTGAAGTAGAAATTTAGCCGTCAATCGTTGATTAAATTTTTGCCCAACTCTGGATGACAGTCAGAGGAATTGCTCAACGAAAATCCGACCCAGATGCCAGAAGAATTGTCAGAAAGATTGGGAGTCACACCAGACAAGATTTTATTACATTTTATGTATAATAATTTTATTTTATGTAATAAAATCTTCAATTTGGAAAATGAGGAGAAAGAACTTATTTGCACACCTAGTATATAAAAATACCCACGAATTTTTTTTAACAGCCAGGTGCCTAATATGGCAAGGTAAACGGATTGATCAGTAAAACCTGTACAATGACAGTCTGCAAATCCATTGTGAACAGCACTATCAAGCTTCAGCTCACGCAGCACGGCTCGCCATCTTTTTGCTTGCCACAAAACCAAGGCATCGCGAGGTGTAGACAGTGGAACGAGGAACGTCGAGTAAGAAGAAACAAATAAGAAAAGGGACCTCGGGTAACACAGAGTCGCTAATTGGCGTGCGTTTCCGAGTGTGGATCTCCGACGGGGCTTCACTTCCGTCGAATGGCCAATAAGTCACGTGGTTTATGCCCCCATGGGCAGACCATGGGCCAACGCATCCCGCGAACAGCCCGGCGGACAGCTTTACGAGGATCGCGCGAGGAAATCTCCGATCAGGTTTTACCTGCGAGGTTTTACCTGCGAGGTGGGAACACACAGGGGAATTCTGCTTGTCCCACGGTTAATGTCTCGGGCCCATCCACGGGGCCTCTCTCGTCGCCAATCTCGGTGAATTAGGTGCGCGTTCCTCCGAGGATGATTAATTGCACCGGTCGGCTAGACGACGACGACCGGCTCGTAAGTCACCGGCCGCGTTTTCCCATTGCGATAAACCCCATCGCGGAACTCCGGTTTTTCACCTGACGCGCCCATTAACTTTCCCATTATGGCGACAACAATGCTGGAATCTGGTTTGCAAATCGATTTTCTGCTTCGCGCTCGAAATCGTTTCTCGAGGCTTTCCGCGAATTGTGGGAACCGATGGAATCAGTACAGCGATTATGGGAATTGGTTCTGCGAAACACCGAAATCACCATGTTATTTTACAGAACAATTAATTGGAATCATTTGACACGTTATTTGATTTGTTGAAGCCTATAATCCATGGATATTGGACTTTTTAATTGATCAACGGCTATAGATTAGAGAAAGGACAATTGTTTGGAACCCTATGCGCTAATAGGGATTATTTCTAAACCGAAAATGGAGGAGCATAAAGATGCAAGATTGAATATCAGAGTCGATCGTTTATGTTAAACCTGTATTGTACGTTCATGGTAGTGACTCGAAGTTACGTTATCGGATAAACATAAAATGAAAATCTTCCTTGAAACAATAGGTTTTCGCTGGCCGAAAAAAATGTTTAATGAGATACTATTAGTTATGCAGCTGCAGGGATATTGTTACGAGCGAGAGGTAAAGGAATTCTTTCCGAGAAGCATCTAGGAGCCGGATCTCCATTGGGTCTGATTGGTTCGATGAATGGGAGTTTATCCTGAAGGCGTTCGCTTTCTATGGCGTTCTATGCACGAGCCACCCACCGCGTCCTGATGATTTTCTGCTCTGTTCTGTCTTGTGATCGTTTCTTATGCTGAATCGTAACTACTGTGTATTATATGTGATAGAAATCTTCTGACCCTGTGGTACCGTTTTCTTACCATTTAAATTTAAATATACCCTGATTCAGCACAAACTGTTGTATACCTATTTTTACCACGCTTATATTAACTTGACGTGTTGTTGTTGTATATGTATAATCGAATTTTAAACCTCTTCGCATAGTCCAATCTTGCTGAAATGTTGTATACACACTTGCTTCCGACGACGATAAAAGTAGAAAATGAAATGTATAAAAAAAATTTTTAAAACCACGCTTATATTAAAATGCACTAAAGAGGAGAAAATAATTTTTTCCTGGTTCTCCATGAAATACCGAATCCAGTTAGGTGATTAATATTTTTCCCCAAAATTTTAAGCAATTAGTTCAAAATTTCTTCTGTTGTAAAATTAGTGTCGGGATAGATAGAAAAATTTAATATAAATTTAAATAAAATCATGACATTAGTGACCATAAAAATAAAAGCGTGGAGCCCTAAAGTATATTATGATTTTATTTAAATTTATATTAAATTTTTCTATCTATTCCGACACTAATTTTATATAATTTTGAACTAATTGCTTAAAATTTTGTGGAAAAATATCATTTAACTGGATTCAGTATTTTATGGAGAACCAAGAAAAAAATTATTTTCTCGTATTTAGTGCATTTTAATAAAAGCGTGGTTTTTAAAAAGTTTTTTTTATACATTTTAGTCTTATGATAGTCTGAAGCATGAGCGTTTCACTCACTGGTCGATCAAAGTAGATAATCATCTTCAGGGAACCAATCACAGATATGATTTCACAATCCAAGAAAGAAGAACGACACCATTCCCAAAACCAAAAATGTCAGAAACTGCAAATTACCCTGATTCAGCACAAACTGTTATCTCTAATCTCGCAGGTTCGACGTATTCCCACGGATCGATGGTCCTCGGTAATCGAAAAGGCTCGGAAAGGTACATAGCCGAGCGGGGAAGCAAACAAGAGCGAAGGATTTAATCAACGTCTGCTCTCCAGCGCGAAAAGCGTCGTCTCGGACTTGTATTTTAGCTTTCAATTAAGCCGAGTCGTCGGTAACGAAGCACGTTTATTACCCGACTCGAGATCCGAGCGTCTTCTCATTCGAGAGATCACTGTGTATACCCTTCCGAAGCGAGGTACCTGTTTCCGCTTCTGACCTCGGCCGATCGCGTGGCGAGAGGATATTGTTGGAATCCTAATGCGATTGCATCACAAGAGGATTAAGTCGCATCGGGGGCTGACCCGATCCCGAGCCTGCTATTGTTCTTGAAGGGAGTATCGAGCCTAAGATTAATAGTAATTGAGGAATCGGACTGCGATCGGCCGATAGGCGTACACCAAACGCACAAACCGCGGCTTCATTTTCGTAATAGGATGTTGCGGGCCGTGCAGATATTGCGATGATAATGCACGCTGTTCCGCGAAACTGCCTCGCTATTTTGATTGCGAATTTGCGAATCCGGAGATTGGGGGGCTGTTTTGGTGCTGGGCTGCTTAGTATTCCGATAAGACTAGTTTATAAAGTCCCGTTCCGCGATCATAATCCTGCTAATTTTCGTCAGAGATCGTTCGCTTTATTTTTAGTCCATTTATTAAAATGATACGAAGCTTCAAGCGAAACAATGGTTATTGTTTTCAATCTTTTACTTTCACGGAAAATGTGCCAGAACAATAATTGAGAATTTTATGAATGCGACGCACAGCCCTGTCGCAGTCGATTCGGATGGAGGTCTCGCACTGGGTACCCGTCCATCGCAAAGTCCTTGACGATCTTTGCCGTCAATTTCTTTTAATGCACGCTCCAACTTCGTTAGAATTCGCCGGGAATATAAACGAGCGAGACCACTCTCAGCCCGGGAAATGGGTCGTGGCGCGGTGTTAACTTCGAACTCCTAACCGGACAGACGGGACCGACGAACGTGGCAAGTTTAATATTTTATGGAGCACTTCTCGTCCTGCTGGATCGTCCTGGCACACATTTATTGTGCGTGCAGGACTCTTGTCGATGAGGATCAGTTTTCAACTGTTCCAGATCCAAAATCTCAATTGAACAATTCCTAGAAATTTTTGGAAATCTTTCCGTTTGTCGACTTTTTTATTCCGTCTGCATCAGCCTGGAGTGCGCTTTTGCGTTCCACGCGCAGAGAGAAGGTTAAAAGAGCAAATACTTGATGAGAGAAGCATCTCACGTCGAAATCTTCGAGTCACATAAATCCCAGTTCAATGCTCGCGAACTACAATCCGAAGTTTCTCAATCCGGCGAGGGATGACCAAGTCACATCCAATTAAGATGTCTATCGCGATTCAAAGTAAATTACTGGATACTCAACAATGAGAGGTTCATATAACTGGAATTTATTGGGGCCTCTCGATGTCTTTACGACTTCGTTTTACAGCCTCTCCTCCTGTAAGAAGTTTCGCATCGGCACAGGATTTTTAGACCCGTTATCAGAACGATTTCACGGGTCGAACTGCAAGGGGAGTAAACCGGTGTTCAGGCTCGCGAAAATTTTCGGCGAGTCGCGCACAGTTCGCGGCGCGATGGACCTTTTATCTCTTGCTGGCACGCATAATCTCTTCATTATATGGCTCCAGTTCGGTATCCAATTACCCGATTCGGGGCCGTGCCACGCCGCGGAGAGATCGCTATCCTACTAGCAACGACGAAAAAAAGAGCGTAAACCTCGGTATTAGCCGGTTATCCGAATGGGCATCTAGCCGCCGGCCGATTCTTGGGAACGTGCCAACGCTGATGGTCAGAATTATAGTGGCTCGTAAAATCGCGGTTAGGACTCCTGACTTGATCCTCGGGATAGCTCTTGCCCTGCCGTCATGATTGCTCCTTGACGTGTCCTGGAATCTTTGGTGAACTTACCATTGATAGTCGGCAAAATAAAAATAGAATCAGTTCATGTAAAATAAAAATTGTCCAAGTCAACTGCAAGGAACAGAATCGAAACGAACCTGTATTTCCTCTTTCAATAATTTTAACGAGTCTAAAACAGCATAAAAACATCCTTCCAGTCGTCTAGAGTCCTCACAATTTTCTATTTGATTAATCCATTTTTGTCATGAATGAATAAATCCGCAGTCTAATTGCGGGACACAAGACCTAAATTAGAGTTTATTTCTCTGTGTTGTAGGTTTATTAAGTCGCGCAGGAATCATTCATCACTCCACCAATTAATCCACAAACCTGATTCGCCGGACCTCCCACGAACAATCCCCTTCATCGTGCCCATAATCGATCTAACCCAGACCTAACAAACTACCCTTAATAATCAGCAATTAGCGCGTCGCTGCAGACCGAAACATAGGGGCCAGTGAACCGTGTTCGAAAGTGGAATATCGCGGGCGGAGGGCAGAGATCCTCTGGATCTCAGCGGCGGCGATCGTGTGGATCCTCTGATGCACCACCTTCACAACAACATAGCCGCCGCGCCGCCTGGTCCCTGGTACAATGGATAGGCGCGCCTTGTCGACGGCTCCGGTCAATTACGATCGTCTGAAAAACAAATGGCCCCGTTTCGATAATTAACGACACGGTGATCGGGTTTCTCCGGGGTCTCTCGATGAAATATTTCGCGACAATTATCGTGCCGGGACGCGCATCGTAACGGTGTGTGCTTGTTTGCCCCCCTCTCGATCGTTCCAAAGGAATCCTGACTTCAATCATGTCACCCCTCGACCACCTTCCGCAACTTTTTCTCTCCCGCTGAATCTGGGTCGCGCGCGTTCCTTTAATTAACTTCCGGGCCGAAGTTCAACCCGTTACCTATTGGCACAATTAAAAGCTTTTCTTCGAAGGATTGGAGGGGGGGATTCGCAATCGAACGTGTATGATTTTCGAGGCGAACGTAATTCGCAACCGGCTCGTGATTCGACCGGCAGGCCGAGACGTGTAATTTTCGCGATTGCGAGCAGGCGAAATCGATCCCTTTTTGCCCATCCCCGTCTCGATCGAGTGTAATTGCCGTGGACAATGTGGCGAGGCGTGAACAGGATGGAATCGGAGTTATGAGCCGTGCGATTTTGTAAGATATCTCGTGATTCGCGCTGTGGCGCGGCGAACGTTACGCGACCAAAGAATTAAAATAATTGGCTCGCGTGCTTTATCGCGTGAAACGATGAGCCGGCTCGTTTAGCCGGCGATCAAACTATTATTGATCAATTACGGGAATAATAGTCGCCTGCCGATGGTTGTGGCTTCGGTGTAATTAGAAATTGGAGACGTACTGTGTTTCTTCTCTGGGAACTCGGTGGCGAGCTGCGAACATATAGCTTCATCTTCAATCATTATCTGTGAAACTGTTGGTGGAGGCCACTTTCATCAAAGAATTCAAAGAAATACATTTACGTCCAGTGAAATTTATCATAATTAGATTTTGAATGTTTGTGTCTTCGTGATTAAAATACCGGCAGAGAATAAAATGTTAAATTGAACGTTTAACGTTAACAGAGAGCAAAGTCGAATATAATTTGCAGCTATCACCACAGGAAGTGAAATGTAGCTGGCTTGTAATTTGTTGAAATTTCGCGCACGGGAACCGAGAGGTTTGCATAAACACGTGGACGCAATGATTCACAGAGCGCGACAGCGAAAGTAAAAATAATGCAGCGGCAACCACCTGGGTGTTGCTCGTTAAAAGTATTAATAGCGTACTTTTCCTCTTGGTTATTTACGGTCCGATGGAGCCAGTGGGAATAATTCATGCAATAATGTCCGAAGTTCAAGTGGGCCCGGTCGCAAGCGAACGCAAACTTTACATACGAGGACCACCATGTGCAAACCGCGATATTAAAACCGAAGTTCGCCGCCGTACCGCGCCGGAGGATCTCGAGCGCACGCTGTTAATAGGTCATTACGCAGGCGTAATGGAAATCGATAATTAATTGATCCGGCGAGAGTGCACGACCCTTCGCACCGATGGTAATTGACTCTTGAATATTTATGATTAACGAATTAACACCGTCGCGGATCGTATAATTCGATACCGGATCGCTGGGTCTCGCAAGGCTTCGATTCTGCTATGGATCGCCTAATCTGACAGTTATTCGGTCGCCTGTAGCCGTCGCTAACATACTCGACTTCGAGAAATGGCGTTCATCAGTAGAAACTTGTTGTAATGAACACATTTTATGTATTGTATCCATTTTCTTTTTAGAATTGAAAAAAAATGGACACAGGATTGCATGAAAGTGAAAGCTTCACGTTTTGTAATGGCCGGTTGCATAACTACTTTTTATGAAGTCAAAACAGTTTGAAGGTTGACAATGCCTCATTGAAGATTTAATGATCTTTTACATTACGCAACAGTGTATCGTCTGTACACATGCAGGACAGTTTACTTTATATGCATTTATGACAAAAATGAATGGGTGTAATTTTAAACAGTGGAGACATTGAAAGAATTTAACTAAACTCATAAAAATGACATACAATTTATACAATAGATTTTCTGTGATTTCTATGATAATATGTGTTTGCGTACAAAAATGTGTATAATCATTTCCATCGCGTTATAATTTCAATCATTGTAAAATGAAAAACCAGAAACCGGTCATTTGACCGTCGGTGGTAGGTTTAGTGTTAAGAAATAAAACAGATTACACTGCGTTTCTCAGAAAGAAGACAAAAATGATTTGATAACAGTTTCGTTGTGTTACGTATCCTCACAGATTCGAACGTCCCATGAATACACAAAGATGTTCGATCCGCTCAACAATTGCATTTCGTTGGAACTCGAACGGATCGAAACGAACTGCATCGGAGAACGTCATCGACGAAAGCTATCTCGCGAAACGGGGAGAAGGAAAAATGCAGGGTGCAGCGATAAATCCTTGTTTCTATAGATTTTAATGGCCGTGCCGTTGACAGGCGAAACTACATGGGTCAGATTAAAACAGAACTTTCCGAATCCTGTAGAAAAGCAATCTCTGGCGGCGAGTCGATAGAACGTTGGCAACAGCATTATTAATAACCGATAAACTAGTTAAAACGTTATCGGATTGTCGTTATCCAGGGGCGCAGGCATGCACACACGCAGTTCGGCGGCCAGCTGCGGATCAGATAGCAGCACGGTCACTTTCCCGTCGTCGGCATAGCGCCGAGGATTTTTTTGCAACTTTCGGTATTCCCGCGTATCGGCGCGCTACTAATGAGCCCCTTGTCCTACGGGATGCAACTTCGCTTTTGCCTCGCGAAGAGATCGCATCGGTCGACTCCGACTTTCGTTATCTGGATTCTCTATTCTATTCGGAGCAAGCTGTTTGCGGTTCAGACCTCGGCCTGGGACCTTTCGCGTTCGCGCGCGATTCTGCAAATCGAAATACCGCACAGTGGTCCGGGCGGCCGATCCAGCAGTTCATTCAGATTTTAGCACTATTTGGAAGTTTACGGGTATAATTACAGTGACCCACAAAAGTGTTCGTACGCCCTTTAAAACAGAATAACTTTTTTATAAATGTACGAAACGACCTGATGTTTTGTAAGGGATTAGAAGTATGGTTTACTAAATGACATGCAGAAAAAAATTGTCCAAAAATTATAATTTACAATGTTACATGCAAAAATAATAATTGCATTTTTTAAAACTTTTTTATTTGGGCCCTTAATGAAAATTCGAAATATTTGTTTTATAGATCTATGTTAGTTAAACACATGCTGAAAATTTCATCGAAATCGGTTGACCCAGGAAAAAACGACACGCATCTAAAGCTGTATGATTCGGTGGATTTTTAAGCAGAAACTGATCGAAAGTCGTGAAAAACTACGATTTTCAACTCGTGTCATTTCGATGAAATTTTCAATACGGGTATAACTCACATAGATCTACGAAACATATATTTCTAATTTTCATTAAGGGCTCAAATAAAAAAGCTTATTTATATTATATTATTATTAGTAAATTATAATTTTTGGGAAATTTTTTTTGCACATCATTTAGTAAACCAATGGTTCCAATTGCTTACAAAACATCAGGTCGTTTGGTACAATTATAAAAAAGTTATTCTGTTTTAAAGGCCGCACGAACACTTTTGTGGGCCACTGTTGTAGGTCGTTGGATTCGTTTTGACATCAGCTAGAATATTATGAAATCAAAACTATATACTGATTCTTAAAAATTAAAGGTGACCTTGATTTTTTATAGAATGAACATTTTGTCTCATTATCAGTTTTGTTTCATTTATCAGACTTGTTGGAAAAATCATGTTGAAACATCATAAAATGCTGATTTTTAAATGCTTGTATGTTCAATTTTTAATAAATCTTCTTAATTTAATCGCTTTTGAACGATGGTTAAGACGATTCCAACACGGATAATTTGACGAACAGCGAGCAGAAAATTTCGAATTACCTATCCCGCGGATATTACACTTCGCACGCCTCGTTCTCGCACAGAGATGGACTGAGAAATTGCAGAGTATGCTATGGTTCGTTATGTCGTTCGCGACGCTTCAGTTTTTATGTAACGGCTTGTCTCTTCTCTTCTCCTTTCGCTCCCGTGAAATTCCTTCGTAAACGACGTAAACGGTGATACCCCGTTTCATATCAGCAGAGAGCACTCAATTTTGCGCAGCTCCTTTTAACTACCTCCATGGCGGACTTGTTGAAAAATTTCGTAATCGGAAAGCAGATAATTGTTTAATATAGTAGAACACTCGTTTAGTCATCCAGAGATATTCGCAATTGCATTAACATTCACTCCGCGTATAGGGGTGCAAACGCACCCCACACTAATAAAAACGTACATGAAAAGTTGCCGAATGGACAATTTCCAGTTTTCTCAGGAGTGCTATCTGTGACATATCTCGTACATGATTACTAGACTGCGGATCTTTATGCAAAATAAATATTTTCTGCATCAATTTTAAAAAACGCAGGTCCAGGAAAAACTTGTTTCCTTCTTTAATAATTGTAGTGGCTTGAAAATAATACATTAGCGTTCTCTTCGTCTCTAATCTTTTTTAAATTAGACTTACCTATTTTTGTTATAAATGCATAAAATCCGTAGTTTAATGATTACCAAACTGTATAAAGAATTTTTATACATGAAAATCATGAAATTTCACGAAAACAGAAAGTACAGCATGCAAAATCATTTCCGTTCCCACTGCGAAATGAAATATTTGTAAAACGGACTAAAGGGAAGAGCAAAGGTTAGACTCTGCTAAAAGCTGACGAGGTTGGCTGCATCTCAACGATCTCGTCCGCATTCCAGCACCTGCAGCACGCGACTTCGATCGCGAGACGATTCATTAGGAGCGAGCGTCATCGCCGGCAAGTGTTCCCAATAAATCAGCAGGGACGTGGGTAGAAAGCACGCAATTCTCTGTGGAACTGGTCGCGGCAGCATTGACCCAGACTTTGATCCTCTCGTGGACAGGTGGGACAAGTTTCACCAAGATAGAAAGAGAGAGATAAACAGAGAACAGAGTCGTCCCGCAACTCGTTGCGTCAGCGTGGTCACAGAGAAAGAGTAACAGTTACACGTGTCTGTTACGTGTCCCTCTGTAATCGTTACGCGTGCGGGAAGCAAGCCGTTGTCTACACCTGACGAAAGTGAATCTCTGTCGCCCCCCCCCTAACGCCCTCCTTTTTACCCTTTTGCTTTCAGTTTGTCGCGTGCGCGCGACGAAACCAAAACAAGTCGTTAATTTTCTCCGAGTACAAATTGAAACCACTCTAGGTACATAGGAAAATTTTTGGGGGGGAATGAAACTACCGTAGATTTAAAAAATGAAGCTTTAAAATGCTGTATCGAAATTTTAGAAAGTACATATTTTACCACGTTTTTATTAACTCGCTTTATTGCCTATCTGTTTGTCTGTTCGGTACAAATTTTGCAATTGATTTTGAACTAACTTCCCGATGAGCTAGAGACTTGAAACTTTAAACACAGCTCAGAACTGGATGACAATGCAATATTAACTAAATGTTTAAAATCGATTGAAAAATTTCACACACGCAAGACTATAAAGCAGAAAACAACTATCTAAATAAAAAGATTTTTAATATTCCACGTTTTTAAGACGCACTAAAAAGTATAAAATAATTTTTCCTAGCCCCATACAGATAGCCCTGAAAATTTGTAATTGTGAATTTTCAATAACTATGAAAATACTCGTAAGATTTAAAACGAAAAACTTAGGCTGCAAGATAATACAGTAAGAAGCGTAGAGAGTAGCTGTCGTTGAGAAAACTCACACAACAGTTCATCTCATTTGCAGTGCAATAAAATTGTTAGTGACTTAGGTGAACTATTCATGCATCAATTATCTGTTGCATGCGCCCCAAGTTTTCCGTTTTAAATCTTACAAGTATTTTCATAGCCATTAAAAATTCACAATCACTTTTCAGGACCATCTGTATGGGGTTAGGAATCTGTACGGGACTAGGAAAAATTATTTTATACTTTCTAGTCCGTCTTAAAAACGTGGCATATTAACATTTCTTTTTATGTAAATAATTTTCTTTTGCACGAAGATGAATGTGTTGAGTAGGGTGCAGCTACGAAAGACATGAATTCGGATTGGAACATTTTTTGGGTAAATTGACCGGTGTACGGCAGGTAATCGAGTCCGTCGCAGCCCGATTTATGGAGACCGGTACAGCTCGCTCACGGTCGTTGTTCCCGGCTGTTGCAAGGGCGGCGATAAATTATTTCACATCCCCCCTTTCCGTCGCGGTTCCCCAAACGTTGCTCGCTATTTACACGCGACCGCGCCGACCGATAAATCTCCGAAGTGTTTCTGAAATTGTATGAATTAGGCGTCCGCTACTTTCGCGGCTGATTTATCGGGGAAAATTGTCGGGCCGGACCCGGCGCTCGAGAATTTCGCGGGGGCAAACGAGCCGTCGTGTTTGCCGAATTAATTTCTGCACGCCTCGCGGAATAAATATGCTCTCGTCTCTGGAGGATGTTGAACCCTTCCGGGCCCCAAATCGTTCCGTTTCCTTTCATCGGTGGCGAAACTAATATTGAATCTTTTGAGTTTATTTATACAAGTGAGAGAGCACACAATGTGTTCGCTATTAACAAGCGCAACTAAATAGTTGATATTTATTTAAGTTATTAATTATTTATTTTAATTTAATTTATTAATTTAATTAGTTTTAATTTCATTAAAATCCACATCTGAAGTCACGCTGATTAACGCTAAATCTACCACTGCCGGTCAAATGATCAGTTTTATATTTTTGCAATTATTGAAATAATGAAGTAGCTCACAAATTCCTAAAAATCTAAATAAATAGAGTCTTGTCATTTTTGTAAGCTGAAACATTTTAATCGCTTTTAGTGCTCGGTAGGTTTAGTGTTAATGTGAATACTCAATAAAATTTTCAGAGGATAAGTTAAGTATATTTACCACGCTTATATTTTTAAGTTCAATAGAGATTTTTATTTGGATTACAGATTTTCTTCTGTCAGATCAGCTAAGAAACGCTAGACGTAATAAATATCAGTTTGCGACATTGTATACGGAGGGGAAACGGGATATTGTTAACAAATTGTGACTGCAGAATCTCTGAAGCTTTAGTTTTCCTAAGGGGTTGACGTTTCTTGAGAACACAAGAGGTTAAACTGTAGTATTGACGCCCAACAAGGATCGATACAGGTCTGTTCCTGGTCCATTGACATTTGATACTCTAAAGCTGCATCGACCGGTGCCGAATACTACTTCATAACTTTATGGCGATGTCTCCGTGGCTGGAAGACAAAGCAACGGGAGTCACGTTCTCCAGAAACTCGAGTCTCGAGGAAGAAAATTGAAAACAATTGAAGAAACTCTCCTTTAGATACGAGTGTGCGAGAATTGTTAAACTAAAACGAACCAGAGAACGTCCCTTGCAGTCTCATGCTAATTTTATCCTGGCATACTCATGAATAGACGGCGGATTTTATGCATTTATGGTAAAAATGAGTAGGTACATTTTAGAACAATAAAACCATTAAAAGAATTGACAAATACTATTCGCTCCAGCTTGATGTAATTCAGGTAGAAAATTTTTATTTTGCATAAAGAAGAAGTCTACTCATGAGTAAATGTATCAGTCCATTTTATACAATACAAAATTAATCATGAATTAATGCTTGAAGATCTAACAATATTTCACTGATACATCGAGTTGAGAACATTATTTATCATAAAGCAAAATAACAAACAAATCGTCAGAATAAGATCGATTTATTAATAGCTTTTACACAATTTACAATTGTCTCAAACATTTTTTTCTACTGGAATTGACGTGTTAGCAATAGTAAGTAGAAAAGGTGAGCCATGCGCAGACCCAGTAGTCGAATGAACTTATGAGGAGCACAGAATGGAAAGGAGTTTGTTGGTTTGAAAAGACTGGGATCTAATTACCGTCATCGGCAAGTAATTTTAAACAATATACTTGGCCGGAACACGACAGAGGAACACGTGTACAAGGTGGCATTAATTGGAATGCAGCTCCCAGGACTCTAATTGCGTCCGCGGAGTCTTCCTGATGTTTCTGTTTGCCTGGGGCAACCGGTTCCACCGAAACACAGCTGGCTTATCGTCACTCGCTCCTGGCGACTGGACATCTCGTGGGTGCGGTAATTGGTTCGTGGTAAATTATTTTAATTGGGTGGCGAACAAGAAATTGATTTCGAGTGGAACTTGACGGGGGGAGGTATGGAGATATGCATGTTCTTGGAACCTCACACGAATAATCCACGACAAACTTTATGGATGGACGACGCGTTAAAATAATTTTGCACCCAAAGGAGATTGAAGAAATTGAGAAATAGAGAACTTTAAAAATATAGAATTATGAGAACCGTTCAGACGATTTTATACCCTGGTAAAGTTAAAACCATGAAGAAGGAATTTGCCAGTTTAATAATTTGTGTTAGCGACCGTGTCCCGCCAATAATTAGGACAAAGCTCTCCCCTTTAGACTAAAAGCGTAATACGACGGGAACGTTGCAGGGTACTTAAAGCGCTCATTATCTCGAAAATTAGTTCCTCCGACGGGAGAAGTAATTTGCGAGCTTTTTCGTCGATTCATTTCGCCGTGGGAGATTGTTGTTGTTCCGGGTGGGGAGGGGGGAGGGGTGGCCATTAGAGTCGCACGACGTTCCGCATCGTTCTCGGCCAATAACACCGGGCAGTCATTTTTCACGGTGAATATTATGTCCTGGGACCGATAGCAGCCGTTCGAATGTAGTCTGGAGAGCTCGAATGGTTGGTTCTCCCTCGACTGGTTCCCGGGCAACGTTCCAAAACCTCTGAATGACGCCCACTCAAAGAACTTACGCAACAACGCGCGCCGATGCAGCAGAAAAACACGTTCATTCACCATTCAACCCGACGAGCCGTTGCACCGTCTCGTTCAAGACACACGCTGCCTCGTTGCTTTTTCTTCGAGACCTCGAACATCCTACACCATCGATAGTATCGATACCTGGTGCCAAACGTCTCCGTCGAAACCACCACTTAATTTACGCACCATTTTTCTTCTTCGGGCCAATCGTTCTTCTTTTAAAGGACAAACGTGTTCGTAGATACTACAATCTGATATCGCACTACTTATCGACTCCTTCTAGTTTTTTAATGTTAAATACTTTAGGATTGTTTCTATTTGATCTCATTCTTTTTATTTTAGATCATTTTAAGCACCTCCAGATTCCTCTTTTAACACATTACCGACCGGTGATTATAGCATAATTTTAAGAAATCTATGGAACATGGCTAAACACTTTTTAATGGAACCTTTAATGGAAACAGCAATTTTCATTGAGAACTAACAAGTCACATACAATATCGTCATCTAATAGTTTCATTTAAGATTGCAATGTAAAAGAAAATTTCTATGCTTTCTTTTGGCACAACACAATGATTGAAAATCCCATTAATAGGCTTCCGGTAGGTAAAGTGTTAACACAAAACCTATCGAGCCTTAAAAGTAACTCGTACATGTTCCCTTATAATAATGTCAAGATTGATTTTATTTAGACTTTGTGCAGCTCTTATTGTAATATCGCTGCTCCGGAAGTATAATGACACAACTGCAAAAATTGAAGATTCGGTTTAATTCTTCTATGAGAAGATTTATGAGAGTAGTTTATAGACATTGTGGGTTATTATTGTAACTTTTAAGTTATTTCAATTTATAAAATAATAAATACCAGCCTCGATTTACATTATGTCGATTTACAAACATCTAGTAAATGCAGTTTTGAGCCCGCCAATACAATAAAGTATTTTTATCATATCAATAATCGTGAAATAAAAAATCTGGAACCGGTCCTTTCGACCGGTGATGGCAGATTTAGTGTTAAAAGAATTGTCATCTTCCTATCACGATCCCAGTAATTGTGAATTAAAAATTCATGAAAATATAGTATATAAATAAAGTGAACCCAGTACATTGTTGTCCAAGGAAGCCGTAGCTTGCAGTACGTGTCCTGCAATCTTGAAATTGGCGTATAGCGCTGCACAGGTTGGTTGCCACAGGATTGCCATAATTGTTCGAAGCTGGGCAAGAGGGTCGACAGGTTATAAGCCGAAGAACCTGTCGTCTGGAACGAACCCGGCCGTAGGAGGTCCTCGTTAGAAGTGTTCGAGGGATGCAGTCCCTCCGCATTCTCGCTCTCTCTTGGTTTGGGTCCTGGCAGCTTTACATATTCATGCCGGTCCAGATCTCGCTCGATGCATCGCGAAACGTTGCAGTCTGTTACCAGCGGACGTTCATAAGCTTAACCCCCCCGGCCGCAACCATAAAAGATGTTCCGTATCGCCCCGGGCTCGATGGCTATCAAAGCCTAAACTCGATCCCCCGAAGTTTCAATAGCGGCCGACTCTATCTCGAAGTTAGAACGGTGGCGGGCCTGCGATAACACGAGCTTACAGCACTCGTGGAATTTGTTTGGTTCTGTGTAGACGCTGTCACTGGCTGTCAACGTTGTCTATTTTATTAATCGCAGAAATAATTTAATACGGACGAATAATCCCGTCTCGCATTTTTCGTGGCACTGAAAATGTGAAGCGAATCTAATTGCCATGAATTTACGCGATGTATCTAGATCACCATAATTCTCAGGATAAAGTGGATTCTAATGAGGTGATCCTTTCTGTTGCAGGTCGTCGGTGCTTCTTATACTAATCATAGGACTCTCCGTTCGCGACACCTTCGCAAGACACGTGAGTATAAACCCTACATCGTTTCCTCGCCGAGGTCGAATGTACATATATTTTCTCGGTGGTGTGGCGATGCTGACGATAATGTTGAAACAAGGGCTGCATATCGGAACACCTTCGGCTGCATTCCTTTCGGCTTTGCTGTACCGTCTCGACACGTTGGCTGGCTTGAGTTTCAAAGGGTTCGAGGCGACACACCGATCGAACTATCTCTCAGAGCCGGGTTTTTGCAATGTTTATGAGAATATACAGCGGGGTGAATTTATGCAGATACCGTGGTGGAACGAGCCTCGCCCATTAGCAGCTAATTCTTGGTTAAAAACCGTGGGTGATCTCCGGCGTGCTCGACGATTAAGGTCCCTAAATGTCACCGCGAGAGGAACAAATGGTAGATTATTAGCCGGAGAAATTAATATACATCGAGAACTAATCCTTGCGAAGTGCCGCGACACCACCGGTTTATCTCGATCTTCCTTTCTCGACCCACCTGCCCGGTCCAATTAGCATAAACAATTTTCCGAGTGCTTCTCATTATCATAATTTCATCGTCATTGTCTCCTGTCTCTTGATAGAAATAAATGGTACAGAGTATTTTCTAAAATTGCTCGAGCAAAATTTTAGCGGAAGATTCCTTAATCTGATCCGTATAGAACCGAGGATTATCGTAAATCGTTATTCCGACTATAAATAAAGTCCTAATCAATATCAGAATCGCATTAAATCGAAAACAAACGGTTCCGGATGAAAAAGCAACGACCGCGAGCCTGGGAACTGAACAGGGGATGTGCAGAAGGCTGAAAACAAAAAGAAAGGAACGAAATGAAAGCCGCACCGATCGCGTCGACTCATTGTCGCGCGAATTCACGTACGAAACGAAATGAAAGCCGCCTTGTTTCGCTGTGGAGAAAGAGAAAGAGAGAGAATTTCGCGGGTGTGTCCTGGTGAAACGAGAAAATAGAAGACCGTGAAGAGTGTGGGACAAGGGACGGTCCACGGTAATCTCGTTGCATGCTCACGCCTGCTGGTCTCGTCGTTCCTTTCGCTGTTTTGTGTGTTCCTCCACCTTGCATCCGTCTTACGCGAGAAATAACTTTGCAAGAAATAACATGAGATCGCGTTACCACCCTTTGTGAACTATTTCGTGCAGAATTACATTCATTCAATTCTGTACTCTCACAACGAGTCGCAACTCGGTCCTATAATCTTCAATAGATTTCTCGAAATAAAGAACCAACTTACTTTTACACGTTCAGGTAAAAACATTTATCATAAAAATTACAAGATTGATTTGATTTATACTTTGTGCGGCTCCTGTTGCAACGCGTGCTCCACCAAAGATATCTATACAATCATTTTTTGTGAAATTATCTTTATTATTTCAATAATCGTGGAATGTGGAACCGGTCATTCTGACCGGTGGTGTGGAAGGTTTAGCGTTAATCTCCGAATATCCATCGCGTTGCATCATCACCGTACTTATTCGGATCGGACGAAACGAGGACAGAGCTCCTTAACCAGTTCGCGGCGAAAAATTGTGTCAATTAAGCTATTCCTAAAAATAATCGACTCGCTGTCATGCGATCGTCGAACGGAATTCGGCGTTCCGTGAGATTGCGTGGCGAAGAGTTAATGAAATGCTTCGGGGAAGTGGATCTGTAGGTTTGTCCGAGGGGGTCAGCCGATGAACCGTGAACACCGGCCACGCCTTTCCCTTAATAATTATTGTCGTGTTCGAGTCAGCGTCCCGGCTGTCTGGCCGCAAAACGGTGACGAACACGCTGCGCCGCGCGAACCCGTGCAAATTGCGAGCGAGACGATTTCGAGATCGACGATAACACCGCTCGCCGAAGAGAGGAATGCGACTGACACACGCCGGTGAATTATCGTGCACTTCATCGTGCACTTCGTTCCTCTGACTGGCCGGTTCAAGTTGTCACGACACACTTGCCACGATTGTTCGCCGCGCCGCCTTTCGCAGCACCGCGCCGGGCCTCTTTCGGTGACTTTTCGCGCGGAATACGAAGAAACGAATGATAGATGTCTAGGTTGACAGCCGGCCGTGCCATCCCGGCTGCTTTCACATCAACACTTCGTGTGAATGGCTAAGGAGATTGGCTTTTTCCCCGGCGCCGCGCCGCGCCGTGCCGCGAGGAACAGCTCTCGCGGTGAATGCACTCCGCGTTTTTAGCGGTGCCGGGAACCTTAGAAATGGTTACACGACGATTCTCTGATGTTTTACTTGCTTTTCGTGCACCGGCCGATTTGACAGGCTTTGTTCGAGGGCTTGCGGTCCGACCGCTTGCTGTGGTGCACCTACGACTTCAGAAAATCTCAACTTTACTTGCTAATTAACATTCATTCTTGAAAACTATGGGGATTAGTTAGCTTTGAAATAGTAACCCTTAGCACACGCCTCAAAGTCGCCACTAAAAATTGCTATGACATTATACAAACTATTCTTCACATTATTAACACTGGATCTGCTGAGCACTAAAGGCGATTAAAATGTTCTTGGATAAAGAAATTTATCGAATCAGTTTCCATGTAGGTTTACTGTTCACCCTCCGCGGTAAATTTTATTAATTTCATCGATACAGAAGTGGTGACTAGAAAAGGGAAGAGTTCTTAAGCAAATCAGATCTATCACCCTCGGCCCATAAGCCATCGAAAGTTTGTTCGGATCCATGGTCGTAAACTTTCCTGCGGAGCCCCCGGTAATTGAACTTCGATCCCCTTTCCATTAATTAACGAAGAATCGCTATTGGAATTCTAATCGCGACAGTCGTCGACAGGTTTTAAATCGAAATAACAAAAGATCCGAATCGATCCCGCGCGACTCCTCCCTCGTCAGTTTCTCGAACTCATCCATTACTCGCGAACACGCATTCTCTTTCTACCGCGGCTGCAGCAGAATGCATTCGGACTGCAGCAACGCGATGGTTTTTGTTACGCTCGCTATTCTCGGCCACCGGTACCTATAACACGAATTCACGGCGAACATGATTAACGATCAACATTTTGTCGGCCGGGGAAGTTATCGTATCGCCGAGATACTGCCACTAAAAACTGCTCGCGGTTATCTGACCGCTAATGCTGCGATTATTGGACCACCGGTTTCATTGAATCGAGACACAAGTGGTCGAACGTTCCCGCAGAGAATGGATACGTTTCGCGATTAAATCGGTTTCATCGTGTTCCACGCGCGGACGTCAAACTCTCCACACAAAGAACACTCGTGTGTGACTTGCTGCGTTCATGTTATAACAATATTTTCTTGGAACGAATTGTTTCAGAAAATTATTTTGCAAGAAATTCTTTAGGAAAATGGTACGGAAAAGTTGTTCTCACTTCAACACAGAAACATTGGCGTGCGATCGTTAATAGAATCGGAGATGTTACGGGTTTTTGAAAGTGAATTTTTGCTCAGCGTAACTTTAGCCGCGGTTTAAGCGAAGGATCATCGGGGATCGAAGCTCGAGCCGTGGATCCTGACAGCAAGGATCCAAGGGGGAGGATCGGGCTTCCCGTTCCTCTTTCCATGATCGATCCAGGAGTCGATTAGCCGTGGCATTGGCTCCGGCGCGTTGCATGTCTGCCGTAGTGAGATATGAAACGTAACCTGTTAACAGTGAAACATAATCCAATATCCTGGGGGCAACGATCCGCAGGAGATGCTTTCTGCGCCCGATCGAATAACTCTGCCTCGAGCTGCCGCGCCGCGCCGCTTCCCCAGCCTCAGATTAACATAATCTCGATGACAGTGAATTAAACTGGTCGATCGTGTACCACCTACCTGTCGGACTCGTTCGTTCGCGCGTCGATAGAACGGGTGCCGCGCCGGTGCTAATCGCGTCAGAAACCTCTCCTTGCGACCGTGATTCATAAGTGGACACTAGGGTGGAACTTGTGCTCGACTCTTTGAATTTACTTTACGGCAACTCCGGGGTTGTTCCGAATTATTCGAAAAAATCTGTGCAAAAATCTGTTAAAATAACTAATTTAACCCTTCACTGAAGGTCAGCTTTGTGTTTCATTTAAGGGAAAAATATTTTGAAAAATTAAAACAACATTTTGTAGTGAGAAACACATTCTTAGTTTACTATATACCAGATTTGTTAACTGTATCAGATATGATACACTATGCAGCGAAGGGTTAATGCTCTCATAAAATGGTTTTCCTCGAATATCTTCTAAACCATTTACCGCGGATGCCGAATTTTCAATTTTCGAGTGTTTTCAATTTTTGAAAGTGTTGAAAGCTTTTGACAAGATCACAGCGCCGACTGCGAGAAGGCAGTCAGGGCAACAGAGGGTGAAGAAACGATCTGAAGACAGTTGGAGCGGGTTGAAAGGTTCCCGATCGACGCTCAATTTCCGACAGTTTCGAGGATCATTAGCATTTGGCCGGTGTCTCATCTCGAACAAGGAGAAACGGCAGACGACGAGGAGCCAGGGGCTCGCGAGATTGGCGCGAGCATTTCCAAGATTTCTTCGCCTCGCTAACGGCCACTTAACTCAGATTAGCCACGCAGACTGGTAGGAGGATCGTTGATGATGGTAAAAAGCCGCAATAAGTCAGAACTCTCCCCCGTCCTCCTCTTTTTCCCCGTGAACCCTCGACCCTTTCGCTTCTTCAGCCCGCGTCTGGCCTGATAATCTCATTGCCGATGCCGAGATATCTCCGGTCCTGAGGCCGTGCCGCGAAGAAGCGACGAAAATTCTTGCCGGATTTATAAACCTAATTTCCCGGCGTGGCTGCGCGCGGCGTCGTGTTCGTCCAAGAGTGGAATATCGCCTCGGAACCGTGACAGTCCCGTGACAGACGCGGAACCGATACGATTTCGGAATTGGAAACGGCAGGCGGCTGTTTTATACCGATCCGTAGGTGTCCCGGGGCTGTCACCTGTGCTCCAAAAGGAATATTCTCTCGCCGGCTGTCGTAACCGGGGATTGTTGCGGAAATAAAACCAGCCCTCTTTCCCAACGACTCGTCTGGAAATAATTATGTCGATTTTTCTGCCGACTCCGTTTTTATTAGCCGCAAAGAAACCGAATAGAGATTCCATGGCTTTGATGCCCACGAAATGTTCGGTCTTTCTCGTCTACAATACTTTTCAAGAATGATTTATTGTCGTTCGAAATATATCAACGAAAATGTAAATGTTATTTTCTTGTTCCATTGTAAACAGACAAAATTTTAAGTTGCTAACCCCTCATTTAAGGGTACTATGAGGGCAAACACTAGGGATGGGATCAAGTACCTCGCAAACAGGTTCGAACTTTGATTGATTGAATTCGAACTCTCTATAAGTATTTCGAAAAACAGAAATAGTATTTCTAAGTATACTCGAACCTATGCAAACAGTTTCGAACCTTTTACAATTACTTTGGTAAATGGAAATAATACTTGCAAGTACATTCGAATCTTGGTCGAACACATTCGAAACTTTTGTGAATATCGTACCGGAAATTCTCTGATTTTTCTAATCATTATTTTCTTACCTTTAAAATCAATTATGGTGTCCTCTAATGCATAATTTAATTCAGCACGCATAACTATAATTTCATAATCTATCGGAAATATTATTCTTAAATAGTTACGAATTTAATAAAGAAAGTGCTTAAAACCTAATATGCAGTTCTGATTTCCAAGATTCGAGTACTACTTGTGAAAGATTCGATTCCTTTCAACATCGAAGTACTTATAAGTATCTTTTCGAAACTTGTAAGTACTCATCCCGAGGTTCGATATCAGTTTTTCAAATATAATCATTGAAACATTATTGCTTTTAAGTAGTAATCGAAACCCATGAATTGGAACTTGGTTATTGAAATTGACTCGGATTCGTGAGTACATATGTATTGAACTTGATCCCATCTCTAGTAAACACTCTCAACTTCATCATTTTTTTTCTCGATTATTTCTCGACAGAATTCTGAGCAAATTATTACGGGAAGAAAACAAATGTCTAATCGCTTTGAAACGGCAGCACTTCAAACATGAGAGTTGTCTATCAATAAGCGGGAAACTGTCTCGCGGGTGTTGTAGACACACGGCTAATCTTATCGGCAACATGTGCCAGCAAAGGTGCGGACGTTGCACTGCCCCCGGCGCGTAACCGTTTCGTATTAGCATAAATTAGTCGCGGCGGCTAGTCGGCCGTCGTAAACCTAACCAATTGTAAAGTCCCTCGGCTTTGATGTCGGGGATGGCTCGAACAGCTCGTGGTCTCTAATGGAGCCCGGCTTGAATACCAACCGGCACGTTGCCGAGGTTAAACGCATTCTTTCACATAATTCGCGTAATTGTGCCGCACAGCATTCACGCGCGCGCCCTAAATGCACATTCAGAGTCAACCCGCCCCCACGATTTTCGGGAAATTGGACGGAGGGAACAATTAATAGAGGCGCGAACGGTGCCAAAAATTCTTCTCCGTCTTAATTAAAACGTCACGCGGCAAAAACCACCCTATTAATCCCACGGTTGGCCGCAGTTTTATTCCGGCTTTTTAGGCTGGGAAGAAACTGTTTCTGAAGGCTCTCCGTTTACTGACCAATTTACGAGATTGATTGTTTGGTTAGTCGATCTTGTGCCTGGACGGCAGGAGTATAAATCCGCCACTGAAAATAATGAGATGCAGACGCACATGTGGATCTAACGCGCATGAATGAACTCGGCACAGAACCCTAACCGATTTTTCTCGGTTCGGTCCACGCGATCCGTGAAGCTGAGGCTGCCTCACGCGAGGCTGTCTTAGAAAAACAGGGAAACGCGATTCTAACATGAACGGGTCTTACCTAGCATCGCTCCGGAGAGTTTTAATCTGTCGTTTCCCGGGCGGGCCTCTCTCCGAGGGCTGTTTTGCGGGAACCGAGTCTTGTCTCGAGGTTTTATAGTCACCCACGTCGGCGGACGTGCCATTATTATCGTCGTATATTCTCACAATACGGTCCACGCGACACCGCAGATGCTCCGGGTGGAAAGAAAAGCCCGCTGGCTCGCGCGTCGCACGGAAACGCGAGTATCCCAGGCTCCCATCTGTTCTCTGCTCAACTCTCTCTGTCTCTTTCTCTCTTTCTCTCTTTATTTCTTCCTCCTCTTTCTCTTCCCCGTTTGCATACGCCGGAGAAAACTGCACGGGTACAGCTGTAACCGAGTCGAAACTTATTTACAGCCTGGAGACTCTGCTATTTTTTTTGGCAGTCCCTGCAGTGGGGTTCCCCGCAGAAAACCGTAAGAAAAGCTTCTTCCTTCTTGCCCCCTTCGAAGCGACGCACCGTGACAGATGAGACTGCGTTTCTATGAAATTGAATGCGCGCGACACACGCGAACCCCGCTTCCGAGGAATACTGCGGCGCGATACAAGTCGGTTCGTAAAAACCAGTTTTGTTAGTTTTATTTTTCTTCTGTATTGAATTGCTGCAATCCATTTTTTAATAATGTTCGTAAAAAAACCAGATCAATACTGTGTGCATAAGACCGCACGACCGAAGTGAAAACTCTTTCAGGTGATTGCACACCTGCCTGTTTCTCGCTCGCTTGGCTAAATAAGCGTTTCACCTCGGAGCGTGACGGATCAGACTCATTCACTGTTCAGCAATTGTGTACGCGGTGCGCCTAAGGAAGTTTTCACTTCAACGATCACATATTTGGTGGATCATGTACGAAATCTTTCTCTGACTGGATGTTACGAGGGGTTAAGCGAAAAAAGAAATTCTTCGAGCCATTCCACGAAGTCGTACACGTGGTGACAAGTCACTCCACGCAGAAGAGCAATGAGTCATTCAGCAAGTTGCCGTCGGTTCATCTCGCTTTCGGAGCTGTAAAGGGATCATCCGAAAAAGAAATTAGGTCTCCGACGAATTCTCACAGCAATACAGAGTCTCGCGATCGCGACCGGCCCGCGATAAATCAAGTAATTAAACGGCGCGTCTTAAGCGGTGACTAACCGTCGGCGTGTAAACCATAAACCAAGGCAGCTGTGCAACACGGTTTACATCATCGTGCGTTACACGCGCATCACACGATCGACGCTGTTCTGCGACAAGGATTATACTTATGAAACGCGTTTCCGTGTATGTAGGTGGAACGAACGGTTGGAATTTCATCGACCGAGTTTTCGCGTTAATTAGTGAATCACCGGACCCGGTTTAACCCAATTCTGCTCGCAGTCAATGGTTTTGGAGATCTTCGCGAATGATCTAGAAACGATCTAGGCGGCTCTTGTACACGTGTAGACATTTCATTTTCATTCACCGTCGAGTTGATTGCACAAGGGATAATTAGGCAGCTCGTCCCGGAAAATCTGGCAAAGGGAACAATGTTACAACAGGGAAGTGAATTATTTATTTAGCGACCGGGACACAGGCGTGAAGCGTCACGACGCGCGACGGAATTAATGAGAGTTGATTTACTTGATTGAAGCAGCAGGAGTGGTAGACTTTAAAAGGATCCTGCTGTCAAGCTCGAAGATACATAGCACGCAACGAGATTTACTCAAAGACGGCTGGTGCATTAAGTAACTCACCGAGGAATCTCGTTTCAAGATCCCATCAAAGTTGGAACGCAAGAGACATGATTTAATACGTCTCGCGAGCCGACGCTGTAACTTGTTAATCTGATGAGTTACGCGAGGCATAATCAATAAGAACGCCATAAATCTTTCTTCGCTAAATGCCCGTGAAGATGCCACGAAAAAAAACACCCACCTGGCGTAGTCCATTTCTCATTTATCGCCTTTTACTGCTAGAACGCTTAACGTTACCGATTATGGTAATAATCGCTTCACCGAGGATCGTCGAGTATAGTTCAATTCATTTTTGTTGCAGCTAATGGAATCGGTTTCCTGTCAATCATGTTTCTCCGTGATCTTAAGACATAGAACCTGAATTTCGCATAAAGATTCGCAGATTAGTGATTACTTCCCTGATTGTTTCCTCGATAAGTTATTGTGAACGGAGGGTTCATCCCCGAGAATTTAATAAACCCCGGTGAAAAACGAAACAGGTCCCGGATCCTCATTTATCACGGCTGTTTATCGGCTATACACATTGATCCGCGAAACTCTCGGAATTGTCCGGGTTCCCGGTTAACTTAACCCTTCGCGGAACAAGTTTCGAGAGCCGGCTGCCGACAACTTCACCAACTCCCTTCAAAGACCAATAATCTGGGCCAAGTGGATACTCGTGGCAAGTTCTGTGACAATGCCGAAGCGCTCCCCCGTATCCGCCGATTGCAGTTTAAACCGAAAACATTTTCGATCTTCCAATTCCGAGCGATTTCGGTTTGGTCGGCGTGGAAACGATAGCGATCAACCGGCTAGAACAGGCTCGGCAAAACCGTATCGGCAATTGGGTGGGGAAGCCTCGATGGTGGAAAGAGTGTGCCGGATAATTTTATTTGGAAACCAACCCCTCTTGCACTTTACAACCGACCGCTGCGAACTGCTTTGGAGCCCGGCCAAAAGGTACCATTCAAATGTTGCATAGATTCCGCCTTTAGAATGGGAGCGAATTTTCCTTGGATCGTGGAATCGTCGCTCCATTTCGGGTATTAATATCTCGATCTTTCCTTCTCCGGTAATCTAGGGGGATTATGCTCCTTTGGTTCACCGAGAAGTTTTCGTCGTGGAAAATGCGTTTTTAATGGACACGTGGGGATTTCGATGGGAGTTAGGGTGTGGGATTTGCAGATGCGAGAATGAGGATTCTGGGATTTATGGACGCAAGATGGGGACTCCCAGAATCCATAGAGCCAAGCTAGAGGATCCAGAATTTCACCATGTGAGACAACGAGATTCCCTTCTAAAGTACGATTTTCAATCAACGACCGAAAGTATTAATTAAAATATTCTGTGGAACGTTTAATCTACGATGCAACCATAAGCTTGAAAATATCCTCTCCCCAGGCGATAAGGTAATTCACGTTTTCACCCCCTCGTCTCGACCGCAGTTCATCACTGCTAAAAGCCTGTACCTTATCGAGCTTCTCTGATAAGGGGATCACGCCTACGCTCTTCCGAACGAAGATCACCCACGGTACCCTTTACAGACTACCTCTAGGTAGGCTGTAGATAAACAAGAGACCACTTACCGTGAAATCTTTCGCGTTCCCACGGCAGATATTCTTCCTGTAGCATCTAGTTTCATCGAGACTGTTGATGGCAGACTTGTTATGAATCGTTCCTTTTGCTTTTCTGTTCGCAGCATCATATAAAATTAAGGCACGAGAGACACCGGCGACAACATGGCGAAAGCTACCTGCACAGTAGCTCCGTTCTAGACACGGATGAACCAGAAAGAGGAACCTGGGGACCTTGGTCGTCACCCAGCTCATGCTCCAGATCCTGTGGAGGCGGTGTCTCGCATCAGACTAGACAGTGTCTCGACGTAGAGTGAGTTCATTATCAAATCCACTATATTCTACCCTCGAGAAGCCTTTTAACGATTCATCAGATTATCCTGCAGCTCGCGTTGCCGTAGGGGATGTTGATTAATGGAAACTAATCAGGACACTGGGAAATCCTCTTCGGCTTAAAATTTTCCAGAGAGTATTTAGGATTCTTCCTTGTTTGCTCTTCGTAAAATTAATTTGTAAAAATGTGTAAATGATATCTCAAAGAGGATATCTAACTGATACGGTCCTAGAGAATGTCTGTAGTTTGTACAGTTAGTGATTCGGTGAATTTGATGGTTTGAAATTGTTTGCAACTGTTGTGAAATTGTTAATTTAATCACGAGTGTTTTCGGACGTTGGCAGACAGGTGTCGTGTTAATATTAATTACAAAAAGAACGAAGAGAGAGAGAGAGGTGGTGGCTGGTAATAAGAAATTTGAAATTCCACCAACGTACTAAACGCTCCGAGGCCCGGCTAATGGAAAATTAATTTTTTACCCCGTCATTTCCTGCGGAGATGGGTTTCCTTAAATTCAATTCTCGTCCGGGTGAAGTTTCTACGCTTCGGGGCCTCCTCACCAGAATTTTTGACGCACCAAAACTTCCGGCGAGATCGCGGTAAATCCTTCTTATCTCCTGGCTGAGGTCAAGATTGAGCTTGACTACCCATTGCGCTTTCTGTCGTGGATCCTTATCTCGCTGAATTTTCGCGTGATTCGATCATTAGTCTCGCGGGATTGTTCAATCCCCAAATCTGCCACGGGGAACTTTCATTTATTTGATTCATTGTACATGAACTCAATAAGATTTTAATTTTCTCTTGTACATATTACGTATAAAATGTACTTTGCACTTCGCTAAAAATGTACACATAATGTGCAATATCGATCCATAATCGAAGAGCTCCTTTCACAAGTAAAAGTCAGGAAAAGGAAAATCGCAGGATCGAACGTGAAAATCAGATTCCGTGAAACCGAGAGTGAACCTGTTGGTAATAACACGTTCAAGAGATTCTAGAAAGCGGGCTAATCGCTATGGTAGGGCATTTAATGCAGGGAATAATTTCGTGTTATCGGATAGATCGTGTCATAGGTCAGACACGCTCCATCGCATAGGATGCTGTGGTCGATCGTGCCGAGTTTATAGCTCTTTTCAATTTACGATATCCAGGCGCAGCATCAGCGAGTGGCTTATCGAAATTAATTCCCCGAGTGCGCCATTAGATTAATATCTTGACATAACGATGGCTAACCCGACGCTAATGCGACAGGTGTAGTTTGCAGTTTTTGGAATATTGAATCCATGAATTATCACCGCCAAACAGAGTTGGGCATTAATCGATTAAAATTTTAATCAAGATTCATTGATTAATGTGTACGATTAAAAAAGGTAATCATTGAAAAATCGACGATTGACTCAACCGATTGATGAAGTTAATCGTCAATCGTTGATTAAAAAGAAATCATCGAAAAAAAACATAAAAGCACGCAAACAGAGTTTGTATTTTAGACCAAACGACAATACACCTAAACTCAGAAATTTCAGCAGTTAATCATTAATCAATTATCCGATTTACGATTACAATTGTATCGGAATGTAATCGTTAATCGCAATTAACGACTAAACTAGGAGATTAATTGTAAATTGCGTTTATAACGATTGAAGTAAAAATTTATTCGTGAATAGTTGATTAAATTTTTGCCCAACTCTGCCGCCAAATGACTCTCAGATGAAAAATACTTTTTGAAAATATGCTGTCTGCCAGGAACATTTTACTCTGATTAACCACTATTTGTATTTTTCATATAATATTCGTTCGTAAATGTTGGACATTCAAGCTAATTATAATATTTTGCACAGCATGTATTGTAGCTGTAATTTACTTTATGGTCGAACACAATCGCATTATAAAATCCATAGAGACAGTTAAAAATGAGGTCTGATAACAATGAAATAACGCATACATGATACCAGTTGTAAAAATGTTAACTTCATTCTTTTTTCATTAATTTTCTGAATAAAAGATTCAGCATTCAAAATGTGGGAATGAATGCTAAAAGTCCGACATTTTTATGCTCTGTACACAGGTCTAAAGTCACCATTACCCTCTCTTCTTGTGTAAAGTATTACCATCGTGGTAATAAAATAACTTTTCCGATCTGCCACACGTCACGCGCGAAGAATAAATTAATTTGGGAACGAGTGGTCGACATGAACGTGAAAAAAATAAAATGTGTGGGTGTTTGTCCGTGTTTTAAGAGCGGATTACAGCGATCCGTTACATTCCCAGCGATAGATATCCGCATGAAAATTTCAGCGGGACGTGCGCGATCCTGGCAAACGTAATTTCTCCGAAAGCGCCGCGAATTATTGAGAAGTGGATCCACGCTTTTTCCCCTGGATTTTTCGTTCGCCACGTGGGAGGAGACATGGTTCACGGCGACGAAAAAACTCGTCGCTCCACTTTTCCTTCGAGTTTTCATCGGAAGAAGCTCGTTAACGAGGAAACGGTGGCCGGATGCGCGATTTAACGGAGTGTGAATTCCTGATTAGAGATACCGACCGCGTTTCGATGCAAAATCGACGGGATGGCGTCGTAATCGAGATTAGAATCGAACTGCGAACGCGATTTCGTGAAACAGAGAACGCTTCGGTTCTTCCACGCCGATGAAAATGTCCTGGAAAAAGGAAACGTGTTGGAAAAGCCAGAAATAAGCTTGACACTTTATTTAAGACTGATTTGTTCCTCAGCTAAAAATTACAATCATTTTCTGTTTAGGGAAACTATAAAGTAAATAACTTTCTTCTAATCGCTTAAAGTATGACGTCATAAATCAATTTTATTCCATCATATCAATTAGCCTGAGGATTTTATGCATTTATGAAAAAAGTTAATCGATGTGATTAAGAGCATTTGGAAAAATCAGTTGTTGGATAATATTTGTCATTTTATCGTGGACGTTTTATTTAATGGTCTTTTTAAGCAACCAGTAGAAAATGGCATGACTGTTCCCGAACCTCTCGCAGCGATCTCGTTGAAATATTATTATTCTGCAGGAGGTACCGTACCCTCGGATGCTGTAGGACTTTGTTTCTTATTGTTCCTCTGACCTTACAACGCTTTGGAGGAACCCAGTTCAGTCGTTATAAAAACGTCTTATTGTTGCAGCGACAATGGCTACAACAAGTGCACGGGAGCAACCAGGCGATTCTTCTCCTGCAACGTCCAGGTGAGTATTGTTTACGACATCTGAGACGGTAATAAACGTTATTATAATGAAGCGGAAAAGGAACGATGGACCTTTGTTCATTCGGTTAATTTCTAAACGGTCTTATTGCCGCATAATATTAAAAATTTCGTATTATCAGGGATTTCATGAAACACATGAACAAGCGAATAATTTTATGCGCACGTATCGAATTACCATAACTTATTATAACGCACTGAATCAGGGAGATTGACCGTTCATTGATTCTATTAATTTCCAAACAATTTTATTGTTTCACTTCGTGGAAATCTTTGCATTATCTGGAACGGCGTGAATCAAACGTCTACTAGAATCTGATTAATCATTGCGTAACTGTGGGTGATTTATGCGATTTGCTTTAATAGATCGAACAGCTTGACAGTCTATCAAGGGACGTCGAGGCATCGGCGCATGACACGGGCTTCAATTATACTGATCTGCATGCGATCGCGAATCAATGAATCGAATCTGATAGTTCTATTACCTCTACTACCGTCTCGTGTATTAACATATTTAGAACTTATTCTTGTTGTGGAGTTGCACAATTGCAACTACAATATTACTTGTATAACATAATCGATAAATGATACACGATAGCAAATACAATATTTAAATTATTACATTATTAGTATCAAATTACAAATTTTTCTACAAGTTCACATTTTTGAAAAACAATTAGTAAAACCAGGAATTAAATTGGAACCTGTTGCTCTGATAAATGTGTCAACTATGTTCGCTATAATCCTGGATCCGCAACCATAATCGAAGAAAGCATTGCTCCCGGTTAAAGAGAAAAGGCATGTCGAACCGCTGACATGAATTTACGTTTCCTCGTCCCTAACCTTTAAATATATCGGTCAATTCGCCGAGCAACAGCAGCGGTTCGATGGTCTTTAATAAAATGATTTATATCATTATTTAATTCGGTTCGTTAAATGTCAGCCGCAGCCACGTTGAACCCTGAACCGTGAGAGCTCCAAGCGTGAGCATTGTTGTTCACGTGTGGCCCAGTGAACAACAGAGTCTCTCTTTCTCTCTCTCTCTCTCTCTCTCTCTCGTCTCTTTATCTGCTCTTCTTCTTTCTTTATCGTTTCGTTCGCCTCTCCATTTTAACGTGGATCGATCGAACACCGAGTCTTAACGCCCTGGTACTCGGCACACGTGCCAAGACCCGTCAAACTTTCATTTAAAACTACTTAATCAACGGGACGCTACGCTGTTAGGCTTGCTTCTTTTCTATCGGACTCAGGTGATCTTGACAAATTGTTCGGATGATCGATTAATCCGTTCGATTGCTTCGGTCGCTTCGACTGAAACGATCTTTCGATTCGTGCAAACGACGTTCTAAAATGAAGTATATTAACCCTAGCACTCCTATGGGATATACTATATACATGTTGAACTAAATTATGCATTAAAGGACAGCATAATTGATTTTCAAAATATAACAACAATGATTAGAAAAATCAGAGAATTTCTCGTACGATATTCATAAAAATTTCGAATCTCTTCGAACAAGATTCGAGTATACTTGCAAGTATTCCTTCCATTTACCAAAGTATTTGTACATAAAAGGTTCGAATCTACCTGGCATAGGGTTCGAGTATACTTAGGAGTTCTATTTCTATTCTTCGAAGTGCTTATAGAGAGTTCGAATTCAATCGATCAAAGTTCGAACCTGTTTGCGAGGTACTCTTGATCAAATCCCTACTTCCCAGCCTCTTAAATAATTTTTTCGAAAACCCGGCATGCTTTCGAGTAAAAAGCGCTTCGTCGAATGATCCTGGTATCACAGTTTTCAATTTTTTCGAGCATCGAATGACACGGAGCGGCAATTTCACTTCTCGTTTCTTTTTTCCTCTGACAGATGGACCACGATTATCGGTAATTTTCTTCTCGTTCTTCATCCGGACGGTGGTCCGGACTGCGTCGCGATAATTTAACATTTAACCGAAACGATTCACCGGAAGAATGATTCGATGGCGTCGACCACACGTCGATGATAATTTTATGGCCGCTACGTGACCCTGGGAAATACATTTTGACCGAGAGAGCGTTCTCGATCTTATATGAAGAAATAGCGAGGGTCTAGGAATTGACGATGGTTCCGGAAGAGCTTGCACGCCGATGCGACGTGTGGTCCAGGTCGAATGTTCGTGACTCGGGGAAATGAAATTAAAGCCGTGGGGTCAGAGGCTCGATTGATAGATGCTGGTCCTCGTGAGAGTTGATTGGACGCCGCCTTCGATTGCGGTTCGCCTGTATGAAATCATCGGGAACTGCGTGCATCGGAGAAATTAGGTTTTCATACCGCAAAGTGGCACGACACCCTCGCACATTCTGACAGGATACATGGGGGTTAATCGCGAATTACTTCTGGCACACACACGTACTCAGAAATTGGTCCAGGAGACTGGACTTGCACTGCACTCTATATATTTCTTCAAATAGAAGAGCCTCTTACAAACACGATTCTAAACGATTGTTTACAAAGGCTGCAGAAAAAGAAGGTCTCTCGAAATTGGACAATTACGTTCTGCACTAATCGTATTTTCGTAGCAGAAAACCCAGGCAACGATAACGATTGCCTCGTGTATCTAATGTTTCGAGTTTTAAAGGACTTCGTTGGTTTCTGAGACTTACGACTTCGATGACCGTAACTCTGTGTACAGGACGTCTAAAAAATGATCACACAGGCACAGAAAAATATTTTTCAATTCGTTCATTATTTCGCATTTCGTCTGGTCTGTTTAAATGATGTCTTTATAGGTGTGCAGATTTGGAAAACTGAAAAGTTAAAGACATTGCACAGTGATTTTTGAGAGTTTCAACGTTTGCCGGGCCATTTTTGTGGAATCCTCTTTTGAGCGAACCTGTACAGATCGGCGGGTTTACGACTGCCGGCTCGAGATCCCGCGGTTTTAACTTCGCCGATGTCCCGAAGGAGCAGGCCGCGAGTATCCTCGAGCCAGGATTTAGTGGACGTCCCGGGAGGCGATCTTTACAGCCGTTGTAAACTTTTAATCCCGCGTTGTATTTCAGCGAGGGTCAACGCGTCGATCAGCCGACAGGACAAGGAATATCATCGCGAGAGCCCTGTTAGGCTTATACGTGTATAGTACCTGGACACACACACGCGATTTTACGGCGTCCCGGTGACCTCGTAAACTCCATCCGCCTCGAACACAACGCCGGGCACAGTTCCAGGAACCGGTTGCTTGTCACCGACCATTTAACCCTTTGTTTCTCGCGATTATTAATTGACAATTCCGTTTTATATTCGGTTGGACGGTACGTTGGCCCGAACGTGTCACCGACAGAACGCGTCCGAAACAGCTCGTTCGGGAGAGCATGAATATAATTGACAAAAAATATTCACACAAAAAGCTCAACATCATTGTAATAACTGCGCTGGGCTGAACTTTCACTCAGGAGACCAAAAATTTTCGAATTTTCGGAATTTCTGATTCCTCGCATTACAAAATTCAAGTTTTATCATTTTTTCTCAGTGAAAGTTTAATCCCGCGGTGTATTATGTGGTATTTTCATAAAAATCGGCAATCTAATAACAACTTTGAAAATCCCTTCGAAAGACGAATGAAAATACATAAAGAGAAATGTTGGGATTTTCCTCGGGAGGCCAGGTAAATGGAAAGTACCACAATATCTAATAATATCAGGACCCGCTCTAGGGGCGAGCAACCCGAACATTTGTCTGGGGCGCCAAAATTTAGGGGTGCCATTTTGGCTGTAAGTGTGAGAAAAATATTGATGTGTTAAATACCCAATTAAGAGAAAATTTGCTTTTATTAAAATAAATGCTTTTATTCAAATATAAATAAAATAATCTGATTTTACCTTTTTATTTAAGAAATATATATATTTAAGGGGCGGCGATTTGTCTTTTGTCCGGGGCGACATAACCACTAGAGCGGGCGCTGATAATATATGTATAACTATGTATACGTTTAATGAATAAAAGGAGACTGCCAGCCGCGCACATGCTTACACTTCAGCGATCGAGAACAGTAGTGGCCGGCGATCACGCGGCAGCGGTCAACGCGTTGCAAGACAAATGACTATCTCACGCAGTTCAAGCGACACTTTAAAGTCTTACGAATAAAACTTGATTACCTGCAGTGTTCGAACGATTTCATGAAAATGAATACATATCTATTTGATTAACTTAATTATTCGACGATTTTCGAACAGCGACGCTATCCAGACGTATGAAGAAGAGTCTGACCGAACGGACAACAGATAGTTAATACGACTTACCATTTATACGAAAAGTTTCGCGCCCAGGTGGACGTTGATAGGGACGTTGTGTCTCGGAAGGGCCACCGAAAATCCCGACCGGCTTAGAAAGGACCTTTAATGATCCCAGAACGCGACAATATGGCCTGGCCGTGTGATACTGTTGTAGCAGTGCACTGTCGGAGATGCTAAAATTTATGAACGGCCGGCCGTTATGCGGCCTCGACTCGCGAAGTATTAACTTTGTTAAAGCGACGTGCTAAATGAAACGAGCCGCAGGTTGCGTCGTTGCCATAGACCGGCCCTTGGCCTGTAGATATTAATTGTTCGCCGATGTGTTCCGCAGGGATAATCAACTGCAAATTTGTCCGAGAATTTTCCGAGTTTTCGATAAATTCTGCAACAAGGTTTAATCGAGCAGCAATGAACCTGGTTCAAAGAATTGAATGAATTAATAAGAACAATCCATTCACACGGAAATGGGAGAAGCACAACTAAAATGTAATTTAAAATTCACTGTGTTTGACAAAGCAACAATTGCCCGGCCACAATAACGTTTTCTTTTGGGTGCTCGACGGTTTCAGCAACAATATAAAAATGTCCTTTATGGTATGAGAGATTGAACGGGTTGAACGACCGTGTCCCGAGCCACTTTAGAATCAAACGGGGCGATCCGTTTCAGAGAGGGGTGAGAAGAGGGGTTGCAGCGCGCTTGCTGCAAAAATTGCTCGCAACGCGGCTCATTGTTCTCGCCCCCTTTGTCTCGAGATTTCGTAATTAGTAACAATGCCCGCCGGCTAAACAGCGATTATCGAACGGTGGAAACTCTCCCCGAGGGGGCTTCGGTTTACCGGCCGGATGAAACTCTCGAGTAGCCGGAAGCGGGCTGCTGCGACGGATAAACGGGGGTTGCGGAAGACGGGTTTCTTTAACGAGCGCGAACCGTTAATTACGAGTCACCGTAATTGCGAGTCACTCGCCTCTCTTCGTATTTCCAAGAGCCGGTCATTGATTCCCGACCCTTTTTCTTTTTTGTTTAGGTTTTCTCTCTCGCTGACTTCTCACCCCCATAATCTACCTCCACTCTTTCGATCTCTGAATGTCACTCGGGAGGGTTGTCGACTTCGAATAGCACTACTTTTTCGAGATCCAAACGAAAATGGAAACTCGCTGCACGGGGAAATTTGTTTCACCTATGTACACATATGCCAGCTCGATATTCCAGGATCTTTTTGTTCGCTGTATCGCACCCTTGCGATGAAAATTAATGGATTTATTAAAAGGGTATTAAGATAATTTCATTGCGTAGTTACCTGGTGGCATTTGTGTCGTTTTTCACGTTCCAGTCAATTCTATTGTTTTAGAAATAGTTTCTCGCCGTTTCTGAGAACGTAGTTTTTTCAGTTGTGCCACTTTTGTCGCGACGGTGTGTGTTATGTGTACTTCCAATACCGAAGTTTTGAAAAATGCATCAGTACGCGTAGCACCCCGAAAAATTTTAAAAACGAGGACACCTCAATAAATTTTTCCACCCTCGAACGCTTCAGAATCGCAGTCCACAGGAGCAATGGATCGTGGCTGCGGCAGCTACGGTTATCTGGTGACCCCGAAACGATTCGCCTCGTAAACCATCGATTTGAATAAGTGTCAAGGTCAATCGCGGTGGTTCGCAACCCGGTAGAAAAGCGTACCGCGCCATAAATCACCGTTCCGCGATTCCCCGGCCAACATTCCTCATCCCCGACGTCGTTTCGGGATCACGTTCGATTTTTTTCCTCTTTTACGGTCACCGAACAGCAACCCTCTCAATCCCTCATTCCCCAATTTCGCCCCCATTCCCTCCACTGACCAGCTACCACAGCCAGCGTCCCCGCGAAGAAATCTTACGTCATAAATCGTCGCGTATCCTCGTGCGTAGTACTCGGTCCCGCTGGGGCGTCTTTTCTTCCTTTTTAGGACTCTGCTCGATTTATCGACATTATACCTGCGAGCCACAAGCCCCACTATACCCCCTTTTACCTCCTGTAGCCCCCTATGGCCCGCCAAATCATTGCGTTCCTCATTCGATGGTGGGATTTCCTATTATGCTTCGAGATGTTTATTGTGGACGATTATGCAAGGTCTACAGTGGCTCTGGAAAGTGGTAGATTATCGAATTTGCAATTTTTGAACAATTGGTGATATTTAAACTATTGTAAATTCATCACAAAAAACCGTGCATCGATTGAAAAAAAATTCCCAATGTTTCTAGAGACGCTTTAATTAATTAATAATAACCCCTTGTCTTACAATATCGTGTCGGACTCGTGATGAAGATTCTGAACAGATTCTGATAAAAATATATGTTAGTAATTTCCATCAAACGGAAATAAAATTTTATTTGGGTTCTGTTAATGTACAGCTATTGGAGAACGTATAGGCATACAATAGATATAAATTTTCTCCTTTTTTAGGAAATTATGATCTACAAAAAAGTTCTAATCACTGAAACCGTAAAATAGGTCATAGAGCAAGGAGTTAAACGAACAGAATATACACAAAAGTATCTTATCTAGTGATTGATTGATAAATTAATCACAAAAAATAGTGGATGGATTAAAAGAAAAATTTCCCAATGTTTCTAGAGACGTTTCAATTAATTCATAAGAACTCCGCAAAATATTCTTTGGATTTAAACGAACAGAACACAAAAGTATCTTACCTAGTGATTGATTGATGATTTTTGAAAGTGAATGGTACGATCTTATAGAGTCCCACTGGCCCAGTTGCGATACGGCCAACCCAATTTCTATGGGAATGGATCAGGTTAGGGGAGCAAGGTTGGCAACACGCTCTGCCCATCGCCATTTGCACTCGGGATCATACGATAGGGGATGAATCCACCGACCGTGTGATATCATCGTTGCTATTGGAATGGTGTTTGCTTGTTTGGCTCGCGGATCGATCGCAGGGAGAAATTGTGTTCGTGTTTGCCTCGGACAATGACAGGGGGGTAGGCAGGTTTGATTAATTGATCGTGGAGGATGCCTTTTATTATTCAGGGCTCGTCGCTCGGGTTTGTTAACCCTTTTCAGACCACGTTCTTTCCACGGATTCGGATTCGAATTTGTTTGATAGGGATGCTTCGCTTTCGGGTCGTGGGATGCGTTCACAATGGCCTCTATTGTTATTGTCCTGCTCGGGAAACAGGCAGGAACATGTTTGTAGAAGTGTATACTACACGAAGTTAAAAAAAAAACAATGTATTTTAGTCGATATATTCTAAAGAACAGGTTTTAAAGCACATCGGACTCTTGCGACAAAAGTGACACAAGTCAAAAACCTGATTTTTGAGTTATTACCATTAATGAATTCTGCAAATGTTATTTCATAAGTCATCAAACAGGCGGTATTTGTGTCGTCCAGAGTAGGGCAATAATCAACTAATATTTAAAAATGACTAATAGTCTTTTTGAATGTTATTCATAGCAAAATACTCAAAATCAAATACTAATCAAAAAGTTTTTACTAACTATTAATTAGTTATCACTAACTAATAAAAAAGTTTTAACTGACGACTATTTTGCTATGACTAACATTCAAAAAGACTATTAGTCATTTTTAAATATTAGTTGATTATTGCCCTACTACGTTCAACAACAAAAAACCAACTCAAAATATATCAGTTCTGTGTGGGTCAGATACAAATAAAAAAATTGTAAGGTTAAAATTTTAAAAATGACATTATTATTGTTTAATTGTTTACACGACATTCCATTATGTTAGAAGCAGTTTTCCGCTGTTTCTGACAACCGTAGCTTTCTGACTTGTGTCACTTTTGTCGCAAGGGTGCGACATCTACTAAAGAACGTGTTTTAAGGAACGTGCTTCAAGGAACCTGCTTTAAGGAGCATATTTCAAGGAGCATGCTTTAAGGAACATGTTTGGCAATCGTACGGGGTGCAGGATAGGGACAGAAAGTATTTGCGGCCTCGTATGGTGAGGTAGGACGGAGCTCAAAGCTCTAAAATGCGACTGTTCGAGTTCCCTCGAAAAACTGGAGCATGGGGGTTGACGATAATTACTGGGTCGCGAGCAAACTCTCCGCGGGAACAGAAAAAAGCTCGATGCGAAAGCACTTGAGAAAGCTTGCGGTCGCGGTTACAAGTGGCCCGTGTCGTGCGTTCGCGTGTTTTTCTTTTGCGCAGCCGGCTCTTGTCCGCGCGAATGCATTCGACCCCTCTACCTGCTCCTTTGCGAGTCGGAAATAAATTGTGGCCACGGGGAGGGTCCTTCCTTCATGAAGAAATACGTGCTCCACGGTGATATAGACGCAAATTGAAAAATGCGTCTCGTCCCGCCAAGATGTAAGGCTCGAGGGTGCTTTTGCCCTCCGGGAACAACCGTACGCTTTCTCACAATTTATAAATAGAGCTCCAATTTCATTTATTCTGCGCAAAATATTTCATTACGCTCTCTACCTATAAAAATTCGAAACGAAATGCTCGGTTCACTTTCTGGAAAAATAAACATGAAATCCGAGTACCGTTTTCTTTGATCTTTTCGTACATAGCTTATAAATAAAACTGGAATCAAATTTCTATTACACAAAAAATTTTGAAATAAGAACGAAACCTAAGTGCCGTTATTTTTGTGTCTTTATTCAGGAATGTCCCGAAGGTTCAAAAGATTTCCGTACAGAACAGTGTGCGGAATTCAACAGCGTTCCCTTCGAAGGAGTCAACTACGAGTGAGTATCGAAATCAATTATCCAATCTGTAATATTAATCAAGAATTCTTCAAACGTTAATCTTTTACGAAAGTATACCCCAAGAAATCTAGTATAAGACTAGTATAACAAAGCAGTTTGGTCTATTCTAATCACACAATGTCTAATAAGTAGTCGAAGTTAGATTATCCTGACCCCACCAACAATGTTTTCATCGACACCAAGTTTTCTCGACGGTATTTTCATTACACGCAGTAGAGGTCTAGACATTGTCGGCGAAACTCAGTGTCGACGAAAACATCGTCGGTGAAGCCCGGGTGATCAGGTGAAGATAAGTTTACCAAGAAAGAACAAAGAATTCCAGGGGAGTGTAACCTCGCAAAAAGTCTCTGGAAAAAAAAGACAAAAAATCCAGACTCCTTTAAGCGGTTGCATAAAACGTTCCCCATCAAATTGAACGCGAAAAAAAAAGAAAAGAAATCGATTCTTTGAGGCACCAGCCAGGAACAAATGACCGAACTCACCGGATCGATTCGCGTGAAATCGTTTTGCCCGCAGTTGGATCCCTTACACCGGCGGTCCGAACAAGTGCGAATTGAATTGCATGCCGCGGGGCGAGCGTTTCTTCTACAGGCACAAGCTGTCGGTGATCGACGGGACGCCTTGCGAGCCCGAGAAGAACGACGTCTGCGTCGAAGGCAAATGCGTGGTAAGTTTAACGATCCCGCGATTCATCGTGCGTTAAAGATCCGTTGTTGTCCATTTTGTCGGCGTGGTAATTACGACTGCAATGCACCACGCCATACTGCACAGAGAGAAAGAGAGAGAGAGAGAGATCGCGATATCGATCGCACGCACAAACGGTAATTTACTTTGATCGCTAGCACGTCGGATGCGACATGATGCTGGGAAGCAACGTGCAGGAAGACGCTTGCAGAGAATGCGGCGGTGACGGATCCGATTGTAACACTGTCTCTGGACTATTCGACAGCGATGATCTACAAGTCGGTGAGTTTCCCCGTCTCTCGTGTGCATACAATTTCTTAACACCCTTTGTGTCTACACGAGACCTTACACAACTGAAAAAAATTACCAATACTGTGTGCACAAGACCAAAGTAAAAACTTTTATGGCGATTGCACACCTGTTTCTTTTGTTGAATAGCGTTTCACCTCAGAGCGTGACGGATTAGGCTCATTCATTGCCGTCAATTATGTACGCGGTACGCCTGAAGAAGTTTTCACTTTAAAAAAAAATGCAGAAAAATTTCATTACATTAATAATGACAGGAGCATTAACTTATTACATTAGGATTAACTTATTACTAGACTGCGGATCTTTATGCAAAATAAAAAATCTTTCCATTGACTGCAGGACTCAGGAGCCAAATAAAAATTGTATTCTTCTTTTAATTATCCAATTGAGGTGAAACTAAGACATTGTTGCCCTTAAATATTTTTAACATGTCCACAGCTTTAAATTGCATGTTCCCATTTTTGTCATAAATGCATAAAATCCGCGGTCTACTTATTACATAGGAGCATTAACGATTGAATAACACAATTTAGAGAATAATATTGAAATGATGTTGCTCACTGTGCTTCAAATTGATTTTCTGATTTTCATTGTGCATTCAACTGATCGATGGTACGACTATTCTTTAGGGTACATCGACATCCTGGTGATCCCGAGGGGAGCGACGAACATAGAGGTGAAGGAGATCCAGTCGTCGAACAATTACTTAGGTCAGTGAATTTGTACGATGCGCGGAGATACCTCTGGCTCGCTCTTGCCCCCGGTGCTATTGAATTAGAAACTAATAGACCGGCCGGCTGCTAACGCTTTAACCCGTTTTATTCTCGCAGCCGTTAGAAACACGACGGGCCACTATTATCTGAACGGAAACTGGAGGATAGACTTCCCACGAAGCCTGAAATTCGCTGGAACCATATTCCATTATTCGAGAGACCCGCAAGGATTCTCGGCACCCGACACCATTACCGCCTTGGGGCCGACGAATGAACCAATTTACGTGGTGGTAAGTGCCCCCAGGCCTCTCTCACCTATCAAACATCGAACCAGGCTCTGCAAAAAATCCCTTTCGCCAATCCGAGAATAAACGATTCTTGTTTCGCGAGAAAATATTCCGACAATTTTGTTGCGAACAGTTTTGGACGTGTTCTAATCCTTCTGTACTTCGAAGAAATGGCTGTGTAAACACCATAAGGAAATGATTTTATTACTGATGCTTCTTTGCACTGAATTTTACCAATGAAATGTCGAATGAAACTGCGAAAAACACCGAAGAAAGTAATCTACCTTTTCCGCAGCTACTGTATCAAGACCATAATGTCGGAGTGAACTACGAGTACAGTATGCCAAAGAAATTCTCCCAGCAAACAGACGCAGACAGCTACACCTGGATAGCCGATGAGTTTTCAAGCTGCAGCGCGACTTGTGGCAGAGGTATTGTTCCCGAAATTCATTCCATGACGAGACATCCCAGCAGTCTGTGCGATTAATGATCGCTGACCGGTCTCTCTCTGCATTTTGAGCCAGCGATTCGAAATTTGATGGGATAATTCCCGAAACGGATGTTTTGGATACGCTAACTATTATTAATTAATTCGCTTCCCGTCCGATAGGGCTAGCCATTTCGCAAATATTACATGTTCGATTAGCGAGTTAACTATGCACTTATTAAATTTCCAGTCCCTTTGACCTCGTTCGGAAGCGTTTGTGATTCCCTCATGAATATGATGATGTTGTTACCGAACAATTAATGCGTCAAATTATTTTCTGCAGCTTCGAATGCATTTAAACCTGGGATGATCGAAATGCTGGGTACTGGGGGATAGGACATTGATTTTTCATTTAATGTTGCAGTCATTGTATTTATGCAAAAATATTTGTGTAGATACTTTAAATATTGACAAACATTAAAATAAATTTTCAAGCTGATGTGTCCAATCGTCCTGCTTTAAAAATTTTTGAAAAATCACAGAAATTGTTTCACCATTTGATAATTTGATGGTGTTTTTTTGACGCAGGTTATCAGTCAAGAAGAGTAGCCTGTGTGAGAAGAAGGGACAGCCGGCCAGTGGATGATAGCCTCTGCGATCCACAGATGGAACCAGCTGACACAGTGTCCTGTAACCCGGACCCCTGTCCACCTGTGTGGGTGGAGGGCGAATGGGGTCCATGCAGCAAGCACTGCGGGGAAGGAGGTGAGCAGACCCGAGAGATCAAATGCGAGCAGGTCATCGCCGGTGAAATACCATCGGTGGTGGACGATAGCCAGTGTCTGGAGAAGGTGGGACCAAAAGGGCCAACCAGCCAGGAGTGTAACAAAGATCTACAGTGCCCTCAATTCCACACTGGACCATGGAAACCGGTATGATCTCGATCATTGCAATCCAATACTTGGCAATCAGTCCATACAACCTTGCACAAACCCAATAATTTCCTCCCTGTGTCACATAAAATCCTATTTAACTGTCTTCCAAGAGAATTTTAGTACCAAATACAGTCCAGGGATCTATATAATTCATAGAAGTAAAAGAATTTGCTTTCACAGATTCTGAATAATCAATTCTCAGACGATACCCTGTTAAGTAGTTCATGGAAATAAAAGTCCTTTATCAGTACTGCATAATTAAGTCTAAAAAGAAATCCTGTCTTCTACGGGACTTGAAATAAAATTCAGAGACAAATAATTCATTGAAATGAGAGCATCTGGCTCCGATCGATAATTAATTAATTATAGGACGGTATCCTGTCTCTCCTCGATTGCCATTAAATAAAATATAGTAGTGCAATATTGAAATGAAATGATTTGGCTAGAATTTTGCTAAGATAATGAATGATACATTTTTTGCCAGTGCGATCGTCTATGCGGGCCAGGCAAGGAAACAAGAAAAGTGACATGCTACAAGAAAGAAAATGGCAAGATCCAAGTGTTGGAGGACCAAGAATGCGAAGGCGAGGTTCCAGAGCGTGAGAAGCCCTGCGAATTGAGACCTTGCGATGGCCTCGACTGGGTCACGTCGGATTGGAGTGGTGTAAGTCTGCCCTTTTCCCTCTGAAGTGAAAATGACACCCAAATTCCCATTATCCCTTCGTTATTTTAGAATCCATCCCCCCAAGAGCCAGTAGCTTGGCGCCTCTTCTTTTCCTCCAAGTAATATCAAGCGTTACCTTGACATAGATTTAAATGAGAAAGCGTCAGATTCTTCTAACTTGTAACTTGTGTTCCTACGTAATCATCGTTCGGTTCTGTTCACTTTTGACAGTGCGATGACAAATGCGGACTGACTCAAGAGACGAGAACCGCTCACTGCGCCACGCAAGACGGCACCGTTTATCCGGATGACAAGTGCGAGCCTGAGAAGAAGCCAGAATTGAGCCGGGAATGCGAGGGAAAGAAGGATTGCGAGTTCCTCTGGTTTGGATCTCAGTGGAGCGACGTAAGTGGAACGGCAAATTTATTTTGACTCGACGGAATTAAGTCGATCCGGATTCCGAGAACGGCTTCTGCACCTCTCAGATTAAATAGATCGAACCTCTGCGCACAATCACTATTCTCGCGTACAAAAAATATTATCTTACCCTTCAAACGTGAGAAATTCGACCACAAATTTTCTAAATTGATATTTCTATCCGTCTCGTTCTAGAAAATTGTCAAATATCACCACAATTTTCTAACGTCAGGGGATCTTTCAATTTCAAAAAATTCTATTTTCGTTCAGGGTCAATATTTCTATAATACATGCAAAAAATGTCTTATATTCTTGACAGAATTAAAGTCTGTCATAATTTAAAAAATTCCGAAAGTACAGCTGCTTACACAATAGACCATCAAAGACTACAACGATCCGAAAAAAATCGTGCTACTTGATTTTAATGGAGTATCATTGCTTGCAGTGTTCAGCGAAATGCGGTTCGGGCGTGCAGACTCGCAAGGTGTTCTGCGGCACGTTCGACGGAGACACGGTGAAGAAGGTGTCGGAGGAGAAGTGCGACGCGAGCAAGAAGTTCAACGACACAGAAGTTTGCACCGTCGAGGAGGATTGCAAAGGCGAATGGTTCGCCGGGCCATGGAGCGAGGTAACGTATCCGGAGGGTGCCCGAGGACCTCTAGCATTCAGGTTGTTTCGCGGAAAAGATACTCGGGGATCGTTAGCCATCAATTCTCCTAGAGAGTCGCGCAGCTAGCGGGCCGAGAAGGCATTCGTATCCGCGAGAAATCCGCGGCGTGTTCCCTCTCGGTCGGTCAAGAAATTCAATATCTTCGACGGCTTTGCGCCGAGAGAAAGAGAGGAGACCCCGGCAAGAGACGTCCGCCTCAAATTTCTTCCATTAATCACCTTACCGTGTTACAGTGTTCGAAACCATGCGGCGGCGGCAGCATGAACCGCGCGGTGATTTGCATGAGGGACAACATGACGGTACCCACGAAACAGTGTGACATGAACACGATCATTTTCGCGACCGAGGATTGCAACAAGCAACCGTGCGAAGATGGTATGAGCTTATTCCTCGATCACCAGATGCTGGCTTTCGTTCAGAAATTGATCTTTCATTCAGAAACATTTAATTCTTGGTCGAAACAAGCGATTTTATCACTCGAACATTTTTAACTTGATTATCGATGTTTCAACCTTATTTTTATCTGGGATCGTTTCTGAGATAGCCTCCGAGCTGACAATTTTTAGGAGTATTTCATTCAATTATGTCTTCAGACGAGGTGATACCAGTTTCTCCGGAGACCATCAAAGATCTGGCCGACAAAGACGAAGACGAGGACGAATGCGAAGTGTACGAAGACGAAGACTTCGTAACAGTTTCCTCCAGCCTTGCATCCGGCGTGAGTGAAATTCAGTTTCAGCTAATTGAATCTCTGGAAACCGTCTCGCTTCGCGTCACTGATCGCCTCTTGCTGTGATATTTCGACTTATTTTCAAGTAAATGACGTTAGGTACCGTTACAGGTCCCGAAACATCGAAATTTTTTCGAGATTGGTCCACGAAAATGTAAACTTGGAGAAAAGGCTCTTCGAGTTCCTATTTCATTAAATAAACAGCTCCGATCGTGTGCGATGTTTATATTTTATTTGTATAAATAACAACACTTTGTTATAAAATATATATAAAATACTACACAATGTTATCAATGGACTTTTCTGTGTGCAGGATGATAAATCGAGTAAGCCAGATGCCACGCTGTCAACAAGCGACATGGACGATGTGGGCATAATTAAAATACCTACAATATTGATAATTGTATGCTACATGTAATTTTTGTCAATGCAATTCGTCTGTGTGCAGGAAGAAACAACGAGCAAATCGGACGACATGCTCACAAAGAGTAGCATGGACGATGTAATGCTCGGCGACGATGCTGGTTTTACCGTTGCCAGAGGTGACATATCGCCAGGCGAAACCGGAAGTGGTGAAGGAAGCGGCACAGATTTCACTGACATCCTCGCAGGTGCATACACCCCTGAATTTGGGTCTACCTTCGAAGGCAGTGGAACAGAAATTACAACAGACGAGACTGGTGACTTCACCACGGTCTCGGGCGAAACTGAAGTCACTGATGAGACTGCGACTGAAGAAAGCACTGTATCTGGTGGTAAGTTAGCGAATATGCTAAGTAAAATTTTTAAGAACTAATTTTGCAGTATATGACGCAATTACAACCTTGTTTGTTCCGAAGCAACTGAAGAAACTGGTGCAACAGGTGCATCGACACCGGAAACCAGCGACGGCACATCGGAAATGCCAGGCACCACCGAATCTTCAGAAACAGATGCAACTCCAGCCTCTGGAGAAACCACAGAACCAGGTCCGACCACTTCTGCATCCGAAACTGGAAGCCCTGTTACAGGAGCAACTGGTAAATGGACAATCAAAAATTTAAGCGGGCGTTTTCTAAAAAAATGCACATATCTCAATTTATTTTAATTATTTAATAGAAGACACCACAGACGATTTACCCAGCGGATTCGAACACGAGCCAAAAGGGGTAACGAGCGAACCTGAGACCACAGAATCAGGTGCCACCGAGGGAACCACAGAATCTGGTCCCACCGAATCGACAGTGTCAACAGAATCCCCTGAGACTACTGAGTCTGGTCCAACAACGGAGTCTGGAGCCACTGAAGCCACCGAAAGCACTGAATCTGGTGCTACAACCGAAAGCACCGAGTCTGCGATGACTGAGACCACTGAATCCGGTCAGACCACTGAATCTGGACAGACTACAGAATCTGGAATGTCTACTGAATCTGGCCAAACAACTGAATCTGGCCAAACAACTGAATCTGGCCAAACAACTGAATCTGGTCAAACAACTGAATCTGGTCAAACAACTGAATCTGGTCAAACAACTGAATCTGGTCAAACAACTGAATCTGGTCAAACAACTGAATCTGGCCAGACTACAGAATCTGGTCAGACTACAGAATCCGGAATGACCACTGAGTCTGGAACGACTGAGACCACTGAGTCTGGTCAAACCACTGAGTCTGGTCAAACCACTGAATCTGGTGAAACTACTGAATCTGGACAGACTACGGAATCCGGAATTACTACTGAGTCCGGAATGACCACCGAGTCTGCTGAGTCGACGACAGAAGAATCTACAGTGTCTGGTGAGACCACAGAGTCCGGAGAAACCACAGAATCCGGTGGTACCACTGAATCTGGTGAAACTACTCCGACTGATGTTACTGAGTCCACCGTTTCCGGTTTGACGCCGTCTACCGAAGATGAGGAAGGTGTTACACCTGGTAAGTGTTTGGAGAACACCTGGGGAGTATTTTTCAGATGTTTCTTTGAGTGTTCCATCGTTCAGGAGTATTCACTTTCATTTCTTCTTCAGTATCCGAACTCTGGACAACATTAATGCCGGACGTGACAACCCGCAAGCAACGTGTCTGCAAAGTGCCCAAGAAGAAAGCTTGCAAGACGAAACCATTCGGTTGCTGTTATGATGGAATCACGGCAGCTAAAGGTCCCTTTGGCCAGGGTTGTCCAACTCCGAAGACGTGTAATGATACCAAATATGGCTGCTGCCCTGATGGTGTTTCTGCAGCTACTGGGTCAGATAACAGAGGATGCCCTGAGTCGCATTGCTCCGAGACCTTGTTCGGTTGTTGTCCCGATGGAGTCACTGCTTCTGAAGGAAACGATTTCGAGGGCTGCAAGAAGCCTTGCAACCAGACCGAGTGAGTACACTGATTGGAACTTTGTTGTTACTCTATCTTGTAAATGTAGATGGAATGTAATTGTAAAATATTTTTCTCTTCATATTAAAATATTGCAGATTTGGATGTTGTCCTGACAAAGAGACACCAGCAAGCGGCAAAGACAATATGGGATGTTGCAACGTCACCACGTTCGGATGCTGTCCTGATGGAATCAAACCAGCTTCTGGACCAGATGAGGAAGGTACGGAAATAATTGTTATCAAATATTTTATCTATTAAAATGCCTTACTAGCTATGAAGATCTATATTGTTTTATTAATTACAGGTTGCAAAGAAGAAGTTATCTCGGTCACTCCTGTCACGGATGTCTATGACGTCTCCACTACCGTGGAAGATTGCGCGAACACCACTTACGGTTGCTGTCCTGACGGCGTCAGTGCTGCAACTGGCAGTAACTTCGAAGGATGCGGCGTTATCAATACTGAAAACTGCACTGCTTCGTACTTCGGATGCTGTCCTGACAGTCGTGCTCCAGGTATGTATCCAGAACATTTATTAAAACTTGTGAACATTTATTTATTTCACTTAACTCCTTGCTTTGCTACCCTTTGGAATAAGAGTAATGTTTAAATGTGGATGTCGCAGCTCTGGGACCGAGTAATTATGGCTGCCGCATGCCATGCGAGAATACCACTTATGGTTGCTGCGAGGACAACACTACCCCCGCTCACGGACCCCAAAGAGAGGGTTGCTGCCTGTCAACGCAGTACAAGTGCTGTCCTGATAATATTTTGCCTGCACGTGGACCAAACTTTTATGGTTGCGGATGTCAGTACACTAGATTTGGTTGTTGCCCGGATAATTCTACTGCAGCACGAGGTCCACAGAATGAAGGGTGCGGCTGCAAATACACACCTAACGGATGTTGCCCTAATCGATTCACACCTGCCACTGGACCGAACTACGAGGGCTGTCAGTGCTATACTTATCAGTTCGGGTGCTGTCCTGATGGCGTCACTATTGCCAAAGGACCTCGCTTACAAGGTATAATTGTTTTAAAATTATTAAACCAGTCCTTACATGTTTAAAAAATTTTTTTGTGAAAGGGTTCAGTATTGCGGATAAGGAATTCATTATTTCTAAATAAATTGAATTTCATTTTCTGCGAAGGTTGTGGATGCGAGAACACAGAGCATAAATGTTGTTCCGACGGAAAGACACCAGCGAAGGGACCGAACTTTGCAGGATGCAGTTGCGATGCATCGAAGTATGACTGCTGCCCCGACGGAGTTGAAGAAGCTCAAGGTGAGAACTTCGAGGGCTGTCTCACGGTACCATCGACACCTGGAGCTGCCTGTGTATTGGATAAAGACAGAGGTTCCTGCAGAGACTTCACCGTCAATTGGTACTTCAATACGGAGTACGGTGGTTGCTCGAGATTCTGGTACGGAGGCTGCGATGGTAATGAGAATCGATTCAAGACTCAGGAGGAGTGCAAGGAAGTGTGCGTTCAGCCTAAAGGAAAAGGTAAATTGTCTTAATATTTTATTTTGCGAGCTACTATTTGTTAGCACTGCCTGATTACTCTGTTACTGAAAGTATTAAAGTGTTTATAGACTCCCTTCAGACCCCAGATAGGAACAATTTCAATTTAGTTTCTGGCTCTGCAATGTATTTTTGGTGAATATAGAATTTTTCATGAAATTTTGCAACAATGTTATAGATGCTTGCTACCTGCCGAAGATCCCAGGACCTTGCGAAGGCTACTTCCCCACGTGGTACTATGATTCTGGCAGGAAACAGTGCGGTCAGTTCGTTTATGGAGGTTGTCTTGGAAATGCGAACAAGTTCAAGTCTAGAGAAGAGTGTGAGGAGCTTTGTGTTGTTCCTACTGACCTGGGTAAGTCATAATTAAATCCCCTAATTAATTTTCACTTTGGATACAAATATTGATGCTCTGGATCGAAGTGTACTTTAGTACTGACTTTCAAGAATGAATTGAATATCAGGAAGTTAATCGATTGGTTTATCAAAGATCCCTGCGAGCAACCAAAGGAAGTAGGTCCCTGCCAAGGCAACTTCACCAGATGGTTCTTCAACGCCGACTCTCAAACTTGCGAGACGTACAAATATGGCGGCTGCAAAGGAAACGACAACAATTTCGCAACGGAAATTGCCTGCCATCAGCAATGTCTGCAACCGAAAGGAAGAAAAGGTAGGGGTCTCTTGAAAATATTCTTATCAATCCTTCATAGTGCGATGCTCGTTTCTTTTTGCCTGAATCCTTGGTCCCATAGATTTGACCATTAGTCACGGGACAATTTTGATATGACAAATTTTATTTGTTGGATTTTTACAAAGAAAAACTGTCTTATTACACAGATCAAGTAGATACATTAGACCAATCCGTCGCGTGATTATTCGTGGATAAATGCGGAGCGCCATTGATGGTGTTCATGGAGGATTAAATAACTTATGGGAAACATTATCATCTAACACTTCGTGACAGGAAACATAGTATCAATAATACATAGAATTAGTTGCGTTAGTTTCGCTCTAAAATTTAAATGCTGCCGATAATAATTTAACAATTATTTCTTGGATAAGATGAACAGGGTAAATTGAGTTCATGGTTCATGGGAATAGCTGCTATAATAATCGAGGGTAGAAATGAGGGGTTCGTATAGGTTCTCAGTAGCAAGGGGTGCTTTCAGAAGGAGAAACGAAAATAATTTTTAATATAATCTCTTTATCCTTAACTGTAATTTTTGTTTCCAAAAATCAATTTCTGAAATTGCAAAAGTCTTTAAAATTGACAGGATCAACAATGCTATTATTACCAAGATACTTCATTCTAAAGCACCCGTTTGCCTAAAACTCACCAATAAATTCAATCGGAAATCATCGACCAACAAACGAGTCTTTCATAAGCGATAAACTGCAACTAACAAAAACCCACAAGCCATTTTAAAAAATTTATCAAAACCTGCGATGCTTGTTTTGAACCCGAGACAAGAGTAATGCAAAAACGGATGAAAAATTTGGTAACGCATAAAACGTATTTGCAGTCAAACTGACAGAGGTGTGCGTCCTGGAGAAAGACCCCGGACCATGTCCGGGCTCGGTGTTGCGCTGGTATTATGATGCCGAGCGTCAGACGTGTAACCAATTTGTTTATGGGGGTTGCAAAGGCAACGGGAATAGATTCCGTACACGAGCTGCCTGCGAGCAGCGCTGCCCCGTAACAGGTATCGGAAACAGAATCAGCGAATTGCAAATCGATGGAAAGTGATTGAATTTCAAAGTGTACGAGCTTCTCCGCTTCGCGAATAACTCAGATCCGAAACAGTCTCTCTAGGTGGTGGCTAAGTCGTTCACGGTGGTGGTACATACGTCTTATGTCGCTGCGCACACGCCTAATCAAAAGCACCCCACGTTATCTTTTAACTAGATGTTGTTCTTCTGTAGCACTTCAAATGGCACACGTTGTTGCACTCCGCGCGCACTCCACGGTTTTTGTAACACACCAACACGATCACTTTACAAATCACGCTGACGCACTTGTTAGTTACCTGATGATATTAGTCACCTGTTAATTAAAGTTTGCATACGATGTTGTTTACACTACTACTTTGGAAGAAATTCTTGCTCAACCAAATTTTTATGAATCAGTTCATAAAAATTGGACTCATCAGAATGGATCCACCAAAATGGCTCCACTATTCGAATAAAAATCAGCGCAAATGTTCCAATTAAATAATCCAGTACAAGTAGGATGCAATAGTTTATCGCTTTTATTTCCAGGAGTAGAGAATAATATTATAATTATAAGAACATTCTCGATGCCCCAACGATTCGCTGTTCGCGTTCCCATGAAATTCACGAACAGACTGGAAAATTCTTATAAGGAAGAACAGCGAATGGTTGAAACTCGAAAACAGCTAACTCCGCATGACACATAAATTAATGCAATTAACAGATAGTTGCTTGCTGCCCCGCGCGGAAGGGAACTGCGGTGAGAAGCAACCTCGTTGGTTCTTTGATCAGTCGGAGAACCAGTGCATGCCATTCTATTATACCGGTTGCGGTGGAAATAAAAATAATTTCGAATCTAGGGACGCATGCGAGTTCGATTGCCCGCCTAAGACCGGTAAGACTATGAACACCAACAGGAATATTTCTCTCTTGCACTGTACCTATGCGAAACAAACACGGCCTAAATTTCGTAATACATTAACACTTCGTAGCACGAACTTTTGTGATTCGAGTATATGAGCTGTCTGCACGTCGACGTTTCGTCTAGCCTGATGCTACATTTTAATGTACACAAAATTTTTTATGAGACAAGAGATCCAAAGTGATTTCCTCGGGCCTTGCTAAGGTCCCGCGAAATTTTTGTATAGTTCGTTCGCTGCTTTCAATGTTTGATGTGAGACGTGGGAGGGAAAATTGCTGGCAGTGTCGGAAAAAATCCGTGGAATTGTGACAAGAAAAATTGGAATGCTCCGAAATATAGTGATAGTTTTGTAATTTGTTTTGTATGCATTTAATTAAAGTCTTGTGTTTTGTATTTCATTAAAGTCTGAATTACAAGAACTTGAGGAGCTGAAATGAAAGAGCTTAAATTTTATACGAGCTCGAATTGAGTTTGCAATGTAGATTATTATAACGATCATTGGAACAAGAGTTCCAGTGCTTTTTCGACACTGGTAAAATTTTTGCCTTCCACAGTCCAATGTTGAAAAATGAGCACATTTTTATGCCGACATCTCATTTGAATATAGAGCAAGACAGCTGTCTTTTGCCTGCGCTATCGGGAGAGTGCCACAACTACACCCAGCGATGGTACTACGACTCTTACGAACAACAATGTAGACAATTTTACTATGGCGGCTGTGGTGGAAACGAGAACAATTTCCAGAGTGAACAGGATTGCCTTAACAGGTGTCAAACTGCACTCACCACCCCCGCACCGCCGAGCGTGGTCGCTGACTTTAGACCAGGTAGGACAGAAAATTCCAAAAAGATTTATTCTGAATTTTTGGAACCTATTTTTAACTCTGATGTGCAATTATCGGTTCGATGGAAATGTTTAGAAGAATGTAGATATTCAGTTAGGATTAAATGAACTGGAATAGCGTGCAAGAGTTGAGGGAACTCGTTCGTTTCAGATTTCTGCTTCCTTCCTGATGAACATGGACCGTGCTCCGAGGATCATATCAAATGGTTCTATGACAGCAGAGATGGCGTTTGTAAACAATTCAGATTTGGTGGCTGCCAGAGCAATGGGAACAACTTCAACAGCAGGGAGGAGTGCGAGTATCGTTGCGGAGATGTTCAAGGTTCGTAAGATGCTCAAAATTCAACTACATAAATATTTTCCAAAGAGAATCATTCTAATAATTTATAAAAATAATGTATAGTCAAACAAAATTTTCTAACTAATTAACCCCATCTGAATGATACAAAGTCCTATCTAATGTGCTGTAACTGGAATATATTGAAATTGCAACACGTAAAAATAATTTGCAACGTCAATTACTCACATGACGATCGCATAATAACTAATTCATGTGCATCATCTTTGTTCACAGATCCCTGCAGCCTGCCCAGAGTCGTCGGTCCCTGCAACGGCTTCGACAAACAATACTTCTACGATCACCGGACAGATTCATGCTACGAATTCGAGTACAGTGGCTGTCAAGGCAACAAAAATCGCTTCCAGGATCAGGCCTCCTGCGAAAGAAAATGCAAGAGGACGTTTGTCACAAGTCCACCAGTTCATAATATCACTGTCACACCACCTCCTCCCGTTGAGACTGTTACGAAGAGTCCTATCTGCTATGCTCCTATCGATCCTGGCAACTGCGATCAGGATATCACTGCTTATTACTATGATATTCAAAACCAGAGATGTCAAGCGTTCATCTATGGTGGATGCGACGGCAATGCGAATCGATTCCAGACTGAGGAACAGTGCGAACGTCTTTGCGGCAAATTCCATGGACAAGGTGAGAAATTTTACAATTTTTTTCTCCCAAAACAATATAGATGAAACATAGGTTTATTATAATGGTCCATCCAAAATCGTTCATTTGATTATTCTCAAGATCTTAAAAGTATTTTTGTAGGAAATCGTGAAAGCATTCGATTGATTGCATGCAGAGTAGTGCCAAACTTTTGCAAGTACATCTTTGTTGTTTGTAAAACAACGCAATTAAAGTCGTGCTAATTTAATTGGCCTGGTGTTCCAGCGTGACTGAATGAAATATGTACAAGGGAGAATGGCTGTGCTACATTTTTAAATATTTATTGCAGACATGTGCAACTTGCCACCGGACCGTGGCGAGTGCAGAGGTGCATTCCCGAAATTCTTCTACGATACAGTCAGCCGGATCTGTCGCGAATTCCAGTATGGCGGCTGTGAAGGAAATGCAAACAGATTTAGCTCGATTTCCGAGTGCGAGTCGATTTGTATTCACCACGAGGAGCCTGTGCCAGCTGGAAACGACACGAACGCTTCGAACCTGTGTAAGTATCATTTTCAACACATTATTCCGACAAAGTTGGTACACTGTCGATAAACCGACAACTCGCCCTCGATAACGTGTAATCTAATAATTTGTTAAAAAGAACCGAAGAAAAATTTTCTAATTATTGTACTGGATCGATGAAACATTTTTAAGAGAACTTTCTCTGGTCCAAGGGTTTAATAGAATGTTTGAACGACGATGATTTAGCGATCTGTAAAGAACCGGTCGACAGCGGCTCCTGTACTTCCGATTCAATGATCAAACGGTTCTACTTTGACGAGGAATATCAAACCTGTCGTGCGTTCATTTATACCGGATGCGGTGGCAATCGAAACCGATTCAAGACCTTCGAAGCTTGCATTCACACATGCCTGCAGCGTAAGTCGAGGAAACGTGTCCGACGCCATTTTGTGAATCTTTATTCTCGAATTTACAGCTACCAGCTTCGAACACGGTGTAAATTTGTTATCACACACTAGCTGCGAATTTTATTTAATTTCTCATTAACATTTTACAATATTCTTTTCTACTAGATGTTCCTAATAAAAATGCCAACATTCTTCAGTTATGCTTTCAGTGTTCCCGAGTGCAAAATGTAACATAGCTTACACCGCAATATATCTTATATTAATCTTTTGAATATTTTGATTAATTCAGTTTTTAGATTCTTTCGCGCACTATGATTGTGAATGAATATTCTTTTTAGCCACCAACGAGATCGACGTGGACACCCCAGGATATCGAACGGATCCTTGCGCGGAGGCTCGCGAAGAATGCGAAGCAATTCGATGTCCTTACGGCACCGAGGCGTTCGTGGACGAACAGGATTGCCAGCGATGCAGATGCGTGGATCCTTGCAGGACACAAATTTGTCCTGATGGCAGCAAGTGCGCGATCATATTAGCCGCTACCAAGGATGGCACCGAGTACAAAGGCGTTTGCAGGCCCAGTAAGTGCATCGCACAATTTTGCACCAGACTGTGCATCTTTATTTTTGGGAGTCACCTTTCGAGAATTAAATGAGAAGAAACATCGGCTGAACTCTCACTCAGGGGATCAACAGTATTCAACCTTTTTGCTGTTAATAAAAAATGATAAAACTTTAAATTCTAGTTCGAGAAATCAAAGTTTCAGTGTGCGGAATTCCCTCTTCAAAAGTAAAGTTCGATTTCAAGCGGGTTTAAGAAGCTAAACCGCTGCTATATTGATTTCCAGGCATAGAAGTTACCAGTCTGGGTTACGTCTTCGATCCCTCGCACTATAATTTAAAGTTGTATCATTTTTTCGTCGAATTGTCTAATATTACATCCAGAAAAGTTAAAAACTTTTCGTCCCCTGAGTGAAAGTTTAACCGAAACACCCTGTTTACTAATTAGTAGATTCTAAACTAAAAATAGTTGACGGTGTAAGACGTGTAATAATTTTGGTAGACTTTATCACACGTTGGTATTACTAAATTTTCATTATTTTTAAAGCAACGAAGCCAGGAAACTGTCCGAACGTAACGAACAGCACCAGGTGCGAGCAAGAGTGTGTCACGGACGCCGACTGCACGGAAGACAGGAAATGCTGCGATAATGGCTGCGGCACTTCCTGTTTGGAGCCCGCTGTCGAGGAAGTTCCGACTACGCTTCGACCCTGGGTTACCTCTCCACCTGCTGGAGCTGAACCTGCTTCGATTCAGCAACCGGAAGAGCCACGAGTTAGCGCACAAGAAGGCGGTTATGTCACTTTGACTTGCATTGCGAGAGGAAACCCGAGACCGAGCATTACGTGGAGGAAGGACACGTCATTGGTAATTTTATAGGCCTTTTAAAATGCCGTTAGTGTGAGAAAGAATTGACTTCTTCGTGTCTGAATATTAATGGGAGTCACTGTATATCAGAAGAACTGTAACAAACTTCCTACGATATTATCAACCATCCACAGATCGCAACGTCGGAGAACAGGCGTCGCATACTGCACGACGGCTCTCTACAAATCATAAATCTATACAAATACGATGGCGGAACTTATATTTGCATAGCTGACAACGGCTTGGGACCGCCGGTAAGACTGGAATACCAATTGGTAGTCACAGGTACGTACATATCAACTGTCACGTGGATTCAGTCTTGCTATTCTAATGGGTGATGGAATGATTAATAAAACTGCTCTTATCGTTGTGTGACTGTTCTTCACACTGCACTCGTTGCGATAACCAACTACAATATAGAAATTATTACGGTGTTTCACAATGGTAGCGAACGTAGACTCTAATGTTTGCTGTAGAAGTAGACCAATAGAAGTGGTGGTATTGATACTAATCGAACAGCGGAACTGACGCGATTTCTCTAACGAATTCAATTTTCCAATTCGTCAGTTTTCAATAATATGTCGTGAATAGACTGCGGATGTTTATTTCTAGATAGTGGGAATACATAAAATCTTATTTTCAATGATAGTAGCCTTTATAGATTTGAAATAAATAAAGATCGTATTCAATACTGTGGAATTTTATATTCTCACGTTTTTGAAAATTTTAAAAACCATAAATGCATAAAAATCACGATCACTTCCGCTCTCGTCTAGAACTTTTCTGAGGAAATTCTCAGTTCTAACAACACGAGGATTGTCAACAAGGTCTAACTGTAAGCACCATGCATGTTATTGTCTTGCGTCCCATAGAGCCTCGAGAAATGACCGCATCCATACTAGGGGAGCCGAACACGGTGGTGACGATCACGATGAACTCGCCTATATCACTTCATTGCTACGCGATAGGTTGGCCCAGGCCTTTTGTCACTTGGTGGCGAGGCCACGACATAGTGCCCTTGACCTCGGACGTCTATGAACAGGACTCTGACTCCACTCTCATAATCCGATCAGTGACCTTGCCCACTCTAGGTGTATACACTTGCCAAGCCTTCAACGCTATTGGCCGGGCTGCGTCCTGGTCAGTGACCTTGCAGGCTATTGGCCCGGTGTATAATGTCAAACCTGAGTACGAACAGTATACCAGATACCTAGTCGAACCTCCTAGCAAACCTCAGTATCCGTATAGACCCAACAGAAATGAGACCGTGACTTATCAGACCTATGCTCCTGTATATCCCACTAGACAAACCCATATTCCTACTGTCAGTCCTATAGGGGTATTGACCACACAGCCGGCTACTGCTTCGAGATATATAGGTGAGGAGAATGCACTTTTTGGTTTTTTGTTTGGTCCAATTGCAATGTTAATTAAGACTTTTGATTGAAGAGTTTAGGATATCGAAATGAACAACGCGATTGGACCGACAGATTTTTCTAGTTGCATTTTCGATTGCACATGCTTTGACCTTGCATGCTGCACTGCTTCTTTGCTTGCCGGCATGAGTACTAATCATTAAAAATTAACGATTTCTTACAGGAGCTACTGGATACGTAAGATATTCTTCAATTTGCTTGTCTGCAATTTTTATTCTTCCGCTACATGTATCTATAAAAATCTTTAATAAATAAATTTACGTTCTGCAGTTCCTGTCAACGTTAGCATATCCATAGGACAAAATCAGTTCCCCGAAGAAAGCGACATAAACATCGTCTGCAACGTTGATGGTTATCCAATTCCGAGAGTATCTTGGTACAAGGATGATGAGCTGATTCATCCTAATGAACGAGTACAGATCAACGGTTAGTATTCGTAGTAACAAGAATTGTAATTGATAAAAATGGAATGATATTGATTGAATTGTCTTTTGTCAACAGAACTGAACAAACTCGTGATTAACAATGCGAACAAAGAGGACTCGGGAAGATACCGTTGCGAGGCTACCAACGAGTATTCCTCAGCCTCTGAGAGCGTGGATATACAAGTTGCCGGTAAGTTATGGTCAATCGTTTTGATTCACCGAAAATCAATGAAAATAGTAATGAATTATACAGTTAGGAGCAAAAGCGATCACACACACTTTATATCCGAATAACTTTTTTATGAATGGACCAAACACTTCAATTTCTCTGTTAGACTAGAAGAATTAGTTTTTCATTGTTGTCATAAATGCATAAAGATCCGCTGTCTAGACATTACCAAAGACCTAGTCAGCTGGAACAGCATGACCAATCGTTGACAATCTGTATTCCCCTTCCACAGGAATTTTCATCCACCCGAACTGCCAGGACAACGCGTTCTTCGCGAACTGCAGACTAATAGTGAAGGCGAAGTACTGCACGCACAAGTACTACGCGAAGTTCTGCTGTCGATCCTGCACAGAGGCTGGCCAACTGCCATCGAGAGGGTCTCACCTGAACAACTCGTTGAGGAGGCGAAGGGACGTCCTGAAGTCGCTGGTCTAGGACCCAGGACCTAGTGTTAATAGTGGGACCTGGTCCGATCAGCGGCGATCAGCGGCCACAGCGGGTACATCGACTTAAAAAAAAAAGAAATCGAGGGGACACGATAAAAAAATCAGCACGTGTTTACAACGGGGGTTCAATTGGATCAAAAGGCTATAAATAGAGACTAACAACCGCGTCTCGAATCGATCGTGTGCCCCGCAAATCGACGTTAATTCACTGCCAAAGCCTTAGAACGTCTATACATAGGTATCCGTAAGATATGTTAAGCAAACAGCGAGGCTCCCTGATCTTCGTCGCTGTCTCATTCGAGGCTTTGTCATCCATGTATATACGATCTGACGCTGAATCCTAGTCGGTCGAAGCCATATTAGGCAGGATAATTAACTATCCTTCGGGCTAGCGGGACCGGAAATGGTCCTCGAACCTCGTCTTCTACTGTTTTCATTTTAATGACGTTCACCGGGGCTGTCTCCGGCGCAGAAGTTGCATTCGAGGATTTGGAAACTGAGTATTTCACTAAAGAAGCACTTAGCATGACATCTTGTGGAACTTGATAGAGGATTGAGGATTGTTCACACAGGGGAAGTGGTGAAGTAAAATTGTTGCTTACTGTGAACCATTCTTCTGTGGTTTATCTGTAACGAATAGTGCAATAATGCAGCTGATATGTGCAATGTCATCCTTATGTTAATGGTAGAATTACTGGCAGTGTCGAAAACACTCATTGCAGGGATTTTATTTTTGTCTACATTGTGAAGGTACTTTTGTGAGGAATTGTTAAAGACATTCATTTGATAGAAGTAAACTTTAATGAATGGGGTGCTGTAATTTTCATACAAAAATTTTTCTCGAGTTGCTTTGATTGCCTGGCTAATTCTAGCGTTAAACAAAAGTTTTAAATGGTCTGGCGAGATAAAGGATCAACAGCATATTTCCGAGAATGCAATGAAGATGCGCCGGTGATCTGCAATCGCGACCAATTTTCCGTGAATCATGGTGCAAGTCAGCGACTCCGTCAAATCTGCGAGACAGAGAAATGCATCAGGGGAACAAGAAAACGTCGTAGATCCCGCGGAGCTCGTGTTCTCTCGCGCTTAGCACGCTAACGATAAGTTTTAAGAGCCGCGTTTCTTTTTCGCATCGTTTTACTTTTTGTTCTTCGCCTTTCTTTTTTTTTTATAATTACGTTTCCTTTTGTACTCATTCGATAGACGCATGCGTGGAGAGACGAACGAGAGAGAGAGAGAGAAAGAGAGAGAGAGATAGAAAGGTTGGAGAACTTGTACCTATTTGTATGAAGCATATACGCACGTTACGTTGTACAATATAAAATAGTTTGTTACGCAATATGCCATTTATATACTCTATGATACTGTTATCACTTACTCCTTATTCGATATATTCGGACATAATTGCCGTAGGAGGCACCGCCGCCAAATAGTTCGCGATCACCAGCGAAATTCATTCGCGATCATGTGCGAGATTCACTTGCGATCACGAGCGAATATTCATTCGCGAAGGTGCAACGTGTCGATCGCTGTTTCATTCCCTAATCAAAATTATCAGTATGGAGAATGAAGGATTTCGAGCTAATATTGCAATATTTGCGTTGCATCTTTGCGCACCGATCGTTCGCAGCGCTGCAGACGTGCACGCAGTTACGTTCTCGAAGCCGTACGATCAGTTTTGTAGCGCTCAAACCGCGTCACATGGTCATATTAACGTGTTGCATTTATATATTTGTTCCTGAACATTTTAATCGTAATGTTAACTACTATACTGTTACTATGTACACTGTATCGTCTATCGTGAACCCTGGTCGTTCGAGAGTGAGAGCTCCAATATCGCGGGGATATTACAATTTTTATTACTCGAAAATATTGTCTGTTTCTTATACAAACAGATGACTTTTAAAATACGTTTAAAAAAGCGGCGAAAGGCTGCTTGAAAACACTTGAACGCTAGCGCGAATGTAAATGGCGCTGGTGACTTCAACGCCTGGTAAACGGGATCGTTGAGATCTCCGATCATTAAGCGATTTTTTTATTTTGGAATTGTTTTGAGAAAATAATTAATTTAGTTGCAGTTGATGTATAAAGGGAATTGATTGATAAACGCTCTCAATCTCGAACGTCTAATGAAAATATCAGTAGTATCGTAGCATATCAAGGATTCCGAAGGGAAAGGTACCAAAAGCATTTATAAATCGTAGGCGTAAGTCTCACTCGATTCGAATCGAATGGAAAAAAATTGAATTCACGGAACCGTGTAGGGAGGGACACACCTCTTTCATCTTATCGTTTCAGTCACAGTAAATGACAGTGCCTTATTAGACGCCCTTTCGAAAGTGGTCGGGGAAAGAGTGCTAAATATCAATATCGACTGTTGGATACTGTTTCATGTATATAACAGGACTGTTTATAACAGAAGAATGTTGCGGACGAATTCCTCTCATTGATTTTGTTTATACTCAACACTTTCGCGTTCAAACATTCCGCACGCGAATGACAAAAGAATTAGAAGAAGAAAGAAAATTAATTTTCGACCATTTTAAGACAATTCAGTATTGTTCGATGGCTGTCATTGAATTATACAATTTTTTCATGTAATTAATCTAGAAGAAAATATCAGATTGCTTTATTGAAAATGATTTGATCGCGAAAGTGTGGGAATATTTTGTAATTAGGACAGCCGTAGCCCCGTTCAAAGCTTAAAGCATATCGACAGACGTGTTCAGTATAATTCTATAGTATAGTCTTTCGGAGGAATCGTTCGTGAAAGTTCCCAAGAAAATGTTCAGTGCTCTTCTCCCCCGTACTCCTCTAGATCTGACCAAACTAGATATTTACACGACTCGAACGGATCTGTTGTAACATAACGTCACGACTGTCTAGTAAATGTATAAATAGTTTACATAATTTACGTCACATAGATATCCGGCAGACCGGCGCGGCGTGTCGGGGCGTAGATGAGACTATAGTGACTGTACCATATCCGTGTTGTCTCGAATCGAAATGTCAAAAACCGAGCTGCGCAGTACGCGTGTGTGTACGTCGAACTTCAGTAGATCCTCTCTATTCTATAGGAAATAATTTATATTTCTACCGTGTGATTTTAAGTATGTAAAATGACCTGTACACCCAATCAACCCTGTTACACTAGAGATGTATATAATTCTCGGTATTACGTATTAATCATTGACGAACATATCTTTGAGCTTGAGCGTTGAGAACCTCCTCGTCGTGGAAATGATCGTGGATGGTCGTTCGATAGTTTTACTCGTCGCCTTTCGGGAATCGAGCATGCTAACTTCTGACGGTGCTCCGTCGGTAGTTGATACTCAAAAATGTCTCTTCTCTATTTTATTTTGAACGTGACAATCTCCAGTTTTTTAGGGATGAAGACGCATGAAAATATTCCATTGTTCTAAATTCCTTTGCTCTAGTAATTAAATATACGATTGAGTTTGCGGTAATTTATTCAAGTATAGATCGTTTCTTTCATTTTGTATCGTCTGAAAGAACTATCCCGCAGCTTTCAGCATTTTGTCGACGATACACAGTCGCCAGACGGGTGGCACAACACTGTCAACGTGGAAATTGATCAAATAGATTAACGATTAGTAATAGTTGCACTGGAACGGAACTGTTTGATGACCGGTTCTGATATTTTAATAGTAACGTGACTAGAACAGCTAGACCTAGAACATTGCGTGAACCTTCTCATGTAAATATAAATTCCCACAGCGTGAAAGTAATTGTTACAACGGACTCGGTGATTAGTATGAACTACATTTAATCGTCTTGAGAAGTATTCCAGGAGGGTAATGAATATTTTTCCGAGGAATTGAAGAATCTTTTTTTTGGAGCTTCTCCGTTTGATTCCCGTAGGGTAAGACTAGGTAACAACGCTAACAACAACAAGAATAACAACAACGTGGAACACACCTCGCGTACAATCGATAGACCCTTCCGTTTCCGAAGTCGACGCAAACTTTGTCAGTGATTAGTTTTTCTACGGTCTCTAGATAGATTTTTAGCATAATTTTTAAATGTAAAACGATGCCCGCGATCATCGCTGCGAATATCAAACGAAGGTTCGAGCGTTTTACTGGAAAGAGATTTGCCAAAAAAAAAGAAGAAATTATACGAAAGAGAAAAGAAAAAGAAATACGACGAAGAAACTATTAATTAATCACTTATTCATATCTCCAGTGTATTATCTGTACGTGCATAGATTACTGCGACAGTGCTAAAGATTTTAGTGAGTGTATTTGTAATTGTAAGTATCTTAGGTAACGATTAAAATAATATAATATAATGATATAATATAATATATAAATATATATAATTATAAAATAAAGGTAGACATAAAGGAATGCTACTATACAAACAATGTATGGACAATAATAATATATAAGATCCTTAAATATATGGTTAAACAATCAACTCGGTCATTATTCTGTTTCTCAGGAATCAATTATACATATTGTATTTTTTTGGTGGTACCCTAAATGATCATCAGTTTCAAATATTAATAGCTAATTTCTAAATAATATTAAAAATTTATTTGTTCGTTTGTTTATCGGAAGCTTGTTTGAGACTCTTTAAAAGTGACTCATTTATCAGCATTCTTATAATAACTCGTTTATTAACACATACATATTAATACTAGTGGAACACATTATGTTTTTTAACACATTACACAGTGAAGCCAAAAGACAAGTCAACAAATCGCTATAACGATGTTCAGTTTGCTTAAATATATTACTAAGATGCCTAATTAATTGAACTGTCAATAACTATTTATCCAATAGATACTCGAAGCGGTTGCTCATGCGAAGAATTACGAAGTAAGTATCGCTTATGCTGTTCCTCGATGTCCACAGCCCTCTGAATCCTTTCTGAAGCGATGTACTCGAGTTTCGCGAATAATTCTGTGTGCACAGCGATGCACTTTCTGAAATCTTTGCGATCCAAACGATACACCTCGCATACTTCGATTGCTATCACACTTGCAACTCTTCTTTGATCCGGCACCAGCAACGCTACCTCTCCAAAATGCGCTCCATCGTCCAAATGACAGATCTATAGATCATTTATTCTTTTTAATGATGTTAGATGATGAATAGACAGCGGATTTTATGCATTTATGACAAGAATGAGTAGGTGTAATTTATTTTATTATTTTCAATCTATTAAACATATTGAGACAGAAGGGTCATTCCGTGTCAAATCGATCATTTGCAGGCAGCAACGTCAATTTTGTTCTAAATGAAATATGTTGTAGGCCATGTGAAATTAGGGAAGGTTGTCGTTGGCCAAGAGTGTTACTAATATTGTTCTCAAGGTATAAATAAGGTTATTTAGTCGTATGCAGTGTGCTGGTATTTTCTCGAGACCTGGACGGGGGTACATGGCGTCCTTCACCAGCTCATTGTGACGTCAATTTTCAAATCACCATCCTTTTATTATATTTTTTCAAAATTAAAATCACTCTGGCTCCTCATAAAAAAAAACGTAAAAAAAGAATTTGTTTAAATCTTTCGACGTTATCGAGGTTGAAAAAATTATTTTTTAATAGCCCAATCCTTTCCGAATACAACAAAAAAAAATGTAGCTCAATCGAACAAACAGTTCCTAAGATAAAAATTCGTAAGTGAGGCCCGTTTTCGCCAAAATGCGCAAAAATTGCAAATTTCGAAGGCCTGTTACTTCTAAAAAAAATTGAAACCGGAAAAATGATTGACTTAAACTCCCCCTAATTTCACATGGACTACAACATATTTCATTTAGAACAAAATGGACGATGGTCCCTGCAAAAAGTGATCGATCCAGGAAAATAATTGTTATTTTGCATGAAAAGATCCGCTGTGTAATGATGAATTATGTTCACCTCTTTCCCAGTCGGCGTTAAGACAGCAACTGTTCCAGCAGAAATGAAGAACATGCAGTCCCCATGAGCTCCAGCTTTCACAATAACATCGTTCGGCAAGTACAACTCGAACTTCAAGCTTTTTACTATCGCTCGCAGCAGGTGTTTCGGCATCGCTTTGAAAATCGCAACGTTTTCAACTAAACGGTGATTTGCTTGAAACGCGATTTCCATTCGGAGTTGCTCTAAAAATTGAAAACTCTTAGTATAACACATTGTCATGTCCGGTGGTTCAACCAATACTAACAATTGATGAAATCAATCATGTATATCATACATTTTCTGAATTAAATACTTACTCTAATAATATTGTACGAGAAATAAAATATCGAATATTATAATTAATAATTAATGTTAAACTATCGCATATTATACCACATTGCGTGCGATAGGATTAAGGAAAACTCACAAAATAGATTTCACTGTATTCTTAATCCGTTCAATGAAGATTTAAATTCAAGATGAGTTCTAAGTTTGAAACAAATCACATGGGATAGCGATTCCATGTAGTTAACTGCGAAATATATCTTATGAGTTTTCCTTAATTCTATTGCACGCAATGTAGTATAATATTGTATATGATAGTTTAACATCAATTATTAATTATAATATTCGATATTTTATTTCTCGAACAATACTATTAGAGTAAGTATTTAATTCAGAAAATGTACGTTATACATGATTGATTTCATGAATTGTTAGTATTGGCTGAACCACCGGACGCGACAACATGCAGAGGATTTTCTATTCAGTTAATTATTGATATGTTAATTACCCGAGAGGTTCATCAATATAGACTTCTCGCGGAAGTAGCTGTACCGGAAACGATGCCTATAATAATTCAGAAGACGATTCTTCATGTGCGTAGGCAACTGTTTCTGTATCGTGTAGGCGATCACTTGGTTCATGATCTCGTGGAACTTCGATTTCGACTGTCTCGCCAATGCTTTGATCTGGATCACCATCACTGTAACAGAATTTTATTGTTGATATTTTTAACTGTTACTTCGTTTACTACGAAATCGTTTGGTGGTTGTGAAAAGATTTCTCATGGATTCACCTACGATATAGCAATCGAGTAATCTACCCATTACCATCAGGAAGCTACTTAATATAAGGTGACCATCGGTGACAGGAATGTACAAGCCATAACCGCTGGTAGAGACCTTCTCGACTACCATGAAGAACGAATGTTGAAACCTGTGGCCGATGCTGGCGTGGTCTAGCCCAGTCATCCAACACTCCTCGCAGTCCTATAATCAATAATTATAGCACAGGTTCCTAAAACTTTCCGATTAAATCATTAATGACTAGACTGCGGATTTTATGCATTTATGACAAAAATAGAAACGTACAATTTAAAGTTGTGGACATATTAAAAAGATTTCAGAACATCGGTGTGCTAGTTTCAGCTTAATAAGATAATTAAAAGAAGAAAGAATTTTTTATTTGGTTCCTTTGGCTTGTAATCGATGCAGACAATTTTTATTTTTGCATAAAGATCCGCAGTCTATTAATCACATACTTCAGGCCTGGTGCTCGTTATATGTAGCATTAGTGCTGGAATTAGATAACTGAGACAGGCACACCAAAACATCATGTATATTGCTAATAATATCGTGGTGAACACTTCGTAGTATAAGTGCATCACTCCGAGATACTGAAACATAATTAATAGAATCATTATCAGTGGATGTTTGTGTAATTTACCATTATCCTAGACAAATTTTGTGGCACCAAATCAAATCCTATTTTCATTGGCAATAGCCTTTGTAGATCGAAAATAAATAAGGCAAAAGGTTGATAAATATGGAATTTTACCGTGAACAATTCGAACAGACTGTTGATCATATGTGTGTAGCGAAAAAGTTTCAAAAGAGGCAGTAGATTAAGCACAATGACCATGATGTTAGTCTTCATCCCTGGAGGATACCGCCATGGTAATGTTATGTGGTCCCAGGGCAAAGATGTGAGGACATCTAAGATGAAGTATGTCTTCATGTAATACCTAAACGAAAAAGATTTTTATGAAATAACTTCCATTTAATTTTTGTGAATGCACACGAACTTAAATACGGTACAATCTTTTCGGAGGCGGCGCAAAATTTAAAATCTTCCAAATGACAGATGTTGCTGATTATGATTTCATTGGAATATGGTGGACTTGGAAATCAGTAGGTCGGAAAAGATGATACATTAATATGTGGAAGCATGTAGAAGAATTTAAGAATTTTCGTAATTTCCAGTGTCGAAAATTTTCAATTTTGCGCCGTCTCCGAAAAGATTGTATTGTATTTAAGTTCGTGTGTGTTCACATCCATTAAATGGAAATTATTTCATACTTCTTGGCGCGTTTCGAAGTCGGTTTAATTTTTTTTTATAAAATTGTTTTATTTCACACTTTTTAGTGGAACGAGCAGAATTTGTAGAACACCGCAGGATGGTTTTTCGGTCTTATTGGTTATTTGTAATAAAAACCGCAAAGATTGACAAATGCAAAATTTGTTTTTAAGGGACCAATCGGGAGACACACTCTTCAAAATGCAGAAGGTTTCGTTCCGATTGGTCCATTCATCTCGGAATAATCGGTGGACATACGTGAAATAATTCATTTTTCGCAAATAAAATCGTAAGGAATAAAAAAATGCAAAATTTGTTTTCACGGGACCACCCCGCGGACATACTCTACAAGATGCAGAAGGTTTCGTCCCGATTGGTCCATGCATCTCGGCATAATCGGTGAACATACATAGAAAAAAAAAGCGAAAAGAGGCACATACAGATCGAATTGAGTAACCTCCTCCTTTTTCAAAGTCGGTTAAAAAAAAACCAGTGTTCAATCAGTTGAATACAATTACAACTCACGAAAGTATAATCCAGGGGTCCAATTGCACTTGCTTCTGTTCCTTGGCATAGTATCCGCTGATGCAGGACGTCCCTATGTCCACCCAGCATATTAAATAAATGACGATATTAAAATTGTCTACTCGAGTCGCGTCGTGGCTCATCACTACATAGCAGACGAAAAATGGGATCGTTAGGAAAGCGATCATGTATACGACTAACATAATCATGTCCCAAACGAATCTGGAAATTAATCACTTCAATGTTCATGAATCCCGAAATGAATCAATTAAGATTTATGCTTAGCCCCCGGATTTTATGCATTTATGACAAAAGTGAGTAGGTGAAATTTAAAACAGTGAAAAGATTGGAAAAAAAACTTTTAAAAAAAAAATGAAACCGACTTCGAAAAAACGCACTAAAAAGTATAAAATAATTTCCATTTAATATATGTGAATACACACGAACTTAAATACAATACAATCTTTTCGAAGGCGGCGCAAAATTGAAAATTTTCGACACTGGAAATTACGAAAATCCTTTAATTGTTCTAAATACTAATATATTTATATTTAAATAATATATTTGCGTCGCCTCCGAAAAGATTGTATTGTATTTTTTGAATTTGTATTTGAATTAAGATTTGAATTTGAATCTGAATCTGAATCTGAATTTGAATCTGAATCTGCATCTGAATCTGGATTTGAATCTGCATCTATTTTATCTATTTTATCATCGCAAATAAAATCGTAATTAATAAAGAAATGTAAATTTTTTTGCACGGAACCATCCCGGGAACATACTCTACAAGATGCAGAAGGTTTCGTTCCGATTGGTCCATCCATCTCGGCGTAATCGGTGAACATACATAGAAAAAAAAGCGAAAATAAAAAGGCACATAATGATCGAATTGAGTAACCTCCTCCTTTTTCGAAGTCGGTTAAAAAGACTTTAAATGAATTAATATATTATTTTCGCTACATTGACATTATTAGTGAAGAAATATAAATTTGTATTTAGCTTCTGCGCCTTGTAATTGATGTAGAAAAACTTTTTATTTTGCATAAAGATCCGGAGTCTATTTATGCTGCTGTAGAACATTTGTCGCTTGTTCTTGTTGATTGTGCTGGATTGTTGCAGAAAGAGTTAGGTGTATATATTGAGAAAATTATAAAAATTATATTGATTATGGATCGTTTACCTCCACCTACTGAAAGGATGAATGATCCACCAATACGGAAGAGCATCGTGTCTTCTCTCTTCAGCGAACGCGGCTGCCATGCTATGCAGATACAGGTTCGTTTTAGGCGTGTTTGCGCTGACATTGAACAGGCGTTTAAACTTTTCCAACAAGATATATCGTTTGCCTTTGGCCATCGAGGAAGACATATGCTTGTTCTGCAAATGACTGGACAGTCCGCAATTATGCTCTGCCATATTCATCATGTTTCACTGGTATTTTTAATCTTCTCTCAATGAATCAACGTGAAACGTAAAACGTTTGTTTGAAGTTGGCAAATGATCCACTGATTTGAAGTTAGACGAAAGAGTCGACAGGGGTCCGATACTCGAAATTAAAACTGGACCAGAGTATGTTTACTTGTTTATTAAAAAATTCTCGACGATCAAGAATATATCGAATCACACGACCGGTTAGTATGGTACAATGAACGTCTATGAACCAAAGTACATACGTATAAACGTCTATTGTTTGCAGTGCGTGTTGCAGCGATGGTTTCGATGGGGATGCACGAGGCACGACGACAACGTGAACGGAAACGGGATTAGGTTTGTGCGTGTATGAATCGCGAGGATCAACTATTCGTAATTGACAAATTAGAACACAGGCGAGTACGGAAGTATCGGTACCAGGATGCTTGAAGCTGCTAATCATCGTTTCAACCCTCCAACTGGTTCAATTTGTTGCTTAACATACGCTTCTCTATCATTGAACGCTCGAGAACCGCTTCGTTATCTGAAAATCGAACTATTAAAAGTGCCAAAATATTTTAACATGCATCTATAGCGTATAAAATTGAGCTATACGTCGTATAAAAGCTGTCTGAATACAAACTAATGTGTGTGTGTGTGTGTGTGTGTCATTGTGTGTCTGTGTGACTGAATTATTCGACTGCGAGCCTAATAGCCTAGATCTTTTTTACGATTATCCCCTCGAATTTGCGTGTTCGATGGTTGGATCGTTTCGAATCGGTGTCGGTTTTCACGGGTGTCTAAGTTTTAACATGTTCAAAGCGCCTGCGGGCTTTTATAACGTAGTGAACAGTGAAAATATCCAGGAACCATGTCGCAATTACTCGTAGTTTGAAGAAAGCTTGCTGTTTTACTCCTCTCCAGTTAGGGGGTCAAAAAGCGCAGCTAGAAAATGGCCTCCGTTAAAAATATAACTACCCACTTAAGTTAACCTCAGTTATCAGTCTTCCCGGATATTTCTGTTTGACGTTTTAACGTACTCTCTAATCCAGTAAAAAAATACGACCCTCGGACGACGCCTCCATCGAGTCACTACCGTAGAAGAATCAAAGTAACTTGCTGCTCGATCTTCCGACAGCAATCGTCATTTATCTTTCCAAAAATGCAATATATAAATTTTCTAGAATTATTTTCACAGGATGGGAAAATTCGGGAAGGGGAAATTCTCGGCTCCCTCGAATTTACCTGAATAGCGTTTCACCTCGGAGCATGACGGATCAGACTCATTCACTACCCAGACATCGTGTACGCGGTGCGCCTAAAGAAATTTTCACTTCAATAACAGTCCAATCTTGAGACTATAATCACCATCGGCTCGTCTGTAAATAATTTCAAAGGTAAAATGTATTTTTAGAAACACTGATAGCAGTTATCAGAATGATCTGGAGTAAACGGGTTTTTTAGGTTTCGATCACGATGATTCTTCTACGAAACTTTCTCGTCTATGAAAGTTTGCGCTGCTACAAAATCGCACTAATCGATCGACGACTATATTTTTCGTGGCGTTACAGTGACGTACTAGTACAAACATCGATCTGCGTTTTCATATTTAACAATCGCGCTATCGAGGTCAGAAGATTCTTCTGCCATATGCATAATATATGTACGTGTATAAATAATGTTTGTCTTTGGATACACCCTGGCGACACGCGTCGCCATTTTGACGGAGAACGATGTCACACATTACTCTCGCATAACACAACACTTTTTGTTGTTACACAGATCGAATATGAAATGATAAGATTATTTTATTAAAATTAATTGTGTGCATAGAGTGAACGAGATCTTTATACTCAATTTGTCTGATAAGTGCTATGCATTTATTTGGTCCAATTTGATTAGATTTAACAAATGTAGTTTAATACATTACGCGGATTTAATGAATGTATGGGATTTATTAAAATACATTTATGCGTTATGCAAGAGTTATGTGTTACCTCGTCGGTCGTCTATTAGAACTATTTCCAATATCATTTTGCGACACATTGATTTTTAAATGCATGAATTATCAACCACTCTAGTTATTTACTTAACAATGACCACGGGGCACATCAAACACATTCTTTTAGTACGGCTCTTATCGCCGAGTCTGGCAGATGTTCAATGAAATTTTGTAAAAATCAGATCAACGAGCTTCCCTAACATTGGTTATTTATTATTACTAGGCACTACTCCACCATTAAATCGTATTTTCCGCTTCCTTTAATACTCCGTCGCGAACAACTTGTCGAATTGGAAATACTTTCTTTTCGTAGAGTATTCTTTAACCCATTAAATTTCATCGTCGATTAAAGCCGAATTTGTTTAAAAAAAAATCATCCACATTAAAAATCGTTCATTTGTTACTGTCTTTTAGTAAAACTGAGCTAAATTGTATTTTATCAGAGTGAGAAATTTAAGAGCATCTTCACAAATAAAATAAGTGTCGTAATAAATCAAAGTCTTCATAAAAGTTAATGGGTTAAATAGGATTACGATACTAGTGTGGTAAGTAATCAATGGCCATTTGTACATCTTGTAGCACATCTCTCGATAAAATAATAAAAATTTACACTTTACATACTGAAGCACCAGAATGAAAACAAATTATTTTTCTCTAATTTTTCAAAATACCCTGCTCGCAATTCCAATGAAAATTTCCAATGGAGAGGCCATCGATTCCCCACCGATCTAACAATCTCGATTCACACAGAACAATTTCTTTACAGCGAACGGCAGCCAGTACATATCTGGAACGATACGAAACGTATGAAATCGTTACAAAATCCCCTAGAAACCCTCGAATTGGTTCCATTTGGTTCGTATATGTATCATAACACGGATTAAACGACTGCGACCCTAAAACGATCTCCTCGGGTTTCACCTCGGGATAAATTCTCCTCAAGTTTCTCAAAATACGTCTCCAAAAACGAACAACCGTCTGCGAAAGCGTCCTTGACCCTTTTCTACGTTCAACCTCGTTCAGGTTACCACACAACGAACCTTACGGTTGCGAACAGAATACTCGAGTTGATGAGTTTTGACTAGGAAATTGAGTCGGCGCTCCTGTCGAGGCTATTGTTTGCCTCGCAACTTCGTTTTCTTGACACCTGTTGAATCTGTACGAGCCACTCGCGGCACATTACGTAATGTACGAACTGCAACGACCATCTGTGTAGGTGTGGACAATGGTTGAAGTGGACGGTGAACCGGGGGCAGGATCCATTTCAGTCCGTTTTAGTCCAGCTCGTACAAATTTCAATATCCAGGTAGTACAAATTCTCGAGATCACGTACGATCAACTCAAACTGTAGCAAACCATGGGGATGCATCTTTCAACTTTGAAGAAGTTTCCAGCTTGAAAGAACAGCTGATTCGATGACCAATACATTCCATTCACCCATCAAACACCGAACCAAAGCTCATCAACTCAAGTAGAGTTCGACGAGCAGCCACAGAACTCTGTCCGAAAAATCATCCTGGACCATGGTGCTGGTTAGGGTGTGCGGGTAGTGGGTGGATGGATGATCTTGTGTCGGTTTTACACGTCGATGCCGAGCAGCTCCCTGCTGTTGGCTCTCGAAAGTCGACGACGTATACTGCGGCGACGAAACTCCTTCCATCAGACGGATGCGCGCTTCACACGAAGGCTGGTAGCGGTCGGAGGTCTGTAGCCTTGGTACCCTTCGTCTAGAAGCTCTGAAGTCGCTGGTCCGAGGCAGGTACACGAACACACGCTCACACAGTCATCTGCGTCCGGTACCAACGTCACGTGACCAGTTAACAGTTTCCCGTTCACAGCTACCACCTCGCCGTCCAAGGTCAGCAGGTGATGGGGAGCTATCTGCATATCGTCGTTGTCGCGACGAGCATCTCCCGTGTTCCTATTATTTACGCAAAAATTATGTAAGGAAAAGCCGTAAGGAAAAGCGGGTTTATTAACGTATTTGGGCACACGGATAACCAAATGTTAACGGCAGACGTGTATGTCGCGGGCGCTCGTTCCGATCTGCCTTGTTTTTCTAATTCGTTGGCGACAGAGTTGGGCAGTAATTAATTACATGAGTATTTAATTACATCTTCAAGTACACGTGCAAAAGTGGACTATAATTACAATAGGAGAACGGTTAAATGGACCAAAACATAAAAATTAGTGGTTTGAAAGAACAATTGCACTGAAGTAATTGTTAGACTCGATTAGAATTACTGTAATCGTGTTAAGTAATTGCAATTACTCCTTTCACAATTACTGTAATTGCAATTGTGGTCCGCAATTACAATTACTGGTTGAGCCAAAGTAATTGTAATTACCAATTACAATTACATGTAATTGTAATTTTATTTCCGCAATTTCAAATTACAGTAATTGGCAAGTAATTGTAATTGTAATTGAAATTACATTTCGCCCAACTCTGGTTGGCGATCGTAATATTTCTGTTTTTATGAATTTAGTTAATGTGCATTAACAGACAACCCTATAATTGGTAGTTCAACGATTTCAGGGTGTCTTGGAGGATTTTTGGATCGTGTCTTTCAAGTTCGTTTATGGTAGAAATTTTGTTTGTAGATGTTCACTATGTAGTTGTAATGCTGTACTTACATTGTCATGAAACGTAGTACAAGCAGATTTATGCTGGCAGCGACAACAGCCAAGCCGAATAGAATGAAGACTAAACTTAAGGCCACGTATCCTGGTTTGTTCGAAAGTGCGTGATCGTTCTGCAACATGTTTGAATCCATTTTCAATGACCATTAAAAGAATTGCAAGCAATGACGAATTTCGAGAGATATGCAATTGAGAAGAACAATTTGGGCAGATGTAATGTACCTGGAGAGCGACGTAATCACCGAAACCGATGGTAGTGAGCGTAACGAAGCAGTAGTAGAAGCTGTCGAAGTAGCTCCATCCCTCGTACCGCGAAAATACGGCTGCACCGGTGGTGATGATGATGCTCGACAGACAACCAGCTGCGAGCATGAGATTCATTTCCGTCGCCTCTGTTTTATTGCACCGTAGATAAGTCTTCGCCCGCTTGATCACCACGGATGCAAATTTGTTCAGACGTTCTCCAATACTTTGGAACATCACCAAACCCAGGGGGATGCCCACCATGGCGTACGCCATGCAGAATGCTTTACCGCCTATGGTAACTGGTGTCGAATGTCCGTAGCCTCGAAATGAAGAGAGATTTTGTCAGGGAAATATTGTCTCGTTGATTAAAGTATCTTTTCAAAGTGTGTTTTTCACCAGCCATACAACTTTCATCCAGAGTTTTTCTTGGAATCGTAACGCGTGCGAAATTTCAAGGTCGACTCTTAATATCGATCGCGCATGGTGTACACGATGATTATGTATGTCCCAATTACCTATCATAGCGAGCACGAGCGTCGCGAAATAAAAGGCACCCGCGAATTTCCACTGAGGACCAGCTTTGTGCGGTTTGTTCTCAATTATCACAATCTCGAGCATCTTATAATCCTCCTGTGTGATATTGTACTTCTTCATCATGTTCCGGCGAACCTCTGAAACAGATTGTTCACCATTATCGCTCGTAATTAAACGCACAAACGCACTAGCAGAATATGTCCCACTCAATCTTCTCCAGTTTCAATTTTTATTAATCTCTACTTAATAAGTACTCTACTCACTCTACTGAATGTCACTGTTAATGTAATTGCGAATTCGACACCCTAGACTGGCCCAACTCACTTCCTAAGAAAAATTTGGGTACATAATTTTTATTATTTCAATCTCTCAGATTCTCTATATTTCTGTAGTCTGTGAAATGCTCACTAGATTTTTCAAGATTTCTCTCGACGTTTACACTGATTGAGGAGGCACCCTGTATATTAGAATGGACTCGATGGACCAACTCATATCAAAATACAAATTTGAACACCACCGCTTTTACAGATATATGATTCTCACTTCATACATGACGCATCTTTCTATAGACAACTTTTCACAATTTTAAAAATCAACCCCCACATCCCCTTCTCCACCGATTCTCCTTCTCCCTTCGTCCCCCTCACTGCTATCGTTATATCCAACAATCAGGCCACCCAATACACAAAAACACTCTCGAGACACGTGAACCGATGCAGTTCGAAGGGAACTATGCAAAAATACACTCACCGGAGAGAAACTCCCAGCGTTTCCTCTCGGTGTTCGACTCGAGCGCGTCGAACACGGCTGCCCCTATCAGCAAATACGTGAACGTGCACACTACCAGCGACAAGGTCCTGACATTTTGCCTCTTCATCTTCGCAGTCTGTCAGCGGCAGAGCGAGAGTGTCAGCTTGAGTTTCGGCACCACCCGGAGAGACGCTAGCACCCTCGTCTTTTGTGATATGAACCTTCTCTCGCTTTCTCTTCCTCTCTCTCCCTTTCTCTCTCTCTCTCTCTCTCTGTTTTTAACCGTTCAACCGCTCGTCGTTTTCACTGTCGCCGTTTCTCACTCGCGCCACTGCCATCCGAAACGGTACATGAAGCTGTGCATTGTAATTTCGCGACGCTATCGATTCGACATGTTTCGGAAGGAACGCCCGTTTCAGATGGGAACGTCGAGACGCGTGCACGATCCACGAAGGCCAGCACCCACCACGCTGCTCTCGCTGCCAACGCTGTCGGATGAAGTATTGATCTGACGGCAGCGCCAGGATAAGCGCCATGGAAACCGCTGTCGAGTGGTTCTAATGGATAGCAGGCCGGTGGATGGTAAAACGGGAAGAGAACGCTGTTTGCAATTGCCTGGGTCGGTATCAGTAGACGGTGCATATTTATGTGCATTTCTGACAATACTAAGATTTGTATTTTTTAGTATTTAGTTAGTAAGTATTTTTTATTTTATTTAGACGTGGGTGATTGCTTCAGCAGCCGAAAGAAGTTTCACATTTATTAAGCTTGTGATGAAATGATCTATGAAAATAAGAATTGCCTGTAAATCCGTAATCTGGAATTTTTTTAAACAAATTGATGATTAGATCGAGTATTTATGATACTATTAAAATTGCTGTGCAGTGGTTCTTTTAGCGGTACTCTAGGCTGGCGAATGGAAAAAGTGATTTGAAATGGAACTGCAGTGGTATGAGTCGGTCAGTGATCAGACATGGTGCCAGTCTGCCAGAATTGATTACGCCATAGAAATAGCGGTGGTTTTAATGGTTACTAAGCTGGCAAATGTTAAAATTAGTGGTAAATGCAGCGACAGTGGTCTGAGTCGGTCAGTGATCAGACATAATGCCAGGCTCGGTCGGTGATCGCTTGCTCTTGATGTTTTACAGCATAATAAAGAAAATCGATGCAACTAGCTGCAACAGATGACTCGGAAGACACGTTATCGGCAGAGGGATGATCCTGTAGATGGATTCTGCACGTGGGACCTTTCCACCCTTCGAACATGCTTGCACCCGGACGATATAAGGCTTAAACGGCAAGAATAATTGGAGCACTAAAACTTGGCACTCGTTGGAGTTTCGAGCTAACTTTACGGACCGCGTCTAATCGAGTTGCTTCTGTGTTCTAGTTCTCTTGTACCGGGGCTGGCTTAACAATGTCCAACCTGTTAAACGCTCTGGAAAAGGATCCTTGAATAAACGAATTTTTCGAACGACTTTCCTTTATGGTTTCAATTTGTAAGAGACGCGAACTTAAATACACTGACATTCAAGCGGCGATTCTTGGAAACGCTTCGTCAATCTAGTAATTACTAGTAATTAACTGCTAAAATGATTATGAATTTACTGATTATATGTGATACCTACGTGGATTCTTATTCAATCTTTTATGAATCTGCTTTTAAATACACCATTTCGAAATAGATTGCAAAAGTTTCCCAGATATTTTCGAAAATCTTGTGAGAAATATCATATTATAAAGACACAATGCAGATCGATTTTATTTTTGACTCCCAGGAATTTAGAAGAACGATCAATTTTTTCTGAAGATCGTTTCGCAGAAATTCCACGAAAATGCAAATGTGCACATGGTATCGAAATCCCTTGGTCTCAAGGGAACACAGACCGGTTGTTGGCGTATCGATGGAGCTCGTGTAACGAATAATGATTAATTTGTCGAATTAATCGGCGATCGATTCCCGGCCTCTATGACACTGAATTTTCCAGATTTGCCCCGCGGCTTGATTGATTATCGGAAAAGCATTAGCAAGTATTATTGAAGAGTTCGTTCGCACACGATCGCGATGATTAATCCCGGCGGCGCGGCGGTGTCATTACTCCTGGAATTTATCTACGACACGTGTGGGATAGTTACGTCGTTACACGCCGGATATTGATTTTGTAACGAAGGGATAAATCTGGGTCCATCGACGCCGCAAGGAAGACGCGAATTCCGCCACGGATTTCTGCATAATTACAACTTCGTTGAACATTCCGTTACAATTCTCGGGGAAACTTGCTGAATAATGTCCCCTAATTATGCCGAATGTATTCACTCGCGCAATTAGATCCATTCCGCTTGCTTAAAATAGAAATACATAGCACAGCGATTTGCCTGGAAACGCTTCGAACGATCTTATCTTCAAAGAGTTTCTTAAAAATTGCAATACGCACAGCAATATTGGGGCCATTCCCAGTGATTTTTTTTGTCGCAGTAATGAGCTCCTTCTTCACTTTAATGTACGTAATTCTGAGGACTTAATTTTTGTTATTAAAAAGACAGGAGAAGTTTCTTTTTAGATTTTTGTTGTATCAAAGTAGGTATCTAAATAATAATGAAACTTCCCCCTAAAAAAAATACCGCAGTAACAGGTACATTTACCTTATAAGTTTCTTCGTTCGAGAACATTTTATAATACAAGTTGGGAAAGATTTGTATCGCTCGGCGGGTTCATTGCTAAATTAAGTTTATAGCGATATTAGCATTTTATGTGCCGGGCTTTTGTTACGATTATATTACCATTTGTTTCGGGATTATGTTTGTTAAGATTACTCAGCCATGAATATTCATTCGGGATAGTGATTTACATTGTATAGAAGTCTGCAGCTTATGGAGATTGTAAGTTAATAACGATTAGCTGTATTCCATTTTGTCTGTGCAGAATAGAATAACTATTTAAATAATTATTCTCTGCTTTTTAGTCTTGTGTGTGTGAAATTTTTCAATCGGTTTTTAACATTTTGATGAGATTATAACAGAGACATGTAGAAAATTTCAGACGATATTGCGACCGCGTTATATCGAAAACAAACGCCGTGGTAAAATGTCAAAGATAAAGATTCGACGGAGAATCCCGGTATAACTGATCTTTCGCTTGGTAAACAAACATTATAGTATAATAATACGTAGGAACTTTGTAAACAATGCACGGAGCTCGAACGTACACTGAGCTCAGTGGAGTGGGGATGAGTCAGAGTGGGAACGCGTAGTGGAGTAGGGAGCGCTGTCGCGCGGAGTGGGGATCGCTGAACGCGATCACGTACTACCGAGCGTCGCGCGGGGAGGTGTAACGGTTAAAATTAATAGTTTATATCTTCTAAACGCATAGGCTTTCTAAGAATTTTTTTTAAAAATATTGCATTGTCATCCAGTTCTGAGCTATGTTTAAAATTTCAAGTCTCTAGCTCAACGGGAAGTTAGTTTAAAATCAATTGCAAAATTTGTACCGAACATACAGACGAACAGACAGACAGGAAAGCGAGCTAATCAAAAGTGGTAAAATGGTATTTTATTAGCAATATTAACTTACCGAAGCCAACAGCAAAGTGTAACAATTTCTTTCTATAACAATCACAAAGATTGCAAGCAACAAGAGTGAAATGAAAATATATAATACACTTTCTGCAGAAAATATTGTAACAGCATTCTTAAATTCCCCTAACAGTTTCACTATTTCACATTGAAACAACTCGCATCCATCATAAAATCCACAGTCTAATAGCATTCTCTTCATTCAACTTTAAAGCCGCATAAAAATGTTTCCACTTTTCTCCCGAGATAAACCAGAACAGTTTTATCAATTCCAAGCGGGGATCCACAACGTTATCTTTTATTCCCACCATATACATGCACTCGTGCAAGCAAATTCCTCAACGTGTCCCGAGTCGAAAGCCAATGCTGTTCGGCTGGTCCAATAAAGGATCGAGCGTACATTTTTGGAATATCCGGAAGACGTTCGACGGAAATGGATCGACGGTATGGGATGTAGCTCGGGGTTCGTGTTTTTCAGCGATATAGATCTCCCGTACGTGCGGCGTCGGTGAACATATTGATGTTTAAAATAATATGTAGGTAATAAATTAAAAATAAAAATAAAATAAAATTGTATATTTTTTTATTTGATCATTTCAGAAAAAAAACACTCAGGCTGTGCGGTTTCTCACCTCGCCGACCGCCCCGAACGGAGAAAAGGACAGCGCCTGTAAACACGGGCTGCGTCGGGCCGGGATCCGTCAGCCGTGATTGACCTGTGTTTTTCGTTAATAACTCGAGAACCAAGCCGCGTATGACGGCTAGTTTTCGTTAAAAATGATGTAACATGAGGATTGAGTTTGGTTACTAAAATATTGACTCTGGATTTTGTTACTGAAATATTGGTCGAAAACATGATATCAATGTTCGCTTTTTGGTGATGAAAATTTTATTTGAATTCATACGAACGTTCGAAGGTGTCTTGTTGCACATCTTCATCCCCGAGAAGTGCACTGTTTACTTATTGTTGCTTCTCGTCGCGCAGGAAGCACGGCGCGGCCTGTAAACACAAACCTTGGAACATTAACAAAGTGTCCACAGAAACCCTTAATGAGGCTCCATATATTGTTACCTTAGACAATAGCACTAGAAGTACGCATTTCGTTTAACTGGCAGGAACATTAGCTACCAACCCCTAAGGTATTGTCTGTGTGATTTTAATTAAGCAGCAACTTTCAACATGTAGAAGCGTGTAGAAACTGGGAATATTCTGATTTTACACTTGTCTCTTGGCAATCTCCTAAAATTACCAAGAGTGTCGAAATATTCACCACGAATATTCACCATTACAATTATTGTAAAAATTGTGCTGAACTTTCGCCGAGGGCACCAAAGATTTTCAACTTTTCTCAATACAATATTATACAATTCGACGAAAAAATAGAACTGGGTTAGATCTCGAGTTCCTCGCACGAGAATTTAAAGTTTTATCATATTTTCGTCGAATTTTTTGTATAATATAATAAAGTTGAAAATTTTTAGTCCCCTGAGCAAGAGTTTAACCGAAAATTGTTTCAGATCAAGCAACAGTTGTTTGCAACGATTAATGGGCTAGTTAAATCGGTTTTAACCACAAATTCTTCAGGATCCTTATTGTCCCGTTCACGTGTTCGAGGGGATGATATCGATTTCTGACGATAAATGACGTTTCACTTGTGGACCATGCCAAGGACGCTACTTCCCGCCTGGTAATTATACTGCTTAGGAGATTGTCGTCTTGATTAACCATAGTAATTAGGTTTCTTGGTAAGGTCGCTTGAGTCAGGACACCGCGGGGGTGCTGGCATAGAACTGAAAAACATAGCTTCCAGGAATGTTTCCCTTGACTCAGTTGACGCTTGACGCTACCTGTACATTCACACACAGAAACTGGATTGAAGGGAACACGTCATATGCAACAGTCGTGTCACTCACATTTGTATAAAAAATTTCACGAACATTCTGAAACAGAAAAAGATTTAATAATTTCAAATTTCTACCTCTCTCTCCTCATGTGAAAAATGTATATAATATTTCGCTGATGTTGCTCTCATCTCTGTCCATTTGAAATAGTTAAAATAAATAACTTCTTTCAAATCAGTCAACTTAAAAAACACTGGAAGTCGTAAATTGGTCCACAAGAATTTATAGTTATATGGAGATCTTTAATCAAATGGATTCGGTATCTCTAAACAAGAAATCCGATTGATTAAGTGCTTACAATGTTTGTGTGTAACCCACTCACGTGCAGGCTGACATGTAGATCTCATCAGGAACATTTCAATTGGTCAGCCGAACAATGATTCCACCGTCCAGTATTATTTGCTCTTGCAATACAATTACCGGGAATGTCGCAGCGACATTCAAATTTCAATCGAAGCCTATTCCTCGAATAATCCTAATCCGTTGCACTTGGAGTTTGAGCTGTGCCGGGTTCCCGCAGTATGCCAGCTGTGATGTCATGAATATTTCTGCGTCGTGTCAATATAAGCAACCATACGTGAGCGATGACGATTTGTCCCTACAAATACTAGACAAAACACCTCACACTTTGCCTCGCAAATCTTTACAATATGGGTAAACTGTACAATGATTGGCACCCTTAGTCAAAATCGTAGTAAAAATCTTTTCATCTTTTTTTGAAATGTTTAAACGAGCTTAACCTGCTGTTATTATAAGCTAACAGAGATTTTTCAGCAAAATCAAACAGTTTTATGAGTCATAAATATTTTATTATAAAATATATTCAGTGAGGTTACTCAATTCGATCCGTATGTGCCTTTTTTTCGCTCTTTTTTCTATGTATGTTCACTGATAACGCCGAGATGGATGGACCAATCGTAACGAAACGTTTTGCATCTTGTACAGTATGTCTTCCGATTGGTCCCTTGAAAACAAATTTTGCATTTTTTCATTCTTTGCGGTTTTTATTGCAAATAACCAATAAGACCGAAAAACCATCCCCTACGGTGTTCTACAAATTCTGCTCGTTCTAAAAAGCGTGAAATAAAAAAATTTTATAAAAAGAAATTAAACCGACTTTGAAACGCACTAAAAAAATGCACTAAACAGTATGAAATAATTTACATTTAATTTATGTGAGTACACACGAACTTAAATACAATACAAACTTTTCGGAGGCGAAAAAATTAAAAATTAAATTAAGTATTCACATAAATTAAATGGATATTATTTCATACTTTTTACTGCATTTTTCTAGTGCGTTTTTTCGAAGTCGGTTTTAAATATATGGATTTTAAAATCTTCATAATATTAAGTACAAATCGTAGACGACCCTGTCCGCTATAATTGAACAAAACCAGCGAACAAAATTCTGAAACGAACTCGCCAATATTCAACCATCAACTGGTTAATCGTCACCTCGGAATTATGTGGCGATTCAGGTTGTAAGCATTCTCGCAGTTCGAGCCGTCAATTGCATAGACGAGAGACATCAGGATCGGACTATTTGCATGCAGATACGATCCTAGACGGATGATGCTGCTTTCGAAAGGCCATGTCGATAACGAACAGCGACCTATATTGCTAATAACGTTGCGCTACAGCGGGCGAGGCATCAAGGAAATTTACCGTGGCTTTCGCCGGCCGGTTATAGCTGTCACCTTATTTGTCAGGAAAATTGCGCTATTCGGTCGTGCGTCAGAATTTGCCTTGAATGCGACACGCTCCGGATACGCCGCGCCGTTACAACGCCGACGTCTTTAAGATCCGCCTTTTTGTCGCTTTACACCCCCATACACCCTCTCTATAATTGCAACACCGGCCATTTATCATTTGTTAATTAAAGTAAATTGTGGAAAGAAGCCGGCAACGACGACTGTCCTCGGACTGACCCCGCTAATTGGCGCGGAAGCGAGAATCATTTAAATTCGATGCCGGCGAGGGAAAACTCACCACTCACCGCCCACACCTCTCGTCAACGATTGATCGATATTCATTATTTCAACGAGAGTGTTTCTTTCGCAGAAAAAAGAAATTATTCCACATTCTCCAGAGATCCATGCACCAAACAAAGATATTTTCCCTTCTGTTCAATGATCTTTTGCCAAAAAGAATAAATAAGAAAATATCTTATTGATTTAAGTTCATCGCTTGAATAAAGAAATTCGGTTCTATTTCACCTTAAAATACCGAAATTACTTTCTTCCCAACCCAATAATATTGAAATATAGCCAGACGGAGGAGCGGCTTGTGAATTAATCGAACGCACCGCGTTCATGTTCGGCGGCCGTTTCCAGCGTGACACCGCTGCCGTTTAGCAGTTTATGATAAGCGGCATTAGGTTGCAGAGTGGCTGACCTATTTCCAGAACTCGGCAGACTCCAGCAACGAGTTTCAGAAAGAAACGTAGCCGCCCTCTGATGCTCGGGGCGGCGAAAGAAAAGTCTTTCCCGAGGATCTCTCTCTCTGTCTGTGCTCACAAGGCTTCCCTTAGTTCGTCGTACCTCAGCCGCAACCATCACCCGACTCCAGTTTACGATTTCTCCCAAAGAACGGAGAAAGGCATTACCACGGGGCATTGCTTTCCTCGCGATCACGGCAAACTTTGGTGTATGCCACCACCTTGTCCCAAATGAGCACCTTCCACCCCCTCAAATCGACTTCAGGATGTCAGATATAAAAGAAAAGATTAGGGTAGCCAGTACTCGTTTCGAATCGCATTAAGATAAACCCAGGCTGGACAGCTACTGGCAATTCCGAGAAACATCAAGGTACGATCGAATTGAAAAGGGGGTGGTTTCAAAAAATGTATTGTGGGAGAACTTGATGATGTAGGGCTTCTTGCAATCTAGTCAAGCGTAGTTCAGTATTGTCGACAAATTTTGATGGCATCATTTTTATCACGCTGATATTAGCTTCCGAGTTGTCGATGTTGTCGTTGTCGTTGTGTGCGTCAAACCTTGTAATCGAATTTTAAACCACTTCCCGATAAGCTAGAGACTTGAAACTTTGAACATAGCTCAGAACTGGATGACAATGTAATATTAAAAAACAAATTGTCACACCTCGTCGCGCGACACTCGGTAGTACGTTATCGCGTTCAGCGATCCCCACTCCACACGCCAGCGCTCCCTACTCCACTACGCGTTCCCACTCCGACTCATCCCCACTCGACTGGCCCACTTCGCACCGAAGAAGCTTAGTGTGGTTGTGGTGTTTCGTTCATTCAGTTCCATTTCGGACAATTTCGGACTCCATCAAGAGACGTCGTCTCTCGGAGTCATCCCCTCACTCTATCTCGCGTATTTCCATATCTTATTATTTCTTACCAGTATTACTATATCTTGCGTTCCATTTAAACAGACAAAATGTAGAAAATAAAAAAATATATAAAAAAGAACTTTTTGAAAACCACGCTTATATTAAAATGCACTACAAATAAAAGCGTGGAGCGCTCACGAAGATCACGTCAATATAGTTTAGTTCCACGCTTTTATTTACAGTCACTAATGTCTAAAAAAATTATTTTCTCCTTTTTAGTGTATTTTAATATAAACGTAGTTTTTAAAAAGCTTTTTTATAAATTTTTTTATTACAACATAATATTTATCGTAGGTGGTTTGAACTATCCTTTCGCACGAATCAAACAGTAAAATATTGACACGTTGAAAAGTCACATCAAATGAAATCGCAATTTGCAAATTATCGAGAATAATTTTACTGAAACAGCTTTCAACAATCCTACTTGAAATTGTACAAATAACTACTCCACGAATTTACCTCCGCAGATAAACAGAAGTAGGCGGCTCCAATTAACTGAAAAGGATTCGCGAAAATGTTCGTGTTCACTGCATCGAAATTCTGTAATTATTTTCCGTTCGGTGTCGAATCGATCTCTCACCGCGCTTTAAATCACTAAAAGTTCATCGATCCAACCGAGGTTATTTCCGGCTGGGTAATTGTTTTCATCTAAATTTTTTAAATTCCGAAGTATCGATGAACCGATATCGAATTTTTATTCGACGATATTGGTTGACCTAGCTCTCAAAAATCCCAGGACAATCGCGGGGGTGGCCAACAGGCGTTGGTGGCACCGTTAATTCACGGGTGACGCGCGCTATCAAGCTACGCTGATTTATGGCACACTTGTAGCGCGAACTTTGCCTCGAGATCCAAGGCCAGCTTCGATACATGAAGGAGCGGAGTCAAGTTCAATTACTCTTCAATCTACCTGAACGACCAACGCGGCGAGGAGAGAACCGTCTTGGACTGATAGCTTTACTGCCTGGAGATAGTGCGACCGGGACGAGATTCCTCCAGGATTGTTCTCTAGAAACTAGATGATCCCAGAGACCGACAGTTTCGGCTGTCTTTATTCTCTCTCTTTTATTGGAATATTTTACATTGAAATTACTGGTGAGCCAGAAAGGTATTCGAACGCCTTTTAAAACAGAATAAATTTTTTATAATTGTACCAAACGCGCGCGCGCGCGCGACTTGATTTTTCATAATCAATTAGAAGCGTTGGTTTACGAAATGATACGCAAAGAAGATTCTCCAAACATTATAATTTGCAAGGTTACATGCAAAAATAAAAAAGGCATTTTTTAAAACTTTGATGATGAAAATTTAAAATTTATGTGTTGCAGATCTATGTGTTTGTTATACACATACTGAAAATTTCGTCGAAATCGGTTGACGCAGGAAAAAACAACAAGCATCGAAAAATGTACGATTCTGTGAATTTTAAACAGAAACTGATCAAAAGCCGTGTAAAACTACGATTTGCACAATTTTTAACCGCTTGTAGCTCGTGTATATGTTAATCAATTTCGCTGGAATGTTCAGCACGTGTGCAACTACTATAGATCTACAAAACAAATATTTTAAATTTTCATTAAGGGCCCAAATGAAAAAGTTTTAAGAAATGCATTTTCTATGTTTGCATGCAACTTCGTAAATTTTAATTTTTGGAAAACCTTTTTTGCACATCATTTAGTAAACGAATAATTCTAATTGCTTACAAAACATCAGGTCGTTTTGTACAATTATAAAAAAGTTATACCGTTTTAAAGAGCGTTCAAATACTTTCGTGGCTCACTGTATATCCTTTTTTCTGCGACGTTGTCTTATTTTATATTCTGCATGTGTTTAACCCCTTGCGGCCCTTTGACTTGAATTTTGTTCGAATTCGAAGACGAGCTGGTGCAATTTATAACTGTGGTAAAATGAAAAAATTTTAAATATCAACATATCATTTTTTCAAGATTGCAATCGATGTGGACAATTTTTATTTCAAATAAAAATTCGCGGACGTACAAATACGCAGAAACAATGTGTCCCTTTTCATGAAACTATTGAGAAACTCATTGTCAGCGTTAATAACGAGTATGACTCTGGCAAGTTGCACGCGAAACATAGGGTCAATCAATCACCGAGCAGGATGGTTCGTGAGCGAGACAGCTATATGTCCCGATAGCGAGAAAGATGGATACACAATGTCGTCGGGAAACTTTCTATATTCCCCACCTCCAGATCTGTGTCATAAAGCACGACGGTGGTAGTTCGAGCCCGTTAGACAGCGGAAAAGTGAAGGTAATGACAGGCGAGCGACTCGGGAACGTCGTTAACCGTGCGATCGCAATTACAGCCTCCCATTTAATTACGCGGAGGATGTTTGTAAGTGCTGGCGCGGAGCCCACGGTTGCGTTTTACCTCGTTACGGGGGGCCGAGCCCGAATAGGATCGTAAGCCGACGCCTAAATTACAGCGACAACTATGATTCGGTATGTGGGCGCATCTTAATTAACTCACTGTCCTGGCAAATAGTTTAACCATCGACCATTCGCGTAATCTACGCCGCGTGTGTTTACCTTCTATGAGGTTGCGTGGGCGCGGCGATACTTGAATAGATTACCGGCGCATCGCTCCCAATTGATCAGCGTGCTTAACGTAATTAGTCGATTGTGTAAGTTCTCGTGTAATCGGGTTTTTAGCGGCCGGTAAACACGTGTCGTTCGACTTGCGTTATCACACATTTGATTCTCATTATATCTCTTGATATTTTCGAAGTGAAAACTCCTTTAAACGCACCGCGTGCACAATTGCTGGGCGGTGAATCAGTCTGATCCGTCACGCTCCGAGGTGGAACGTGTACGTCGCTGACATTTTGCTGAGCTGTGAATAGACACAGCGGATTTTATGCATTTATGATAAAAATGGATAGATGTAGGGTATGGTTGCTCAAGTCGTACCCCTTAAGAAAAAAACCGTATAAAACTTAGGTTTTATCAAATAAATAGAAATTAAATGTGTTATTTAAAACTTGTGTTAATACTGTTGTTATTAATTATAATGAAACTAGAAATTCTATATGCTTTCACATAAAATAAACTAAATCCTGAAAAACTTACATCGGTACGACTAAAGGAACCGGTTTCCTAAGTCGTACCACCTATAGCCTAAGTCTTACCTAAGAATTCAATTAAGCAACAATAATAATTAAACCGTATTTTTCATTAATCTGTTTACATGACACATAGGTATTCAATTACTACAAACTTCACATACAAATGTTTTTGTTCTTTTGTCAACTCGAGCGCATACATCGTGCACCCATGATTTGCATTTCAAGCATTGAATCATGCTTACCTCCCGATCTTCTCCACAAATAAAACAAAACCAATCACTTTTCTTCTTTTTAACTTTTTGTGGCAATTTCATTTTATTAATTACTGCTTTTCTTTTATTTGCCGTATTTTTTATGTTTTCTTTATTCTGCGTTGACGTTATATCGACTGACGAGGTAGTACGACTTAGGAATCTCATATGGGTACGACTTGAGACATGGCACAAGTTAAATTTAAAAAGTAAACATAACCTAACTGAATAAAATTAATACGATTTCGTTTCGACCAAACGATTATGTAAATTCTACTGAATTTATATTTAATAAGGAACATAATTTTGTATTAATTTAATTAATTTTATATGCAGAAAATTATAAGAAAATTGAAATAAACTTACTTGATAACAGGATTTATAATGAGGCTGGTTTATGGCAGACAATAATACGTAAACCAACTTGGTTGACTCGGATGTATATTCGGTTGCCGTTGTATGTGCTGTTGTCGCCGTAGTTCCCTATCTTAGCCTAATTTGAGAAACAGTAGAAATATTGTTATATTATTTCCGACCCATTAAATGTATCGAGTCAGAAAATAAATTTCTATTTCTATTTATTTACAGTGAGAAACAAACAGGTGTGCAATCGCCATAGAAGTTTTCACTTTTTGACTCGGGCATTTTACAAATTCTTCTCGCGGAATTTCATCGAACACAAGCATTTCCAAAGGGAAGAAGTTATTTTAACCTATGGGAAACGTGCTGTTCGAGTAACCTAAATACACGTCTACGTGCACGTTACGGTATTTACATTAAAATATATTAAATCTGAAACATTCACGTCTAAAAGCTCGACGAAACGTATCGCCGGCTTTGACCCAGTTAAACGTGAAAATCCGTTTTACGCTGGCGACCGTTACCCGACGAATTTTCAATAACGAAAACGCGTATAGAATGTTTTCCACATTGTCAATTTCACGGTTATTGAACGGGGGCTAAGCATTCCGTGCACTCTGCCTATCCGCGTTCGCACAAAAAAATACCAAAGATATGTGATCACGGTAAGAACAAAGGAGGATTTTACACGGATGGACGGCTTGTGTGTCCGCCGGCTAAATGCGGAATTAATTGTATCTCATTAATACATAAATACTCCCGAATATGATACGCGACGATAGCAATCATAAACAAGCAGTCCTTTCCCGATTTTCCCATTTTCTTCGGACTGTGAATACTGCGACTGATCAAATAATTTCTTTTGCAGGAGCTATAATCCTTAACGGGACTAATTTCGTACTTTATCTGAAATTAGATCGTCTGCCACGCGTTTTATGTAATGTTGATGGCGCACCGTGTCAGAGAACACCAGCTCGGCGGCGTTCACTTGAATCGTTCTGGGTTCTGGGCACCTTTTAAGAGACGTTGAAACTTACAATGGGAGAAGTGTCAAGGCGTCATCCTGTCTCTCAGCGCACCGTTTAATAAGAAATTTAATAAGACCCCGTGGCGCGATAGCTGCGACTGTCGTCAAAGTGGACGGAATGCAACTGTAATGTAGCAACGGCAGCAAGTAAACGATCGGCGAAATTAGTACAATCCTCATCGGAAGAAAGGTCCTCGAGGAGAAAGCTGACGAAGCCTGTTTTCCATCCGTTAAAATGTTTTACATGCCGTAAAAATATAATCCATCTTCTCCGGGGGTTGCAGTAGCCTGATTTATGCATTGGATTCAGCTGGCACTCGAAATTTCTCGGCAAGATGGAATAATTTTCAAGCGCGACGAGTTTAGAAGTCCACTCGGTCCTTACTTCGAGAGTTTAAGCTGTTCGAAGGAGGAAAGTTTATGTTTTAAAGAGCATGGACTGCGTTCGCAGCCTTTGAGAGCCCGAAGACCCAGAAACACAGTTCTCCGAAGTTTTATTTCTGCAGTGTTTCTTGTATTTACTTTTCATTTAATTAGTCACTTTCCAAGCAGTCTAAGTATTTAAATGAACGATTTCAATCACGGTTTTCTTTTGGTATTCTGGCGTTCTTTTTAACATTTTTGAATACGTTCTTCTACCTTGTAGGGTGTACAATTTCTAATTTATAATTCAGTGCTACCTCTAAGAGCCTTAATGCGAGCGAAAATCCGATAACTGAGATTAAAATACCTCCAATTACAGGAACGCTTAATTATACTACGGGAAGGGCGTTATTCATTTTACGAACGAAACCTATTTGTGCTAACAATAGCTTAAAACGATAATTATCTTTCAGAGAGGTAAAATGAAATATGATGTCGACAATTATCAGCTGTGTTAATACATAAATATTTGATAGTTTGTGATGCGCGTGGAGATGTATTTTCGTATATATCGTAATATTATTTCCCTAAATATTATATTTTGAAGCTTAACACTTTACCTACCGGAAGCCTATTAATAGGATTTTCAATAATTCTGCTGTACCAAAAGAAAGCATAGAAATTTTCTTTTATATTGCAATCTTAAATGAAACTATTAGATGATGTTATTAAGGGTGACTTGTTAGTTCATAATGAAAATTGCTGTTGCTATTGAAGGTTTCATTAAAAAGTGTTTAGCCATGTACCATAGATTCTTCAAAATTATGCAATAATCACCGGTCGGTAATGTGTTAACATTTCTTTAGAACATGATTTTAAGTATTACGTTACTTTCTGGTACATTTGTTTTATTATATAATTACCATATGACAGATAAAAATTACTTCACCATGTATTTCCAAGTCACAATTTACTTAACCATGTATTTTCGACTCAAAATTAGCTTGACAACACGTTTCAAATTTGCAACAAACACCCACATCCAACCCAAAATTCAACCTTGAAATCTAATTTCTGTCCTCGACGACTCTCCGACGCCCTCCGGACGTAAAAATCCATCCTCTCGATGGTGTGGACCATTTTCCCCTGGTTACATTATTGAACGGTCCCCCGTAACGATACGGAAATCCGTGATAATCCCGATCACGGTAGCCTCGGTGTCCAGTCAAGCGAAAAGAACACCGAATTCGCGGGTTTGCGTGGGAGGGATAGCTTCCGCAAAGTCAAGGAGGACGACCGGAAGTTTGCCGTCCGCGAAATTGCACCACACAGTGAAACGAGTAAGAAAAATAACCGGTCCGATTGTATACACTGTTTTCAACTTTATTTTTCTGAGTAATATTCTATAAAAAATTGTCAATAATTTCGTAGAACACATTCTCGTTATTTTCATAAATTAATGCAAAATAGTCACTCTTTTTTTACGTTTGTGTACATTGTACATATACTGCCACAGAAGATTTGCAATATTTTTAATCTGTTATATCGAGTTCTACTGTATTCTCTTTAATTACAATATCTTTTCGATGTCCAAGAGATTGGGTTAGCTTCACAGTGCTCGCCACTGGCAATCGATACAAGAATAGAATTTGGCATTGAAATCGTTCGCAGGGAAGCGGCTTTCGCAAACTCCGAACAACAATCAAACTGCAATAAATCGACGGCCAGCAACGTGCACAAGCAAAGCCGCAGCCCCCGCCAACTTTCGCAACACCTGTTATGGGTATTTGTCGAAAAAGTTTGCGAACTCGGCCGTGAATTTTATGGAAATGATCGTGCCCTGGTCATCTGGTCATTTGGTGTGTAATTGCGATTGATGAGCACGAGGGAACCTTGTTGAAGGTTTTAGGGTTCCTTCGAGAGTTCATGTTCGAAAACTATCGACTGGTTATGGGCTTTGGGTTCATACAAATTGATATCGATGGTGCAGGGGATAATTTATGCTGTTGTAGTACATTTCGATCCATTAGAAACGGCAAAATTTGTACAGTGACTCCCACAAATATTCGGACACTTAAAAAGGCGATAACTTTTTTAATATTATATTATACGATTTGACCTTTTTTTGGGAAAGCTAGAGCAATTAGTTTACTACAGGATACTACAGGACCGTATAGTCCATTCTAAAAAATGTTATCGGCTTTTTAAGAGTGACCGAATATTTGTGGGAGTCCCTGGAGTCCATAAATTTTGCAATTACCTATGAAAAAGAATTGCAGTGTTCATGTATTTTCGAAAAATTAATTACCACTATTCCGTTCGCACCTAATACAATTGTTTAGAAAATAAAAACTCCGTGAAACTATTTTCGAACCCATCGAGTCGAGAACAAAATAATGCATCTCGAAACACACGTTTCGAAATTCCATTACGAGCACACCCGGCGAAAAAGCTAGAAAAATACACATGGACAATAATTGGAATTCGCGTGCAGAATATCGACGATTCCGTATGGAAATCCGTCGTTCGGGTGATTTTTTTGTGAGGCCACGTCGAAATAAATGAATCACGGAGCTCTTGTATAAATAACGAGGTCACTAAATTCGTCGACGCCATTGCAGCGCATCGCACCGGCCATCACACGTTCGCGAGAATCGCGAAATTATTAATCGTGCGCTCGCACCTCGAGCAACGATCGTTTCTCTTCTTCTTTGTTTTTGTTTTTTCATGCACACCGATATCACGACTCGGTTGTTTCGACAAGGACTTTCTGCGACGGGACACGGCGAGAAGAAAATACAATGGCGCCGCCGCAGAAAAGGGGATCAAGAAACTCGACCGGGAAGGAACGCGCCACGGAGACACACTATTCCCATCGACGGTTTCGCAAACGGCCAGAAATCTCGCGTCCATTGCAGCCCAGTCAATCCCTCAGCGTGCCGGAATTAGTTTACAGGCTGCTGAACACTGACAAACATAACCAAGGTGCCTATCCGACGCGAGCCGCGAGTTAAATACGCTACAGATACTTTTACAAACTGTAATACATCGTTAAACTTTCATTCAGGGGAACAAGAATTTTCAACTTTTCAACTTTTTCAAATTCTAGTGCGAGGAATCCAAGAACCTAACCCAGATCTAACTCGGACTATGATCAGACTACAGATATACTAGAAACTTGGATTCCGCGTACTAGAATCTAAAGTTTTATCATTGTTTTCGTCGAACACCGTATAATATTACATTCAGAAAAGTTGGACATTTTTGGCCCACTGAGTGAAAGTTCAGCCGTAATAATTATGTCACCGTCTTGATTATACTGTTGTAGATCTCATTTAATTAATTTCTTCATAATTACATGAGATCTGCAGTCTAAAAATAACATCTCTATAGAAAATTATTTAAATAATAATAAATTTTTTTAAAATACCACTTTCTTACAACGGACTAAAAAGAATAAAATAATTTTTCCTAGCCCCACATAAAGATTCCCAACCCCGTTCAGATAGTCCTGAAAATTTGTAATTGTGAATTTTGAATAGCTATGAAAATACTTGTGTAAGATTTTGTTTGATACTTGTAAGGCTTTTTAAAAAATCAATTGCAAAATTTGTACCGAACAAACAGACAGACACACAAGAAAGCAAGCTAATAAAAACGTAGTATTAAAATGACTGAATTTCTTTTTACTGTAACAACGTTCTGGCCAACGAGGCAAATCGTTTGCGAAGAAATTCTAACGCTGATATTAAATTTGGGGGAGAAGCGAGTTCGACGTGAACAGCAGTGGCAAGGGAGTAATCGAGATTTTGATGGTGCTCGATAGGAACGATGTCAGTGCAACGAGGAGTTAAACCGTCGAAGGACAGGGCTCCGTACCGCGATAAAATACGGAAGTATCAAGATCTCCGTGACCCATCGGACGACGCCTCGTCCGTTCATGAAAGCTCTGCGTCCGCCACCGGGTCCGGGTACACAAAATCGGGAGCAACGTCCATGGAGAACCTGTCCAGGGTGATGAAGGTCACAAATACCTCGTGGGCTTCTGGTTCTGCGGACAGTAGCGTATCGAATGTCTCCATCGAACCGATCACTCTCGCGAACTCGATGGATAACACCAGGGCGTTGTTGAAAAAGAAGTCCCTCGTGCAGATTATCAACAACTATATCAAGGCTGGCATAGAAGAAGGTAAAACTCTTCATTTCAATCGTACTGAGCCGGAAACTTTCTCATTGACTTTTCCAGAGGGTTTTGACTTTTCTAGATTGGTAGTTAGAGTTACATTAGGCTGACATTGTACAAGGCACGAATAAATTTGTGCACGAAGTCAAGATTGTGTATATTCTAGGCAAAAGGCATGCGAAGAGGTACATACGCAAAGCTCTCTCGTTCGGCGTGAAGTCTGGATACCTAATCCCAACGGATCCTCAGGGTCAAGTGATACGAGTGTCTCCAACGTTGGTGGAGTCGAGAAGAAGCGACCCGCAGTCACGTAGAAGACGTCGCCGAGCCAGACAAGGTGACGGGGATTTAAAGTACGTTGATCGCAAGGAACAAAGACGCCGCCCGACCCCGCCCTTGACCAGCAAAAGGAAACTCCGCCGCGATACATCCTTGGACAGAATGGTCCCTCAAAAGCGCAGAAAGCCCTCCGCATCAAAAAACCCGGGCATGAACTACAATTTGAATTATGCGGCCACGAGGAAGAAGGACGCGTCTGCTGCTCGCCAGGACGCGCCTGGGAACAGAAAGAAGACGTTAGTATACCGTTCAATCCTTTAGCACAACCTATCAATTAATTTATTCGCATACATTTATACTTATGCATGAATTTTTATTTATTTTTGATGAATTTATTGCTTTACGGTTGTTGAATGCTGATTCTTTTGATTTTGTAAAACATTCGTTCACATCAAACTGTTTTTAATGCTCGGTCTCGCTGGATATTTTTAACGTGCGTTTAGACTGAATTTTTCAATGTTCGTCGTTAATGAATTTTTTAACGTTCGTTTTTATCGCATTTCCTGGTCGTCAATTTTTAAGGACTTGTTCGATATACGTTCTCAGCTACGATAGTTTTTCTCGAATGTTTTTAACGCTTACGTATCTTCGTTTTACTGCTTCTTTAGTTTTTCGTTAATTTCTTTCGTCTATTTATTTTGTTCATCGGACAGACGCAGATCATAACACCACTGATTGGATATCATCTTGATAAGATCGTCAATTTACGCATATGACATTATAGGCTTTTTACTGCCGGCATTAAAGTCTTTTTATTGCGTGACCTCCTTCTCGGGCCAGTGTCAATTTTTATTTGCGTTTTTTATACGTTCCAGATGACACTGTAAAACCCGTAAGGATACGATTCGACAATAAACGCGTTTGTATTTAATATCTACTCTTTCTCTGAAATTTATACGTACAGTGACTCCCATTAATATTCGGACGATGTCAAAATACCGATAACTTTTTTGATATCGGACTATACGATTTGAACTTTTTTGAGAAGCTACAGAAATTAGTTTACTACAGGACGCGAAAAGAAATTTTTCCAAAAATTGCAATTGGTCGGAATTGCAAAGAAAATACTAGAGTTGCATTCTCCAACTTTTTTATGTGGGCCTATATTGAAAATTTAGAAAATACGTTTTGTAGGCCTGTATCAATTTTATGCATTGTGACATTTTTATTGAAATCGGTTGATGCAGAAAACAACGACAGACATTGAAAGATGTAAGAATTCTTAGATTTAGAAAATTGTGAATCTTTAGCAACATTTACCATGTTTAAACATTTGTAGCTCATTGCAACGTCGACCGATTATGACGAAATTTTCAAGATGTGTTTCATTGACACAGATCTACAAAACGTATTTTTTAAATTTTCAATATAGGCCCACATAAAAACGTTGTAAAATGCAACTTTTAGTATTCTCTCTACAATTCCGACCAATTGCAATTTTCGCAAAAATTTCATTTCACATCCTGTAGTGAAGCAATTGCTCCAGCTTCCCAAAAAGTTTGAATCGTATAATGCAACATTTAAAAAAGTTGTCGCTTTTTTTAGACCGTCTGAATATTAATGGGAGTCACTGTATGTTACATCTAGACAGGGGATCTTTATGCAAAATAAAAATATTCTACTTCAATTGCAATAAACTGGAGTGAAATGGAAATTTATTTTCTTCCTTAATATATTTATTAGGTCGAAAATATTGAAATAGTATATTTAAATTCTTCTAATGTTTTCACTGTTTGAAATTGCACCTCTCCATTGTTGTCATAAATGCATATAATCCGCAGTCTAGTTATATCACATTCAATCAATAATATTTCGTGTGCTGGATATGAACACAACAAATAGTAATTAGAGTTATAAATAATTCCTGTCTCTGCGAGCTATGCTGAAATAATCACGATAATTACCCTGTGACTTTACCGAATTGCAATAATTGATTTCAGGGACCAAGTAACGCGAAGACCAACAGCCAAAGGGTCCGCAGAAACGATCCGACGAAAACGAACCACCAGGCAAAAAGACGAGATGGTCGAACAACGACAAAGTCGCAAAGCTCGTTCAACGAAGTCCCCGCACACGGTCAAGCAAGCAGCGAAGAATGATTGCTCGAAATGTCAAGAAGATGTGACAGACGAGGATGATAACAGCACGAAGTCCAGCGATAACGATGCGAATCAGAACACCGTGCCTGAACGACGCAAGTCGGAATCAAGCGGCGGGGGGTGTGATATCGAGGGTGCCGATGAAAATCCTGGAAATCTGTCGCGCGTAGTCGAGGATCAGGTAGAATTATCGAACAACGACGAGATTGGCAACAACCCGGTCGAAGATGTACATTGATGACTCATTTACGTTTTTACTACCCACTTTACCGTAATTTCGATGCATATATCATTTTGTATATTTTGTGAAATTTAAGATTTCATTTGTATGGTGAGAATTGGCTGAGAATGCAAAGAAAATAAAGGAAATTTTCAGACTCGAGGAATTGTTGAAATATCTTTTATTCTGCTAGATTGTTTTGAGATTGAACAGTCAGACCAAGTCGGATTGTCAATCCTGACCAATCCTGACTGATCCTTACTTCAATCACGATTGACAGACTGATTATTAGATTGACAGTATTGAATGTTGAAATTTTATAACCAATAACTAAGTCGCAATGTCTTTTAAAGAGAAAACCTGTTAGTCTCCCCTCCACTTCCTGTGATTGAAGCTCGGATTTCCAAATATCTGGAAATCCGTCAGTCCATTTCATCAGTATTAATCTTTCACGATCAATCCGAATGTCAATCTTCGACAAAACTGTCATTCCGATTGACCGTGTAGGGTCCGCTTATAACCTGAGCGTTTACATTCGATAGATCGACAAACAAATCGACTGTGTGATGCAAGAGAAATGCCATGCCTACTCTACGAGCCGCCGAAAAGAAAAACGAACGTGAATTTGTTTTTCCAGAAACAAAAAGGAAAAAAGAAAGACAGAAGGATCGGTAGCCGCCAATCCTCTTTCATTAACTTTCGGGAAATCGTTCGACAAAATTCTGCGCCGCGACTCAACTGATCCGGGAAAATTCTAAAATTCTGAGTCAGACTGATCATCCTCGAAAACAGTGAAATCAAAAAAAAAAAAATTCGAAGAACCCAGGAAACTAAAATGGCGAAAGCAAAGGGAACCCTGCGAGACCCTCGCAAAAGGAGTAAGTGATGCATGAAAATTTGTTGAAATTAGTTTCCGCGCTTCATTCGATTTTTGCAAAAAACACCGGTGTCGAATCCGATTGCTCCGGTACGTGTCATCGTGCAATCGTTGGAGAGAGTCTCGAGTGAACAAAGTCGGAACGCCGTGAAACTTTCTGCTATCCGAAATGTAATTAAATTCCGAATGGAAGACCCAGCGACAGAATTAAAAAGCTTTTCATTAAATACTAATGGAACGATATAGCCAGTTTAATCTCTCTTGGAATACGCTAGACTTGGTTAATTCAATCGTCTACGACACTTCTGTAATTGGGCTGAATGTTTCTTAGCTTCCGCGAAAGACTCGATTACGGATCGCTATTGACCGACTTTTTACCTGTGTCTACGAATTCTACAAATCCTCCGGTTTCTCATTTAGTTGCCCCTTTCTCAGCTGTAACCATTCCTCGCTCTTCTAATTCTTTTTTCTTCAACCTCTGGCGGAAGGTTTGTTTAATAATTACCTCCACACTTCTCCTCTCCATATTATTTTGCAATTTTTTCAATTTTGCTGTTTAATAGGTTGAAAATAATATAATAGTATTTTTAAATTCTTCCAGCATTATTATTTTTAGTTACATCAACTCGTTTTTGTCATAAATGCACGAAATCCGCTGTCTGGTAATCATTATTTATTTTCACTCTCTGTACTGTGAACTGAAGTTAGACTTTCATGTTAGTGTTTGTAATTTGGAATTATTCTGTCTATCTGCTTCAGCATTGGCTGGCTGAATTAATTGCTACGTGACGGTTTGATAAATTTATTGTTCGTTGTCAGACAGCGGATCTCTATGTAAAATAGATATTTTCTACCTGAATTGCAATAATCTGAAGTGAAATAGAAATCTATTTTCTTTGTTAATATGTTTCAACATAAAATCCGCTAACTACTCATTATTGTACGTTCATTTTCGAAAGCTAAACATATTGAAACTACAGCTCTTACAATATTCCTGCGTACGAGTTCTGGAGCTACACAAATTTCCAAGGGTAGAAAAACTTTCGAGATGTGTCGCTTTTCAAGATCAACAGTTGTTTTCAACTAAACTACTAAAGTTGAGACAGCCTTGACTGCCGTTGCTCAAGATCGGAATTTTTATATGAAATTTTCGAGCTAAACTTCTCAGCCACGAACTGCAGCATTCAGAGAATTCATTTTCTAGGATCAAGGAAGCTGGACAATTTATTTCACGAAGCTAAACGATTTATTTCATTTCTTCTCGATCTACATTTTTCAGCTCGACATTTTACAAATCATGCAATTCAAGTTCCAGTATGAAAATATGTTCCTTCTGGATTTATTTCAATTTAAAAATTGAAGAATTTATTCAACATCTCTGTTCAAGAGAAAAAGCTCTTTCGTAAAATTCTCGAACCTCCTAGAACTGAAAAGGGAAAGTTCAACATCCATTCAGCACTGAAAAATTTAACATTTTCATTCAAAATTATTAAAAATACCCACGACCCCAATGTCCCATCCCCATTCAAAATTCCTTAAAAAATGTCAATCGTCGCGAGTCATCGAACAATTTTATCAATGCAACCAAAGTTTCAAAGCAAAGGTTAAACTCGGGCAGGGAAAGGGCCGCGCAAATGTCCTCAACTATGTCCGCGGGGTCAGAGGCTCCTCGATGAACCGGAAAGAAGAACCATAATACCGTAGAGGTCGATCTGCTCGGTGACGCAAAAATAATCGCGTTACAGAAGGGCGCCTCCGTAAACCACATGTCGCAATGCTCGTGTACGAGTTCCTCGACCGACAGTGGAGGACCTTGCATGACAGCAACCGTAACGGCTACTCATCCCACTCGCCTAAGTGTCCCAACGAAGGTCAGGATTCCCCGAGTTCCCGTGTCAGCGAGGCCAAACATAAGATCAACAAACGGAAAAAGTCGGGAAATTCGAAAATGTACTTGGCCAAACGGGGGGAAGTGTTCAAGGAACCGGTTATGAATACGTGCGTCTGCAAACATGGTGGTGAAGGTAAGTTTTACTTAAAATAATCATTCAAACAAAAATTTAAAAATACCACGTTTTTAAAACAAACTAAAAAATATAAAATAATTTTTCCCAGCCCCATACAGATTCCTAAACCCCTACAGATAGTCCTGAAAATTTGTGATAGTGAATTTTTAATAGCTATGAAAACACTTGTAAGATTTAAAACGAAAAATTATTTTATACTTTTTAGTCCGTTTTAAAAACGTGGTATTTTTTAAAAATTTATTTTTATTTAAATAATTATTTTCTGCTTTTTAGTCTTGTGTGTGTGAAATGTAACGGTTAAATTTAATAGTTTATATTTCCTAAAAACGTATAGGCTTTTTTAAAAAATTTTTTTAAATATTGCATTGTCATTCAGTTCTGAGCTATGTTAAAAATTTCAAGTCTCTAGCTCATCGGACAGTTAGTTCAACATCAATTGCAAAATTTGTATCGAACAAACAGACAGACAAGAAAGCGAGCTAATAAAAACGTGGTAAAACAGAAAAAATGCAACATTCGACCATACGACACTGTCAAAAGAAAGTAAAAATTGTAATGAATAATCCTGGCTATTATTTGGTAATATTCTAGGGATAAGGAAGATGAAGAAGTACATTCAAAAGGCCCTGGACTTCGGTATAGAGTCGGGATACCTAATTCCAAAAGACCAAGCGTATAGAGTTCTTCGCGTATCTTCGGATCTTGTCAGTGATGGCAATTATCTGAAAGATATCAAGAGCTCTAGCAGAGAAGTTTCGCAAGGTCGAAATGGCAGGCTTGATAGAACACCGAACAAATTAAGAAATTGTGAGGTGCACGATGCTAGGTGCAGAAGATCGCACAGGAAGCGGCGATCTAGATCAGGAAGTGGATCTAGGAGACGGACATCTCGCCGGCGGAAACGTGGAAGAAAACGCAGCAGGTAAATCAGTAAATCACTTGATCTGAGTGTCTCATTTCCGAAGATGCTCTGTAATAAAATATTAAGTGGTACGATCATGCTAAGCAATTCCGAGTTGTTCAGAGTCCCGATAACAATCCGATCGACACGAATCCGATAGCTAGTGCCGCGAAATGAAAACAACGAGCATTTCGATTCATTTCGGCATCGAGGATTACCAATTCAGCGAGCCAGAATTTTCGTTCCACTTTTCGTGAACGATAATCGCCGCGATAAACAGTTTACAATTGAAGCGTTTCGCCCGGGGGTTTCAGGTCCATTAATAGGCAGCAGGAGGTCGTCGAGGACGACGATTGCCAGTTTGACAAACAGCCAGAGAAAAAGAACAGCACAGAGAACGCTTCCAAAGAAATAAGGCATAATGATCAATCGAATGAGTCGGACGGCGAGAAAACAACGATTAAGAAGGAGGAAGAGGGCTCGGATATGTCCGTCGACGAGGACGAGACGGACGAAGACGAGAAGAAGGGGGACGACGGGAATAAATCGTGATCCTGCACCGATAATTGCACCGCGGAAGCCTCTGCGAGCTTCAAACATACTTCCAACGAATCAGGAACGGAATTAACCCCTTGCAGTCGAAGCTGTTTCGACGACAGAGCTCGGGAAATTTTAATCATCTCGAACGATTGACTCGGAACACTTTATAAATTGAGAACGAATGAAATTTCACCATGATGCAATTTTCAGCGATTTGTGAAATTTTTCAATTTAGAACTGTGTAGAGATTTAAGAGTCGCTATTCCTGTCTAAAATATTTTTACCTTTTAAGATTGTTTTGGAAGTTTGTAGAGGCCACAAATGTGTTTTCCGCAGTGCGATAGTTCATTGTAATTATTGTCAGCGTCTTCGAGGAGTAAATTTCGCAGTATCGTTCAAAGCGGTATTTTCCATGTAATTCCTAATTTATGAGAGTGTGAGCATTGTTCACGTGGTCGTGGTGCATTTACGTGTGCATTACAAGGCACTTGCTGTGGCAATAAACCAGTAACAGTAGAGTGAAATTTCGTTTTCCTTTTATCTTGCGTTTTGTCGATTAAGCACACCTACGGTGCTCGGGATATAATTAGAAATAGTAATTAAATTATAATTAGACCTTTTTCTCGGTGCGGCACGAGTACCGCGTGGCTTTATATGAGAGGGTTTCCACTTCGAGTAATAAATCTTTAAATAAATATAGGAGCGATGTTTCGAGTATGGGAATTACTGCGATAAATCCCTTACCTTCAATTTTAAAGGTGTATTATGCTTTTACAGTGATAGTAATGAGTTTCTAACTTACTTGGTAGTCTACGATTTTCCAAACATATTCCCCTACCAATAACATGACATTAAACTATATTAGATTACTTGAGAGCACAGTGTTGGGCAATAAATAAATTTATTTAAATAAAAAGTTACTTGTTATTTGGATATTCAAATAAAAAGCAAAAATAATTATTTATTATTTGAGCAAGTCTCTAAATGAATTATTTAAAATAATAAAGTTAATTGTTATTTACAAATATAATTTCAATTATTATTTGTATTGACAAATGTTCATTGTATATACAAAATACAAGAAATAAGAGAAGACCAAATTTTCACCTCAATCCAAATAATAAATAGTCTTTTATTTGCAAATAAATAATAAACAGATCACTTTTGGAGTTATTTAAATTACTTTTATTTAAATAGAAATTTCAGTTATTATTTGCAATTAAAATCACACGTTTATTTATTATTTAATTATTCATTATTTAAAATAAAATTTGCCCAACACTGCTTGAAAGGGTCCACAGAATACTATCATGCAATTTATGATTATTCCTACAGAGCAGAAAATTTGATTTTCTCATTTACTGAAACTATTTCAGATAACGCTAAAACAGTTGTCGAACCGATTTGATCCTATCCAACACGCAGTGCGATCTATCTTTTGTATTAGCGTGATATCGACAGGCAGTAAATCATGCCAGTTCATATATGTATGCAAATTTCACGGATACCTATCAAGTTGCAAACGAGCCACGTGATAATCTCACCGGAAATGAACTTTAAACCTACTGCACTTCGCAGTTAACAGGATTTCAAGGTGCAGCCTAGAATAATATCTGTTCGAATGAATTCTTTAGTGGTTTCTCTGATGTTTCTCCTGGTCAGAAGTAACCAGACTACACTCGAACAAGGGTGTACAATTCGATACAGTCGATCGGATGTTCAGAAGTGGCTGAAACCACAGCGACGACAGCTGATAAACCGCCATTCTTTTCACGCGAACACTTCGAACGGCCTCGGACACGTTCGCGAAGGTTCAAGGCCTCGTTCCTTAAATCATATAAATAGCCAGAGGATGAACGGGGTCGGAATTTATCACCGAAACTTGCGGAACTATTATTTTTATGGATACACTGCCTCGTATGGTAAAAATTCGCACGGAGTGCTGCAGGGCAACATTATCCAGAGACCTTGGTCCGCGATTATGGAGGCTTCTTCTTTTTGCAATTTAACAATGTCAGGGGTCAGGGAGTTTCAACTCGAAAATATAAATTAGGTAAAATGGTCTTCTTTTCTCTGATAAACGAAATAATATAAAAAGAACTTGAAATTTCCAAATAATGGGGAATAAACTTCCACTCAGGGGACCAAAAATTTTAATCCTTTCTGGATGTAATATTATACAGTTCGGCGAAAAACTTTAAATTCTAGTGCGCGGAATCCAACTCGGCTTCGAAGCATTTACAGCTTCCATCGGTTCGCTATTCCAATTAAATCCTCCCCATCATTGATTACAGTTACCAACGCGCGTGTTTCGTAGTTACTACTACGGGAGGTTGGGAAATTGGGTAAAACATGTGTCTGGAAGACCAGTGTGCTTACAGAGAGATATAATCTCGTGTAATTTACAACTTAGGAAAGGAGGTAATTAAACGTACTCATCGGGCAAGCTTTAATGCTCGAATGCGTCGGAGAGGAAATACATTGCAGTGAAAAAAGTTTATAGACACCGCGCCGGCCGGTGAAAGTACAAACTCGCTCTCGTAAAAACACGGTAATACAACGGTATCACATCGGTAACCCACGGTTAACGCTAATCTTTTACTTTTACGGAAAACAATGGCAGTAAATACGATTTATCCGAGAAAGTTCTGTTCTCCCTAGTTACATTACTGTTGCATGTCGTTTCACTTTACGCGAAATCCCAAACTATCTTATCCGAACGTGACCGAAGCAAAAATTTGTTCGTCATCAATTCGAAATTATTCTAGAGCGACTAGACAATCTAAATAGTTGTGGTTTAAGTATCTATTCGCAGCTAAAGATTTTTAGCAAAATTATTCAGTTTGAAAAATGAATTTTAAGCACACCCCTATACAGGGTGAATCACGAATCGTGACCAGTAGAGATTACTGTGTTATTAGCAGTCCGATCGAAAACGTTCTTATCAGGTATAGCATGGTTTCAAGAGAGCTTTCACGTGGTTATAGCAAATTTTTCGTCAACTCTTTCTTTTTATGATTTTTCGAGGCCACCTTCAATTTTTTGTAAATACCTATAATTTTTTTACGCCTATCTGTTAGAGGATTTCAAGGCGAATTCAGTAACGTATCGTAACATTTAAAAAATTGCTTTCTTCTTTTTTACAAAAAATTTGCTATAATCACGCGAACGTTCTTTTGAAACTATGTATAGGTGATAAAAACATTTCCGATCAGACAGTTAATAAAGTAATCTCTACTGATCACGATTTGTGATTCATCCTGTATATAATTCAGAAACGTTCTCGAATGTTGTTCCAATTCGCAGAGTCGCCGGTTGTATTTCACGCAATAAAATTCATTTATTATTCTCACGTGATACTGTTCCAATTTTGCAGTGTTCACACATAAAGCGAGCATAAAGCGTTATTCACTGCAACAAATATCAAACACAAAAGCTAGTATGCATCAAAATTTGGCAGGAAACCAGCGGTGGTGCAGCAAACCATTCACGCAATGTATCAGAAGGTCGTCGTAAACGACAATAATCAAAATAACAATCAGCTAACGATGTAGAGATCCAAATCTCGCAGAAACAGCGAGGACCCAGGGATCCAACAAATAAAGGGTGATGAAGCAACGTGTCCCCTAAAAAGGCCAATAAAAGTCCGAGAAAACGAGACGTTTACATCGCAGTAAACGTGTCCGTTTCGTTCTTAGCCCGGAACCATGGTCGTTGCGATCCAATCAACGCTCAGGCCACCCCTTGTTGGCCCATGGGAGCTTCCGCATACGAATTGCGAGCGAATCACGGCTATCGATCCTCTCTCTCTCGATCACCGATCCCAGGAGCCTTCCGTATCCTTCGTCAGAATAGGGACAGCTGTCAGAGGGTGTTCGGACCTCGACTAATGGCCAATTTCATTGGGACGAGTCCTGGCTAGCGTCTGTTTGTCATGGTTACCCATGGACTGCTTACTCGACTGTATTACCAGGTCGAGCGTTTCGCTTTATTTCACCCTCGATCGCGTGTCCTGCGAACCACGCTCTTAATATTTCCATCAGCGGTCGTTTACCCTCGTGGAAGGCGTACCGCAGCGATTAGACTAGTCTGGCGTGAGCTCCGCAGGACCTAGAGCTTGTTGGCTAAGTAACTTATTCAGCTGCGTTGGTCAATTTAATGTTCATTTATGTTTCGGCGGAATCGAGCAGGATTGATCGAGAAAATTCACGGAAGACCATTTTACCGCTAGACTCCCGAAATAACTTTCCTTGTCTCAACAAACGGCTGAACCTTCACTCGCAGCAATAATATGTAAAATTGAAAATAAAGACAAAATACAAATATTTTCAATATTCTTAAAATAAAATACAGCATCAAATAAAATATTTTATTTTGAACTTGTACGCGTACTTTATGATGAATACTTACTATTTACTATTCAGAATACTATTTCAACCAACACACTAATTTCCCCACACCTCCTAAATCTTCAAGCACGATAAAAGCACAGATCGTCTCACTTGGAACGTTCCCGAAGACCCAGAGCCGCGGCCGAATACAAAGCATCGTATTGCAGAGTTCAAGAACCTCAACCCCTATAACTCCTCCATTCCGAACTATCTTCTCCAATCCCCCAGAACGACTATTCCATTCACAGTCGAATGGCTGGGAGACTAAGAGAGCTTAAAATCGTCCGGCTACTTTCTGTGTACGGGCTCCGCATATAATCCAGTTTACCTCATCGCGGAAGCACTTACGAGATTACTTGAAAAACACGCCATTCGAACCTGTGGGTGTGAGAGAAGGGTGCAGCATCCTCTGGCATAACCCCGGGTGCAGCTTCTGGGGGCCGAGCTCTTGACCTTCACCAGCCCGTGAACCCAGTCCCAAAATTTATAACCGTATTCCCCGCCCACTCGCCCCTCGAATCTCCTTCCACTTCCTTCGAGCTCACCCCCGGAGCAACCCCTTACACGTTCAAGCTTCCTGTCTTCGTTTATCTCGCGGTCCCAGCCAGAGTTGTATCCTCTTCCCTCGCGGAAACGCACTGCACCCGATCGATCGCCCGGTGCATCGCAGACTACGACAGAGCGCGACGTTTGCTGCACAATGTACACTCTAGACGACGACGCGACGGTACCGTTTCGATCTGCGAGGGTGGTTCAGGATGGATGACAACCTTGCCTCCTAACTTTAACGCTAAGGGATGCACGCTGTCGTGGGCGTGGAATTTCTTAGGGGTTGCTCATGCTTGATAGGGTATGCTGCTGTTTGGTCCGTAGCCGTGATTGTTGGAATTGTTTGGGTTTGACTGTATGTTGACAGCTTGCTTGCGCTATTTTTGAAGTCGGAGGAGAGTGATAGGGGTATTGAGGATGCTTCTTGGGGTGGTTTCTTTTGAATGGACCTGTGACGGATTGGTGGTGGTATTTTTGGGGTTGTTCAGTCTGTTGCTTGGGGGTGTTTTCTTTCTAATGGGACTGTGACAGATTGCTTGTATGATTTTTGAGATTGTTGAGTCTGTTTTTTGAGGGTATTTTTTTAGTAGAACTTTTTAGTAGACAGGTTGCTTATATTTAGACAGCGGATCTTTATGCAAAATAGAAATTTTATGCCTGAATTGCGATGAATTGGAGTAAAATAAAACTTATATTACAAATGACAGTATTTTCAGATTTTTCTAATGTTTTTACTTATATAAATTACACCTACTCATTTTTATCATAAATGCATAACTTACATTAATATTCGAACGCTATAAAAAAAGTGATAACTTTTTTAAATGTTGGACTATATGATTCAAATTTTTTTGGGAAGCTAGAGCAATTAGTTTTACTACAGGATGTGAAAAGAAATTTTTTCGAAAATTGCAATTGGTCGGAATTGTAGAGAAAATACTAAAAGTTGCATTTTGCAACTTTCTATGCAATTCCGACCAATTGCAATTTTTGGAAAAATTTCTTCTCACATCCTGTAGTGAACTAATTGCTAGAGTTGCCATAAATGTTTTATCCAAATATAGAAGAAGTAGTGAAAACTGCAATTATGGATATATGAGATAGGCTAAAAAATATAGGAATTCAAGTAAAAGAGGTACACAGCACATTTTAAACTTTTTTATTCAAACAAAGATTTTTGAAAATTCAAATATGATATAGGAGATCAAGTTCAAATATAGAAGATCTGGCAACCCTACTAATTGCTGTAGCTTCTCAAAAAAGTTCAAATCGTATAGTCCAATATTAAAAAAGTTATCGGTATTTTGAGAGCGTCCGAATATTAGTGGGAGTCACTGTATATTATTTTTATATTACTGAGGTGGTGCCTTGGAATTGTTGAATTTATTGGCTGAAGGTTTATTTGATGTTTACAGGACAGTAAAGATTGTATGACATTTCTACATTATTGAAGTAGCTTCCGGGATTGCAGAGTCAGCTTGCTAGTGGTTGTTCACTTCTTATAAAGCAATGACGACTTACTTATTATATGTAATTTTTCCATTGTTCAGATTGCTTCTTTAAGTGTTTGTTTAGTGTCACATTATTTATTGTTTAACGTTTCTAGAAAGGTTACAGGTTGCCAATACCATTTCTATATTATTGGCATTATTTCTGAGACTTTATGTTTATTTATAGCAGTTACACACACGCAGCTTTCATAGATCGATGTTATATAGGGTTAGATTCGTCCTTGCGTGGGTGGAAAACAGTGGGCAGAGTGATTGATAATCTCTCGATTGATTTCACTATTTACAAACGTAAAGTGAATTAGATTTCTGTACAGACATGTATCTGTGTCTCTGGATGTTTATTTAATTCAATGTTCGTGGGTGATCCGGGAGGGTGAATATTATGGAGCATCGTGGAGCCTGTGGGTATAAAATTTTATGGCTGTCCAAATATTTGAATCGTGATCGTATTTATGGATTCCTAGATCATCGATGGTCTCTTAAACAGAGTCGTATATCTTTCGTTAAACCACGTTATGAATCGCATTAGAGGAGAACGGATGTACAGTTACCATAAACATATTAAAACAAATAAATTTCATTGTCACTATATTTATTTGACATTCACCCCATCGCATAAAAAGTTGTGTCACATTCAAAAAAATCTCTGAAAGCTCTCCCAATCTCTACAGCACCACAAACCAGTCTCCATCCACCGCATTCCTCAGCAAACGACGCGACACGTCTCTTGTCGGTCGCAGTGATCAACAGGCACGGGGTAAAAAGCAGTTCAAAGCCGATATTAATTTGTCCAGCGACTGGTATCACAGGGTTGCTATAGCTATCTGCCAGTATGGTACCAAAACATATAGAGGCTAGTACCGCAACAGTCTCGTCTAGCCATCGAAAGCGATCAAAAAGCAGAATCAAGGGCGCGTTCGGCGTCGCGAGCGTCGACCGGTCGACGATTGCGCACCACGTGGAATTTCACGGATTCGCGCCAGTAGGGGTTGAATAATAGGGGTGGACTGCGTCTGGGAAAGGGGTGGGGGGGGGACGCCGCTTAGGTGGGAGACGCCCGGCGTTCACGGCGTCGGCAGACGCACCCGGTCCCCCTTCCCTCGACGTCGCGAACCCAGCACCCAGAAGGAAGAACGACGGCTTCAGTCGGCACGCGGCGTCGCGACGCACTCCATCGCACACGTTTTGTCCGGCTTATCAACGATCCACCGTGGATCTCGATCGTGTTCAGTGATCTATCAGGACCTCCGTGAAGTGCGAATCATTTTTTCGATTTTCTCTTTGGTTTTCTACGTACCGTCGGCTTCCGACGTGTCTCAGCTGTCACACCGGTAAGTGAGAAATTTTTTTCTGTGTGTTGTTTACCAAAGACTTTCGTATAATATATTAATTTCGTATAATAAATTGTGTAATCGCTTCGCTTATTAATCAATTTGCTTAATGTGTATGCATGGCAGAAATGAGTGGATGGAACATTGCTGTACATTTATTAACACCAAAAATATGTATATGTATCCGATATTTTTAAACAATTTTTTTAACCGAGTTATGTGGCAGTCTCTTATGTTTCTATGGGGTCATAACCCATGACATGTTGCTGTAGAGAACCAATGTGCGTGTTTCGAAGTTGATTTTTAGATATCCTTTTGTTTATGTAAGGAGTGAGTGAGGTTATGAAGACTTTTTTAAGACGAGAATTGTTGACAGTTTGATATTTTGGTGATGATTGTGTGGATTGCGAAAGTGGAATATACTGAACAATTTTTAATGCAACCATGTGCTCGCGAGAAGTTTTTCGTGCGCGCTATCGATCTCTTGGTTTGGGATTGTTGACGGAATTGCGATGGGGTGTTTTGTGATTGATTCGTTCACTATTAATCCTTTCATATACAAAGGGAAAGTAACTGTCAAAAATATATTCAGTGGATCCCTTAATGTTATTTGTTTCTTGGCAAATGCAATTTTACAAAAGACTTGGGTGTTCGTTCTTCGCGTAGCAAAGTGTGCAAGTTTCTGACTGAAAATTTATCGTGGGGTGGTCCTCGATTTAATATTGGATTGATTGAAAAGCATGCTCGCATATTTTCGGGTTTCACATTTTTCTTTGATTCCTGTTCCTTGTAATTGATTTCCAAAAATTTTCTTCTGCATCAGAATCTGCACTGAAATCAATACTACTTTAACTTTAGGCAAAACATTTTTATATATTCCTAGCTAATTAGATTTCTTCAAAATCATTAACATTGGCTGCCCACGAGTTATTACCATTCTTTATTTAAAGTCATTCCCAATCCTCACAAACTAAGGAACTAGACTGCATCATCAAAATTCCGCACCGAATCAACAAACAATTTTCAATCTAATATTTCTCCGAAACGGATAGACTTTTAAAAAAAATTTTTTTTTTAATAATGCATCGTCATCCAGTTCTGAGCCATGTAACCGATTTCAAGTCTTTAGCTCATCAGGAAGTTAGTTTAAAATCAATTGCAAAATTTGCCACCGAACAGACAAACAAACAGACAAACAAGAAAGCGAGCTAATAAAAACGTGGTAAAAATGAATTGCCGTCAAAATGATGTGGTCCCAGTGATCCCCTCTTAACTGTCCAGTCATTATCTCGCAAATAAACCCGCGTTCGTCGTCCTTTCTCATCCCTTGATCCGCAGACTGTGACACATACCTGTTCACCTTGCTCTGTCATGGTGGCGAGCCTTAATTTTCCAGACGATTCGCCATGGACCCGGTTCGTTCCCGAGTCTTTCCTCGGCGGTTCATGTCCCGGGGATCCGATAAGGCTCTCTGGTATCGTTCGCAGAGAACGAGAAACGAAACCCGACGAAACAGAAACGCCGCGCCGGTTGACGGAGAGGGGGAAAGAAGCGTTTACATTTTCCGGGGACGTGCGGTATCGCGTTCGCCGACGGGAAATCCGATAATTCCGGCCGCGTCTTCGCCGTAAGTCGGTGACTCCTATGCAATTCCATCGAGACCCGGTCCGATAAATGCATATTGGAATGGCATCGGCTCGATAATACGACGTCGAGTAGTCTCCCTTGGAAATTCACCCCGCGAACTCCAACTCGCGAGAGAACAGCCACCTCCTCTCTCGCCACCCCGACAAGAAACGTTTTTGATATCGTGAATTTGAATATCGATCATTCGCTGCGCGCACTCCGCTCGACGTGTTTACTAATTAAACGAGCCGCCGTACAGTTAAAATATTCAACGGAACACTCCCTCACTTCGGGGGCACAGGACTGCTCCCCTAAGGAACACGTCATCACGCGATTCGTCGCGCCCTACTCCATCTCCCTTTGACGTTCGTTAATATTTATGCAATCTTGTCTGGCGCTCAAGTTGTGAATTAATTAACGATCTTCAGGGCAACTGACAACTTCAAATATTTTCCCTTTTCTTGGAGAAATTTATCACCTTTTTCTTATTGCAATTTGTCGCACTTCTCCCTTCCAGTGAAACGTTTATGCAACCTTGTATGCCAATCAGCTTGCAAATTAATGGGCTCGCCGTGTCAAATTATTTCTCTTTTTTTTTTTTAAAGTTTGCAAGCATTTTCCTCCCTTTGAGTGATGGTAAATGTTTATTAAATTGTGCAATAATGAGCCTGGAGGTAAATGAAGGCTCTGTAATGAACTTCCATTTTCTTAGGAAAATGAACCTTGTTCGTAATCTTCGTTATCGTAACTTATCAGTTATGAATAGAGAACAGATGTTTATACAAAATCGTGCAGTATTGGAACAGCTTACAGCGCGATAGCTGCGAGAGAGAATTTCATTTTCTATTTCAAGGATCAGTCTTGCTCTAAAAATAAATTCGAGATATTATTGATACGTAATGAATCTAGAAATAATTGTTCAATATTGTTTGAATTCCGAATATGTCTTTCACGGTCGAAAGTACCCGAATGAACTTCAACTACGATAATACGATTTGCAAAATTGATAGAGACTACAGTTTTTTTCGCCACGTATGTACGTCACGTAGGAAATGAATGAAAACAACAACTGAATTCGCGTATAACAATGCCGTTTGCATTTCGCGCATATTGGCAGGAGTCGGTCCGCTTCAGAGTACCTTGACACAGTAAATAAATCTCGGAAACATTTTTCTGTTATAATACGGAGAAAATGCACTTGCGATGCGCCATTGCAATGGAAAGTGAAAGCATAAATCTCTTCAGCTTACGAATATAAATATGCAGATTTACATCTCCGCTGCATTTTTTAATACAAGAAAAATCTTTTAGTTAATAAAATTCCACAGTGCTTATACAACAAATAATTCCAAAGACTAAAATTTCATTTAAATAATATGTATATTTTTAAATGTACGCTTGAAAGTGCATTCAGAATGTTCTCAATTCAAGAGATTCCAAGATTCAGGGCTAAAAAAGATCGACAAATCTTTTCAAGGTACCCGACACAAAGATCCACAGTTCACTCGGTTCATTCTCCGAAAATGCATTATAACGCTTCACAATAAAAATCCGAGCATGGAAAGCAACGCTACAACCCTTTGAATGGAATCACAATTGAATACTGCGTGCAGGTTTCTCACGACAGTTGCAGAAGCCTTATAACACTCGAATATGCACTTAGCAAAAATACAATGCACCGGTAAAGTAATTTTCGCGGGAACACGTACTCGAGCAATCTTCGATTCTCCATCGACGAATAGTCGACTGGTGAACTTTATGAGGGATTCGACGCGTACTATGTTTCATACGAGAGCAAGGAGAATACACGAGGGACATGCGGGAAAGAAAAACACGACACATATGATCCATTCTCTAGTATATCGGTTCCCGGGCGTTGCGAAATGCTTACGGTCCGCGTAAACAAAATTTCAACTTATTCCTTCACATTCTGTCAAGCCTACTTTGCGTTTCTGTTTGCTCGAACTTCTTTTTATCAGTACCGTTGCGCTCGGGGTGCGTGGGTGTTGGGTGGAGACGACTGAACAACAGTGAATTTCTACATAAATTTTCATCTGTTCTCTGGTATTTTATTGTTAGTGAAGTAAATGCTTTGTAGACGCTTGTTTCGTGGAAATTAGCAAAGAAGCATTATGCGTGTTGCTGGAACTTCCGTAGAAATTTATTTTATAATAATTACATTGTTCTAATTACAGAGATGACTTTGTAGACTAGCATTGGATGAAGTTATTAAGAGTTTCCAGTATCTCGTTATTTTTATACATTACTTTTGAAGGCTCATTATTCAAATTATAAAAATATCATTGAAGAAAATTATAAAATTAAATCATTCAAATTGTACGGACTGCTGTAGAAAGTGATTGGAATGAATAGATAAAGTCTCGAGAGAGTTATCAGAACATTGTGATTTTCACAAATTCCTTTAACAACTTTCGAATCCTTCAAATCATAAAAATACTTTTCTAGAAAATGATCGAACAAATGGATAGAGTATCAAGTTTCCAGGATATTTCTACAAATCATTATCGAAACGTCAAAGATACATTTTACGAGTATTATTGTAAAGAACCAGTAAAGTCGAAATTTCGAAGACCGTATAGTTTCTATAAATCATTTTTTAGACCCCTCAGTTTTTACGTGATATTCATCATGGAACGTGCGGGCGTGAGGGAAATCTTAAAAAGTAAATGACGTCGGAAACTGTTGGAACTAATTTGATAAAAAACGAAAAAGGAAGAGGACCGTTCTTTGAGCTACATTACGCTTGCACACTCTCTCATCGCATCGCCGAGTCACTCGTACGTCGCATTCACTCTTCTCGAGTTACGTTCATTCTTTCGCATATTTCACACCTTTGGATACGCCATTTGCGCAGAAAAGTAGTATCAAGGAAAGAGGATCGCTTGATATTTCTATCCAGCTCGTTCATAAATCTGGAAATTTTTCGGAAAGAAGACACAAAATAGTATCTAGGTTACGGAAGTTCATGGGAACAATACCGGTCATTTCGCTGTTTATTTACTATTTCATTAAGCCGGTGTATAAAGGACGTTGTTTTGTCGCACGGCGATCGATCAAATATATGTTCAAATGTTTGTTTTGTTTCCAGCAATACAATCAGTCCTCGACAATGAGTGTAATGGCGCGTCTCGGTCAAACTCGGAAGGGCTGCCATTCGAATATCGCGTCGGACAATGCTCGGGAATTTTTTTGTTAGAGCACAGCTCATTGTTCGTCAACAAGTTAACACCCCGTGAATTTCAGTCCACAGTCGTTCTGATCGTACACGATTTTGTTATGTTGCCCGCACGTGCAAATAAACATTGTTCGAATCAATTGCAAAAAACAGAAGACAAATTGAAAATTCGTAGTCTCTTTTATTTTCTAGCGTTTTTGACTACTGAAAAACCCCGTGCTTGTATTATCGAGAAATGAGAAGGAAAATCCCGCACCCTTGCAATCCTGGAAACGAGTCCAAAAAAATTGGAAAAGAGTCGGGTTAAAATAGACTGTTATTATTGGTATTATTCGCGTGTACTGATCTGCTTCCAATATTAAATATAATTTTTCTTTAACTTCAAATCTCTCGAGAGACACTCGTTCGCGGTCTCCTTTCATTTGAAGACGGCATTACACAGGGTATTAATATTGCAAAGATAAAATTCTCAAGATAACGAGAACCCTGCTCCTATCAGGCTCGGAACTTACGTCTGCAAAGTTCCTAAGAGCAGCTCCTGCGTAATGCACGTTCGCCAGACCCTTCTTCCCCTGTATTATATTATCCAAAACGTGGCCTTAAACTTCGAACATTATTCTCGTGCGATACGTGCGGCAGACCTTGCTTCTATGCTTGCCGGTATCTTTCAAAATGCACTTTCCCTGTAAAGATAAGTGACAGGTGGCGCAGTATAACAGACAGCTTGGGGATAAAATTCAGTGTTATGCGGCTCGCGCGAGCACATCCGTGGATCAATCTTCAGGTTCGGCTAAGGATGCTTTACGTGCGGGTTTTCTTCGACATCTTCTTGTTACATCACTGGTCTGTTGATCAAATTGGTCTGGTTAGACTACGTTTTGTGTGCCTAACACGTTACTTGTCCATATTCAAAAATAAATTGTTGTGTCACCATTTTTGTCGTGAATGCATAAAATCCGCAGTCTACTAATGCTACAATCTTTTAATGGGGCTTTGTTCGAAATAAATAAAGTCAATGTAAAAATATTCTTAATTCTTAGCTCGCAAGTCGAATGATTAGTTAAAGAGTAACACTGATTGAATTTGATTTTTTTCATTTTATGGATATGTTATGTAAATGATTAGTAATTGGTTATACACCAACAGAGGTAGAGAGCTGGGGAAAATAGTATTTTAAATAGTAAATATAATCCCATTTATTTTACAGTGTCCGTACAACTTTGAAAATAAAATATTTTACTTGATGCAGTAATTTTTGAAAATAAAATATTTTATTTGTTGCAGTAATTTTTGAAAATAGTATTTTATTTTAAGAATAGTGAAAATATTTGGACTTTGTCTTTATTTTCAATTTCAATTTTAAATATTATTGCTCAAAATAATGGTTCGCATTCAATAGATTTCTGAGTATAAATAGTTTCCTAGTGATAAGATACACTGTATGTTTATCAGCTGTGAACTGAAGTGGATAAAAAAAAAGCAGTAATAGCAGCAATCAAACAAAAAAATAAAACGGAAATATGGGAAATGATATAGTTTCTTATATTAAGTACCATTTGTTTTCTAAATTATTGCTAAAATAAAAAATATTAAATAAGTAATGCGATTCCTGAAAGTATTAGGGGTATAACGATGCCAAAAATAAAATATTCTATTTTGTGTTTCAGATTATTAAAATAGAAATATTCTATTTTGTGTTTCAGATTATTAAAATAGAAATATTTTACTTTGTGTTTCAGATTATTAAAATAGAAATATTTTATTTTGTGAATGAAATTGTTAAAATAGAAATATTTTATTTTGTGAATGAAATTGTTAAAATAGAAATATTTTATTTCGAGGTTCAGATTCTTCAAATAAAATACTATTTTCTTTAAGCAAAATAAAATCTAAAATATTAAATAGTATTTCAAATATTTTTTTCGCCAAATAATGCCCACCTCTGGACCCCAACATATTTAATAATGTGAACAATATTTTGAAATAATGGTACAGCAATTTTTAGTGGTAGCTCTCTCTGAATCACTGCTCGAGTGCTAAGGGTTAATCTCGTGGGACAAGGGCAGTGGCAGGCAAAGGCACGAGGTCGAAATTCCCAGCAATACGTATCTGTAACTATCGTAATAAGAGGATCGTGTCTTGATTATCCGTTGCCTTTCAGCCGAATTTATTTTCGTCATTTAATCCTCCCTTTTGCTTGTCCCATTCGACGTCGGGCGTTAGAGCGAGAGAAAGACAGAAAGAGAGAGAAGGAGAGACAGCAAACCACCCTTCCCAGTCGCAGACGACACGGGGATCGGTAGGGCAGGTAGGATAGGAAGACAGCAATCCGATAAAGTGTAATTTACTTAACAAAGGCGGTCTGGAATCGAGGCAACAACAATTTTCCGGGACCGGGGCAATTCAACCCGTGTCACGCGCTGACGTGTCGCGGCTAGGACGAACACGTGTCTCCACCGGAAGCGACGACGGGGCGAAGACTGCTCAAATTGCATGTGCACTCGCAATCGTTCCCCGGCAAGCACGATACGTTTCATTCCGAAGATATTGTGACACCCACGGGGGAACTTTTGAATAGAGACAAGTATATTCGACCGGCGACTTCTCTTGTAAGGGATGCAATGGAAAAACGAAGCAATAAAAAGTGTCTTTCTTTCTCTTTTACTCTTAGCCTGTCTACTATAGTCCTTATCGAAGTTTCGATGTAATTGCGAGCCACAGCTGCGAATTACACGCGAGCCACGTATATGTATAGACAAAGAATCGCCACGAGAATAAGTCTAGCGAGCGACACGTTGCAGGAACTCGTGCGGTACTCGACTCGTGCCCTGCTCTGGGACACGATCGTGTCGTGACCTCGAATTTATGGCAATTTGAGGGCTTTCGGAGACGAGTAGACTCGAGATCTTTGTACGGAGTGTAATTTGGACTGGCTGTCTTATCGGAGAATTTAAATCGGAGTACAATTTTATCAACATTTTAGGAAACATATTTAGATCAATCCTGTAAAAATATTAAACATGGATTATTACCTCAATTAAACCAGAATTTTGGTAAAACTTTTCGAATGAAATCTACGCAGATAAAATCAATGACACCGGGGGTTTTCTCTTCACAGTGAATTCTCTTGTGATACTTTGCCAAAAAAAAAAGAAAAAAAGATAGAGGAAGTTTGTATCCGTGTTTCGTGATATTTTTCATAAATCTAGAGAGAGAGAGTGTTCCCTCATAACACGATTCAAACACGAAATTTATTTTGACGTAGCGTGAACACGACACCCTCATTGTCTTCCGGAAGAAAGCACGCGATCCTCATCCGTCTCGGCTGACTTCCGAGAAGTCTATAGCTCGAATGGTTGGCAGAAACGCTCAATTCGTTTCAATCCAGGTGAAAGATTTATAGCAAAGACGAGAATACGGATCACCGAGTTCTCTGGTTATAGGATCTTTGAACGGGACGGTGATGTTCCCGATTTTCCAGAGGAACGAAACCCGTCGAGACAATAATACGGTATTTCCGTTACCAACGAACTCTACTGTAAGTGTTCCAAACTGATTCACAAAGTTGATAGTTGTATTTTTAACACCGGAGGATCGATAATCCATTTCTAAAAGAGTCACAATGCAACGTTACTGCCATATTCCCCGTCCGTAGTGTTGTAGCATTTCCATTGTGTTCCGTTGTGAACAACTTACTACATAGACACTATTGTGGTGCTTCAACTTTTGTAGGTATAATTTAATTGGTATTAATTGGTTCTTCTCATAAATGATTCTATCAAATTGAGTATAAAAGAAGAGGCATTTTACATATTAATAGAATTCCTGTTTTATCGTGCTGTGTATATGTATTAACACATAATACGAGAACATTGAATCCATTGTGGAATAATTGAATTTATGCGATACAATAAATTGATTCATATGCAGGCAAACGGAATGAAGTTGTGCAGGCGCGAGCATTTATACGAACGTTATTAATAATGTTTCTTATTCAAACCATTCAATTTATTCGTTCAATTGCTTGATTACGTATGCAAGTTCCTGTTCGTTCGACCGTATGCGCTTAACCAAACAAAAGAAAATCGATCTACAAACATTTCTAAAATAAGTAATTCAATAGAATTTAATACCGTTTGATATCCAACAAATATTTACCACTAAGTTCTCTAGTTCAAAATTTCTTTTTTGAAATCAAATAAAAGCCAACAAAAATTGGTTGCAATCAATAAGAAACGACAACAAATTTCTGATATAAGAAGCTGAACAAGATCAACCACGACATGGCCATTTAAGGTGAAGTGCCCTAAGTCTGGACAGTCCAAAAGTGATACCTAAATCTGGACAATTGAATTTTCATAGTAAAATCAGTAATTAAGAGATTAAATAATTATATTATATGTATATTCTGAGGCCTCTGTCTTAGCTACAAGTAGGTGTGAATATTATTTCATTATGACAACTACCACCCAGGTTTCAATTATTCTTGTCAATACAATTAAGATATTAACCAAAACAATGATTTTTTTATTTTAAATTACTTTACAAACTCTGAACTGTATGGTGAAACTCTTAAAAAATGATTTTTGTTTATTTAAAGTGATAAAATTAAAAATAGACAAACATGCTGTCCAGACATAGGGCACTTCACCTTACTTTTCTCTTTAAATGCAGCAAAAGTCCTCGGCCCGGAGTTGCCCGACTTAAATATTAATATCTCTCCGACTGTCCCGCAATAAAAGGAAAGTCCTGAGAACCGAACAAAACCGTAGGGGATCGAACCCTCACGATTGTTTGCCCCTAAACTTCGCCTCGCAGCGTGAAAAGAATCCCAATCCCGTCTCCGAGACCGAAAAGCAATGGCGAGTGTGTAAATAACGGGCTCGCGCGCGCAAAAAGGAGAGGCACCGGTCCTGGACTTGTTTCCACAAAAAAAAACTCCCGAATGCTAATACATGTATATTCCGCTGCGGGGTACAATGAATCGTGACGAGCCGAATCCCTCAAAGGACTCTCGCGAGTAATCTCGAACGGCGAACTTTCCGGCCAGAATAGTTCGGCGTTGCGCTGTAACAGTTTGGAACTCGGGTAAAATGGCGGAAAGTTCGTTTTGCTACTAACTTGGTCGCCGGCTCGCAGAAATTAGGTTCACTCACGCCGGGGAAGCGTTCGCGGGTTCGAAGAAGCGAACGTTTATTCTGCGAAACGAAAAAGTCAATCCTGAACAACGACAAACCTGTGGAAAACAGAGACAGTCCAGCAAAAAAGGGGAGGTATGCAACTCTCGCACTTTATGCCACGGAATAAATGACGCCGTAAAAAAGTTCGTAAATCAGGTCACAGCTGCAAATGTAATGCGACACCAAGCCAGAAAACGCCATTTTCTCGCGTGGCTCTCCCGGGCACATTCTTCTAAATATCCGTTTTTCATTTCGACCTGCCATTTCAGCCGGGCAGTTTCGAAAAGTCAAGTATTTGCGCTCTCCTGACGAATTGAGTTTAACAAAGTTGCAACGATTCGCATCGTTATACCTCGAAATCTGTTTAACTGATGTATTATGTCTAACTGATCGATTACCAATTTTCTGAGGGCGTTCACTGCACCTGCCGCTGCAGTTCGTAACATGATTAAGTTAACACGATTTTCTAATTTTGGTTTCATAACTCGATCTTCAGGATTCATACAAAAATCCAGCCTGAAATCCGCGAGATGCAAGACAAGATGGAGCATTCTCATCCAATTCTAATTCTTGATCCGTACGTACAACTGGCTCTATCCTAAACCACTTTATGCGCCGTAAGTCTATCCGTTCTCGGAGCCGAATTAAATTTAAAAGTGGATTTATGCCGCAGGTAATTCAAGCCCGCCGACGAAATTTATTATAGTCGGGGATAGGACGCGAATTTAAATGAATATCATAAATCGTATCGGGGAGCCATTAGCGAGGCGTGTTCGAGCAATGAAAACGTTGTCGACGAGCCTCGATACGTCGGCTAACAGGAAAATATTCGAACGGTGGTGCTGTTGCTGGATGGCTCGTTACACCTGCTATTAACGCCGTCAAAGTGCGTACGAACGATTATGGTGCTGAAATATTGACGCATTCCCGATTGATTACTGTGTGGAGAGGTTGTACTGGAAATCTTTGTTCTTGAAATCGTCAAAAATCATGAAATGCAATGTTCAGTGAACGATTGTAATAAATTTGTCTCGTATGAGATTTTCGGAATTTAATTCGAAGTTTCGTTGAAATTAATTTGAATACCTGACGATTCTGTTTTCTGGCAAAATGTTAGCAGCTGGCTGGTCCGCTCTGATTTACGTGTAGTGAACGTTCAGTTGGCCTGATGCTCCTCGGTGCGTGACAATTTAATAAAACGGGCGAGTTCGAGTGAAGGACCTTCGTCGGTCTCGTCTGAGCAAAGTAACTTTTTTCCACTTTTAACCGGTAACGAGTCACCCCAGGGATCAGGGGTATAGCGGTGGCATAATCGTGGCGACAAGGGGAACTCTAATCTCCAACGGGAGCAGTTCCCGTAGCCGCGTCGATCCCCGGCAGACAGCGTATATTTTCGCGTTAATGAAGGTTATGAGACCGATGTTAAGGGAAGAGAGCGAGAGCGAGAGGTCGTATCCTCGATCGTGGCTAAACGAAACTTAATTCGGAGCGATAACTCGTTGTTAGGTCGTCGACCTCCAGCCAAGAGGACACCCCTAGCCAGTAGAAAAGTCTGATTAACTCATTTCGTTCTGGTCCTCCGATCCCTTACAGCTTCCTTCTCGGCAAAGACACCTGTGGCGAATATAGAAAGCGTTTTCGTGGGCACTAATCTGCAAAGGGACGTTTACTGATCTTATTAAGCTGTAAATTGCTCGACAAATAATGTAAATTGGACCTTGAATAGTCGGCGTCTTTGACGATCCAGTGACAGCCGTACCTAGATTTATTATAATTCTTGGATATTTATTAATTTTCTTTTACAGTCAGTCTTATAATTGATGGCACTGAACTAACCAAACGGAGGTGACATTTTAGTCTAATGGAGACGTTAGATTGGACAAGTAGCGTTACAATATGCAATTTCGGATGGGAAAACACTCGGAGCGTTCCTCGACAAGACTCTGTTCTTAGGGAAGAGTCTATCTGGTCAGTACACGTTGCTGGAGCTGCCTCCGCTCAAAGGAAGAGACAAGGTCGCTTTGACGAGGCCCGTTGTCTGCTTATCAACTCCGACCAAAACCCAGAGACCCTCCGGTATCATATTTAACGACACGCGGTCGACCATGAATCGATACATTCCAACGGCGCCTCATGCTCGAGCAGACACCCTCGTAAGCTGCACACTGTGAACACGAGAAAAGGGACTTCGACAGGTCATATCAACCCTTAATCGCTGAAGCCACAATTTTTCGAAAATTCAAAGCATCGACCCTATTAATTTCCTCACTGTAAAAGGAGATTTTATACAAAATTCCATCGTATTTCTAAAAATTACGTACTGCATGTTTAGTCCTTAAAAAATCACTTCTCTAGTACATATATACAGTCGGTGTACAAAGTATTCGTACACCTTTTAAAAACGAATAAATTTTTCAAAATTGGACGCGGCAGCTTGAGTTTTTTTGAGACATTAGAAGGGTTAGTTTACTAGCTAATGTGTATTTTTTTGTAATTGTTATTGGTCGCAATTACGAAGGGAACAGAAAAGATCACGATTTTTAAATTTTTTATCTGTGCCCGTAATGAAAATTTAAAACATGTATTTTGTAAACCTAAGTAAGTTATACGTATATGTACAAAGTTTCATTGAAATTGGTTGACGGAGAAAAAAGTGATGGGCATTCTAAGATGTAAAAATCTTTGAATTTACGGTTTGCGATTCATTTAAATCGCAGATTCTTACGATATTATGCTATTTTCAATCAATTATATTTCGTAACATCCTTGATCGATTTCGAGGAAACATTGTACAAGTATATGTATAACTTACTTAGACCTACCAAAGGCGCCTTCTAAATTTTTATTACGGGTACAGATAAAAAATTTAAAAATCGTGACCTTTACTATGTCCTTCGCAATTGCGATCAATAACAATTAAAAAAAAAAATTATTTACACATTAGGTAGTAAACTAATCCTTCTACGTCTGACAAGAAACTCTAGCTTTTGGGTCCAATTTTGAAAAAGTAATTCGTTTTTTTAATATGTACGAATACTTTGTACACCGACTGTAAGCATAAAATGTTAATAATCTATGAACCAGCTCCACGTGTTAGCTTTATAATCGCGCCAATTACCGTGAACGCGAAGTGCACCCATAATTGCTGGCCTGCGGGGGTTTGTTCGCGAAAAAATCGGCACACACGCCGGCTAGATAAATGTATTCTAGATAACCGACCACAAAATTAATTAGCACGGGCGACGGAAATTTCGAAAGCGTTCAAAGTTCCGTTAATTAGGATTCGTTGAGGGTGAAACTGCCAGGAGTTTAGGTAAGGCATGCCTGCTTAAGAGGCTCGGGCGATATGCGCTTTGAACATAGCCCCCGAGGAAAATTAAGACGGAGAAAATGAGTGGCTAATGCACAAAGCTGGCCGAAACTTCCGTGTTGATTAATCCGTCGGTCCTGTTTACTTTGTACCTCGTTCAAGATGTTTGCCGTCGGCGCGTGTCGTCTACGCTTCCCTCCTGCTATTTATTCTGTATCACGAAAACCGCCGCGGCTAACTGTGCGTATTTATGTCTCTTTCAACAGATAATTATCTAAATTGACCATTATTATGTGTATCATATTCACCGACTAATAGAGTAATTATTTTAATACCATTTTCATTTTCGCAACCCACACGTGGCAGCTTTGGTTACCGATTACTCAGTAATAAAATTAACGCAACGAAGTCTAGTTTAAGATCAAGCCGAGTGTTGCAAACTTTGCATAATTTGTATAGTTTTCTCGAGAGATGGAGAAGTTCCTCCATCAATTATTCAGCACCGTCTCATCAGCAATGCGCGAATATAATTGCGAATAATGGTGCCTCGAAACCCGAGCGTACCGTAGAAAAATTTTCTTCGTTCGATAATTGAGTAAACTTGTTCTCTTATAGTTCACGATCATTAAACAGACCTAAAAGTTACTGAATCATCGCTAATCAATATTTCATATGCCCGTTGTTCCATTAACAATTACCATTGCCAATGTCATTGTACGTCGCCGGGGTTAATAGTATCTTGCTTTATATGTATCGTTCTCGTATATTTCCTTGAGGTGTAAGTACAGTCACGGGACTTTTCTGCAGGGAATTTTGCAAGGAACTATTGTGTTGGCAAATAAGTTCGTTCGGTTTTTTACATTGGAATAAATAACAAAAACCGAACGAACTTAGATGACAACCCAATAGAATCTGACTAGATTTTAGGTCGAAACATGGGTTTGCGAGCCTCGGCTTTTTATCCTTATACGAGCATATTTTGAGTTGCACAAAGGTTCATTTGATAGAGGAAAGTTCAACGCAGCCCGCTGTGCCCCATCATATCAGTTAAAAAACTCTATTTGTGACAGAAAAATACATTGGATTCTGCAAGGATTTCTCTCGATTTTTTCTCTACTTTGTACACTCATAGTATTAGATATAAACATAATCTCGTTAAATCATTTATCGAGCTGGCTGTATTTAACCTTCCACTTTAGAATGAGCCCTCACCCAACCCAAAATCTGCTCAAATAAGGACAAAAACCCGAGGCCCGCAAACCCATGTTTCCACCCAAAATCTAGTAAGGTTTTTGTTCCTCTATACATATAGTTACTTCAGTCGCCGACTTCCCCCTTAGTGCAAAACATTGTTATTCCATATTCTGCAGTATTTTTCTACGTTCCTTATTATATACTCTGTTCTAGTACTTGTCTGTTGCAGGATATTGGAGCGTGCTTTCTTTCTTTCTTTCTTTCTCCTTTCTTTGTTGACTGTTTCAAACATTTTCTTTCAGAGAATGTGTCTGGAATAATAAGAGAAACTCGATGTCAAGGCAATGAGGTAGAATTCCTTCAACCAAAGAAAATTATAAAGCAATTGGAACTGTTATTTGTTCTCCAAAATCGATTACCAGAATTTTCATTTTTCTTTGATTTCTGTCGATTGACTTGGACAATTTTCAGCTGTCCAGTAATAATTGACAGGAGATGAAAAAAGCCTGGGAAAATTCTCGGAAGGGTGACAGTGCACGTTCGATACTTAAAGAGGGTATTGCTCCACTGTAAACCCAGATTCTATTTCTGGCGTGCACGGAGCTTAGACCACGCTTTGCGAATCGAGTCAGTCGCTACTAGAGTTCTGGCCGTTTTCATGATTCGTCTCATTATCATAAAAGACCTTCTGACAGTTATGCCTCCATTAGACAGTCGTTTTTATTCGATACTCGTGGCTCACGATCGTTGCGCGATCAAATGTCGGACGCATTTAATCCTTAGCACTCGAGAGTTGACTCTGAGGCACCATTAAAAATTGCCGTACAATTATGCAAAATATTGTTTACTTTACTAAGCATTGTATGAGGTATTATATCAATTTCATGTCCCGAAATGAAAAAAAATCATACAGTCGATGTACAAAGTGTTCGTACACCTTCTAAAAACGAATAAATTTTTCAAAATTGGACTCAACAGCTTGACTTTTTTTGAGACGTTAGAAGGATTAGTTTACTAGCTAATGTGTAAATAATTTTTTTGTAATTGTTACTGGTCACAATTACGAAGGGAACAGTAAAGACCACGATTTTTAAATTTTTTATCTCTGTGCCCGTAATGTAAATTTAAAACATGTATTTTGTAAACCTAAGTAAGTTACACATATACATATATATGTACAAAGTTTCATTGAAATTGGTTAACGGATAAAACAGTTATGGGCATTGTAAGATGTAAAAATCTTTGAATTTACGGTTTGCGATTCATTTAAATCGCAGATTCTTACGATATTATGCTATTTTCAATCAATTATATTTCGTAACATCCTTTTGATATATTTCGATGAAACTTTGTACAAGTATATAACTTACTTATTGTTAGACCTACCAAAGGCGCCTTCTAAATTTTCATTACAGGTACAGATCAAAAATTTAAAAATCGTGACCTTTACTATATCCTTCGCATTTGCGACCGATAGCAATTTAAAAAGAAATTATTTACACAATAGCTAGTAAACTAATCCTTCTAACGTCTGAAAAGAAACTCAAGCTGTTGGGTCCAATTTTGAAAAAGTAATTCGTTTTTTGTGTACGAATACTTTGTACACCGACTGTATAGAACGGGATTATTCTAGGTGGGAAGAAATTGATTTATTCTATACTCGCCAAAAGCACTTACACAAGCGATTCTCTATCATTATGTTTGCCCTCATGGTTATAACGTTCCCTTAGCCTAGTGTTAATAGACGTTTGATTCATTTGATCGTATAAAAGCAACGAATGCACACATTTGGACAGTTACAGCAAATCCCAGCGTAAGGTACTGTTTCCACGAGGCAACACGCTCTCATTAATGAACCTATAAATCGTTAATGAGCCGACAGTCTTGTCCACGCCATTGTTACCTGGAAGTTGCGTGTTCGAGGATTGATTGTACTAGGGGAGAAAACTCGTGGCACGTGTAGTTGTCTTTCAGATGCGAGTCGCGCCACGCGAACATGTTGCAACGAGGATGTATTCTTAAACGAAATTTACATCTGTTGTTTTTGTTACACGTTACATTCATTCCTCTATTTTTCTGTCCGCTCGCGCGGAGTCGTCTTCGAACAACAAACCATTCGAATTTTCATGAACTCCGCCACGAGTGAACGGTACAGACCAGCGAAAACAAACCTCACGAAGGAAAAAATTACTTTGGCTCTCGATAACGCTGCGAACCTCACAGTCCGGTGAAAACAAATCCTGAAAAAAATATTTGTTTTCGAGGGAACACAACAAAAATTGCGATTATAAACGTTGCCTCATTTGAAAGCTTAAAGCACTGATTCTTAACCGGTGTTCCACGAATTTCCGCGAAATATACTAACTATATTCTTAGTAATATATTTTGTAAAATATATTCATTTCTACACGGGATGTTTTTGTTTGTTTTTTGGTGTTTAATCACGAGTGTTCCCCGACTTCAAAAAGGTTTTACTTACTGGCTTAAAAGCTTCTACTTTCACAGTTCATTGATTATTTGAACCTAAAAAATCTTCGAATTCATCAATATCACTATAGCTGCACCAAATAATTTTTTAATCCCGTCATCCCTATTCCCGGAATTTCCATAAAAATCGACACCAGTGTTTAATAAGAGATGTGCATATAGATTGAGAGAAAGCATAGAATGATGAATAATTCCGTGCATCAATGTATATATCGACGTATCGATTCGCGAGAACAGCGCGATTCTCCAGCGAACATACCTAACATACCTCCCACGGGACCGTAAATTATTAGAACAGATTCTTTTTAATACTGTTTGCGAAGGATCCGCGGAGACACAGGAATCCGCTGACACAATTCCCAAACAAACACAGCGGAGCTCGCAAATGGAAATTCGCGATAAATTCGCGGCTCGAGGTGGTCACGTTCCATTCCTGGCCATGCCCTTTTCCCTTCCTGCTTCTGAAACAGATAAAAATATTTCGGGATTCCTTGGCGATCTTGAAAAGACTCTTTCTCACAATGTATGTACTGCATATTTCTAACGCACGTGTCTTAGCGAGAATTTTTCCAAGTGTCAATGTACTTTTTATTTTACACTTTCGTTTCGTCAACACTGCTTTTATTGATATATTAAGCACCAAGCTTTTGGAAATCTAATTTTTTTTTAAATATAAATGTGGAAGGCATATAAGCTGTTTCACGATCGCCAATAAAAAAATTGTTGAATGAAGTACAAGTATAATAGGTGAAATCGTTTTATGTAAACTATCACTAGTTAAAATCTGTAGGTTCTTTTAAAAGATCTATAAATAGATTTGTGTGGAATTTTGTGTTCAGATGCAGAAATTTTTCTGGATTCTCAAAAAGAGTCATAGCACAAGAGTGCTCCATATTTCATCGACTCACGTGTTTCCGACAGGACTTTTCGCGGTTCTACAGAAAAGTATAGTATCGTTGCCACGGAAGGAGTTGGTTGCGACGATAATAGATTTAAGGTGGTTCATGTTTCCCCGAGAAAAAGAGCGCCTCGCGTCAAACGAAATTCGCAGGAAGTCTGGAACCATAGTGCGAACGAAAAGCGGAAATATGCGAAACTGGAACGTGTAATATAAATTCGTGTCGGGCTAAGTTGATTGGAGCCCCTTTGACTGCGATTCTAATTGCAGTTACGCGTAATTGTCTTTCGCCAAGGTAAACCTGTTGGAATTCTGTGCACGAACAATTTCGATGAAGTTCGATTTCTTCCTACGGTGTTCTTGCAAGGGTTCGGAACTTTTGTAGTATAGTTGCGTGGTGGAACGGGAAGTTTGCCTTTGGGGAAATTAGACGAGGGACACTTGGAAGACTAATTTTGTTGAAAGAAAAATTCGTGGTCACTTTCCTTCCGAGGCTTGAATAATGAAGAAAGTAAGAGAATGGGTTTATTACTGTCTTCAGCCCCCAGCAAAGAGGGGTTGCTCTGACAATATCTAAAAAAATATTATATGTACACAGGGCGAGTAACCTAACGTTTGTACCTCAAATATCTTTGTTCTTAAAATTTTTAATTATTCCTGACTATCCTCTAAGCAATTGACAACTCCTCAAACTTTCTCTCGCAAATACTGAGAAATGCAATGCCCCATCGTTGTCAATAAGCGTCAGTTTTATTATTACATATCGGCTTCTAGAGTGCCGAGCTTGTCGGGAAACATAGTCTCCTGGCAAGTAAACGGCTTACCGTCTGAAAAATCGGCGCAGACATCGAGCTGCTCCGAGTCAATTATGATCGAATACAATTCCTGCCTGGGCAGATTACTTTTTTCATTAGATCGCACGGTGCATTGTTGAGAAGGACTCGCTCTTCAGCCGAGTTGGAAGAGCGACATTTAAAGAAAAAGGGCCCGCAATCTCTCTCTATCCGAGACGGCCCTACGAAGGGAAGAGCAAAGGTGAAAGGAATCTTTTCGTCGCGACGAATCCTCGTGTAATCAGAAGCAGCACGGTCTCGTCGTCGAACGCCAATTCAACGGGGAAAAAGCCCCACGAAGAATTCGATTCATTTCGACGAGATCTTCCGGTCGCCTCCGAGCAATCCTTCTTTATGGAATTAGCTTATGCGAGTCTCTCCTCTCACAGCAACGGAAATCAGTTCTCAAAAATATGTACTAAATCGCTGAAGACCCAGTGTACCACGAATTAAAATTCCATTAATCCGAGTGCTTGTTTCTGTTTGATTGCTTTCAAAGCAAATTTTTTCTCCTCTCGTTTTTGGTCCTTGACTTTCGCGCTCACAGTCGGCCATTCGTCCTTTGTGTTGCATTTTCCACGTTTTTAATAAAAAAATAAATCCGTCGCTTATTGTATATTTTGCTGTTATGTTTGCCCTGTGTCAAATAAATAGTTGCCCTTGAAATATGTTGTCAAGATCAACATTTTGAACAACTTTTTACATGTATGGGGAAAGTTATCCATGACAACATACGTGAAGATGAAGTTCGTCGGAGTTCGGCCCTCTTTTGTCAATATTTACCCAAATAATATTTCTTCCCTCCTAATGTAATACTTTCTTTTCCAGCGTTTTTATTATATGCACATAAACTGTAATTGGATTTCGTCAATTAACGCCACCATCCAATATTCATGTACCTTGTATAATAACGTTTATGCGGACTAAACAATTTTCCGCAGATTGAATCATGAAAAAAAGCGAATTCGGATCAAACGGGAACTCGTTACTTCAACGAACGGTCCCTCCCGTTAAGCCCGGATAAAATTCTGCTACCTTCCAATCGGATAAATTTGCTTATCGCTGCTTGCCTCGTTCTGGTTGCATAAAAAATTGAAAAACTCTCGGATTTATCGGATGCTGTTTGCCTGAGAACGAAATATCCACGTGTTTGCTTGAAATACAAATCAAATTTCGAAATGTTTCAACAATCAAACTTTGTTTATTTTTTTTATTGGTTATTTTACGTCGCACTAAACTTTATTTATTATTGTTCAATTGTTATGGATCAAAGCATTATTGAAAATTTGACGAAAGAGCTATTGCAATACAAGCGACCATTTTCAGCCCAACAATTCGGCGAATCGGATTGAAGTGTGCACTGTGCTTTAATAACTGACCCGAAAAATCATGGAATTTTGCATTCTTTCTCAATTCCTGAATCCCCAAGCACTTTTATTTCGATCATTTGCTTGTCAGATTACTGAGGATATAAGATTGTTAAAATCTTCAAAAATCATCAAAAATCCATTATTAATTTTCGGAGCACAAGAAAAGTTCATCTCCATTTTTTAGTGACCATTTCCATTGTTCATGCAATTTTCAAAGCACGAAAGCAATCAAAAATATTCTTCAACTGCTTTCGAATAAAAATGTAATTACTTTCACTGTTCCCTCGGATCCATTGTCAGGTTCTTTAATTCTCTCGCCGCTCAGACAATCGTCACAAAAACGGTAAAAAGTACTCGACGACTGTTTAGACAGAGATTTTTATCGTTCCCATTTAAAAGTTCTATCAGCAATGCGATGGCATTCGAGGAACAATCCTTAGTCTACTATTCTCGCGCTGGTAATCTACAAATGGTCCTCGAGATAAATGATATAGTAGAATGGGGTAGTTAAGTTTCCGCGCAGATGAACTTAATCGATTCCTTGATTTCGCCAATCGGATAACCATGGCTCACAGCAGGAGCCATGCGCTAACACCATTACTTCTATCATTCTGATCCGTTACGAGTTTGAGAACGTGATTAAGCTTCGTTACGCTCGATCTGTCAAGCCCTGACAGCTTCTCGATCAAATCGTGTCGTATTAATACGTAGATATTAATTAACTTGGCCGACGGTTTCAATTACTTCTCTCGCAAATTTACCAAATTCTACAAATTTACGATTATTTATGGACTACAATCCCTCTGAAATGTCGATGAAGTCTGCAATCATGTCGAATTTTAGTTATTGGTGTTAAAATACCATTAAATTAATATGAAATTGTATATATTTAATATTATTTGAAGGAGTAAATAGTTTTAATCAATAAAAACATTTCTGAATTTTGATCAAGAAAATATTCTTTAGACATTTTTATTCATTTCTTTATGCACGTGACTGGTGAAATGATTGATAGACGGTTTTTCCATCAACCATTCCTTGGAAAATAAAAAGAACTATACATACTCGTTTCCGCGCAAGTTTCCAACCGGAGGGCGGCCCGCTCTCATCCGTTTTACTTATTCATCGCAATTTCTGTTCGAGCCGGTTTCATTCGTTAGCCAGGCGATTTATAGACTCAATAGCCACGACCTTCGCGTTCATCCGCGCATAATTCGTAATTATACTTCGCAGCGGGATGGGCCGGACCGTGGTTTCTCACGCGAACCGAATTAAATCGTGTTCTTTCGTTCCCGGCCCTTTTCCCAGAGCCACCGTTGTTTCCTTTCTGCGAACCTGCTGTTTCCGAGGGGACGAAGAATACCACGGGACCAACGATCGACAGAAAAGAAAAGTAAAAGTCTATAAGGGTTGCGTAAGCCACCCCTGTCTGTTCCACCTCCTTGATTTCGAACAAAGATTATCGCCTTTCTTCTTGATCCTTGACGAAGCCCCGCCGGGAAACGAGCGACTTTGTGCTTGTGTATTAGTGTGTACAAATTCAATTCAAGTTTTCTCGATCACGATTTACCTGGTGTTTTCCTATTTCGATATTTCGGGAAAAATCGAAATGGATTTTACACGAAGATCCTCTACTTTTAATAAAAATTGAACAGACTTTTATGACTTGTAAGACACCGATTTACGACGATACTGAATTAATAAGAACTTCTTGTTCGAATAAAAAATGTTGCATCTTCTGTGAAAAATGTGTGGTTGGAAAGTCGATGGGACATTCTGCTTCAAAAATTGTTGGACCGAATTTTCACGGAAAATTTGATTCTCGAAGTCAAGAAATAGAAAATCATGTGTAGAATTTTAATTCGATCATACGCCATACATACGCCAAGAGATTGTAAATTGCACGAACGCTCGTAAAATTCAGCGAAACTCTGTCTTATCTGTGCATGCAAAAAATGCATGGAACTCTGCAGTCTAATATGCATGCAATTTGCCATTTCGTAGATAAGTTCCACTCTCCGGAGGCTAAATAGAATTTTATTTTCATGTAAGCATGGGTTTTCCAGAGAAAATGCAGCCGAAGAATCTGTGAAATTAAGCTTGGTATTTTACTACATTTCGAAAATCTTTATCGTAGATTATTTGCGTCCCCGTTTGATGCAAGCGTTAATTCTCGCATAAATTATAGAAAACTCTGCAACAATGGACGGGCAGCCAAGAACAGTTCTGCAATGCCGATCCATACATTGGTTATTTTGTTCTGCATAAATTGTACAAAATTCTACAACGATGTATACTCCGTTTGAAACGGTTTTGCAGTGCTGTGTTCCATAAATTCGATATTGGTTATTTTGTTCTGCATAAATTATACAAAATTCTACAACGATGTATACTCCGCTTGAAACGGTTCTGCAATGTTGTGTTCCATAAATTCAATATCGGTTATTTTGTTTTCCATAAATTATACAAAATTCTACAACGACGCATACCATATTAATTATACAAAATCCTGTGGAACGATGCGCAGTATATTTAGAACACTTTTTACTTCGTGGATAACAAACTGATTTAACTAGCCAAGAAACTCAACGGGGCCGTTTTATGGAAAAGCGTAACGATGTAAAGTCAGTCGCGAGCAAAGTTTGTTCAACATTCCGTTTTGATCGAGTAGAAAGTTCTAGCAACGAGAACGAACTACAATAAACCAAGTTCTCATCGAGCGTCTCTGAATTCCGAATTAAATAACAGAGAATACGGTTTCTTACTCCAGCAGCGGCGGTATGACTGAATCGTGAGCTCCTGCTCCATAATTTCACTTCGCTTTACCAGCCGCACAAAGAAACAGAATAACGAATTACTTTAATTAATGCAGCACGAGTCGGTAAATTAGAAAGAATATCTCCAAACGGGTATTCCGCTGGTAATAAAGAACTCGAGTTTCTGTATACCATCAGGACGTTCCATTATGAGTACGAATATCGCAGATCTCTTGGACCTTCTCTACTGCCATAAATGCCAAATAATTAGACAGCGAATTTTATGCATTTATGGGAAAAAGCGAATAAGTGCAATTTAAAGCAGTAAAAATTTTAGAGGACTTTAAAAATACTGTTACATTACTTTCAATCGAGTTTGTTGCACGCAGAGTTAGACAAAAATTTTATTTGAATAAAAATTTCGAATAAAATGGGTTTAACACTCGCTTGGAAAATACCCACTTTATTCGAAATTTTTATTTCAATAAAATGTTTGCCCAACTCTGGTTGTACATTATGTAGGAAATTTATATTTTGCATAAAGATCCGCTCTCTACTAATAATTAAAACTCGTTGGCTAAATTTTTTCGATTCCGTAAAATAATTTTCACGATATTACAAGTAACATAACATTTATTTCAAGTAAAATTTGGTATGAAAATTTGCCAATACATTTAAAGCAGCAGGTTTGACCCGAGCCGTGTGTATTCACCGCAAAAGACTGCTTTAAAACAGCACGTAGGAAAAAAGAACGTTCTTAATTATAACAATTCCAATTGGTGACGCAGTTCTCCATCGAATAACGAACGCGAAATTGAAAATATCGACTGTTCTAATAAAATAACAAAACCTCGGAGGCAAAAGAAAAAGAGGAAGAGGGCGGTTCGGAACGGTCGATTAAATCTTTGGAGGCTTCTCCCTGCAGGTTTATCAGTGCGCCGATAGGAATCCGATTTTCCGATCAATTATGGACGATTAAAGACACGATTGTAAACGATTGGACAAGCCTCGAACAGCGAAGCACCATCGTGGCGACACATTTTAATGGTCGTAATTGCGTCAAATGAATCCCCGTCAATTTTCGCGTTTCGTGACTCCTAGCGATTCGGATCGCTGGGCGAATTATAATTAGCACCGAACTCTCCCGAGCACGTCTGGTTTCATTTACGCCGCCGGCTGAATGCACTCCAGATGAGCTGTCGCACCCCGTTGGTACCAACACCGTACAATCTGTTTCTGTAAACAGACGACCATTTTTGCGAAATATCGCCGGGGCGACGCGACACTGAAACGATACTCTGACTGCGAAATGTCTCAATGTAGAGTTGTATGATCGTTCACGGCAGCTTAGAGCATTGATGCAATTAGTTCCTCCGTATTCATTGTGCTTTAATGTACTTAATTGGATAGTGACTTATCGTGGAACAAATCAAATGCAGAAATCCATTTTCATGAAGGTCGTCAGAATTGGGTTATAATTGCATCGGTACCCGCTGCGAATTTCACGCATGTACAATGTAATTAATAATATACAGAGGATTTATGGAGTGCAAATGCTGAACATTTCGTAGAAGCCCGAATCTAATGAAGTAATATTGATCCATGATACGCGTATATTGGAACACATCGCGTTTAATATGTATCATGTTCGAATTAGGCTTCGGATGTACGCGTTCCAAGGGAATTAGAAATTAATTTGTTCGGTAGTTAAGTAAACTGCGGCTCGCTGTGATTGTTCAAAAGCTTACATTGTAATTCGTGACGAGAGATAATCTATTATACGCTGAATCCAGTTTTTTATTACCACACTTATATTAGCTTGCCGAGTTGTCGTTGTTGTATGCGTCAAATCTTGTAATCGAATTTTAAACCACTTCCCGATGACTTGAAACTTTAGACATATCTCAGAACTGGGTGACAATGCAATATTAAAAAACAAATTTAAAAAAAAAACTGTGCGTTTAGAAGGAAAAAAATTTTTATATTACTGTTACACCTCGCCGCGCGACGCTCAGTAGTACGACATCGCGTTCAGCGATCCCCACTCCGCGCGCCAGCGCTCCCTACTCCACTACGCGTTCCCACTCCGACTCATCCCCACTCCACTGGCCCATTTCGCACCGAAGGAGCTCAGGTTGATTGATGTGTTCCGTTCATTCAGTTCCATTTCGCACAATTTCGGACTCCATCCAGAGACGTCGTCTCTCGGAGTCCGAATCCTCATCTCCTCATTCTATCTCGCGTATTTCCATATCTTGCGTTTCTATATCTTACTATTTCATACCAGTATTACTATATCTTGCGTTCCATTTAAAAAAGACTAAAAAGTAGAAAATGAAAAATATGTAAAAAAGACTTTTTAAAAACCACGCTTATATTAAAATGCACTAAGAAGGGGAAAATAATTTAACAAGACGTCTCGTTTACTATCTGGAATTACCGTCTGCGTTAATGTTCATGCTGTGTTCGATATACATAGAATATCGTGGTGAAATATATGCATCCACCGGGAACAAAATTACCTGCAGCTGTTGTTTCGCTGTTCAGAAACAAGTTTAATATCATTTACGACGCTGGAACTTGTCCCGAACGCGGCGATGAATTTCACAGCGTATTTTGGCCCGGCTACCTGCTGAAAAGGGCAGGTCATGAATAAATCAGGTACATTCCGGTGCGAGTGCTTTTTCATTTTCAAACTCTCTATGTTAACATAAACCAAAGCAGCAACACCTGGAAAAGATAACCAATTTGTATAAAATGATATGATAGAACTTGCATAAGAAATCCAGCACCAGCACCAATCAAGGATAGAACTTGCATAAGAAATCCAGCACCAGCACCAATCAAGCCTAGACCGTATCTCGTTGCTAATTACTAGATAGCGGATCTTTATGCATTTATGAAGAAATTGGTTGGGTGAAATATAAAACAGTAAAGGATGAGAAAAATTTGAGAATCTCGTAATGTTATTTTTAATGTAACAAAGTCATTAAGGGATGAAATCAATTTTTATTTTATTCCTGCTTCCCATAAACATCCGCAGTCTACTAATGACCATTGCCGTTAAAGCAACGTTAAATTAAGAAAAACTTAGCTTGGAAAATTTTTCTGAGGTTATTGCGTCAATCAGATATTAGAATGTTTCAATCTATGCTCGTTAGGCGATAGCAAACATCAGGTTCTCTGAAATTTTCCGAACTCGGTCAGCTATAAAGATCCATCCACAGTCCATAAATTACGGATGTAATACAAAAAGTTTGTTTCCTTCTATAATCACGTGGGTGCTGTTCAGCGTTTCGTCGGGGTAAGAAGTTATAATTAATAATCCCGATAGCATGAAAATCTTCTTCGTTTTATGCTTCTTTATTCGTAACTTCAGCCTTGAAAAAATCCTGAAAGGAGCCTGATGAAAGGGGATGCATCAACGTACATATTAAAGTCTTCCATCCCGTGAGATTAATCTGTGGATGGTAGAGGTTGGGTCCATTCTGGCCCAGAATTAGAACCCTTGAATTATAAACATTTCACCGAAATTCTGATTTTCTAGCTGTCAATCGAAATAATTAATTTTCATAAAATCCGTTAGGAAGATCAAAGAAATAGGTTCAAAAGCTCGTGAAATGAAAATTTGAATAAAATTGTCGAAAGCATTCACCTTGCGATTCTTAATTTTTAAAAGCAGAAGAGGTTCTTTCAAGTTTCCGCGTTCTTTTGAAACATCGAGGAGACGGGTCGCGTAATTTCCGTCTGTGAAGTATCGCGATCACACTTTGAAGAGGCCGGGGGGAGAAGTTTCAATCCGTTCAGCGCAACGGATTAATTGCGACCATTAATGGAGTCTGGTGTTCTCCGATATTTGCACGCCCAAGGAGGGGGAGGCTCGATCAATGTTGCGTCCTCTTGTGCAAATAATCTTCTGGATCGGGGTGGAAGGCATTGAAACGAAGATGATCGAGAACCTTCAAGAAGGGGGATCACTCTTACTACCTCGCAAAATTTTCACGTTGGAACAAAGTAGCGACTTGTGGTTGCTCAGGTCTTTTATTTTTCAGCAGAATTTTTAGCTTTTTTAATTTTCAACTTGTGACTATAAAAGAGGAACCTTTAAACTGAATTAAAAAGCATCCACAAGAGAAAGTGAGGGGCGAGGTAGAGCGAAGGGGTAAATATGAGAGGGAAAGTAAAAAAAGCGAGTTTAAGAAAAAGAGCTAAGAAAAATCAGTGTATTGAGATCGGTGACACCGTCTCGTTTCCAAGCAAAGTTAAAAACAATAAAAACTTAAGGTAGTAAAACATCACGAACCGGACATTGTTTCGCAACGAACAAGAATCCGTCTAACAACGTAATCTCCGTGAAGATAAGATTGTCACGACAACGAAGGGAAAACAGTGAAGTTGACTGTACTCAACTACGTTGAAGTTACGGGAGCGAGGTAAACAGAAAGTTCTCGGAAACCGTTGAAATCTAAGAGAGAGAGAGACTCGGTGAGCGAATCGGATGAAATCAGTTCTGAAAGACAACAATTGGACTGTGCAAGTTACCTGTGACGTTAACCATTTAAAGGCAACAACGTTGCGTTTGCTGATAGATACTGGTGTCCTTAGTGCTGTTCCCGATTATCACATTGCAGGAAACGAAGACTAACGGCTGGATCGCTGGTGGAATTTTAAAGAACGATGGATCGATTCCCTCTTTCGACCTGGTTGCTCGATTTTGCTTCGTTTGTTGGTGTAACGAAGCTCTGTCTCTGAGAATCCTTTCTCTCCACTGATCTATGGCTTTGCGAGACCTTTAAGAAGCAGTAAATTGTCAGACCGAGGATCTTGATGCAATTGTCCATTTATAGTTAATACTGCAACTGTCAGAAATAACAATGGCTTGTTTCAAAGGGCGACAAAATAAGGGAATGTTTCATTGGAATACAAATATTATGGTGCGAATACAATCTTCTTGTGTTCATCTGCAGTCTAATGACCGTCAGAAACACCTGTCTCCAATTTCCACGTTCGTAGTAAAGAGAGCAGTCGCGATGCACTCTGCGTAATTAACTCGTCGTAAAATCGGAAACGACAAAGACGAACACAGAGAAGAGAGAGAATCAGAGAATGATATATTCTGATCGTATTCATGCAAGATGCAGCTCGTTTCCCGCGCGAGAAATGGTTTCCAAGTCCAACGACGGACTTCATCGTTGCGTGTATAATTAAAACCCTGGAATGGCAGCTGGTAGACCGGCGGAATTGATTAATTGCTCGCACGATAGGATGCGACAGGGTTACACTTGCATCCGACCGATCGTGGATATAGCAGTAGTCTGGTGCGCTCAATATTCAACGCCGTTCCGATCCGTTTCGTCCAACTGGCTAATAAATCTACGCAGGAAGATGTTTGTGGCAAGGGGGAGGGGAATAGCTATCCGAATATTCCGAGAAATCGAATAATATTTTACGGCACGTAAAATGAGAAGCGTACGGGGATTAATGAGGACGCTTTATTAGGTGTTCGATTATACAATGGAGGAATATTTCATAATTACTTACAAAATTGTATGAATAATATTAATGAATGTGGTATCACGACGTAGTAACATCAATTTGTATTCACGTCGAAGAATAATTATGCTAGGTCAGTGAATGCGAATTTACTGAACGATACAATATCAACTGGAAGACCAAGTGGACCGATTCTTATTGTTATTGAATTGTACTCATTTTATTCTCGATTGAAAGAACAACAATAATAATACAAAGAGCAAGTTCCATTTAGAAAACTGACGGAATCGTATTACATGAAATTCTAGTGATTCCCATAACTAAATCGACCAAGATTAAAAATAGAATAGCTCCAACAGTTCAAGTTTCTCCACGCAAGAAAGAATTACCGTCCGGTAGCCACTATTGCAAGATAACATTTCAAAAGACAGCAATTTCCTCTAGGTATATTGCTGAATTTAAAATATATCTGGAATAGAGAGAGGCAAAGAGAGAAAGACAAAATGAGGAATAAGAGAAAGGGAGTGAATTTCTACAACAGGGAATTCTGTTCTCCGGAATTACCGGAAAACCACGATGAAACTTAAATTATTTCGTCGAGTTCATTTCGACGCACGGATGAGTGGTCTGCATTTACATGCAGCGATTCTCATTAATATCTGGACACTCTTTGAGGCAGCAGTGTTTCCCTGCAATTGGACCAAACGGCTGGAAATATGTTGGCGAAACTAGAGACACTAATGTACTGAATTATGCGTAAAGAGACTGAAACGGGTTGGTGAAGAATTTTAAAGTACTGTTACATCATTTTCAACTTATTGAACATATCAAGAAAGAAAATAAATGTCTATTTCACTTCAGATTGTTGAAATTCAGGTAGAAAATTTTTATTTTGCATAAAGATCCGCTAGATATTAATGAGAGTCACTGTCCGAGGATCCGTGTAGAACGAACGTGTACGGAAAATCCGTTCTCCGTGGGAATATCGCAATTTATACGTATTTATACTGTCGTATTTATACTGTGTCGCCGAACATCTGTCCGCTGCAACGTTTCCGCGGGTCGTAGTCCGCGAAACATTACTGCGCAACACATGCACTGAGTGCACCGCGCCGACCCCGGTGTATTCTAGTTCATTCGCGTGGAATAGACATCTTTAGCCCGAGAGACGGTCTCACCAAAACACTATCTACTGGAGTCTGTAATATCTAGACTGCGGATTATATGCATTTATGATCAAAATGAGTAGGTGTAATTTAAAGCAGCAAAAACATTAGAAGAATTTAGAGGTACCACTATATTATTTTTAATCTATTAAGTATTGTAATGAAAGAAATTAAATTTTTATTTCACCTCAGTTTCTCGCGATTCAGATGGAAAGTTTTTATTTTGCATAAAGATTTGAACAGTTCAATCCGTACTCAAATCAAGGATCAAAGTTTTCAGGATGCAAATTCTGCAAACACACTACGTACATGTTCAGATATGAGTCGACTGTGTTAGAGTCCCGGGAATATTTGGTCGGAAGAAATTCGGTGGCACGTGACGTCGACGTCTCGTGCTCGTCGCAGCAAGTTAGGCATCGGTAATTCAATGCTGATACTTGCTGAGAAACTTCGCGGCGAAATCCAAGAGAGAATCGCTTGAAATGAACGCGAACTCTCTCTCTCTCTCTCTCACTGACAGCGAGACTCCCCGTTGAAAGGAACTCGTTGGGTACTAACTGGTCGGCGAAAGGGGTTGATTGACAGTTATCTCGTTGGATTAATATGCGTTCAGAAGTGCGCAATACTGCACGTGCTTACACTATTATGTAGCGTTGAAAGTCTGGAATTAAATATATGAAATGATATACTCTCCACAAACGAGATCGAGAAAATAAAATATGTTAAACTGAGTGCCGAGTGATCCAGAAAAGTGATTGAAATGGCCTTTGTAGAACAATAAAGTAACAGCTTGACTAAAATCTTGGAAAAGGAGCTAGACGAAGCTTTATTAATTATGCCATAAAGGTAATGAACGACAGAGAGTTTAGCAAGTTCCATTGACGCTTTCACCGACAGAGTCTTTCAATTCTGACCCATTGATTCAGAAGAAATTATCGAAATGGCTTCCTCGCGCAAGAATGGAAGCCTCTCAGCGCAGCGCCCGCCTGTCTGATTACCAAAGGAGGTGTGAAAGACTTCTCGATCTTTTGAACTGTCCGACCGACTCGAACTTCCAACAGTCTTCTTCCGAACTGACTCGGAACTGACGATGCGGTCAGGCTCAGGGAAATCGGAATTACCTTCTTGGTGCTGACATTTAACAATTTCCTGCACTGTGCAGCGAAAAAAAACAATTCACACTCAATATCGTTGCTTCCCTCTTTTAATCACCACCGCAAGAATTTCATTCAGTTTACTACAGGTAAAAATATTTCATATTAAATTCCAGTAGAATTCAATGCAGTTTCATTTTATCTGCAACTTTTAATGACAATATTTTTCACCCAACAAAATTCCTCTTTCTTATTGCTTTAAACCATTTAAACCATATAATATGCATTACGAACTATACAATATAGTGTACACTCATTTCAAATATAAAGTTTCTTCCAGTTTTTTACACTATTTGGATTGAAATTGTATACTTAGTTTAATTACTACATTACTAATAATAATTAGACTGCGGATCTTTAAGCAACATAAAAATTTCTTACTTAGATTGCAACAAACTGGAGTGAAATAGAAATTTATTTTCTTCCCTATTATGTGTTTAGCAGGTTGAAAGTAAAAAATATAATAGTATGTTTAAATTTTCCTAATATTTTTGCGATCTTAAATTACACCTACTCATTTTTGTCATAAATGCATAAATTCCGCAGTCTACTAATAATGCTGAGAATTCTGAAATACTAATTCTTAATAATTATTACACTATCCTACATTAATTTTTAATCTACTTAAATGATAGGTTTGAAATTCTATTCTTAAATCTTTTTAATAAAAGCCGAACATGACGATACATCTCATGGCAGTAGAATTCATCCCCAAACTGTTATCTCTATTTTTTTTAGAACTCCACGAATTTCGCCACGTGTGGAAAGTTCGCTGTTCCATTCCAGCTCTTGTGTTTGTGTTACAGTCCAGTGACGGAACTAATGAAAGAGAAATATTAGGTTCTTTAAACTCTCCGAAATTTCGTTCACAGGGGAACAAAAGGCAGCGACCATAAAAGGACTCAAAGCGGTCTGTATTTTCGTCGTTTTCCTCGGGTCAGCTGAGCACCGTCGAATTCATTAAAGAAATCGTGAAAGAATAAGACGCCGCCGTCCTTTGTTTCACAGGCGGGTCGTTCTTTTCAGAATGTCTGGATTCCTGTGACAGATATTACGGTCACCGAAACTGATTAAAGAACTTATACGTCCCCGCAATTTATGGGCGTGTTCCCATATTTTATTAAAAAACACCAAACTGCAATAGCCAAAAATTGTATTCCCTCTAACTTTTGTACAGGGTGTACCAAGAAAGCAGGAAAAAGTGAACTGAATTTGATTTTTGGAATTTTGCAAATCTTCTTGGTTCCTGTTATGGTAATTTGTTCTTTGGGCTGCGTTTGTAATTGGCCTGCGGATCTTTATGCATTTATGGCTCCTGAAAATTGTCAAAAATGGTGCAATATAAAATTCGACAGAGTTTTACTACCAGTGAAAACAAGATTTTATTTGAATACGCTTTCTTAAAATTCGTCTACAAAAATTGCAAATTGCATAAATATCCGCAGTCTAGTAATTCGATCTCTCCGTTGTTATTATTATAATGAATTGTCGCTGGACCTTGGCTTCTCTCCTGCGAAATTCGATTTATTATCGAAGCCTACGTCTTCGCGGGCACTATGAAAAGAACGCAAGGTAAGACTATTTTTAATCGCGCCTCCATTTTCGTCAATGACTGTCAATTGATTTATACGCTGACCCAGTTTAATCGGTCGGAATTTAAATAAATAAATACGCTGTTTGTTATGGTTGGCGGACTGATGGATGAGCAGCACCGCAGGAAAACAAATAAACGGATCTAACCCCTCGGGAAGAATTCGCATTGAAACACGATTAGCCTCCGGGACGATTTAAATATCATCCTAGAGGCATCTTCGATTCAACTCGAGAAAGAACATTATACTAAAGTTGTCAGATTCTCAAAAAAAAAAGAAAGGTGATGAGTAGACTGCGGATCTTTATGCATTCATGAAGAAATGGGCTGGGTGAAATAGAAAACAGTAAAAGATTTTAAGAATTCGAGAATGTTGTAATGTTGCTTTTAATGTAACAAAGTTGCTAAGGGATGAAATCAATTTTTATGTCATTCCTGCTTCCCACAATCAATGCAAAACATTTTTATTTTGCATAGAGATCCGCAGTCTAGTAATGAGTTTTGAAGGGGACCGAGCGCTCATGAAAAGTGCGATTATGACACTTTTCTCTTGATTCTCGGTGGGCGGTTTCTCGTGTGAACGAAATGAAAAAAGATGGGGGGAAAATTTTCCTCTGTCGCGGTGGAGAAGCCACGTAGTTAGGGTCAATAGGTGGGAGCCGCCGTAAAATATTCATGATGAGCCGTGTCTTCCAGGTAACTGTGTAATCACCGAGCTCCTGCACCGTCACATCGACCTGCAACTTATTACTATTTTCTTTATTCACCGCGCTCAACTATAAGAGCCCATTCAGGTTGCTGCTTTTACTCGCGAGAGAAATTCGTTAAAACATGTCGAACCAATTTTTCTGCTGTATTTTTACAAATTCATTTATTTCACAACTGTAAAATAGCGCGGAATTTCAAATGACACTTCTTAATGGAAAACCTTTCATACAGAAAACTTTGTTACCTAACAAAGTTTAGTTTTCATATATAAGTTTACCACAATTTAAATTGTAACGATTTAATCCCGCTAAAATTAATAAACTCGGCAACTTCATTAATTTCCTCGAAACATTTCCGGAAAGTAGCACAAGCGCAGATTTATTATACTTGCCAAACACCGAGTACGTGCAAAATGGTTTCGAAAATGTCGCGTGGAAAATACACGGATCTCTGATTTTCCCATCGTGGCTCATTTTCGGTCGGAATTATGCGACATTATGTGTTGTAATTATATTCACTCGCAGTGAACATTCGCTTGTAATTTAATGCAAGTGGAATGATTGATAAACAATGGGTTCAACGAACGCCGGGTATTGTTTACGTCGAAGCGATGTTTCGCGTGGGTTTGCGATAGCCACGATCAAAGCGAGATTGAATTGTGAATTTTACTGACCGGAAAACGGCCGCGATATTTTCCATGGTGGAAAATTCGCATAATCCCGTGATTTACAAGCGAGTTAACGGAAAAAGCTGAACGGGAACCCTAGGGTATTTGACTTCGGTATGACCAGAGAGGAGGCAAAAGTGACGTAAAATTGCCTGGTAACATTCTCCAAGGTTTCCAAGATGGAAACCATCAACCGGTATTAATGCATCTCCTGCAACCTCGTTCTTTGCTACGCCACGTGGAAAACCGGTATAACATGACATCGACAATTTCAACGGAAATCTCGATTCTTGAAATTGACGGCGAATCGGTTTGAAATTTATCGAACCGGAAGAATTACGCCGGTATTTCGGCGTAACAATGGCCGACGCAGCTGCATGCGAATTCAGTATAAATGGCCGTGGAATTTGTCAGTATTTGGTTCACTTAATACTTCAATCGATTGTTCGTTTCCGTGAATATCAAAAATATATTCTCAAAGCTTCCATTTCGGGAACCAAGAATTAATTTGTACATGTACTATTTTCGATGCACCGAAAATTTAACACTGAACCTACCGAGGTACATGTTCCCTTATAAAAATGAGAAGATTCATTTTATTTAGACGTTTTACAGTTCCTATTTAATAGGTGCTCTACTGAAGATAACTATAGAATCATTTTTTTTCAAATCATTTTTATTATCCGTACATGATTATAATTAAAAGGAATTAGAAACACCTTTGTATATTATTTTCAACTTACTAAATTATTCAAGAGGGAAAGTATTTTTTACTTGGCTCCTACCTCTTCTAAACGATGCACAACATTGTTATTTTTCATAAATATCCGCAGTCTTTCGTAAAAAATGGCGGTAGGAGTATCAGGGTTAAGTTAGCTGAGTGATATATCGAAGAACACGCTGTATCCTCGATTCTTCTGGATAGGTTTTTTCGCGCTCGACATCCGATAGGAAATAACGAAACGATCGGACCGGATGACGGGAAAGAAGTATAGCTTTCCTTTCTAGACTCGAAGAGAAGAATGCTTTTACTGACAATTTTCCGCGAGAGTGGAAACATCCGTGAGAGGACGAGGGAGAGAGAGAGAGTGAGTGAGAGTGAGTGAGTGGTACGTCGAAATCACAGTTCGATTTCGTGGCAATTAGGAGCGTTTCGAGCGGCTTTAGGCGAAAGGAAAATGGGTTCTCCATGAATTCGGGGAGAGCACCCTCCATCATCGGAAAGTGGGTCGAACTATGGGGAATTGAAATTCGACACGATCCATTAACAGAGCCGAAGCGAAGCGTTAACGAGTTACAAGCGGGCATAGACAGATGTAGTATATCGAGTTCATACTCGTTGTTTCTTTCTTAATTACTGTACCGAGAACAACGAAACCTTCCTTGTAGCACATCCTGGGAAAATATGGAAACCTTTCACAAGAGTGTATTTATTATTTCATAATTTTATATGAATGCTTTCTTTCGACAGTAATAAATTATTTAATATACGTTTATTTCTATTATACCGTATAGTGTTTCTCATTTTTACAAATATATACACTCTGTAGCAACAACTCTTTGTCCAAAAAACCACAATAACACTTACATAAATCGTTTATTATCATCCTGTAGAAAACATTGCAAGACATCCAAAGAAATTTGCAAATAATTCTTTTACAACGTGTCTCTGGTCAACAATTTCTAATTAGCGACTGAAGACGTTCAGCAGAACCATAAATTGCGCTCTCGAAGAGGGTGAAACGAATCAGAAGTAACGTGTCTAATTAGAACGTTCCATAATTACCGTGTAACGTTTCTGGACTCTTAATTTTCTCGTTACGTCAGTCACAAGAGGCTTCTTGGCGTTATTTTTACGATGCATTTCCCCGCGTTTATTCAAGTCCCAAGCACACGGGGTTCTGCACGTAGCATTCTTCAGCCCGCTTATGTTATCATCCTGCTCGTTCCACGGGTCGCAAACGAACCGCAAATTGATACAAATACGCGACAGCAATTGACCGCCTATTATTTCCCGGCGAATCACGCGAAAATGGAAATAACTGTCGATGGAATTCTACCCGATGTCGAAGAGAGCGATAATTAACAATTGTACAGAGCGAAAAAAAGAAATGTAATGGGGAGCAGAGCCGTGTGCGTGTGTCAGTGTCGGCGTGTCCCACTTGGTCCGGTATAAAGTCGCCGTGTGGGAGTTTTGTTGATTGAACCGCATACACCGAAGGGTTTAATATTGGAAACGTAACAACATTCCGTTTGCGGTTTAAAGGTTCGATTTTTGCGTACCCTTTGTCCCGGTTTCGATCATTTGCAATGGTGGCCGGTGTCCCAAGGCGACGCAGTTAAACTTTTCACCGAGCCATACCACCGCGCCGTAGGTGGAAAGGTAACAAAGTGCATCGGAAATTCATGTGAAAAATGATTTAATGCTTCGTCGAGCCCGGGTCGAATATATATCACGATAGAAATATTTCATTTAATTTATTAAATTCCAGGCTTTATTAAAATCATTGATGAATTTCCATGGGAACTTCAGACGTATTTTTCGTAAACCAATTTGTGCCGGCGAGCTACTTTCGCACTACACACCCTTATCAAATGATATTCGCTTCTCTCGCACGGTGTGTTCGCAATCTTTATTCGAAGATGAAGTATGCTTCGCGTAAAAAAAGATTCAAGATGTTTCCAAGGTTGCGTAGCGAAGAATCTCGATCGAGTAGATCTTGCTTTCGCGAAAGTAGTTGAGATACGTTTTTGCAAGTATTTCAGAACGTTGAACCTGATTTCTGTAAAATTGCGTCTTAAAAGGCACGTAGGGATGACTCTTCCAAAGAAATTTCCATACGTTCTAATCGAATTCTTCCCGAGTGGAACTCTGTACATACAAGTAGCTCCGGACTGCATTTTCTCCATTTTTCTTCCTCGAAAATCCTACATTCGCAAACAGGCACGCCCGCGAAAGTTGTGGAAAGGAAATTCAGGGAGAAGAGTAGAATTATACCTGAGATAAAGTAAAATTTTCGTAAGAGTTTCAGTATTCAGAGTTGAGAAAAAGTTTATTCTGAAATTTCCATGAAACAATTCCAATATTTAAAGTCCAAAGAAAAATTCGTCTCGTGAGCTACTGGTTGCAGCGAATCATAAATAAATGAAATCCAATCGACAATTTCTATTAAAAATCGTCGGTGCGAACGAGTCGCGGATTCGTCGTTTGATTAGCAATGGACTCGAGAAGGTCCCGTGACGGAAAGAAAAGAAACCGCTAAAGAAAGAGAGTCAAAGAGAGTGAAAGAAAGAGAGAGAGAGAGGAAGAGAGAAAATGAGGAAAATAGGGTTTTTAAAAATAAAACCGGAACGAGATAGTAGCGCGAAAAGCGGGCGTATTCCCCGTCCGACAAAATGAAGTTGCGCTCGCTCGCAGGCTGCAGGCTGCCGCGGGCGTCCGGATGCAGCCTCGCGTATAGAAATAACCATGGACGCACCATGGTGGTGCATAAAGGGAATCGAGGCAACGAAGGACGTATCCCGTTGACCCGAATAGCCTGACCTGTATTTCCCGGTCGCAGGACGCTCGTACCGTCGACCTGCGACGAGGGCTCGACGACCTGCGTGGGCGTCACCGACGCGCGCACGCTAACTACAGCCAGCTTCACAACAAAAGAACCACCGGTATTGCAAATTTCTCCAATAACACACAGCTCTCATCTACACGTAATACACTGCCTCCTTGGATACGCATTTGCTCAGCACTCTGACTCCAACGTCTTTCCCGATGCTCGTACATAGACTGCGAATCGAAAGAAGAAAGGAAATGTTTGCATTGATTGCAAAACACAGCAGCCAAATATCAATTTCTAATTTGCATAAAGATCCGCAGACCGAAAAATTAGTGTCAATTACAGTGTCCCCTCCCATTTTTTTCGGGAATTTTCTGGATCGTATAGAATTTCGAAATTTTCGGAGTGAGAGCCACGACCTCGTTTCGATAAAACGCACCATGACGTAAGTGCTGCACAATTTGATTCGCTGCTTTGGAGCTGCCTGTAAGTCCGCGAGCAGCGGAGCGCACCAACCCGGTTAATTGAAATTCGAGCGTCGGTAACTCACGTTTAATAGGAGACTGAGGCTCGATTGATGCGTTCCACGATTATCCGCGAACGATCCACCGTTGTAGTTAAACATTTATCGTTTCGCAGCGCGAGAGAAACAGCAAACTTCCTCGAATTCGACGCTCCGCCGCGGCGGTACCGTTTCTGGGCCGACAACAACTGCAACGATACCTCGCACCGCGTCGTCAAAGCCGCGACCAATTTGCCGCGATTAATTTCACCTCGCGCGATATTCCGCTCCGGGACCACACTGCCTACACGTTATTACACCTTGTTATATCGATGCTCGTCGGGATATTGCCTTCCGAAGTCTCTTTCAGCGTCCGAACTACAATTTGCCTCAATATTCGTCGAACATACTCGTGGCGACGATCTCGAACACGATCCATTAACACATTCGAACCGAGTCGTTGAATTTCCAACACTTTGAAAGCTACGTTAATATTTTCAACTTTCTATCCAGTTAAGTAATCTGATTTTCGAGGCCGTTCAACCGGTCACATTCGAATTTTGCAAAGGATTGAAATTGCCTATGATTTGTCTCAAGTGAAAATAACCAAAATTACACGAGCTGTATATTCTTCAATTTTTTCGTTTAATACGAATTACCTTCATTCGCAGGTGTTTAAGTTAGAACAGTGCTAAATATTGATTATTCTTAATGGCCAGTGAACAGTGGTCGTTTGGTCACGGTCGTCAGCGATCGCTCGTTATCACTAGTGCACCATTGGGAGAGCTGTGGTTCAAGGAGTCAGCAGTCCTCATGGTCGGAGGTTCTCTGAGGAGTAAAAGTCGACTTTACTGTTGGGGAAAAAGTGGAAATTGTTGAAATTGATAGTTTTATTCGCGCCCTTCCAATGAGAAAGAACGTTACTGTGTCTCATTAGAAACCATCTCGATTTCCCATGTAATGAAAGTATTCGAAAGCCCTTTAAAACAAAATAACTTTTTTATAATTGTACCAAACGACTTGATTTTTTATAATCAATTAGACTTACGAAATGATATGCAATAAAGATTTTCCAAAAATTATAATTTACAAGGTTACTAAAATAAAATTTTTTTTTCGAGTCCTTAATGAACATTTAAAATATATGTTTAGTTATACACATGCTGAAAATTTCACAATTTTTAACCGCTTGTAGCTCGTGTATGTTCAACAAACACATACATCACTTCATAAATCAATACTTCTAATTGATTATAAACAATCATGTCGCTTGGTACAATTGAAGGGGTGGATGGATAAAGGTGTCAAGTAACAAATTGTTTGTTTTCTGTAAAAGAGTTTTTAGCGAGGTATGTTGTCCTTTTTTGATGAATGAAGATAATGACACAAATCAATTACAAATATATATATCTCTAATACAAAAAACATAATAATTATCTTCATTCATCAAAAAAGGACAACATATTTTGTTCAAAACTCTTTTACAGAAAACAAACTTGACACCTTTATCCATGCGCACCCCTTCAATTATGAAAAAGTTATTCTGTTTTAAAGGGCGTTTTCGAATACTTTCGTTACCCACTGTATGTACACTGAAAAAAAATAAAACACTAATAAAGGCTTGTTATTTCTACCAGATAACACACGCATTGTTAATGCTCGTTAAACCAAGAATCTTAAAAACTTGGCACTGTTATCAGCGAACAAGCCAGCCGCCATAAATCATGGGAAATAATCATCGACAGAAATTTATATCTGTACAAATCCCACGATGCGTCGGAAAACATTTGTTCCGTCGAAATTTTATGTGCGACCACTGTACGGAGCCATCACGATGCCTTTCGTTATCGATTTCCCATCAATTTCAATTCCTGCATCGACCGATATGCGATCAAATGTATTTTTCTCCTGTTCTTCGCCGCCATAAGAATCGTTCTATAGAAAACTCGTGGACGCATCGAACTGTGCCGCGAATTCTACAAATTGATTTACGGTCCCAGCACACTGTACCCTCCAGAAAGGGATATTCTCGGTCCTGGAAGCGAAAAGGAAACCCTGTCGAAAGGATTTCCCTATGGATCCTCGAAATAACGGAACAAGATTTGTGGTTAGGGTATTATTACTCGACAAGAGAGCCTGTTTGCTTCTTTGCTTCGCGACATTTCGCTGAAAGGAGGGACACGTTCGTGCGACAGGAATGTCTCGAGACGTTTTATTTTAAGTTGAAGAGGGTGTCCCTTGGAAACCATAGGGTTCAACGGCCTTGACCGACATTCCCTTCGAGCAGGGGAAAGAACGCCGCTGATGCTGCATGAAAGAAACTTTTAATGCTTCGGCCTATTTCAGGACGAGCAATTTACTTGTCGCCAGAGGAAAGCCGCTTAACGCCAAAGTTTTCTTGAGCGATTCGCGCCACCGCATCGGAGGGAGAACGTCCAATTTCTATTGAACATCCTGATGGTTGCGGGAAAGTGGAGGCGGATATCGCGAAGGTTAAATTATTTTATTCAGAAAACCAGATTTTCTGTTCAGTATTTCTAGAAATTTTAAATAGAAATTTTTTCACATCAATAATATAATTCTTTTTGTGTTCTTACTATTTTTATTCATATTACTCCTTCACCATTTTATAACTACTTTCTGAAAGAAATTTTCTTGATATTCAACTAAGTTTCTGAAACTTTTCGATGGGTGCGGGTGACATTTGCTACTGCTGCGAGGTCGGGGAAGCTGCCGCAGGCATCGACTGCAATCTATTTACCGTCAATATCTTCCACCATATTGCCGCGTGAATTGCAAATTCGAGCCGCGTAAATTAGGAGTCAACAGAGCAGCATCCTGACATCATTGACACGGAATATTCAATACTACGACAGATTCAGACGGTTTCAATATTAATTTCCCTCGCTAGGAAATATCTTACGTATCCATCGTACCACTGTTTCACATTTCACTCGATAGACGGGTAAAGTCCTTAATACGAGACTGATTCTTCAAAGAACCATGACTCCTGACTGATAACAATTTCAATGAAAATCTGCACACGTGTTGAAGACTCCGTTTTTTTAATGAAGTAAGAACAGAAATAACTAGACTAATCTTCATGCAAAGTAAATACTGTTCATGTCAATTATAAGTAGACAGCGAATCTTTATGCAAAATAAAAATTTTTTAAGAGTTGAGAAGAAGTGAAATAGAGATATTCTCTCACATATATATGTAACTTCTTCTTTTTTAACTCTTGACACATTTAATAGGTTGAAAACAATAAGGCAATATTTTTAAATTTTTCCAATGTTTCTGCTATTTTAAATTGCACCTAAATCTAATTCAATCAATTCTAATCTAAGTAAATCAATTAAGGGTTTAGTGATGAAGCTGCACCGTAGTTCGATATTAGGTGCATTTGCCCCGCAGGAAAGTATTCCGAAGAAAATTCGCCGAAGAATTTCGTATTCGCGAAATGCTAGTGGATAAACGTTATTTCGGCGGTGTATGCTCCGAGAAGTATCCCGAAATTCTTAAAGAGCACGGTTACCACATTATTTCCAGCTTTTATGAAGTCCCGCGAATCTCACGAATGTGAGAACTTCCACAAAGAATGTTACGTTGACTGCAACATTAGACGATGTCGGAAGCTCGGCTGATGCCACGCAGGATCAAATAGATGCCCGCGGTAAATTAACTTCGTAAACATCGTATACGGCGTGTTGCAACGACGTTCGGCTACTTTGACATTGTTTTTCTCGTCACCACCGTGTCCTGACAACAATTTCTCCTCACGCGGATCAATATTACTACTTGCAAGCATATCGTCGAATAAAATGCTTCGATCTTGCAGTATTTTGTGTTCCTCAGAATAGCTCATAAAAATTAGATTATTAAAGATGTCGGTCTCTAATAAATTACTAAACATTTAAGTATTGCACGAGGTGTTACATCAATTTCATATCCATAAAATGAGAAAAATGATACCGGATGGAATTATTCCAGTGGTCTCTGCCCAATGCCAATTCCAGATCAGTATTAAAATACTCGGAAGAGAATAGAATATTGAATCGCATAAAAATTGATAGCAACCTCCAGCAGAACAGACGCAAGAGTGATCCTCGAATAGAAAATGAACCGTCAGCGAAATAATATATTGCACGCTAATCCTTTCTTTCTCTCTCTTTCTCTTTATTAATATTTACGAGATGGCCGAAGAGCTTTCGCATTAAAGGGAATGTTCAATGACAACTCACTCTTTTATTAAAACATCGGCATGTCTCCCGGCAGAACTTGGCAGATCACGTTATCACGATTTTAATTCGCGGCTAGAATACACACCACTCTAGATAGAATCGAAGCGTAAACGGTTTTGACGTGACTGGTCCTCGAAGTGGTGCTCTTGAAAACTGGGTCACTTTCGCTTCGAACAGGAAAACTGGCCGGTTGTTGTGAGATCGGAGCAGGTGTCGAGTCGCGAAATCTGACTATGAATACGTTTACGGTGTCGAGATGGGCACCATTGTTTTCGGCTGACGCTCTAAGTGCCTTCTAAATCCTGAACAAACGTTGAAACACTTCACACCGAGTCTACACGACGAATGACCATTAAAACATTTTCTGGTGGAAATTTTAATGAAATTTGTTTAATCCTCGCACACTCCTCAAAAGTATAACTGTTGAACACTATTGACCATCTGCGAGCGGGCATTATCCTCATCTTCCAGTTCGTTCAAAATTAAAATAAAAAAACTGAAACTCAAATTTTTAGCCAAAGGGTTGATCAACCTCGTTTTATTCGCGACAGAAACCATGAATGAAAAAATCAAAGGTTACTACGCATATGAGCAGGGAGCGAGTTTCCAGCGATACAAGGATTAATGCCATTCGCAGCCATAAACGATGTAGGGCTGCTCTAGTTTATGGGGATGATCCAGCAAATTTGCCATAATTCCAAGTCCGGTAATGGAGTCCTCGACTCGGCAAGGGGGCTGCGATCAGTCGGGGGCCGATGGAAGCGTAATCGCGTGCGTCATTCGCTGAAAATTCACGCGCACGCATGATTTAACCCTGACACACATGGCGTCCGACGCAAGATACGATTCGCAAAGGGGCAGGGGGAGGCCGGAGGAGCCCACCACGCTGTGAACACTTGTTTAATTGACCCCGATGCGCAAGTTTAAACAATGCCCGATACGCTCGAACGAGAACGTTTATTTTTGCGGGCGGGCGCGCGTTTTCTTTCGCCCCGCAGCCAGCCGACCAGCCCTCTGGGGCCATCGCGACACTTCCGGGCCATTGGCGTGCCAACCAATGGAAATTCAGACGCCGGCGAATGACTATGTTGAATAATAGCTACGCGGAAGTAGCGTAAAGAAGGACAATTGTATATATGGTCCCATCGATCTGATTCGGTGGGTCGTCGAACATGTTGTCTATCGGGGTTGAAGTTGTCGGAGCGCGGTGGTTGTAAATAATCTGCCGGTTCGGAGCTGACCCGTGCGCGCGTTTTGTCTGCTATAACAACCTTTTCAGGTAAACCGCCAGTGGTCGGGCACAACCCGCCCGGAGCACCGAGGCACGCCGCGAGGCCAGTATTACAAAATGAAAACCACTACTTTGGAGAAAATCCCATTTAAAGGTTTAACCAAAGTTCAACTGAATATCACTTATCTCCATAAGATCACATCAGCAATATCTTCTACTTTGTTTAAAGTACATCCTTATAGGTAACTTTTGTATAGTTTTTTTTTCTTCTAACCGAAATATTAACCCTAAGGGTTCAGACATGTGACACTTTTCTTAAAAAAAACTTCAATTTTAGGATATGCGAATTACGTTTGTGACACTATTCCACATAAAAGTATACCATTTTCATTTTGATTATGACATAAGCGAACAATCGCAATTTTTTGTGTTATTTTCTTCCAAAGTAGCGAATATAAAAATAAATTTCTTCAACAAAAGTGAAGGAAAAATGAACTTTACGATAAAATCGTCTTTATACCATGAATACAAAATTAAAATACTACAAAGCACCTGAACATCTAGAACGAGGAGAAGCTTCCCTTGACAGAAATGAATTCTTCGCAGATACGGACCCAGATCCACGAAAGTACCTCTCCGTTTCGCAAATTTATTATGTGCAAACTGTAAGGGCGAGCTTTTCAATTCCGAGAAGACCGAGAATAATCCTTTCACGAGCGATCCTTTAATCTGAATGGCGAGTCAAAGCGGCGAAATTCAAATTTGCTCGATGAAAGTAGGTGAAAGTCGCCTCCTCATCGGCAAAGCCGAACCCGACGCGGCCGTTTATAGTGATCCCATAATTCCCTATTATTTCGGAAGATTCATTAAAGCAAACTTCCGGTATTCGGAGCCGTCCGATGAAGTCCTCCAAGGCAAGTTTCTCCGTCGGTGTAATGGCTGACTGACACAGATATACGGAGCATTATCTGCGCGCAGGCCGCAGACTTAGGCGGAGTCGATCCTGAAGAGCAGGTTTCAGCCCTCGGAAGCATCGCCCGAAGTCGGCTTCTTTGACTAGGAGCTAGCAGCTGGTTGCCTGAAGTATGAAATTGAGTTTGCACTTCTCTCCCGTCAGTAGATTACGCCACACGGTTAACTTTCGGCACTTCTTACGCTCGAGTCTCTCCGCGCGATGCGAAGGGCTCGAAGACCAATTTAGCTGCAAGTCCCGCTCACTCTACGTGAACGTTCATTAACCTCTCCATCTTCGAATTCCTTTAGAATGAATGACAACTCAAATTTTCGGCAATTGTGCACCGACGATTATTTAGAAATCTGTCTTCTAGGTTCGAACATTTATACGGAGCACAGAACACTTTCTCCGCGAATAAAGTTCTAATGTACTTGACAATCGAAATCTCCTCTTTCCAATAACGCGATAAAAATTGATGTTCGAATCTTTGTTACCATTTTATTGCACTTCGAATAGAACTTCCACCACCGTCGTGGCGCGTCAGCAAGAAAACTACCCCCTCGTTATCTCCGCCTCGTCCTTTTCTCACTGACGAATCACTTTAAAAAAGAATTAAACAAATCAGTGGGAATTAAACTAGAAACTTCACTCTTTAATATGAACTGATCGAGATTATTGTTCGATTTTTTTCCACGGAGTTAGAAAGCTTTAAACATTCGATAATTTCAAATTGAAACGTTGCAGCATGATGCAGCAGTCCTACTTAAAAAGAGGAATAATTTCGTTTGAAATATTGGAAAGCTCGGAAATAACATTTCCGAGCAAATAGAAGGATCGCAGAGAGACGCGAGCAAAATTCTGCAGCTCCTCTACTAGCATTTTAATAGGAAATTAAGCTCTCTCATAATAGAATTGCACGGTAGCAAAGGATCAGTCGTCAGCGGGAACGTTCTCGAAACAACAGAGGGATGCGGTTCAAAAGATTTTCATCCGTCCATTATCCAGCAATCAGACTGGCTGAGCGGGAAGCTGTTTTTCCAGGGTCACAAATTCTCGGAACCTCTGTTGGAATTCAGTTTTCTATCGAACAGGTCTCTTCGGGTTTCCCCTGAACCGCTCCACTCCCTTAAAGCGAAATTTTCGGGCGGAACAACCGGGGGAAAGTCGAGTTTGCGGGGGATTATTGAGTTTCCCTGGTTATCGAAAAGCCAGGATTCAAAAGCGTTAGCGACCTCACCCCATACAACGTTTCACGGTTTATCGTTCCGCCCCTGAACTACATATTCGGCGCGATATTTGCGTAAACGGCGCCCTCGCAGATTATCGATCGCAGGCATCGATATTCTACCATCGACGATTGCTGCGTCTCAATATGCCAACCCCTGTTTACGTACCTGGCCAGGAAAGACCTTCAAATCCACTCTATTAGGCTGCTCAGCCAGCTTACTCTCGAGGGGGTGGTGCACACAACTTTTTTAGCCCCCAAATTCTCGTGGAAAGTTAAACATAGTATATCACGCGGCTAGATAAAGCTTGGTATAAACGGTCGTTTACACTGAATAATCCGAGGAGCATATCTGCTAACCATAACTCAGTATTATCTAGTGTCAGACAGTCTCCGGGAAGGCAACATTCAAATATGACTAAAGTTACTCGGTTCGCGCGATCTGTGATTTATGGAATCCATTAAGATAACGAGGAACTTTTTATTGAGCTGTGGGACATTATGTATGAGTTTATAGTTTAGATATAGATCATGATCTTTAGTACAGTTCAATTTCATTCAAACATATATTATGAACTCTGTACTGATTCTGTACTCCGAATTAAACCACCAACGAGCCATTTGTTAAAGCACCAACAAAAACAATACAGTCTAAAATTTCAACCCTATATCCTGACCAGAGAGGGATAGTTATACGCAAAAATCGAAAAGTCAGTACTTCAATTTTAGCTTGTTGAATCTCCCGACAGAAAAAAATCTGTCATACTCATTCGTGGTTTCTACCTCGAAAATCCAGGTAGAGAAACGTTGTAAAAAATCATAAATCTCAAACGAGTCGGAAAAATACAGATTTCGTATTGAAGTTCAACAGCGACGTCATTCAAATTTTTATATTGAGTAACAACATACGACCATAAACGTTGCCCAGAAATATTCTCAAATTTCTGAATGACGTACATTGTAGTTAAAAAATACAACAACCTGTGATACGATTTCCTGACCTCCGTCATATTGTCCAAATAATACAACCAGCTGACCAGTTTCGATGAAATTTTCAGCACGTATATAACTTGTACGAATCTGCAAAGTACATACATTCATGAAATTTTGTAAAAAGAAACTGTCACTAGTTTTTAGTAATTCAGACTGAAGGCAATTTCTGCAAAATTTTCATTATACAGGGTGTCTCAGCTGAAGGAGGCCACCTAAATATCTCCTTTATTTTTAATGGCTGAAAAATATATTTATGGCATAATTTAAATGGTATCAAAGGACAATTTTTCTGTCCGGTTATTTTTTCATAGTTTTTCAAGGTCATCCTTATTTTTTATGGGGAAAACTTACTTTTTTAAATTCCATCTTGTTAATGACTTAAGCATGTTCAAATGTATTTTTTCAGCCGCTACATGATGAAACAAAAAAAAAGTTTTCCGGATAATAGAATAACGATCACCTTGAAAAAACTATGAAAAAATAACCGGGCAAAAGAAATTGTTCTTCCATGATATTCCTCCGTCGATACCATTTAAATTATGCTATAAATATTTTTTTTGTGCCATTAAAATAAGGAGATATTTAGGTGGCCTCCTTCAGCAGAGACACCCTGTATATCTTCTAGTAAACTGGTCCATCTAGCTTGGCAGAAAATTGAAATCGATTAATCCCTTCATAAAACGAGTTAATCTGGATTAAAGTGAGCACCATCAGTTATGTGATTGACTGAATGACCGACGCGATAGTCATCGTTATACACAGGTAATCTAATCACTACGATCAGCTGTAACAATACAGTTTCGATTGCAATGACTACTAAATTGCTTCGACTTTGTGGGACTTCCAGCGAGTCTATCTCGACTAGGGATGGGATCAAGTTCAATAGGTACTCACGAATCCGAGTCAATTTCAGTAACCAAGTTTCATTTCATGGGTTTCGATTTGTACTACTTAAAAGCAATAATGTTCCAATGACTATATTTGAAAAGTATTCATTTTATACAAACTGATATCGAACCTCGGAATGAGTAATTACAAGTTTCGAAAAGATACTTATAAGTACTTCGATGTTGAAAGGAATCGAATCTTTCACAAGTAAGACTCGAATCTTGGAAATCAAAACTGCATAGTAGGTTTTAAGCACTTTCTTGATTAAATTCGTAACTATTTAAGAATAACATTTCCGACAGATTATGAAATTATAGTTATACATGTTGGATTAAATTATGCATTAGATAGGACAACATAATTAATTTTAAAGGTAATAAAAAAAATAATGATTAGAAAAATCGAAGAATTTTAAATTAGAGCATAAATTAGTAAATTTATTATAGAATTTAAAACGAAATTTTAAATTAGAGTATAAATTAGTAAATTATTATATAATTTAAATTAGAAAAAATATTATAAAATTTAAAGTAAATTTTAATATTATAATTGGTAAAATTATAGAATTTAAAATGAGGATTTTAAATTAATATAAATTAGTAGATTTATTATAAAATTTAAAATTGCGGGAAAATTTTAAATTACAGTATAAATTATTAAATTTATTATAGAATTTAAGAGGAAATTTTAAATTAGAGTATAAATTAGATTATGAAATTATAGTCATACATGTGGAATTAAATTATGCATTAGAGTACAGCACAAATGATTTTAAAGGTAAAAAAAATAATGATTAGAAAAATCAGAGAATTTCCGGTACGATATTTATAAAAGTTTCAAATCCGTTCGACCAAGATTCGAATACACTTGTAAGTATTATTTCCGTTTACCAAAGTACTTGTAAAAGGTTCGAAACTGTCTATCATAGGTTCGAATATAGTTAGGAGTACTATTTCTGTTTTTCGAAGTTTGATTCCGTTTGCGAGGTTGATCCCATCCCTAATCTCGACCATAGATCGACCATCCATTTCCCAGAAATCGCTGAACAATTCGGTGGACATGCAGCACACACTGAATTCACAGAAATTAAATGTGCACGGTTTTTCGAACAGGTATAACTGACGATTTCGCGAATCGGCGGCGTTCTTGGTATCGGTGCGGGCGTGGGCGTCGTGCAGTATTTTCCGCCATGACCATGAACTACATTGGTAGCCGTAGTATCGACGCTAATCGCATTTACGCAAGGACTTCTGTTTCCCTCATTTGCGTCCCGTTATTGCCGATAACATAACAGAGGGAGCGATAGCGAGCGTTAAGGACGTTTCGATCCGGCCGAGGAAGCGCCGGCAAAAAGCTCGATAGCCCGCGGCCAAGGGCACGGGGCGATATAATACCAGACAGAGAGAGAGATAGAAGGGGAGAGTCAGTTGCATATCGTGGTTGCACCGTTGCACCGATGCGCACCTGCCCAACAGAGGGAGGGAGAAAAAAAAGGATGTGTACCCGAGTGGAAATTTAATCATTCTTCAAGGTGAGACGGATGCATCGGGGATTAACGTCCATACACGGCCGAACTATGCGGCGGCTACGAGGAAAGAATGCAAAACAGCATGCTGGTGTTTTGAATAAAAATGGAACGGCCGCGCAGTTGAATCAAAATTGACGACACGCTGTCATCCGGAACTAGGCATTCAATTGCTCTATTGTCCGACCAATCGATTTGTTTGTTGATTGACTTCCGTGGAACTTATATTAGTTTCTGGAGGTTGAAAATTCTATAAAAATTTCGTTTACCTGCAGAACCAGAAGCTCGAGATCTATTCACCGCAGATATTGACTGCATTTTCGAACAGGATTCGTTTTTGCGAAAGGCGATTTGTTAATCGTCTAGGTCTGGATGAGATTGCTAGAACAACGTCGCAGCTCTTTCGAGAGATGTTTTAATTCGTTTAATTCAAGAGCTAGAAAAACACGGGGATAAGTTCCTCGTCTGCGTCCTTGGGTCTGAGAGATTAGTCGCCGTGACACAAATAACGTGCTCGAGTAGAAGGTACGAAGTTTTTCAAGTTCTTCGGGAACGCTAATGTTTTATTTCCCTGAGCGGGATTATCGCGAGCGTAAAAGCTTTCATCATTGTCCCGGGACTTTTTAAGTAGATCTACGATCGTTGTAGACCGGTGATCGTGTTTCGTGAGTCCCGGCCGAGTAATTTGATGGACGGAACACGCCCCGTGACACTGATAAGATACCGCGGCGCGTCTACTCGTTCCTCCATTTGTACACACAGGAATTCTATGAAATCATGTCACACTCGTGATCCATCACCGTCGCGCGTGAATTAAATGTCCTGTCGTGCTTTAACACGGACGGACGTGTCAAACGAATGCAAACAGAGATACGCGACTTCAGCCGGGACTTATGTTGTGCCAGCATTCTTCAAATCGTCGTGACATACTCTGCGTGCGTTCGGTAATGCGCTGATCCTCGGTCGAGATTTAAGGTAAAACGCATAAGCTTGCAGTCTCCTGATACACGCTGCATGTTTTACGCAAGCTTCATAATGAATTCCAACGTGATTCCGACCGAGAAAGAGTTGAACGAAGCCAGTAGAATAGAACAAAAACAGATGCTCCGACTTCGAATGAGAAAGTTCATTAGTAACCGGCGTTTGTCGATGCTGGAATGAAAAATAGGATTGTTGTTCGCAGGATGGTCCTGCACACAGATGGCCCAGGCGATTTGGCACCGCTCCAAGTCCCTGATATTCCTTGCAGAACGATAGCTAATGGAACAAGTGGCACACATAATGTCCGCGCAAGAAATACGTTGCCGCAGGTGCCGGGATGTTCGATCAACCACACTTCTCCCATAAGAAAAAGTTCGTTTCCGAAATGCGAAAATGTTGCGACTAACTCCCACCAAATCATAACCGTCATTCTTTTGTTTCACCAGAATTTATATATTCTCGGTTGCTATCTCAAAACACAATTATCACTGCCACGTCGTTAATGTTAACAATGTTTTAACGAAATTTGCAGGATGTACAGACGAAAGTATATACTTCAAGATGTACGCGATGAGTTTTTGCTAAAACTTGAAGTCTCTTCCAAAAAAATTGTCCGAGCTCCACTTTTTTCTGAGCGTTCGGGACACCAGGTGTGAATTGTTTAACGCTCGGTAACGAATTTAGCCAAGACCAAGGATCAAAACCAGGTTGATCGACGTGTGAACACCTTTCTCCCGTAATCTAACGTAAAACAGCGGTATTTTTACCGGCAGGTAGATCGAAATCGCGTTACTCCAATCCCTCTGTCGTCCGCATCAATCTCCATTAGCCTGTTAAGCTGCACCGAAAAAGGAATATGTCACGAATCGCGAAACGGCTGGTGTCATCGCGAATCTGCCTTATTTATATCAATCGGAGGAACGGACGTCATCGAGGCGTCAATCCTGCTCCTTTTTCATCTACGTTTCGCCATCGGATATCACCTGGCTCTCGCGCAAATGTCAAGGTCTCTCTATTCAAGCTTAATTACCCGGCGACCGTATTGAATATCGGTATCCGCAACATTCCCTCGCGATCCTTTGCTGAATTTGTAGCCAACAGTGTGCTAGATCGTTTTTTATCGAATAACGAATCACGGGTAAATTGGCTCACGTGATCTCGCGAGTTTGGGAGAACGAACGAAAACATTGAAACTCGACTGCTGTGATGCTGGGATAAAGCACAATGTGAGTAAATCTTTTTTAATTGCTTGTTTCTTGCTGGAAATAGCCAATTACTTTAATTACGCGCTGAAAATATTTTTAGTAAAATTGTATCGATAGGATGATGGGAGCTAAGTAGCATTTCTGCTTGACTTCATTTTGTGAGGAGAATTTTGTTGGACTTTTTTCAAGTGTACTTTTTATATGCTTCAATATCAAATTCTAATTGTTATACACAGAAACTGGATTGAAACTTCACGTTCTTCGATGATGGATTATATGATTGAACGTTAAAAGAAAATTCGGTCAAATGTCAATCATTTTTGTATTCGTGCAAGAATGAGTTTACAAAAGTCGACGATCTACATCTGAGAATTCATTGAAAAAATGACAAATCTTTGTGTAACTGTACAAACAGTGTATCTATAAGAATTTGTTTAAAAAATTGCGGTTTCTGTTGATCGAAGCTCATCTTCGATTGTTATGGATAATATCATAATTATGGAAGATTCTTTCAAACGCAGAGGAATTGAAAGAGAGTATTTCTTGCGGTATGAATTTGATCCGAACAATTCCTTTTAACAGTCCGGTATTGCATTGTCCCGCAGAAATATCGAATAACCTTCCCCCAACCAGAGTAAAATTTCAAAAGAGCAGCAAATCACGGTTTCAATTTCTTCCAACCGAACCGATGAATCTTCTCCATTGAAACCTTTCAAACAGTTCCCGCGTCTGACGGAAAAACTTGTACACGTGTTACTTTTCCTGCACTGGCCACTAATTGGGCAATTGTAGTGACAAGAGCAACCCGTCACGCATGCTTGCTTGACTACCAATTGCGCGTTGAATTGTATTTGTAGATGAATATACCGTAAGCTTGTCGATATTCGTCGCTGGACGTGCCATGCAACATTTGCACGTATTAAATCACACCACTAATTCACCACCACCTCTCGGCCAGTAAAAATACCATTTTACTATATCCGGAACGAACAATTTTATTTAATTATGTATCAGACTTTGTAGATAATTGCTATTCAAGCTCCAGCCCACGGTTTGCAATTTTCAGCATAAATTTACACTCGAAACCACAAATCAACATGCCAATATTCGAAGTAGAGCAACGAGGTCTTTTATATTTTCCCAAGAAAGTCGAAATTGGGAAAGGAAACATCGAATCGAATTGAACGCTGTATCCGATAATCGAATATGTGGGGACCTTGAAAATCAGGGAAAGGTCTCGTGTCCTTCGGTCGACCGTGAAGGGACACGAGGTCCTGTCGCATTGGCTGCACGGTGAGAGGGCGAACGTCAGAACGCAATGATACTAAGAACACCTTCTGCGAAACGGGTTCTTCCGACGTGAGCGAGATTCGTGTACATCATTTTCTGTGGAGGTCCCTGCCACTCCCCTAATCTCGGTTCGACAGCCTTGATAATGGGGTCAGCCGATAGGCGAAAAGATTTTTTGCGATCATTTGGACCAGGAGCAGAAGGAAGATCCGGGTCGAGTCGATCAAAATCGCTGCGGGAGGAAGGGATGACTGATGACAGCGACGCTGAAGATAGATACACTCCCTGTCAAAATGATACCGCGTGTATAGTGTCTTTTGTTTGTTACAATTTTGTGCTATTGAAAAATGAAAGGGTGTATATTAATGTTAGATTAAAATTAGGGGTGTGCGAGATCCCGGTCAGGACGGGAATTTTGCTCGGGATTCCCGAAATTCTCGGAATTCCCGAAAATTTCACCATACTTCCAATAATTACAAGAATCCGAAAGCCATTGTGTTCTCGAAGATTACATATCTTATTAGTCGGAAATGTTTATGTTAGTAATATTGTAGAAAGTAATTGGGCAGAACAACACTTTCGGGAATATCCCAAATATTATTCTACATATATCCCGTACATTGTCGGGAATCCTGTATATTCTCGGGAATCCCGAAACTTCGCAGGATCCCGGATATTTTACGGTAATCCCGAACAATTTCGGGAATCTCGCATACCCCTGATTAAAATTCTAGAACTATGGGATTTGTGTCCAAAATTGTCCAAATTGTATAATTGTTAGTCGAGATTACAACGATGCATTTCTGGAGAATTATTCAAAAAGTTTAATTTCCTTGATACAATACAAATCACTAAAAATCTAGGTAAAATTAACGTAGAACAGTCACTTTTGTGCTGTGGAAATGTAGTGTTAATTAAAAGCGTGTCATTTTGTACAGGTGCTGTCGTTTTCCCATGGCGTCCAATAAAGTTTTCTCCGTTTTTCAACTTGAAAAGAATTACGAAATTGTGAATTAGTTATCGAGGGATAAAATATAGCATGCAGCTAGGGTTGCCAAAAATGTTTTATCCAAATATAGAAGAAGTAGTGAAAACTGCAATTATGTATATATGAGATAGGCTCAAAATATAGGAGTTCAAGTAAATGAGGTACACAGCACATTTTAAACTTTTTTATTCAAACACAAAGAGTTTTGAAAATTCTTATAGGTACGTAAAGATCAAGTTCAAATATAGAAGACTGATATAAAATATAGAAGATCTGGCAATCCTACATGCAGCTGATATTCCTTGCTGAGAGTGTACCGTGTAGGGTGGCATGTAAAATCCCAGCGAAAGTTGCACGTGAAACGTTTGACAAAAACCGTGGCCGGACAGCTAAAAAATCAGTAACGTTTTTGCTGAAACTGATGGACACGGATCGACGAAGGGCGTTGCATGAATTTTGGGGATGAAACTGGCAACAAGGGTAGCTTAGCGGTCGGCAGCTGGTCGGGGAGCGATCTGTGGTTTTGCTGTCGGTCAAGGTATCCGATTGGCTAATCCCCTTTTTGTTTCACCGGTCTCAGTATGTTAAAGTCAGGGCCGGGTTTATTGGATTATTTGGATTTGCGGAATGCGTGCTGGCGGCCTATTCACTTACCAATTTTTGGTAAAATTACCGACGAATTTTCTGCTGATTTAGAAACGATGTTTTTTGAAATAGTATTGGATAAAATCGATGCAATTATTTGTAGCGAATTTAGGTAACTTAAAATAAAAATGATAGAGATAGAAGGTGAAATATGCTAGTGAAAGAGTGAATTAAATTCGGAGATCTTCGAACAAATATTTAGTTGGCTGAAATACAGGCGAAGTGTTTAGAGGATTAGAGACGAGAAATCAATTTGACGAATTTCAATTATATACACTTCCAGCCGAATGTTCTGGCTAATTAATGTATTCAAACCCTAACCCTAATAGCATAATAGCGTCTGGGTTATGTAGCTATGGCAGGTAAATCCCTGTTCCCTTTGTTACAATGCTCGTTCAATGTAACTTCATAATAAAGCAAGCAAATACAGAGCACAGGATTGCAGGAGCGTTTTATTAGAGATTAACTGTAAACAGAATTTACAAATAACGAGACGTTGTTTTGGGAACATTCTGTGTTTGAAATCGTGCTGTAGACGAAACTTGTATTATATGCATTCGTACAACATTTAGTAGTTCCGCCAAGAGATTAAAACATTTTCAGGATGTTTTGATACATTATTTCCAACATTATAAAATTTTCAAAATCTGAAATTTATGTTTGACTTTAGAATTGATTGAAAGATCTGCATTCCAATATTAATTCTTAGCACTCGAGTGGTGATTCAGAGTCACCATTAAAAATTGCTGTACCATTATTCACAATATTGGTTACATTATTAAATATCTTGTGAATTATTCTAGGTCGGAAGAAATGTTTAGCTCCAGAGCGTTAAAAATCCAATTAACTCACCTGTGAATAAGTGGAATGAGCTTGTGATAGTTTGGATAAAAATTGAAACAGCTCTCTAAATACTGTTGCCAGCAAGGATTTATTCATAGGAGACGTTTTATTCAAGGATTCCGGAACTCGTCAAGAATTAATTTCGTTCAGCCCTTCTACCGAGCAACCATCGCAGGAAAAGTTGACGCAATTACCGGTAGACGTACACGTGTAGGATTAGGAAACAGCTGAAAATCAACCGGAGACGACACGTGGCAGTGTCAACTTGAGCCACCTCGCATCCATTAATCCGTAATTAAGCTGAGGACGTAGCGATGCGGGCTTGATTATCATCATCGATCGTCCCATCGTGGTCTATCCTCCTGAATTCCTATTAATCGTTCGCTGATACCGGGAGAAGCCAATTTCATTCACTGTACGTTCACCTATAACACTTTTTTCCAATGAATGAAAACACAACACTCTCACACAAGCAAAAACAATAATATTTAAACAATCGTTCTGCAAATAAAGCATTTAACTGAGAATTAAATCTCGTTGAAGCATCAAGACTGTGCAGAAAAAATATAAAAATATATTATTAAAAGAGAAACACATCGGTGTTATTCATTCATCGGATACTTTAATAGATTGTAGACAATCGTTACAGAAAAATGTGTTTATAAAAGTATGCTCATTGTCAGCGTTACGACAGTGAATAGAATTCTAAAAATTGAGGTGTAAAAGAAACCATTCAACAAAGTCAACGTCACTCAACGGAGAATGTAGACCTGAAAAAAGGGTGATCGAACGTATGACAGGGAGAGCCGTCAGTTGCTATGAATAGGACATTTTGGCACGGTGATGTCACGCCCGGCTTATCAGGGATACTATTTCCAGATACGATGTTATCATGGTCACAAATGATACGACAAGCTATTGCAACGTTTTATATTCGTGGCTACCAAATTATAGTAATTGTGTAATAAAAATTGGATTTTTAAGTTTGACAGAAACATTGTGTCGATCAACGTGGCATTCGAAGTATTAATTGTTGGATTTTAAAGATGGATGGTCTAATTACACTCGTAATGAATAAAATTTTGAATTTCCTCGGGGAAGAACACATTCGAGCAATTCCATTTTATCCGTTCCTTTTGTCCTTCTCATCGTTCCGGTCGACTTCGAGAAAGGCGAGAGAAACTTGTTTACGAGGCACTGAAGGGATCATCAAGTCTACCCCCACACTGTCGATAGGGGAAGATAAAAATCGAACATGGCGTCGCGAACTCAGCAAGGCCAATCCATCCGTTAATGGATATTTTTAGGTTAACGAATTGCTACCGTGACGCGCAGTCCTAAACGGCAGGTTATCAACGAAAGAACCAACGAAAGGGTTCGAATCGATCGTTCTTACACATTTGGCATCATTCTTGCGATCGAGCTGCACCTTTCCTCCACCCACGTATGTTTTCCACTTGTCCGATCGGCGAAGGAAAACATAGGCAACGTGAAAGCATGACCGTTCTATTAAGTTCTTGGACGATGAGGTAAAAATAGCAAAGTAAACATTTCTTTATAATTCTAAACGTTGCTAAATTAATCTTTACGATTGTAAAAATATTTTTATAGTAGACTGCTCTTCCTGATTGTTTTAAAAAAATTTCGATAAGATTCGATAAATCGTTTTCGAGATAAAAATTCAGAACTGTAGATGGTTTTCTTTAAGAATTAGCAAAGTCCACAGCTTTTTGTAAACAAGTAGTTAGTAAACCAACTCGAGGCCATAGACACGATGACTTAAACTCACCTTAATTTTGCATATTGTACAATATTGGTGTGTTTGAACTCATAGGAAATGTTGGTGTGTGCATAGTAATACGTGGCGCCCAATGCAGAAATCGTTCTAGCGCTCGAAAACAACAAACAACCGAGACAAACGAAAACAAGGAGGTCGTTGTGACACCAAGCTTAAACAGAGGGCGTCACCATTGTTTGTAACAACAAAGTGCGTACCACCGACTACGATGAGAAAAGAAAAGCCGGTGTTTTCATATCACAGGATCGTCGTCGCGTAAAAACTCTGCCGGAGAAAACCAACAACGATCCAGCTGATAGGCGACACGCGTCCTCTTCGTCGACAGTGCCACGCTAATCGCGACGTCGATCCGCTACGAGCTGTTGACCATGGCGATTGAATGAACGTCTCCCGTTTACCGAGGAGCTCTCCGCGAAATGACCCTGGCCAAGGTCCGACCAAGAGAATTAATCCTCGACCTTGAACAGAGAGTGGTCCGTAATAGATGTTACAGGGAAACTTCAGCGAGACGACCATTAGGTTACATAAAATTTTATAAAGATAATAACGCGGAAGGAAAATTCATTCCAACAGCTGGAACATTTTTCGCGGCAAAGATAATGTGAAAGCTTTTTAATCTTTATTAATACACGTTTTCTCTGTAGTAAACTTTCAGTGTGCAAATGTGTTGCATGGCAGAGAACCGTGTTACGGAGAATGGTAGCGGAAAGAAAAAAAATAAAAATGGCTGCTGTGAAATGGTCTTATCAGTTATTCATGTGGCGTGACGTTGTAACTATTTTCGTCTGCTGTGGGAGTAGATATTTTAAGGATTTAAAACGTCGTGTCACTGCATTTTCAGATAAAATTCGAACAAATGGATTCGCTGAAGATCGCAGAAATTTCTCCGTAACTCTTACGCTGACGTTTCCACCGTCATCGCCAAATAAAACCTGCAATTGTCTGCTCGCGCCGGCGCATAAAACGCGCCGGCTAAGTGGGTGCAATTCAATTAAAAGTTCTGAAAGCGCGTCGACGCGTTTCCCGGGCGGACATAAAATCCGTCGGAACGACCGGACGGATTCGTTTATGCGTTCGTTTCACGATCGCGCGCGCGCGAGCAAATCGAACCGGAAACACGTAACGAAAGATCGATCGGCGTAAAACGCAACAGCGCGAACTCCGGGGAATTAGAGTGATCGCTGTGGATCGGGGATGGAACGTTTCCTTTTCATTGAACGCGGTCAGGAGCCAGTGTAAAATGCAGCGGGATGCGTTTTACGATGATGCTGCTCGTAAGACGCACGAACACGGGCGAACCGATTCAGGAATGGTTGAATAGCCGGAGCTTGTACATGACGCAACGCTAGCGTGGACCTTCGAAAGCGGTTCCAAGGGCAATTTCGCATACTGAAACGCCGCATGCCAGTCCGACAAAATTCTTTCTCGACTTGCGTCATGCCGCGGAGAAAATAGCAACAGGAAATCGAGAAAGTCTCCGAGGAAACACTGGTTGTGTGCGAAACATGCACCATCGGCTACGTGAACGTATTACAGCCGTTATTATCCTAAGCCGAGTTTCCCCGACACGGAACGAAATTTAAAGGTACATAACGAGCTTAAGGGTCGCTCGAGTGCACGGAAGACGGAGGAAGATTTCATTGTGTGGAATGTGTTCGGCAGAAATGTATAATAATAATAATGATCGTTCCGAGTCAGTCAGTTTGTTTTCTCGCTGCTGAAAATAAAAATTTATATTAAATAATAACTTCAAAACTAACAATAACATAAAAATAGGACGTAGATATTCTTTTATTCTTCTTGTATAGCTGTTCTCAATCTTCCGAACGTTTCGAGATCCGCACATGCAGTATCTCGACAGCAAGTATCAAAAGGCTGACACCCTGGCACATGAAGAAGATTTCGAATATAGGTTTCAGATGCTTTATACTGAGAATGTCATCCGAGGGTGGCCTGGCGGTGATCTCTTTATCGTCATCGATCAAGAATACATTATCTAATTTTTTTATCATCCCAATCTCTCGGTACCTCGCGACAAAACTACGCAGGGGTTTCCGATAAAGGTAACCCCTTCTCGAATAAAGAAACACAGGGAATCTGAACACTGGGTTTTGCAGCGAGTACAAACGAAGGTTTTTGTCGCTCCTGTAGTCCCAGTTCAGTCTGTCTACGGTGAACTTTTGCACCACTGCTACGCCTTTTCCGGAGAACACTGTTTCGACTGCTTCCGATGGCTCCATCACTTTGTACCTGAAGGAAAATCGAAACGTTCAAGCGTAACAAATGTTCTCCCAGCTGAAGAGAGGACCAGAAGATTACCTGTCGCCTAGTTCCATCACGTGGCGATCAGTGGAGTCATTGAAGTATTTCCGAACAGCAGCTGGTCCTCCGACGGGTTGTCCGGAGTCACGTACTTGTTCGAGATTCTTGAGCAGGTCGTCGGACTCGACATCCGCCAGCGAGCTGGTGAACGTGCTGTTGTAAGCGGTGCTCAAGTAGAGGGAGAACAGCATCCAGATCAACAGGACAAGCCTAAGCCCGTACTTCCTTGGCAGATTAATACCTTGCGCCAGCATGATCGCGCTAACGTATTCAAAGGGGACGCGTTCTCTGATCAGACCCATGTTGGCCAGTTTGCGCAACGCTAGCAACAATAGGAGATAGACTATCAGTAGAAGGACAACACTGAGCCAGACTAAATAGTGAAACGGTGTCAGCAGCAAGAATATGTCGTTCTGTACTGTCTTGTGTTTGATCAGGCCGGCGAACACCATATCCCTGTACATGTACCAGCAGACGATCTCCATGTTGAGGAAGACGGTCAGGTCTGTTGGCCGCGGGCCAATTATCACGTCTATGTCCCGGCTAATGAGCTTCGCGATCGCGTCCGACCATGTCATGCTGTTCCCGGCGTTCGAATCGACGTTGATGTTATAGTAATCCCCGAAGTGCTCCACCAACTGCGCGCCCACCGCTTGCAGGCTCTCGTTCCCTGACAGCGAATGCGGGATGAGCTCTTGAAAAATTTACCCGCGAAATTCAGGGACCCGGATTGATGAATTCCATTTTCGAGAGACGACCCGGGCTCGGCTCTAGCGGCCGCTGCTAATGGATCGTTGAATCTTGGACGGGAAGTGACGGTGTTTAACCATTAAGTGGATACTGAAGCGAGCTTCGATGGCAGACTGCACGGAAATTGGTTCAAGGGTGGTTTTTAGAGGATTGGGGAATGGAAAGCAATTTTCCTTTGAAATGTCGGAGATGTTGTGAGGCTATTTGGTTAAATAATTGTTGGTTTAAGAACGCATTGCGCCGAGCTGGTCGCGAAAGTTCACGTCGAATATTTTAATGAATTTTTAATGCAATAATACGGTGGGGGAAATTTGTTGTACTTCCTAGAAATAATTGAATGCAAAATTTTCGAGACAAAAAATAGTCCTCGCTTTCTCTTACCAAAAACAATTTAGAGGCTGCGTTCTTTAACCGGAGCTAAGGTAGATTGCCATACGAGTTTTTGTCGCGAAGTTACAACATATTGAACATGGAAAATGGCCACTGAATATATGTATTAACTTCAACATTGAAAAACTTTTAATATACAATGTTTAATGCAGAAAATGTTTGCTATTTTCCGCTGCCATGGTAAAAATTTGCGTACCTACAGCTTCCAAAATAGAAGCAGAAAGTTAGCCGGAAACTTCGCCCACGCGTCGGCGTCTGAGAACAGATTCCGCTTTGGAAGTTTTAACGAATTAATTAAAAATTGGCGGAACAGGCGATCGCAGTAAATAGTTTATTAGTTGAAGTTCGAGACTCAACCGCGGTAACGAGTTTAGGGAATTCGGTTAAGCTCCCTCGAGACGATGCAATAAGCATCTTTTTCTCCACACCGGTTGATTGGCTAATCGTCGTAATTAATTCACGACAAGAGCAGGGTCGTTAAGTCATCGGGATACATATTCAGCAGTTCCGCGGTTTCCGAAAATAATTAATGCCGTTCCGCGAGTGCCGTGATAAATTACCCGAGTGAGTAAGCTCCATTTTCGGTATACTGTTCGCGACATGGCCAGCGATTTCATTGCCAAGGAGGCGGCCTTGGTACGACCATTTTTCAAGCACGCTGCGCGTGCCGTAGTCGTAAGCACGGGATAAAACGAGACAATAGGGACAAGCTACTTTCCGGAATTTTTGTCGAACAGATACGAAAATCCTTGGAACGAGACAGCTTTGTAATAAGTCCGCTCATTCGGTCTAATCTAGAAATTGCTGTGGACAATTGCATCCCCGTTTCAAAACACTTAGAATTTATAGAACGAAATTTTAAGGAGATTCAATTACGCGAGAATCTTGGTCAAAGGATGCTTCTACCAATTGATTGGACGAATTACGAGAATATTCTTGTTTTAATAAGGGTAACTGCAAACGTAGGCCTTCGAGAGTCAAATTCCGGAATTGGAATTAAACGAGAGTTTATTTAATGCACAAAGGAACTTGAAATATCCTGATAATTTTTGAAGCATTCAGAACGCATCGAAATTTTCCGCAAACAAGTCCTCCACCTGTCGGCCACAAATTTATTTTCAAAACTAGAAAATCTCGTAAGCATTGGTAGTCCGGTCACGAATTTCCACGCATTGATCGGGATCCATTTGTCTGCCTCAAAACGTGCAATATTTCCTGCGGCACTCGAACAAGAATCACAGTTCCCCGAAAACCACCGAGGGTCTCACAAACAAAGAACTTGGAAAGCCCTATCAAAGCTGTAAAACATCGTCCCCAGGAGATCGATTCATGGATCCAAACTTCGTCCTTGTTTCAGGGGGAGTGCTATACCGCGATCTGACCACCCAATTCTGTACTCAAAACAAGGGTTGATTGATTGAATGACACATGGTGAATGGTTTAGCATTTTCGGTCTCGAACGGGGTGAGAAGTAGTTGTTTGATCGGTTTAATTTGATTCTAGCAAGGACCTTCAAATCTAGCCAACAATTTCAAACATCCTCAATGCTAAACATAGCTCACTTGTCACTCTGATCTTGTCCTCTTTGCGCCAGAACCTGACCGTCTGATCCGCTATGCTTCCATACTTGATAGAGCAACCACCCGGCGGACAGTACCGTCGGGCATCCACCACGAACGACAGAATCCTGTGGACGTCATTGTCGGATGTGCTGCAGGATCCTATAGATTTCAGCGTAATCTCCTTTCCCGTCTGGTTTGCACGGATCACGGTCCCGAACGCCGCCTGATCGAACACGAAGAACGCGACGTCCCGATAGCCGGCGTTCCGCAAATCTCTCGCGAACGAGAGCACATCGTCATTTCCGTTCCCGGTCACGAACAAATATTGCAGCGTGGGCTGCGGCGGCATGGCCGGCAACAGCATTCCGCGCGAGCCACGGAACCCGTCGTTCTCGATCACTATGTAGCTAGGTATCCGTTCGTCCATCATGAACAGCATCCTGTTTCCGACCAGAACAGTCGCGTCCTTCGAAAAGGCCTTCGCGATCTCGCCCACGATGGTCCCCGCTCCATGATTTATCACATCGATCCTTCTCTCGGGATTGAACAGACTCCTGGCGGTCTCGTTAATACAGGAAACCAGCTTCTCGAGGTTAACAGGGCTCTCCTCGCGGAAAATTTCGCGTTTTCCTTCTGCTAGCCAGAGTAGGCACCCCAGCAGATGGAGATTGATGAACTTCGCCAACATACCAGCAGTTTTATGCGTTTCCGACGGGAGAGCAAGTTCGAATGGCAGCGAGGATCTGCGAGAGAGGGGTATATACGGGCGCGATTCCATCGGACTCCTGGAAATTGATGTATCGTTCCCGGAAACGACGATTACTATGCTGCCGACTTCTGAGACCTCTATCCCCCGGTTTATGGCTCGCTTCGCTGCGGTTCGTTACGCTGGCCCGCAAGCAGTCGGGATAATTATGCAGATAGTCGATAAGAAAATTGGAAAATTGCCGTGGAAATCACTGCCGTAAAATCTTTGACCAGTTATTGCACTTCCACGAAGCCGGCTAGCCTCGAGTCGTTGTGGTGAGCAATTTTAAACAACAGGCATTTCGTGAAAGAAGAGACTGTCGCTGACTATTACCATTTAATGGTACTTCTCTCTGGTGGTTATGTTAATGAGCAAGCATCGCGGCAAATCGCTGTAGAAGGGAACGCAGTGTCTCACGCGAGCCGTAATTGCGAAGTCGATTGCGTGCTCCGATGTGCATGTCGGTGCGTAAGATAAGTGCGAGGGAGAGATTTGCACGTGCCCGGACACGTGTGTCGAGCCGCATAGGCGTCGGTGTGCGGACCCCGTTTAAAACGGGAACCGTCCGTGACCCCGCGCGATGCAGGAGCCGCACGAGCTCGGGTGCAAGTGCAGGGTCAAGTGCAGTAGGCAACGCGCCAACCGTTCGCTAGCCCGACGACTACTTTACTTTATTTGTTCCGAAAGAGCATCTCCGCGACACGCGTGATCGGGTTCCCGAGCGAAACATCGATTCCTAGCGGGATTATCGAATAATCGTAAACTGATTTATAGCTCGCTAGAGCGAGCCAAGAATATCAATCCACTTCCGTGTTCCCGAAAGCTCCGGTACAAATGTTCGTCACCTTAACACTTGCAAAGGTGAGAGAGAAGTCAGTATTTATCTTTCGAAATTATTAAAATACACACAAATTTCCGTTGCTGGTTCAACAAAGTGTATGTTTCTAAATTTTCAATACCTTTAAACCAACCATTTTCCGCGTCAATTTAAAAATGTAAATATACCGTTATTGAATTCCTTCCATTTCTCTGAAAGTTTTGCACACCTCAATATTTCCATCCGGAGAAACGTTTCCAAACGAAGCCCACACATATATTTTCAACAATCTTGAGGCAGCTTCAAAAATCATACGAACAAATTTTGCAAGAGATAAAATATTTTTCAGGGGAAGCATGCACGATTTGAAATAAAAGAGACATTAACCATTCGGAACGGTATTTGCTCATGCTGTAGTCGCTGGAATCGGGAAATACGATGACAGGGGCGTAGGAAGAGAGGAAGAGGAGAGACGGAGGAGAGAAAGTTTCGATCCTCCTTTGACCGAGAAGGCGTGAGTTATTTTTCAATCGGGCTGGAAGTGGCTGCGAGTTCGAGGAGTACGTTTCTACGACCGGTGGAGGTATTGATCCGCGGCGATTTCGCTCGAGAAAAAGTTCCTCGAGAGTTATAAAATTCTTGTCCCTCCTCTTCGCCGCGGGAACACTCCTCGATACGCAACCGAAACAATTAAACGATTCCAATCGTACGCGAGCTAATCGATCTTCGTGCTTCAGGGAATGCTAGATCTGAACCCTGAGACCTGCACGGTTTACGATACAGCCGCACACGAGCTATTAACATACGTTTCTTCGTTCGCGTTGCGTGATGCTTTTGTCTGGCCAGCTCGCAGTCGATGCTTAACTGGGGTAAATTTATAGCCGGCCTTCCAGACTGCGACATTTTTCCCGATAAATCGTCGCGTGCGAATTTTAAGCCTCGTCCGTCCGTAATTTGTTTCCCGTTGTCACACTGGCACAGTGAAGAATTAGCTTAATGGGGAAGTTAACGCTAAACCTACCGAGCACTAAAAGCGATTAAAATGCTCACAAAAATGACGAGGCTCTATTTAGGGTAAACTGTACTATTGCGTGTCACTGCAGTAGTTATTGGCACTTTTGATTTAAACGGCAAATATTAATTATTCCTGGTATGGAAAATCATTTTATACAGGGTGGTCCACCTAAATATGGCCAGCTAAATATCTCCTCCAATTGTGGGGGTACAAAAAATATTTTGTGATCTATTTGAAGGAACCATTATATTGCAAACAATATTCTTTTCCGAAGGTAATTTTTTCGGAGTTGTCAAGGTTATCGATGTTTTTTATACATAACTACATTTTTTTATTGCATCGTGTAACTGATCGAAAAATACATTCAGATATTTATAATAACATGACCTTGATCTTCGAAAATTAAAGTTTTACCTTCAGAAGAACTTCACTAGTAAGTGAGTAATAAGTGCGTATATGTTTAATTATAAAACAAATAGCCTGTTTAACGTTTACTTCTTACTGTGCCAATGACTGTACTATTTGTCTTACGATTGTTATTCACTGGATATATTTTATAATAAAAGATATATGACTCGTAAAACTGTTCGATTTTGCTGAAAAATCTCTATTAGCTTATAATAATAGCGAGTTAAGCTCATTTAAACATTTCAGAAAAAGATGAAATGATTTTACTACGATTTGGGCTTAAGGTGACAATTATTGTACAGTTTACCCTATTTAGATTCTGTGAAATTTTGATTACAATATGTGTTTGGATAAAGAAATGTATTGAATCAATTTCCATGAAAGTAACTTCACAATTTTGGTAATTGCAAGATGAATAATATAGAACGAGTCAATTGACCGGCAGTGGAAGGTTCAGTATTGAACTTGAAAATTCCACTACTCGTAATATAGGCAGCAGCAATTTTCCTAGAGCGGGACACTAGCATACTACTGAGCAATTAAACATCACATAGAACGAGTGAAGAAACACAAGCATATGAATAGAATCCCAAGCGTGTTTGTTCAATTACGAGAGAAGTACTTTGTCCACAATTTGTTTGAAAGCGTTAACCTCGGAGTCCGCGTGGATGTAAATGTTGAATGAACGAACATTGATCGTGTGCAGTAGAATATAATAGTAATATACGATGAAGATTGATAGACTAAACTCTGGTGTATCCACGTTTATTCTTGTTACCCCTGGTTACACAGTAAGTTAGAGAATTGAGACAGATGCTCGGAGGCTGGCCCTTTATGGTCGTCTCGAACCACCGGGTGGGGAGGAACGAACGAGGTCACTGAATCATCCTATCGGTTCATCAGACACACCCTAATCTACTCGAGAGACTCTCCTCGCTACAATTTTTTCTTGTTTCCATTATACAGCATAGAACCAGACGAAATATTGCCGAGGGACCAATATCTTATCGTGGGGGATACAAAACAGAATCGTATGTCTGCCAACTGTGAATTCAATATACAGGGTGGCCCTGCTAACCTATTCACCCCGAATATATATTAAACGATACATTTTATGAAAGTTGTAAAACGTGAAATTGAAATGGCTTCGAGGGGCCCATCACATATGGTACTTGCTTTAATGTGAGCGAAAGCGTTACAGAAATTTCAAGGTCACCTTCATTCATTATTAATGGGAAGACCTAATTTTTGTATGGCAAATCAATAGCTCATCAAAAAGTCTGAGTAAAAATTTATTGACCTTCATACGCATCAAATCCTGTTCTCCTGTACAATTTGCACTTTTTATCATCGAACGTTGTTCCAGCCAAATCAACAATGGAATCGTATTGAAATTGTATCTAATTAACAAGTTAGCTGGGGAACCCTATATGTGAATAATTTTTAATTTAATTCTATTTATCTCAGTGAAAATATTTTCTGGAATTTTATGAATCAGCGAATATACTACAAATGTATAAAAGTCAAGAGTGATAAACTGGCCATCTTAGGGAACAGCTAGCACTGCTTATATTTTCAGCAGCGATGAAGAAAGTTATGGAATTGGCAAAGTTCGCTTCGAAGAAGATCCGCAAGGATCCAGGAGTATTTAGTAGAAAGAAACAGAATAAGATTGGAGAGATAGCTCGCAGATAATCCGGCTGGCAAGCGTAGGATGGAGGGAATGGAAGAAGTCGGAAGAACAGAGGGGCTCAGGAATTCATTTTTGCACGCTTTGAGGGCCCGGGAGCGATACCTTCGCTCCGTAGAATCGCATTAGCCTCGGGTTCCGGGCGAGTGGGAACGAATAATTAACGGCGATTGGTTCAATGCACATTTCTCCGCGGCGCCGGCCGATCGATAATCGAAGCGAACGGTGCCGGTAGTGACCGCGGCCTTCTGGGAAATCTGGAAAACACCGACACGATGCGAGCTTATTCGCGGCCGGTTCAAGGACGCCGGCGCAGACGCTGGGCGTCGCACTGTCTCCACACAAACCGACGCTTCCAGGCGTCTTCCCCTCCGCTCCGAGTATCGATACATCCGGCGGTCATCAAGTCAGATTGGTGAACGGCAGATTAAAAACTCTGCTAAATCTTTAAATTAGGCTACTGTCAAGGACTTTCCAAAAGTAACGTTTCCGGATGGTTTGATTTATCTGGAAATATTTTTGGACTGTCGAGGTGTAAACCGAGTTCGAAAAGTATTAGCAAGTGATGAATAGTAATTGGTTAGATTTGCATAGTTATTTCTGTGGCCATGACAGTTCTGCAGTGTCCACAATCTCTTGGGAGATTGATGCATGTTGCTGCGTAACTTGGATTCAGCTAGTGGAATAGTCTGTTATGTATCAGGCAAGCGAGAGAGAGAAATTATGTGTTCGATATGTAGAACAGGGTGTGATTTGCGCCACAGAAGAGGATAGGGTCTGTCGTGTGTCAGACTCTAGTGTTCGATTATGGATTCGACTAGTAGTACGAGTAGAGAATTGGTCAGGCAACAGCATAGACCATGGTTAAAGTAGTACGAAAAGATTAATGATCATACAAAGTATTTACAGGTGATGTGAATAATAATTCGTCAGATTTGCATTGTTATTTCTGTAGCCATAAAAGTTCTCAGTGTCCCTAGTCCCTTGGGAGATTGATGCATGTTGCTGCCTAACTTGGATTCAGCTAGTGGAGTAGTCTGTTATGTATCTCGGGCAGAGTTGGGCATTAATCGATTAAAATTTTAATCATGATTGATTGCTTAATGTGTACGATTAAAAAAAGAAATCATCGAAAAATCGACGACCGATTCAATCGATTGATGAAGTTAATCGTCAATCGTTGATTAAAATGAAAAAAGAAATCATCGAAAAAAAAACATAAAAGCACGTAAACAGAGTTTGTATTATATATATTATAGACCAAATGACAAAACACCTAAACTCGATTAATAATCGTCAATTAACGACTAATTGTTAATTGCGATTAACGATTGAAGTAGAAATTTAGTCGCCAATCGTTGATTAAATTTTTGCCCAACTCTGATCTCAAGCAAGTAAGAGAGAGAAATTATGTGTTCGATATGTAAAATAAGGTTTGACGTGCGCCACAGAAGAAGGGTCTGTCATGTGTCAGACTAGTGGTCGGTTATGGCGCAGACAATTGATCAGGCGAGTAGAATATAGACAATATGGTAGACTGCGGATCATTATGCATTTATGGCTTATGGAAATTTTCTTCCTCACTTTCTTAAAATTTCCCTACAAAAATTGAAAATTCCGTATACATCCGCAGTCTAGTGATCGGCAAGTGGTAAGACGCGCGTGCTAGTCGGAGGACTCGCTTCTCCTTTCCGGTATATTACACAGAAATAACGCAGAGCATTTGCGTATCGTAAGTTATGCCCTCGACCGTGTACACGAGGCGGGGAATGCATCTATTTGCATAGGTTACGTCGTGCACCGTGTGCCACGCGCGTCCCCTTACGCGATCGACGGGGAACGTTGCTCAACGCTCGCTGATCCCGCTTATGAATTCACTTATTCATGATCGCGGGATACAATCTCGTCGGGAGCACCGATTCTTTTGCCTCGTGGAACGTGAAATTTCTCGCGACCGACGCGAAGGTCTAACGGTAATTTGTTTACGCGTTTACCGAGCGATGAATAAACAACGATTCTTTGTTTACGTCGTCTGTCAAGGCTACGCTTCCGCGGCTCGGAATAAGGATCTCAAACTGCCATGAATCAGATGGGCAATGACGTTCCGCAATCATCTCTGGACTACGTTGAAAAATTCTCTGTTGCATCTCACAGTGTAATCTCGCGATCGGATTCACCGAGACGGAAAAAATTCCCACGATAATACGACGCCATTTCTTCTATATTCGGCGTAGAACTCGAGAATATAGTGGCTGGCGATCGCTTTAGCAAATTGGCAATTTACTTGTGTGGCCGCATACATAACTCGTCATTCCGTCTGTACAAACAGTATCTCGTAGATACTTGATCCAAATTCAGCAATCGATACCGATTACATTGTCAACAGTCTGCATAATGCCGTTCACAGATTGATGGGAGGCTAACGCAAATAGACCGCGAATGATTATGGTAATGTACGTATTTATAGACTTTAGAAGAACCGAAATAAAAAGATCCAGGTCCTCGTAAATTATAAATAAAACCAAACGCAATTCAAAAATACAGTTGGAAAAGTCTCGGTAAAGAGAGCTCGAGCAGCGCCACAATGTCGCTAATGCATTACGAACAAGTGAAAACAATGAATAATTGAAAGAACAGTAAAACCCAGAGTCTCTGTTTTATTTCCTGAAACCTCGAACTATTAAAGGTTTATTTCATCAGCATGTGATTCGCCAGTTTAAGCACGAAGGCCAAGGCTTCCGGATTGTTAACAATCGCATGAAATCTAACTTCGCCAACAATGTTCGTGTTTCTTTTACATTTCCAATGTTTCCGGCCGCTTACCTTTCTCCGTGACGCGAAGCAGTCCGTTTGTATGCAGGAACGCATTCGGCGAGGATCGAAGCGGCCGTTCTCGGTGCGCTGCGAGGCGAATTAAACGGAAATGAGATAAAGAAACTCGCGTTACGTTTTTCCTTTGCGTCGTCGTCGTGCCGGCAACGGGAAAATGGAAAAGCGGGAAAGGCCCCCGAGGGAAAAGCCAGCTTGTCAAGTATTCATTAGCGGCGCATTGACGGTATCGATTATGCGGGGATGAAAGTTCAACAACTCGACGTCCGCGTGTTCGACTGTAACTCATTAACTTCTGCATTATTATCCCGGACGAATGTTAATAATAGCCACGGTTCAACTTCACCGCTTGTTCTGCCGCTCGCCCGATATCGTGAACTATTATCGCGAAGTGATACTTCCGAACTGTAAGCATGAAGTCTTAAACTGACTTACAGCTCTGCAAGTATAAAGTTACGTTGACTCCAGTGGAATATTGAGATAAACTTATAACGCGATCCTTAGCGAACTTACTACCAAAACAAATTCCGCAGAATTCGTTCGATTTATTTAACAGAACAAACGCTGAGAAGGTTTAGTTCCGTTGATTTTAATTAGACAAATTCTACTTTGTACTTTCAACCCTTCCGCGCCTCACCGATTTTAATGAAATTAATTACACCTGATATTTACCACGAAAGAAACGTTATTTTCTGAATACAGATAGCTGTAATAGCGTTGTCGGCAATGGCTGGCGACTTACCTTTTAAGAAATACGTATTCATGGATCGTCCGGGGAATCCGATTGAAGTACTTTTCTCCGAGTTTAATCAATTTTACCGAATCGTTTCGTGGGAGATCGTTCCAGTAAAAAGACAGAAGCGAGCCCAGGATGTCTCGTCTCGTTTTAGAAAGCTTCTCGCACGATTCTATCCGCACGGCGATAAATTTTCGCGTCTCAATGGCCGGGTAATTGCTCGCAAGGGTTGCAGAGCCGGGAAAAACTTCTGCTGGCACGGTAAGACAACGAATATCGAATTACTCGGGTGATTTATTCAGTCGGCAACGACCTCGCGGGAATCTCGCGTGGCTCATTCATCACGCGGCAGAATGCCGGGCGTTTAACATCGCTTAATAGAGCTTCCTGCGCGAGATTCGTGTAACACCGTCGTCGTTCCTGCCGCCTTTTCTTTTCGCTCCGCAATCCTGCTGCTCGTGATCCCATTCAGACACTCGTCTTCTAATCCCTCAGGACTTTGAACTCTTGATCGATGATCTTTACCTGGAATTTCCCACGCAGGCCCAGCGGATTTATAGATCCGCGGTAATAAAGTCTCCTGTCTGTAATCGTACAGTAAGAGCATAAGTTCAGTTTTTTAAATTGAGAATGTACCTCTCTCATTTTGCTTTTTGACGAAATTCAATGAATTTTAAACGAAAGAGTTTTTGCAATTAAATAAAATGAACTCTGAACATTTCGCAATATTATTCTGTTTTCACGGCAGTCTGAGTTTATGTTTTCGATGCCGACAGCACGCGAAAGAATCATACACAAATATTAGTCTGTGTAAATACAAATTTTAAAAACCATGGAAGCCGACAGGTTATTTTCACAGTTAATAAATTTATTCGAGTACACTGCAACACATGTTTGTACCGAACGCAATAACCATTCGGCGTGACTCTCGTCGCGGTTAACATTGTAAATAACACGATGGTTTATGCTCACATAAGCATATTAATCGCGCTGAGTGAAAACAGTTGTCGGGGCAGAACGCAAATAGCCTCGACACGTTCGACAACAAATGAAGCTCGAAGGTGCCGGAATAATTAACAATCTGTTAACACGGTGGCTATATCCGAGTCTTGGTATGAATTTTTCACAGTGCACATCCGGGATGAACATTTCATAAGAATTGAAAAATAACTTAACTGACTTAAGGATGTTCTGGAGGTATATAAAAACGCAACAAAATTTTTGAAGATTTGACAAGATATAATTCTTACCAAATTAATGCAATTACCTAAGTTTGGGTTCGATTCACTGCACCGTTTAAGAATTATAGCAACTTGAAGATTGCACATTTTAACACGTCTTCTTATGGTGAATTCATAAAATTCTACTTCAAACCCTATTTAAACCTTGAAAAAACGCAACTAGAAATTAAAAAAAAAAACTCTTAAAAACAAAAATATACTCGTGAATGGCTTTCATTGCCAATATATGGATGGATTTCGAATTTTTTGTACTTGTCTCCCATTGTACCTCCAGAACATCCTTAAGTAACGGTTCAGATCCTGTGGACAACAAAAAATATTGCAATTATTAATGATCTGTGACAAACAGGAGAAATTCTACAATTCGTTGATTCAGTGAATTCATTCAAGGATAAATTTAGTAATTTGCACTCGGTTGTCCCCTCTGAGGCACCACTAAAGATTGCTGTGCCATCATTAAAAATATTGTTTGCATTATTAAATATGTCGTTATCTAATCAATTACTAAACATTTAGATATTGTATGAGTATTATACCAATTTCATATCCATAAAATTTCAAAAATCATAGGGATCAATTCCTCTCGTTGGAGTTTGAATGAAAATCCCTTTGCAACTCGAACCTGCATTTCTGCAAAACAGTTTGACACAAATCCGCACCGACAAAGAGCAATTCCACCGGCGGCCAGTGTTGTCATTTCGTGGGGAAAGCCAACGTGGCACGCGAATCCTGTTTCATGAACTAATAAATACTTTCCCCGATAGTGTTCAGCTTGATCTCATCGCGATTCAGAGCAAGCTGTTTACAAAGCGATGACAAAAACAACCGGGAAACGTGTCGCACATTCATGAATCGCGTTCCATCGGCTTTGAGCTGTTGAACCCCTGCAGCCGTTTCCAAGCCCCGTCGAGGAAAACCGGTCTATGCAAAACATACATAAACAACGAACTAAATATACGTAAATTATCGGGCGCGCTTTGCGTACAATTCGAGCGAATTACTTCTCGTTCGTATTTGCCAACTATGACACGAGGCGACGGCCGTAGGGTCAAGCGTCCTGGTGACCGATGGCCAAGCTAAACCCTACGACCTGGACTTCCGCTAAGCCTTCGACTAATTCCCGATTCCATCAGCGAAATCGTTTTCCATTAACCACGCTTAATTCCGCGCGCGCAGAGTGCTCCGGACTCTCCATTGATTGCTATACCGATCAAAGAAACGTGGTTCTGCCAGGTGCTTCTGGAACACTCGCTGAAATTGCGGATACGTGAGAAAACTGCTCGTGACTGGAACAGAATTGATTCTCTGTAATATTTCGCTATCTCGATTCTCCGTAATACTATCAAACCAATTTCTTCAAAAATACGTAAAAATCTAGTACGAAGACAACAATTCAAAAATACAGTAGAGAATTAATTACAGGTTTATCATCTGATGCTGCAAAGAAGCTAACAAAGTTGTGATTCGATTGCAGCTGAGACCTGATCCACAAATCAGCAAGAGAGGCGACAAACAGATTGCCAAATAAATAGCCAAAAGACGCGAGAAGTTGACAACGGGATAGCTTGAGATTTAAAAAGTTAGTAAAGCAATAGCTCGCGATTAACGAACAAAGCTAGGGGATGGACGGTCTAGCCAGAAGGACAATGGAAGAGCGACAAAGAAGTTACCAAGGCAATAGCGTAAGAGGTAACAAGATAAGTTTAAAAGAAGTTACGTAAAGAGTGACGCGAAAGTTGCCAAGAGAAGCTGGTTGAGAGACGGGGGTGAACTTGCAAGAACTTAACCAAGAAATAGCTCCCTTCTCCAATAGTGAAGAGGTCCAAGGTTGCATTGTGGCTTCCTTAACCTCTGGAAGCTGTCGCGAACATTTATTTCATTATTGTAGCTCCGGCTGGACTGCACAGACTGCTAAAGACAATAAACTACCCCTACCCAAACTACCCGATCGCTGATGTCCCCGCGGAGAATTGCCTTCAGGGTGGGACAAAACGCTGTCGAATCGATGTCGAATAATTAGAGGATGGTTTGTTGGTTGACAGGGGAAGCGACACGCCCGGGAAATATGTCACCGCTATCGAACCGATCTGTCTCGAACAGTGCAGCAGCGGGCTCGGAGACACGCGGCAAATTCGAAACGCCATGTCGAACATCCCGAGCCTAGGGGAACAGGAATGTAACAACGAATTCCAGGAAAATCGATAGGCGAACCGTGTATTAATTAGGTCCCGAGTCGGAATCTTAGCTCGTGACGACAGTCGACTGTGCAGTCGTCGCTGGAGCGGTCAAATAAATCGTAATGCAAGAATAAGTGATGGAAGACAAAATCGAGAATTGGTTATTGGGCTTCCGAGATCCATCTGCGAAACTTCCGGAAGATAATAAAACCAGTTGAAGGGTTGCCCGGCCGGAAACTCAATATGGCGTGGCGAGTGCCGCAGGAAGTGAGAAAAATTGAACGGTTAATAATTAAGTAGTTCTCCTGGTCAAGTTTCATTTTCTTTGGAGGCCGAAGCGGAACGCGGAAAAATTAAACTTGCCAGTCCGGGGGCGTTCACATCCGTTCCACAGGATAGAGACGAGCTGTTCTTCTTTCTCCTGTAACGGCGTTCCGTAATGAAATTACGCTGGCCGACGTTTAGGTTCTCTCACGGAAAAAGAGGGAATTTTAGCTTCAATTACCCTGACCGACGGGGACGGAGCGAATTTCTGAAAGGAGAGAAAAAAATGGAGGAGCGAAATGCACGGTCCAACGCGATTCACGATCATAACAAAAGAATACTTACTTTCGATGGGATGCTAATGTGAAATATGGATTCTGTGCGGTCCTTATTAGGAAAATTCCAACAGTGTTCTAGGTCGCTAAGTTAGTGATCTCGCAGTTTAATAAGAACCCTAGGAAATTTATGGTTGCCACAGATTAGACCTCCAGATTTTCATGCATTTTACAAAACGTATTCGCTCGATCCTCTTATTTGTGAATTTAATCTGTTAGAGTGATTTTCAAACCAATGTATTGTTAGATGTACACTGTATCAACCGTCGCATAGAATATTTAATAATGTAGGAGACAGCGATCTTCACAAAGATCCGCATTTTAACAAGAAACACATAAAGTAATTGCTTATAAATTGAATATTCCCAATATCTCCATTGTTTCTCTTTTGCGATCAGCTTAAAACAATATATTCTTAGAGATGTACTGCGTATAAAGTAATACGTGAGTATAAATCACGTGTATAAAGTCACGTACGCAACTGGGAATTTATATAAAACTTAGCAATTACAAAATTTAATACTGTTACGTAGGCTTTGCCTACGTCCAGCTCGCATGCCCACATAAACAGCTTTCCCCTTATGGAAAAGTGCATACATCTGGAAAACATACACATATGTTCCAGATTTCCATTTACCCCCACTACCATTTTCTGAGCAAGTTTACTACTATACAGGATGTCCCAAAATTCCTGCACATCCCGGAAATGGGAGGTTCCTGAGACCATTTGAAGCGACATTTTCCTTTGCAAAAATGTTATTCACGGCTTTGTTTAGGAGTTATTAACGAAAAACACGGACCAATCAGAGCGCGACCTAGAGGCGAGTTGGCACAGTGAGCCAATCGACAGTTGGAGCGCCGTTGAAAAAATCAATTTTTATAAAGATTAGTAGTCTAATGGCAATGGGAAAAATAATTGTTCGATCCTTTTCTCCACGAACATAATATTGTCCATTTTTTAAAAAGTGTTTCCGTAATTATGCAAAAAATTAAATATTACTACAATTTATAAATATTATTTATAAGAGCATTTTTTCTCTCTGTTCCGGATGCTGAGAATTTCGAACAAAATTCAAAACGAGAGAACTCGACCAAAATTTCCTTTTTCGGGAAAAGGGATGAAAAATAGTTCACTGTCCACGTCAACGGGGATGAATATTTATGGCCTGCGCCTATTCTCCCACGCACAAGTAATTATCACCGACAAGACCAGCCGGAAAAAATACATGCACGATGCAGTCGGTCCGCATCCACTGAAACTGTTTGCTCACTCCGCTCAATTAGGGTTGCGGCTGTTCAAATGTCATTGTGAATGGCTTCGACGCCTACGCAGCAAGCGTCGCGGCGCCAAGGAACACCTACGACACAAGTCCCCTGGCGTACGTCCCATGAATAATAAAAAGGATCAGATATAATCATTTTTGATTGTCACTGCAAACAAAGCGCGAGGCTAGCCGCCAAGAGCATATCGATATTTCCTGAACCATGTCGTGGCAATGGCATTCCAGAGCTCTAGAACTTGAAATTGGACTCGGAAATTAGGAGACACACATTCCAGGGTATTGGAAACTCATGAAAAACCAATTAAAAAGTCTTCGATTAATTTCGCTGCTGTCCAAGATCTTCTTGCGATTTTACTTTCTGAATGCCATCCTCTTTTTTTTATATTTATGGAATCGAGAAGAACGTAAATATTTTTCATGAATGCATTACGGAGGGAATAATTGCATTATTACCTTGCCTTTCGCAATTTTATTATGCTCACTTCGGTACCCTTTCAGGGCTGTGATTGCTATGTTAGCGTAAAAAAACTTTTTAAAAACTACGCTTATATTAAAATACACTAAAAAGGAGAAAATAATTTTTTTCGACATTAGTGACTATAAATAAAAGCGTGGAAATGCCTAAAAAAATTATTTTCCCCTTTTTAGTGCATTTTCATATAAGCGTGGTTTTTAAAAAGTTTTTTTACATATTTTTCTATTTTCTAATTTTTAGTCTTTTTTAAATGGAGCGCAAGATATAGTAATACTGGTATGAAATAGTAATACATACATAGAAACGCAAGATATGGAAATACGCGAGATAGAATGAGGGGATGAGTGGAGTAGGGAGCGCTGGCGCGCGGAGTGGGGATCGCTGAACGTGATGACGTACTACCGAGCGTCGCACGACGAGGTGCTACGGTTAATATTACAATTTTCTTTTCTCCTAAAAGCCCAGTTTTTTTTAATTCGTTTTTTAATATTGCATTGTCATCCAGTTCTGAGCTATGTTTAAAGTTTCAAGTCTCTAGCTCATCGGGAAGTGATTTAAAATTCGATTACAAGATTTGACGCATACAACGACAACGACAACATCGGCAACTCGGCAAGCTAATATAAGCGTGGTAAAATATCTTCCAATTGCTGTCATTTGTTTCAGGAATTGCTTTGAAATTGCTGTCTCAATAACCAAAGTGGCTACTGAAGACATTAAACAATTCTTCAGAAAAATATTTATCAATGGCTAACCACCACAATAAATAGAGTTGAATTTCAAACAAGGCGGTACATGCTTCAGAAATGAAATAGTAAATTGGTACGCGCTTTGCATATAATTAGGCGTCGCGTTTTTAAATTTCAACAAATTGATTCAGTGGCTCGCTCGCCGACAACCGGCTAGCAAAAAAATTCGCCTGTTTCGTGAGAAACGCCAGGATGGAAAATGACCAACCTGCCGTGAAAAACTTTTAATTGCTCCGCTTGTTAGACTGCCGACATTCACGCGTCGCCACGCCAGCGCATTACCCTGTCATGAGAATTTAATCGGGTTCCGACTTGATATATCACGTCACGGGCAAAAGGATCGGCTAAGAAAAACTCGGGAGTTTTCTCTCTGAAATTTTGCTGTGAAGGAAAACTGACGCGAGGCATTTCGTATGCGCGAGAACGTTGCCCACGCAAATAGTACCTTGAGGACTTGCCTTTTCGAGGAGGTGGAGTGCGAATTGACTGCGAATGTACGTGCTGGTCGAAATTATTCGGATCTGCACTGTTTTAACAAAAAGAATTTCCATTTGGAAATTGGGTAATACGTTTTTACTCACGTTACACGTAAAAAATTGTTTCAATGGACTACTAGTTTTCATTAATTGTTGTACAAAAAGTGAGAACATGAAAGAATATGAAAAAGAATTAAAAAAAGGTTCAAGGTGTGTGGCATTATTCTTTAACCATTAACCCCCAGCACTCGAGTGGCGACTCTGAGGCAATTACATTTAAGTATTGTATGAGGTATTATATCAATTTTTCTTAACCATAAAATGAAAACTATCATATACAATGGCATTATTTTAGGCCCGAAGAAGTAATTTTCGAGTTAAAATAGTTCCGACTGCAAAGGGTTAATTGGAACCCCGATTGGGAGCAAAGAAAGTTGTTTGATGTAATTCGAGATGTTTTTAGCAGGTTCTCAAAAGTAATGATGATTTTTAAACGTCAATAATTGATTTGGATTGCCGAATAGAAAGCTTCGACGTGTTTCACACAGTCTCACGAGCAATCTCGATTCAAGTGTACGCAGCACCTCGATTCTTGCACCTGTATGTCGAAACGGCTGCATTCACATCATCTTGAGAGCTTCGGAGGACCCTCTGGCGATTATTGGACCCCATTGCCTCGCAGAACGTCGATATTCTATTGTCACCAGTATTTCCAACTGTCGTCGGATGTTTGGAACCATGTTTGTCCCACTCAATTTCCTTATCGACGATTCTACCCATTCTTGGGCAAGCGGAACCTACAAATAACTCTCCATCTTCGAGATTTATTCTAAAAATATACATCTCCAAGAAAGAGGTCTCCAAGAAATCAAATAAATCAATCTACTTCCACGAAAAAAACTAACTAAGTAACTAATTGACAGAAAATGATTATTCTACATAAAAATCCGCAAGCTACTCGTGTCACTCGCAATGTATGCATTCATGAGATTATCCTAAATAATTATTATCATGTAAAAATTAAATGTTTCACCAGAATTGAAAGAACGTGAGCATAAATTCTTTAATCAATTTCTTGGACAGCTTCCCCGCTGTTTAATGTCTTTAGAAAGAAAGGGCGTCCTTCGCAAAGATGATAGTTACAACGGCCACGTTTCCTCATCACCATTTTCAAGTGCACTTCTCGCCATGAGGTCCCAGATGTCATTACATACCATTGTTGTCCGGAATCGTCAGCAAGCATTTTTATTGGATTACTACAATTTCTCTTTGTTTGAGAATCGCTTTTCTATTTTCGAATCCTCGGGCTGCGTTCCTGCATTCAGCACGTCGTGGGCGTCCAGAGACTATGAAAAGTTGCTCGAGGCTATTGGAAGCTTTGTATGCTTTTGGGAATAAGTCAACAGAAAATCGGAGTGACATAAAAACGAATACTAACGCTGCTATGGTTAAACTGACCCACCTTCAATTTTGCGTTGCGCTCTTATTTACACCATAAAAGTGTTCCTGGTTTTTCGCTGGTTCTTCTCACTTCGAACATAAAATTGTAAAAATTTCGAGTCCCACACTCTTGTAATTTTCATGGGAAATCAAAAATCGATACTTTTACTGACCAAGTCTAATGAGATCACTGAAGTTTGTAAGAATTAAATGAAACTACATACTGATATAACATTTTCGTAATTTTTAAAGGAACATTACTTTGACTACGGGTGGATTGTGGTTGCCTAACAGAATTCAGGTGGTTTCAATTAACTAGAATCACTTTCTAGTTGGTAACAGTTCCGGAACGTCCTAGCAAACGACTCTGCTCCGACGACAACAATTTAAGTTTCGCCATAAAAATAATATGACGTGGCCGTTTCATTTCGAGCGAAATTGTCCCCCATACAGGAACATTAAACTCTTATCTGCGACTGCAACAAGCTCCCCGATGTCGTTACGCTCCTCTGTTCTGCAACGATATCTGTTGGCCCGAAGAATCCTTCGCTTTCATGGCGGTTCATACATGCAAACGATATGTCGGGGAACAGTGCGCCTTTATAAGTATAGAAAGGAAAAGTGAATTTTCTGGAGCGTAAATCGGTTCCCCATGTAAATACTATGGACCCGAACCAGGTGGTTCGCAAAATCCACTCTGGTCCGGAGTAGATTCCCTGCGATTTTCTAATTCCAAGATTTTATCAATATCCTCCTTCTCAAACAATAACTCCGCAAAAGGTCATGCTATTAATATCTCATAGTGCGTTTTAATATCAACTAGAATATGCAAGAAAAAAAATATACATTTACAAGAAAAAAATATCGATGACCTCGAAAACTACGGGAAAAATGGCCTCGAGATAAAAATAAAATTTGCAAAGCATTCACCTTGTGAGAACATTTTAGACTGCGGATCTTTATGCATTTATGGTTTCTGAAAATTTTCAAAAAATGCTAGAGTATAAAATTTGACCGAATTTAATACGATTTTGATTTATTCCACACCTGCGAAGGTTGCTACCACTGAAAATAAGATTTAATTTGATTACACTTTCTTGAAAGTCGTCTGTACATTTTGGTGGACCACCCTGTATTTATAAAAAGGCCTGTCCGTAACGTATTATCCCCATCATACTGAAAAGATGGACGACTTGACTTTTGTGGCCAACTAAATACATTTATGGGACATAAATTTCTTTAATAAAACGCAGCAAGAGTGATCGAGGGGATTTTAAACACTCCTAGTAGCCACACTTCGGTTCTCGGCTCGTGGCAATCATTATCACGATTTATGTTCGATGCACAGGCACAAAGGGAGAATGATTCAATCCAGCAATTCGAGAGAAAGAGGGAAGTGAGATGGATGGAATCGGTTCTCGTGCAGATCTTTGATGGGTATTCTACTGAAGAAAATTTTGCAAGAACGTTCAATACGTATCAATTAGTGACGTTATAATTAATATTAATTAGTAATAATTAGACTGTGGATTTTATGCATTCAGGCATAAAGAACATCAATGTATTAGTTGCAGCTGAAGAACATTATTGAAGAATGAAAGAAACTATTACTTGGCTCTTGTTTGTTGCCGTTGATGCAAACAATTTTTATTTTGCATAAAGTTCCGCAGTCTATTATTACTAATAATGTATGGTAATCCGTAATGAATCAAATTCCTCTACTTTTAGTAGAAGTTATATTTTATCTGTCTATTTAATGGTTGATCTATTTTACTGTCACGAATAATTACTAATTTAGTGTACTGTGTGTCTTGCTTATCTGTTCTACTTGTTTGGTTAACACAACTGGCTCATCCTGTTGACTGACTAGTAACTGGCTTATTTTACTTGTTTGAATAAGGACTAGCTCATTCATCATGTCCGAACAATGCCTTTTTTATTCTACTTGTCTGATGAATGCCTGAATTATTCTACGAATATGATAAATTCCTGGATTGTTCTACTTATGTGACCAAAGCCTAGGTTATTCTACTAGTTTGGCTAATGCCTGGATTGTTGTACATGTCTGACTAATTCCTGGATTGTACTACTTGTATGACCAAAGCATAGATTATTCTACTAGTCTGGCTAATACCTGGATTGTTGTACATGTATGACCAATTCGTAGGCTGTTCTACTTGTGTGACCAAAGCCTAGGTTATTCTACTAGTCTGGCTGATGCCTGGATTGTTGTACATGTATGACCAATTCGTAGGCTGTTCTACTTGTGTGACCAAAGCCTAGGTTAGTCTACTAGTCTGGCTGATGCCTGGATTGTTGTACATGTATGACTAATTCCTGGATTGTACTACTTGTGTGACCAAAGCCCAGGTTATTCTACTAGTCTGGCTAATGCCTGGATTGTTGTACATGTCTGACTAATTCCTGGATTGTACTACTTGTATGACCAAAGCATAGATTATTCTACTAGTCTGGCTAATGCCTGGAATGTTGTACATGTCTGACTAATTACTGGATTGTACTACTTGTATGACTAAAGCATAGATTATTCTACTAGTCTGGCTAATGCCTGGATTGTTGTACATGTCTGACTAATACCTGGCTTGTACTACTTGTATGGCCAAAGTCTTGGTTATTCTTCAAGTCTAGCTAATGCCTGGATTGTTCTGCGTGTCTGACAGATAACATTGTTTTCTGTAGTCAATCAGTATAGCAAACAAATGGCGCAATCGATATTCCTCCGAGGCGAACACGATGCTTGGTACAATCGAATCGAATTATCAAGATGTTTATCAATGTTTGCCGAGTCCCCAGCGTTTACCACACAATCGTTGCGGAAACGAGGAACAGCTTCGAATAAGAACAGCGGGATGAACGCTGTCAGCATAACGCGCCACGATAACTTATAATTCATCTCTTTCCCCGCGCACGAACCGAGCGCAGAGTTTCAATTTCCGCGATCCGCCGAGACGTATAAAATTTTCCTTTGTCATCCGCAACGCCGTAAATGCATACCGCGCGGCAGATTATCGGCCGCACCGCATTCTGAATTTTCTGTAGCGAAAGATATTGATTATTCAAATCCACCGCCCCGTTTCGAATGGATCCCACAAGTTACCGGGCCGAGAGCGTCGCGACGCCCGCGAACGGGTACTTGCACGTAATATCGAATCCCACCATCTCCCGCTCTGCCCACCGGAAGTTCGTTCCAGACAATATCATTTATTGACTCCTCGCGTTTGTTCTCGCCGCACTTCCAACAGTGTCGAAGTCGCGGGAACAATGATTATTTATAGCTCGCGCGTGCTTCGATCAACAGAAGAGTGTCTTCGCGATTGCTCTCCAAGGATGATCGATCTCCAAGGAATTCCGAACGGGGAATACGATGACTTGATACGTGCACGGACTAGGCATTATTCATAGCAACTTAAAGTTTCGTTTGAAAATGTTCATTTTCGTAGACTTTTGAGAAAGATCAGAATAAGAGAACATAGCTGATCAGTTCTTCATAGACAGCGGATTTTATGCATTTATAACAAAAATGAGTGGGTGTAACAATTTATCTTTTATTGCAGTTGACTTTGAGTGACCTTGAATGACCTCCATAATTTTCATGGTCATTGTATTCGCCTTGAAACACTGTACCAGAACTTAAATAAAAAACCATACTTATCGTTCCATTAAGAAAGCAGGGTTGACCTCCATATCTCCTTGACGTCTTCACCTATAAAAAAATCAGTAACATCAGATTATGAGCTCCTTGATATATACGATATAAATTTGGTCTGATGCATTTTCTTCTATCTTCAAAAGCAAGCGAGTTATTCAGGTAACCTGTTTATAACGCCCACCCTGTATATTAAGAAGGAAAATAAATTTTTGTTTCACTCCAGTTTGTTGCAATTCAAGTAGGAAACGTTTATTTTGTATAAAGGTCCGCTGTCTAGTAATTAATTATCTGTCTATTGTCCAAAATGCTGACAGATTTGTCTGATCAATGACCTATCTATGCCACGGGTCTGTCCAAGAGCTTGCCTGTACTACCAGCCTGATCAATGGCTTACTGTGCTACTTGTCAGCCGAAATCGTTTGAACAATGCCCTGTCTACGTATCAATTCAAAGCCAGCCTTACACTACTTGTCCGACCAGTAAATTATTCATGCTATTGCCCGATAAATGTTCGACCTCGACTACTGTTTATCGTAACATCAAGAACTTGACCACAATATACAAATAATAACAACTCCGTGCTACTTCTACCGCGAAGCAAGACTTCTCCTATGACTTCTCGGTCGATGTCCACACCGTCTATCCTACTTTTCTTCGAACAAGAACTTTTTCCGTTCCAATTTGTAAGCGTGAACTCTCTTTGTTTCACTTTGATAACGGACTAGTTGACTTTCTTTGGCCTACAACCACTGCCCCACGTATTCCAAGCAACTTCGTTCGTAGTTCAGGCTTCGAGTAAACAACTGTAAGCATTCCACTTTTTTCTCAAACCACCACAAAACTTCAACGCTCACCGTGCACGCTGGATATCACCTGCAAAATTAACAAACGATTCGAAAAAATAAATAAAAGAGCTCTTCATATTTCCTGTCCACGAATTCCTATCCATTGTGGCACGAACACAATTTCCATATTTCGTGCAACACGTTCCAGTTTGCGATAGTATAAAAATAGCGTTCGAAAAATTGTAAACATGCGAAATATCACGATCGAATTTCCCTCCACGATCTCACCGCGCTTCGTCATTGGCAATGCCATATTTTCTAGCGAAAATCGGAGGATAGCGACATAGATTTCCGTTTCGTGGAATTGTTGCCTGACGGAGGGAAATCGAGGATCGTATCGTCGGACGGGAACAAGATTCGAGGAACAATCTCCATTGCATATGCATTACGTTATTTCCCTGTCGTTACCGCTGTTCCGTCACTGACGGCGGGGATCGTCGAATTTCCCGACGATCCTCGACGTCAACGACAACGTCTCCCTCTCTCTCCCCCTCTCTCTCTCTCTCTCTCCCTCTCTCTCTCTCTCTGTCTGTCTCTCTGATCGCCGTGCAATTTCGCGGCGGGAACAATGAACGCGTTTAACGTAATTTGTTTCGAGCAGACCACACTCGTCGCTCGATCATCGCTCCGGCAAGCAACGAGGGTAATTGTCCTCGCCGTAGAGTGCACGCTGCATCAAAACACCTGTTTTCATCGACAACACACAGATATTTACTTTTTTAAAAATACAGAATCTCATTAACAACGATGTTGGTAAAAGATTGTCCATCATCGTTGCGTGCCACCCCTTAAATCGTATGCTAGCCCTGGCAGAAATTATTCCATCAAAAAAATCAAGTCGACACTCATTTAAGGGTTTAATTGGGAATAATTGCTTGGCTATGTCTCTCGACGTCTTCGCCGATAGGAACATTACAAAATGTTCTAATGCTTTGCAAGAAAGTAATTTCAGTATTTTAAGGTGGATTAACACCGAATTTCTTTATTCAAGCGATGAACTTTCATCAATAAAATAGTTTCTTATTTGTTCTTTTTGGCGAAAAATCATCGAACAAAAGGGAAAATATCTTATCCATTAAAGATCATTGCTTGAATAAAAAAATTCTTCAAACTCTTTCTTCCAACCCAATACTTATCACTAGACTGCGGATCTTTATTCAAAATAAAAATGTTTTGCAACGACTGTGTGCAGCGTTAGTAAAATAAAAATTCATGTTAGTAGATTTTTTACCCAGAATTTTCTAATCCTTTACTGTTTTATATTTCACCCAGCCAATTTCTTCATAAATGCATTAAAAACCACAGTCTAATTATCACGTAGACGTAGACAGTTTATTATTCTTTTTATTTGTTTACGGGATTAAAAATAACATAATTGGTATTCTCAGTTGTTTTCCTTAGGTGCTCCACTAGGGATTGGTCAAGCAAAGGCATTTTGATACACTGAATGATTCGCGAAGCGCATAAATATATCGCGAAAGTTGTATCCGCGCGGCAAATGCAGTCGGTAATCCAATACCTCATATTAAAGCCGACGGATGCAACGTGTTTGTTCGAGCCTGTGTTTCACGCTTCACGATCGACAGGTCATAAATCGATCGGGCAAACCATTCCCACCTTTTTCGCATTTTACAACAGTCCGATAACATTTGTCGCACGTGTTCCGCGTTTCGGAAATAACAAACCCGCGGAGATGTAAGAGGTTTGATGAATATTTTATTACAATTTCCGTACGTGAGCCGAGTTCACCAATGCAATTATCGGAGCGCATATTTTTATGAGACGCTCAATGGTTTACGTGCTCGAGCACGAGGAAACTTTTATCTACCTTTACCCGGGCAAAATAATTGTGAGCAGTTGCTGCAGACGCTTAAAAATTTTTTGTGATAAGCCAAAATAAATGTAGGCAGCTTCCAGAGAAGCTGAAAAATTTTTTACCAGTGTTAACAAGACGAAATAATTGTATACAATATCTGCAAAAGCTGGATATTTTTTCTAGCATTAATAAATTAAGATAGTTGTAAAAAGCTTCTGGACTCGTTTGGTCCAGAATAATGGAATAATTTGTTCCATACTGACCGGAAAGTTTGCAGCAGTGAAAATGGAATTAAAAAACTGGAACCGCAATTTCTGCATATGAGCTTTTCAGTTCTAGTAAAATGGGAGGAAGATGCAATTGCATTTTTTACGATAATGCTCAGATAAATTTTCCTTTATGTCGCTCGTAGATAGTGCAAATATACAATTTAATGATTTCGGCGCCACAAGTTCGATCAAATACAGGAATATACAACAATTTACTTTCCTGTAAATGTCTATTTGAAAGCTGTGGCGCCGAAATCATTAAATTGTTTAAATGCTCAGATAGTTTGGAACACAGTATGATAAAACGATTTAATATAACAAGATTCTAACTGTATTTCGATTTTCACAAAACTTTTTAAGTACATTAGAAAGATTTAATATATCAAGGTTTTCGTTTCGTATAAACTGTATCAAACCCATTAATTGAAGAATTAAATTTGAATTCCTTCAAAACATTTGTACTTTTTTTTAAAACTAATATCAAATAATATATCGCTTCAATCAGGAATTTTAAGTAAATGTAAAGTTACGATAAATATATATTACTGAGGTTTGAATTTTTATAATTTTATGCAGACTTCTATCCACTGCGAGCGCACAAATTTTAGTCTAATAATACGAGATATTACTAAAAAGCGAAAATTTTGAGCTTTCACGGGCTGCAGCATCTCTCTGATAAGATTTTCGAGCATGGGACGTGACTGTTTGAAAAATTATTCCAGCAGAGCTGCACCGCTTACACTATAACACTGATGAAAACTGCAGCGTTGGCGAAATGTCCTAGTCATTTTTGACAAGGGCCACGTTCACCGAAATATTTGACAAGCGAATATGTGGGTGTGTACGACATCGTGTCAAACTTCGATTGAATATTGAGGTTCGACCGTTAATATCGAATCGATGCTCGCTCGTGAATAAATTCTGCTGTTAAGCAACATCGACGGTGATTTATTCGGCGAACGAAATTCAGCTAATTCTGCTCTGGTATGTGAATTGAATGTACAAATTCTGTTCTCTACGATATAAAACGTCTGCAGAGCTAATTAAAAAGAAAAAGACACGACTCGTTTCGAATAAAGTGGGTTTAAAACCCACGTGGAAAAACCCACTTTGTTCGAAATTTAAATAAAATTTTTTCCCAACTCTGCGGACCCTGCGGGAGGTTAAATATATCTTTGATCTAGATCGCTGTAGATCAAATATTCACTGCCATAAGGCGACATTGAATATTCTCATGTAGAACTGATAGCGCCATATGGCGCTCCACGGACACATATTACCTTTTAAATGGTTTCTGTTCGAGTCACTGGCCGGAAGCTGCTTATCGATTTATCCCAACATGCCCTACAATCGATACCGAACGATATTAAATCATATGAAAAGCGCATTGATCTCTTGAAGCTTTCAAATAGACATTTTTACCCAAAAGCTGGAAGAATGCATTTATAAAATTGATATGATAGCACCTAAAAATCTACAAAGAAGTAATCAATAGGTTGTAGAGAACGATTCTGCTCTAGAATGCCACAAACGAAGAAATCTCACAGAAAACAACAACAAAAGATTGTGAAGCAACGAATGGATAAACTAAATTTCCGGGAAACACGTTTCTAGAAACAGAATGGCACATTGCGGTTGACCCGATGATCGATCACGTTCCTCAGACATCTTGCCACTAGAATTTTCAGAATTTTCCACGAACGTGATCGCGGCTTCATTCTCGCTCGTCGAACAGCTTAATTAAATCGCGGAAAAAGAGAATCTGATGCGAATAAAAAAAAAAGAAGAGAGAAGGACAGCCGTCGGCAGGATCCAGAGCGAGTGGCAGGATTGGATGTTCAATCTCAAAGTTGATTATCCAGCGTCCCCCAATCAAGCGTCAGTTATATCGGAAATCGAAACGGTTCCCGGTTGGAATCAAAAATAAAATCGGAGAGGAAAAAAAAGGAACCACGCCGACACCAATCTGTTGTGCCGTTAATCATTCCTGCCGGAGAAATTCGTTTTCCGTTCCGATGATTGGTTCCGTCTGGACCCCTTTGACTAAATTTCAGACTCTGCGACTTCTCTCTGCCTGGTCGACCGAAAAAAGACCGGGAAGAAGCCACCAGAAAACCCTGACGAACGAACATTTCACTCGCGGAACGTTGTTTTGAAAACGATTCGAAATTGCAGATTTTTTTGAAGCGCTTTTCAACGCGTTGCCGGAGAAACATTGAAATTGTATGCAATTATTTATTTCCGTTTCGTGGAAAATGTGTTTGGCTTAAAATAGGATCCTCGATTGGTATTTTGCTAAAAAGGATTATTGGAATAAACGAATTTTGCCTGGTTAGATAAATACTATCATTCTATGAAATTTTTGATGAGTTTATATAAATGGAATGAATAACAGTGAATAGCAATCGTCGAAGATAGTTGGATATGTCAAACAGGTGTCCACGAATTCGTTGAAAATAGAATGATAAAACGAAAACATCTGCTGGACAACTTTTTTATTTTGAACTTTTGCGAACGATATTTTAGACGCCAACCTTCAACTTTAATATTTCGCACTCTTTCTCACGAGCATATATCAAAGCGACATAATTATTAGCTGTATCAGCTGTAGAATTTATTGGAGCTTCACAAATAACTTCGTGTTGTTTATATGAATACCTATAATATTGACAGTCCACATTTATGTTTGTACGAGGTGGATAAATATTACATTTGGAGTTAATCAAATGCTAGCTTGCACGTGTGTATTTGACTCCGACAAATGAAATCAATTGCTCGTGTCAGTCACTGTTCGTTCGCGGACATTAATGAACTCAATAACTTGTGTTGCTTCTAGCGTTGCGAACACTTACTTTTTCGTCGATATTATTTCTGCGAATCAGCTTTTAATAGATTGTGGATGTTATGCACTTAATATTTGAAACATTGAAAAAATATATAATAAATCTTTTTAAAAACCACGCTTATATTAAAATGCACTAAAAAAAGGAGAAAATAGTCTTTTTAGACATTAGTGACTATAAATAAAAGCGTGGAGCGCTAAACTATATTGACGTAATCAAGTAGTCAAGTGGGGATGAGTCGGAGTGGGAACGCGTAGTGGAGTAGGGAGCGCTGGCGCGCGGAGTGGGGATCGCTGAACGCGATGACGTACTACCGACCGTCGCGCGACGAGGTGTGAGGTTAATATAACAATTTTTTTCTCCTAGACCCACAGTTCTTTTTAAAATTTGTTTTTTAATATTGCATTGTTATCCAGTTCTAAACTATGTTTAAAGTTTCAAGTCTCTAGTTCATCGGGAAGTGGTTTAAAATTCGATTACAAGATTTGACGCATACAACAACAACAACTCGGCAAACTAATGTAAGCGTGGTAAAAAAACGAAACAAATTTGTTCTCTGCTTATTCCAATTGATGCAGAAAATTTTTATTTTGCACACATTTATATATTTGCATATTTTTCCGATCGATGTGTATCAGAGAAGAACATTAGATATTATTATTTCTAAATATTGCTCTAAGGCTAGCAGTGATTTACGCGGGATTCGGTGGAGGCTGAATAGAAATTGCAACGGAAAATTTCCCTGGAATTGCGAAGACACCGGACTTCGACTAGCTTATCGTAGAAAATCCCCATGGCGTCCCTATTTATATCTAAGCGCGAAGTTCACTCGATCGGATAATTGACTGAGCCCAGGATGAAAATAATATTCGCAGCGATGAAAGGAGAAATTTTGCGCGGAGAGATCCGCTGTAAAAAACGTTATATTCCTGATGGTGAGTAAAAAATAATCACAAGACCAGAAGATGAAAAGGGCTGCACGTTACAACGTTCGTCGGAACACAGGGTCCCTTTCAATATTGTCTGAGAACTACACGCGGGCATTAGCAATCTTATGACGATGTTAAAAAGCCATCAGCTCGAATGGCTGCGTTGTGCACACTTCCGGAAAAGTCGTTTGAGAACTACTTGAGAAGTATATTGTGTCCACGTTACGAACAGAAATATTCTATTAAGTGTCTCTCGTTAATTTCACGATGCTTGTCGTTCCCACTTTCGTTCGATTGTTTCGAAAATTAATTGCACGTCGATGAAAAGATCGCGAAGTGAGTGCAATTACAATGTAAGTACTTTTATTAGATTATTGCGTGACACAAGAAAATTCCAGGATAGAAGAAACTACACGTTACAACTTCATTAAAACAGTGAGATGTTTAATATGTATTAAATTAATGTAATATAAATGAGAATATTTCTATAGGAACTCGGCATCTATTCAAGATTTATCAAAAAATTCAAAGTAGTGAAATTTTCTGGATGCATTAGTACGGGAAAGAAAATCTTGTCTGTTTTAATCAGTGACTTTACTTGAGCTCGTTTTTGTCAAAGATAGCTGTACTCGTTATCAAACTGAAAAAATTACCCTGCAACTAGACTTCGATAGTGACAAAAGTGATAACGTCAGATGAGGACGAATTAAGATGAGAGCAAAATGTAATTTCATCAAAGACTAATTACAATGTATTAGCAGCTGATCCGACGTTCCGTTCCGCAGACACTAATCGCAGAATCGCATCTCTGCAAGAGTGCAAGTGTTACCTTTCATTTTTCTCGGAAGATCGAAAGAGTCTTTCATCTCCTAAAGCCGTGAGCCTGATCGATTCGTTTATTTCGCGCGATTTGCTATTTTCAAGCGGGATTGATGAGTGGGGCGATTCTAGATCCTGGATCCATCTTGCTGAACGTTTCGCGAAAACGAGCGGAAGAACCGTTCCGATCATTAACCGAGCTTCCGATCAACCGGCTGCAAGCTGAACTTATCTTGCCATGCGTGAAAAAAATGATAAAAATCACTCTATATAACATATAACTCGTAATTTCATCCCACTTGAAATTGTTGAATCTTGTTGAGATATCGATCTTTACTCTTTTAATCGTTTATATGTACAGAAACAATTTAATTCTGAGTGGATTGAAAACTGGGCCAAATTCGCAATTCCATCTGATTTCGATTCGACGCTAATTAACACGCCTCCAGCAATCAGAAACACCAAAACGCAAGCCGAGCCGCCAAATTTCGAGCAACAATTACAGCGTCCGCGAATTCGTTGCAAACGCGACGTCCCCAGCTGTTAATACTCATTTATTTATTCACCGGTATCTCGAAATAATATGTCTCGAATTAACAATTCATCCGGTTATCGCGGAATCAGGGGAGTTGGATTAGCGGTGTCATTTTCCGTATCCGGACGCGGCCGACGGCGATTCGACTGGCGTGCACACCGTAGCTGAAATCCTGTCAAAATGGCGGGCCTTAATTACAATGTCCCGATGCCGTTGTCCCGGGGCTGAAACCAGATAATGGAGGGACAGGGCGGGTAAAACACGGCGACCTGGGTCGCGAAATGCGTTTTCGCGGGGACGGAATTAATTAAATGGCGGCCGGTATGGAAACCGGTAGGTAAACCGGCGAGAAAGCAGAGGCTCCGTTGATTTTGATAAGCTCGAAACGCTTCATGCCGGCCAAGAACGGTTAACCCTGCCACCGGTCATTTGTCTCTCGGAAGCTTTAACACCGGCCGCATCCGAATTGCAAATTCGAGATAATGGAAGACGTGCGGGTGAATATAAACTAACCCCGCCCCCTATAACCCCCGTTTTTCCCTCGTGCAATGGTCCACGGTTTCTTTGACGGCTTCAGAGCCTGTTGTATGGAGATCAACCTTCGCATACAGCACGCCAGAGCTTAGGGGTTCATTATCGGGGGCGGGACCAGCGTAAAATACCAGATGACAGATAATTTGTCAGAAGATACGCGGCCGTGCCGAATTTACGCTGTTGCGAACTCGTGCGCGACCCACGTTTACGAATTAATGGTAATGGCAGCCTCTAGCTGGACAAATGTCGATGATTAGATTCGTAGATTATTGGTTTAGGTCCTCCCATAGCCATTTTAGTTGGTGCACAATTTTAAGAAATATTCTATTTCGAGTAAGTAAATCTGAGCGCTGGTCTACTTAATAAGTTTGTATAACTCTTACAAACGTGGACGAAATGACAGGATTCTTTCCAAGATCCTACAAGGATTACTATACTATACGACGTGTAATAGAAATGTTGATGACATTGGTGCTGGTAGAACACGGTACACATGGGTTGTGTATCTAATGAAAATTTTGAAGAATATATTTCGTTAGTTTATGCCACCGAGAACATGTTTTACACGGAGAAAGTGTCGAACAGAATTTTGTTACGTAGATGTTCGTTTGTTAAGCAGCACGCGTTACTTCGGTTTAGTTTCACTCGCTATTCTAATTTTCGTGCGCTGCAACGGATCCTGCAAGATCAATAACACCTCTGTGAGATCGGAAGGGATAGAATTACTAATGGTTCCCGCTGAATGTTTCAGCTTACGTACGATACAAATTGAAAAATCCTACGAACATCCGCAGCAAGCACCAGAATATGTGCTCCGTTCGAAATGGATATCGAAAGGAAAGTGATTTAGTATTTTGAAGTTTAATAACGCTATCGAAACCATTTACATTCAACATTTTACTGGCCTCCCTTTCATTGTACCTACCCTTAATTATACATTGTTTGATAACAATCAATGAGCGCGTTTCTGCAAAAATTTCATCACCGGACACCCCCTTCTCGATCTTTAGTACTTATGCATGACACGCGATAGAATATTTAATTCCCAACGCCCGCATACATAATTAATGCACTGACGGGTAACGTGCTCGTACGAATGCTATAGTGTGCAGCTTGTTTGCGAAACGAGGACCGATGCACACACGCCCACGTGAAATTTCTGCATTACGAGGCGAATGGCGGTCGTAACAATCAATGAAACGTAACCGTTGAGTAATATTTATGATCGGGCACACGAGATTTATCGCATGCGGTGCAATTAGATGATCTGCAAACACATCGCCGACTGAACGTGTGCGGGCACCTCGCTAAACGCCGTGTGTGTGCACAGCTGTTGCGCTTAATCGCGCGGATCTTTGATTTACCGAATGCTAAAAACCGCGTCTCGTCGTAAAGGCAGGTAATCACAAGAGAGGATGTTTGTTTCAGATAGAGTTTGTAGCTGGAAAGGTGAAGCAGCGTCGCTCGACTGCCGAACGAACGAATAGAGAGGAACCGGGCCAAGGTTGGGATCGTCGCCGAAATCGTCTAATTTCCGGGTACCATCCAGGGATGCGCCTCGCCCGCGTCGTGAATTGATGGTGATTTCGAAGGAATTTAACGCCACGGTCTTAAATCGCGATTTCAAACAGTGGACGCGCTGCAGGCCGTCCGTTAAATCTATGTACTATGGCATCGGCGAGCTACTGGAGCGAGCAAGGTTTGTAAAAAGCTGACAATGAATGCACAGCTTGACAAGCTTTGGGAATACTGAAAGAAAGAGAGTAGAGAGTAAGAGAGAGGTAGAAAGTTTAACCAAATTCTCGACCCTTATGTCTGTGGTCGTCAGGAAGAACGCCGCATGTCACATAATTTCACTTTCCAAGATATTGCAGTTTAAAGTTTTGATCACTAACGCTTTGCCATAGGATATTTTAAGCCTTTCGAATTTATTTTCATAATTTTTTTCTGATAAACATGTAAATCCTATACTACAAATCTCAATTAATGCATAAACTGAAATTTTTTTAAATTGTGGCATGCGGCGTTTTCCCTGGCAACCACGGATATAAGGGGGCAGACTCTCGTTTCCAGGATTGCAAGGGTGCGGGATGCGCCTTCTCATTTCTCGATAATGCAAAGATGAGGTATTTCAATAGTCAAAAGCGCTAAATAAAAGATCAATCTGGCCCGCGATCGCCCTCAAAAGTCCTAGTTTTACGTTTAAGAGGCGTAATTCGCATTATTCGACAGCACGTAGTACAGTGGGCGTACAAAGTATTCGTACACCTTCCAAAAACGAATAACTTTTTCAAAATTGGACCAAACAGCTCGAGTTTTTTTTGAGACGTTAGAAGGATTACTTTACTTGACTACTGAAAACCCCCATCTTTATCGAGAAATGAGAAGGCGCGTCCCGCACCCTTGCAATCTTGGAACTACCCCTTTAACACTTTCAATTTTTTTTGATGATCTAAAACTCGCCCCAACGAGGATTTATACAATTTTTTTGTGAAATCTAAATATTGCCTCTCTGGAAATACTTCTATGAAATAAATACATGTTTTTGTCAAACATTACGAGCGCAAATCGCTAGGTCCGTTTGTCAGTTCCAGAACTGATTCGCGTGATAAAGTTGTTCGTAAGTCAGTTCCAGAACTGAACTGAAATTAAACATGTAAATACTAATCAATCCCTGATCTGTTTCGATTACAGACCATTCGTACGGGAAGAATAAATACAAGGATCACCGATCGAGTGTTAACCACGCGTCGATCGATTAACTTCCTCGTCCTCGGCGAGATTGTAGCTTGTCGGCCGGCTATGCGTCATGTCGTCCTACGAGGGGCACGTTTACGAGCAGAATCTAACTTGAAGACGAGGTGCAAAGCCGCGGTGCAACCGCCCTGAGAACGCCTGCGGAACCAGCTTGTAAATTACAATGTCAACGCCCGCGACGGATTCGCTGCCGTCCACCGTTCCCGGGGAATTGACGGCCGCACTGATACCGACCGTGACCAAGATCGATACGCGGCTCGACGTCAACCCCGTCTCGGTGGTTTTGGCGGTGTCAATAGTCTGCATTTTATCGCCGATCACCGTCTCCGGCAACTCCATTATCCTGGCCGCTTTCTATCGGTACAAGAGGTTGCGGACTGCATCCAATTACCTGCTGGTCTCTTTGGCCGTCAGTGACTTCGGGGTAAGCTTTAAAGCGCAAAGGAAATACACGAACAGCTCGCCGTCCATCAACCCCTCCGATCCTTGTGTCAATAACCGGGTAGTACCTCGGATACTCGCAATTTGCGTTCAGCAATCCGTGTTGAAAATTCCTCGTGTACTCGCAATTTGAGTTCAACAATCCATGTTGAAATTCCTCGTGTACCACTTCTGTCTGACAGCTCGGAAATTAATTGAACGATGTTCTTGCTAATTGTTCGAATTTCATTCCATTCCAGAATTCCATTCTGCGTGCATATATTCTAAGGCCTTGTACAGAGTAGAACATTTCGACGAACTGCGCCGCGCGAAACGCGCATTCCGACGAACATTTCGACGAATGGCGATCGGAACTTCACCCTTCCGTTTTTATTCAGAATATGTATCGTAGAATCATATAAGGACGAAAATTCATCATGTTGCAACATCTCCAAAAATTCAAGTCATTTAATCGCGAATCTTCAAGTCATTTAATCTCGAATCTCGAATCTCGATCAGATCTCGAATCGAATCTGTCCTTAAAATACTTCGTACAGACCTGAACATTACAACTCAATAAACTGCCAACATTTTCTGTATTTCTTTGTGTAGTATACGCCGCTGCAGCTCCCATAGTTGTTCGCAAGAAAATCTGGAAATAACACAAATCCGTTCCGATCGCCATTCGTCAAAACGTTCGTCGAAATGCGCGGTTCGCGGCGAAGTTCGTCGAAATGTTCTAGTCTCTACGAGGCCTACCGTTAAGGGGTACACTCCTTCTTCCAGAATTGCAAGGGTGCGGGATTCGCGTTCTCATTTATTGATAATACGAAAGTGGGTTTTTCAATAGTGAAAAACGTTAGATAAAATGCAAATTACGCCTCGCAAACGCAAAAATAGGACTTTTAAGGGCGATGGCGCCCTAGATCGATCTTTTATCTAGCGGTTTGATTGCTGAAAAACCCCATTTTTGTATTATCGAGAAATGGGATTTTGTATTATCGAGATTACACTCCCAGGGTGTAATCACACCCCTGCATGTTTTCATTGCAAAATGTAAAAAAAAAAGGTTAACTGCCGTATTTGTGAAATTTTGTTGACTCTCATGACAGTAAAGATTCAAAAAAATTTACTTCAATATATAAAAACCCTCTACAGATAAACAAGTAAATTTAATAACTTCTATTTTTGTTGAAATTTTCCACTCACCAAGTTTTCATGTATGTTTTTATTAGCCTGGAGTGCTTTTACACGCCTATACGCAGTGAAGGTTAATCACTCTGAATATTTTGCAATGTGTAGGCTGTGTTTCCGGGCAACAAGGAATTAAAATTAATTAATTGTTTCGATGCTAATTAGCAACGTTCAATTATTTACAGAGTGGTCTAGATTGTTTCCAACCCCTTCAGACCTGGCACATGTTTTAATACTCATTTATATGAATGCCGGAAACGGTAATAATACCTCCGTGCGAAATAAAAATTTTGTACCTGATTTGTAACAAACTGGAGTGACATAGAAATTTATTTTCTTTCTTAATACATTTAACAGGTTGAAAATAGTATAACAATATTTTTAAATTTTTTAAATGTTTTCACTGTTTCAAATTACACCTATTCATTTTTGTGGAAAATGCATAAAATTGAGATCTGTTCAAACATGTATAAATAGAAATCCACATTACAGAAAATATGAAAAAATGACGTACGTCTAAACAAAATGTTTTTTCTACGAAAGTTATCCAGATAGAAGAGAGTGCAAACAAAGAAACATTTTTTATCGAATTGCATCAGGTGCAACAGGGCCGAGGTCACAGAAAAAAGGGCGAAATCTATTTCGGAGCAAGTATCACTAAAAAATACGTGCAACGCAATTTGTATATACTCTAAATAATTCAATTGTTAGAACTCGATTGTTTTCCATCGAATAAACGAGTTTTTTGAGATGCGTACACAATAAATGAATATATGATGTCGCTCGTTTATGGAATTCCGCGAGAAAGAGGTAACATTTTCATGCGACTTTGAAAATTGTTTTCCGAGCTTATCGAAGTTCATGCGTGGCTGCCTTCTAAAAGTAAATCGTCATTAGCATAATTAGCACAACGAGATGACAGCAGGGGATTTCATACTCGTTCCGTTTCGAATTCACGTGCGAATGAGATTTTGCATTCCCCTCTGACGAGTTATATAATTGCGCAACTAGTGTGAACACTGACCTCACAATTGAATCGAAATCAAACTTTATAATCGTTTCAACGGAAGAGAGAGAGAGGTTCATTTCATTAGCGGATTTCGTGTCGTCGCGTCGAGTTGAAATGATTTTAGGGAGAGCGTGATCGAACTTAATGGCTATTAAAAATGTTTGCGAACGACGCGAAAGATTCGCCAATGATACTCGACGAAGGATGGTGGAACGGGATCGATGGTGGAGAGAGAATTATTTGCTTTCACTCGGCGATCTGTGTAATCGCGGAGAAATTATCAGAATGAAATCATGATATCCGCTTATATGCGCGGGGAATAAATCGATATTCGCCAACCGAATTTTAGCGCGCTAATGCCCATGAAAAGCATCAATTCCGTCAGCGTTACAATCAGCTTTGTCAGACCGAAAGGAGGCATTGACACTGAAGAGGCTCATTGTTCCCGGAGATTAATCCACTATTTTAATTAGTCAGCTGAACACTGTGACAAAAGAACGAGGCACGAGGATTCTTCAAATATAAATCGCCCTTAATACCCCTGTCCTACAGATATATCATATCTTTATCCTCCTAATACAACTAATTTGCACATCACTTCCCCATTGTTAATTTTTCCTCTGATCAAATACTGTTGTTAGGTATTTTTAAGAACGGTATTCATTAATTATTGAAGAAAGTAGATGCATTTTTTGTGCAGTCGGAAATATTGTACTAATTTAACCAGACCCTCTTAATAATGAAGACCAAGATCAATCGAAGCCGCAATAAAAGCAGTCATTGACTTATAAATGAGAAACCAGTCACTTTGACTTGACAGTATCACCAGAACAAAGACAAGGCACTATGAAAAAGCACAAAGAGAAAATAATTCGATTGTTTGAAGCCTCTAATAACCTGACACTTACGCAATGCGGACTGACCTTCATTTCTAATACCGTTGCGAACACCTATCCGGTTTAATTTCACAATAGGTTGCATCGGTAGTTATGAAACGCGATAAAGCTTTCATTTCCTGCGGGTTCGCTTCCTGTCCGTTGCTCGTTCCACGTTGCACGGAAACTCTGCCCAACGAAAAAGGGCAAGATGCCCTTCGTGGACCTAAGTGCCTAAGTGGACCTCGGACATAACTCTTGCCATTACGTTGCGCTCAAACATGCTGAAACATTAGCAAACCACTACCACTACACTTCAGTACTTTACTCACGGATTTATTTTTAATATCTTTTCTGATGAAATAAAAGTTACCAACATTAATTGCAAGGAGCCGGAATTAAATGGAAAGTTATTTCGTTGCAAAATGATTTTAATTATAATAGTTGATAATAATGTGGTAGAGTATCTGGACATTCTTCTGATGCTTTTACCGTTCCATGTTTCACGTACACCCTTTAAAACAGAATAACTTTTTTATGATTATACCAAAGGACCTGATGTTTCGTAAGCAATTAGAAGCATTGGTTTACTGAATGATGTGCAAAAAATATGTTCTAAAAATTACAATTTACAAGGTTGTAAGCAAAAATAAAAAAGGCACTTTTTAAAACTTTTTTATTTGGGACCTTCATAAAAATTTTAAATATATGTTTTGTAGATTTATAGTAGTTACACACACCTGCTGAAAATTTCATCGAAATACAAGCGGTTAAAAATTGTGTGAAAATCGTAGTTTTATTAAATCCACAGAATCGTACATCTTTCGATGCGTGTCGTTTTTTCCTGCGTCAACCGATTTCGATGAAATTTTCAGCATGTGTATAACTAACACAGATCTACAAAACATATATTTGAAATTTTCATTAGAGACCCAAATAAAAAAGTTTTAAAAAATCCTTTTTTATTTTTGCATGTAACCTGATCAATTGTAATTTTTGGAAATCTTTTTTGCGCATCATCTAGTAAACCGATTCTTCTAATTGCTCACAAATAATCAGATAGTTTGGTACAATTATAAAAAAGTCATTCTGTTTTAAAGGGTATACGGAGACTTATTTTACTGAGTGTATTCATTTTTTCCATAAAATGCGCAGTCCCTTTACGATCGATGAAATTTTTGGAAGGTTGGAGTGTTCATGCCCTTCGGAATGAAGCTGGAGCTGTCAGGACTGCCCGAGAATGGTGTATCCACGTTGTGCATCATTCCGTATTGCATCGTGATCGCTTTGTGCAGCGTCAGCGTGTTGGTCACGGTTGCGATCGCTGTCGATCGACTGACATCGCTTGCGCAACCGCTCAGGTACAAGAACATCATCACCCACAGCAGCATCGAGAAGTACATCGCCGTGTTCTGGATCTATGCGATCGCTGTCGGCCTCTCGCCTTTGATCTACGCGAAAGCTGTTGGCGAAACGCAACCGCACAGGTCAGTTACCGTTATTATTAACATTATCGACCCTTATTTATTCGTCCCTTATTTTATAAACCTTTTTTGCAATCAGAATCAACAGGGCTGAAAAAGGCTCTATTGAGGACGAGACCCCTATGACAAGATTGTATTAGCGAAAAACTATAAATAAATCGGGTTGATTATTTAGAACAACTCGTTGGGACAGAAAATAAAAAGACACCAGAATAGAACAAACAAAAGAAAGACCCTTGATAATACTAGTTAGAGCAAACAATGTGCGATAGCTACTTTATGATTCCACAAACGTTTGTTATAAATGGACTGCGGATCTTTATGCATTCATGAAGAAATTGATTGGGTGAAATATAAAAAATTCAAGAATGTTGTAACGATGCTTTTAATATAACACAGTCATTAAGGGATTAAATCAATTTTTATGTTATACTTGCTTCCAACAATCAATGCGAAACATTTTTATTTTTATTTTTATTCATTATCAAGATTCTTTATGTAAAATAAAACTGTTCTACCTGAATTGCAACAAATTGGAGTGAAATAGATATTGACTTTCTTTCTCAATATGTTTAATAGGTTGGAAATAATGTAACAGTATTTTTAAATTCTTCTAATGTGTTTACTGTTTCATATTACATTAATTTACGCCTACTCACTTTTATCATAAAAGCATAAAATGCGCCGTCGTCTACCTATCAGATACATATTGTACTTGTGCAAGGGAAATAGTATATTCGAAGACATTTATCTTATAACAAAAGATTCTGGGCACAGAAAGTAGCTAATCTGGCTTTATGAACGAAGAACATCACGTTCAAGTAATGATTTGAAATCACAGACAACAATTACCTGGTAAATTGCAGCAATCGAAAGTGTCGAACAGATTTATTCGCGTTCCTCCTCGAGGATCTATGTTCGACAAACATTCCGAAAATTGCTGAAATCAAATTAACCAGCAGTCACGTTCCCCAAACAAGGGTGGCAGACTGCTCTTGTACTTCCGCAGTCACGCGTTCTCCATTGAGAACTCGTCCCGTCCACGTTTCGTTCCCTCACGTTTCTCAAATACACGCGCCGCGAGAGCAAAACAAATCTAACGTTGAACCACACAAACATTTTTTTCCCCCCGTTCGCTAAACACTCCTTTGTGTCACGGACTTTACTCCGGGAAAAACTGCGCTACCGTGCACATAACTATTTCATTGTTCGAGGCAGTATCAAACAGTTTTCACCTTGCCGAAAATACTAAAACAAGTGGGAAGCTCCTCTGACGTTATTCGGACACGTGTCTTCTTCTATTAAACTTGAAATATAGAAATAATCCTTCGCAGAGGAAATATTTGTTACCTTCACCTGAATAATGGACACAGTTCATGGTGATTTTGTATAAAACAGAATTCTGTGATTGAAGTTTGATGAATGCACGCGCTAGGGATATTAACTGGCACGTTTTAAGAGTTTGTGTTCATTTTTTTCATATATTCTTCCAACGTGTTCAATGTCGAAATTTGAATATTCGCCAATTTTTAGGACAAACACCATCTGGTAGCTACTTTGTTCTCATAACGTTCTAATTACTTTATTAAGTATAGAAGTGAAACATTTTAAAATAAATAATTACACAGAAAGGTGTTGAACTATTTACAGAATGTAAATGGAACATTCTCCGCCTCGGTGTTTCTCGCACGGCCGCAGTTACAATTGAATCCAAAGCGCATAAATGGCGAGTACTATGGTTGCAACTAGGGATGGGATCAAGTACCTCGCAAACAGGTTCGAACTTTGATCGATTGAATTCGAACTCTGTACAAGTACTTCGAAAAACAGAAATAGTACTCCTAAGTATACTCGAACCTATACCAGACAGTTTCGAACCTTTTAGAAGTACTTTGGTAAACGTAAATAATACTTGCAAGTATATTCGAATCTTGGTCGAACAGATTCGCAACTTTTATGAATATCGTACCGGAAATTCTCTGATTTTTTCTAATCATTATTTTTCTTACGTTTAAAATCAATTATGTTGTCCTCTAATGCATAAATAATCTCTATCGGAAATATTATTCTTAAATAGTTACGAATTTAATAAAGAAAGTGCTTAAAACCTACTATGCAGTTCTGATTTCCAAGATTCGGGTACTATTTGTGAAAGATTCGATTCCTTTCAACATAGAAGTACTTATAAGTATCTTTTCGAAACTTGTAAGTACTCATTCCGAGGTTCAATGTCAGTTTGTATAAAATGAATACTTTTCAAATATAATCATTGAAACATTATTGCTTCTAAGTAGTAATCAAAACCCATGAAATGAAGTTTGGTTACTGAAATTGACTCGGATTCGCGAGTACATATTGAACTTGATCCCATTCCTAGTTGCTACGCTAACTAATGGTTTCGCCGACATTTCCACGATTCAGTATAATATCGGTATCATGTAATCCCGTCGCATATTACGGGGCAGCATCTGGCATTAAGCAGGGAGGAGAAACTTAGGCACAGTAAAAGTTACAGGTTCGAATACAGATTGCGTGAAAGTGATCGATACACCGGCACCATAGGGTCGACCTTGGCACGTGTTCACGTCGCCATCGATGCAACAAACAACCTGTCCTTTGTATTCATCGGGCATTGGACAACGGACTGATTTGTCCCGTTTATATAACTTCATTGTTTGCCGAAGGAGACCAGCCGGGGACAGGATCACTCTCCACGGTGTCGCCTACAAAGTGGTGGCCATTTTACGAACCCCGTTGGCCACACGACAAAATTCATCAATGCAAATTTTATACTTGATAAACCCCTCGACGATTTACTGCGAGAGATCCTGCTCCCCTGGCGAATTTCTGCGAGGTTCTCGAAAATGTCATGCGTTACAGAAACAAACAACATTCACAAGTAAATAGTCTATGATGTGCAAGTACCACAAATCTTTTTGTACATTTGTAATAGAGAATTTATGTCATTGATTTTCATGGCTAAAAATATTAAATGTAAACATCGTAGGAATATTGGGACGTCAAACTAAGAATAGGAAGAAATATTTAAAAAATCGCATGTCTGGTTAGTAGTTTATAAATAGACAGCGGATAATTAAAAAAATTTTCAAACACATTAAGAAAGGAAATACATTTCCATTTCACTCCAGTTTGTTGCAATTCCGGTAGAAAATGTTTATTTCTGCATAAAGATCCGCTGTCTATTTATAAAACAGGCACACAATGATATGCCATTACATGAAAAACGTACATTTTTTCCGTGGGTTTTACCTCTCTTGCCTGGATTCTACAACTGTAAACAAAATAGTATTTTATTTGCGGAACCCTGAGGTCAGCTCGGTCATTCCTGGGAAGTCGTGGGTGTCATCTTGAAAAATATATTCTCGGAACGAAGTCCTGTGAATGCACCAAGTAAGCAAGAACGAGAAAGAATTATATGTCCTAGATGACGAGAACGAAGTGTAAATGTATATTTTATAAACAGCGTTTTAAAATCATTTAAAAAATACATTCGTTTGAAAATCGCTTGAAGAAACTTCGTACCTCACCATTTCGTCAGGATCAGATCAATAGTTCTGTCTCCTCGTAAAGTACTCAAGTTAAATCACTCTTTAATATTCTCCACTTGGCCAACAATTTCTCGAGCACCATCGAGTGTAAGAAGTTCTTTTCCATCTTGATTATATTCACCCTCCTGGCCCTTGTTATTCGCAGTCGAGCAGTACCTACGAGGCAAATATTATATTTCAGTCTTTGGTGTGATTCAAGGAAAAATATTTTTATTCGAACAGCGTGAAAAATTCGAATAAATAAGAATGGGATGACACGTGATAATTTAAATAAAAATAGTCTGCATTGATTACAGTACATATACAGGAGTTACATAGACATTTCCGGTTTTAATAAGGAACCGAGTAACTGCATAAGCGCACCCGTTATGCAACGCCCAGTACATTGCAATCCCGGGAAATATTTACGCAAACTCTGCCACGAATGCTCCGAGGTTACGTCGGGGTTGAGCGACGCCATTGAACCGGTCACAAAGGTTCAAATTAATTAGACGGAAGTCGAATCGCGACGGGGTTACACAATACAGCCGGCTAACGAGTCAAACCGATTCGTTTTCTGTTACAGTGAAAGCTGCAGATTCGGGACAGCCGTGTTACCCCCAGTTAGGGTGTTCCTCGTGGTGGCGGTATGGGCGCCCAGCGCCCTTGTACTTATCGCCTGCTACATGTACGTCTACCTGGTGGCGCGTGCACACGCACGTGCAATTTACACGGTAGAGCTGTCGTTCAGGCATCAAACGCAGACCTTGGCGTTGCCACGTTACGGTCAAACGTTGGCTGTCACGGTCGGCGCCTTCCTCATCCTCTGGCTTCCCTTTCAAGTGAGTACCACCAGCCCCATAAATCTCCATTACCATCCGAACTAGACGAGACAGACGCAAACACCAGTTCAATGTCACCCGGGATTGTCTGCACCCCGCCAGAACCAGAACCACCCTTCGATAAACTCACCGGCGGCAGATGAGAGACCTGCTTGGACGACTTTACGATATTTTTAGTGGACTTTGATGTATTGTCTCGTACATGTGTTGAGAACATACACAAAGTAGAACAAGCAATAATTAATATTGAACCTGCTAAATACAAGCCATCAAATTAACACTGCGCTGAGTAAATTCTTAAAAATTAAACATGTCCTCCGACCAAGACTAATTCCATTCTATATGATTTCTTTTCATTTTACGGGTATAAAATTGATATAATACCTCATTGAACATTCATCATTGATTAAACATTTAATCAATTATTCAATTTTATTCGGTCAAATTAATATTGAACTTGCTACGAGCGATTAAATTCGAGATAAATTAACGAGACTGAGTAAATTCTTAAAAATTAAACATGTCTTCGACCTACAGTAATTCCATTCTATATGATTTCTTTTCATTTTATTAAATATTCATCATTGATTAAACACTTAATCAAGTATTCAACTTTGTTAGACCAACTTTGGGAATAGTCGACTATAAATGTACAGTAGTATATTTTGTAATTTTATTCGTGGAATGTAAATTTTAGCTCGATATCTAAAATTGTTTTTTATAAAGAAGTTGGATCGACAGCTTCGAAGGTCGCATGAGCCTGATCGATTGATACTGCTCGAATCGACAGGGTGAGCGTGGTAATGAGGTTTTCGTGACGCGACTGTCTCCATCCCCCTCGTCCGAAACTTCCGTCGGCTGAAGGGTGAAAAACGACGTAACTTTCGAAATTGCGGCAGCGTGGAACTTACGGAGAAGAGCGGAGTGGCCGAACGGGATCGAGGGACTAGCTTCGGTAAACTTCCGGTGAAGCCGGCTTCCTCCTCCTTTTTTTCCGTCGCGTCGATTTTCTTGGCTGTCGTCGAAGAAACTCCGCGACAATTACGAACAATTTCGTCGCTGCGATGCTCGAACAATCCCGGCACCGTTTCGAACTAATTAACTTTCACTGGGAACCTTTTCTGCGACCGTTCATTACAGAATCTACAATCTCGCTGTTCCGTTCAATCGTTCTGCTTCTTTCCACTTTTCGTTTTTTCTTCAGATTTTCTAGAGCGGGAACTTGACTACGAATTAGATGTGCATTTCTCGAAAATTTTCCTGACAAAATTGCATCAGCTCCAACATCAAATGTAAAAATAACTGTTTGTCAACATACACGGCTTAACTCGTAAATATACCGCAGACTAGAAATATATATAACTGAAAAAATTTGATTTTCTGTTTAACATTTATATCGTAAAAGTTTAAATTACCTTCTGGCGATCAAGTATTCATCGCCGCTCATCGATCAATCTTGCAAATAGTTCTGGGGGGGGGGGGGTGAATTTCTATTCCGTACATAATTTTTAAACGAATTCAACTTTACAAAAATGATGACTAGACAGCGAATCTTCATTCAAAATAAATTTAAGAAAATTTTTTAATTAACTTAATGTTTTTATCGTTTCGAATGGCACCTTGTCATGAATGCATCAAATCCGCTGTCTAATGATTACTGTCTTTCGTTTACATTTTACACGAATCGGGAGAACCGAACGGAAAGAAGAAAACTACCATAAAATAGTATCCTTCTAACATTATTCTTCAAATTATAGTAGAGACTTGTATAATAAAATTGTATGTTCATTCGATTCGATACACCTACGTGAGAAGTGAGTAGGTGTAAGTTTTTCAAATTGTTAGAGAAGAAAAAGACGTCTACTTGTCTCCAGTGTTTCGCCACCGGTACAGAAAATGTTTATAAAACTGCGACGGTCTATTTGTCACAGCACATTTACCTCCAGTTCGAAAGTTACGTCGCCGATGCATCACTATAATATCTCCAGCGAAGTATTAACAAGTCGATGTTTCCGAAGACCACATTTATCCGAAGATCTTCGACAAGTTCTATCCTTATGGATGTCGGTGTAACTCGGCTGAATTGACGTAATATACCAGAAAGCTCTTTGGACATTCAGTTCGCGGGTGAAAGAGACCGAATGCCAACTACACAGAGATTTTGGCTCTGAACAGCCCCTAGCAACTTTCATTGACGGAGGTCAAGACAAATGGCTAGAGTTTCGACCGTGCCCCCCTTCCCTCCCATTCCCATACACGCGTCATGATATAGTTCAGTCGCATTGTTCATGCTATACGAGCGTTAGAGCAACCCACGCGGACAGGCCGAATGAAAGGCTATATATTCGTTTAAAGATAATTATTCTGAATTTCCGATCGCGCGCGCCTGACCTTGGCCTTCTCGTTTCTGCAGTGTGATCGATCAGAACGACCCCTAATCTCCCCCTTATTACTCAAGCGACTGCTTTTTATTTGCAGCTGAGAAATTATTGGGTTGCTCTAAAAGATCTTCTCGCGATCCGTTTGATGCTGATGGGCTACATAAGCAATAACGAGCACATTCTTATTTCGTATGCTGAGCTGACGTTTTATTTGTTTAACTAGGCAATTTGTTCGTTTAAACCAGGTGTCGGCAAATTACGGCCTGCAGGCCAATTAATTATGAAGCTATCAGATAAGATGGCAAAAGATCATCGAACAAAATGGAAAATATTGTACTGATTGAACTTCATTGCTTCAATAGAAAAATTGGGTTTTATTTCACCTTAAAATGCCGAAATTACTTTCTTGCCAACCAAATACGTTGTTTTATAAAAATTACAAAACTGATCTTATTTAGATTTTTACAATTATTATAATAACACTCGATTAAATAAAGAAATTTATTGAATAATTTCTGATGGAAGCATCTGTATAATTTCAATATAATCAAAAAATAAATGTAAAACTTTTAAGTGAAGTTTTTTAATCTTCAAAAAAATTCGGAATAAATCAATTTATATAGATAAATATTATGTAATAAATGTGTAATAAATATTAATATATATAGTAAAGATACAATAGTATCTTCGAGTTGGCTACTTTTTCGCCCGGCGAGCCTAAAAATTAAACGATCTGGCCCTTCCAAAAAAAATTTGCCGACCCCTGGTTTAAACTATTGTTCCGAATGAACATTCTATATTGTAATACTAGACAAAACTATACCATAGAGTAGAAAATTCTACAAGAAATCAACAAAAAAAAAATTCGAACTATTAAATATTTATCTAAGAAGATCAATGTATCTTTGCAGACCTGCATGCTGCTGGACATTTTCTGCGGCACGGACATCTTATCGGAATGGGCAGTGGTATGGTTAGGGTTACCCATAATGGCTCACAGCGGAGTAAACCCGTGGATCTACGCGTTCCACCATGGGGAGATGAGAATAGCAGCTGGAAAGATCACGAAAGAACTAGTTGCACTACTTGGCGTGACTCCCAGCAGGTATGGTTGTTCTCCTCTTCGAAGAGGATCGGACACCCACATGGAACTAGCAGAAGTGAACAACAGCCACGACGGAAGAAGACATCCTGTAGAAGATCGTTTCACGGCAAAGCAAAATGGCGGTCTGTATACAAGCAGAAGAGGTTTAAACGTCTCCGGAAGACACACAGACATCTCGCCGGAGCAAAATCTCGATCAAACGTCCTGCGGTAGCAGGCAAGCTGACGTCGCTGAAGAGGACATCCACGATCTGACGAAGATGCTCGATCTGAAGTACATAATCGACAGAAACCACATGATCGATTCCAACCACAACATAGATAAGGTGAAGAACCTCAAGTATCTATTAGACCCGACGTTCAACAAGATCAGGCACCTGAGACGGCTGAACCATAAGAGATTCACCAGCAAGAACTTCTCGAAACCGTCCGAGCTCAAGTTCATCTCCTATCAGAACCTGAAGAGCGAGTGGACCTCGAACAAGAAAACCTTGCAGATGAATACGATGTCGGATCCGGTTCTCAGTGTTGATAGTCCTATGGTTCACACCAAGGACTTTCACGATGCTCTTGGCACCATGAATACTAAGAAGAGGAACTCGAATTTGTGCTCCATGTCGGACCCTAACATCAAGGCTGCCACTGGACAGTCTGAAGTGAATTTACGGCTTCCTGCTAGCGGCCATGTTGTGGACACTCACAGGTGGGTAGACGTTCAAAACCGTGATCTCTAATTTTTATAGAAATTTATTGCAGGACACCTACTGGTCTAATACTACGCAGCTAACAATATACTTTATCCCACTTGTTCACAGGTATTCAGTGCAGAATCTGAACCACAACAAGTGTGATGGAGGTCTGGCCAAGCACGTGATGCTGTCCCGTCAACTGGAGAGCCACAGAAGATTCCAAATCTTCTCCAGACCCCGAGTGAAAATCAACACTCACTCTGACAGCTCAATGCGCTGCTTAGAACCCAGCATCGATCAAGCAGCTAGGATACTGCAGGCTAGAAGGAACATGGAGATCCTGCGACATTCCGGGTCGATCAACGCGATAGAGCCTCAATCAGTCCCGGCAATACACTCGGAACCACCGACGCCAATAGATCCTCTTCCCCTAGCATCTTTAGAAGAGGAGACTATAAAGAGCATTGAAACACCGAACCCCTGTATCAATTTAGAGCGAGCAAAATCTCCATTGGGAAACAGGAGAAGTCCAGTAAGACACTCGGATCCAGTGTTCCCCTCGGTTCTGCTGAACATAGAGGACTACAGCGATGACTGTGGACCTACTGGCAGTAGCAGCCAAAATGGCACCCCGAACGAGGTACCAATGAATGGTTTACTTCCTTCGATGGACTTATTTGAAGCTCTGATCAAGAACTCTGAGCCCATCTTCGCCGAGCACGACTCTACAAGGTTCAGCTCTAGAAGACCTTCGGATTCAAAATGGTCTGAATCCTCCAGGAGTCAAGAGGTCCTGTCGAATGTCACAGAACACCAAACCTTCCCCTCCTCCTACTCGGTGAACAACTTCCAGGTCTGCAACAGCGGCAGCGATCTCAACGATCTAACTTCCCTAGATCCCTTTATGTGTCCCGATCCACTGACCTCGTCGCTGCGAGAGTCCTTCTTCACGTCCTTCGAGGAGAACGAGGAATCTATTCTCACGCCGGATTCCGAACGAGATTCTATACCTTACGAGACCCCGTCCACCATGAACCTGAAGAGAAACGACGCCTATCAACAGAGCAGGTCCACGGAGTCTGTGTTCCGCAACAGGTGCTTGTCTACTACGTCTTGTACGATTCTACAACTGCCTCGAAGCAGATCACGAGTTAGACCTAGCACCGTCTATATCCTAAAGGACACCTTGAAGAAGAAGAGGCTGGCTCCTCTAGCCACGCCCACGCCGACGGAGATTTGCACGCCCACTTTTGAATTCGTGTCGGAGATCAAGGGCGACAGCGGTGTTGGAGTTAGGGTATAGGTCTTTAGGGTTTTAACTGTTTTGGGAGCGTTTTATGTACAGGGTGGTTTCACTAGGAGTTGAAGTCTGACTGTCTCCTTCGGTTCAGATGGTACAATGTGTGGAAAGTCATTTATCGACTGCGGATCTTTATGGATTTATAGCAAAATTGAGTAGATGAAATTCAAAATTGTTGGACAATTCTAAATATTGAAGTTGTCAATATATGATTTCTCCTCTATTAAATTCGTTAAGGGAAGAAATAACATTCAATTTGGTTTTTAGTTCATGCAGACAATTTTTATTTTGCATAAAGATCCGCAGTCTAGTCATGTATATTTCTCATTCCGGCTTTAATGCTTGGATTGTGAACATTTTTCACTATTTATGATCGCTGGACTGCGGATCTTTATGTTTACGGTGTTAACGAGATCTTCACTATATGCTGACCATAAACAGTTGATGAATTGAGTTGATTCAGAGATGCATAAAAAACGCAGTCCGATGATAACCATGACTCGATTCGTTCCTCGAAGTTGAAGTTGGTTGGCATATGCTTCATTCATATTCATAGCATACAGAACACTTATTTTATACCACCGCAACTGAAGGAGATATACATGCATCCAACTATCGGACCACTCTATGTATATCCGTACGTGTATAATCGAATTTGACGATCCCCAGGGTCGCAGTATAGTTCGTCGAACGCAATCACGTCTGTATTTTTATAACAGCTCGGAGCTTGCTGGAAATAGTCTGCCTGAACGAGGAACGCGGCGAGCAAGGATTTTTCGGAACCATTCGCACGTTCATGCTGGTCTGTGATAGTACGACGTGTCTTCAGTGAGATCATTGGACGATCGGAGATATTCTGTTATTGTAGCTGGCCAATGATCATCCGTTCGACTCTGAAAAGTTCTTTGCCTCTAGATACCAAGAAGATGAACCAGCTAATGGAATTTTCTATCCTCGAGAGTCTCGGAACTGACGTCTTCAAGCTCTCTGTCCACGCTGAAACGACATGTACTAGCTACTTTTTACCACTTCGCCACATGTTTTATTCGATAAACAACAAACGGGCCAACACTGTGCGCATAATACCACACGACCGAAGTGAAAACTTCTATAGCGTTTCACCTCGGAGCGTGACGGATTAGACTCGTTCATTGTTGTTGAAGTTCTCACTTGAAAATTAAGGCAACAAGGGGCGGCAACAAGTTGCTCGCCGTGACTTCAGCGTGGACATACACTACTGTGCAAAAGAAAGAAGCACCCGGCCATATTTAATAGAAAAGCGTAAGAAATGAAGTAAGAACACACTAAGTTTTGGAAAAAATTTTATAAAAAAAAATTAAACCGACTTCGAAAAAACCCACTGAAAAGTATGAAATAATTTCCATTTAATTTATCTGAACACACACGAACTTAAATACAATACAATCTTCTCGGAGGCGGCGCAAAAATTAAAAATTTTCCAAATGACAGATGATGCTGATTATGATTTCATTGGAATATGATGGACTTGGAAATCAGTAGGTGGGAAGAGAAGATACATCAATATGTGAAAGCATGTAGAAGAATTTGAGGATTTTCGTAATTTCCAGTGTCGACAATTTCAATTTTGCGCCGCCTCCGAAAAGATTGTATTGTATTTGAGTTCGTATGTATTCGAATAAATTAAATGGAAATTATTTCATACTTTTCAGTGCATTTTTTTAGTGCGTTTTTTCGAAGTCGGTTTAATTTTTTTTTATTTCACACTTTTTAGTGGACCGAACAGAATTTGTAGAACACCGTAGGATGGTTTTTCGGTCTTATTGGTTACTTGCAATAAAAATCGCGAAGAATGAAAAAATACAAAATTTGTTTTCGAGCGACCAATCGGGAGACATACCCTACAAAATGCAAACGGTTTCGTTCCGATTGGTCCATCCATCTCGGCGTAATCGGTGAACAGACATAGAAAAAAAGCTAAAAAAGTAACCTCCTCCTTTTTCGAAGTCGGTTAAAAAAGGATTCCGCTGTTTAATTGAATAGTTCTGAGAATTTGTGTTATTGCGGATTATCTAATACTTTAAATGCGATAAATCATTGTACAATTTCTACATAAAGATATTGTTTGTCATTATATCTAGTAATTATACTGTAATTATACTCTTTCTTCTGCACAGTAGTGTAGCTTGACGGGTGCTATAATCGCCGTAAGGGCATGTATGCACCGAGAAGCTCAAAGGCAAATAGCAAGAGATTGCTTATTCAGGAAGTTGTGCACTGCAACACGGTTTGCATTCCAGGGTCGCATATATGTCGGTTGCATCTTCGAGGTAGATATACGAGGACTTTCGCGTCGGAAAACTGTGCCAAGCGAGTTCCACGAGAGAGTTTCCCAAAAAATGCTAGGGAAATGTAGCAAGTTTCCCTAGGCTAAGGAAATGCAAACTGTATTAACGTTCGTGTACCTGATTACCGTCGACGACTCGCAGGCGAACAAAGTTCACTAACATAATAGCGTAGCTATCCATTTTCTGTTTCCCACGGAACTTCGCCTTCGAGTGGCGTCACACCGACTTTTTTGCACAGTCAACGAATCTTCTCGGTCGCGTTGCCCGCATTTCGTTCTTCTCTCCAACATCTTTGCTAGTCGCAGAATTATTCGGTATTCAGTTTCCGAGCGAAATTTACGAAAGAACTGTTCGCGAAATTGGTTGCGACATTTTTTTAGGAGCGCCGTGTACCGCATATTTTAGCGCGGAAGATGTAGATAATTTAGTGTAATATATTAAGTGATCGATGTTGCGAGCGATTGTTTACCAAAGTCTTGATCGTGTTATGAGAAGATTCTGTGTTGGGAGAGACTAGATTGTTTAAGGATACTGTACAGTAGAGGGAACGTAAGGACCAAACAATTTCGACAGTCGATCCTCTGGGCGTCGCCAGTCCTTGATTCGTAGCTGGTCATTAGGATAGTTTTTATTGTGATCACTGTGGGTGGTAAAATTGTTGAAAATGTAGTGCCGATTTTATGTGCATCGTTGTGAACATCTTCGAATTACCACTCTTCTGAAGTTTCATTGTGAAACTTTTTGAATGAAACATACGCTTGTAAAGACAGCTTTTTTTAATTAGGAAACATATTGTATTTTTAATGACGCGCGGAAATTTCAAACAGTAGGAAAATTGAGAGAATTGTTCAACTGTTTCAAATATTGAAAGAGAGAAAGTTATATTTGCCTCGAATGTCTTGCAATTAATGCAAACGATTTTTATTCAGCTGCTGTGTCTTCAATTTTGAGTTTCCATAAAGATCTGCACTCTAGTCATTATATTTAATGCAGCTCTTTATCCCATGCATTTTCTATGGGATAATATATTTGGATTTCTACCAGAAGACAGTCAAATTATGTAACTGCGTATGAAGAACGAAAGAAAATGTACACTTTGCGAATATCGAAGCCATAAAATATAATAATTACAATTTTTTTGTCTTATTTGTAACAATTCGATCACCCACAGAATACTCTTTTGTTTTGTAACACTCGGAGATATAGTCTTAACAGTTCGCTAGTCCAGATCCGTGAAGTATAACATTTCCGGACCGTGTTCGACGGTCCTTCCAACCACTCAATGCCAATTAAAACTACTTTTATACATAAGTTCATAGATAGATTGTCCCGTGAAAAATGAAAATTATTTTTCTCGTACGTCCGCGGTATTTTTTCAATGCGAGCTCTCCTTTCTGCGCTCACCTGTGTGTATACGTGTGCGTGAACGATTGTTAGAACGTCTCAGAAAATATTTATACACTATCGACCGCCTTCTCAATAACCCCTCTAACATACAAAGCGTAATTTTCGTTTTGATAATTACCAAATTAGAGAGTCAGAATCTCTAATGTTAATTTTAACAAATGAAACAAGTCAACCCCTTTAACCTCTGCCGTATTTTAACGAGTCTAACAAGTATGAATGGTACGCCTTTCTTTTTGGATGAGATAAAAGCTGATTCGTTTGTAATCAATAGACTGCGAATCCTTATGCATTTATGAAGAAATTGGTTGGGCGAAATATAAAGCAGTAAAAGATTTAAAAAATTCAAGAATGTTGTAATGTTGCTTTTAATGTAACAAAGTCGTTAAGTGATTAAAATGAATTTTTATGTTATTCCTGTTTCTCACAAGCAATGCAAAACATTTTTATTTTGCATAAAGATCCGCAGTCTACTAATCAATATGAGTAATCAAAGTGAAGTGCGAGTAACTAGAGGTTAAGGATTAAAAAATATATTTTGAGGTCTCCAAAGCTCGAGTGCAGACAATTTTCTGAGGCATTCTGACGTCGATGAAACTGTCTTTACCTTTCAGTTGTCGAAACTCTGAATGCGTGTATGCAAATGTATATGTATAGTGAAAGACGAATCACACACGAATCGGTGCCGAGATATAGTAGAACGAGATCCTTGCGGATAAAGGGTAATCCTTGGCAAGTGGGAAATCTTGCCAGAGATGACAACCACCTGTTCGAGTTCCCAATCGGACTCGATAGTCCTGGCAAACCACACTACTCAAACAGCAACGCGTCGCTCAAAGTAAATGGAAAGTCTCTTATAGCAGCTGAACCTCGATTGCTTCAGATAATGGATCAATTCTACGGTAAAGATAAACACTGAAGTTGTTCGCGGTGAATGTGCACGAAACACATTCGTTATCATTTGAAGAAACCCTAACAGGCCTCAAAACCAGAAGAAATTTATTTTTCCGAAACGGATTATGCATCGAATACGTAGCCAGGCAAATCCAGAATCCAAGTCTGTAGCAATCTCAGATAGAAAGTCAGCTCCTTGTTAGTAGACTGCGGATGTTGATCCATCTATAGTGTTCACGAATACGCAAATAAAAGTAGCTCTTTATTTATCCAACACGAAACTCTAGAAATTCTGTAGAGTTTCTCATGTATTTTCGAATTCGCAAGAAAAGTGGCGTTTACTTTTTGAGTACGAAACAATTGAAAATGATTTAGTGGTGTTCCTCTTTCACTACTAGCTGCTTCAAATGATTAATAAAAGTGTTTATTTAGCGAGGAGAATATGAACCCTTGTTTCCAACAAACAAGAAGAAATCTATATTTGCACAATGATTCACCGTCTATTGTTCTCAGTTCAGATTACGTCGCGTTTGATCATAGTTCCCCGTTTGCCTTAATTTACAGCTTCCAAATTTTCAAATGCGATTGTCGCAATTGAACAACTCAAATTGAAGAGAATTGAACTAGTAATTGGAACACGTACACCTTAGCATCCATATCGAGAAACTACGATTGAAACATTTCGCTGCGACGACTGCAAAACGATGTACAATCAATTTTTTTCACCCCGAACAATGGCGCACTATTTTGCAAACTACCATACGCCAAGAACGTGCAAAAAGCCTTGCGGAGTTTGTGGAAATATTTTTAACTTTCTGATTCTCTCAAGGCTGCAAAATCTCAGTGTTCAAAAAAAGATGCATCTATTCGCTTAGTTTGCGAGAGAGTAGTGCGCAAGAAATTGTCTCGGGAACGAAGGAGTGCGCCATTGCGGAGTTAATTATGGTAACGCGGCGAGGTAACTGCGCGTGTTTCGTTCCTTAATTAATGGCGGTGCGAACTGTCTTCCATTCGCGTGGACACGAGGAGGAAACGGAAGAGAACCATCGTCGTGGCGCTCGAATTACAGCTGCGGTTTCCGGCGCTTCCAAGTACCGTGTGCTCGACAAGGTATCTCCGTACAAATTAATCGAGAACTACCGCCTGGTTTTACGAAGAAGTCTTCTTCGTAACAAGACGAAGAAGAAGAATTCTTCGCTGTAGACGCAAAACGTTTCGTTCCATGTCGGAATCGCAAACGAAACAGTTTCATTTAAAACGTTGCTCACCTGTGCGAGTGTGTTTTCAACAGAGACGGGCTTTGTCACCGACATAGATGAAAATTATGAAAAATTAATCAAAAAATGAAAAAAAAAACAAGCAGTATCATTTGTAAGACAGTGTACAAATTTTTATCAATGTAGAAAGTGTCAAAATATGAAGAACAAGCGCAGCTTTTTGTTGATCCAGACATTCTAATTGTGTAGTAGGAGATAATATTTCGTCCACAAATAATTGCGCGAATTTTAATCAATATTAAGATTATCAAATAATGGTAAAAAATTTTTTAAAAAAACTTCGATTTCTTGTTCGATCCAGATGTATTATCTTTGATACGAAATAATGCTTTCTTTTAAATAAGCTTTAACATTTCTAGATAACGGTTCCGATTAAAAATATAAAGAGTCTCGAAAAAGGTGAAAAAATAGACAGATAGCTTGGTTCCAGCAATATTTAATTGTTGAGCATCTCTATTGAGCTTTTCACCGTGAATTTCACGATTTTATGATTACGTAACGCGCATCACAGTAAAATTTTGGCAGAGTTCTCGTTTTACCCGGAACATGATAGAATTTTACGAATGTCATTTCCGAAGCAAACCTTTGTAAATCGGTCTGAAATTACCCGTATTTGCGCAAAGCACCGCAGTCCAATTAATTATTTGCGCATTTGCGGCCAATAAAGCCGTTCAGCGTTCCCGAGAAGTCGAGAGTGTGTGAACGCTGTCAATTAACGTTGTGGTCTGTTTTGTCTTGCGTTTGTCGTACGTGCTGGTTACTCGATTGGTCGTTACTCGTTACGTTGCCATGAGAGCAACTACGATTGTAAGTGATTCACGCGGAAAATTAAATACTGCAACAGTTTGGCAGGAAAAACTCCCTCCCACTTTGTATGCGAATATCAGTTCTCGCGAGCAATCGAAACGAAGCCGAGAAACTAATTTTCTATTTTCTATATAAGAATTTCGTCATGTTCCAAAGAATATAAAAAGCTGAGCTTTGACAGATCAAATATGAAGCAAATGCATCGAGCTGCAGTCTAATAATAATTACACAGGGTGTGGCCGGACGGGTGGTACAACATGTAAAAAATAAGTCAAAATAAAGGAATAACATTTTTTTGTTTGACACTTCGTTTTCGAGAGAATCGAGTTTGAAAATGCAGCGAATACACGTGCTATTGCATAGAAATCGTCTGACGCGTCTGACCATGATCAACCAATTCTACTTTGTGCATATACTAAAGCACTCGAACCTGGCGGAACTTCTAAACTCGATTTTCTCGAAAACGAAGCGTCAAACGAAAAAATGTTATTCCTTTTTTTCATCCCCTGCTCGGTTGTGCCACTCGTCCGGCCACGCCCTGTATAAATAATGTATATTTTAATAGATATTTGCAATTTCTACAAAGCTTCGAGAGTGCCATTTAAATATAATTTTTCGTAGCTGATATTGGAGGAAAATTATGCCCGTCTCTGTATTACGGTGATTAGTCGAGCGCAACGACATTTTACTAATCAAGCGGGACAGTCTTGAATGAAATGTCGTGAAACGATTGCGGATAATCGTGTTACCTCAACGAAGAATGATTATTCATTAAGCAAACGATTCTACTAATTCGCTTTGAGTTTATTACGTGTATTATACCTTCCGTTACATAGCGTTTAATATTACTGGTTTGCAATACGATGTAAAGATGCGGGATTAAGCACGCAGTGGACATGCAATCAGACATATGTTTTTGTATATATGAAAGAAATATAATATATCAATTAGATCCGAAACGTAATGAGGTTACTTCTTTATTAAAAATCTATCAACACATTTCTTCCTATACTTTACATGTCATATATTTTATTTTGCAATCACAAAATCCAGACAATTTTCTCCGAGCTTATGAACAAATGTTAGTGTGAATATTAGCGTAGACTAACGGAGTAAACTGGGTTCTAGTCCGTGCTACCGGGGATAAACAGAGTTCTGGTTCGCTTGAAATCGAGTTGTTCTTAACTTGGATACGTTCGGTAGAGAATGTAATATTTCATGATCATCAATATGGTTCCGTGATGATTTGCCTTCTTACCGACGAGAATCTCCTCCAGTGGCCTTCTGCACCGACCAGAATCTCCTCAATGGCCTTCTGCACCGACGAGATTCGTCGCTGTAAATGTTGTTCGATTACCAGCTTAACCCTTTCGCCACAAGGTTACGCCTGCAGTTCACGATATAGAATGAACAGAATAAATAATTCTGAAATAATTCGTATTGTATTTTACTGCCAGAGCGAAAAGAATTATTCGTAACTGCATATGAGCAGTTTGCACAAAAATGTTGCATTTACAATAAAATAACGAACTTTACACACGCACCAATATGTACTTTGAACATAAAATGTAGAATATGCACAAAGTAAATTAAATTAATTATCAAGAAGAGCAATTAATGACAATGACAATTGATTGGACGATTCATTTCCAAATATTTTTCTCAAAATATAGTTAGGTGAGAAGAAGAGGTATTAAACGTGCTTGGAATTGTTTCAATATCGTCGATATATTTATGTACAAATGAATATTATAAATCATACAATTAATTGCTTCTATATTCAGTACATAAAAATAATTAGCTTCTACACTACTAAAAATAATAGTAAGTTAATTTTTACACCTCCAGTTGAAACATGGGATTAGGAAGTAATTACTGGCACTCTGTTTCGAGATACCGTAATCAAATGGTTGCAATTGCATGAATTCAGATTTTAGATATACAATTGGAGGTACATTTGACTATTTCGTTTCGTTTATAAATCTGTCCCCTATGCACAAAATAATTCTACACTTATTATAGAGCATCTGTTTTTATTAAATACCTTCTCTGCATCCGTTATGTTTACAAGTTGACTTCGCATAAAAATACTTCTCTTATTGTACATAAAGATTGTCCGCGACATTCGTTTCATCGAAATATACCTTGCAGATATTAACCGTCCGATAATATATTACACCTTTTTACATTAGAGGTACGAGTCCGATGGATTGACTTATTTTTTATTAAATTAAGTAACGAGTTTATATAAAAATATTATATAGCGTGTGACATAAATAATTAAGTATATACCATTTTTTTTACAAATTATCGTATGAGATAGGGGCATTGTACAAAACGTATCGTTTTAAATAGTCATAATATTAGTGTGAGGACGTACAAATAAATAATAAATAGATTTCAGATTCGATATCCGCTCGAGTCATATACACACTGCATGTTAACTGTTAGCACAATAATAAATAGTAGTCGTTCGAATTTCTTAATCCTTTTTTCTTTTTTTCTCTCAAAGGTACCACATTGTAGTTTGTTTGCGATGAAGAAACATCGCGAGAAGTCCGCTTGCTTCTAAATCAGAAGTCTCTCTCACTCGCACATACATACACACACTCATACACCTACACAACGATAATTACGCAAAACGTAATCTCTCTCTGTCAACCTCACCCAAGTACCTAAAATAAGGTACGCATACTTACACGCTCCGACTATAAATGCATTTTGCTCGCTGAAATGACAACGCGATTACGCGGAAACCTCGGTGCACACACATATTATACAAACAACGTTAAAATTTCGTATCTCCTTGAAGACAAGAAAAGAAAAACATCTCGATAAAGTTGCGCAATTCTCGATAAACTTAACATCTCGACAAACATGTTAATACTTCTATACGTTCCGTTGCGATTCCGCGAGAGATACTTAACTACCGTAAAAATATTTATACAAATCGTCGCTTGAGTCTCGTGCGGGTCACCATAATCGTCTTTGTTCGCCGTGTTTTATTAACAGTTTGTAGAAAAGGGATAAATTTGTCTATTTTGCTAAATAATATCCTTATAGTTTCATGGAAACTGTCGTATACCACAGAGCACAGCAAAGCATCTTCTTTGACGTTCTCTCTCTCTCTCCCTCGCTCCCTCGTGTGTCGATTCGATAAAATCGCAACCCCCCACCCCCACCCCTAAATGTTCACACATTCAATTCAGAAAAGAAGACGGCCGAACAATGCTCTGCATTGAATGTATGATACACGCTATTATAAATGTGTCTTTCAGAACATTTATACGTAGAAACGTACCCTGCACGCATCGGTCCCGTGTGCGGGCGTCAAACACATCTTTCCGTGTCATAATACTTTTTGTTTCTGAATTCGAACAAGCACGTTATCCCGTTAGCGACGTGAAAGTACCCTGTGATTTTCTGATCGCTATGCAGGGAACTATAGTTCACTTCGTCCTCTATTCGAGATCAGTTCGCCATTTCCTAGCGAAATGTCGGCAGTGACTTTTCTTTAACACTTCAGCTACTAGAAGAACTTCAACCCTTTTCTGAGGATTTAAAACACTGAAAAAAGTGCGCACTAATTTTTTATCGACGTCCTCAATGTGATGACGCGTTCGTTCTTAAGGAGTTAATAGACTTTTCAATTTTCTGTTAAATAGAGATTATAAAAAAAATTATTGGGTATGTTTTCGATTGATATGTATTGCGATATGTGTTTTATCACTATTATCTTTGATTTTCGAAAGACTATTAACCCTTTGGCATCGAATGGCGATCTTGAAGCACCAATAAAAATTATCATGCCATAATTTAAAACAATATTCACATTACTGAATTTATTTGTATTGAATAAATTCAATACGACATGAAATTTCTGGATTTTGGAGTTGATACCTTGTTTTGAAATTTTTTTAACAGTTAGCCTAATTAAAATTTGAATATTTTTAATAAATTCCTACAACAGAAAGCAAATTTATATTTATTGTATGCCTATGTGAATATACAAATGAATAATGTCCATATTTAAGGGCGAAAACGGTTTCCAGCAAAAAGGGTTTAGGTCATCATCGATAGGTAAAGTGTTAAACTATTTTTGAACGTGAAGTTTGAGCCTAGAACCTGAAGCAAACTTATCTTGAATAAAGTAAAGTCGGTACTTACACGCTCCGGGTGCTTGCACCTCGCTATGTTACTTAAGAGAAGAGGAAAAAAACTATAAATCTATCCTAGTCAGCCTTCTGTATGTTCCCGCTTTGCATGGTACTTGAGCAGTAGCTGCCGGTCTTGCCGGTACTTATCATTAGTGTTTATGTTGGTTAGAATCTGAATCCGGTTCAGAACTGGAACCGGAAGAGTCTCCAGCATTAACGTTCGCACTGCAGCGCGAGCTCCTTCGGCTACTGGAAGTCGTGTGCCTGCATTTTTCACTACGGTCCATTGTACCTACAATAATAGTCATACAGAAATTATAATATCCAAGAGTCACGTTTCCCTTAATGCTTCAATTAACACTTTGAGCGCCGCTGTCTACCAAGTACAATTGTTTATATTGAATGTCGCCATTGGTCCCAATTTTAGTGGGATCATAATTGATTCGACTGAGATTTCCAATGCTATTGGGAACATGTAGAATTCAAATCTTGTAAATTGAAATATTCTTATTTTAAATTGATCTTAACACTAGATTTACGTGACGCGTCAAAATGACGTGTTCTAACATTTTTAATTTATGATAATGGAGATTCTTTCATATTTATTTTTCTTGGAATATATTATAAAAAATGGCTGATATTTATTAAGTAATGTAAAGTAATAGCTTTCGGAAAATGGCACTCAAATAGTCAAAAGTCACACAGCTATCTTCTAGCATAAGACTTTGATCAGATTGCTAGAACAGGTACTTACTGGTTAACGGTGTATGAACTTCCACCTTTATGTTAGCTGTGGCAGTGACCTTGGTCGTGATATGAGACGTCGACGTCACTGGTGATATTCGACTAGACCCACTTGTATCTGATCCACTACAGTTCTGTTAGTTAAAAAAAAAAAACAAAAGCACACGGGTTAATCATGCTGCTTGGTCATTGGAGCACATCATTCTCACGCAGCGTTACAAAATCTAAGCGATACCCTCGAAACGAGGGTACGTTCGGAGTGACCACGAAACAAGTGTCCACAATCTGTTTCACCTGGAGAAAAATAATACAAAACGCACGGTGAATCGTACCTGATTGCCACACGTCGAAGTCGTCTCGACCTTCAATTCTGGCTGGACGATGATGCAAGACTCTTGCGTACTGTGCCAGGAGTTCGGCTCCTCGGTAATCGTCGTCAAGGATGGCTCAGCGTGTAACCTAGCATTATCGATCTTGTACGATCTTCTGGGTGGCGCTGGGGGCTTCGATCTTCGAACGATCGGCGAGGCAGGTGGTGTCGGTGTTGAAATCCGATCCGGGTGATCGTTGGGTATCACTTCCGGACACGGGCCGATCAGCGAGAGCAAAATCGGCAGGAAGAACAGACCGTTCACCAGACCGACCCCGATCAAGCAGAGCAACACCAAGAAGAAGTACCGCACGATGAACTCGAACTCGGAGAAGGCTAGCATCACGATAGCCAGCAGAGTCGTCAAAGCACCGTGGATCACTGGCGCGTACATGTGCTCCAACGCTAACCGGACCCTTCGATCTCTGCTTCCGATGCTCGTCACGAAACTCTGCAAATAAACCGTAAAAATGGTTAGATTGAGAATTAAAACTTTTTTCATACTTCATTGAATTTATGATCAGAAACCACACATTTCGAAAAAAGTTTAACAATCTACGCACTTTAGTTTTCAAGATATTCAAGATGGTCTACTCAATTTTAGAGTTATTTTACTCCTTCAACGTGTATAATTGCCAATAAAGGAAAGTACGTTTCAAACATTGTTCCAAGAACTATGTTCTCCAGCAAGTTCTTCAGTACGTTCAATAAATACTACTCACCAGACAAATATGCACCGTAAAGTGCACCGCAATCCCCACGCTGACAACGAGAAGCACAGCAGGAACAGCGCTGAGCTTAATATCACAAAGTCCCATGATTCCGAGAAGTTGAAGAACAACAGCAGCGAGAGACGTGCCAACCAGCAGAGCAGCCCATAGGTTCAACAGCAAAATCCCAACTACCACAACGCTGGCAGTCAGAGCAGCTAACAACGCGATGCCTAGACAGCTCCTCAAGTCCATGTACTGTTCCCAGAACTGGAAGGGAATACCAGAAGGAAAATTGGGTAGTCCCCTTTCCTCGAACTTCCTGCATAACTTTCTCACACTACCAATCAGCTCTGTGATCTCCTGTGTGTCGGTGAGCTTGTGCAAATAAAACGGCATCTGCGCATAAGTCAGAGGCATGCTCTTTGGGATCTTCAGCTCGTGATCGTTAGTATAGATCCATTGTCTAGGCTCTGGCCTCAGATTAGCCTGAGAGGATCCATAAGCGAGAACGTCGTTGGACACCCAGGCGCTTAGATAATTGTAAAACGCTCGAGGATTGATGATCCCTTCAGAGTCAACTAGCCTGACTTGAGTGACCAGCGATTTGTCGATAGGATTATCAACGTGACCAGTCTGCACCAGGAGCTTGTAAGCAAGGATTGCCTCATCGCTGGCGTTCTTGTACCACCTCTCCTGCGTTATACATCCATTATTATAATCTCTATCAAACGCTCCTTGCAAACCCTTCAACCAATCTTGAAACAAACTGAGCCAGAACTCGGGCAAGCCCCCGTTGTCGTTTTTGATCACGTTCTTTATCCTCATGAACGCTTCGTGGTACTCGTACAATAGTTTCTGGTTGTTAGGGTACTCGAAGTCCCTGCCAGTGACCGCGTACATATTATAGAACCCGAAGTGCTTCGCTTGAGCTGCCAAGAAAGCATGTTCATTAGAATTCTGCGGTACCAAGTCGGTTAACTCTAGCCCGTCGTTCACCCTGATGGCCTGCCAGACACTTCCAGCTAGAACTGCAATTAGCATCATCATTCCGAAGACCTTGGTCGCCGGTTTAGTGACGAAGGGAGCGTAATGCCTTGCAGCCATCTGCGTCAAGGAGAAACTGAGACAGTCATCCTGACTGCAGCCGGTTAGGGTATCCTCCTCGCTGCACTGCTTGTCCAAGTCTACATCTAGATTACCACCGACCCAGGATTCACTCTGAGCGTTTTGAGAAGTCAAGATTTGAGTGCAGGTCTCGCGACGTTCTGGGGGTATCGCTCTGGTTACAGTTTGCTTCGCTGTCCCATTCGTTGTCCTGTTAGCATACTTATTCCTGGCAGTGTTAGATGAGGGTAGACAACAACAGAAAATGTCCGAGCGACCTGATCTGCGTCTTCTAAGGTCCAGGCTGACCATAGCAGGGAAAACTAGCAACATCGCAGCAAGGTTGAAGAGTAACAACACGCCAGCTTGCAGACAGAAGACTCTCAGAGCTGGGATAGGGATCAAAGCGGCTGCGAAGAAGGCTGACACGTTGCTGATCCCAGCTAGAAGAACTGATAGACCTGTTCGTTTGAGGACTACTCCCGTTTGCTCCCCACTAGGGACTTCATTCACTGATAGCTCGGCGTAGGTGTGCGTTAATAGGAACATGTCGTGTACCCCGAGGCCCAGGGCTAGAAAAGGGACGATCTGAGTGGTTGCTGCGTTGAAAGGGATACCCAGAAGGGCGCAGAACCCCAGACCAGCTGCTACCGTTGCGCAGATTAGCATCACGCCCGCTATGCCGACCCCGGCTTGAGAACGCACTGGGTCTTTCCAGCGGAGAAGGACTATGCCTGCGTAGAACAGCTGCAATAAACCAGAGAACGGTTAGATTGATAGTCAAAATAAAAAGGTCCTATCAGTATATTGGGATTAAGGAGATGTTGACACTAAGTCTGGCAGAAGTCTTTAACAAACTAGACTATAAATAAAGATTCGCTGTCTAATTATAAAAATGCGCTATTTCGATTAGTTTATAGCCATCGCATAGTTAATGTATCTAATGCAGAGTTGAATTTTTCGAATCGAAACGAAGAACACAGCAAAACAGAGACACGTATCTACGAACTTAAAAGTTGGATTTGAAAATAGAATTGCTTTGGCGTTAAAAACAGTACAAAATGAAGAGTAGAATAACTTCTAGCAACATGCATTACTGTGAGGTTGCATAGTCTGGGAACGGTGTTAGGCTAAAGTCTAAGATCGCGTTATTAACGCTCGGGGTGATTGATGGTCCGCTAATGGTTCGAAAGAGGTTTTTAAACGGTTTCTACTGACCATCATCGCGCAGCCAATGGCGATCTTCATGACGGGCACCTCGCTGTACTTCCCGAGTATGTCGTTCATGGTGGTCGTGCTGAACGCGTACAAATTGTACGGCGCCGAGCCGTTCGCGTCCAAATGCTTCTTCACCTGATTGCTGAACGCCCGTTGCCAGGTTTCGAGGACTTGGGACGCCTTCTCCTGGGACCAGTCGATGTGGTGTACCTTGTAGGTGCCGGCGAAGAAATCGTAAAGCTCTCGCTCGCCCATTAGCTGCACCACGGTCTGCAGCGCAGCTGCACGGGTCAAGTGACCGGTCTTATTGTGCTTAGCGCCGCCGACGAGCAGCTCCTCGGGCCAATGCATATATTTCGCAGCGAAACCGTAACAGCCGCCCGTTAATTCCGCCCCTATGTCTGGTACCTGCCGAAACAAACCGTATATCGTCATGTATACATCGGAGAAATACCCCATGCACATTTAACGATACGCATAACAATTCTGGGAACTTGGACACTCGGCTTGGGCACCTTAAAGTTGGCGCTAATAACGTAGACTCGCGTGTAGGACGACAAAAAAAATTGTTTAAAAAGACTATACATGTGATTTATGTGGCAGTACATGCGTACTTTAGATGTACGAACAACTGTTTAAAAGTACCCAAATGGTTTGTGCAATCTATGGTAACGTAAGTGCTCGTTTAACACCGAACCAACCTAATTTTAAGAATTCTGTTAACATGCAGTCCCTAAAGTATTAATCCTGAAAACCCAAAAACAAATATTGAATGATATTCTAATAAATTGCAGGAATACAACTATTTGAGAATGTTTTAGAAAGTAAACGAATCGAATTACGATCAGGAATTGTTAGGGGGCCATTTTCATCCGATCGGTATGAGATTTAGAAGCTGGTGGTTCCTACAGAGTGATCGGTCCCTTCTTTATTTCGGTATGATATAGGGGGAGATTGGACAAGGTCCAAGCAACTAGACGGCGATCGTTTAAAGTCCTGTCTGGTATGCTCCTTTTATAGGTCCCCATAAAATCTCGCTGTGAGGTCCCGCGACACCCCAGGGCCACCCTCTGTCGTCTCACTTACATCACGTTTTTACCATTTCTCGGGGCACCAAGGAACGCCCATTCGAACCCTCTTTCTGTCCAGAATTATTCTTTGGACAGGCAAAAGAATTCCTAACGTGACTTGACGCGGCTTCTAGATTCAGTCACGCTTCAGAGATTCGTGGATAGGCGGGCTTGGCTCCGAATCGGACGAGGCTGTGGTTGGAAAATGAATTACACTCGTCTCCCGAGAAATAGCGTCCTCACAGCGACTCGAAATAAAAATATAAGCCTCCCTTATTATATAATTAGTTGTTTATAAAAGAAATAACGTTTCTTTTCGAGTTTTTTTAACAGAAATTCATGCTTGAAGATTAATCCGAATGAGAGTAATTTTTATTTTTTAACATATAAAAGCATAATGGTTGTTTAAAATGGTACAACAAAATTTTGTGAACCCTACACCGCCTATTGTGAAAAGATAAGAACACTTCGTTTTGAATTATGGTCCCCAGAATAGAAATCGTCGATTACCGGTGTAATTCCACTGGACGCGAACGCAGGTCACGCAACCTGTCAAACCTGTCGTTTAAAAATCACCGCGTGTAGCCGGCATGCAATTATGTAAGTACTTTGTAATCATCAATTAATTAGCCGACTCAGTTGGAAAAGAAAGGCGCGAAATCGAAAGAAATTTCGATTTTCGCGAAAATCGTTGGAGACGAACACGAGCGAGGAGAAACGAAAGCGCAAAAACGAACGAGGAAAGATACGTGCAGGCTCGTTGATCGCATACTAATGAGGTTGTATTAATTACCCACGATTAAATCGTCGGACATTGCAGAATAATTAAGACTCGCTCCGAAGAAATTGTGACACACACGCGTTCACAATATTTCTGTAAATTTTGTGAATATCTTTTGGACAATATCGAAAATACAGTTTCACGGATCGATAGACTGGAGATTGGAAAATAATAATTACAAAAATCAAATTCGAAACAATGATGTGGACCACAATGTTGCAACAGTTACAATTCGTAAGTCTATTAAAGATTCGATACGGCTGTGTGTTTATGCCAATAAAAGATTCAAGGCTGCGCGATCGGAGTATACATATGATTCAATTAAGATTGAAAGTGTACCGGTCATTTGAGTTTTCGAGACAGCTCTCGAGAGAGGTCCGCCGCGGCGCAGTAATTACCATTCGGTGCAATTATACCGAGCCGCGTCCGAAATTTTTCACCAAGACCTCCGCAAGAATTCCAATTTAACGCGATTCCGTTCGTTGATATCCGATCATCCTTTAATTCTCCGCGCATTCGCGGCGCGACACCCGCATGCCAACACAGGCTACGTGTAGAGACAGAGGCCACCCAACGTGATTATCGCTTGTAAGTATCGGTTCGCGTTGCCTTCACCACCACGTCACGATATCTTTCTCAATGACTTTCAACATCCGGCTGATCGTTGGGTCCACGTGGACCCGAACAAACCCGGCCTGAAACCTTGATTGGCAAATTATTTAAGAATTTATCTTCTGAACATCTTAGCACCTTCAAGATAAAATAATTTTTAGTACAGTGTAGGGGCAGCGTTTTCACGAGAACTTAATGGAATTATTATCTGACTCATTATCACTTGATCACATAATTAATGAATACCGGCTCTCTAGAGCCCGGTGATCGATAAAATCATTGATGGAGAGCAGATACGTGATCTCTCCGAGGGGACGGAAGCTGTGGTCGGAAAAAATCGGCGACTCAGGAAGCAGCTGCAACCCTCTCAAACTTTGAATGCAACGAACGTGAAGTTTGGATATCTTATATCTACAATAAAATACAGATATTTGCTAGTGGGGATGAAATCAGAGAGATCTGGAATTTCTACGACCGCCTGAATTCTTCCAACTCAATTATAACTCCAGCTTCTTCTAATTAAACTGAGAATCTTAATACAAAATCATTTTTGCCAATAGGAATCTAGATTACCTATGTACCAGATGCAAGCTTTCTCCAAAGAACATCCTTCGCCTACAGCAACACTCAAAGCGGTCCTTCGGTATGCTGATCATTAAGCGTAATTACCTTAAGTACAGGGGCGCGCGCGCACGCAATGTATGGAAATAGTAGTAGAAATGAGGAGCCAGGGTTAAAGAAAAGAAATGAGAAAGGGAGAAAGAGTCTCCTCCCTTGCAAGATCGGACGACATAAATCCACGCTTTCAATTATGCGAAATTAATTGACCGCGCCTTGTATCTTCCCCCTGCAAAAAAGACTCTCTCTCTCTCTTCTTCCTTGTCTCTTGTTTTAGTATGTGCTCGTGATGCCCACAGGATCGCGCAAAAAGACTCGCCATGCATCTTTGTATATAAATTTCATTGTGCCTTCCACTTCTCCTTTTGTCGAGGTCGTTGAAGAGGTAATCTGCGAGTGCGCTCCGAGGGACGAACGAAAGCAGAAATAAGCAAGAAGAAGAAAGGCACTTCGTGCCCTTTATGCAGTGGAGATAAACGTAATAATATAATTTTAGTAAAGTCCGAATAATTTTTAATTGCACATTAAGTTAAAAATATAAAACCGACCAATATTGTGGGCATAAGACCGCAAGACCGAAGTGAAAATTTCTATGGCGATTGCACACCTGTCTGTTTCTCGCTCGCTCGCGTTTCACCTCGGAGCGTGACGGATCATACTCATTCACTGCCCATCAATTGCGTACGCGGTGTCCCTAAAGAAGTTTTCGCTTCAATAAAGAAAACTAGACGGTTCTAAATATTGAAACTTCAAGATTATTCACATTATTTGGTCGTCAGTAGCTTTTTATGGAATTACATTTTTTGAAAAGCGATGCGAAACTTTTTGTAAGCGGGGTATGCGATTTGAGGCGGACTTTCCACGAAGCGATTATAATTTGTCATTACGCGGGTATAATTCATTGAGTGCTGGTGTCTGTAGATACACGTGCAGAGCCGGCCCGGAATCTGGCCGTATGTTAATGACAGAGAAATGACGGGCACGTAATGTGTCGGTTGTGAAAAGGTAATACGCGTGCGGTACGCGCGTGTGTGCACGGTTCTCCCGACCAGCGACCACCGACGTGGCGCAATAATGACGCACATCTCTCGATTTTATTATTTTAATGCACCTCTGGTCACGGCCCACGCGACTCGCATACACATCGCGCGATTCCGCATGGGAATCGTTCCATTGAAGGCACGGTTGTCCCGTTTCTTCTCGCCTCCGCCGATTTGCACGCGACTTTACGGCCGAAAATTGCGAGTTTCGGTATCTTATTGTGCCCCGAAAATTCATTTAGCCGCGAGCTTGCCTCTGGTACCCCCTTTCGCCGAACCGTCGATTCGATCGCATGCTCGAATCGAACGGCAACTGCCCACGTAATCGAGTCGAACAACGGTTCCCCATTCTTTCGCATTTTATTGGCCAATAAATGCGCTCGCGCGAATCCACACGTGTTTTCCTCTGCTCTAGATCTTGATAAATTGGTATCGATCTTGAATCTTGATCGTTCGAGCAGAGTGCATTCCAGTTCAGTGCTGAATTCACTTTTGGAATCGGAAAATCGCCGAATTGTGTTTTCACTCTTTAACCACTTTCTTTGCGATCTCTTTCGCAAGTACTGTAATTAACACTGCTTTAATGTTGAATTTGTACTATATGTATCTTGTTTTTCACGATCAATTAAAAGTTTTAATGGCTTCATTCGACCATTAATTGAAATTTAAGAGGTAATGTAGATAAGAAAATTTACATTTCACTCCAGTTTGTTGGAATTCAGGCAGAACATTTTGCATAAAGATCCGCAGTCTAATACTCGATAAAAAGATGTTAATAGTTTCCTATAACCTCCATCTGAAATCTTCCATTTTTCTCCGACTGTTCTCTCATTCAAACGAAACCTCACGTGTAAATCACAAAACACCTTTTCTCCAGCTAAAAATTCCAGAGACATACGCACTGTGTCCGGTGAACAATTTCGTGGATTCGAAATCTTAGCAGGTGAACGGTGAACTTCCGCGTTCGGGTTCGATAGATTCTGCCGCGGACAGGTAGTAACTTCCTCTGGCTCCCGGTGCATCAGCATTCACCTTTCGACGACCACGTGACGAGAAATTCTCGATTTCGGTCGCGCCTTTACGTACGCGCACGATCCCCGGGGTACGGTCAATTAAGTATTCATTACCGTGGTCGCCGGCTCCGAGTACGGAATACGGTGCGGACATCAAAGCGAAATGGACGTCGCCTGTCCAAAGGACCCACCGGGATCGCCAACGTAAACGCAACCGGTCGCACATCGATCGCAGAATTCCAAGTGGCCTCTTATTATTCCGGGCGACCGTCTTATGAACGAATTTTACCGTCCGGCCACGCTTTTACATTGTTTCATTGTGGTCCCGCGACCGATTATGTCGGCTACGAGCCGGCATTTCCATAGCGATTTGGCCTACGTGCCACTCCTCGACCAATTTCCCTTAATGGACAATCCCTCCTGTCCACCAGGCGAATTCCTTACGATCATCTTTTTTTCGGGTCCCGTTTTTATCCTTCATTTCTATTTTTCATTCATTTTTACGAATTTTATGGAATTAATCTGCATCGGTTTCTTACAATTCTATCGATTCTTAAAAGTTTTGCAAGTACTAAGCGTAGATACGAGCAAACTTGTTAAACCTTTCATGATCATAAAATGTATGGAAAGAAGATTAATAAATAAAATTACGTTTTCCATTTATACATAAAAAATTGAGCTCAAAGAAAAACGTCCAAAAATATATACTAAAAAACTGACGTACAATTCCATACAGCATCGATTACTATTTTCCGAGCATAGTGTAGGTTTGAGACGCGTTCAACGAGGAATTCAACATCTCTAAAAAAGAAAAGAGACGACAGTGTTCAACGACCGAAACGAAATATTTGCGTCGATTGCTCCGACAGCTTTTCGAGTCTCCAATCAATTATCAGCCGTGGCGATTAATTTCATGGTAAAAAAAAAAGAGACGAGAGAGGGAGGGGGGTACTCGGCCGATCTATTGCAGAAAATAAATTCCTGGTTGAGATTGCAGCCAATCGACTTCTAATACGCCGTTCCGGCGTTTCGCGATATTGATAGCGCGTATAATTATTTCCGTGCATCAATCTGTAGGGGCCGTCCTGCAGATTGATCGCGGGCATAAATCCGCCGGCAAATGAGCCCGAGACAGAATTAAAGCTAATAAACGGACTCGGCATAATTGCACGTAGGCTATGAGTTATAACATCAATCCCTCTGACGCAGGAACAAGCGTGCTAATAAGTGGTTGCGAGCTTTTTGCTCGTTCGCCGGTTCTACAACGGTTGCGAATGCTCGATGGTGGCGTAATACGTGTCACGAGCTTGCTACTTGGGAGGATAACACCACCGCACCGTGGCAAGAGGGAACCTCGGCCAACAAGAAACCAACGGGGAAACACCGTGTGCACAGGGCCGTGTAATTACATCGTTCTGAAAAGTTTCTAATACCGTGAATTTACAGCCAGAAGAATTTCACGACGCAACGCGCGCCGATATACGGGGTGTGTTTCATGTCACTTATCCCGGACTTGGAATTCTAATGCGAAAATGGCCCCTTAAACTCTCCATATGTTACGCGATTTAATATCCCATTATATGCATTCCAAAAATCATTCTTCAATGAAAAATTTTCACGAGGGAGTTAAAGAAAAATTTCAAAAATTATTGGGTTACAGAATAGGTTAGGTCTCTGAGATTAAGAAGAAAATTAAGCTTCCAATCGAAACTGTCTGCTTCAGGGGGCAATCCAAATCGTTATCCTGTTTGGCGCGAGAAATTATGACAATTTTTGATAGCTTTGCGATGAAAGCTCGCAGCCGGTCCATGAGTCAACAATTACACACAGGGTCTCTCACCTTAATCGGTCGAGAGGTTGTGCCTCGAACAAAAATCTCGGGACAAGAGAGGCTTGCTTACCTGCTGGGATTTTTTGTTAGGCGCGGTTTCCGGGCATTCCGGATCCGTTGGGTCGAGGCACGGCTTGCTCTGGTAGCCATTCGTTATCCCGGCTCGCTTCATGTAATCCTCCAGAGTTTTGAAGGGAAACACGAACTGTTTCTTCATCTCGTCCAGCATACCAGTCGGATTGAGGTTCGTCCACTGGATCGGCTTGTTCGTTTGCGCCCCGCTGTCCAATGGAACCATACGGAAGCGAAAAAATGAATACGTTACGAAATTTCATGAACGACCCGGGTTCTTTGCCCCCGCGGGATGATCGACTTAATGCGATCACGATGGATCTTCGATCGGTCCGCGAGGTTTACGAGACAATTATTGCTAGACTGCGGATTTTATGCATTTAGTAAATGACACATTTCAAATAGCATACTAATTAAAAGAATTTATTTTATAAAAATGGATTCACAAGGAATTTATTTCTCTGGGTAAGTATATATGTTAAAAGTGGCTAAAAATTTGAATAAAAATAGTCTTGTTACTTTTATAAAGAAACGAAAAATATGTAGTTACTTTTATCGAAGAGAAGAACAGCTTTCTATTTGATTTCTAATTCTTGCAATCGATGAAAATTTGTGTTCTCCATAAAAATCCGCAGCCTATTTGTAACATATTTAAAACATAATGACACTTTCCTATCGATTTTTGGAAGCTAAGAAATAAACAACATTTGTAAAAGCCTTAAAACATTATGTTGATTTTTCGCATGATCCCCAAATGCTCAATAAAGAAGCAACATTAGTAAAATCCTCGAAAGACAGATAATTCGGTAATAAAACCGTGGAATTTTGTAAAAAGGGCGTAAAAGCTTCGGCAACGGTAAAAAAAAAACGTACAAACCGCGATGGTATTTTGATCGATACGCGTAAATTACATCCGAATTACAGCATGTCAAACGCAAAAACGCACGCCGGCCATTTATATCCCGGGCAGCCTAATATATCGGCGGTAAGCGTATGCGTGTGGTGCATCTATGTTGCAATTAAGTATCCTTTTCCTGTTACGTCTCCGCCGCGGCTCGGCGGGGAGGACTGATCGAGTCCTTATCCGCAATCGTGAAACGCGAACGAGGACGGACGATTAATTTAGCATTAAAGCTTGGAAATCAATTTGCCGATTCCCTCTTTCTCCCTCTCAAGAGAAAAAGATTCTCTCTCAAGAGCGAAAGATTCTCTGAAGACAGAAATATTCGATGGAGTCGCGATGGATCAAGAACAACGCGATAAAATCGTCCGGCAATTTGCAATCGAGTACAAAATATGTTAAGCACGTATGTTGCATCTGTCTTTCAAGACGAAATAAAATTCTGATCTTTTCGTATGAATGCTTGAGCAGCGAAGTAAATGCAGATATACGCGACAATTATAAATTTCCTGTCCCATCTAGGAAATTATCAGGCATGAAGGAATTCAAGGAGTTCAAATAAAGCCGGTTCAGATTTTCCAATATTGACGAGCTACTTGTGAAACATTATGCACAAGAAATCTAATATTTACTTGGAAGCAATTCGGGCAAATATGCCTCATGTCGGCCACCACCCAGTAGTCAGCTAATTTTATACAATTTAAAACAGTAGTCTATAAAGTACTTAAAAATAAGAGACAATCTCTCCTATACATTTAAATGATATGGTGTCAGCTTGTACCTCACTTTGCTGCAATGTCCCTGTACAAAAAATTTAGAAAATAGTGTATTAATAACAGTGCTGACTACTGGCCTTCACCGATGGCTAACTCCAAGACCAATTACCCTACTTATATTTTTCAGCATACGAGCCATTTGTACTTACGGTATGTGCACGGGATACTCGGGTCCCAGTAGTTTGCTGCCTTCCCAGAAACAGTCCAACGGGGTAATGATGGCGCAGGGTATGATACTATCGAAGATCTAAAAAGAACGGATCCCTTTAGCTTGCCGGAAGGTTGGTTTTTCGTTGTAATTGAAAAATTACGCGCACGGAGAGCATGATCGATCTAGCGTGTTCCTCGATTAACGAACCATCGATCGCCGCGAGATTACGTTCGTACGGGGCGACTTAATACAATTTTCGGCTGGATGCCGGCTCCGATGATAATTATTATGATTCCGGGGCATTTAATCATCGTCGTCGCTTAATGGCGAGCACCGGTACTCTCTCTCTCTCACTCTCTTTCTATCTCTCTCTCTCTCCTCTCTCTCTCTCTCTCTCTCTCTCTCTCTGTCTTGCTCTTTCTTTCCCCTGGCTCCGATTTACGATTATTTCTCCTTTTCTTCCGATAGTGGACACTAACGATCGCCATAAGGTTTTTCTTGGTAGCGAGAGGCATTACGGGCCGGCCACCTGTGTGTTCTCGGAAACTCGAATAGGGCGGTCCTCCGCTTCAAGCGTCTCCCTTTTTTTCGGCCCTTTTGATTCACGAATAATACGAATTTCGGATAGTGTTCGGGGAACGCCGCCGCGGACATTTGTCAAATTGTCCTTTCCGATCCCTCGACGAAAAAAAGAAAAGGAGTCACAGCCGTGCCCCCTAATTCGTTTTCGGTGAGGCCCCCTTGCGAGATGACGCGCGCGGACCCCCGTTCCCCTTTTTGCACAGGAAACATTTACCGGTGGCGCTAATGGTTTAATAGATTAATCTGTTGCGAAAAAACGAGCCCAATGAAATTTCACTCTGTTGCAATCATTTCTTACCGTTAAACAATGCCGAAAAACGTCCGCGAACCCCACCCGGAAAACATTTACCGCGGTTATAATAAATGTAAGAACTCGAGCAACATAACATAAATCTGTAATATAGTTTGCAAATGTAATTAGTGTGGTCATATTGTACATCAACTGTGAAATACGGGAGCCACGTAATACATTTCTCCTTTTTAACAAGTTGTAAATAATGCATGAATGTTTTGAAATTCTTGAGAAACAAATTCTCTATCTAAATTCTTTAAATTCTGTCTTACATTTTTGTCATAAGTGCATACAATCCGCAGTCCAGTTATTAGGATATAACCAAGTCCAATTCTTGACTGGATAAATATACTAAATAATAGCAATGTCAAGTATCGAAAGAATTGAAGTGTAATTTCTGATTCAATGCCCGCCGCGTTCGAATGAATAGAAAGACAGCAATTGCTATTTTTCCACGTGTGATATACGCGGCAATGAAATGCTACAAGTGCGTAAAGTTCCCGTCATCAATCTATAGAACGTCGACACGGCCTGTTCAAATCGGAAACACTTTGTATTATAATTTTTAGTACTTTTAAAACTCTCGCCCGGCGATACATTGCGCATTTGTACCGGGAATCTTATTGTTAGAAATAAGCGGGAAGGTCGAGAATAACTTCTGAAGTTTTTATGGAGTAATGAATCACTCGTAATTTATGACACACTAAATTTCTCGTAGTTTAAACGCCCTTAAAGGATCACGTGTGGAGGTGTGTAACGCTCCAGACGCGGGAAGACAGCTTCGTCGAACGAAGACGTTCCTGAGGCACTGCAACCACTTATGCAGCTATGCACCTCTGCATTCTGTGGCGCGTGTGCGGTCGAGCACAGCTGCATAGTGCATTTTCGCATTTTCTCAATTTTCTCTCGAGTTATATGCATCATTATAATTAATAATAGTCCAGATTAAAATTCTTTTTGCTCGTTTTACTTATATTTTTAAAATATTAAAATATTTTTTATCACTTGTCGACAGCTTATACAGTCCCTTAAGTGACAAAAATTTATCCTAAATTTCACATGAATAATTTCCGAACGATTCGATAGAATTATTCTTTTAAGATGCAGTGAAAGGTGCTCAAAGACGACTGTTGCGATTTATGAGGACTAAATAGAAAATAAATTTATGCAAATTGACACGATGTAATGCCAAGACTACGCGATTACAACGAGTAATTTCGCATTAAGCAATAGCCAATAAATCCCCGGCTAAGAAAAACGAGAAGCACTGCACAGAAGTCCGTTCGGTAACGGGCACGAATAATAATTTCACCGGCGATTCATAAGTAAGTATAAATCGCTCGAGATAGAGTCGAGATATCAAAGATGAAAAATTCATACGCGCGGGGCAAAAGTGTAACAGCCTGTAGCCAGCTGCAGGATAATAATATTCCTGTTTGTCCGGGATACGAGAGGCCGCCGTGTGATTTGGCCGGTTGCTCGGGGCGCTGCCCGCATACCAGGACATCTATCATTTGACATTAATTTTTAAATTGAAACTTGATGAATCGCAATGAGATCGAAATTCTGTGACCAACTTTGATTGTGAGATTTCATCGATATATTATGCATCATCGGGACCGTAATAACACGTTATTAACGGCGGGCATGATCACACGGATTACTCGCGATAACCAAAACCCGAAAAAACTTCGTACACGAACTCAAAAACAAATTAATTCGCTGCTTTCCAATTTTAATCGTCTTTGATTGTATGCACCGCGTAGACAAATTTCTCTTTTTAATACTGCAAAATTTACAGTTGATGGCCCGCAAGCAAATTTTTATTTAAATAAAATTTTTGCCCAACTCTGCTCGCAAGTCATTGTTGGCCTAACAGTGAAATGGTTTATGGTGTCGTAAATCGTCGCCAAGTAGATTGATGAAAAAAAAAGTAATACCACACCTCGGAGCCAGCAGTTAAACAACACGTTTTATTTTCCGTCGTTATCGCATATTTCAGACCGACTATACTTTTTATCTGATAAGCATCCTCTATCGCGTGAAAGCTCGAAGCGGTAAACTGGTCGAATCGATGGTGTAGTCAGAAAATCGAAGGAAGAAGCGCAGGACTAGTTTCAGGAGACGAAACTGGAAACGACGAGGGAAAACTGGAGCATAAAATTGAACAGCGGTTGAGAAACACGCTCGTAATGTCGCGGAAGTGGCGGTGTCTCTGATGTGGCCACATGTACACACTTCCTTCTTCCCCTGGATATATGCTTAGCGATGTTTTAACGTGTACGCTCGTTAGCTGTGCGCAAGAAAACGGCATTCGAGGCACACACGTGAGCGAGACACGCACGACTTATGAACCGTGTCTCGCAGCGGTACAAAGCCGCGGGTTTTCATGCATTGTATTGAATTTTCGACGTTTACGACCACGCGCGCGCGAGTCGCCCAACGACGTGCTGACTGGGAAACCGAGAAACACAGAGAACTCGGAAGAGAGCATAGGAACCCATAGCGATGGGCACGACCTCGTATGAACTTCTACATCCCATGCATTCGAACACACACGAACACGTCAAGCATTTCCATATGCTCAGGGAAAATGTCTAAAGTGTGACTCGGAGAGTTTTGTCATTAATAAAAAGATCTTCTAGTCTAGAACCTCGGAAAAATGGATTTGTTCGAATTCGTAAGGATAAGTTATGATTGTTTGAAGACCACAGCTCTGTACAATAATTAGGCTTTACATAATTAGGCTGTATGGTCCAAATAATAGAAAATATGTATGCAAAACTTCCATGGGACACAGTTGCCCGATTTGTTTATAAAAATTTTCAAATTGTACTCAGCTTCGAAGGAGGATTGTATGAACAGTCATGAAGAGCTGATATTGCAATCAAACTATTAAAGTCAGAGTGGAGTAGAATTTGTTCGTGTAAAATTGTTTACTTTGTACACGATCCATGGACATCATCACATTTATTATAAAGTGTCACGAAATGAATATAATGGACGGATGGGTAACAAAGGAAATGAATGGTGCAGATGTAGGGACGAAAGATCGATGATAGTCGATCGTAGCCATCGCTATGTATCCTAATAGAAATCTCGGAGTCACGGTGCGTGCGCAATAACGCGGTATCGTAGTTGACGCGTCGAATTCGCGAATAGCGCGAATAAGTGTGCGCGCGAGTTCGCATACGGTTACGTCTCGCCTACATAGAAAGTAGTGGTAGTTTTAAATTACCTGGTCGATGTAGTGCATGTCGAAGTTGGGTATGTTCAGCGCGTAACACATGTCTTTCAGCCTCCACGTGCTGCAAGCGACACGGAACACATGCATTCATGAATACAAGTTTGCATCCCCTTAACCCCCGCCCTGCACCCGACGATAAGCGGCCCGAGAAGTGCACTCGAGAAAAACTTGAGACGATCGCTGCTGTGTCTCTCGCCTCTACGAGCCGCTTCCCGATGCACGTTTCACCCTCGAAAGCCACCATGAAATGCAGTTTGCCTTGTTACCTTTGTAACGAGACACAGAAAGGAACCAATCCTTTTATGATATCGAATGTACAGGGCGAATTAGTGTCAGCAATTTTTAAGTACAATAATATTCATGTTCTCTGAATGCTCTTGGGTAGGATAATTTTTAAGTCATGCTTTCAACATGAAAATAATAATACACCAAGCAAATAACGTCGATTTTTAAATGGTGTACGTGTTCAACTTTGCCTATGGTAGCTTTCAAAGGTTGTAAACATGTCCATAAAGTTTGCAAGAAAGAGGATGAACTGTAGCACGCCAGTTGCAAAAGAATCACATTTTTTAAGAAAGCCACGACCAATCTGTTGGGCTAGCAATATTTAAAAAAAAAACGTGGTAAAGAATATAGAATATTGTACAGATTTCTTTCAAGTGCTTCCAAATGATAAAACCATGTTGAAAAGAAAGAAAGGAAGAAAGAATGTCTGTGAAATATTAAATTGTACGTCACCGTGTAGATTCTCTAACAATTTCGTTTGGTACAATGCAAATAATTGTGAAATACTTTGATCTCCGAAAACAGTAACGGTAGTACGGCTAACGAGATATTAAATCGCCATAATTCGAAGTTAAGTGCGCCGATTGCTACCGCCCAAACTGAAAGTCACGGAAACTCGTTGCGCAGACTCATCAGCCGTCCCCTTTCTTGCGTACGCATCGGTTCGCGCAAGAAATCAGAATGATGAAAGGAAAATAAGAAAAAAAAAAAGGAGAAGAAAGCTTACATTTCGAACAGGTGTACGGTGACCTGCGTGGCCGCCTTCAGTATCGCTAAGTGTTCCTTAAGCGCGGCAGGATGCAAAATGTTCGCCCCAGAATGTCTCGGCGTTTGGATGACCAGTTGATGCGTCGATGCTGCAGCTTCGCCTAATGCTTCCGAGGCGTAGGTCAGCTCCTTCTGTAACCTTCCGCCTTCTACGACCACCAGAGAACAGAAGAAACATCATTAGGACACTTGTAAATCATAGGAAAAATTCTTATTATGTATACAAAAAATCAGTGACCGAGAGTTGTCTTCCTTCAGGATCGAGACTACCTGCCTTAGGCTACCCGTGGAGCCAGTCGGAGGGAAGTCGCGAGCATAATCGTGATTGGCTGGTCGCTTTATTCGCGAGTCGTACCACTTTAAGCTTTCGGCAGGCTGACGATGTTTATGCTCGGGACGATTCCCCGAAGAGAAATATCGACTGGGCCCCGCGGTGTCGTAACACACGTTTCTACGGCTTTACGGGTATACCGAGAAAAATTTCTGGCAAGGAACCAATGAAAGCCTTCCCAGAACAAGACGTGGAAATAACTATGTTATAGCTGAAAACGTTCCTCGACTGGCGATACGACATCCCCCGACGAGGTGGTCTTATCTAAGTAAGTCATCTGCGTTAGCGATGTCATCGGAATTGTGATCAGAGAGGCATGGAGAGACTCGTAATTTATTTTTTAAACAATTTGGTTTCTGGGGAAAAAGACAGTCTTTGCGACGAAGATGTAAAAGACTATGCCGTACGAAGACTACAAAAAAATCGTTTAAATTATTATCTTTTAACTTTTATGCGGTGTTTAAAGTGTATATAGGCCTTTATTTTTAATTGTATTTTATAACGTGTAAAAAATTAGTTCGCGCACATCGGAAACAATTTTAAATACCCGATTTTGTTGTTGGCTCAGTGTTTAAATGTGAGAACGTTTCAAACTCGAGCACTGTTTCTCGTGCAAAAATGGAATAAGGGTAAAAAATGGAAAAATGGTGTACGTTCAAATAATGCAAAAATGAAGCAAATCGAATTAATACAAAAATGAAGACAGAATCAAAAATGAGGTGAGCTTAAGTAGTTGAAAAATGTAAAGGCGAAAAATAATGACAATATTTTTCTACGAGTCCAGTAGTCCTGTGCACCAGGACGTGCCTTAGCCAATGGTTCAGAAAAGGTTGCTAGAAGGATATAGTTGCGCAGGATGGATCGAGCCCGCGACAGGAAAGATACGCAACTATATTCAGCAGAAAGTAACGCAGGAAGGGCATGAGAATGACGTCTGACACGGGGTACGTCGGGATCCCACCTAGTCAGATTTCACCGTCAAAAATGCCGACGGCGTATTTGCTCGTTCCGCCACGGCGCGGCCTCCGGAGACCACCCGTGTTGCCCGCTATCAAGGAGGTTCTCAACCTCTCGGCCGGGAAATCCTCCATAGAGCCGCTCCCGTACGGTCGTAGTCGCGGAACGGGCCTTTTACGAGCCTCGAACACCAACTCATATGGGAACTCATTTAATTCTATATTGTCGAATTATTTTTTCAAGTGGAATCACACCGTTTTCGGTACGACCTATCGATCGCCGGCGGAGAACCAGCGCGAAGGAATCAACGGGCGGTCCCTCGAGTCGATATTCAGGGATGTACGAGTAGAAACGAACGTACGGGTCTCATCGTGACCAATCTGAGGGACAGGGACGAAATACCGTGATCGTAAACCTCGAAGGACGAACAATAATGAGAGCGAGGAAACAACGACCTGGGTTACTGTGCTCTCTGTGACTCCTCTGGCCACTACAGACCTTTATGCCGGTACACAACGATGCTGCTACACTCGTCAAATTGTAATGCGATACACTCGTAAAAGGGCACCGTTTCCATCGATTTAATTTTTGCTACAAGGAAATATCTGCGAGACTTAATTTCTCGGAATTTAAAATTGGTAGATGATGCAACAAAAATGATACATACTTTTGTAAAATGCTGTATACATCTGTGGCAATTGAAAAGGTAGTTGCTCTTTATGAATAAACGCAGTAATTGCTCTGCGGTTGGCATAATGGCACCGTCCGACTTCGGCAGCCGTTACCCTCGAACGGCGAAAACCATTTTTCCCGGCTTTTGTTCGACGCTCAGGTAGCTAGAGATCGATCATCGAGGTCCTGAAGGATGATATATTGTCACCGAGTAAAAACTACATAGCGGTTTTCGGCATTCCGCCACGGAACAAGGGGAACAAAGAAGGAAGGGGGCGGGAAAAGGTCGAACGTGCGCAATCAGGTTCCCTTCTTTTCACGCCACCTTCATTACTGTTCGTCCCCCGAGGTTTACGGTCAGGGTATCTGTTCCTGTTACCCAGGTCGGTCACGATGACCCTTCTGCTCAGAATAGTATCGTTTCCAACAACGTTCACGAGCAACGTTCTCCCTAGAAACCGCGTTACATAATGCTTCTCATAACGACGATCATAATTGAATGTCACACCAGGTCCATTACACAAACATTTCCGTCGCTATTCGTTCCCCGGATGAATGCCAACAATTATCGCCGATCAATTATTCGCATTCTATGTCCACGGCGATCATTCAACGGCGTTCCTTACCGTTCGGTCGATCGGGAACCGTAGAAATGATTTTTTCAGACTGTGATTTGAAAATAACCATACGCTCCACCGACTACGTGTAATTATGTAGATTCACCTTTTAACTTGATGGTGATTTATTCCTTCATTTTTTCGGAACCCCTTTTTTCACTCGCTGCGAAGATAAATGAATTGAAGACCTCTCGCGAGGTTGTAAAGATGCAAAAATTCGAGGCGAGACTTATTGTAATGTTTCATTGGCCAAGTAGCAGGGGAGCTTGCTGATCGGTAATTAAATTAAATCGGTATTTAATGAACCTGCAGCTCTTCTGACACTTAAATTAAGAACGTCAATATTTGAACAATACATTTGATTTTATTCGAGAAATAAAAATGGTTAAAGAAATCTCTAAAAATTCGAACTAACCCAAAAAGGCCCAAGGAACAATCTTGAGCGACACGGCGATATTTCTTGAGGAAGTAAAAATTGTTAAGCAAAATGTAGAGACGGATAGTCAGAGTAGATCAGCCGGCGGCAAGAGCGCTCGTGTAACGCAGTGCGCGCCTCGGATTCGCGCTGCTTCCGTGCGCTCGCAGCAGAATAAACACGGTAAAGTCCAATTTCGCGATCCGACGTGAAAATAGCGTATCCGAGGAAGGAAAACTGCGATCTCCGTAGGCTGAAGGAGCAAAGCGAAGCGAGCTAGCAGTGTGGTCAACCGCGTCGGCTAGAAATTTTGTAGCATTGGGTCTGCAATACCTACCTCCGGGCACCGGAGCGCGTTTCCTCACGGAGGGAATCACTTACAACGAGTTTCTCTCGGCGTCTCTCTTTCTCTCTTGTGTGCCGCCCACGTGAAATGAAAGATTACGGGATGTGCCCCACGCGCGCGGAGCACCCTAGAAGATGAATCAACCTGTAGAATGCGCGGGGCCATCGAGCGTAATAAAGACACTACTCTCTACGCTCTACGTAGCAAGAAACACGCGTCTTAACGGAGGAGAGCACGATAAACAAGAAGAAGAAGAAGGAGATGCAGAAGAACGAAGAAGAGAGAGAGAGGAAGAAGGCGAGGCCGTCGATGGATCGAAGAGAGAAAGAAAGATCCAGCCTGTTGAACAGAGAAGGGAGGATAGAGAGATAGAGGGAGATAAAAATGGGGGTAGAGGAGGGCAAGAAGAGAGGACAGAGAGTCCCTGTGATTCAGCAAAGAGAGAGGGGAAAGGGAGGGAGGGAGGACGAAGGAGAGAAAGGTAACAGAGCAGGGGAAGGGGGCATAGAGGAGGGGCGCGCATCTTGATTTATCGGCGGGTAGTCTCTGTAATTATTTCCCCGTCCCTGTCTGGTTCACGGGGGCGAGCCGCGTTCCCGTTCTATCTGCACCCTTCCGGCTACCGTGATCGTACCGTGGAAGAATCCCTGCGTTGGCCTCTGTCCCTCCGGGACACCTTTGAATGGCCGCGCGTCTTTTAGCTCCGTCGACTTTGTCTCATTCACCCGCCGCCGCGCCGCCGTACCGTGGACAACCGGAACGCGGACCTCGCCGGCCTGTTTCCCTTCCGAAGAGACTATGGATAGTGTTCCGTCAGGAAACGTGGCTAGGTGTAACTGTACGATCGATCGAGGGGGGCTCATTGATCGCTGGTAAAGCTAAAGATACGGTTTGAGAGCAAACTACCTACATAGAGAAATAACCATGGATCGTGCCCCTTCAGGAAAATGAGAATTAGAATGCTTGATGCGATACAAAGACATTTTCTTGATCACGAATTACTCAAACCCATGAAGACACAGTTTGTCAAACATTTTCCCCAGAAGAGAAGAATGCACGATTACATGTAACTGTGAAGTAGATAATGATGTAACAGGGACATTTCTTTGAGAACGAAGGGACTAGAATGCTAGAAGGCTCGGTTCTGAGGGAAACGGGGCCGCAGCAGCGTGACGGTCAGGGACGATTCTGTTGGGCCGAACGTGGCCCGAGTATCGTTTCCGTTTTACGGGCTAATGAGCACCTTCAAAATTGCACGTACCGCAAAATAATTACGCAAGCGCAACGAACGTTTCTTCGTGGAATAAAACGACCTCGTTCTCCCACATGCGACAGACAGCACAGTGGTGGTGTTCTCTTCTGGCAGGTCGGTGTGTGCCCCGTGGGCCCCGGGGCCAGGAGGAAGAACCGACGTTTAACGATAATTCGATGCTCGCCCCAAGGGAAGAGGCTGCCGGACGTGAGCCCGAGCCTTGGATCAACAGAGGCCACCAAAGAAAAGGGGAAAAGAGTGGAAAGGAAGACGGAGAAAAGAAAGAAGAAACGAACACGCGCGTGTTCCTCTTCCACCGTATACGAGAACGGACATGGGCATACTACGAGGGAAGCAGGTGCAACGAGCGGGCCCTTTGGAACCGAGTGAAACAACGAACAGCCGCCGCCGGGAAACAGAACGGAGAAGCCAACAGAGATGAGAGAGTGTGAGAGAAAGAGAGAGAGGAGGAGAGGAGGAGGAGAGAATGAGAGAGAGAGAGAGAGATCGCTAGTCTCACCCCCTTTTCGTGGTTCTCGTGCTTCGTCCTTAAATGCCTCGGCAAGAGCAGAAGCAACGATGGTGGCAGCCCTCCTTAAGTTCTCCTCCTTAAATTTCAAACGAGGAGGCTGTTAAGCCGGACAAGGTAGGACACGACCGTCGAATCGTTAAAGGGATATTCCGTCCAATTACCGGTTATACGTTAATTCCGCGATATTACTAGCCAAAAGCGAGACGCTTGTCTAAAACACGGAACACCGGTCCCCGCCATTGACCCCAGAGCGAAACGACCCGCGCCCACGAACCTTCTGTCTTTCTAATGATTTCTGCGTTCCAAGAAAGTGATCAACCGTTTCTTAATTTTACCCTGCTGACAGAGATGTATTTGCTGCGAGCCGGACTCCCACGAGAGTTTCCTGAACCGATCTCTACCCTCCAATAGACTTCAAGAATCCAGCAACTCACTTAATGTTGATTCTTGTCGAACTGGGAAATAATTCTTTGATTTGATTCAATATTATGTACATGTTCCGCCTTTGTACCTGACTATCCTGTCGAAAGGGACGTTGTAAATCTAGACAGCAACGAGATAAAAAATGGTTGCTTCGTAAAATTTATGTCGCCAGAACTCCAATTTGATATCCTATTTGAATAATGATTTTAAAAGAGGTTTGCAAGATTGTACATAGTTATATTAATTGCGAATGTGCATAACGTTCAATAATTACCAGGTTAAGATTGTACAAATCTACGATGGCTCTAATGCTTCACTTGCGGATTAATTTAGCTCCATTTGTTGATTTTGAAAACAATGTAACCATTTCATTGTGTACCTCGCTAATAAAGATCGAAGATGGCTAGATGTTAGGTTAAGCAAGAGTGTGAGGGATGTTTGCTCAAACCAGCAAATTTATGTGCGCTGATGCAGCCATGGCACCCATCTGTTGCTAAATAAACGTTCCACGAAACGGTTCCCTCTGACACTTTACGAATAAGTTCCGAAAAGTGGCCTCTTCCGTTCTGGAAGCCGATCCCGAGGGACTAACAAGATTGAACGACTGTCGGCGTCGTGGAAATGCACGTGTGGACAGCTTTATGGTGTGTGAAAATATAAGAACCACGTGCTTCCTGGACATCCCCATGCGTGCCGGGGTTTCTCGACAAAAAAAGTTCTTTAGACGTACGTGCTAAACTAAATCCACCTCTTCGTTCAACTTCCACGTTCCAAAAATGTTCCATGCAATGTCTGTCACATTACAAATTTATTCAGCAACGCAGACATCTTTCTGAATAGGCTATGAAGAAATCGCTCTGACAACATCAACAAGTTCTACTGAAATCCTCCTGAAATAGTACATTTAAAGCAAATATTCGTAGTCCAAAAACCTCAAATCATAAAATACTTAACGAATCCGACTCGCATAACTTGCATCGTATTCACAAACGACTCTGGCTCGGTGATTCGACTTTTATCAGCCCGAATCACTAGGTAGACCGTTTCCCAACACACACACACACACAGACACACACATAGGCAGCCGTTCACACGCAGCCCTCGCATTACCCGAGCCGGCAATTAGGCGTAATGCAAGGAGACGTGAATTCCGCGGGGCGTTCGCAGCCTCATCAAGGTCCGCGACTTAATTTCTGGCTGACGCTCAACTCATGGCATCAACATAATGTCTTCCAGACGGCCGCTGTCGCCGAATCGAACGGTGTCACCTACTTTCGGCGGGGAAACCATAAATCAACTCGGCCGACGCGTCGATTCCGCCAATAACGCCGTTAACACCTACCGGGAGAGAGAGAGAGAGAGAGAGAGAGAGATATCCATGATCGACGAACATTGAGCAAGATCTTGCGAGCTGATCTCAAGCTGGAAACCCTTGACCCTTTGCAAGCCGATGATTACTCTCAGGCGTTGCTAAGAATTGCCATGTTACAGGAGAGAGAGTAACTTGCAATCCATGGTTAATTAGTACCACTATCAACACTGTGAATATTATTCTTCTCTAGAGTATCATGTATTCCACTTCACACTCGATGAGCCTGACTGGGATGTCTAACCACATCATGCAAAAGTTTCAGGTCGAAATTTTAGGGTCCAGTAGTCAAAACAGTTTGGATCGCAGCGGATCAAGCGAGTCAAATAAAAGAGTGTTGGTCCAGTCGAGCAGTCGGCCAATTAGATCCGCGAAAGCTGGTCTATAAAATCCTATCCTCTCGGTGGTGGGTTGATTACCGTAGATCTTGCGAATAAACATTCGGGGTTGATGCCCACTGGACGGTTAGTAGGGACGCTATGAGACGGAAAGGAAAAAGGGGAATGAGTGGGGGGGGGAGGGCCCAAGAAGAGATCGACGGGACGGGGGTCCGGGTTTGTGAAGCTGGGCTAAGGCTACTTGGCGTAGAAACCCTCGTGGCCCCTTTCCCGACTGTTCCTGTGGCTGGTTCGGCGTTTCGGAGAGAGCGGGAGCCGCGCCACCAGGCGGAACGAAGACGGCGGGAGGCGAACGAAGCGAAGGAGCCCTCCGAAGCAGGCTTAGCCTCTCTGAGGCTCACGGAGGAGCTGAGACTTGGCTCAATCGCTCAGGCACGCAGGCCCACCGCTGGTTGGCTGGCTGGGTTGGCTTGGCGCACACAGAGAGCCCACTGGGCCACCCACCGCGACCATTCACCGGAACCGAGCCCCATCCAATCCCAGCGGTTCTCATTTGCCGTCCCGGCTTTTTTCCCGTGCCGAAATCGTCCGATCGATAACGTCCCCAACAAACAGCCTTCAAGCTTCGATCCACCTGGAGAACGCTCCTTCAAGTGTAACTCAATGATAAACAAGTCAAAAGATAACATAGTAGACTAAGAATCTATGTCAGAAGGTGGCCAAGTGCTAGGTCTCGTCCAAATGTGTTTCAAGCTACGTCAAACTGGAGAACGTTTGCAGTTATCCTAGTCAAAAGAGGATGCAGAAAGGCTTGAAGGTGTCCACGTGCTATGTCCTGTTTGAAGATGTTTGAAGCTTCAACTAAACTGGAGAATGTTTCCTTAAATGGAACTCAATAATGCATGGAGACATCCTTGTCGAGAAAGGCTACAGTAGCTTGAGAGTGATTGGTTGAAGCTGTTCAAGTGTTAGAACATGTTTGAAGGTATTTGAAGAAGCTCAAATTGTACTGCTTATCATCAGGTGTCCCTGCAAGAAGAGGTCCAGACGAAAAGCAGAAATGTCCAGCTACGTTAAGATTGGGGCTCATCGGTAAATAGAAGATGAGATCCTCTGTTTACGCGGCCGTTCGTCCGTCCGTCGTTGCAACAACAACAGATTCCCGGTGGGTCTTTGGACGACGGTCTTCTGACTTTCTTATCCTCGTTGCGGCCTTACGGAATTCATCCGTTTCGCTCTCTCCCGTATCCCTAGCTCCGGCGTCCTCCCTGCTCTTGGTGTATCGTGCCCTCTCTTTCCCTCTCGCCGGCTTCATCATCGTTTTCTTCTTCTCGGGTTCTATCTCCGTTCCACCGGCGACCAAGTCCTCTCTCTCTCTTGCTCTCGGAGGCATGGGGGCCTAATGAAGATGTAAGCAGTCGGTCGGCCCTCGTGCATGGTCGTGCCTTCGTCCTCTGTCTGTCCTTGTCATACTAACGCCAAGGCGGCCTCCTTGCACCGACTGGCCCCTCGGTACAGGTCGTTCCAGGAAGACGCCGACTAGCCACTTCCGAGTTCTAGGCCCACGATCAGTTTTCCGGCATCAATTTTCAACGATCTGTGGGCCATTTTTCTCGTTTCCTGTCTCTCCAATTTTCTTCTTGAAAATACTCTTCAGAACTGCTCTGAAGCTACCACGTGTACGAATTAATTTGTGGGCCATTCAGTTTACATTTTCTGTCTATTTATAAACGGAGCAAAATACACTCTACTGTCAAAAATGGTTTTAAGTGGATAAAAGATTTGCTAATTGATTGTGAAGATTGTTAATTAATTTGTAGACCTAATATTTTTGCATGGCTTTGTAAAAAAACTTAGCCTTGGTAATAAGTGGAGGAACGAGAACAAAAATTGCTCTAGAATTCCATTTTAATGGGCTCTGCCCATTGCACAGCATACAAACTTTTCCCATTGTTGCAAAGATACATATACGATGGTAATTTAGGTTGCGAGCAGCTTCAATTCAGAGATTAAAGCCATTAAGCGCGTTTAAGATGACAAGACCGTTTCGAAGTGAACTGATTCCTCTCTAAGCTAAGCAATATCGAATGGAACGAGAACTTCTCAGAATTAAATCATTTCTCAATTTTTATTCATTCAATCTTCGTCGGACACTTGCCGTTTCTACGAAGAAGCGAGCAAAATAATGCTTATAGTATGTCATACGAATAAAGATGGATATTCAGTATCGCAGAACCACGCTTTTTAATTAAATCTGCGACGTTCCACAAATAAAAATCTTTCTGTACACAAACATTAAGATTATTTGTGAGTCACAATAATTAAAGCTTGAATGGGTTTGATTTTGTTATTTTTAGAAGGCAATGCGAAATAGTCGTGTTTAATGCTCGGTAGTTGTAGAGGATGCGAGAATGGAGAAGAGCTAATATTTCAAGGGGCTCGCGTCGGAAAGAAATGAATCAGCTCGATAGATCCCATTTTTCAAAGAGCCGGTCGCTGTCAGAGTCCGCGGCAGGCAAACGCATGCAAATCGCGGACAGTTGGACCATCAATGAGAAAAAGATTCTCGACTCTTGGAGTGACCTATACCGACGTATTGCCTCCCTTAGGTGAGGCTCGGCAGAAGGAGCCCTTCCTCTCGGTCTCCTTTCTCCTTGTCCCCAGCGTCCTCTCTCTCTCTCTCTTTCTGGATTCGAGAGACCGAACCGCCTCCGCCGTATACGGATGTCCAGGAAGAGAAGGACAACCATGAACGAAGGAAAGAGACAACACTATATTGGCGCGTGTGCCAACCTCTCTTTTTCTCTCTCTTTCTCTCTGTTTAGCCACCCTACCGCGTCGCCGCCGCGCCGTATGCGAAAACAAGGGCAAAAGGGACTGAATTAAGTGGATGCACTTGATTTTTTATTCGCAAAAACGAAACCACCTGCGCCGAACCCGCTAGAACCGAAAATTACGGACCTGCCGATACAATTTCTGTAATTTTTCATCGATTCGCTGAACATTACCATCTCGCCTGTCCTCTGGTATCGTCTTAATTAGCGCGAGATTATACTCTCTGTCAAGAACGCAGCTGCGAACCGCGAATTATAGTTCGGTGCCGCATTTCTTATCGTTGCCTTTTCGTGCCATCGAGAAACATCGCCGACTTTTTTCTTCAGCGATCGAATGAGAGAAACGAAGGGATTCGTGGGGAGAGAACAGATAACAGGTATAAATGCAGGTGATTGACGTCACTCGAACGGCGTCCTTTTAAGGGCTGCGGTGCATTACGGGGTAGGAATCGCGATTTTTCTTCAAAACTGTATTCTGTATCTGCAGATACTTAACCGACAGTTTTTGGTAAAACTCTAGAAAACACATCAGAAAACGTCTTCATCAACGCCAGCATCGCTTAAAAATCGAATTCCACAACCAACCAGCCCAAAAACATTGATAGAAACAACAACCTAAATTTCTCGAATATTTTCGAACTGAGGCAGCTAGATTTCCGCTTTAATAGGTAATGCGCAGGATGAAAATCGGCAAATCGGTGGTGGTGGGTGCGTGTCAGTTTCTCTCGGCGAGACCAAGGAACCCATAAAGCAACGTTTATCAATCTCCCCGGCAGGGAGAATTTACACCGTTCCCGGAATATCGTCAAATCGCACCGCGTCGCCGTCAAGTCGTAAAGTTAAATTCCTCTCCATGCGGCGATGCAATCGTCGGCGGGTTCCGTCCCGCAGCCGCCACTCTTTTACGCCGGGATCGGATCGGATCGTCCTCTGGCCCTCGGCTAGCCATTGCCATTGCCATTGCCAAGGGAACACCGAGAACACTATGCCCGCATATCCCGCCACGGACACGGAGTTTGCTGCACTTTGCTGCAGTCACCTCACGGATATCCGGTACCGATCCGCGTGGCGCACGCATCTCGAATCACCATCTCGAAAGAACCCTCTTCTTTCGCGCCGCGGCCACGTGAGAAGTGAATCGAGGAGCAACGATCCCTTCACCAGGCTCTTTAACCCCTTGCCTTACGATTTCTCTAGCAATCACCTTCATTAGAACTACTTTGTTGCCAATACGAAAAATATCTATCAATTAATAAATTTAATACAGCGAATATCATTTCTCCCCTATTTTATGCATCCTGCATCTTCATAAGATCGCGATCTGGTTTAGGTGCTGAAGATACTAACCGATCCGCATTCCTCAAAGATTTCCGCTTAGACATATTCCAAGAAATCATAAGACAAAATTATAGTTCACTTAGACGTCTGAGAAGCAATGATATTTTAACGATTTCCGGCCGAGATGATCACGAATGCAAATTTTTACCGACACTCCGTCAGCATTTCATTTAATCACGCTTAGCGGAATCATTACTCCACTCGAGCGTTATTCTAGAGTGATCTCGAGCAAACTCGTTTGCTCATTAAAATCTCATAATACGTTGATACTTCTGGTATCTGGCGTGCACGAGTTCTCGTCGAGGAAAGCCTTTGATTCGATCTTGGGCGAGAAATCGAAGATCTGTATCGTACGTGTTTCTCTAATCTCCAAAAGATCCGGCTGTTCATTGTTTGTTCCAATATTTTTACTCCATGTTCTCATTTATTTCTCTTTAAACAATCTTCAATGAATTCACGTGGTACGAATGTAAGGCTTTGGAACGTACAGAATTTATATTTTTCGATGAATTGCCTGATGCAAGGAAAGATGGTTTTTTCTTTAGTGAAACCAGGAATTATGGCCGGCCCCGTGTAATTCCATCGAGCTACCCGAGATCTTTCGATTTCACCCGCACGCTTGAAGTTTAAGTTAGCAACGGGGTGTTCGAATTAGCGTTTCGGACCACGGATAAATATAGAGGGCCACCCAGCGAGCAAACTAATGTACCATGTGCCCGGCGTGGGGGTAAGCGATCTTTCGTTCAATTCTCTGTCCTCCTTTTGTCACTCCGTTCTGACGTCTCTCCCTCCTCCTTCGTCCGATAGTATTTTTTCACCTGAAACTATTCTTCGAGCACGCCTGTCGGTCCAAAAATATGCAATTCGGCTCCGAAAAATTTAGCGCCTCGTTCACAATTTCACCGCACTTTTATTTAAAAAGAAAAATCGTGTTCTCCGCTTGCATTCAATAAATTCCGTTAATATTAGATGCTTGACACTACATTTTAAATATTTGCAATATCTGCTAGTATACAACATTGAGGTTTTAAATACCATTGGTGGGTGACGATTAAGATGTGATTTAAACATAAATCAACCGAATGGGAATTGAAAGAGAATAAAAAAATGAATATGAAGTTATTTAAGAATAAAGGTTTGGAGTAATTTCAGCTCGGAGAATGACGTAACTCGAACTATTCTCACTCGGCCAGTCGAGAAATCAAAATTTTCGAGTATTTGGGGGTGGGCAAGGCGGTTGGAGCCAGGAGAATAATGTTCCCGTCACGTTGGACACATAAGCCGTGTTGTACACCATGCAGAATGAACCGAACACTGCAGTTTGTATAAAATGCATCGTGTACCAGATGTGCTGAAGTATTACTGATGGAACTGTTGGAACCCTGTCATGTTACAACGTTCTTTAATCAGTCATCAAATCATCTCTTTACATCTGCAGCTATTACTCAGCATGTAATTCCACAATAAGACTAAAAAGCTTCGATCCCCGACGTTTACTCAAATGATTTACATCGAACAATGTCTATGGCACAAGAAAAACACGATATCTCGAATGGAAGTTCGATTCGAACGAAGACAACAGTGTCTGAAACAATTTGGCAGGTCCAAGATCATTTTCCCGCGCCAAACGTTCACTCGGTAGTCGACGAAGTTTCGATAAAAGGAGAGATAAGAGAAACAGGAAATTGTTCGATGACGCACTTACCTTGAACCCAGAGCTGTTCGACCTTGCTGTGAACTTGAGCGGACTTGAGAGCAACGCAGAACGTAGCCAGAGCGACGATCGCGAGGAAGAGGACTTTGCCTGCGTGCCTTTGCAGGAAGTAGCCCAGCTGACTCAGCTGATCCTGCAGCCTTGCCCTGATCCACACCGCAGACCTCTGACCCTCCGCTTTGCCCTGAAAAATTCGGGATCCAGGCTCATTAGCTGTCCTAATAGGAAAGGTGAGATTTCCTTCAGAAGAAATAACTGTATGTACATCGTTCCTTCGTCAATAAGTATCATGTGGGTACATTGAAATGGAAATATTCTAGGTCGGAAGAAATTTTTGGTTTTCCAGTTGGAAGAGTTCCGAGAGCAACGGGTTACAAATCATACATTCAGAAACTGAAGGTTTAAAGGACAGAAGATCTAACAGTTGAATCCTAGCGAATCGAAGCAACAGAAATGAAGAAAAAATGAAAGATAAGAGACACTTGAAAATTGAAGGCCGATAAAGTACACAGGGTGGAAGACCGAAGGTCCTAGCGAATTAAAGAGGACGAGGAACAAGGGGAAAAGGATCGGGATGAATCCTCGGAGGGAAAGAGGAACGGAACGGTCGCAACATTGCGAGCGGCAACGTTGCACACTACCTGGTGGCCGGTCTGACAATGTGCACCAGGGACCACCCGCAACAATACCTATCTTTCCTGGTCGACAGGGGAAAGAAAGACGGAGAGGGAAAGACGCGGAGAGCCACGGATCAGAATGGAATCGGGCTCGGGAGGAAAGGAGCGGGCGCTTTTCTCCTCCGGTGTCTACGCCGCTCGTCGAGGTACAGTTAGAGAGCCGCGGAGAGCAGAGCCCTGGCTCTTTGCTCTCCTCTCTTCTCTCGGCAGCAGGCAGCAAGCACCAGCAGCCGGATAAGAGAGGGAGAGGGAGAGAGAAGACAGAGGGCGAATCTGAAGGAGAGCGCAACAACCCACGATATAGCCACGGTACAGATGAAAATACAGATTACACACGCTTACGTATCCCGGGACAGTAGCCGGGCGTCGAGTATCGGATAGCAAGGTTTTCCAGCCAATTAACTCTCGTGCCGCGGCCTCGCGGCTGCCCAGACTCGGGTAACTCTAGACGAGCAGACAATCCTCGTCGGCCACATGGTACCCGGGAAACTCTCGCCTCTACCAACCACTGTGAATTGAACCCCTCCCCCATTTTTCGGAATTTTTCTACCTCCCGCAGGTGTGGTCAATCTCGTTCGTTTCATCGTTTGACGATGAACGGACCACCCTCTTCCTTCATGCATTTTTAGATCTGCAATTTCTGATTAGAGTGCTCCAGATTGATCAACAGTGACCTTGGATCGTTTTGTTGTGGATATTTGAGCCACTCTTGCACGATTTTAATACTCTTCGCAAATACTTCTAAAAAAAGTTGTGCTAATCTAAACAATATCTGAATAATTACACCGGCCACTAAATTACCGATAGTCATTTCAATGAAAAGTGGATTAATTCATATCAAGAATTTAAAACTACTGTAGCGTTATTTTCAATCGATTAAAATAATAATACCCCTCCCGTATCTCGTAAATAATGTGGACAATTCCTACTCACCATAAAAATCAGCTGATATTCCCGCAGACTGTGGTACATAATAGGTAAAGGGACTTTTAGCCGGGTTTGGGCAGCTCGGGGCACCGCATAATCGCTGACAGCCACGGCAATCAAGAGGCCTGAAGTCCCCCGAGGAGACAAAGCGCTAAACGGCTTCGCGAACATTGTTTGCGAACAATCGCGAGAGAGACACGCGAGCCCTCTCGAAGTCAGGAGAACGCGGTCGAATTTTCTCGTACGGTTCGAGATCACCGGTAGAAACCGAAAGGTAAGGCGGCAACGAAGAAGAGGAGAAGAAGGACCGAGCAGGAGCGAGAAAGAGCGAGCACAAGGGGGAGGGGGAAAAGAAGAAAGGAAGCGCAGACGCCACGAGTCGGTCTCGAGACGTCTATATAGCTGGCGAACCGTGGAGGAGAGAGAACAGGCCGAAGAGGAGAAGGAATTCCCCCTTTTTCCCGTAAGTGGTCCCCGCGGAACTTATGGGGTTTCTCGTGGTGGGCAATATCTACATATTACAACCTCGTGGCGCTGGGACCACCGTCGTTGACATAAGATCCTGTTATGCTGTCTGCTATCTCCTCGCGAGCCTCGTGTCGCGTCGTAAAAAACATTAAAAGTACGAATAACATAAATTCGTTAAATGTTGTCTCTCTCCCCTCCCTCCCCCGCATCGGTCGTCCTTTTTCGACTCGACTTCGCGAAGGTTTCTCAAGATCGTGTTTTGGTTTTTGAGAATGAAGTCGTCCCCAGATGAACAAACGATCCTCCTTCCTCTTCTTCTTCTTCTTCATCGTTGTGTATAAGTATATAATTGTTTAATCGAGATCGCTAGATCTCGAACGGGATCGGAGTTATGTCACCGGGGAACCCCGTGGCGACGAGTTATTATAACGGGGTCCCTCTCTCGATTTTCTTCGCGTGGCGAGCGAGAGAGACAGAATTCGCTCCCCTTCTTTTCGTGAAAGCATCATGCGCCGCGATCGGAGATAACATCATCGTGAAATATCAGACTGCCCTTTAACTCCGTTAAGATTCGATCATGGCACGCGTGTTTATCGGACGCCCGGTTAGGCAATCGATTTTTCTGCTTGTTAATGGCGGTGAGCGATCGACAATGAGTTCGGATAATTTCGAACAGTGAAAACACAGACCAAGTTCTAATGATTTAATATTATGATAAAGATGGGTAAGTACAATTTAAAATAGTAAACAGGTTAAGAGAATATTTAGAAACATCAATGTATAATTTTCAATGGACTAAGATTATTGAAGGAAGGAGGAACTTTTCACTTGATTCCTGTTCCTTACGATCGATGCAGAAAATATCTACTGACGCAGAAATGCAGATCACTTTTATTTCGCAGAGAGAACCCCCATGAACAGTCGCGTGGGAGTTGGTGGGTGGTTGCAAGGCGAGTTTTCGCAAGAATCCCATTCGGAATGATTACCTTAGGCGGATAAGTGGCTGGAAAAAAGGGGTGGAACTCATTCGAGGGGGTTGAGTAGACGACATGCGACTCGCCAGACAAACGGATAGGTTCTTGCGGTAGGTACGGCTCGAAAGTGTCCGCAAGAAACTCGATCCGACTGGCGCTCTAATCGGTCGAAGAATTCCACCGGGGCGATGCCTATTCGAAAGGAAAACCTTCCGTTGGGATTCCAGTAGCTAAGTTCCACCTTTGAGCGGCCACATAAGAGACAGAGACGTCGGCAAACAAGCAAACAAGCAAGAAGAACAACAACAACCACCACCACCATCATCGTACCACCAGCAGCATCATCACCAACGTCGGTTCTTCCTGCTTGATGCACGATTGGCATCGGAGTCGGCGCACGGTGCGTGATTAATGGTAGAGACAAGTCCGTTCGAGCTGGCTTAATAAGTGGCGAGATGATTTACTCGTAAATGTAATTGAGATCGAGCGTTCTCTGTTTACCGAGACTCGACCGGGCCCCCGCTTATTAGGCGGCTAATGAATATATCAATTGCGCGACCACGATTCGGTTTTGTTGCCGTGGAACGTTGCCTCGGCACTCGCTCTCCCTTGTTGCCGTGCCGATCTTCTCCGAGCACGCGAGTCTCGTTAGTTGCAATATTATGTAATGAGGAAAAACGTGCACGCAATCGACCGTTGCGCAAGGGAGGAATGTTTGAAGAAGATTAGGTAATAAGAACCGACAATTTTATGCCGTCGCCGCGTAATTGAAACATTCTTCGGCGGATTCCTACAGCCGGATTGGGAAGAGTACCTTCTTCTACCATGCAAAAATAATTGAAAATGTCTCCTTACAAACGAAAACGTACAGGATTAACGATTCCATGCTTTTGCATGAATTTCGAAGAATCCATCAATTCCTGAGAGTCCAGAGGCGATCACCTTTTGTGCCAAGGTCCAGGTTAGCCTTTCAATCTCTCTGGTCTCCATTACGACCCCCCAATTCGTTGTGTAAGCGACACACAGCGCCGTAAAAGGGATAAAAGAGAGATTTTCGCGTGAAAAATCCTGGAATGCGGAATAAGCGTAGCCCATGATTTCGCATGGCTGCTAACGTTGTAAATCCGGCGTAAACGTCGATGGAATCAGTCAAAACGAAATGGATGAGGTCCAAGGAACGTTGGGTCGGCCTGTTCCTTTCATCCCTAGTGAAGGGTACCCGCCCACTAGTTGCTGGGACCTCTTCAGGTTGGGTCTTTTGCGTAGGGTCAGTACCTGATTGATACACCCGGCTATCGCTCAAACATCGCCGGGTTTGCGGGTACGACTTTGTTCTCGAGGAACGGACAATTAGGAAATTAGAGACTTCGAGCCATTAGGATTCCTTGGAACGGAAAAGGACACTGTCGTTAGTAGAAGTCCTAACATCTCAACTAACGCAATTAGGCACACAGCAGTTGCTAAAGATGCTAGAGTCCATTGTGTGTTGAGAATGTTACGCATATTATTTTAAATACTTTCGACAGAAAAGATAGGGATTGGAAAATATATTGTCAAATAGTTATGAATTTACTATTTTCTATCTATCCTAAGTTTGAGATTCGATTAGAAGTAGCCTCCCATCTATCTGTCCAAAAACAATTTTTCTGTGTGTCTCCTGTGTTCAATTTAGAAAATTTATTTTTATAGACCATAACAGAGAGGGATAATAGCACATATAAAATTATTTATAAATGCGTAACTCTGAAATATAATGTTTTAGAGTACTTCTTTTTTGCCATCCACATCTCGCATTCCTCACTCCTAGAGATCCACGTCTGAATTATTCTCAAAAGAAAGTCCGTTTGAAATTTGCATATCACAGCGTTGTTCCCTAGGCTTTGTCGCGGCGGAAGCGTATTAAGAGTATAATTAGCCGGCAATCATTATGCATTATACATTAAAATCACGTCGGGCCGACGCGACGTCTCTAAGCATATCATGCGACCCGCGTCGCCAAGGAAAGGCGGTGCTTTCTCGGTCGGCATGCCTCCACCCTCTGGACATTTACGAGGCCCTCTCTTTCGTAGGTATTATTAGTGTAAAAGCCTCACACATAGTGTCGGCGCCCTTTAATCTCAGTGGAACGGCCGGGGCCGACGCAACGTGCGTGAATGTACAGCATTGTGCTCTCGCAGACCGGAGGATTTCAGCTGCCAGAAATTAAGATGCGATTATAAAATAGTACGGCACGAAGTTTGTCGTTATCTTTAGCCCCGGGGCGTTCTCGGACTTCCGAGAATCTTCTTTCTGCTGAATTTCTGCTCGGCGCAGAGAGGCCTGCCACCAACGAAACAGCTAATACTCCATGTTTATTCATTATTATGACTACAGGCTTATCGTTGCAATATTATGATGCACTCCAAAATTTTCAACAATTGTATGCGGCTTGAAAATGAACATCTTTACAAATTGTCGAACTTCAAAATTTCATTTTGCACATCATGCAATTAAAATAAAGGAACCTGTTTATTTGCAACACTTGAATTAGACTGCAATTGAAACATACGATAAGTGAGTTCACGAAGACCCGTTTTTTAATATTATTTTATATACAACTTTGCAGTGTTCCATCGAAATTTATGTTTGGTAGATTTGGTGGCCACAATTGGGTATTTTGTTTACACTGTCAACAGACCAAAAATTGTTCGACTTTATTGTCACGATGAAACACTAAAGGCAGTAAAGACAGTGATCTAATAAACAGATGACAGGGGTACGCGATTCAGCCTGGCCGAATGCTTATAGGAAATATGATCACGCAGCCATATATAAGCGAACGATTGTGTACAGGAGAGTTGGTGTAGGAGGTCGAGGTCGTTGCCTGTAACTTAATCATCCTCCTGGACGGTAAACAAATTGGAGTAAGCGGACGCTCGTGACAATTCATGCGTGCACACGTGCTCAGGTTTGTGACTACGTACGACACGATTGACCGCGATAGTCGTCTAGAACTGCATCGCACAATGTGGCGAACTATGTACACACTTCCGGTTTCCTGTTCCTGGTGCAGACTTTGCAACAATCGTGTTCCTTCCAGTCTGTACAAAATAAACCGATAGAATAGCTCTGAAGAAACATGACTCTATTGCATCTATTGTGTCGTAACGTAAGTACGATTATATTCCCTACCTCTTTTTATTTATTAATAAAGTACCAAATTATATGCATCATTTTTTAATTTATTTTTTAAGAATGTCGAGATACCTAAAATCGGTTGTTCCCAAGACATTCGATTAAGCTCCGACCCACACTTTCAGAATTGAACAATGGCCGCTAAAAAATGTGTCTACAATTTTTGCAAGAAGTACGTTCTCCATGTGTACCTGAACGTCTCCAGCTTTCGGAGCCAGAAGTTAGCCGAAAATCTTGAGGGCCGTCGCGCATTGTCCTCCAGAACTGAAGCAACCGAGGGCGTACGGTGCGTCTGCGTCTCTCGAGGGTGAAGAGAGATACGCATGTGTACAAGTATGCGTACACGGAATCGTAAGGGCAGTGCCCGTGAGACGGACTGACTCATCCGGCATGAACGCGAGAACGAACGAGAGAAACCAACGAACGAACGAGTGAAAGAACGAAAGAGCATAGCGAGAGCGCCAAACGGAGTCGCTGTCCTTTTTGAGACGGCGCGCGGTGGCCAAGAAAAGTGGACCGTCGACCTCGAATTTGCTCCTTTTTCTGACCGTCCCGGTTACACCGTCACTGTCCGCTGCCACCCGCCACTGTCACCACCTCCCGCCGGTAACGCCGTAATTGTGCAATCGCGTAAACCATAAAACGGGAGCGAGAAGCGGCTCTCTCGATCGGTTCACTTTATTCGCGCCGGTCTCGCTGGGTGGCAAGACACCGAGCTAGCTAGCAGCAGACCTTTTCTGCACACGTAATCCCTTCGCATAAACGGATCTTCCAATCCCGATCGACTTCCCCATGACTGCCTCGACTATTCCAGTTGCTTCACAAAGTCAGCCGGCAACTGTATTTTTAGACTTCGGGAAGCTCTGTACCAGTCGCTTTTCTTATTCTCCGAGCGGTCGCGTCACGGAGACGCTCGCGGCAATTAGACGATCGTGTTTCCCTGGAATCCGAGGGGTATAAGTGCAACGGGGATCGCTGAAGGATTGATTAGAGCCTACGAAAGACTACGGGTGAGATAGTCGTTTTGAAAGTCGCCGCCGATGCACACTGCGCTCAAAAGCCCGTTTACTGGGCAAAATTCCATTACTCAAACAAAATGTTTCAGCCGAAAGTTATAGGATACAGGAGGGAATTCGTGATGATTGTATTTACAAAAGAAAAATTGTTGGCACTAATTTAAAAAAATGTAACCACATAGGCCTCCATTTTCTGTTTCCTCAATGAACAAAATAAATAAGTGTTAAATGAACTTTTGATTGAGCATGCACAAGCTCACTCGGCTCCAGAAGATTATTGTTCTTAAACAGTAGCAAACAAGCTTTCACCGAAGGCAGAAAGTTCTACGTCATGCAACAGCATGTGATACAGAGTTGTCGTAATAAAGGTACAAATTGCTTTCAATTGCTCTCGATCCTCTAGGAAAGAGGATCTCCGCGTAATAACCGGCGAACCAAGTCAGTTCTAGGGTACGTTTTGCTGAAGCTAGTCTCTCTCTCTGGGTGGTCACAAGCGGTTTCCACGTCGCAAAGTTTCCTGTGGTCGTCCAACTGGAACAGATCTCATGCTCCGAACATACTTCGCGAATGATCAACGAGATGAAAAGCTCCGTGTTGACTGATTGATAGGACTCCTGCACGTTAGCTCAGGATTCTTCCACTAATCCCTCAATAGCAAGCAATATCGTGGACCGACTTACTCGAGGCACAATGTTGTATGTCTTTTGAAATTGTTACTCGTCGATTAAATATCTTCAGATTTTGTACGATTACTTTATTCCAGTATATCATTTCCTATAGAAGTCTTTCGACAATTGCAGTAACTGCGAGAGAAGAAACTGGCTACTTAACCAAGACGAAGACGTAAAGATGAAGTACTACACTGGTAGCAGATTTATAAACTTATAACTCAATCTATAATCAAAGGGTTACGATTTCGATACAGATTTCGAAGGGTGTCGCAGCGAGAATAAGACAGTCTCGAAGGGAAACCCAGCGACAGAAGGTGTCCGTGGTACAGCAGAGCTGTCCTTCTCAGAAAAACCAAAGAAAAGGGTCCCGGTCTGCCGAAAGCTCGCTCCCCACCCTATTTGGACCGAAAGGCGATAGCCTCGTGGTTCGTTCACGTGCCACGCACATTTTACCTGGTACTCGAGATCGAAAGATCTCGGGGGACGATCTCGGTGTCGCAAGATTGCTCGAGATCGTCTTCGTCTGCGTCTTCGTCGTCGCCCCGTCTATATTCGGGGGATTTTTTCAGTCGGACGAAAAGGTTCGTGTCAGAGAAAACAAGGAGGGTTGTGGTGTATTCCTTAGCAGGAAGTCGATCCTTCGTCGATCCACACTTCAACCCAGTCCTTCTGTCTTTCTTTCGCCGTGTTCCTCACCCCTCGACCCTCGGCTCGTTGCTCTCTCACCTTCGAAAACACGTCTCCGGGACCACCCGCGTGTGTGAAAGTTTACAGCTAGGCTGCGAGAGAGAACTTAGGGGCGCGCCCCGTGAAAAGGGTATACATACTTCGAAGTCCGAGACAGGAACTTCGTCGTTTGTTATTGTTTTGACAGAGATCCTTTTCTCGGAGCCACCTTCTCGAGATAACGCTGATCGAAACAAACTCCGCGTTATCGTTGTTAGGGTGGATTTATAGTGGAGCTGCGAACATCGATGATAGCGGCGCGGTGAAAAGAAACCGACATTCGTGACAACATTTCGACACGTACAAATGAAAAAGTACATATGTATTTTCTTTGTTTTTCTTTTTTCTTCACCGCACAGCTCACCTCGCTGCTCCACTATAAATCCACCCTTAGAAACGGTCTGCATGTCTCGACAAATTATTCGGGATAAGCTGAAGATCAAGGTCATTATCTTCAGCTCCAATTTTTAAGGTTGAGCTCTCAATATTCACAAATCAAAAATGTTTCTGATAGACAAAATACTATATTAACGCTGACTTTACTATAGTTTGAAACAACTTCAACATCATTAAATTTATTTATATTTATTAAACTGCTAAAAGTTAACACTCACATTCACAAAATGGAGTCGAAATAAAATCGAGCGCAAAGAGGAAATTTTATGGAGTGCAATTTTCAAGTGCAATGTAAACTCAGGTTTTAAATTCTGGAAGCACAACTTAATAACATATCTTCTTATCAAAATAATCATATTCAATTTGGAAACATTTTTCTTAAAAAATGATGATTTGCATTACTACAACCGTAAATGATAAAAATTGCATGAGCAATTCGGTATTATGTAAATTAGGGGTTGGCAGCGTTAAATGCAGAATTGAATAATTCAGTTTTGTTTTAATAGGTTCAACAAAATATCTAGAAATGATTGACGGGAAGGTTACATACAATGTGGGCCGTTTTATTGATCTGACAGAGCGATGTCAACGTCAGCAATTTTCCCATTTATCGTGATACCCGATGGAAAGTAACAAGCGCAATTACGTCGGACCCAGCGTAATTTGCATCAAATTTATATTCCCATCTTGTCCGAGTGTCGGGGCCGAAAGCGGAGCTCACGAAGTGGCGTGCGATCAAGCTATTATCTACGTCTAGTTAGCGTAACTGTCCGCAGCTTGCCGGAGATACCGATGCCTGTATAACCCGCAGAGAGCGTGTACTTCATCGATTAGATGGCTGGCGATAGCAAATCCACAGGAGATTCGAACGCCTGCACAGGAAACGTCCGGCCTATCCTCAAGACTACTACTCTGCATTTTTAATTTGACTAGCACCAACTACCCATAAATTGAACACCCTCGTCTCGGTAAATCCACAGTTTCATTCATTCTCAGATAAAAATGACCGCTATTTCCTTTTCGAAACGACAATTTCATAATTAGATACAAATCATCAATTGAAATACATTATTTACAATTACTCTCCGATTTTGATGAAAAGAGAAAAGACCGATCATGAATACGAAAATCCAGCAGTAGCAGGTCGAAATTAAAAGTTCATCTGATATATGACCGAAGTCAGACCCCCTTTCCTCTCCGCTACCCGCAACGTGTTTACAAAAACTGTAAAGAGATAGCCTGATCAGGCTGACGTTAAACGTTGCCACGGCGCGTGTACGCATACGGAAAATGCAATCTAGCAGTAGAAACAGTTCTTTTTGCAAATATCTCGAAAATCAAAAGAGAGCCCCTGTTATATAAAAAGGAAAAAGTGGTACAAAATGTATGTAAAAAGGAGTGCTTCTTCGTAAATAATTACTATTATTTGTCAAATATTAAAGAGCACATTATTTCTAGAATTTATTTGCAAATCAATTTCGCCCAAGTCTGCTTCCAATCCCTTGTGATTATAAATGAAGACACAGTGTAAACTCACCTTTTCGAGCTGATCCAACGCTATCGCAGCATCGGTCCAGCTGGGCCTGATGTACAGATCGGACTCATGTCGCAGTTTCGCGTCTTCGACACTGACTTTACTGTGTTTTTCATGATAACCTTTGCCCGTACCTCCGTTCTGCGTTGACTGCGGACCTTGATGGCACTGAGAACCGGAAGGGCGTCCCGCTAGGATCCCTGTGGGGCCGGACGCAGAAACCATGATCCGTCATGCATTCGCTCCGTCACAATTCGCAGTATGATTATTTTGTAATATTACTCCCCGTCGGGGACGTATCAGCGTCTCAACTATAATAACGCTCTTCTTCCTTTTTTTCTCCCCCTCTCGCCTTCTACAGTCGCGTTTCTACTCGCCGCCGGAGTCACACGACTCGGGGAAATGATTTTGATTCGCGAACACAGAAAAGCACGTACAAAAAATTTTTTCACACTCACTCGCTGACGTTTTCCACGTAACGGTCGCACGAACTTCCTGTTAAACACATCTCACAACACACGGTTCAGTATTCTCTCTGTTTACCGCGCGATTTCCCTCGGCTGGTCGTCATCGGTGCGACTCTTCGCAGCAGCAATTGAAATTCGCGCACGAGGCACCACACGGCTTGTTCTGCGCATGCGCGGGTACCGTGTTGCGACGATGTGTACACACAAAACAACAGTAGACACCGGGAATCGGTTTTTAGGTTAGTTCGGTGCCCACCGCGGAACAGTAAATACACGAGAGCAGACTGCTGGCTCCTCGCACGTCTTCCTCTGTCCTGCTTCTTTTAGTTTCCGACCGATACACACTCACACACACACTCTCTCTTTCTCTCTTTCGCTCGCTCTCTTTCTATTCTCCTTTCTCTTTCTATTCCGGTATCTCCCTCTCGCGGGACACCGCCGACAAACACGAGGGCGCACACGCGAGTTCGCTTGTTTTGAAATATCACGCGACAACCGGGCCCACGGTGTCGGCTGGCTATCGTTCGTTGTTTTCGCGGGAAACTGATCGCACTTTCGAACACGTGTGCTCCACCTCTGTCATAAGGCCTGCAATGTATATCCGGTCGGCACGTACGTCTGGTATTACGTCCGGGATCAATTCGATCGGCACACTACAGTGTCACTGTCACGAACGTTGTCACTCGGCTCGGCTCGATTCCCATACGAAAATTCACACCGCGCACCGAACAGCCTCTCACCACGACCGCCGAATTCGTATATGCGCGCCCGTCACAAGCATCCGGTTTACGCAAGAAGGCGTAGGCGACGTTAGAGGACGAGAGTGTTCCACGGTCCAGTGAGTGCAGCTGGAGAGCTTCGTCCGCCTCGTCTGCGAGTCTGTCTGTCGTACGTCTCGAAACGACGTCCTCCTCCTCGTCGTCCTCGTCCTCGTCGTCGTCGTCCTCGGACACCGGCGTGCACGACCGCCACTTAGAGCAGTCTAAGTCCGTACTAAGCGAAATGCGCTGCCACATTTCTTTCGTGGCCTGCCTTCTGCGCCGGCCATAGTTGACGGCCCCCCTCCAACGACGCCGCTCGCCGAGATCCGAGCTGCACAAACATTCAGGGCCGTAACCCGCCGATCCTTCCCGAACGATCCCGATCACGACAGACCCTCCGCCGATCAACCATTTTCCGTATTTTCATCGTTGCAAAGTAACACACCATCGCAAATCCCTACGAAATGAATACAGTCTACAGGAAATGTTCATTCGCTACCGGTATCAGGTATTTATAACCTCGATTTTGTATACAGATATTCAAACTGATTCCTCAGTGCTTTAACCCTTACTTTAATAACCGGTTACATATGCATATACTGGAGTACATACACTTGTTATCAATTTCGTTAATATTTTCATTGAGAAATAGTAAAGATATTGATCACGGTATGCGGTAAACTATACAGTGCAATATCACTGAATATGATAGAAAATTTTTGTTACCGTTACAACGCTCCGACGACGCGGTATTCAAACGACTCACGTATAAGTTTCTAGTAACAATGACTGCTTTTCATATTTTCATATTCCATAAAAAAATACGGTATATTTATTAGTATGTACGTTTTAAAGGTATCTAATTCGATAGTGTAACGTCTTATAAAATATAATGTATTATTAAACAATCAATTTTAAAAATCAATGTAACGATCATGTATCACAATCTGCATGATGTGCGTACGTTGTGTAACATTTACAGTTACAATTATGGTTAACAATTGCGACACAGTGTTTATAAGTACTTATCGACCAAAAAATTGTTTATACTTACATTTATAAGATGTTACTATTGCAAAGCTGAGAGAATCGCGTAAAATGATCGCGATTTCTTTGACGCGGGGCATGCTTTTTCGCGGCACAGCGGTACGGCACTGCGGGTACCGGTGACGTCGGTGCCGGCGAGAGCCGAGTTGAGCCGAGTTGAGCCGAGCCGATCGAGGCTCAGCCGTGATTGGCCGAATCAGCGTGGCGTTCTACGTTGCTAGGATACGGCGGTGTGCCATCACGGCGGGGGGAGAGAGGGGGCACGACGCAAGACCACACACGCGGTACCATTTCCCCTCAAGCAAAAACATTACCCACACACGTTCCGGAGCTACGTGACACGCACAAGGCACACAACGGCGTTTACAGATCGCCGCATCATCTCTTTCTCTCTTTCTCCCGTTCCTCGCGTCTCGGAGTCCTGCCGACGACGGTCTTTCTCTTTCTCCTCTCGTCATTGACTCCAAAGCGTCTTGAGAAGTTTTGTATACGCTCCCCGACCGTTCTAGGATTAGAATTATAAAACAAACACAACTCTTTTCTTAGATGAACCTATTGATCAAAGTGAGGACCATTGTAATCAATGTAGTTGGATAAATTTCAATTTCATTTCATTTACAAGATTGTTATCTCCATTTTGTAATCCATTTGTACCATCATCGAATAGTACGTTAATTAATGTTATTTTCCAGTCTTCAAATTTATTTAAAAGTAAAATTAGTACTTTGTACCTCAAGTTTTATATCCTACAAAACCCGTAGACTGTAATAGCATAGACTTAATAGAAAAGGTCCGAAGAACGAAGGTTGACGTGCGGATGAAAGCGAGCAGAAAACGATCGGCTCTGCCGATCTACCGAACGTAAACACGGTTGTCCCACGAGTCCACGGCGATCGAAATTGCTACCTCTCCAATAATAATCGCGACCGGAAATGCGAGAGTTTGATGCGTCGGTCGCCTGCTTCGTCCTCGTCATCGCAATACACGCTCGCGCGAATCTACATAATTGATTATACGCGTCTACTCTGCGATCGGTTACCATTTGATTGGCGGCTACACAGAACTACTCGTGGGTACCTCGTATTCAGACAGTCGGAATCAGAGCTGCGATGCCTGTTGTTCTTATGGGATTCTGGGCTGAGATCTTTATTAGACACCTTGGAGACGGGAGTCGGAGATACAATTTTTCCTGGTAGAGGTCTGCTCCACTTTTATCCGAAGAGGATGTAAAGGAAGAGCAGCTGCAGCATTGTTTTCATTGAATACCGTGCTGAAATGGTAAGAGAGTCTTTTCTGTCCCACATCATTTAGAGCAAGTAGTTACTGGACACCTGCATTGTCTAGGATTTTAACAGAGGTAGAAAAATGTGAAACAAAAGTGGCAGTCTTATTATCTCTCTTGAATACTTTGCAGAAATGGAAACACGATGCTACCAAATATCTGGACCGAGCCAGGATGAACACGTCGCTGTCCCACATCATTTGGAACAAGCAGTTCTTGGACACCTTTATTGTCTAGGATATCAGGGTAGGAGAACGCCACCATGAGTACAAAGCAATTAGGTCCCACATTTCACTCCACGATCGCATTAACCGCATGATCCAGCAGAGCTAAAGTACACCACTTAGGGTACCTGATCCTGCGAAGAGAAAGGCGCGACCGTTCTGAATACGTTCATTAAGCCACGGGGAAGAGCGTTACACCGGACAATTAACTTATTAACCTGTCTTCATAATATCTGCATAACGATGCGACTTCATTAGGCGTCGTACACCACTTCCGTGCGGCGAGGAGCACGCGTGTGCGTGCGTACGCGTACGAGCCTCTCACACGCACTCGATATTCGTGCGCACATTTATGACGTGCGGTGAGGAACAGCGTGAAAAGAAAGACAGAGAGAGACCGTGGAGAGAAGAAAGGAAAAAGACAAAGAGAGGGACCTCGGCTGAGCTGAGAGAAAGAGAGGGAGCGAGAAAGAAGAGGGGACCGGCGGAGAAAATTAAATAAGAAAGAGAGAGCGAGACAAACTGGCAGATCGAAAGAGGTAATGTGTAAATACGCGACCACCCACGGCGATACCGAGCCCCGACACCCTGTTCCATCCGAATACGAGACAATTTTCGATTCCGTCGCCGGCGCGTGTCTTTATTCTACACTCTCGTCGATTCACGTCGGGGCCCCGGCTCTCTCATTGACCACGACCGGATTGAGATAGCAACGGTAGAAGGCGAAGAAGAAGAAGAAGCGGTACCTCAGCTCCGAGAACACTGTAAAAAATTATGCGACTATAAAAATTCGAAATCGCCCCGCAAATTGCGGCCACTGATATCTCTTCCTGGCCCAAGGATCGCATAAACGGACCTCGACATTCATTGTTTGCGTAACTTAATGTCCGAGTGCCATGCAGGCGGCGGCGTCGCCAAGGAAATAAAACGGGTGGCCAGTTCCGCCTGTTGTGAAATAACCAAGTATGTGTACGCAAAATTTGCACGGACCCCGACAGTCAGTTGCATTTTATTCGCGAAGCTAACGGTCGACCGTCGAGCACCGTGAGGATAAAGCAGATTTGAAAGTAAGTTTCTGTAAGACTCTTGTGGAGGTACTTTAGAATAATCAATTGGATTGTGGTGAATTACTCTTTTGTCTCAACTCCACTGAATATTTTTGTAAACCATTTGGAAAAAAGATCGGTTCAATTATGAAGGAATTTCAAAGAATATTTCAAGGAGTATTATAAATGATTGAAATTAGCAAACTAACGTAGCACCGCAAAAATAAAAAGAAAGGACTCTGTGATCAAAACGAAGAGTTCATGATTGCTCTACAATAAACTCCATAAAAATTATATTAAGTGTCTCTAGACAAGTCTGCCAATTTTAAGAGCTCTGACAAGTAAAATAGGTTTTGGCTTTTTTATCATGCGAACTGCTGAGCGTGTCTGTTCTGTAACACGCAGAAGATTCCTTTTTGGGAAATGGTGAAAACGGATCTGGAAATGGTCACAACAAAACGACCGAGATGAAATGTCATTGCATATTGTGGTGGCAGGTTCGACGAATGCACCCAACTGTAGTTGCCGATCCGGCGATAAGGCACAGCGTGCGGAGGGACCGTTAATAATTTTTACGACACTCTTAGCTCGCCACCCAGTATTAAGCGGTCCTCCGTAGAAGACGGGCTTTGATCTTCGCCGACGCTGCATCGGCTTAATGAGTGCGAGAGCGAGATAGCCGGTGGTGAGTGCCGAGGCTGAAACAGAGCAAGCGGCTGCCCGCCACGAGACAGAGAGAGAGACCCCTGTGGATCTATTTTCCACAATATGCACCTCTGTAGCTCGGGTTGCATGGTCCCAGGCATCGCATCGGCGCTGCACTACACTGCACTGGTATCGCGGCCGCGGCCCCCAAGCCTCAATGAAGTCGGCTCGCAATTAATTAACCGCTCCCGGCCACTCGTTTCGCTGTAATTCCCGGCGAAATTTTATCTTTAATTCTTTGCCTGACTGCGCTCGTTCGATAAATTGCAATCGAAAGGTTTACATTTCACACGATTTTTAATCTATTCGAAATAATTACACGCTGGATTTTATTAGCGATTTTATTATGATTAAAACTTACAAGAGCATCCGCATTTTATTCAAATTAGTAGGAGAAATAACACAGTTTTTACGTAACCAATGTTTCTTGTGTAATTCGCGCACATTACTCTTATCTTGTATGAAGAGCTGCAGCTTGAAACTAGAAATCTAAGAAAGTAAGTATTGAATTTAAACTGTTCGACTTTTTAATTGATTCTCTTGAATCGAACTTTTCGCATTGATTCTTTTGGAATGTTTCTTTTAGATTGATTCTTCTAAGAACACTAAAAAAAGAAGAATGACTATGGCTAACAGGAACAGAAGTTGAAGGACTAAAGAAGAATTTCCTGTAGCAAAACTAGATCCGAGAGAACACAAAGTTAGAATTCAGAAAATAAGAAAATCAACATCACATGGGAAGAAAGCAGAGAACCACGTGAAGAAAGTCAGAGAAAAACAAGAGGGTTAGAGAGAAAGAGAGAGAAGAGGGTATCTAGCAGAAAAAGCGAATGAAAAAGCGACTGTGGAGGATAGTTTCTAGCGAGGAAATGGGCGAGGTAACGAGCTGGGTGGTGGACAAAGGAGGACAGAAGAGAATCGAAGGTCCATGAAGGAACGAGGATCTGATGAGAAGGGGAGAATGGAGAGAATGGGCCAAGGGGAAGGAGAGAGAAGTCGACTACTTCCTTACGCAAGACGACTCGGTGCGCCACGTTCGTTCACTGCGTCGGCCGTGCGTTCAACGGTGCGTGCACATGAGAGACGCAAGAGAGATGCTATCGGCCACCGAGACGGCTCTAGACTTCTTCGGACCACCCACCGGCAAAATAATAAACACGGAATGCGGCATACACGTCCGTCCGTCCGTCCGTTCGTCCGACCGTCCGTCCATGCGTCCGTTCGTTTGTTTCTATTTCGCAGATACCATCAAAAAGTAAGGTTCCCCGTCGATACCGCAGCTGGCTATCACCGATTACCGGCCTACCAGTTGCTATCTGTACTCGCAACAACCGGACAAATTCAACGCCGAGCGCTATTAAACCCGAAGATACCGCGACTGACTGCCGTTTAATGGCCTATGTATTTATTAGACGGGTGGGCGGATTATGGCGAAACTTCTATTAAGATCGTACCCACGGCTATCCACGCGTTATCTTCTAAGCTATACGACTTCTGTTTACCGTGCCCATAAAACGACATAGTCGTGCGGTATCTCACTGTCGACGATTGCACGCAATTACGCTCTAAAAGCTCTCTTTTCACTCCTCTGCCGATAGCAATAGAGCACTGTTCTGCTGATGATAGCGAACGCAATTTAAATTGAACTTGGTGGACGGTAATATTCTTTTATGGCACTTTTGGCCGGGGAAGATGAAATAAATGACAGTATAAATTAGCGGTAACACGTTGCCTACCGGGGACCCAGCAACCTTGTTTACACTGTATTTACGGACGAATCCGGACTCTATTATTACAGGCAGAAATTGATTCAGATTATTATCGTTAGACTGCGGATCCTCATGCAAAATCAAAATTGCCTATATCGATCGCAAGAAACAGGTACCAAGTAGAAGGTTCTCTTTTTTTTAATAATCTCGGTAAGCTGAAAATACTGTACTGACGTTCCCAAATTCTTTAATGTCTTTAACTATCTTAAATTGAAAGTCAAAGCGAAAGAATTAAGCCATTACGTTCACACCAATTACACCTACTGATCTACTACGTCCGTGATTGTCTTGAATCAGATACTGAATTACAATTGAAATGTAAGAATGGATATCTGCCGGAAGGACGAGCGAACCAGTCCTGTATGAACCCGAATCCGCGCACTGTCGTTATCGTATATGAACCCGGTTTCCGGCCGTTCAATTTTCCATCTCGCAACATTGTCGGACAACATCGTTAAGCCCAGCCCAGAGATGACTAATGTCGGCGATCGCAGTAGGTACGAGAACATCGTGCTGAAGAGAGGATCGTCCTTTACCATTGTAACGAGGTGAATCGTTATTCTTCCCCGCAGATATGCCCACGTCGACGGCAAGAAAGGGGAAAAGAGATAGACGAAGAGGAGGAGGTAGAAGAGAGGAAGAAGAAGATCGTAACCGACGGCTATCTGCATCTATGGCTGGCTACTGGTGCTTTTGCCGATGGATTATCTACGATACCTTCACATTGTTTCCAGCACGGCGCCGAAAGGCCGCGGGAGAGACATCGACTTCCGGTCTTCAGACGACCCACCACGAATTCCGGCCGAGGAATTGTTATTATCTTCGTTGACTCGGCGGATTCTTTGAGCCAACCATTCTGGCGCTGCTTCCATTCCCTTCGACGATCTGACGAGATGTTCCGACTGTGACAAGTTTGTTACCGATACCTATGTGCTCGGAAATGATCCAATATGGCGACGGATTCGGGATTGATTGGTAATTATGAAAGTATTTATAGAACATCTAATTGCTTTTACTTCGCCGAATCAGCTGATTTACTTTCAATTATATTCTCAGAATGTATGTATATGTATATTAGTTTTTCAATCACATTATCTCTTTTGTCCCGACAGTCGCATTCATACATAGAATAAATGAATTTGTAGACAGGTAAAAATTATTAATGAACACGTACGAAAGGGTTCATTTGTATTCCCGAGATCGTGGATAGTAAATTAAAGGATCGAAAAGATCAACGAGAAATAGCCAAGTGTTGACGGCAAGAAAAATGGAGGGAGTTAGGAGAGAAAGCGTGTTCTGCCATCAGAAAAGGAATAAAAATACCAGAAACGAATAAGAATAACCGAGAGCGGCTTCCCGGTCGCGGAACATCTTTTTTTAGAAACTTATTTCAGTAATTACATAGTATATCATGTATAATGTGATGGGATATTAATTACCGTCTCCATTATTTCGAGGAGGCGTTTCAATACAAGTTGAAATATTGAGAATAATATATTTAAATTCATTCGTTCGGAACGTAAGAAAGAGAGCATTAAGTTGACAGCTAATGACGCTCAGTTGTCCCAAAATGTTGCCTCTTTGAGACGCACGAACAAATTTGTCTACTAAAAGCGATTTGGTGGGATTAAGAATGCAGACAGGTAAGAAAGAGAACGAGAGAGAGAGAGAGAGGGGAACAGGAACGGAACGAGAGACAGAGAAGTAGAGCAACACCCAAGGGAAAGGCAAAATGTAAAGGTGAATAGGAGAAGGAGAACGAGGGAGAAGGATGTCCGACTTACTAATTGCAACGACGTTGGTGGTCCGTAGACACTCCGCGGGACATGACGAAAAGCGATATGGTCAGAGTGCGAACCGACCAAGGCCACCGGATCTCATCCTCGTGGTCACTGCCAATCGGAATCGTAAATTCACGTTGGACTACTCGTTAGTCTTTTTTACTATCCTCGTACTAACTTCAATCAATTAACGCATTCATCGCTGAACACTCAAACACTCGAGCACTTCATTTTATACTGGATCTACGAACCTCCAGAATGAACTATGTTACATCAGTTTATTTAATATAAATGATGTAATACATTCTCTCTCGATAAATCAAGAAATGTTACACCTGCAATTATGACGGGTCTTGTAATTTCAGAGATCAACATTCTGATACTGGATTTGTGTTGTAGAATTTATTTTAAATTCTTTCAACATATCCTTATGTTCGTAAAAGACTGGATTGGGTCTCTCAGTTTTGGAATTGCTTTTTATAGAGGATTAAATACACTGAAAAAGAGCCATTAATTAACTTAGAATATACACGGAACATTTTACAGTCGTTCACAGAGCAATAAATCACAGATTTTCGTACCTACACGAAAAAGATAACATTTTCGAAGAATTATATTTATGCTTCGCTGTTTAATAGTGCTACATCCAAGATCGTTACCCGGTTCCTTAATTTCCATTTTCACGCCGAAATGGCTCCATTACGGAGTTCGAATCCTCACCAAGATCCCCGGTACAGTTCACTGGCCTTTTCGGACGTGTAAAGCTTTTATTAACGAGATACTTATCGTAGCATGAAAATTCTTATCAGGTCGAATCTTGAAGGCTACACGGGACAACTTGACGAGGGTGTAACAGATAATCCGAGGTTCACGCTATTTCGTTTCACTATGTATACGCTTGTGATCTTCCAGCGTTCATTTTTCTTTGCTATTTCGCATAGTGGGCGGAGCTCTTTCTACGGGCGCCCTGTAATATTTGAAAAATGAAACGGGACCGGCATCTCGTGAAAAATGAAAATTTCCACGTCTGGTACCTTGACGAATTAATTCGCTTCATTTTTCTGTCCTCTCATAGCCTCGTTACTACATCTTTGTGTAAAATAAAAGTATTCTGCATCGATTATGACAAGCAGTAGTCGAACAAAAATTGATTGCATTTCTTAATCAATTAAATGCATTGAAAACAATGTTTTTCGATTCACTCAGCCAATTTCTTCATGAATGTACAAAATATGCAGAGCAAAAATGTAGAACAGTAAAAACATTTAAAGAATTTCCATATATAGTATTCTATTATTTTCAATCGATTAAAATGATTACGAAAATCGTAATAAACTATTACTTTATTCTTTTCAATTTTGCTAGTCTCGATGAAACTCGTTTTTCACACATGTGTCGCAACAAAAACGAATGTGCAGAGAAATGCTGATTTAGGCCAGAAATTGAGACGAAAACGAACGTGGCAGCGTGTGGCGTAGCACGTTTAACGAAAACAATGAGAATTCGACACCGTGTGCACACGGTTCAAAGCTCTCGGATCACTCGTGCCAAACGCGAGCTTGAAACGCAATTTCGAAGCGGAATGGTTTCAGAGTTTTTTTTTGGAAAAGGCCGGGTTTCGGCTTTGACTTCCGATTTCTCGCGCGGCGGGGTGTCATTCATCGGTCCAATTCCAAAGTGTATTTGGAAAAAGGGAAACTCTGTGGCGTTAAGCGGCGTTTCTAATTTCCGCTGGGAAGAATTATTGCCAAACTGGGAACCGGCTCGGGTCCCATTGAACCCGAGAAAGCTGTCTCGCTACCGGGTTCGACGTCTATATAAATGAGAAAAGAATTAAAATATATATCTGCCTAACTTTGTTTGAATTAGCATTACTCGGTTTTATGTGTTGCGCGGCGTCGGTGTTCGTGGGGAAAGGGAAGCACGCGTATCTATGGGTTCATGTGTCTGTTGCGGGTGAGCTCGATGGTGGTCCCGAGACGTGATACCCGCGAGAGAGACTTTCTTCGTTTCTTTTTGTACCCATTATTTTTCTTTGATTTAACGGCAACCGAGGCAAACCGTGCTCGCATGCACTGCTCGTTATAATTCAGTATTATAGAATGCAAATAGATCTGCGTGACTAGCGGACAGTAATTATTAGGAACCCATGTAAACTCGATCGTGATCTAAAGACACGCTACGCCATCTTTTTCAGTTGGTTGGCTCACGTTGATTTTGTTCGCTTGTAATCGAAGAGGGATCTGTACTTATTATAATTTATAACATTATGGTGTTTTGTAACAACCGGCGATTGCTAAGTTACATGTAGAAAAATGGTTGTGTTCCACAGGATACTATCTTTATCGTTTTAACACTTGAGGGGATGGAGCATCCTGACTAGTATAGATACGCGAATCTTTTTTCTACACTATTTTTGTACACTTTAGGGTAGTCACCTCCCTTTACTTTTTTTTGGATCAGCAAATTATTTGCTTGCTATTTTAACTTAAGGTAAAGGCCAAGAAAAAATGTCTCGGCAGACGATCCAACATCAAAGAACAATGTACAATAAAAATAAGTGAGTACAGGAGCATTTGTTCGTGAATTCGCGTTTCCGCTGATTGCAAACAATCATGCGTGCCGCGGCAGCGCTGCTTATAAATTACCGGCTAAGCGGCCCCGGCCATTGTTCATAAACTTCTTGCGGGAATAGAGATTCGACTGTGGCTGTCCATAAATTGGCGATCCTGGCGCCATAAAAACAACAGTGCCCCATTGGCAGATTCAGCCGCGTCGAATTTCCGATGCCGGGGCGTTCTTGAGAGCGGCATACGAAACGTGCACGGTCCATTATGAACTGCCCCCATAAAATAAGCCGCACAATCGCGCGCGCCCGAGCAAAACCAAGACCAGTTTAGCCGAAGTTATCGGAGCAAAGGCCGAGACATTGTTTCCACGCATCCGCGGAGAACGTTTTCCGTTCGCGACGTCACTTTCTTTCAAGGGAGACACACACAAAGACAGAAAGAGATACAGAAGAGCGCGTTCTGCGGTCTGGAGGGTGGCCATCGTCGAGGATATAAAAACACAATGAAGAAAAAGCGAAAGAGCCATGAAGAGGGAGAGGAAATGGTGTGGCAGTTCTCTGGGACAGCATCGTCCCCGTGGCCCTCCTCCTGCGAGAAGAGCCAGTCTTCTCTCCTCGACCCTCGAAATCCAGAAAGTCAGTAAATTTTCGTGCGCGCACTACCTGTTCAACCAGCATGTATGCGCTTGTACGCTCTGTTTGCGTAGGACGGGGACCACCCAGGTCGACTGACGCCTCTGCCGTATCCTCAACGTGGAATTGACTTAGCGGAATCCGGGGCGAGGGAAGGCTGCCCAGGCGAAAATCAGAAAGAAACAGAGATAGAGCAGGTTTGTACGCGAGCAACCCAACGAACGCCTTTAACCCAGACCCGGTCCGGCACGTTATTTTTCATCTCATTGTCCGTCGACAGCAGCACGGCTCCCCACGCAGGACGAACCCGGAGTCAATGAGCAGCGCCGGCGTCTTATTCGATCCCGAACATCCCTACGAAGAAGTCACCACCCGCGATTTGACAGAGAATGGAACGATGGGATCAGTGTTGCGAACTGATTTGGGGGAAAACTGGACTATGCGGTGCCTAGGTTTGATGTCTTCATACCAGAGAAATCTTGGGTAGGCGTCTTTTCAGTCTGAATCCTAGCGTCGAGGTAAGATCTCGAAGAATTTCATGAAGTTACGGAGGGTGAGTGTTGCGAACGAATCTGTGGACTACATTCAACCTAATCCTGATGTCTTTGTATAAGCTCAATCTTACATGGCTCTATCTTGACCCTGAATCCTAACTTCAATGTAAGATTTTGAAGAACGCTGCACGAAATTAAAGCAGTTTGATTAATAAAATCGAATTCTTGCCAATGTCGATTCAGAAACAGAAATAATCGGACAAATTCAATGATTGTATTAAAGATATTCCCATTTAAATATTTGTGTTGCTCCAACAGTATTTAATTATCCACAATTTTAAAAGCATTACTGAACTATAAAAAACAGTGAATAGAATAAAAGAATTTAAAGATATGATCGTATCATTCTGAAATGATCAAAATTGCTACAGAAGGATGGAAATTTCTGCGTGAAAGACGCACAATCAACTTGTAACCATGACAGGTTAATTGACTCATCAGTCGATATTGAAGCGAAACCGATCCTCGCGACCCAATTTCGTTGGCATTTTCTCTTCCGGCAGAAATTTTCTCCGTTCTTCTGCGTGCATTCAAATTCCCCGGTGCAACTCTTTACGGCCTCGTTAAAAAACGCTTACATCGTCATCAAGAGTGTATCCAGGTGAGGAACAAAAACCGGAAAAAAAGGCGACGAGCCAACAGCGCCAAAGGAAAAGAAAGAGAGGAAGAAAGAAAGAGAAAAGAACGCGGACGAAATTCTTGGTTCACCCTCGGCGAGGAGTCGGTCGTATTGGTGGCCCTTGAAGGAGAGAAAGCAACTTATTTCCCGCGCATAAATACCGCAAAGTTGTCGTTGTAAAGTTGACACGGAACATACTTGTTACGTTCCTGGCTGGTCGGTGGGCCACCGGGTGGAAGTTCTCCGCTTCGGTGCTAAGTAAAATGATATATTGCGGTTAAACGCGCCTCCTCCAGCCGTGTGGCTGTATCACCGGCAATACGTATACGTTACACGTGGCTGTGCTTAATATCGAGGCGGTGTTAGTGAGTGGCCACCCACGGTGGTCTTGCTGGACCACCCAACGAGCCGCGCTATTATAAGGGGCCGTCTCTACTTCGCACTTTACCTCGATCCGATACTTCGTTGCTCCCCTTTCACCCCTTGCGACGCTCGCCAACTGATCCGCAATGCGAAACCGACCGGACCGATACTATTTTTCAACGAATCAACCGTCATAGAACTCCTAGAACCCCGGCGAAAGCCAATACAGAGGACATTCAACGAATTTGAACCGCCGCTTGTAAGGGGACCCTTCTAATTAGTGGGCCCTTATACAAAATAGAAATTGTTTGCTTCTATTTTGCAAGAAACTTTCAATGGTAACTCTGGCTAATATTTTTCAATGTTCAATTAATTTTTCCCTTTCGTAGAACTGTTGTTATTAATTGATAGGATTCATATAATGCCAGTGTCCGACATTAATTATTACCTGGCGGTAGGTGAACCTTTCTACTGTCTCAAATTGCAGCTATGTACTCATTTTTATCGTAAACGAATAAAATACACAATCTCACGTTCTATGAACTTATGACAAGGACAAGTTCGAACAATTTAAAGCAGTAGACCATTTTCATTTTTCCATAACACTCCGCAAACTACTTATGGCTCTGCGAGGTTTTTCTTGCCAGTTTATCGTCAGGATAGTTGGCGTTCGGTGTTTGACACGATTGTTCCGACGATAGTTTCGGCAGGTGTCCACGGTCCTGCAAAAATGAGGAGGTGCGAGGAACGGCGACGATCGATTGACTACACACAGTGTAATTATCGGCCGGCCATTAATAAACGTTGCACTGCTATCGCTTATTCGCTACAACCATCGACACTTTCTTTCGTTCGGCATCGGCGCGAGCGAGACACGACCTTGTGGGTTTTGTAGAGTCTACTGGGTGTTTGAAAGATAGTTACATGCACCTTTGACGTCTGATTTCCTTCTCGAAACACGATTTCCTTTTCTCACCTGGCAACTTTGTGTTGCGTGGTACCTGCTGATTGATTTCGTACGCTCCCAACAACTTTAACCATGTATTTATAGAATCGTAAATGAAAAATCACGATCATTGGACACAGCTGTATGTTGCTCAGTGTAATTTATAATTTTTAAGAATTTAGCAGAGAATATTTTCTTTAGGAACTCTGTTAATCCCCATACTCTGAACCTCTGTGTAAAATCTCAGTCATTTAATATTAATTTGTTCTTTTTACTAGATGTAATGCAACTAATGACTGTCTACAACGAATGAATTTTTATTTCCATTCATGTCTCACGGCCATAAATTAATCAACAGATAAACGAATCTCTGCGAGACCATTTCCACGGTTCGTACGCGATGAATTTCGCGGAAGAAAATCAGGATACGCTGAAGTATCGTAAAGGCACACCCAGTATACGAGCCGCGACTCTTGCCAGCGTGTGCGTGCACAAATCGTGCGTGCCAACTTCCGCGGTGTACCGCCTGGGTGGTCCATAATCGAGGTATACGAGGATTAGATACCTCGATAAGACGTACACGCATTTATACGCACACCTTGTTCGCATACATACATCCACACCTATACGTATACCGTGTGTACACGTTGGCGAGGCTGAAGTCGTTCGCTTCGGCCTGATAGAAATACAGTACATACTAACGATGAATTGTGAGCCGGTCCGTGGGACGCGCGTGGAGAAATTATATAATTGACATTTTATCTGATCCGACCGATCAACCACCCCGCGCGGACGTTCTGTCGCTTTTGCCAAGAATCATTCGTTACATAATTTCATCCTGCAAACCGTGAAATTAGCGGGAATGCGAATTTTAGCGAGAAACTGGGAAAATGATTAATATTGTTCCGAGAGAATCTATCTATTCGTCATCGTTCTATTCAGTTTAGGATGTTTTCTGACATGGTTCCATTTTTCTTCTTTTTAGTAAGTGTAGAGTTAAAGTTTTTTGAAGGCACATAAAAATGTAAAATAAATGCACTGTCAAACTTGTTTAATACAGACGTTTCATTAGACATTGAAGAAGACGGTCTAGTATATTATTAAGAACATCGTTTTAGTGTACAGAATTGAACACCCCGCCCACCGAAGAAACCATGTCCTGCAGACGTACAATCGAATTAAGCAAATCTCGCCCGGTGCCCATGTCCGCGAATTGCAAATCTTTGCAAACAATCGAAAGGAACAACTTCCGAGCGGCGCGGCGGTCGACTCGGGTGGTCCACATTTAACACGTGGAGACACGGAACGAACAGACCTTGTTCCTTTTGCGAAATTTTGCGAAACACGCTTGCAAGCCCGAGAAAATGTGGCCCGGCTATCGCGGGCACCGTGATAACACGACGGACAAGGCCCGAATCGAGAATCGAACAATCTCGTCCGTTATATAAGTCGATCTACCTGTCGAAACCGACCGTACCCCCTTTTTATTTATCTGTCTTATCTCTTGCAAAGAATATCGAATCGGCGCGTAGAAACGATCGAATTAGGCAAATTTTCTGCGACAAGGGACACACGCTGATCCGCCAACTTTCGCGGTTACAATTAACCCTTGTTGTGCGGTGAGTTATGGCTGTGGAAATTATTCTGTTCGATACAATCGAGACTGCTCACAACTGTTAGGAATATGGTACGTTCACTGGGTGAACATTCTAACATGTTATTCTTTATCTTTACACCTACATTCATTTTTACAGAGCATTATAATTATAATTCTCCTAACCTGAAGCAACCAGCACGGACTAGACCGTGGATCCCCGAGTCGCGTTCACGCACCTCGTCTTCCGACGAAAAAGAAATGAAAATGCCATGGTAGCAGCAAAGGGTGCCGGGGTATTTACGGTCACGATCGTTGCAACAACGTGGCCGATGCCCAAAAAATCGCATAACACGGGGTTACAAAACCAGCAACCAGGCATTCGTGATCGGGGCTCGTATCTCGCGGGCCGTTTGCGTTACAATGCCATTATCGTCGATAAAAGTCTGTCACTCGAGAGTACGAATTAATTTCAATCACAGACGGGCCCGATGCGAAACTGGCTGGTCCGTTGCAACATGTTATAAACCCGAAAGCAACAAGATTCGCCGCAAACGATTCCGCCGTGTATCAGTTTCTTCTCGTTCGTTCTCTTCTCTTCTCTGCGTTCCTTCTCTGTTCTGTTGTCTCTCTTTCTCTCTCTTTCTTTCTTTCTTTCTCTCTTGGGAGGATTTTTTCATTGCAGGATCTTTTCTTCGTCTCGTTTTGTTTTCGTTCCGTCTTGCCACCGCCCTTTCTGCATTATAATTTTAAATGTACGTCGCGTATACGCGTATACACTCGTGCACGTCGCCCGGTACACGCTTCAGGGAGGTTTGAGGCGTGCCACGACAGTCGGCCGGGGTCCCGTCTTCTACTAAATGCTCCAATTATTAATTTACCTCGCTCACAATGTTCGCCGTGTAAGCAAAGACGAGTGCAACGTGTTATTCCGGCCGACGAGCGTAATCACGTTCGCCGGCACGCAAACCCGCGTAACGTTCCTCGCCGGCATTAAGACCGCTCGGCCCGAGGAAGAGTGAGCTCTCCTCTGCTGCCTTGCCCTCGGGCCGACCGGACCGTGAGGATGATGCCGCCGACTTCCTCCGCAAGAAGAGGACTCCTCCTGATACCGGATGTCCCCCGGAAAATAAACCTGAAAGCCGGCCTCGATCGAATTTCTTGCTTGTCAATTATACGCTCGCGAGACGCTTTGTTTGCTACGTGGACCTCCTAGAAAGAGGTGACCACGGTAATGTCTCGATGTATGTTCCAACTTCGGGTCTTGCGTGTCACTTCTACCATGCACGCACAGCATTCCTTAGTATCTTCACGCTACAAAGTAGAAACGGATAGCGAGTGAACGAATTCTTGAATGTAACGTTGAACAAACAACGAGATAATATTATATCTCTATAGTGATAAAACTGTCGTTGTCTTAATGAAATTTTCTTTCTTTCACATAATGCATTCGTTGAAAAGTTTATTAAGAAATTAGATAACTTAATTGATAAGACGATTTTTCAACCTGGCACCACAATGAGTATAAAGAGTCGAGTAACACGATTGAAATTTTTGGGGTTTGCGAGACTTCACCTCACCAATTGAAGGTTAAGTAGGCACTTCAGGCTGCCTGTGAGACAGCTCTCGATTTTGATTCATCATTTCAATCTCGATTGCAGTTAATTATCATAAAATAACTAAAAGAAATGATTGTACAAGGAGAATGGTGAATATAACATTACTGAAAGCACAAAGCTAACGAAATACAGAACACGAAGTCTGCAGAATGTATCGCTGTAGTATAGAGAAATTAAGATTATGTATGGAGGTATAAAGTATCATTTACCATCATGAAGTCGACTATATTTTAAACGATCATTATTTTAGATCGGCGTTTATATGCAAAAACGACTGATAGAGCGAGGGGTGATTCATCGCCGTCACTTTTGTTTCGTATTCGTGTAGCCAGTCCCCGGTAGAGAGGCTACTCATTAAACTTTATTAAGTGTTTTTCCGGGACAATTTTATTCAATTATGTGGAGAACACACGACACGGTAATTAACTTATCTCATTTCTAGAACCGGTGCACCTGGGGTTTTCACAAATTGTCGTAAATCACGGACTTCCTTTCAATCCTGTTCTCCCTTCGAAAAGGATCAAAGCCAGAGAGCGAATACAAGATTTCTCGTTGCTCTCCGGTGTTTTTTCGAGTTGCGAGTAGACGTTCCGGGATCGCCTCGAGGGATCGACCATAAACCCCGCCATAAAATCCCGAAGGAATTTTATGAAAGCGTTCTCGTTAGACCGCGGCTGTGTTCTGGGCGTTTTCCGAATACATAGTGGTGATCACTGCTGTTGAAATCGTTTCGAGCTTCCTGTCGCAGAACTAACTTCTTTGTAACTTCTTCTATCTATCTCTTTCTCTCTTTCGATTCTCTGTACAGCAACATCTACAACTTTATTTTGTTCGCGTTTATGGCGTAACTGGTTTGCCAACGGCACATCGAACAGTTCAATTTTTCCAAACGAATCACCGAACCACTTTTACATTTTGCGAACCTCTAAGCCGAGAAAATCGGCGCTCGATTGATCTAGTACAATTCCGAGTCATTTGTTACGGTAAAATATTTTTTGTGGTTGTTTAAAACACTACAATATTTTCTTTATCTATTTCCCCTCTTCATTTCATTAGTTTAGATTGCATTTACCTCTCCGTTGATCTAATTACATAATATCTATGCGAATATTCGAACATGGAAGGGGTGCATTTTATATATTTTTAAATTATATGACTTATGGGTTTGAAAAAATTGAGTTTACAGATACGTTCAGATCTGAAAGATACTGTCTATGGATAACTTGAAACCACAAGATTACGAATTGGATGCTTACGGTGTTTTGCCTTTACAGGTTTAACGGCTCTCGCCCCTTAAACAATTTATATACTTACAATTTTACGGTTCCTCATAAACCTCGAATCAACGAAGTGTACCTTTATATGGTTTTATACAACTACCAAAGTAACAAACTCGTATAACGTAGTCCCAATTAAAAGGTTATAAAAGGTGGTCGTGAACAGCATGAAAAATTTTTTCATCATCCGAGAGCTTGAATTGTTAAATTGTTGATAAACTCTCAATCCTGTTAGTTCTGGAAGCAATCCAGACAACTCAGACCACAATGTAATCTTCTGAACCTCAATTAATTTTGTTGATTGGTAAATTAATGTATAAGATTTAGATCTGACCAATTAAAAGCCCGATCCTTCGATCTGTAAGCAACGAACCGTAACACGAGCTAGCTCCACTATTACTAACGATGCAGCAAAAGAGACGCGCATTAGTATCAACGTGCCTTACGATCTGTGACGAAGCTAATAGCTCGAATGCTTAGAAACCTAGCAAGAATAATTCGAAAAGAACACAGTTCACGAAGCTTCGAATCTCCGACAAACAAATGTGTGAAATCGCTCAACAAGAGAAATGGAGGAACCCTGTCGCAGAGTATCTACTAATAGCTAGCAGTCCATCCTCGCGCACCGTGGTAGTCGCTGCCACATCTTCGGCGAATGGCAAAGTATCGACACATCCGGCGCAGTGTCCCGCAATTCATCTTCATGGTCCGCGAGGGCCGAGGCCCATTTCATAGTAAATTTGTCAGCGGGTCGATCATTAAACGAATTCGCCCGGGTCGGTCCCATTAGCGGCCGAGAATCGGGGCGCTGACATTGACTCGGTCGCCCCTGGACCGCTCTGTCTACCGTGTTGGTGGTGGTTCCTCACGCACCGTGCACAACACACCGGGGTCTACACAACAACCGTTCCCCGTTCGTTCGTTCGGGTTGCACCCTGAAATAAGGTAGCCCCGACGACGACGAACGGAGGAGCCGACGTGGGTGGTCCGAGAGAGATTTGCCTTCCGCTAAATATCGCCTTTGCGCCCTCGACGTGGGTGGCCTTCTCTCTGGACTGCTCTCTGTGCCGAGGGGAATCGTCCATCCTTCTTGGTGTGGCTGGTGTTCGCCCTCCTTCGTCCTCCGTCCAGGAGCTGTTGTCTCCTGTCCTCTTTCTGCCGGCTCTGATTTCTCTATGCCCGGAAACTTGCTAAACTTATTACTTTAGACCAAACGAGAACGTTGCTCTAGAACACTGCACATTCACCACGTAGTCCGTAAAACATACTGTCCAGTGAATAAGCATAATTCGCTTCAGGTATGTCCACAGTTATCCGGTAAAAAAGAAGGTGACACAGTGTTGGTAACTAATAGAGAGATACTAAAGTTCCTCGAGGATTCAAAATTTCTGGCTAAAAGATATTAGCGATATTAGTTCACCTTCGTGTTTCCACCCGTTCCGCAGAAGATCTCGATCTACCTATCTCTCTCTTTCTCTCCGTTCTCCCGGACCCCTGCTCCACGATGAATGGGTGTTATTATAGGTAAAGGTAATGAAAGATATGGTTACGCTGTAATAAATAGTATGCGGAATCCGAGGCCCCGCCACGGGATGCTTTGAAACGTTACCGCGTTGCGAGCACTAACCGTGGACCGAGACGGTAATGATCGGTGTTTGGAGCCATTCCTTTCGCTTTATTGGCCCGGCGAGGTGAACCGTTCCAGGGCAGATTTAACGTTTCACGGGAAAATTAAGGGCGACCGTGAGGGGACCGCCTTAGATACGTTTAGAGCGAGGACGCTACGATTATTACGGGGTGGCTAGTTTCTCGAGGCATTGCGAATTCATTTGATACTTTCGGGCAACATCGATGGACTACTTTGGATTCGCTTGTTTAGTAACAATTTGGTGCATCAGACTGTCCTCATAGAGTATGATAGGAGTTAGGGGGTCAGAAAGGTTCGCGGGCTCCGTAGCCGCCGCCTGCAGGGTGAAAAATACTTGTGCGCCCGAGCGTGCCACGTACTCGATTGGTCTCGACCGAGAAGGCATCGATCTCGCCATTGATCGATCGATCCGGAGGTCTCGGATAAGATGCTGTCGTCGTCCTGGTCTCGTCCTGCTCGTCGTCCAGCACGGGGTAGACCACACGCGTTGTGTCGCCTCTCTTTCCTCCTCCCTCTGCCTCGCCTCTCTTCTTTCTACTCTCTCTTGCTCTTTCCCTCTGGTCCTCTTACTCCCACCTGTCCCTCGGCCTCTTTGGCCCTCTCGTTTGCTCGCTAGCCCACTCTCACTCGGCTGCCCTCTCATCCTTTTTGCTTTCTTTCCTCCCTTTCTCTCGGTCCAGCTACCACGACCTATCATGAATCCTTTTCCCTTGCTTCAACGACCCTGTCGCTGGCAAACGAGGAGGAGGTGGAAAGTAAAAGGGTGAACGAAAACCAGTCCCCGAAGGGGAGGATGAATAAAATCTCGAATGTTATTGCCCCTTCTTCACCCGCGAACGAGCACCTTTTTTTCTCGCTTCTAGATCGCCCCACCCCCTCTTATGAGTAGACCGCGAATTTTATGCGTTTATGACAGAAACGAGTAGGCGATATTTAAAAACAGTGAACAGCGGGGACTCGGGAGGATTATGGCAGATTTTTAATACGGCCCAGTTAAAAAATATGGACCATGAAACCCTCTTTAAAAACGCTATAAGCTCCGATGACACTCGAGAAAAACGCAAGATTAACTGTTCATCCCCGGTTAAAAAGGTTAAAAGAGTTTAAGACCATACTAGACGATTTTTCTCTTGCCTGAGGATCTGCACTTAATTTAATGAATTATGCGTTTGCATTGACTTTTGCCAGCCACGTGAAAAAAACGGCCCGCGTTCCTCCGCGCTGCATTACTTACTCGGTCTACACCTCCTCTCGTTTGTTCTTCCGCACGCTCCACCCCCGCTCTTGTTCAGCGTCCTTTTTCTTCTCGTTTTTACCGAGATCCACGATCGAGAAGTGGCAAGTGTTTCGACCAACATTCCTCCGCGTAGAGCCGTTCGAGGGTGCTAATTGATTCCGCAAACCGCGTGCTCGAACGTTCTCCAACCCTTGTCGCTTGACCCTGATTGTACGATAAGGGATCATGTTCTTTCACGTATATTGTTATTCTAATTCACGAATAACAGGACGCTCGAGGAATCTCTAACTTCTCACGAGCCATTATAGTTTCTCTGTGTGCAGCACTTTTTCAATAATAAAAAGAAAATTATTCTTTTGATTTTACTTTGTCATCCACGGTGTACTGATGATTTTGCCACCGGAGAAACGTGACCAGCAATTTTTCTGATCGACGGAGGTGAAAAATGCGTCGGTGCCGATCGGATTAACATCGTCGAAAAATCGCGTAAGAGCGGAGGCAGTCTGCAACGGCGCATAATACCGCGGGAGACAGCCGGTCGGCCACCTAATGCTAATGCAACTACCATTAGCAAGTAGTGAATCGAATGTAAAGTCGGACGTAAGGTGGGACCACACAGGTCGAGCGCGGAGGGTTATACGGGGCCAGCAGATGCAGTGCCCCATAAACAGCGGGGCGGGACCACCCAACGCGCTTGTTCCTTCGTTTCGTTCCTTCGTCTGTTTCCTTAATAACCACGATAGCCTGTGTTCCCCGTTAGGGGGGACGAATGTATCCAGCCCGAATCCTGCGTAATACTTATAAGCGTGAGCGTGTACACAACCCGGTAACCGAGACGATCGCGTACGCACCCGTTCGACACGCGACTGATTATGATTAATTCAATTATGATCACTAACTGCGGATGTTTATGCAACTTGCAATTTTTGTGGACGAATTTCAAGAAAGTGAAATCTAATAACATCTTATTTTCAGTGGTACTAGCCTCCGCAGGTCTGGAACAAATAAAAATCGTATTAAATTCTGTCAAATTTTATACTCCAGCGTATTTTTAAAATTTTCAGAAGCCAGAAATGTATAAGGATCCACAGTCTAGTGGTCATAATTATAGGCTCTTGAAACCGTAAGCAATAGTTGAAAAGAAAGAATAGCAAACGTATCAATTGTTATTAGTACACATGGTTTGTGAACCACGAAACATTGTATTTTTATTACATAGATTTCTATCAAAATTTCTGTTTCACGTATGTCTAACATAAAGAATCTTTCAATTAAAAATATAAATATTCTCTTCCAGTTGAATTTTATGAAAAGATCTGAGAAAATAGAAGACCTAATGATAGTTGTTAATACATAATATTGTTGAATATTGTCCATCGTGTTCAGCTCGGATAATATCCTGTGTGAGCCGGTCAGCATCATAAAGTGACGCCATGCGCCGCTTTATGGGGTTCGCGTGTTACCAAGCGGTTTCATTGAATTAGAGTACCGATACCGGTCTCCCCTTGTTGCACTCTCGAGCAGGGTTCGTCTCTGTATACTTATAACTAATAAATAGACTGCACAACCTCTTAAATTAACATTTTTAAGACTTGCTCTTTTATTTCAGAAAAACTACAATTACCGAGAAACTGGTTCTGTCTGTTAAAAATTCATCAGTTCTATCCGAACCATTTCTAATTGTAAGACCGAATTTCTTTCTTTTTTATAATGTCATATTAATCTGCTAAACTTGATGAAGCTGGAAAGAAAATAATGAAAAATCTGATTATTCCCTTAACATTTTTAAATTGCTGAAAAACTTAAAGATCTACGAAAAATCGGATAAAATCACAACCTAGCACGAAACTTGTATGTGTATATAAATTACGAAAGATCGACTGAAGGCATAAATTCGTACAGAAGCAGTAAATAAATTACGAAAGATCGAACGTGAGCATAAATTATCATAAAAATTCTATCTCATAGATCTCTGGTGGAACGCGTAGGCCAGAAGCCATGGAAAAAAAATTTTCATAGGTTTTAAGATAAGGCGATGATGATTTTGTGTGTGAGTATACTCGCCGGTTGGACGTTACGTATTAATCACAGACAGGGAGGATCTATGTGTGGGAAAATTCGAAACGGACTACCTGTCTTCAGCCGGGCCACGTGTGCACTTTCTCACAGGCCACTTCGTAAAACTCCGCGTCAGATTGACTTTCGAGAAGAGATAATGACAGTCGGAGCTACTTTAATAGAGTAACGATGCCTGTCCTTCAGCTATCGGATTCGGCGACGGCGTTTTCGGCCACGTTTTACATTCCGAAGCTACCGGATATCTCGGCTTTATCATCGTCAAATGGGACTGAAAGCATAAAACGGATAACACCGATCAAACGGAGTAGAGTTTTGCATATTAATACCATTAATAGATTATTTCCGCTCCTGGAACGGTAGCCTGATCGTGAAAACAAATTGGCTGCCACATTGGATATCGTTGACCAACAGCACGTTTTTTCCTTTACTATTTATGAAGCTTTTATGATATGTACAAAAATGTAAACTACAAGAAAGCATACATCTAAATTAATGAAAATTAGCAGTATTGTTGTTTTATTTGGTCCACAGAATATGTTCTAGTTGGTCAAAAAATTTATTCTCGCGCGTATCCTGATTTTTATAAAATCAATTATACATATAGAAGTTTGCATAAATAATGTCTATAATATAAATATAAATTTTTTGGAACTAATTCATTGAAAAACGTTCTTCTTTAAACGTTTTAAAATAAATACGTAAAATCTGCAGTTCAATAAGATTCTCTACAGTAATTTCATCTTAATTAGAGAGAAAATTTGGAACATCATTGGATACAGAATGCTTGATTATTGTTTTCAAAGTATTTTACTCAATAAACATATTAAAACCACATTCAATGTGCTAATTGAGCGTAATTTAAATGCGACACGGTAAATAAAGGGAATTGCTAGTCGACCGTAATTAAATTCCTTTGTTCCTCTTCTTGTTCATCTATTTAGTTTCCGACTTTCGCCCATTCATCTCGTGAGAGGATATTGAGACCATCTTTGACTGAGAATATTGCGTTGTCCCGAATCTTCGTTAATATATTCTCGCGAGAAACTTAATCGTCTTATTTCAGTTCCTTTGCTGATATATGGTCCTTTTCTCGGAACGCTGACGTGAAAATTACTTTTTTTCTCGTACGAGTTTCGGAGCATCTCTCGTTTACTCTTTTTGGTTTTCGAATAACAGACAAGTCTTTCTGACGTGCTCGGTTCTTCTGACAGGCACCGCAGCATTCTTATATAATTTATGGAATAACTATCATTATTCAGAAAATATATTTTCTTCAAATGCAAAACAGAACATGTGTCTATGAATAACTAAAAAAAGAATATATTCAGTTTGCATCCAGTAATGAAAGGAATAATTTTTTTATTTTTATGAAGGGTTGATCATGTTTTTTTAGCAAATTTTTAGCAAATACTGCAACAATTTGGAAATATTATTGCGAAGCGTAATCTATTGACAACGAAAGGTAGCTGCATTAGCGTTATCGGTAAGGAAGAATGTGCAACGCGAATCGAAAATGCACTGACTGCAACCCAGTGCGTAGTGTGCATAATCAATTGGAAATAAATTAATGGGAGTATTTTTACTTCGTTAAGCTTTATTCATCAGGGAACATTTTTCATATATGTATTTATTTAGACGATTATATGCTTGTTCAACGTAAGACAAATCACAATGGATTTTTAAAGCGAATTAATCTATCGCTTTTTCTTTAGCTTGAGACGCGAGATAACGTTGTCTATAGGCTCCAGTCGGATCATACTTCGCTTCGAGAAGACTCCAATCTTCGGATCTGTGATCAATTAAATAATGCGACACCTTGTCTGCGACTTCCTTCTGTTTCTCGCTGCAAGCTGAACAGTCGTGTTCCAGACCGTCTGGCAAGTTCTCTGCAATTTTTATTCAAACATCAGCTATTATTCGAAACGCTTCTTAAATTTAACTAAAAGTATCAGGCAGAATTTTGAATAAAATATTCCAAAATAATTGTACAAACATTCTAATATAGCATAAATATAGTATATAATAAATATACTATAAAGTATAACACAGTATAAATATGTATAAGATAGAGAGAAAAAAATTAAGTCAACAAAAAACGAAATAATTGAAGGAATTTAGTGGTTGCAACGTGGACGAAGAAGTCTACATTATTTGTACAATTTTTTTATTACGTTGCATCTTCACCATGCATTGAAATCTCCAAAGTCAAAATCTACATTGTATTAAGTGTAAAATCAACAGTAAAAATTTCCTCATTAATTAATTTTCAAAGTCCTCCTACATTTTATTAAGTGTAAAATCAACAGTAAAAATTTCCTTATTAATTAATTTTCAAAGTCGTCCTACATTTTATTAAGTGTAAAATCAACAGTAAAAATTTCCTTATTAATTAATTTTCAAAGTCGTCCTACATTTTATTAAGTGTAAAATCAACAGTAAAAATTTCCTCGTTAATTAATTTTCAAAGCCAGCTTGTGCACACCAATGGAAGGAGTGTTAAAAAATTGTGAATAAATGTAATTTATAGTATAAGTATGTGTGTGTAGAATATTTTTCCCCATACAAATCTCACAATTTACAGCCAGAGTACACTCAGGAGGGTATAATATCGGTAATTAAGTAATTTGTACTATCATTGCAAGGCTAAGAAGGCTAGATTCGAAAACTGCCATAACTTGTAACAAGTACCAACACGCAATCGTCAAAGTGAAATACAGTGTATAGGTAATTGCCACAATAACTACATTTCCGAACCGAATACCCTTCGGGCGCATCACGCACTAAAGAAAGACATTCTCCTCTCAAGTAATTATATCACGCAGCAATTTTTTCCAGATGGCAAAGGACGCGTAACTGATTTAATGCGCGACCTTGTCCTCCGGGAATAGTAACGACGCTCATAAAATTGCGGTCGACCGTAAAACGACGGCGTCCCGCGTAAGAACAGCTGTGGAATATGCATACAAGTGCATAATACTCGCGCGATCACACACGTATGCGTTTTATACTGGGCCATTAACAAGCGGCTTGAATTTTCCGAGGACCGGCAAATGAAGCTGAGCAACGTCACTCGTTGTGCTTTATTCATTCTATAAATTGATATCGAAGACAACTTTATACTGATCAAACGTTTCGTATTCTTTCAATGTTATCATTAACATTCATTTATATCATTTTAATCGATTACACACGTTGAACAGATCCAAAATAATTTTAGAAAAATTTTGCAATTGACATTTTAGCTATAAGAGATTTAAACATCTGTTAGATTGATTTTTCTCGTAAATAAAAATCTAGAAGCTAAGTATCTTGCTAGTCTATGTTTAAAAAAAGATTAAGTAACTTTCGGATTGTTCATTTTCTTTAAAAAAAATATTCTATTTATGTTCTATGTGTCAGGAGAAAAAGATTGTATTATACTTACATATTTCATAAAAAAATGTTTATTATTTGTGACTGATGCATGCACAGTAAAATAATTGTGGATTTAATAAAAAAAGTCACGATGTATTGAAGATCCAAATCATTTTTAATAAAGTTGCTCGTTTAAAATCAATGTAATATAGTTCATCAATGTAACATAAATTCTGGTTGTTCCTTTTTGAACCAGATTTTGTGTACAACATATTCAAAGTGTAATTTACAGTTCATTTTTACTCACTTTTTAGTTCAGACGCATCAGGAGTGCAAGAACCACGGTCCAGCAGACAGTTGACGTATCCATTCAGAAGTCTCTCACTGCTAAGAACCGAATCGATATCGACATCGTCGTATTTCGTAGTATACTTGTCCTCAGCCTCGGAAAGCAGAAGACAAACCGCGAATACAAGAACGGTCAAGATGTTCTTCATTTTTCTTGAAGAGATTCGAACCTCGTTTCTTCTCTCACTGATCATCCAACTCGTTAGTGTGCACGTTTTATATACTTCGAGCAGGGCTCGTTTGTTGCACGAGATCACGGCAAATTGCTGATACTATACGGAGAAAATTGTGGCTGATGCATGATTTGATGGAAAAAATGAGTACGACTCATTTTCTTGTATGATAAGCCGTCGTTAAGCGGATGGCTACTTCTATGGGTTCCCAGAACTGGCCTGGGTTGCATCAACATGCATTCACACAAACATTATTTTATTCTATATGTAGATCAAAAAATGTTTTCACCTTGGATTCGGAAGGAAATCAATTGGTCCATGCATTTATTTCATCAACTTATTGCTACGATTAAACAGTGACATTTTTTCTATGTATGATATTTGTTTCAGCTAATTTGCTAATTTTCTAAGTGGTTTAATAAAATGGTTTACTTTTGGGGTTCTTCACTGCTTTATATAAAGATAACGTTCAGTTCTGTAATTATTACTAAAATATATTGCTATTTTTTTATGTAGATCACAGTGATTCCGAGTTTTGCAAACATCTGTTCACATACGAAGAAGTATCGGTTCCAGATCGTCGGAAGAAAATTTGCAACAAAATTGGCCGGTAATTGGAAAGATCCTTGTTGCTGTCAACCGTTCCCGGTAATGGTTGATGACATAAACGGAGCCCTCCTCGTGTACGAGTGAATCCAATTGTCGAATGCTTCCTCGATCCAAGAGCCATCTTCGTCGAAGACGTTACACGGCCGCGACGCGACGCGACGCATGGATCCCTAGAATCGATAAGACATTGTAATGCTATAAATGATCCTTCCTCCGTATTATTTCGTATTCCGTTCAGGCGTCCGAGGCTTCGTAAATTCAACGTGGCAAGTACGCGTTTTAAGTTCTCGTTCCTTCCTCGTGAAATCTGAGACTTCTTGTCGACTTTACTACGTGAGATTTATACGTAGAGGTGGTCTCGCCATCTCCGATGATATCGTTGTTTCCCGAAAAATCCTTCCTAGACTCCAGTTTCCTCCACGACCGGTCAAACCATCAGAACCCTGATGACGATGATGATAATTAGATTCCGTACTTATAAAGCCTTGAATGACACAGACGAAACCGTAGAAACAACGTGACCACAAATGTTGAGGATTTCAACCAGCCGGGAATCAAATTTCTTCGTTCGAGATTGTTATTCCCGTGCGACATATCTGACAGCTTTATTTAGTCGGTTTTTAATGGAGGCTGACGTCGATTAACTATGCTCTTAGTTTTTTTTTAACAATATCATTATTCTTTGTCTTCTAACAATAAAATTCCTCTTCTCAATTCCAACTTCAACGAAAACAGCAAAAATTGATCCTTCCATATCAAGACATTGTGTTCCTTTAAACATTATTATTAAATATTCTCGACACTTTCCTGGCCAACGTTAAATCTAAAAATACTGCGAATCGTACTCCTCAGAGTCAGTGTCCGGCCACTCAGCACAAGCGTAGCAAATTTTCCCAACATCCCTCCAACATTCAGCGCAATGGACAAAAGGACACCCAGGTGTTGTACATTTTCTATGTTCCGGCCCTTTCCTAGGCTCTACCTCGTCGCAAATTAAACATCTATCCCTGGCACACGCAAACATCTTCAACCAATTAAATTGTCTCGGCCATCTCAGTCTCAGAGTCATCCAGAAATCGACTTCGTACTCCAGACGACGAGTCCTGACCAACCTCTTCACCCTCGCCTTCATGAATCTCGCGAAACCGATCCGCCTTCGCAGGCTCTCGTTGTATAAGTACAGCGTTCTCCTCTTTTCTCGTTTCCGGTAGAAGTACGAGCAGATACCTCGACGTGTCCTCTGCGTGTAAACGGAGCCAATGATCAGTAGAAAAATTGCGAAGAACGTCCCGTAGATCTTGAAGAGCACGTAGCCCTCCAGTTTCGACGGTCTTGGCAGACAGGCGCTGTTCGAGGTCACCGTCTTGATGTGCTTCTTCACGTTGAACCCGCGGATTGCGCTTCTTATCAATGTTGCTATCACTCCTGTGCCTCTGATCTCCAAAGACAAATCATGGTGACCTACCTAAATAGAATAATACACTTTATCAGAATTTTGTTTCAGCATTTTGTTCATATATGTAGTTGCGAAAATTTGTAAAATATACAATTCTATTTTATTTTTCTCTCGAGAACTCTCCATTGGGAAAAAAGCTGCAAGGGTCTAGCCACGACATTTTTTATTGGTATTGTGCGCAAAACAATTCTTTTAGGTTGAAAGCTAAGCCCCCAAAATTTTAAACTGTTAACCCCCCATTTGAGAGTAATATGAGGGTAAACACCCTAAGCTTTATCAATCTTTTTCTCGGTTGTTAATTAAGATATTAAGGGGTTACGCCACCCTGAGGCGACCGAAATGACATCAAAGTTTACGAATTTTTTTCTCCAAAAGTATGAATGTAACAATTTTTTTATTATGATATATATGGTTAGGGCATACATTGAAGGTTATTCTGTAAAAATTTCACAAAAATGTCACGGATTGTGATGCCCAGGGTTATCTGAAATTAAAAAACTCATGATTTTCTTGTTCCTAGATAGATTATCTATCGTGTAGCATAGAGATTTTAAGAAAAAACATTTTTGTACAAATGCGAGGAAAATGAAAATGGAAATTCAATTTTCACCCAAAAAATCGATATTTAAACGACTGTTATAAACAATTGGGATATCGTATAAAATACCCTCAGCAAAGAAGTTTCACTTCAAAAACTCCTATGCTACACGATAGATACTTTATGTAGGAACAAGAAAATCATGAGTTTTTAATTTCAGATAACCCTGGGCATCACAATTCGTGACACCGTCTACATGTGTTTTAACGGAGAAGCTATGCAAGAAAACGGATAACTCGGCCATTTTTAAATATTTTTTGTGAAATTTTTACAGAATAACCTTAAATGTATGCCCTAACCATATATCATAATAAAAAAATTGTCACATTCATACTTTTGCAGAAAAAAATTCGTAAAACTTTGATGTCATCTCGGCCGCCTCAGGGTGGCATAACCGCTTAAAATGAAAAGAAACGAAAAAACTCGAACTTATCTCTTGCATTTCATATATCTTTTTCGCAATTGTGAGCATATTATGAAGGGTAAAGAAAATATCTATTTTTCAAACGTTTACCTGAGTGTACTCTATAAGAGCATGTCTCCTAACCGTGTCCAGCACCTCATAGAACAAGCTATCCAAGATAACGAAAATGCTAGCAGTAATTATTTCGAGCAGCAATTTAACCATCTGGCCAGTCAGATTTAATCTTTCAGCAGTGCCCGGCTTCCAGCTATAAGGATCTATGAACTTCTTCTTCTCAATCTTCTTCAGCGGCAACAGAGTTATACTTCCTCGAGCTTTTCTTCTAGCATCGATCCTCCGAAAATATGGCGTCACGTAGACATTATCATGCTCGATGTCATCCAAGTATTTGTCGTGGTAGCTTTGAGCGTTGAAAATGATTTTCAGGAATACGAAAGACAAGCATCTTCTTATAATGGTCATTACAGATTCGAAGAGCCTGGCTCTCGTTGTGAATTGATGGACAACTGCTTTAGCTGCGTAGACGGAGTCCTGGAGATCTAGGATCACTGCAGGTTTCTTTATTTTGTATTGTAGTTTGGCGTCTTTGAGGCTTCTGCTGAACTCGTCCCGTGCACCTATGAATGATAATTATGAAACTTTACTCTTCCCATTTAAACAGTCTTCTAGGTCTGATGAAATTTTCAGTTTCTAGATTAGAATCTTTTTCGTACAAAGGGTGGAAGATGATTACTTCGAGATTGCTTAAAATTGATTGATCGAAATTGATCTTTTAATACGTACTTTTTAAGGCGGAATAGCCTTCACCAATGCCGCTGTCAACCTTGCCTTCAGGATCACAAATGCTGGAACCTCCCAAAGCTTGGACCAGGTTGCAAACGAACGTCAGCTTCATAGGCCAACAAAGAAGCCATGCGACGAATATAGTCACTTTGTCATAACACTTATCGTAAGCATCACTGAACATTTCCCTTAAATAACAAAATGATTTACGCCGAATCAGAAATTGCTAAATAAATGTATCGCACTTTTTAAAACGTAATAAATGTATAAACTTTTTACCTACATCTGTCCGAACCCCTACTAAGTTGCTCCTCGCATCTAGCCTCTATCTTCTTCTTGTACTTCGCTTCGTACACATCGGCCGCCGATTCGGCTTCTTCGATTTTCTTCTCATGCTTCTCTTCAATTTCCTTGCTCCTCTTCGTATCACCTTGTAATTCATCCAGGTAATCGTTTTCCTCGTTCAATCGCCGCATTTCCTCATCACCCTCAATTTCCTCGACGATGGGACTCATTAGGTCCCTCACAGATGATAGAGTATCCTTTATCTCCTCTCCATCGGATTTCATTTGAAGAACAGCCTGATTACACGCGAATCTTAATCAATTTCAATCGGCTTCTTTGTTGCAGAAGGAATTACGATGCTAATAGGATTAAAATTATTTTTATCCCTGATCCGGTTCTTCGTTGAGCTACTCGTTTCAAACAATGGCGCGCAGAGAAGAATCGATATAGCGTTAGCAACTATTTTCTTGCAATTTTCTAAAACACAGAACTATTTAAATAAAATAATTTAGTTCATGGAACTTTAAGCTTCCTTCTCTTTCTCATCTAATCTTTAATCGAATTTTAGCCGCAATAAAAATAAGTTTCTAAGTCTGAACGAAGAATCAAAAACTGAATGGGTCGTAAAAAAACTCGGTGAAATTAATTTTTCTTCAAATAAACTTTTCTTCACCTGTTGAAATGGCTTGAACATCAAGTCGAATCTCGATTTCGTGAGATTGTACGTCAACTGGGAAGTGCAAGCGAACGTTCTCACCACTTCTTTTGCATTGTACACCATGTTAAAGATTGGTCCAGCTATTATGTAACCAAAAACTAATGCTCTTAGCATACTGCGTCCCGAGCGACCGAAAAAAGCAGGTACCGTCAGCGTGCAAACGCATCTCACCTGTCGTATTAAAAATAACAAGCTGTAGTTGCCATTTAAACTATTTTAACTAATTTAATAATTGTGATATTAGTAAATGAATTTTTCAAATACAAGTGAACGCATGTGTACATAAATGATCACTTAAAATGAACCGCTCATTTCTATCATTAGCAATGTTGCTTATTTAACAAACAACAAGTACCTGAATAGACGAAGCACATCCAATAGACAGCATCGTGACAAGTATAACGGCCAGAACGAAACTAGTATACTTATCGAAACGTAGGTCTACAATAATCCATTTGTATAAGATAACAGCCTTAGAGAAACCAAAAAGAAAGCCTACAAAGGCACGCGTTTTCTTGTGGGTGCCAATGGGGTCGTAACAAAGGTGGTACAAGGTTGGAAAGTGACTCAAATAATATTTGAAGAAAGCCTTTTTAAATATCTCCACTCGTCGGCCAATCTCAGTTTGATTCTCCATCTTGTTATCTCTACGTTCGTTTTTATCCTCTTGTAATTACTGAGTCATGGGTGTAATTAATATGTTCGGTTTAGTGGTTAGAAAAAGATGTCTGATGTTCGTGCTCCATCCTTCGATCTTCTTCGTGTTATCGACTATCACAGCTCGATAATCAGTAACTTATTTAATGTTGATTACCGTTGAAGATGTTCAGTGATAGTTACTTCGCAAAATATTATAATATTTTTTGCAATGGTACTCGACGTACATAGCAACTATTTCAATGAACTGTCTAACAAATGACAATAAAAACGTTTAAATAAAACTTGTCCTGCTGTGTTCATTTTTCTGTTTCTTCAGTAACGTTGCATTTAAAATTATTTAAGAAATTCTCGAATACTATTAATGGTCTCCTGTTTATACGAGAAGCTAGAAAATATTGTTTCAGAGCGTTCACTAAACCGCTTTAGAAGAACAATATTTTTTCGCTTAATTAGCAGAACGGGTCATCGGTGACCAGCCAAGGTGTTAACACGTGGCTCGCTTTCCTCACGAGTATTACATCACTCGTCGACCGAAAATGACACGGTGACCTCTTGAAACACGTCGAATGAATACGAAACCACGCTCAGCCCCGATTTTCGTTGATTCGTGTGCTGGGCCACGTGTCTATTTGCATTGTAAAAACGAAAGTAAAAGGATATACGTACGAATACGGAATATTACGAAGACGATGTATTTAGCGATACTTTATTTGATAGACACGGAACGTCGTTGATTCTCCGAAGGACATTATTATACAGTGCCTTAGCTAACGTAGTAGGTACTTTGCTGTTTGTCTGACGTGCGCGCCTGTGTCATTACGACCAATCATTAATTGTCAACCGACATCGACGATAACTACGTGTTGATTACAGGCGATAATTTTCTCCGACAAATTGTTTGCCTTCGAGGCCGCGCGCCGAGAATCGAACTGCCCTAAGCGTTCTCCTGTCGCGTTTCCGACGATCTTCAAACTTTGATGCCGTGCTTCTCCGCTTCCTTCTCGTACTTGGTCTTGTACTTGCCATCGGGATCGTACTTCTTCGACAGCTTGCTCCACATCTCCGGCTTGTGATCCACCAGGAATTTCACAACCTTCTCTGTCACTTCCCTTTGCTTCTCTGTACACTTGGCGCACTCGGTGGCTAAGGCGTCGGGCAGGACTCCTAAACAACAAGAATAAAATGATTTAGCAAAACGAACTGTACTTTAAAAACTCTTAAAAAACAAATGGAAGACTTAAAATTAAATAACTGTGTCTAAGAAAATTTCATTTGACAGTGAGAGCACGCGAACGATGCTTTGCCTCCGGTGATTTCAATGCCTGGTCAGACAAGCGCGCACGCGCCACGTACATTTTCTAGCTCCATTTACAAGCCTAAGAACTTTTAAATGATAATGAAATACACGATTTTTATATATAGTAGATGGGAATATATTAGTACATACATTTCACGATTTTTCGAAGAAATCACACTGTTTTACTCACGTTTAAGTTCAGTGCCCTCCGAAGTACACCTTCCCTCGTCCATCAAACATTTATAGTAGTTCTTCAGAAGACGATCGCTGCGAAGAATTTGGTCCACATCGATGTTGTCAAATTTGTTAGTGTACTTGGTCTCTTCGGGACGAGCAGACACGTAGGCGATTGCCACGAGGGCGAACAAACAGAGTAATCCGTATTTCATGGCTGTGACAACGAAAAAGCAAAATTATAACATCTGTTTCACCACCTGCTAAAATATTAATTTTCTAAGTGCATTCTAGAAGAGCTATTACAGCTTACAAACTTTTGTATAACACTGTACTTCAAACATACATCATCTACCGGTTCTTAGAAATAGAAATTATAATAATAGAAATTAAATAAAAATGTATTTTTCTAATTCTTCTAACGTCTTCACAGTTTCGTATTTAATCTACCCATTTTTCTAGCAAGTTTTTGTTTCAAATATGTGGGTCACAGATCGAAGAAGATTTTGCGTCTTTGCCACCGATGGGGCAGTGAAAGACATCCAATAATTCACATGACGAGCCAGATACTCCAGGATGTGCGACACTCACTCACCTGAACGTGATTAGCTGCGATCAGATGCAATTGTAAAGTTGTGCTGGGCCGCGGCACTTATATATGTCCAATCAGTGGTGTGAGGCCCAAGGTGTGCGCAGGTGGGAAAAGGTGGGACGCTGTACCCCACCTGAATACTTGCTTCATCTCTGTTTTGTCCGAGCTTCTTAAAAATATTCTTGTTTATTTCATCCAGCTATGACGTGCATTTTAATGGATTTTTTTATCCCTATCTGTCGATGCGAGCTCATTATGCATCGGCTTCCGGGATCGTTAGAGAAACTGTTCTGATGAAGGATTGGTGGCAGTGACCGTCTTTTGATGACGTAATGAAATTTCTTTTTTGATGAACAATATAACATTCATCGGGTTTCGAAATTTAATAATTACTTTGACTTGGTCCGAAGTTCCATGCTGACTTAATAATACTTCGCTTCTTAAATATTATTAATATTCCTTTGGTCCAGGTCTGAAGTTCCATATGCGTAGATGCAATAATATTTTGTTTTGGTTAACAGTGATGAAGAGAGATACAACGTCTTAATTACATTATTTAATATTTATTCTATCTAGGTCTGAAGTTTTATATAGAATCAGTAAAATTTTCTTTCGATTTCGAAATTTAGTATTATTCATTTTGTCTAGCATGATGTTCAATAATCTTCGTCGTTTCATAAAATGAAGAGGGCTGGAGCGTCTCGAATTCAAGCTGATGTTAATCTACTTAAAAGATTAAGAACTCTTTTTTTCATATTGAGTGGAGATATGGAAATGTTTCATCTCGGATGGAAGATTTTGATTTCCCACAGCGCCTTTCGTTCCATCTGCCATCTTCTTTGTGTGAGTCGGGAGATATGTAGCAGAAACAGGTTATATTGCCTAATTTCGATGGAAAGTTCTGTCCTTTTACTATATCCCATTGATTAGGATTAACATCTGCCTCGAAACTTCAGTCAGATGTTACTTCATGCTTAGCTTTTATTATGTACGTTAACACTGTCGATGAAAAATTGGCTGTCCACCTTTGTGCAGGCTTTCGCGCAAGAACTTAAAGAGAAAAATTGCAAATTATGACGTCACAGTCTCCTTTTTCTTGCGAAACATAGAAAAAGCATGCTCGTTAACTTCCTACAAGCGGCGAGTGTAACATTCGTGATTCATACTTTTTTTGGGGGTGCTTATTATTAGGATGATCATAAATCAACGCCATTATACAACAGCTCTCATTTCCATTAGTTACACATGTAAAGGGATTTTTTGTAACAATGTTATTACATTAATAGTGCAATCCTATTGCACATTCATGTAAATAGGAGATAATCTTAAGTAGCATAATTTCATAGAAATTCGCAGGGTTCTATTAACATAATTTTACTATTTGACTAGCATTAAAATATATGCTAAAATATATGTCTTTATTATTAAAATTAGCGTTTACTTTACACTTTCTTTTTGTAGAAGTTATATCATGGTCGGTGATATCACCGAGCCTTTTTCGAGAGAAAAGACAACATTGCCCGAATAAACAAGTTTAACAGAAGCAAATTTTCGCCGCTGCGTGTAAGAACATGTTCGAAGCACAAAAACCGAGATGGAATCGAACAACTTATGTCAATATCGTACTCCAGTCGTCTCAAGAGATATTAAAATGCACTGATCCCTGACATTAATAGACTATTCGAGTTTTGAAATTAGCAGATCTTACACGTCCTTACATAACCGAACTGTTTACACTTCCACAGAAAATAATTTACAATTTACACATTTTCCAATCATCATCGTTCATCGAATTCTTGTTTCGAATGAATCGATGGAACGAAATAAATTCCATTGAAAACAAACGCTTTGATAGTGAAAAAAATCGTAAAAACTGCAATCAAAATTATCCATTCGATGCAATTTGTATGCAATTATCTGTATCTTCGCGGAGACATAATTACGAACATAGTTAACAATAAAAAAATAAGGATATCTGCAACAGCACTTGAAGATCAGTAATGATTCCTATCCACATGTTTGTATGAAATAGATAATTGCGTGCCGTTGCAAAGTCTAAGAAAGTAGAATTCCGATTGGAACTAAAACATTAATTTTTTCGTTGAACGATCATTACAAAATATTTCATAGATTTCCGTCACGTAAAGCTAAACATTTTCATTACGCGGGCAAACATACAAAACAATAGAGTGTTGTTTTCAGTGTTCAGTGAATCAGTGTTTTTAACCTGAAGAATACTAATGAAGTTCGGTTGACACAAATAAATTACGACAAAAATGAACTGTCATGGCGGTGAACGTGTTAAACTAGCTAAATAACTGCTTTACAATTATAATTTTTATTCCTCTAAAAAAATACAATAACAAATTCTTAGCAGTGAGTCATTATATCTGAGAGACTTATCTGCCGGCAGGCAAAATGTTGAATAAAAATTAACAAGAAAACGTATAGATCTCCCGGGGTCCAAGATCCGTAGAAGTTACCGGAGGTCCTCTCGTCAATCGTAAAGATATTCCATCAGACAATTATCTGCGACAGGGACGAGAGATTTCAATGCGCGTGTGTAGCAATCAAAGTGGCGTATTTACGGAATCGTGATTCTAGAAAGAAGATTGAAAAAGGCGATGGGAAAAGTACATGTTGTAGACTCTCGAATACACGACGAAGGACGCCGCGCCGCGTCTAGTTGGAATAAAAGAAAAATCACCGGAGACGTCATGAGGGGCCTCTGATCCAAGAAACGTCGTCGATTCGCCGCATGACGCATTGCTCCCGATCATGCCGCACTGTCGCGCGATAGCACACGCCGCGCCGTATACGCAGGTAATTTTGCGCTTCTAAACTGTTCTGATTATTTCTTCGAGGTCGAGCGTCACGCCTTGAAAACTGATTACAGACGCGGCGAAGATTTGTATTTGCGAAAGAAACAGGGCCGCTGAATCAGCGCTCAATGTGATTATCAATGGACAAGTTTGAAAAAAATCTAGTAAAGGACCGCAGGATCTTAACTTTTTATTAACCCCTTGCCGTATTTTAACGAGTCAAACTCGTGATGAAAATCTTCGATAAAATCTAATGAATGATGAAATAGAATTTTATTCGTTTGTAATTAATAGACTGCGGATTTTATGCATTTATGACAAAAATGGACACGTACGATTTAAAGCAGTGGACATGTTAAAAATATTTATGGACATCAATCTATTAGTCTCAGTTTAATAGAGTATTAAAAGAAGAATACAATTTTTATTCGGCTCCTGTGTCCTGGAATCAATGCGAACATTTTTTATTTTGCATCAAGATCCGCAGTCTAGTAATCAGCATTCAAATAAATGTAGCCATACAAACAATATACATTTTCTTGTCTCTTCTACGACATTTTTGAGGATAAAGACATTTTAACTCTTTGCACTCCGCTTTGTCGAATGCGACTGGACATCGGAGAAAGAAAAATTTTTTATATGCGTTTAGTTCATCCTTTATGTATTTATCGTCTAATTTTTTAGTTGGAAACAAAGTTCTACAAATATAAATGACAACAAAGTTTGAGAGCTATATATTTAATATAATTAGTAAACAACATTGTTTAAAACAAGTACCAGTCAAGGAACTGGTTTTTGAAGTAAATTTCAAATAAAACATTTAAAACAGTAGTAGAGTTGTTGGGAACAAAATTGAAAAACAATTCGAAGTGCAAAGGGTTAGTCACTGTAACTATAAAGAAAATGTTACGGCAAATGGTTGAATTGTGCAAATTACTATGGAGACTGGTGTTTGAAACTAAAATTCTCATTTAGAAACAGTACAAAAAGTTTCGGCGAGAAATAATTAACAAAACATTCGGATCTTTTTCCTAAAGAATTGTATGTCTTGCAACAGTCGATACGTTTATCTATCCTCTTTGTCCCAGGTCGAGAATTCTCGATAAAATCGCGTAGATAAGTAGAATTAGTGTTGTAGTCGCGAACAAGCCGGTTACGTTAAAGCCTTTTAATGTAACGTTTTAATCGTAATGGGATACATGCGTCGAGGTTACGCATCGCAGATTAGAGAATCCGATGACCATGCGTCGCAGAAGATTATGGCAAGACTCGGGACCGAAGGAAACAAAAGAGTAGATTTTATCGGAACAAGTAATAATTGACGGGAAGACACGACGCGATGAATTTATTGATAAAGAATGCCCCACAGGGGGAAAAAGTTGTACGTTACAGTTTGCTTTTAAAGTGGTGTGCATACATTGATTTAATAGGAACGGTATATGTGGTAGAGGTAATTACGACGCGAGGAATCGGTTAAAGACTCTATTACATTAATCGTTGCGTTAATTATTAATCGCGGCGGGACTGGTAATTAGGGAGCAATTGCGGAAACGAATTAATTTCACGGTGGCATGAACATTTAGACAGGAAAAGTAATTTTGGAATTGGGTGAAGGGAAGGATGATATCTAAAATGAAAGTACCCGCAAACAATAATTGCTTTTCGAAGAAAAATCTTTTGTTTTATACTTCTTTGTACGTCACAGTCATTAATAAACTGTGGTTCTTCGTGCGTTTATGGCAGCCAAGAATTTTTAATATGCATATATATGAAATGTGAATGTTAATCACCGAAGTTAATTTTCCTTTCTGGTTTTTATCAAATGATCTATGCAAATTGGAATCCGTTTAAAACAGAATGAAAATACTTGTGAAGCAAGCGGATATATACGTAATATGATTGCGAAGTAATAAATGGAGAAAGAGATGTTGAGCAATAAAATATTAAATATTGTATAAGAACTAGTAATGCTATATTTAGAGATTTTTTACGAGATCGGAGATCACTATTGCGTGGTATTCTGGATCAACGGAAGTATCGAAGTCAGTAGAACATAATCCTTCCGTCTCCGTTTGTAAATCATATTGTGTTTCACTGACTTTATTCACTTCGTCCAGATCTAATTTAATTACTAAAGTATTGAGACGCATTTGATTATTTCCACTGATTTGTAGAAACTTGAAGGTATGAACAACGAAATAAATACAAGCACACGTTTTTAAGGGAAAATACCTATTGTACAGTTTATTTTATACATCAACGACCGTTTAAATCGTGTATAACGTTGAAAGCCTTTTCTTGTCATCGAAATAGTTCTGTATCATTCCAAGAACAACGAGGAGTAATCGATTCGTCGTGTTACATAGATTATCTTCGGATTAACATGAAACCAATTTCCAAGTATACCAAGTTCCGACGACTACGATTTATATTGCCCTCTTTCTTTTTGCTAACTGAAAAACTCGCTACTTCCGTAAAGAACAAAAACTAATAACGCGAATAATTTTGTACGATCTATGTATAAAATATGAAACGCAATGTGTTCGTTCGTTTATATTTCCTACGAATTTGAATCGGCTTCTCCCCTGAATTCAATAAGTTATTTAAATAATTCGAGAAGGGCGTGACGGCCACTTTGTTCAGAATAACATCGTCTTATACAGGGTGTCCTGTAATTCGGCAACTTTAAACATTAATTCATTTCAAATTTTTCTTTTTGTATAGGATCAAATATTCCAAATTTTTTTAACTCGATTTCATTGAAAATCATTGAATTCTCCTAAATTTAAATTACAAGACATCCTGTACACATACGATGAAACAGTCTATTCGTGGTGGACCATCTCGTATAAATATTACAGTCGAAAGACGGGTAAGTCGATCCGTGCAAGTTTCTCCAGGATAAAATAAAAAAGAAAAAAGATGAGCTAAAAACTTTGTCACATTTCTATCACGATATGCGCAGACAACAAAAGTGCATTAAAAACAGTACAGCCAATATCGAGAAATGGCGGAACGGGGTGTAAAATGAAATTAGCGAAAAATCACAAAATCGAAAACCGAACTCGCATCGATCGACTACCGGTCGCTATAGGCAGCGGAAACGCAACAAAATAATTGTATATTAATTAAGAGTCGTAGGCGTGCGGCCACCGATAGATCAGTTTCACTGTTCGTTCGCAAACGGTTTCGCCGTTCGCACGCAAATAGCATTGCACCGAATAAAAGGGAATAGTCTTCTACTCTCCGTAAAAAATATGAGCAGCTATTTCCCCTATATCTCATCACTTAGCGGTGTATCTTCAAGCAATACGTTATAATAAGTATTTTTTTGTCTCCAACGGAAGATATTTCTGACTCTTTTCTTTTTTATACATTAGGGTTGTACAACTACAGAACCGTAGTCTTCTTATTTTTTTTTCTCAAGTATTTACATATAGATATAGCTGTTTTTATCATTTTCTTGTTTTTACATCCACACGATGATGCAAGCTAAACGATGATGTTTTGTCGCTTGAACTCGTCGTTCGAAGCGTTCACAAGAGCGAAGAGAATTCTGAGAGAGAAAGATATGAAATTACGTTAAAAGCAAACGGTCAATCTTTTTTTTTCTTCTTGGTTTTCTGTCCCATTTTGGTTAAGTTCGTTAAGCATACGAGAGAAATGGAGGATAGATAAAACTCGGCGACCAATTTACGCTAAATAAAAGCTAGAAGTGCTTTCTTACAATAGAAGCCGCAGAAGCGTACAACAATCTTTTCGCAAACGGCACAATTATCTCTTCTTCTTCTTTTTTTTCTTGTTTTGTTCTTTTTCCGAGGAAACATCCGTAACACCGATCGATCGCGAAAAGAGTGAGAGGTAACGAGTGAGTTCGATAAAAATCGTCTGTTGTATGAACTTGTGCGTGCGATTCGAGAGTATTAGTCATGCGAATTTAATTACATATGAGTGTGTTCTAATCTAGAATGTTCGACGGGTGCCGATGTGTGTATGCGAATTTTTTTATAAGAGGCAGAGATCGCGAAAAGTAAAAGTGATGGACCGTTCAGCGAATACTGATAATAAACCCTACAATTTATGATAAATCCTACATTTCTTTCGTTTTGTTTTCTCCTCGTTTTTCTTCGGTTAGAAGCTGTGGTAGTTAATCGCTAATGCATCGCAAACGACGGACAAATAATTGCTTCGTTAAAAGAATTGATCCGTGTCTTAAGTTCGCATGTCTTTTTCCGCAGTTTCTGTTTGGCTCAGGACACCACCAGTATATCACACTATATGCTTCTCTTTCTTAACACTTTGTTTGTTTGTTTGTTTTTTTTACATTACCACCATAATTTGTGCTTTAGAAGTAGTATCACTAGAAAGGTACTAGTTTTCTTCTTTCCGTTTTTTTTCTTTTATATGTATGTACAAATATTACACAGGCAACAAATAAATTACCTAATATTATATATAATTTATATATATATTTATATATCATGGTGATAACAAGTGTCCCCGCGACCTGTTCTTTGTACCATTCCTTATCAATAAGGAACACCTTACATTCTTTAAAGAAACTTGACAGAGCAAAATGCTTTAATCGTTGAATTGAATATCGTGGGTGCATTAGATTCGAGGATTTTCGTTATCGTCACTTTCGTAAATACCGGTTAGGCCAATCTTCAAAATTCTATACCGTTTTCTAACGAATCCGATCTTTGCTTGTTTATTTAAACTCCGCTTGAACATAATATCTTAGTTTGAATCTTTGAACACCACGTTAAAGATAAGCGATGATTTAACGCTCGGCGACGCCCGGGTACATCTTGACCCAACTCTTCAAATACTTCGTGTCACTCTTCATCTTCTGTTGTAAATTGTTCATTATTAGGTTTCACTGATTTTAGAAAAGAAATTTGCGAGTCAAAATTCAAGTGCCCTAATCAAAGGGTTAAACGTTGACCGAAGTGACCATTCTGCACTTCCTTATTGTCAAGTATGGTAACAAATCACAATGAAAACAGATACAAAGAAGTATGTGCAGCTAGTAGTCTGTACAAGAAAACGTTACAGTGGAAGAATTAATTGAGCAATACGTTCAATGGCTCTATGAAGGCAGTGTAAGAGATTTTCTTATACAGTGTTAAACCAAGTCTGGTGTTCGGCTAAAGATCGAACAAACCTAAAGGTATTTAAACTTCTGTTCAAAAGCGATTGAAGAATGTAGTTGAACTTGTTACGATCTAAATGAACAATCTTCGCGGTATTTTGTTCTTTCAACTATCAAAATAATAAATACCATCAAAACGAAAAAGTTTAGCTATAACATATCCGATTGTTCGAATTTCGTCTATACAAGAGTTCCATTGAGAAATTATAAGTAAAGAACCAATACTTTTTACACGTTAAATTATACGTATGTATATGTATATACACTTTCTTTCTCTACCTGCCCTATATACGACAATTAAATCAGACTCGAATTTCAATTATACCTAGGACTTAGTTCGGAAAATAGAGGGTGACTTAGAGTTGAAATGGTCATTAATCTTTTTTACATATGGTTAATTGGCCGCAATCCAGCCATTCGCAACCAGATAATGTAAAATCTTACTCTCTGGTTCCGACTGAGGAACAACGCCAGATCTCCTATTACCATTTAGATACTCCTGCAATCATATAGAATATAGATACCACATAAAGGTGACCTATGACATATTAGAAAAGTACAGGGTGATTGAAAACCAACTGGACAATCTCAAAACATTCTACGCTCTCTAATATTGAAACGAAATAGCCATATAATTGATCTCGACCTTGAAATTCAAAGTTAAACTTCTTTTTCAGTCAACCAATCTAATCATACATCATTTCTCGGGCTACCTGACAAATGGCCTGCCAAATAATGGCGAATATATAAATTGGCTGAAATTAAAATTAATTATAGTTGAATACTGATAGTACCCTGATACGCTACAGGTTTAGCTCCCGCGTAGCCGATGCTTTTAAATCACCCTGTACACAACGAAATAAAGTAACTTACTTGTAATAACAACGTTTTTTGCGTTAAATACTGCGTTGGCTTCAGATCAAGTTGTAGACACAAAGATTTTTCTTGTTTCGTTAACAAATGCGCGGCAGCTTCCATTTCAATATCTCGCTCTTCTAAATCACCTATTGCCGAACACGATTTTCCGGAAGTTGTCGCGGTGTAGGTTTTCTCTGTAGCAGAACTGGAGCTGGTAGAATGCTGGCTGGAAGAATTCAGATAGTTATCCGGCTCCGCCCACTGATTGGCTGGAGTCGTCGTCCGATTGGGATTGGTTTGACTGAGAGAGAAGCTGCTGCTGGGCAAGTCTTTTACAGTGTACTTTCGGTCGATGGAAGAGTAACCTTTTTCTTCTTCTCTGGAAAAACAGAACAGGGAACATGACACTTTTATGTGCCACCGGGCGGGTGGTTTATTTAGTTTTTCTATAGACTTGGAATTGTACGGAAACACAGTTTCAGAATGTTTTTGTACCTTCTTTTTGAGGTGTGGCGGTGTATTGGTGTGGACGGCCCACTGCTGCCCTAAGTGAAATGCAAACTGATACAATCTGTTCACAAATGCCTGGCAACACGCACCACAAACAATGGAATTAGTTCAAAGGGAAGCAAAAGCTAGCGCATAGAGTGTAATTAACGCTCTGTCTTTTGTACTCTAGGAACTTCCTTAATTTTACTAACATTTCAATTTATTTCTAAAATAAAACGATTACTTGCTCCCGACACGACTCAACATATCAGCTATTCCGTTATTAAAACACAACATTTTAAATTTATTAAAAATGTTGCAAGTTTCGGGAGCTCTACTAGCTTTTACGACTGCGCATGTAATGATTTTTTAATTTTTATTCAAGCAGATAGACCCTGTACAGAGTGCCATGAAAAGCAAGGTATACCTTTCGAAAATAATTCCAACTGCTGTCACAATGTAAGAAGTGTTAGTGGACAAGAGGAAATGAATACTTACAGATTTTTTTTCGTTCCAGTGATCCGCAGCATCGTTTTGACCCTGAGTTTGAGCCATCACCTGCTCGAAATGAGCACATTCTTCGTGCCTCGCGATCCCGCTCTCCCGATAACGATACAACTCTGAAAGACGCAAACGCAGCTCTCTTTCTCTCTCGAGATTGGTCAAGAATTGCTCGTATTCCTGCGCCGTGTAGAACTGAGCGAACGCTCTCATCCTGTCCCTGAATTCTCTGTAAATCGAGCAAGATCAGAATAGAACGACGCGAAAATTGTTGTTGGTTTTTTTTCAAAATAGAAAATATAACATACTTTTCTTCCTTGGACTGCTTCTTCTTCAACGTCTTGTCTTTCCTAGACGAAGCGAAGAACGCTGAGACGAGCTGATAATCGCGAACAACTCTTTTTCGTCTTGCCCTTTCTCTTAAATTGTTAGTGTACATGTCGACTTGTGCCAGCTTCAGAGCTATGTCCAAGTCGTCATCTTCAGCTGGATTCAAGAATAACGAAGAAACAAGAGACTCTGCTTCGTGATTGTAATCCTGAAAAAGTTGATACTATAGTGAGCCTGCATTCATAATAATATAGGGTGTCTCAGCTAGATAGTAGAGCCAATGTACAGTAATCTCACGATCCAAACGCAACGGAGCTTCCCGATTTAAGCCTGTTGGCCTTCCCCTTCCACTTCCCATGCTCGAGCTGCCTGGGTCGCCGAGCAGTGTAAACATGCCGCGTAATCGGATACCTTGTCGAGTATATTGGTGTGAACCACTACTAATCCAATTACGAAACTTCTTTATTTTTCATTATTTTTTTGGGACTTTGACCAACATATTTGTGACATTTTTCTAATGAAATTGATACCAAATAGGATATAATCCGATAATATTTACTTGTGTAATGAACGATAAAAGTTTTGGACGCAAGAATGAACAACGTATGGAAAATCCTCTGAACTATGTGCCGGCGCGCCGTGACTCTCCACGTCTCTTTCTTTTCCATACGCTGTCCTTCATCGTTCACTAGACAAGTAAATATATGTGATTGGAATTATTCCTAATTGGAATTAGAAAAATGCCACGAATATATTGGTCAAAGCCCCATGAAAAAATAATGAAAAATAAAGTTTTGTTATTGGATTAGTTATGTTTACAACTCTCGGTGACCGAGGCCCTCCCGTTTCGCTTTCCTTTTCTGCAGTCGATGCGGTTACAAAAAAATAGTATCCCTTCACGATCTCTTTACAGCACAGAACCGAGAATCGGCTTAGATCGCGGAATTACTGTACAGAGTGTAAAGAAATATTTGGTCTTGGCTACCATAGGCGTATTCCACATCTTCGGATCGATGAAGATCGGTAAAAAAAACTGCCGCAAAATTGTGCTTGACCTCGAATTTCAGGGTCAAATTTTTTTATTGCATTGTATTCTATGCATCACGAGGATAAAAGTAGAATACAATGCAATCAATACAAATTTGACCGTGAAATTCAAGGTCAAGGACAATTTTGCGGCACCGAAGATGTGGAATACGCCTATGGCAGACAAAACCAAATATTTCTTTGCACCCTGTACAATGTTTAGTGTGGATTCTTTATCAACTAACTCGTTCAAAATCGTCTCTCTGTGGCATGTAACCCAATTGCGCAGCTTCCTCTGGAGTAATGTCCAATGGTGGTAATCGAGATGTGAGATCAGGCGACAGAGGTCCATGATCCGACTTAGTCTGATCCGTGAGATTTGGTTTGTAGCTTTCTGTAGGTGGCCATGTGTGTTTGCCAATGGTACCGTCCAGGTACCTAGCAATATATTCTTCTTTCGCTTCTACAATAGGAAAGTAAGTACTGTACATTATATTCAAACAAAAATCATCCTCTGTTTCATAAATTACCAGGCGAACACTGTACCTTCTGGAGTACGTGTTTCAATGTGTTTGCTGATGTCCTCCCAATTACCAAACCCGAATTGTTCGATGGCATCCAAGAGCCTGAGTTGTTCCCTGGCAGTCCAGTTCCCCCTACCATTGAATATACTAATGGTACCAGAGTCCTGTGAACAATAATCCTGATCATGCAACTTGAAATTGAAAAAATATGTTGCACCTTGTGATGTTATTCTGTGTCTGTACTCACCATAAATTGGTAAGAATGATCATTTTTGTGAGGACCAATCTCAGCTCCGGCGGAAAAACACTGTCAACATTTAAAAATATTATATGTCCTCTGTTGATCCAATCGAGCATGCTTGGGCGCACGTGCTCTCGGATCGTCGACAGTTTCATTCATCTTTCGCGAATACGGTAGAACACATAATTGCGGACTAACTTCCGAACAAAAAGAAAGAAAAGAGTGCAAGAGTGGGGAAGAAAAAAGGAATCTCAATACGCAAAATCCGACAAAACCGGAAGGATAGACGAAGACAAGAGGAAAATGGAAGAGATTCAAAGGGCGAAGGGTGGGGGGTGATCGCGCGAACACGTGACCGAGAAACAGGCGTTCACTCGACTCACCTGCAAGCAGAGGTCGAAATCTGGGCATTCTACACATCGAACCCGCAGACCCGTGATGTCCTCTTGACAATAGGTGCAGTTGTATTTTGCATACAAATCTGAAAGGGAATGACCGCCGTTGTATTACTAGTCTGCCGAATATAGGCCGCGGCCGAAATTTATAGTCTCTTTGTCGACGTAAATACATACCCGCCATTATTGTCCTGCAGGGTTCTTCCAGAATGATCCGGATGACGTCACCGCATGCCAGAAACCCATAAGTCTGAGTATCACGTACACCGAGCGTGCGAAATCGACTCCATTTTTCCGCGAAATCATATGAAAACGCGGAAAAATTGTGGTGCGCCTGCCAGGACGCTCTATTTACCGTGCAAGCGTAAACTCGCGAGCAATCTAATTGGAAAAAATGTTGTTTACGACTGTTGCGTCGAGGAACGAGAGCGCATGCGCACCATACATTCTTACAGATGCGAAACTTCAGCGTTTTTCGTGTCCCAATTCTCGTGCGCATGCGCGCAGTAGTGGACGCTTTTGGACAACTATGAACCATGAACGTGCACTTACTAAAAAACGACAATGACAGAAAAATATCGATAGGCGGTGTTATCAACTTACCTAATCCTACCTCTCCTACCTTCATTGATTTTGTCACTTCGAATAATTGCAAAATTATGTATGCCTAACAACCAATCAAAGTTGCATTCCTTCCAAGTGACTACCAGAGAGTATGAGAAAGTATATGAGAGTGCTCACGCTTTAGGGTAATCCTGGATCAGAACCTACATTATCTTCAGCCTGGATCAGAGCCTACATCATCTTTAGCCTAGATCAGAACCTACATCATCTTTAGTCCGGATGAGAACCTACATCTTGCAAAGCAGCACTGTTTGAAACTCGGCTGAGGATTGGCCACGAGGTTGGTAGCTCGACCAATCGGTTCTCGTGCTATTATCAGACAGATTCGAAAGACTTTATCTATGTATATGTAGTTCAATGTAGTTGTCGCGTGAGTGTACAATCTCACGCGATAGCGCGATACGCGTACAAAATGCAGAAATCCCTGCACCTGTTCCAGTCCAGGTCAGAGTGAAAAGAGATAAACAATATATTTCTCGAGACTAGGGTTCTTGCAAACAATGCGCTTACCTAAACTAGTGGAATCATCTGCGGGGCTGCAGCGGCTATGAGAAATTTCTTATCAGACTGTATAGCGCGACGTACGCCTGCAAGTAAGGCATAGTGTGCTATGTCAGCCTGTCAGCCTAAGAGCTGCTAAGAGCTCTCCTCCTCGAGAGAGGAACGAATTGCAGTCGTATTGACCGAGTAATTGTCGTTTGTTGAAAAATCGTCGGGAGCTCGCACGAGTCGCTCAGTATTGTCACGTCAACGTGCGTCGAGTGTTGATTCGTATTTCTGCCAAAGAATTACATAATGTACGTGCATGAGTCACAGGGTGTATAGGAGGGACGTATAAACGTCAAAATCGTGTTGCCTACGATTTTCTTGTATTCTAGGTACGGTAAACAAATACTGACTCGCCCGGTCACCCGTTTCATCTTAATCGGATCTCTCACGAACGTTGATAAAAGAAAATTGTACTGGTAATGGACACTCCGTCCTGCAGAATAAGATCGCCGTTCACTATTCCGTTCAATGTCGGTCGTGCAATGTGCTGCCATTAGAATTTTTGCAGCGAGTATATTTCTTCGCGTTAGAATCTCCAGAAATCATTAAAGACATTCCGGACCGAAGTAAAACATATCGATGCCCTTTATCGCATTGGACGATCGGATAAATATCACGATAATAATTGCGTTCGACGGTATTGTTCGAGATTCTTGCAACTCACGATTATTGAAACAATGACAGATTGGTTTAATAGATTTCTCAAGGTTAAATGACTAATGCAGAAATGCAATTGTGACAATTCACGTATCAATTAGCTCTTTCTTGTGCAGCGCGTTTAATCGATTTATCGTTGGCTCGGAAGTTTTTAATTCGCCGAACTTTTTCGCCGTTTCGGAACATGATGGTCGTCGATTCTCGTTTCAGGAATTATATTGAAAGTTACATACTGTGTTTTTCTCAATATTCCAGCACAGATCTGTCCAGAGAATTCTGAGGAACGTTTGCAATGAACTGGAACCATTATGCTGTCTGGCGGTGAACAGGAAGGATATCACTGAGAAATGGCAATTCTCAAATTGAAAACGCTGAAGTATAGGTGCATGATTTCATAGCTGTGGGATTGTCGCCGTTGTATCGTACAATTTCGACCAGGTATTTGTACATCGAACAGAGTAGTCGTTCGTATAGCATTTATTTTGCGAGAAATGCCAGCACCACCTCCGCCTCTCCCAAGCTTGCCAGAGGCACCTATGTGTGAAAAAACAGAAGTGAGCGATGCGGATTCCCTGCCTTCTTGGGCCAAGATTACCCTTACTTCTGCAGAAGCAGAGATCGAAAAGCTAATCGCTCGAAACGAGCTGAAGGATGCAGAAGTAACGTATTTTTGTCAAGTCGAACCAATTTTGCAAGACGGGCCACAGTAAGTTGTAGTGTTTGTTTCTGCAACAAAAATTTTACTATTTTTGTATACAAATGTAATGCTGTATTATTTTACAGATGTGGTCTGGTGGCGCTTGCTATGGCATCGCAGGAATACACAAAACCGGTCTCCGTGAGCCAACTTCTAGCAGAAGCTCGTGTGAGGGGCTTCACGCAACACGGGGAAGTATACAGCGTTGATTTCATGGGCACATTAGCAGCAGAATATTTACCCGATCACAGACCAGACATTCTAGTAGATCTGCAACAATGCCCGGACACTCTGACTCACGCTTTAGCTCACGGAGCCATGGTATTGATCCCATACGATTCAGATTTCAACCATGCTCCCTGCTTAAAAAGAGGCCATAAAGCCCACTGGGCATTACTCGTGGGTCTAATTTCATCTAGGTACAATTACATTTACATACTACTTTAGACAAGTGAATCGAAGACTGAAATAATAATTATTAATAAAGGGTCACAAGTAGAGCTGTGGCTTATAAGACACCCGGGTTATCGGGTAGGCCACGAGATATTCGGATAAACGAAAATTACCTGAGTACCCGGGTCTCTCATGAGTAGACAGCGGATCTTTATGCAAAATAAAATTTTTTTACCAGAATTGCAACAAACTGGAGTGAAATGGAAATGCATTTTCTTTCTTAATCTGTTCAATAGGTTGAAAATTATTCAAGCGTACGTTCAAATTCTCCTAATGTATTTACTGTTTAAAATTACACCTACTCATTTGTGTTATGAATGCATAAAATCCGTTGTCTGGTGAGATACCCGGTATTTTTGCTCTACTCGGGTATCTCATATACTCTGGTAGTGGTACTAGCTCACAGGGATCGCTGTATTTTTAATGTTCTAAACCGGACTCTTTCATAAGGATTACCATAAGAAGCGAGAACGTTTGAACTAATTAAATTACCCGTTTTTCAGACAAGGCTATCATGTCCTAGCGCGCCATGGAAAGTCCCGTCACTTAGCTTGCTGGCCGCTGCGCGATTTGATCGAAAGTAATGGGAACTTGGAAGAGGAAGGGACAGCCAGACATGCTGGAGGATACGTTATACCAAAGGGTGGAGTCGGAGGACAAAGAGGTCTGCGCGGTAGGGCACTGGCGTTACATCCATACATATAAAATCATGTACAAGAATTTGTAGGTAATTGATATCACAGTGAAAGACAGAAATTACTTTCTAATGTTACTCTGTATCCACATTACGGTACATGGTAAATATTCAAAGTGTAACAATATTTGCACAGCTGCCGCAAAATTTGTTTATCAGATGTGATAGTTCAAGGAGGGTATACCACGTGTCTCAACTCGCATTATTGGTCTTCGAAATTTCTGTATTAGATAGAATAACAAGATGATACTTCATTCGTTAAGCTCTCCGACACACAACGTAAATAATAATAATAATAATAAATATCATGCGTTTGACTTTACATGCACGCGAACTATTTCGTAAAACAAAACAAAAAATAACAACTTTCTTTTTGTGTGTCGAGTATTAAACTCTTCCTGTGATGCAATACGTACTAAGCATGCGCGTAAATTTAGTCTGAGAAACTAGATGTACGTACACGTGCATGGACGGGACGAACATGAAGAATAAACGAAAAAAAAAGTCTATAAAAATATCTATACATTAAATAGCTATCTAAGTGTATTAGCTAGGGAGTTATCGAAATCGTAACTAGCCGGGATGAACAGATCTACATAAGTATATTTATTTAGCGGCAAGAGATCGTCAAAAAGTTTTTGGGTAATGATTGTGAATATTTTTATGTTGGCATTATATGAATAAAATCTAAATCTATCGCAAGAGTCTCGCAAGATTGCATTTGAGGCAATAAAACTTAATGTTCATGTGCTATATCAGATTGAGCGCATTGCTTTTAAGATAAACGATCGCCTAAATTCGAACGATTACTATACAATCATACACGATAACTATGCCAGACTTTTTATCAAACATTATTATATATATATATATATATATATATATATATATATATATATATATATATATATAATATAGATATGTAAAAGTAAAAAATCATATAAATGGATTTTATGTCGCTGTACCCACGACAAATGTTATCACGATGTTTTGTTGACTATCTCGAAAGCAATGTGCTTTAAAAAAAAAGGATCTTACTGTGTAGATTATATATAATATGCTTGTTTTACTATTTATTTACTAATATGTAAAGTATGGGCGTAGTCCTCATAATTTATATATACATACATACATATATATATATATCCAAATATATATATGCACTGAATTATAAAACCTGAAGATACCTTACGACTGGCTGGTTTCTTCAGTTGTGCGGTATCTTAAGCGTTTTCTATCAAATCTGTCAGTAAAATGCATACAGCAGGTTCAAAAACAAAAGAGATGCTATAAATTTGTAGACTCCTTGAATGGTTTCGAATCGACTAAAAAAGAGGAACCATTGGGAGAAAAAAAAAATAAAGTGTACCCAAGTGCCGCCAAAATGTGAGGTTCATTTATTAACAGGAGAATTGTACACTGTGCTGCTTGTCTTCACGGGCGTATCTGAATTGATTGTCGCGGACGCGCGACTCGAAAATACTCTGTAAACGAAACAAAAAAAAATTATTTATTTCCGCGAGACGCGTTTCCGTTCGAGATATCTACGAAGATAATCAAAAGTACCATATTTTCCTGCTCGAATCTCCGGAGCCCAAATCACACGTTCATAAGGAATCGTATAACGTCTTCCGTTACTTAGCATGGTACGGTGTCTCGTCGTAGAGGAACATTGATGAAGAAAGAACTGTAACTCGGTTCACATGGAAATGTCTCTAAGTTCGCTTCGTGATTTGCGTATCTCGGTTTGTTCTGAAGAACGAGGGAAAGTTTCCGCTACCACAGAAGAAGTTTTTCTGTTGTGCTCAATTTTTGTATGCAATACGAACGAACACGCAATAATTCTATTGTATCACCTGTGATCCAAAGTTCAACAACAGCCGAGCGGTACATATACTGTGTTACATTATAAGAGATTAATATGTGATCATTGTTAATTCTTGTTTCTTTTTTGTGTACACGCATTTTACTTATTTGTTATCGGTTTTTAGCTTTAACCATGATAAATATAAAGAATGTTATAATTTATACACATGTTTGAATACGATTTATTTTATAGTAACATGTCTCTTCCGGGTCGGCCAAGCGTTCTCAACGACTTGACTTGATCGGATCGGCACCGTTCTTCTCCCTGATGCGTTTCGTTCAAAATGGGAATGATACAGGGACGAGTATACGAGGCGTTTGCAAATTTACTAGCCAACTTTCACCGAGAAGAATATGTATACCATAAATAAGGAGCGCTCCATTTAACATATTGGCGGTAGTCTTCAATTTGCTGATCATTCACGAGAAGAACGCTGGCTAATAAATCCGCGAACGTCCTGCAGAATGGAAAGGAGATGTTAATATATAGGAACGCAATGGAATACTAAAAACTGCGTTACATTTATATTTCAAGCTTACAAACATCAACAACACAGTTCCACCTTTCGTTTTCGAGATTTCAGCTTCTCCCGATTGTTGCTCTCCTCTAACACACACAGATGCCATGTTTTTTTGTTTGTTTTTGTTTTGTTAACTATCTCCCAGTTATAATTAATGTCTACTTGTGTCCTGAGATGTAACGCAACGCAACAGAGATTTTCTATTCACACCTGTAAATACATATATCGTTAAACAGCCACCGAATCCACCGAACGATCGCCGGGACGATGATCCATGAATCCTGCCCATGGTGTTCAAGGACGAAACTATTGTACAGAGAATACTATAGTGCTATTTCTACGAGACGATCTACAAACTTATATTGTCATTGTTTACGCATTGTACTCTGCGTGCGGAGAGAGAGAACCCTCTTGACAAACAACATCATGCTACAATTAGTATAAAACAATCATACACGTCCAGGACACAAGGCGTCTATTCTATTATAGATCAACCCTTTGCTGCTGCCTATCGCTCGCATAGTGATCGTTGAACGTTCGACGGACATGTCGTTGACATGTTAACAAACTCGAACGCATGTCTTTTAACACAGAAAGGGCTCATAACAATGATAACTTGTATCGAAACATTACGTTTAATAATATGTATCACATATAGGTATTTCGTATTTATTATATCAACAATAGGGGAGTTGAATTAAAAAAGGCTAGCTGATTCACTCATTAGAAATAATTTATTTCCAGTGTCTTCTCTCTCTATCTCTCTTTCTCTGTTCGATCTTACGTTAATTCTTGACCTAAATCAATTTCTTCCAATGCAAATTTCATCGTAATTTTTATTTTTAGAGACGACTAGTAAAATACCACGCGCGGTTAAATCTTTCTCGATTCAAGTACGCTAATTTCGGAATGATCATGAGCACTTTGTGAAGCCCGCTTGCAGAAATACAAGTGAATATTATTAATATGTATACGGAAACCAAGACGTTATAATTAATTGTAAATTAAATTTATTGCGAGGTAACGAGGTCCATATGCATTATTATTATTATTAATATTGTTGTAACATAATATCCTGTGTACAACGCGCTTCGTATATCAGGATAGAACGTAACTTAAATATTGCAACATAATTCTAAACTAGTAAAGAATTTTCTATGTTATTTCTATGTCTAAATCTCAATCTTAGAATGATACTATGGGGTGAAAACTTAAAAATCATCTATTAAATGAATTATACGTAACGATGCTAGAGCGTCATTGACGCTTTAAATAGTTCCTTTAACAATATTTATCATTAATATTATTTATTAAATCTTGTATTATATCCTCAGGGTATCAATTATTCAACAATTTTGTATATTTTCCTTAATATAAACACAAATATACACTGTATTCAACGTCAACAAAAAAGGGAATTCAAACTTCATCAATTGTTGTTCCATTACATAAAATTTTATTCGTCCAAGTTAATGGAGGAATCATTTTGCAAATTGATACATAAGAACTTCTTATATATTTTGCTTTTTATTTCTATGATTTTCTCAATATAACAAGTAGTCTAGTGTTGTTTCACAACTAATCTCAAGTTGAAAAAATTGATATATTTATATAAACACACGAAGGTTGCAGATAATCTCTAATCAAAAAATAAGAAACACATGAAAGAGCAATGTGTTCTATGCTGACTAAAACGGACCCAAGCTTTCATGTGCGTCAGTCTAATTAAAAAACTGAAAGACTCCGCAGCAAGCTTCGTTGTAGGTGTCAGAGGATGGACAAAGGAAAGAAAGAGACTGGCCACAGGTATGCACGAGAAGTGCACACAACCGGAAGTCGTTCCAGCAGCCATATTGGTCGCATGTCGCTCCCGCCCGATGGGATCATTGACAGCCCTTTTAATTGAACTCTCTAATATTATTGATAACAAGTTTAATAATATGTACATGTACGATTAGACGCCGCCGTTTGTAAGCAGTACAATAAAGACGTCTAAATAACCTTGTGGAAATGAAGACGCCATCTAATGATCCTTAATCGCTGTACCAAACACGCGCGTTTAATATATATATGTATGTATATATATATTAATTACTTCTTTTAATTATTGTAAGCTTTGAGCTTGGACGTTGCCCGCCCACACGTGTGTTAAATCTTACTATACACCGACGAACAATAGCAAATTCATTAATATTATTATTATTAATATTGTTTATTTTTTTCTGTTTCCTTTTTAGAATACTTCCCCTGGTAAACGTGCTGACGGCCTTCGTGTCGAGTGATCTCGCGAGAACCATATGGATCGTTGATCGTGATCGTCGAGACCCGATAGAGGATCCCGTTGGATCCGCGATACACGTTCAGCATACGATAAAAGCATACACGGTGGCCCGATAATCCTCGCGTCGGTCGAACGCGATTCAAATTGCAACAACGGTCTCATATTTTGACTAGAATCTGGAGAATTATCATTAAGTCTTAACGAGCGCGCGACTGGGGGCGGATCACCGTGCGTCGACGAAGTACACCTTATGAAACGAAAAAAAAAACAGAAAACAGAAAAGGAAACGAAAAGAACAGAAAAAGAAAAACGCGTTTCGAGGCTCGGCCGTGAGCACGTGTTACAGGCGGTTCCATTTCGCTCGTGTCCTTAGGACCTCGCGGTCCTAAGAAAGAGTCAATCGCGGTCGTCTTACAAAGCTTATACGCAAACTCGACGACAGATAAACGTCGACGGGCTTAAACACGCTAGCGTTTTCAACTGGCGAACGGGAGGAAAGAAAAATCGGGCCGGGTTTCGGGACTGGACGAAAAAACAGAAGATCTCGAGGAACATTAAAACATCGTAAATTCACTTACACGCTATCGGTCAGGCTACCGTTGGAAAATCAAAAATGTAAAGGAAAAGACCAGTTCTATTTCGGATTCAATACTGAACGTTCGCGAACCTACGAATCGTAATTATAGTCTTTTCGAACACTCTCGCGATCAGGAGAACGAAAGTGGGCTTTACGCGCGACTCGCGACAGCGTCCTCCATTTTGGGAACCGATTGGACCCCGTGCTTTCAGGATTATCGCAATTAGACTGCGGATTTAGTCCTTTTATCGAATGCGCAACATTCTAAAATTTCGTACAATGCACAGTCTAATCGGGATCCGAAAACTTGGGGCTCTTTTTTCATCTCTGTGGAACAGTTCGACGAAAATGGGAGACGCTATCGTCGACGGTGAACGGTGACGGAGAAACAACGATATTGTGCAAAACTGCGAAGCAACGCGCGAACATTGTTTAGATGCTTCAAACTGTGAGAGCGTATAATATCTATTGTATATACGTATAGAAATTTATACATACATTGTATGGCAGGTTCGACTGCTGAAAACAATTCAGCATGCTCAACGAAAGAGGGCAACGGATGTCGAGTAAACGCAAGTACGATCGTCAGAACATCTCGTCATTGACTTTCGAAGATTCTTGTCAATTGGGAATGTTACCCCCACCGTATCACTTAGATATTTTCTCATGAACCATTTTTAATCTTCGAAACTTGAGAATTTATTACATTTTATCAGGGTCGTAATTGAAACTGAAAAATATACTTTTAGTATTCATTTTGCCAGATCTCTGTAGCTTGAAACCATTTAAACTTGTAAGAAAATCGAGGCTAAGACGATAATTGAGACCACTTCGCGAAGTCTTAAAGCAGCTGAATTTCAGTCTGCACTTTCTTGTACCTCTACTTCAACCCTTACATCACGACCCATTTCCAACTTGAGGGGAAAATTCTTTTCTGTTCCACAATTGGAACGTATTATTTTACGTTTGCAAAGATTTTCGTCTTGAACGTAAAGGTGAAATGAATGGCGAGAGTTGGCACGATCACCCTGCAACGACTATACGTTGCCATCCGTTTGTTTTTAAGTCCTCTATTTTTCCGGGAGTTCGCGCAATCAGGGTACCGCTCTTAGCCGTTAAAAATGTAAAATGTAAGACTACGTTAGCAGTTCGATACTCGTTAAGAACTAATTGCTGACTAGCAAAGAACAGGAGAAGTGGGCTATGCATATGTATGTACACAGTGAGGTGCGAAAGTATTCGTACAGGAAGCGTGAGAACAGATATTCTCTACGTCAACTACTGCAGTTTTATATTTTTATTTCTCGTCTCCCTTCAGCCTTAAAGATTCAATTTCTCGGAATTATTTATTTATAGAACGTCTACACTGTTTATGTCGATCATAGGTAATTTCTATTCTCATTTCTGAAGTTCCGAGTCTTTGGAAAATACCAATTTCTGACTTCAGAAAATTTAATAAAACTTTCTTCTAATCGTTTTACATAATAAGTTGTAGATGGTACATTGATGTTTTCAAGCTCCTTTAATCTCTCTATCGTGTTAAAGTACAACTATCCAATTTTTGCCATAAACTTCACAGTCTAGCGACTATTAAAATTTACAAGGAGACTATAATTTTTTCATTTTCACGCTTGCACTGTCCAAATAATTTCTATCCTCGCTGCATGCGCGGGCCTGGGTGTATACAAGGAAAGACTCCACTGCTGATGTTCCTTTGGCAAAACGCAATCGCCACCGTTAACGGCTCGGGCTTCGTTATCGCATTTCGCTAACAGAATGCCGCCTCAAAGTATTTTCTTTCCGTTTTCGGGATTCTGGGTGTGCGGGGGCAAAATTTCGGTAGGCGTTTCGCTATTTTCTCTTTTCCTCTTTTTGTCTTTTCTTTTTTCTCAATTTGGCATTAGGCAGTCAAGGCGACGGCTACGTCGCTGGAAACAGTAAAGCACTGTTCTAAAATCTTTTTTCGTTTTTCTTTTCTCCGCTGAAAGTTTCTCATCGTTGCTAGATCAAAAAGGAAGAAGTCAAAAAAGTACGGTTTCGTTTTAGTGTTCTACCCTTACGCTAACAGTACAATGTTCTTCCCCCTGTGGGAAATCGTCCCTGTTTTTTCTCGCGTTTGCTCGCTCTCACTCGCTCTCACTCTGTTCCTAAACCTACGACAACGTTAACGTTAGTTCCTATCGTTTATCATTTTTCTCATGATATGGTTGTTAGGGTGCGAAGGCTGAAGGACAAGCTAGCCAGACTGTTGCTCGCAGCACGTTGTTCATTCCTTTCTTTCTGGTCTCGACAACGCGAATGATTAACCCCTTGCATTACGATTTCTTTTATGATTCCAGTGAGTAGAACTTTGCATCGTTCATAATTTTCTAGAAGAAAAAGAAAACTTATGTTTATTATATGCCTACATATTCTCCAAAGGCTATAAATATATCGACAACAGAATAGAATTTTATCCTTGCTTAAAGGAAATTAATAATATACATATTTATTGGACTCTGTTCGAAATTCTCATCACGAATCTGACTCGATGTTATAGTGCAAGGGGTTAAAACAAAACGATCACGCTCTAGACTCTAGAGAAACGCGTGTCGAACTGCGGTCATCGATTCTGTCGCGTCTTTTCGCGACAAAGAAACGTGCAACATCGTCAGTCTCTTACGTTTCAACCACTTCTCTCTGTCTACCTGAAAAGAGTCTGTGCTCTTCTCACACGCATTCTAAAGGCTTAACGATAATCGCGGTCGAGTATGCTCTATTGAAGTATCGGGAATCGACTTTTTACTAGGAATAACGTATTAAATAATAAAATCTGAAAATAGAGTATTTAAACTACAGCAGCCTGGGGCTAAAAGTCTATAAAATGGAATACAAAAAATACGTCGAAATCTTAAACGAGAAAAGGAGTATAATAACTAATGAGCTATTTTCTTCGTCGTATCGATTTCTATCTCCCGAAGGCTCGCATACTGTTTTCGTCATTCTCTTTTCGCCGAACCTGTGTCTCTGTGTACGCGTATGTACTTACGCGTGTTTACGTATTTACGTGTGTGACTGTGTGGGTGTGTTAATATGTCTGTCACTATCGGCGAATGTCACCGGCCATGTTCACTAAATCGTGGTTTGTGCGCTAAGAGAAATGTTTGCCTGTATCACAGACTTCTTCGATAACACATCGCTGGTTCGCGCCCCGTCTATCGCAGAGTCGCGTTTTAATTAAATAAATAGATAATTTAACGAAAAGAACGCCCCCTTTCTCGTCGCTTTTACGATCTAGACAAAGATCTTAGCCGTACACCAGCTAGAAAATCGCGTCCCGCTTTTGTCGATGTTTATTTTTAAACAGTCCCTACGCAGACCGAGCAAATCTCTTACGACTGTCCGAACGATAACCAACGAAATCCGTGGACTCTGTTTTTACCATTAATCATTTCAATACGATATGTTGACCGTCTCTGTTTAGAAGTAATTATTCGCGCGTTCTCATTTCACTTTTGTATAAAGCCGATAAACTGTTTCTCGAGAAACACAATTGCAACAACGGAGGACAAGAAAACAACGAAAATACTCGTATAGAATTGGCAAGATTTGGGATACTTGCCTGTGGTCAGCTCCACCGTCCAGTTTTTTTTTTTTCAAAGCGGAGAATCGTATCCTGAACTACGCGCGACGCTTGCTCTACTCGCTGGATTAGATTCTCTCTCTATTTTTCTAAATCTTTCTTTCGGTTTTCTTTTGTTTTAGGATTTGATGGTTATCGGGTTTGCGCGCAAGCTTAAGCTGATGAATCCTAATTGGCAATATCGATGAACACAACTAAACGGTAAAACGTGTGGCCTCTGACGGGTGCGGAGGAGGTTTACGTCGGGTTCGGAGACTGCTGTTGAGAACTGTACTCCAACAGGGCTATCGGGAACGTCTTGATGTGCGTTTGCCACTGCGCCGACAGTTGGAAGAATTTTACGCCGTACCACTCAGTACCGTCGATGCTCACTGCAAAAACAAGCACAAGCTATCGTTAAAAAGCTATTTAAACGATCTGTAGGTATCTCTGGATCAAGGTAGACTTCTGTTGATATTTTCTTTTGATCCACGAATTTTATCAAATCAGAAAGAACACCTTATCTTATCAACAACAAATGAAACTTGATCATGTAGGAACTACTCAAACACTAAAGACTCACCACTATCGGGGTCAATGAACTATTCTTATCAATGAACTATTCTTATCAATGAACTATGTTGAACGTAGAACTCACCTCTTAATGGAATGTTATGAGTTTTCGCGGAACAAATTAGTCGCGTGACGCCGTCGACCGTTTGACTCTTTGGCTCGTTTTCCTTCTCTTTTTCTTTCTTCTTGCCCAATCTCATTACTGTAAAAGTAGCAACGTTATGGGATGATATTACGTGAAAGAAAGCAAAAAGGAAGTAATCTGAAAACGTTCAAACATTCTTCATTAAGTAAATAATCGAACGTGGTGTCGTGTGTACGCACTTTTCTGTTTCTTCTCCTTAGTCGTGTAATTCATGGACAAATGGTTGCTGGGTGTTTCACCGAGCGACGGTAGTCTTTGAACATGAAGAGCCCTGAAGGCTTGCCTCAAGGTATTCTTGCCCTTTTCACCCTGCGTCTGCTTGCTCCAATAATCCAGTTGTAATTCGACCGGTTCCCAGCCTTCCCTCATCGGTTGACCAACATTGGGACTACTTGGGGGTGTCAACCGACCTGGTGGAGGAATCGGTAGACCAGGGGGTGGCAAAGATGGCGGCGAACCGGACATTGTTGCGTTGCTTTCGTCCAGGTCCACTGATGCTGAGGAACTGCTGTCTGGGCAGCCTACTCGCACGTCGTTTATGAACGGGATGAAGATTTGGCTGCTGTCGTCTGTCTCCCTGAACGAAGCAATAAATAGTATGCTATCAGCCCTTGTAGGCTACTTTTTAAAATGTAAATTTACATTTTCATCTTCTTCTGAAGGTCTTCTGAACTTAAGAGACTCGTTTCCAGGATTGCAAGGGTGCGGGATGCGCCTTTTTGCGATAATGCAAAGATGGGGTTTTTCAGTAGTCGGAAGCGCTAGATGAATAATCGATCTAGGTCGCAATCGCCCTAAAAATTCCTATTTTCCCGTTCACGAGGTGTAATTTGCGTCTAGCTTGATCTTTTATCTAGCGCCTTGCAGTCCTAGAAACGAATCTACCCCTTAAGATCGTGATAAATGGTGGAAAGGCTTGATTACCTGTAGGTAACCATGGCTTCAGCGATTGGCAACAGCAAGGTCGTCCCAGAGACAGCCAAATACTCCGACACCCTAACCGCGCACTCGCTCGCACCCCCGCCCTCCCTGTCGAGCAGCTCCTTCCATTCTTCGCCGAAAAGCATCGAGTACTTCCCGTCTATCGAGCTGAGATACTTCGACAACGTGTTCGAACCCAAGGGCACGACCAAGAACTTGAGATAATTCTGCCAATCCGGCGGCCGAAAGCTCAGCAAATCCACATAATGGCGAAGCACAGCGTTCACGAAACCGTCTCCGCCGGCGATCACCACTTTGATCGGAGCTGGCGGCTTCGCAGAGCTATTGCAACTGGATGAAATAATATTTTAATTATTCAATGAAAGAGATAACATTTCTACTGGCTACGCTTTTTATCGATTTTTCCAGCCCCGTTATGCACGGACACTAGAATTCTCAGAGATTTCGTTAGATGGAACAATAGTTACAATTTTTGTATTCGCGTGACCAAGCAGGTGAACGTGGCACGAATGTCTGCTGGAGAAGCTGTGGTTAGAACTCGGTGGTTCCTTTCTTGAAGCCTCGTGGCAAGCAAAGCTCCACCTGGATCCGCTAACGAGACCATTGACACCGCGTCTGGCAGGCTGTCGTCGGGTAAAAAGCGGCTTAATTGCTCCACCAACGCCTTCCTTGGCTGGAACAGTGGACACGTTTATCAATATTGGCTGGGGTATCGCTTAACGAAGACAATCGAGTAACACGCAGTTTCACGAAATAATTAAAAATGCGAAACTGAAAAGATAAAGAACGTTTTCATAGAAAATCACACAGAGTTTTGAGATGGTAGTCTATAGATTAGAGAGAATCGCTTCACAAGAAACTTTAAACAGTGCTCCATAGTTGTTTGACATACTCTTCCCACTAATTATCCCACTACCCCTTTCTCACCCCTACTGCACATCAGATAAACACACGAAGAAAATTGATCTACGAGGGAAAATAAAAATTCTTCGCATAGTAAATTGAGAAATACATGGATCAAAGTTTTCAGTGATAAATTATATACTTTTTATGAAAATAGAGGGATTCTTCTAGGTTGCACTTCATCTACCTGGTAATTTATCACTGAAAGGTTCGCTTAGCTAAACACACAAAGAGAATTGATCTACAGAGGAAATCGAAAATTCTTCGGACAATAAAATGAGAAATGCACAGACTATAGTATTCATTGATATATTGAGAATTTTATGAGAAATTAATATGGTAATTTTCCTAAGACCTACTTACCCTGCATTATACTTACGAGCACAATTCGATTTCGAATTAAAAGGAACAAGTGTCACGTGTATTTAATGAATTCCGTTTGAGATCTTAGTGTCCAACGAGTCGAACTCGATGTTCTATGTGGTCGGAACATAAAATTATACGAGTGCGCGTGTGTCAAATAACCGTGGAACACCATAGCCTTTTTCCCCGGATAAACAGGTGCATCTCGACGGAGGACGCAGGCGATGGAATATTTTCTCTGCGATTTACGTGTATGCGTGTTCGTGGGTGTGAGTTGAGTATTCTACCTCGGAGCTATTCAAGTCGGCGGGTGGCTTCAAGTCTACGCTGAGGCTGTGCTTTTTAGACTTATTGCTACCCGGTGTGCCTCTATCGCGGGCAAAAAGTCTGGTCCTTTTGTCAGAGCCCTCGTTTTTATTGTGCTGCTCGGACTTGGGTGGAGAGCCCGGCACGTAATTCGGGGGATCGTTCGCCTCGTGATCCGTCCAATTTTCGGGATGCGAATCACTGTCCGCTCTTCGGGAGCTATCATCGCTTTGCCTATCCACGCCTCGCTCTGCAATGAAATTTCATTACTTTTCGGTGCAGTGCGCCGACCATCGGTGGGTTTCGCGCGCCGCAAGCTCGAGACCAAGTCCCTTCAATTCCCTTTCAACCCCCTTCGACTCCCTCTAACTTCCTTCAATTCTTTTTCAAACCCCTTCGACTACCTTCAATTCCCTTTCAACCCCCCCCCCCCCTTCAACTTCCATCGAATCCCTTTTAACCCCCTTCAATTTCCATTAATTCCCTTTCAACCCCCTTCAACTCCCTCTAACTTCCTTCAATTCTTTTTCAAACCCTTCGACTACCTTCACTTCCCTTTCAACCCCCTTCAACTTCCTTCGATTCCATTTCAACCCCCTGTAACCCCCTTCAAGCCTGGGTTCCCAAATTTCGAGTTTTTTTTTATTTTGAGATTTTACAAGTTCAAATTGCTCTGCAGACTTGAACAATTTTTTTCTGCATTTGTCGCACCGCGATCTTTTAAAGGAGAATTTTCCCTTCGAAATGATCCCTCAGAAGTTGATCTGCGATTTTTTGTTGCGGTTTTGTTGCACTTTAAGTATTGTGGTTCACAATGATTTTTTAATTCGATTATATGTATTGGACTTGAGAAGATAGACGTGAGCAGAGTAGAATAAAATTATCAAACAGGATCGGATTTTTTTTAGTTGATTAAATGGAGACTTCTTTTTAGCATGAATGTCTAAGGTTAGAGACGAAAGTAGTATAGTGCAGACTTTATACATTTAGAATGAATATTATTATACAAAACACCATATTCCATTAGTAATAATGATATAAGAATATAGCTGATTTCACAGATTATTTCAAGATGAAATTATGCGCAAACATATAATATAAAATTGTACAGTTTTTTTAAGAGACATGCATAAAATTATTTTAATTAGTGATTCTCCCCAACTAAAGTAACTGTAACAACAATAACACATAGAGACATCAAAGATCATGAGAATATTATTTATTTAAAGAAAAATTATATCTAAACAAGTACGAGATATTTATAAAGAAATTCTTACGTATTCGTATGACTACTAATGCTAAACTCGACTACATTATTAGAACAAGTTATCTTTATCCTATAATTTAATGTTATTAGCTTCTGTACAAAATCTCATCCGATATAAAACATTCAACAACGATTTCTTTCTTTAAACTGCTTTTGCACTAGTTGGAGTCTAATTTACGCTAATTTATATACAAGCTAATCATTCTTCAATCGAATCGCTCCACGGAATTCTCAACAGTTTATTCGCTAAAGGTGGTCTCGAGCTTGCAGTTAGCAACGCGGATGACAACGTGTCAGCCTGTTTCCCGGAGGAGTCATAGGATGTCAAATCAGATCATAGTTTCCCAACATTTAGGCTTACTGTCCTATTTCCTAAATTATTGTCCTTCCTTAGAGAAATATATTTACAATTCTAATTCTTAAAATCGATCAAAAATTTGTTTAATAAATTCTACTCTTTATGGAAAAGTGGGTGCGAATAAAAATAAAACTGTTCGCATCATTCCCGAGTCATAAAACGATGCACAGAAAATCAGCTTTCCAAGAAAACGAGGAAATAAAGAAAATAGAATAAAAATTTCAATGCATTTTCTAGATCTGTCGAGCGCCTCCGTCGGGAAACTAGGATCGCCACTAAAGTTCGATTGTTACTAAAACACAGCACACTTAGGTGTCTCACGGTTAGTCCCGGGCCACACGGAATGCAGAATGTGAACTTACTAAATCACAACCAGGGTCAAACCGCGCTAGACAACATTCGTGATCGACGCAGCCGGTTTTCAACATGGATATAATCTACGATCGCATGATCAAACACGTTTCGCCGACGCGAAAAACGATCGAATCGTCGCATTCGGACGGCGTAGCACGGAAACGAGGTGTTAGTTCTAAAATTAGATACACAGTAATTGACAGTAATAAAGAGAGAGGTATATATATATATATGTAATATATGTACGTACGAGCAGATAGATAGAGACGGAAACAGAGAGAAGGCCAGCGGACAGGATTTCGAGTACGATTTTTCAAACAAAACGCTACATACAGAGAAGCTGCGGAATAGACATATTACACACACACACACACACACACATACAGACATACAGAATATAGTCTCCTACAGTTGCTTTGGGATTCGATCGACAACAGCGAAAGAGCATCTAGAGCAACCGGAAAACTGTTGTTTTGGCGGACAGGGTGGAGCGAGAGTTTCCGTTCGTTGTCGCAGAAGCAATGACAAAAAAATGACTATAAGAGATCAGATGCCAAAGAAACATTTATTTTCCTCTCTTTCTCTCTCACTGCAGCCGTTACATTCGTTGTGTGCGGTTTTACATCGTTTACAACTACTGCCGGTTGCTTTCTGTTCGGGTGCGATGCAAGAACAACTGAAGTCTTCAAGCTTCGGAGAGAAAAGCGTGGCGTACCCTCGGACGCAGTCATTTATTTATTTGTTAATTGGATAGCCGTTCATTCGTACTACTTTTGCATTCTAATAAGATCGCTACTTCATCATCAAAAAATTCGTTAGAACTAGTTAAAAATGGACTCTGAGAAAGATGAAAGACATCAAAAGAGTTAGAGTTTATTTTCGTAGGTCCTACCGGATCCAACCTGTGCTCTTTCAGGGTTAAATGTAAGTCGGAAATAGGTATCTAATTATTTAGACAAGAGGGTCAATTTCGACCCGTCCGAGGGTAAGAAGTGTGGCAAATGCGATAGTACGGAATGCTTCGATTATCCTTGCATTCGGCCAGCTCAAGAGTGATACTTACAAACGGACATCGACTCGTAAATTGCAAAGATCAACATTCGATCAGGCTCTACTTGCGAAACTACATTCGGACACCTAATTACCGAATCTTTCGATCAACACCAAGCTTCTGCTGACTAGCAGGGGTCATTCATGCGCTGGAGTTCCTTCTCCAATCTACAAAATTGCGTACAGACTGGATTGTATATACATATATATTGATCGTTTCGTTCAGGTTGCAGGTGAGCAACTAGCAGAGTATCTTGTGCATACATACGTTATAAGGAAAAGAATCGGATCCCGAAAGGCGAGATCTTAATCGCGGGCAACGCGTAACAGTTGCGTTGTTCGAATGAAACTTGAACGGTTTCGATGCTGTTGGGACACACGATACAGCGCCGACATCAACTCGATAAGTATAAAATATGGAATAGTACAGAGTAATCCACTTAACTTGGAAGCCGCGCGCGCGCGAAAACTAGCACGGACAGCAACACGCCATAGCGTGTACACTGCCGGCCATAAGTATCGGGTCGTGAACTATGTATTTGCCTTGTTTTCGCCATGCTTCGCGCTACCACAATAAATTTACACTATGTTTTCTCGGCATCGTTTTATTCTGATCGTCCTCGGCTATCTGTTTCTATCGAAAGTTTCTAGAAAATTTATGTTGCAAAATATGTCGTTACTATCTTTTTGCTATACTCCTTGCTACAATGATCTTTTTCTATTTAGAATCAACGATTTATCTCGTGAACTACTTCTTGGCTTTCTTTCTAGAATCTTAATTTGTTTGTTTCTACACATTCAACGTTAACTATCTCCTCGCTCACAAACTAGATATTAAAGATACCGAGTTTCTAAGAACGTCTTTCAAAAATTAGATGGCAATTTAAACTAAAATTCTGATTCTTTTCTGGGATCTACAGTCCGAGCAAGCAAAGGCCGTCACGTGACCAAGGAACTGATTAAGAAAAGAATGAGTAGTATCATGCTAGATTTACGCAGCCATGCTCGCTTAGTGAGAAGCAAAGGTCCTTAAAACGATCCAGCTAAATTATCCTTAAATCCTGCTACAAGAAAACACGGCGTGTGTGTGTCGTGTGTGTATGTACGTGTATGTGTTGGTGTGTATTATAGTTTTACATACCTGGCGTGGTGTGTCCAACACGATGTTTCTCTTTAGGTGGCTGACCTGCGCTCTGTTGACCTACGGCCGTCGCAGGATTGCATCCGGTTTCCTCGTTGGTTACTACTACCGAATCGTAACATGCAACAATGCAAAGCCAACCCACCAGACTTTCACTTAGTTTAAAAAGATCTGGACCTGTACGGGCTACGAATCGTTTTATCCGGATATCTTTTTACTCTTAGCCGCCTAATCGCCTTCCGGCAGGTAATAACAATGCTGACACCCTAATCAACGTTACGAGAGAGACGACCATGGGGCTCTTCCACTGGAAATGTCGATATTAAAATGCAAACTCTACTGGCGGACCGGATTTTTCGAGGATTCGGGCGCAAGCTGGGTCCTTTTGCAACTATCATCCCATTTGTGAAGGGGTGAAACGATGTAATTATTGGTTATAACATAATTATTATTCATAGAGCGTTAACACTGTAGGGTAATTTCGGGATAGATGCACCAGTTTTTCGTATCACCTGTGTACTAATTACAAAAAGAGGAGATCATAAACAGTCCTGAAGTTTCTGATAATCATTGTATCGAATGTTTGGAAGATTATTATTCAACCACATCTAAGGAAGATTGGATTTGTTGTTCCGAATGCCTCAAATGGATCCATGAAACATGTACAATGTATACTAATTTATGCAACATGTGTGGTAGAGAAAAAAAAGAATAGAAGTAAAGGAGTACGTCTATCTCCAATTAGGAGTGCATCTAACCCCAGACCTGAGGGAGAGATGCACTGTTTCGACCTTTTTTTAAACAGTATAATTAATATATTAATATAAAAGTTTTACTCATTTAACGTTATATTTTATTAAAGAGAATTAAATAAACAATTCAATTATGCCTGTGTACACTTTCAATTCTTTTTTAATAAAATTTTTATAAACAGAAAACAAAATGTGATGCATCTATCGAAATTACTGTAACTACCTAATCCGTCAAAATGACAGATTTCTTTTTCACAATTCGTGAAGTTATACAAATGTTTTATTGACAAATTCTCATAAAGAAATATACACCAGTCTCGTTAGGGATCGGTAGTTGCAGTGTCAAAAAATGTGGAGAGTTAGTGGTAGCGTCTGCATCGTTATAAATGTTGTGGGCTCGGTGATGTCTACCATCTTTTTGTATCCACTGAAGAAGTACTCTTCCGTGCTGGTTATGATTTCTGCCTCGCTGAAGAGTTCCCTCAAGAGGACACAGCTTTTTCGGACGGCAATTTTTCGAAGTGGACATGGCTTGCGCCCGAAATCCTCGACACTGAGAACTCTACTGGGGATCGTGGATCACGAGAATCGTTCCGGAAGTGTTGAAACGTTTCACTGTGTACGTTGGCTGCCGTATTGAACACTCACACATATTCCTTAAATTCTAAAATACATTTAGAATCTTCTCACTCGTTGGTTTTCAACACGATTAATTTCGAACAAAATTATTGACGAGTGAAACAGAGTACAATGAATTATTAAATATCGTTAGCCATATTGAACACATACAATTAAATAACGTAAAGCTATCGATTATATGGCGAGTCCTGTTCAGATATGATTTCTACGAGTTGTGGGATATCTATTTTAAAAAAATCGAGAAGCCAATTATTTTGTCTTAACAACAGTCTTTTATGTTTCTCAGTGATTCCAACGATTCCATATATTAAACTCTTATTACAAAGTGTTTATGTAAGAATTACTGGAATTTTTTTCAATATTTTCAGATTGATCCTCGTTACATTTTCCTCTCGTGGAAGGGATGGTCTTACAACAGATCACCTACTTTTGTTTTGAAATAATCGGGTATTTACGTGTTTCCTCGAATGAGTCGTTAATCAACGAAATAGACATATAAGAGTGCGGTACATGGGTAGAACATAGCATAAGCCAGGTTACATGAGAACAAACATTACTCGTAACAAATAAATGCGAGATGACGGGGATATTCGTTAAGGATATAATTAAACTGTTTCGATCAATAATTTCGATATCGTCGAGCGACGCAATGCGATGGAACATTTTCGGTAATTATTCCTTAACGTATAGCTCCTAATTGCGAGACGTTCGTCAAACGAAATGAATTTAAATTAAACGTATCGAAACATGAAGGATAAATTCGTTCGGATTTCCAACGATTTGTACTCGTGCTCGTTAAAAATTGTTGTGAAAATATCTTTTCTACGGATGTTTTTCAACATCATTGTAGTCTTCTTAAATGACAGACTCGGTTCTTGAGTCAGCATGCATTAATCAGAAGAAAGTGATTTCTGTGTATGTACCAGTTAATGTCCTGATACTATCGCGTACCGCATATTACGATGATGATATTAACGACTACCAATTACGCGTGATGATACATCATAAATCTTCATTAATCAAGCCTCGAATCGCAATTTGTAAACTACTCATGCACGATTTTAATAATACGTTCCATAATTAAGACATTATCTTAATCAGACACGGATTTCTTCCTAAGACAAGTATCCTTTGAATTTTAATTACTATCATTTTCAGTTTCGCCGGCACTTCGACACAGTTGAAAAAAAAATAATGTCGAGAGTATGGTGGATGTAAAAATTCGAACAATTCACCTTTGACTTTTCACGTGTGGAAATCGATCCACACGAGGAGCTGATTTAGAATCGTTTAAAAATTGATGGTTCCTAAGCGTCATCAAAATCCGAGCGAATTTATTCATCAAACTGGTGGAGGATATCGGAAAACTGCAACAGCCATATCATGCTGCATCACCAAGACGTCAACATTATGGCCGAAATCGTGAACGAACAAAATTACGAGGACGTGCACTTTCTACAAACGTGGATCCTTGAAAATACTTTAAATCCTTCAGAGAGATTTATTCGTCCAATGGATAATTAGTTTCATGTCAAAGATAGCTTATCCGACTGTGCTTCTGGCTGGGTCGAATAATGCAGTGACTGGAAATGTCGCAATCAGGAGCTAAAAATTAATGAGAATGTACCTCATTTTTAACATCATTTTAAAAATATTCTCGAAGATAAAAAAAGTTGTTTTTGAAATATTTCAATGTAAATTACAATTACACTGCAAATTTTTATGCACACTCTCATTTGTCTGTATTAGTATTTGATGAAAATCTGCAGAAACGTTCTGCTTGTCGATTTGAAAAGGTCTTATGTGAAAAATACTAATAATTTTCTTAACAAGTTTGCCCAGCCATCTGCATTGCCCATGAATGAATTGACACGAGTTTGTAGAAAGTGTAATAGTAAATTGCAACTGTACTCTTTACTCTCTAGCAGAAGCGAGTCATGATACAATACTCTGTGAATATACGTAATACACCAGCATTCCTTACCGTGTACCTATACATAGAACAGAAGGGACATTTAGACCGGTAACACGGAGAAGGGGCAATTGCATGGTTAAACTCTTATCACACGACGGTGACGCGTGTAACTGGTCGCAGGAAGCATTTTCCGAGATTTCCGTATCCAGATGTCACGCGTTACGAAAATTCTAGGTGCGGATGTACACGGACGTTCGCGTGGATCCGTTCACTTACCGGAATGAGGAGGCGCGAGAAGGGATCGACTAGAGCTGAAGAAGGGACGCAGAGATGGCTTAGGCGTGCTGCTGACTGACATGGTGTCCAGTTCTGGACCGCTATCGGACAGGTCTTCCAGCTCGTGGAACAGATCCTCGATCTCCATGTCTCCGCCTTCGAAAACAGACCGTGTTCTCTTAAAACATTTACCTTTTTCGCTGGTGCTTCCAAAGGGATATAAAATTTAGACAATTTTTTAAATATCCTTGCATTCGTTATTTTTACCCGAAATTTTTTTATCAGACAGTTTTAGCACTGTGTCACGTACAGAAGAAATTTCTACAAGATCCAATTCGTCCAATTTTTTATACATCCCTGTACGTCTTACTTTAACTTGAAAATTTTTTATAAGACAGTACCGTTATCAAGTTACTTACACAAAATTTTTTATTGACATACGTGCACTAGTATTGGTTTCAAAAATCGTCTATTCCGTCGAAATTGAACAGAAATTGAAAGTATTCTTGACTTTGTAGAAATGGGATTAAGAGATCGATCGTAAACAACAATTGCTAAAGCCACTTCGTTACGTCGCTATCTAGAGATATTAATTTCCACGATATGACGCACGGTTTTAAAAATTTTGAAAGGCGTTTTTCCCACTCGAATTTAATGTCGTCGTATCATATTCAATGGCAATTTAATGACTAATTAATTCGAGGTAGACCGACATCCGTTAACGTCGGGTTTTCTAGTTATCGGAAACGGCAAACGGCGACGTCCGGAGCGAACGTTAACGCGTTCAATCAATCGTCATTGAACAATCGCGGTTGCTGATTCGGCTTTAACCACTTGTAACGAGTGAAAATTGGCTTGTATTACAAATTATTTAACGTTCTCGTTGAAACGGATTTTACCGCTGATTACCTGTTCATTCTAATTAACTTGAGACTAATTTACCATGAGGTAGCTGTTGAAAATTACAAAGGAACAATGAGTTTGCCTGCCGGCACGAAAGGATGTGCTTCACAGTTTGAAATGCTAATCCGTTCGCTGAATTATATAAGAAGTATCGAAACGTTACAAATCCCATTTATATCCGAGCTATTTACCTGAAAGTTTCTGCCCGATCTCCTCTTGATCCTGATCTAGATCCTCGGATACCCTAAACCGTCGCTTCAGAAGGGCTATGAACTTCTGCTTTAAATTCCTTTGCTGCAACAGCGACAATCGTTCTATTAAACGCTGGAAATCATAGAAATGACACTTTTTTAATGGGATTTTTGCAAAGCTCAGCGGACATTCAGCGTTACAGAGTTTCTTGCTATCTAGTGTTTAAAATGTAAAAAGATTTCGTAAGACATCGAGACTGACCAAAACGGACGTTTACACTGTTATGGTCGACGAACGCTGTATACACAAGACGAGGCATAACAAAACGACTTCAAAGAGAATTCCAACACGGCGCATAAAAATAGTTAAGTAAACGTTTAGCGAGTTTAGTAAACGGTTAAAGTAAAGTTCGCCCTGTCCCGGGCACGGTGTTCCAATTATTTCCAGTGCTTACTGCCGCGTTTCTACGTCCGCTACAATTTTCGGGGCAACACTAATTAGGCTTCCTCCACGGATTTAACCACGGATGTTAGGAGACTAATCCTGCAAACTGTAATTACAAGAATATACAATATTCCTCAAACTACAAACTTATTTTAAATCACGTTACAAAAGTGACCAAAGTATTAGACACATTGAATTCGTACGAATGATATGTATCATTTTAATTATCTTATCCCAGAATACTGTAAGTATTATTTGAAGTACAATCCACCAGTCGCTGATACATAAAGTTAATCAGCACGTAGATTGTGTTTCTTGTATCCAATTGGGATAAGATAATTAAACTAATTCTTGATACTGTGTTACCGTGTATCTTTTCCTATCTTTTGCATATAGCTCAGGTCTTTTCCTACAGCTCAAGAGTTGTGCAAAGAAAAAAATAAGAAAATATTCAAATTTACATGGAAAGAGTACTATCGCAGCACCAGATTCATAGTTTACTTTACAAATGAAGTAACTATTACAAAACGGACCTAAAAAATCAGGATACAACAGGACTAGTCTCCCAATCTTCAATCAGCAGCTCCATATTATTAATTTTAAGTATCCGAAGCATTGTTAAAAAATACATAAAGTTCAGCCAACGAACGTACAAGAGCCAGCAGTGTCCTCATTTGACAAAAATGATCAGAATGCTCGCTGACACGTTCACCCGCCGCGAAGCGGAGACACAAAAGCGTACCAAAGCGGGACGGAATAAGTAACGGAAACGGAGGAGGACGGTCGATGGATGTCCCAGGGAGAGAGGAGAAGCGTTTCTCGATAGGAGCGATCCGCTGGACACGATGAGGATGTAACAAAGCAGAACTAATTCGTTTCACGCACCCTGGCGTTCGCCGGAATCTTCGCTCGGCTCTTCCGCCTGTGCATCTCGAGAGTCGGCTCGCTGTCGCTGCCCTCCGCCTCGCCTTCCGAGCTGAATTCTTCTTCTTCGTCACTATATTCTGGACAAAGTCTCTCGTTCGGGTCACTCATCAGTCTTTTGTCCTGGTCGACCGGCTGCGAGCTCAACGCGACCACGCTGACTCGAGCGATGGCCACGGAGTGGCCGGCGTACTTTTCAGCCTTGTAAGACACCAGCTCCAGCTCCAGGTCCATCTGCTTCTGCAAGACCTGTGCACGCAAACATCAATTCTCATTAACACTGTTTTCATGGGTTGGAAATAATACAACAGTACTTTTGAATACCTTAAATAATTTCATTGTTTTGTATTTGATCTACTCATTTTTATAATAGACTCATTTATAAGAATAACACGGCAGTAGCTAACGAAACAAAAGAACTGAAACCTCAAGCTAATATATTAGCGACCACTCGATAATCCCACGATAAGAGCTACCTGAATCTGCTCATAGCCCCGACCAGCAAGAATTTTCCTAAACCACACGTTGGTTCCAGGTATGCTGTGTTCATTATCGCTACCTGTACGATCTAAACCGGAATAGTGGTTTAACGGTGGCGACGGTGTCGTCATGGTTTCGGCGCCTTTAACGGTCACTTATCAAAGGGTTGAGGCTTCAGTAGGGTGGTGTATACACACACACACATACATACGGTTTCTATCGACTTACCTGAGCCATGTTGATGACTCCCTCGGCGAGGGTCTTGTAGCCAAGCATAGTGCGATTTTTATAGCGTTTCCGTCTCTGCAGCAGTATCAGCAGCTTGTTCCCGTCCCTCTTCAGGAAATGGGGATACTGAAGAGCAAACTGCAGCTCGAGCTCGGTGTCCAGCATGCCACTGGGTGGTATAGCCATCTCGTTCGAGCGCAGCGTCCTTTTCGAGCCGTGCATCTTCACGGCGATGCTGATCGATGTTAGATCGGAGCCTAATGGCCGTAGAATCACCAGCCGGGTCAGGGTCAGGGAGCACAGCCTACAACACACGCGGACCTTTGACTTGAAATTTCTTCGTTAACGACGGATTTATTAGCTAATAGATTCGGCTCGGCGATATGGCCGCTAGACACGACATCGACGACTTAATTGGAAATGATGGCATTTTGCGCATTTGTTAGCCAACCTAGTCTACGAGAATCAACCTGGGTCAAGAATGTAATCAGCATCATCGTCTTCTGGCTGACACCCATTTTTCTAAATTAATTTGTTTTTTTCCTGTCTGCATTAGTGGTAAAATAAATAGGTAGGCCTGATAGCAATCTTCCTTCCCTTCTGGTTTCTAAGAATGAATTGTGTGTTAATCAATCTGGGTCAAGAATTTAATCATCAAGAACATTTTCAATCAACGCCTTCACGACGATAAAGACATTTTCCGGGAACAAATTTGAAGGATACAGACTGATTACAGCTCTCAGCGGTAAAGGCTTTTTGCACGATCAAATTTGAAGGATACAGACGGGTCTAATCGTCTCGGAATATCCTGTACACACATCACGAGCAGAGGCGAATCTATATTTCATACGGCACGGCATCGCAGTGACGTCTTTAAACGAACATGATTGTTATCGCTGTCTACGGACTACCTGATCGATACCACAGTACCACCGTTTTTGCTTTGAGCTTCAATTCAACCTCGTTTCTGAACCCGAGCGTCCCCGATTCCCCCTCTCTCACTCTCTCCGTCTGAAAAGTCTGCAGCTTTTGCAATTTCGATGAGCCTTTTTCAGCATTCATTTTCCTGTACAAAGTACACACTCCACCTCAATCCGCCGGATCTTTAATTAACCACCACTGGCAAAAACATTGCCAATATCCTCGAAAGTTTTTTTCAAAACGGTATGGCTCCGTTCATCTCGAACGAAATTCCGTTAGGCGAATCGGTGAATGAAATCTCACGATTTACGGGAAACGATTTGATGTTTGATAGACGCCATTCACTTTGCCAAATACGTTCTCATTCTGTAGAAAAATTGTGCGTCACACATTTATGTCGTACAATTTTTGGGGAATTGAGATATTCGGTAATTAATATTAATTCCTTGACCGAAAATAAGAAACACTTGTAGTGACTCGGATTAATATTCGAACGCTCTAAAAAAGACAATAACTTTTTTAATTTGAACTTTTTTGGGAAGCTAGAGCAATTAGTTTACTACAGGATGTGAAAAAAATTTTTTCAAAAAGTGCAGTTGTTCGGAATTGTAGAAAAAATATTAAAAGTTGCATTTTATAACTTTTTTATGTGGGCCTATATTAAAAATGCAAAAAATACGTTTTGTAGATTTATGTCAATTGTATGCACTGTAAAAGTTTCATCGAAATCGGATGATGCGGGAGAAAACAGCAGGCATTTAAAGATGTAAGAAAATCGTAAAAATCTGCAATTTTTACCATCTTTAAACGCTTACCAGCTTTAAATTTTGACGAAATTTTCAGAATATGTTTAATTGTCACAGATCTACAAATCGTATTTTTTAAATTTTCAATATAGGCCCACATAAAAAAGTTGTAAAATGGAACTTGTAGTATTTTTTCTACAATTCCTTTCAACTGCAATATCTGGAAAAATTTTTTTTCACATTCTGTAATAAACCAACTGCTTTGGATTCTCAAAAAAGCTCAAATAGCATAGTACAATATTAAAAAAGTTATCGTCCTTTTTAGAGCGTCCGAATATTAATCCGAGTCACTGTAGCTCATAGGGGTTCATTCCACACAGTTTAAGTAACAGATGAAGTACAAAACTTGGTGAATAACACCTTGTTAATCTGCATTTCTTTGTTTTGTTTTTTTTAATTTCAGTTTTAATTCGCGGCGGTCGTGTCAGCAGAGTGCGGCAGAAAATTCCATTTAATTTCAATTCCTTCGAGTTTGCCGGCGAGAATGCAAACTCATGCAAACTCCCACAGCAATCAGAACACGCTCAAACTGGAGCGCGCCATGGACAACGCCAGGTAATTGAACCGATGCGTGAATAAAAGACGAGTGTCTATTTAAGCGGCGCAACGTGTTTCTTTCCACACGGTTGGATGTGTTTGTGTGTGTATGGTGCTTCTCGGAAACGGTGACGTATCAGCACTGAATTCACCCTCTTTTGTCGTGCGCTGTCATCCATTATGCAATGTACTTCCTTTGCCCCGACGTCGCTGGTAAGTTTGTGTTATTAGTCCGAATCGATCTTTCTTTTCCAAAGCGAGGGCTCATTGTGACCAATCGCAAACGAGTTCGGAACGAATCCGGAACCTGAACCGAGGACAATGCGTACTTGGACCAGGATTGAAGCACGGGAAAAGATTTAATATTTGAGATCAGAGTCCACTATGTGATTATTCAACGTTGATTCTTGGCAAATTGATAAATGCAAGTGAATTTGAGTCCGTCGATGTACAAAGACTTTATCTTTTATATTTGCGTACGCTAAGTGATTCTTCAATGTCGATTCTTGGCAAATTGTGATAAATGTAGGTTAGGTTACTTTACGGTATTTGTGTGGGGAGATGATGGGGAATTATCTAAATTTTCGAGTGATTATATCAGCACGCATTAAACGATTATTAGTTTAAGGTTGCACAGGGTTGCGACAGCCCCAAGTCCACTTAACGGTTAATAGAGGACTTCTGTATATAGAATCTAAAATTTCGAAGGGTAGAGGGTAACTCTAGCCTCTACAGTGACTCAGAGTACATAGGGTACGAGCTTCAACCCTTAAGAAGTTGGGTTTCACCCAGGGAGCTATGGTTTACCGAATGATGAAGATAATTGTTCAGCTAATTCGATTAACACTTGACTCAATACAGAAATTCCAAAAGAAATTACTACATTATTTTACTGGACGCTTTAAAGTTTCTAAAAATATTTTTCTTACCCTCGAAGGTTGTTTCCACCACTCTATTTCAACATGTATAAGATATATTTGCAGTGACTGTTTCCTATCAAAGTTTCATGAAATGTGTCACAGTGCAAAGCCCAAGAGGGTTGCTTTTCTGGAAAATCGATCGGAGCCTGCATTTCAACCACAGGTTTATGACACGGCAATTACAGCAGTTCCCGTTTAATAAACGCAGGCTCCTTCCCGACGTGTCTGTTATCCGGGGAGCAAGGTGTCCTGGGAGTCGCCAGCTGTATTATCTTCCATTGGTTCGCTCGTTCCTCGAGTGCAACGAAGACGTGAGTCAGAGCGACGTAGAGAGAATTCGAACACGGTTCTACCAATTCGTGGAAGATAACTACGTGTTTTATCAAAATTTGTCGTTCCAAAGTTGTCTTATCTTCGATCAAAGACGACCAATCCTGAGAAATTTGTGATCGACAGCAATCCACGAAAGACTCCAATTTAGCTAATATAACACACAATTTAGAAATAATTGATTTTATGATTTCGAAATTTACGTGTCAAGAGTATCATTGTCTTAACAAATCAGGAATCGTAATCTTTCTGATAAGACATCTTTATACAAAGAAGAGTGTTTACTTCCACGAAGTATGTAAACATAGATTAATGAACTGCGTTGGAGGAATAAATTTTTGCTGACCGTTGTGCGCAGCTGAGTTGGGACTGATTCAGCAAGGCCTATTATTGATCTACCAGAATCAGCACACTCAATAATAGACACTTTTAGAGACTTACTGATTAAAGGGACTTGCTTATCAAGAGTGAGCAGTGGTGAACAGCGCATTTTAGCGCACCGTTTAACAAAAAGCCGGCCGCGCGACATCACCGGGCGAAATGAACAGATCCCATGGCAGAAACCACCACTCGGGAGCAGGAATCGATCTCCAAGGATCGATTTCAGGCGCATCGTGGTGTGCATCGTCGCGAAGAAGTCAACTGTAAAATGCGTCCGCGGTATCGATCAGCTCTCTTTCTCTCTCGGCGAGCGTATTCACGAACGATGTGTCGCATGAATCACCGAACGCCGTCACAACTGATGAATGAGCTCCACGTCAAGTACCCAGGTGAAGCCTCCCCCGCTCCTTGACCCCGAGCCCCCACCCCCCGCACTCTTCAACACCGGCGTGGCACGTGATTCGCGTACGCATCTTGACCTCGCTGCACCCCTCTGCGATGTCGTCGAGGTAATCCCCGGATTAACCGCACCGTTTTTTTCTTTCCTGGTCTCGCTTTCGTGTCCGCCCCGCGACCTTTTGCTCCTGATGCGCCAATTCGTCTTCTTTTCCCTGCTGGTACCCGTGTATTTAATATTGCATGGATGAAGATCCGGATTCGTTTATTACACGAGTACAGTCTCTGGACCATGCAACTTCCAACTCTCGCCACCAGGCAGTTACCGCCGATACTCTTCTTCTCGCTGTTACGTTTGTCCACTCATTAGCATAAAGAGGGTGTCAACACTTCCTCGGTGCAGATTCTGTTTCTAAAGGTAGAAGCACGTTACGTCACGCGAAATCACGTGCTATCATGTAACAAACAGAGGAAATAATTAGAGGTGTGTGGGCCGTATAATCGTATCGGTTACCTGACGGGTCAGGATACACGAATATTAGGCAAGCCCGATACCCTTCGGACTATACAATGTAGCCCGATAATGTTGCCACATTAAGACTTGTCTCCCACTCTACGCCTCAGCCACGCCTCGGTCACGTGACGCGATTCGTGCCTGTCGTGCATTTGTCACAATGTCACGTGACTAATCCGGTACTGGCAGAGAAAGGGTAACCGTATTCCCCTCAATCTTCGATTACAAATTGATTGTACAACTTGTAAAAATTGTAACCCCACACCATCATTATTATGTAAAATTGTAAACTGTGGTGTAATAGACCATCTACAAATTTTTGGCTACAATTTGTTTAATAACACACTCTTCCAACCTGAAATGCTGTTTAAATTTTCGCAATTTGGCAACGACAAATGACGATCGTCGCACGCAAAGAGAGTAATTTCTGCGCTACAGCACGTCGATCGCCACGTCGATCGCCACGTCAGTGACCGATGCCCGACACTAAATTTTCTGTTCGGCGAGCGGCGGCTACCGATGACCTATGGTACCGAATGTATCAAGTGGCAATTGATTGCGTAGCGCAAATGAAAGGGCGAGCAAAATTAGCTAGGCGCTTATCGCGCCGACACGCTCACTGTCGGCGCTCGATTTGTCAATGGCGCCGCGGGGATCATCGGCGACTGACAGCAATAAAATTAATTACTGCTGTTGACTCGACGGGACAACAAACTTGCAACTTTCCCGAGACTGTTAATTATGCGACGCAAAGCTACGACATTCTGAAGATAAAGCTGGAATTTTTGCCCGAAGTGAAGAATTAAAAATCGTGCAGACAGATCGTTCTACTTTCTTTACCCTATCGATATCAAACATCCGAGTGTACAGCAGATTTTTCCTATCTTGTCTCTGCTCTAGATATTCATTCAACGTTCGCAGAAGGTATTCCATCGTGGATTCCCGTCGGGGAAACGTAAAATAAATCAATCTTTCTTCAGCACTAATTGTGGTAATTTTATGGCGACCTAATTCTAACAAGAAATGGAAAGTATCTTCGTCTGTTCTTAAATAATTCTTGAAATCTGCCGGTTCACTGGAACGTAGTTCTTGTAATAAGTTCATGTTAGAATATGTATACCGTTTACGTAACCATCTTTTTCTTTTTTGCACTCTTTCTTAGTTTTTTAAAGTGATATTACCAGAAGTGCGGCTGGTTTTCTTTTTGATACACTCAGTTCCATCACGAAAATGTGCTGCGATACGATTCCGCACGATTTTCTGTACGACTGTGCGCTCGTTTGTGGGCACAAGTGAATACGACTTGTTTTTCAAACTGTCTATGAACCTTGGTCGTACAACAATTCGTGTAGTCTGTAGGTCGTTTAACTTCTCGATGTCAGGGTAGGTTCGTGGAGCATATTCGTTAACGATGTTCGTGTCCTATCTTTTTTATCGGTCGATCGTGGCGATCGACGAACTATGGAAACGTAAGACGCAGGGTCAACGATAAGCTTATCGGCCCGATTCGTGCGCAAGAGGGAGAAGATCGAGAGAGAGAGAAAAACCTTCCAGGGCTGTCTTTCTCTATCGATTCCACTCTGAAGGAGTATCTTCGTTATCGTGGATATGAAAACTTCAGCTTCCATGACTCACGGTTCTCCTCTCCCTAGATTCGTATCGTGAAAACCCAGTTCCAAACTTAATTTTCTGTTTACTCTGCGCCTTTATGTCGCTCGCAGTCTCGCCCGGGCACACGGTCACGTGTTCCAATTAAACCAAATATTAAGCTGTTTCGCCTCGCAAATTGTCGCCGTTTAATTCCAGAGCTGGTTTCGACAGCTGACAGATTTACCGAAGGGGAAGTTCTCGCGGCGAAGTGGCTCGGAATATTTTACTTTCGTTCCAATTATACTCTGGGAACGATTAACCCCTTAGGATCCCCAAGAATAGGTACAAAAAGATCTCCCTGACTAATACCTAAAGATGTTGTAAAAAATGTAATGAACGATATTGACTTTTTGGACCACTTTATCCATCGTTTTAGATTATAAAACAGTGAAAACATTTAAGAAATTTAAAGGGAGCGCAGTGGCTCAGTGGGTAGAGCGCGCGACTGCGGACAACATTTAAGAAATTTAAAAATCCTGTTGCATTATTTTCATTCCGCTAAAATGATTAAGGGGTTACGGGTTAATTTTTACAGAATAATCTTCAATGTATGCCCTAATCATATATCATAATAAAAAAATTGTCCCATTCATACTTTTGGAGAAAAAAATTCGTAAACTTTTGTCATTTCGGCCGCCTCAGGATGGCGTAACCCCTTAAAGAAAGATACTGAAGGAGTATTTATTCAAAACACATGTTTAACGTTTCACGGTATGTTACAATCTGAATCCAAATGTTAATTACGAACGAATGTCGGTCGTTTATCGGCACGTAACGACGATCAGTGAGATGTTCGCCAGATCGTCTCAGGTGGTCGGCGACGATCGATCGGCACCAACACCAACGCATCTAACATCTAATACCTACAATACCAAAACAGTTAAGCACGCGTGGCACACCGGAATAAAAACAGTGAAATCGTTTGCAACAAATACAGTAATGGAACACACGAAGATCCACTAGCGACGATAAGTTCACAGTGCCCCGGAATATGAAAGTGCAAATTCGTGGAAACGTTCGGCTTAATAAACGGCATTAATTATGTAAGTTCCCGTTCATTTCATTAAAACGTCATGCCCGAGCGCGTCCAATCAGCGTAACTCGATGACGCACAAAGGTGTAACGAGTTTGCCGGCGTTGATTGGTGTTAAAACAATAATCCAGGTGCTCGTATAAACAGCGATCGGTCGTTAAACTAAACGCAGCGTAACAACGGTCGATTGCAACGATCTTTCCCGATCGAGGGCCGACCGATTGTTTGATTGTTTAACATATTCGCGACACATACTCAATGACTCACCGAGGTAATTCGCACCGAAATCCGGCAATTATATCGGCCATTTGCATAATACGTCGCAGCAGCAGCAACGGCGGTCACCAAAGTGGCCGGAGCCGTAATAACAGGTTTCGCGGTTAGGCCTAGTCCTCGTCAATTATGCAAGTACTTATGCCACCCGCAATAATCATCGCATCTCCGTGGCAAGCTGCCTAATCACAGCCACCAGCGCGCGCGCGCCTATGTAAAACCTCTCCGAACCGATTAAATAGTTAATAAAACACCGGCCCGAGACCCGCGCAAAACCTTGGATCTTTGTCCATTCGTTATCTCCGGGGAGCGAATGGGATGATCGGTGGACGAGATACGAGCGACGCAATTTATCCATTGTCACACGGTCCGGGCATGAGAGACACGTTTTTTTTCAGAATGCTTTTATTAGTTAGTCGGAAAATTGAGAGCGCGACAGGATGCATTTTTATTGCTCGCGATCGGAGATTTCGGGTTGCGCAATCATTTGCGGCGTGCACATTTTTATTGTGGTTCGGCTGTGAAGCATCTTTATTGTATCTCGTTTCTAATCCATTTTTATTCTATCTAGTTTCGAACCATTTTTATGTTTCTTTGTTTCTAAAGCACTTCTAGGTAATCTTGTTTCTAAAGCATTTTTATTTTATCTTGTTTTAAAAACCACTTTTACCTATATTTCTTTGTTTCTAAAGCATTTTCGCCGAGAGCCACACCACAGCAATTAAACATAATGAAAGCTGATTAGGATTAGAAAGTTCTTAGCGTTCTTCTTCGCGACTAGAAAGAACGGCGTGAAAATGAAAAAGCCGGAGTGTTAATTGGCAAACAGTGAAATTTCGGGAAGGGTCATTGCGAAATCGGTGTGTACAGAGTCTCCGTCGGCGTGATTCAAGGGCGTCTGTACGATGGCATTCTCCGGGTGCCGATCCTCTGCCAAAATGCTATCTAAAAGAAACTCGCATAATGACAAAAGCCCAGCGCCAGTGTGTCACCGGCTTCTACCGGCAGAAATAAACCAAACGATAGTATTAACTTGCGCAACACGTTAATTTAACTTTCAGCAAATGAGCAGCTCTCTGCTACGTGCACACAAGGAAATTTTTCTTTCCTTGTCTTGATTGGCGAAGACATTGTCCCTCGAGCGTGGAGGATCTTTTCCAATTAAACACGGTGAATCATGCGATCCGAATGGTTCGTATCTTCACCGGCGTTGATAGTGGGAGCGATTTATGGCTGGAGTCTCTGACAGTGTTTTCCTGAAATGACTGCAGATCTTGATGGGACATAGGGGTTGAATAGAAATGTTTTTCCTCGTTTAACAATTTTAACAAATTGTTAATAATTCTTTGCACGAAATGAATCGCTCAATTAACATATTGCCAATCACCGGTCGACCCGTTCGCTCCGGATTGTCTTCGGAATTTATTATCAATGACAAGTCAGCCAGTCAGAAACTGATGTACGGTTCTCTCTTAGTAATTACGGATTGCAAAAAAGCTACAGATTGTACTGGAATGTAAATCTGATTAACACCGAGCGTCGCGAAGAAAATGAATGATCTGGCGACGGACGACGAGATGGAAATTTGCATTTCAACGAGTCCGTCACGAGTTTTAATTTCTTGACGATCATGTTACCCTTTCCGCGGTAGCGTGATCCTACATAAATCTGAATTAGTTTAGCATTAATTAGTCCAGCAGCTAATAGCTTAGCAATAAATAATATCGTACGTAAAGATTGTCAGAGCATATGATGAACAAATAAAAACCACATAAAAGCTATTTTTGCAAAATCCTCAAATATGTGAATGTTTAATCACCAGGATGTATAGGATACTTAAATACTACTAGCTCATAGCAGAATTAAATCTAATAGCTCTTCTTGTCAACACTATTTAAAATTCAATTCCTGCAAACACGACTAAAAATAGCAATTAAATATTAGCAAGAAATAGTACCTCGAACGGAGATTGCTTAAATTATTCCATTACTATTCTCTGCCTGTTAACAGTATAATTTCTGCATCGCGTATCAGATGTTGCTAGCTCTCTATTAAATGATTCGTCGAATAATTATATTTGATAATCACGCACAGCTTGCCTATAATCACGGTGTATTTGCTCCGTGCAGTAAATAACGCGCATCGAACTGGTTTCACGCGAACTTCCGTTACATCGACTTCCACAGTTGCAATTTTCAATGCAAACCGACGGGTCGCCTGTAATCCGCTTCAAATTAACATTCGCAAGAAGGTGGCCTTTATTTTCGCGGAGTGCAATACTAAAGAATTCCTTTTCCATTAATTTCGCAATTACTCGATGAACGTGGCGACTGCGTAGAAATAATTACTGCTTTAATGTACAGTTCTTTCGAGCAATATTTAATCTGATAAAATATTATACAAAGTATTCGCGTATTTAATATTAAAGCGCTCCGCAGCTATGAAATGAGTAATTGAAACTCTTTTTGCCCGAGGAAATTAATAACTAGATTGCGGATTTTATACGTTTATAACAAAAATTGGTACGTACAATTTAAAGCAGTGGACATATTTAAAAAATTCAAAAGAACATCAACGTATTAGTTTTAGTTCAATAAAATAATTAAAACAAGAAAGAAATTTTGATGTAACCTCTGTGTCTTGGAATCGACGTAGACATTTCTTATTTGGTATAAAGATCTGCAGTCTATTAATAACGTTAAAGTTAATTTCCTGGTCAAACGATTTCGTTCAGTTAATATTAAACTGTCGTCTCTATTCCAGTATATATTTTTCTTTTTCTTTTCAGTATAATGGGAAATCTTTTGAGAGAAGCTGTGCCCGGAAAAGTAAATTCGTAATTTTTAAAAGATTTTTGGAAGAATAGTCGACCATTGACGAGTTAAAAAAATGGTAGCAGCATCTTATTTCCGAGACACGCACAAGTAGAACGTCAGGTGACATAAACATTGGCATCGCGGATGCGTCTTCCGCTGTCCTCAGCAAATAGTAATCGCGGTTGCTACACACCGCGCAGAGAGCACGTGTGTGTGCGTTCGCAGAGCGAATCTGCACAATGCATGTCGATCGGAAACACGCGAGACGCAGTACCCGGCGAAATGCACCTGTGCATCTCGAGGATTCGCGACGACGACGACGGTGTGTGCCACATCCATTGTGCGCGCTCGTAAACAATGGCAGCGTGCGCTCTACTCGGCGTAAAGGACACAAAAATAGCACAGGCCGCTGTTGGCTTCTGCCAATTTCTTTGTAGAACCAGCGAGATTTATCGCGACCGTCGGCAGAACGATTTTTAGAGTGTGCACGATAAGACAACGCGAAGCCTCGTCATTCATGAACTAAGTGACAGCGGCGAATGATCAACTGCTTTGGTCAGTCATTTTTCAAAATGCGATATACGATGTAGACTGCGAAGGTCGACAAGATTGGGAAGATCGATGCGACAGTGTACAGCGATAAAAATCCATACAAATGAATGGAGAACACAATAACATTATTTTACTTTCCTCGTTTTTTAATTCGCTAGACTTGACACTAACTTTTCAATTCATTTATTGTATTGATTTTCAGTTTGTTAATGTCATCATGGTACGTAAAAATGTTTAATTTCAAGAAATTGGGATGATTATATTGTGAGAATTAAATTGAGCCACAATTTTTTAACATTGGTTTGTCAGTGTTTCGGTAATAAAAATCTTAATTGGATTAAAGGTTTGATATAGTGTGTAAAGATGAGGTAAGTATTTGATGAATGCGAGTCGAACAAGCTTCTGAATCTTCCTCTTGTTAGAGGATACAGGGCTAAGACTGTAAAAGAGGACTCTGAGAAACCCATGAGCCTTGAGAAATTTTAAACATCTCATAAATTACTCATTTTTCGAGCGACCTCAAGCCCTTAAACTGCGGAGACCGTTTAGATGGCGGAGCGATCTCGGTTATTTTCACGCTTGACAGGCTGTGAAAGAGGGACAGAGTGATCTCCTCGTTCGGTACTTCAAAGCTCTTCGTGGCTGAGAATGGTGCAACAGCATAAAAATTTCAAATGAGCTGCGAAGCGATAGAAATTTGTGAACTTTAAAAAACGTTAAAAATAAAAGAACACAAAATTAATTATGTCCTAAGAATTTACAGAAAATCTAATACACAATTGTTCCAAAACCAGAACCATTCGGAGTATTTCCTTCGCTCGAAAGAAGGAAATCGCGATGTTCAAGAATCGTTTCGCACAAATCACGAAAATTGTGCGCGCAATTTAAGAAGAAATGAACAGTTATCGTTTTCCAGCGGTTGAACTAACGATCAGGGAAAACGGTATTGGACAAAGGACCGCGATTCTTAACTGAAATTACATCCATTTACAGTTTCATGAGCTTAAAGGGGCGAGGACGCGTAACGTTTGGTTACTGTTACGCTTTCCGGATTGCGACATTTAAAGCGTCGCGTCGGCCGCGATCGACATTTCCGACAGGATTCGCGTGCAAGCTTCTGCTGTGCGCGAACAATGCGAACCGGAGAGAGACTGTTCGCGAACCGTGGTGGAACGAATTCATGGTCGAAACGAGAGAATCGGCGACGAGAAAGTTTTGAGCCGCGCCGCGCCAAGAGCTAAGTTTACCGAATCGTTGGTTTCACTCTCCGTTTCTTTATTGTCTACTGAATCCCGGACGCCGCGTGCTTTCCAACAATCCACTTACTCGCTCTGCTAATTAGTCAACACGGTTTGTTTGGAAGATCGATTTCAATTTTGTAATTTTCGTCCGCAGCACCGAACTTGATTTTCACAAGGCTGGTTAATCTTCAATTTATTCATTGTCTTAATTGTAATGTTACACATTTAGAGCTGTTTTACCTGTTAATATTATTCGAATGTATAAAATAAATTTATTAGATCGTTCATGAGACTGGAAAATGTTCGATCAGACATTTTTATTGGACTTCAAATGCGAACCTGATTCTAAATATTTAACCAGTGCGTCATTCCAGAATAATAATTATTAACATCTCCACGTATTCCTAATATTTTCTCCGAGCCATGTCTTGAGACGTGACAGAATGTTCAACAAACTTTCTTCGCATAGAAATCGGATGACCAATGCAATCACGTGGAGATCAAGTTCGCTCCGATTTCTGAGCTGCGCCATTGCGCGTCGTGATTTGCAATGCAAATAGCAAACGAACATCGTGCTCGTCGATCGAGTATCGATCATATCAATACTATCGCGCAAACGATGACTCCCTCGATCAAGTTGCAGACAATCGAATTCCAGGAACGCATTGCCTTGGACCAGTGCAAACACGCGCATTTCCAATCTACTTCATTTTTAATTCGTCTCGGTGTGCGAGAACACGTTCGGTTTACCTTGATTCGATGAGATCCAACCGTGTTTGGCTTTGCTCGGTTTCGGTTCGATTCAAACCGGCACAGGCTGATAGCTGTCTAACTCCTGTCGCACCGAGAACAATCCGACAACTGCGTTGAATAATAATTTGTTTACCAGTCGTCGGTTTAATTTATTTTATTCACGATTTCGTCTCTGTCTAAATAATTGCGTCTGAATATTAACGATCTCAAAGAATTTGCACTTGTCTTTAGATTTTGTTTGTATCCAGGCGTCTTTTTATTTAAATAGAGATTGGATAAATCAGACAAAACTGTAACTCACAATCAAGGCAATAAACTTCATGAAACATCGTTCAATACTCTGCTTAAAAGCACCGTTCAATGCATAAAGTATAAAATAGTAGACGCGTTCCTTTGAACATGAAAAGTTTTAAAATGATTGGATAGTGAAGGTTTGCTTTACCATCGAATGTTGCATAAAGTTTAATCAAAGCCGCAATTTTACCGTAAACGTTTTACTAAACTCACTTTTTCCCTGTCGTCGCAGCTCCGGCAAAATTAATATTTCCGAGATGGTAAATGGGCGTACAAACCTGCAAAGAAAAGAGAAATATGTCAGTAATGAAATCTGCGTGTCGATCGTTCGTTGAATTATTTCTCCAATTACTCATCTAGTTCGATAATTTATTATATTTTGATCAATTTAATTTCTATTTAACAGCACACGAGAGTGAGGACCCGAATTACATCATAGCGATTTGAAACAGATTAACTTGGACCAGAAATGAAGCGAGATCGAGGGATCGCGAGTAAAAGATCTTCGCTATGGTCGATCTTGCGACGTGTTTCAATAAATTGCCAGCTGGCGGCTGCTAGATAAAGGCAGGAAGCGCAACGCGAACAACGTGCGTTCAATTTTTGCATTTTTTCATGGGCGACCGACGAGGCTGTCCCTCGTTACCGAACAATCATCGACTGCGTAACAATCGTTGTTTGTTGCGCAACTACAATTACACGTATCGGTCATTATGAAAGCCGGCTTCGTTAAACATCTCGAAAGATCCAGCCTGTGCTTGCCTACAACATTGTATTTAATATCATTAGAACCGTCTGATAAAAAAATTCCAGGAAATTTCATTCTTTAGAATTTATGTTTGGTTATCGCAGAAAATAGTAAAAAATATCCCGAGATGTGAGAAAATATAAAAGTTTAAATATAGCCTCCATCCATCTCTTCCGCCCCGCTGGCTTCTCACCGCCGTATTTTCATCCCTTATTTTATTAAACTTATTATTCACCGTCCTCGACCGTGTAACTACTTCATCCGCTCCTTTTCCTCTTAACGCTCCTACTGTTTCCAATTTATTCATCGAACATCGTCGCACTCGACGATTCCGATCGATGGATCTGGCGGTGGCAGAAAATAGATTGCATTTAAAAATAACGAGGCACAGCTCCGTCCAAGGAATCGCAGTTTTTCAATCGTCTGCGCTAGAATATCGCGAGCACGTCGACCTCAGATTTGATAAGGAAGCGTGTACCAGTGATATGAAAATAATCGACGAAATCGCAATTTATTATTCTGTTTCGGTGAATGGAGACAGACGCAATCGATTCCACGTTACGTCAACGGCCAAAGACGCTTATTTCTTCGCGGTTGTATAGCCTGCTCCACCCTCTAATCGAGCTTTGTCGACCTTTTTGCAATCCTCTTTGCTTCTACGCTCGTCCACGAAATTATTGGCTTGCGAACACTTCTGCCCGGTGTGTTACTTGTAGGCTTTGCGTCACGTAAATGAATTATGACGGACAGAAACGAGTCACGCTCGTTTCCACTAACACAGAATACCCATGTACTTCGACCAGCGGAAAAATAACCGACATTAGCTAACTATGTATTTATTCCTCAGCAAAAGTTTTTATTAGTTTTGTACGATCGAGTAACTCGTGAAATTTCAATATCGTTGCAGATGTGAAAGTAATTTGTCGAATTAAGCCGCGAAACGTGAATTTTTTAGAAACATTCTGGGTAAAACTTATTAGCCCAACATAATTTAAATCAACATTTACTATACTAAAATTAGGGCATAACATATTCTAGTTGAACACATAAAATAAAATATCCAGTATAATCGAAAATAAAATGTCCAGTATAATCGAACATAAAATGAAATGATCCCCAGAAATATAGAAAATCGATCATTTTGAGACCACAATTAGGTCAAAGTTAGCATCCAATTGACATTCTCTGATTCGCACTGGAAGCTGGCGAATATCTACGACTGGCATGCTCGAAATTTAACTTTGAAATCCCCGGATAGTTAAACACCGTTAAACAAACGTCAGTCGTAAAACAATTCTTCACACTTAATCGTTGCCTTCGAAGTGCGCGTCCAAACGCGTGACGCACTGTATATGAATTATCGGAAGTGAATTGATTTAAATTTTATGAATTTGACGTATACGTGACACAATGTTTGATATAAGTTAGCATCGCAGTACGTTGTTGACGGAAATTGTCGCCGGCGGATTGTTTGCTTTCGTTCTCTGGATATTCCACTTGACGGTGGTAAAGCATTGTTGGCTATAATCCAGACAAATAGGCATCAAACTGTAGAATAAATTACAGAAGTTATGGAAGTTCAGCGTGTGACTGTGTTAAGAAAACTTTGAGCACTTGGAATTGAGGGTGTAGTCTGACATTATTCGGAACACGCTTTGTTATCTAGAACGGAACTTTCTTCGTTGTTCAATAAAGATACTCGAAATCTCATTTTTTATTTGAAGTTCACTTAAACATTCGGATTCGTGCAATACAATAACTAGATTTACTCTAAAAATAATTTAGAAGATCCACTTTATTTGTATACAGAGTGTCCCAGCTGAAGGAGACCACCTAAATATCTCCTTTATTTTTAAAGGCACCAAAAATATTTATGGCATAATTTAAATGGTATCGAAGGAGCAATTTTTCTGTCTGGTTATATTTTCATAGTTTTCTCAAGGTCATCTTTATTTTTTATTCCATCTTGTAAGGGCTGAAAAAATACATTTGAATATGCTTTTTTGAATTTGATCAAGTCATTACCTTCAGGTGACCTTGAGTACCAAAAAATGTGATAAAATTGTAGGATGATATAATATTGGGATTACATTTGAACCAGACAAAAAAAATTGTTCTACTATGATATTCATCCTTCGATACCATTTAAATTATGCCATAAATATTTTTTGTGCCGTTCAAAATAAACGTGATATTTAGGTGGCCTCCTTCAGCTGAGACATCCTGTATAACTGATAAAGTACAATTACTAAATCAATTTAGAAAATAATTTCCAGAATCAGTTTCATTCCCAAAATAATTTATACGTACCCAAGATGGCACTCGCAATATAAAATTGTATGTTTGATAGAACGCAATCGTTAAATCCTCTTTGAAAGGATTTACAGAGGCCATTTCGCACAGAAGCCCTCGCAATGAAAATCCGCACCAGTGGGACAAAAATCATTTTAAAATGCATCCTTCGCGAAAGAATTGCGTTTTATCCATACATTCAGACGTGAAACGAATTGACACAATTTTCCGCCGCACTCCTCCGTGGCGGTGGAGCAATTTGTCCGTGGATAAAGCGCGCGCATATGGAAATTCAATTTTCGTGACCACGTGGGCATCCACCGTTTAAGTTCTGAAATCGCTTCCGGAACGGTGGACATCGATGAAATTTCTTCCACTCGAATGTACGGTCTAACGACCAATATATAATGCATACATCGCGCGTTTGCTAGATAGAAATTCGGTTTCGTCGTGACAAGAATGAGAAGTGAGCCTCGCGACTTCTCGTGACAAGACGCAATACTGTACGAAATCGTCAAGACATTTTTCGGGTGTCCCTCGTTGGAACAGATGCTTGCGGAGCAACGACCCTGAACCCTAAAATACGAGGAACGAGCCTGCTCTAAATCATGTTCAAGAACCACTGTCAAGGACAACTCTTCCGCGAGCATCGCGAGCGGATGAAATCCATCTTTAAACACGCGACATGAACTCGCACGTGAAATATCACAGAACAAGGCAATTCTAATCAATCATATATCTATTGAAAATACTGTACAACATTTTTCGCCACCGTCACTAATTTTTTAGATATTTGCCATGTTACCATTCACTATTTTTCCATCGCCAGTCTTCGAAATAAATAGCACTTCTTCTTGGCTCCATTAATTTCAATAACATTTACCATTATTTATTGTCTGTATTTTTACATTTACCAGTTTTGTTCACCATCATTAGACTTCGTGATTAATTCGAACAAAATTGGCCATTATTTCTCGTCTTCATTATTATAATTCATGACACGCTCAATGAAACAATTAACAAACTGTTCGGCCAACTTATTTGGGGACATTCCCATTTTACCATTTTTGTTCACCATTATTGGCCTGCAACATGCATACTACATTTTCTCATCTTCATTAATGTACGTTTAATGAAGCAACGTTTCATGGAACCGCGAAGACAGTCTCCGGCAGTTACTATTTTTAATAACGTTGATAATTAATTTCTTAATGAAACTCTTTTCATAAACGTCGTACCGGGAACGAGATCAAAGATTGAAAGTATCGCCGTAAAAACGCGGCAGAAGTTTTCATTAAGCAAAGAGAAGCTTTTCATGGAGGATAAAGCCGGCCGCGATAGAAGCCATGAAACACGCGAAGGATATCGAGTACATAAAACGTGGAAACCACTGAATCGAACCGCGAAGAGTGGATGATGCGTCTCTTCGCGTTACTATGCACATGAAGCCTGGAAAGAATGATCGTCTCTTCCGTCGTTTATGACTCACTGTTCGACTATCTGGTACGTCTAACGTAGGTGGAGAGGAGGACCAGATGGCAGGGTGAACGAGTAAAGCTGGCTTCACACTAGGCGTCAAGGAACTTTCGTATAATGATCCCTTCACTATCTTTAGAATCCGTACGATCAAATTTATGTTGGGCTATTCTCTGCAAAGTAGACGTTCCCAGGCGTCCAAACAAAGATTTTTGCTTCGATTAAAAATAATGAAATTTATGTGAGACAGGTGAGTAAAAAAAATATTTTCTTGATCTCAAAAAATGAATGCTACAGTCACGATTTCTTCCAATACGATTTATGTTTACGCTTTGAATAAAAAATTTATCAGAGATAGTGTAGATGACTAGAAATAAATACAGTCTAGAAATAGTGTAGATTAGATATCAGATGATAATACAGATTAGATATTATTGTAACATCCAAGTAAAAAGGATGGAACATTTCGTAATCTAAAGAAACTTTAAAAACTGTAGAAGTTCTTGTGAAAGATAATTCTTCTAGGAATCTAAAAGTTTTTAGAATTCTAAAAGTACCGCGGGTAGAAATTATGGAAATTATTAGATCGTTAAAAATTTAAAATTTAAGAATTTTTAAAACACCGGAAATTATAATATTGTTGCAAGAGAAATTGCGTTATTTTTGCAAGCCAAACATTTTGGGATCTTAACGGCAGCGGGGGTGTTGCAGATGCGGAAGACTCCCACTATCAGGCGTGCTGTCCTTCGACAACCAACGTCATCAAGTGGTCCGCATACCTGCATATATCGAGGTTGCAGCGGAGAAAGAATACAATATTCGAATCCGGGACACTTTCCCTGGTCGACTTTCCCAGGGAAAGCCAACGATCCCGCAAGGGTGAGAATCGATACCGGGGTGCATCGATTGCAAACACGAGTTGCAACTTTTAACCTCCTAACAGCCACTTCAACATGTACAAATTAAAATTAAAATAAAAATTCCATTCATATTCAATACAGTCGACATTTTGTTTGCATAAAAATTTTCTATAATACAGACAATTTTTATATTGCATACAAATAGTTTACTTGTAACTTTCGACACACAAAAGGCCGTTTCAAAAGTCTGCAAAAATAGAAAACAGTACCAACGCCTTTAGTCTAAAATCGCAGAACGCAACAAAGAAATTGAAGTAAAATTATGGCGAGGAGAGAAAGGGAAACGCCGAAGTTTAAGCGCAAGAAGTCGACGTTCGATAATACCGCTACTGCGAAACCGCGAAAGGTCAACGCGCGAATATCGTTGCGTCATGTCAGAAATAGAGTGTAGATAAGGTAAATATACCTGCGGTGCTGTGTCACCGTTACATCGTGCCACGTAAGTGAACTTTCATTCTTCCGAATGAGTTTCATTGTTCCCCCCCGTTCGAACGGGTTCCAATCTCCCATAACAAGAAGAGGTACACAGACATAGACGCGGACATAGTCTGTTGAAGAAGTGAGCGGATCGGTCATAATCAAGATCATTCCCAAGATGAAAGCGTTTAAGGGATAGAGAGAGAGAGAGAGAAAGAGCAGAAAGGTCAAGTGCTGATCAACAGATTGACTTTCGACATCAGTTCCTACGGCGACTGTAATTTGCATTGAATATTTCACCTTGTACTTGCCTCCGTTTCCGACCGTACCCGGCTCGTTGCACTTGCACACTTGCAATTGCTACCGCCTTCCAGCCAATTATTGTTGCCCGTTTGGTTAACCCCGGGGGCGGGTCACCTTGACTTATTCTCGAAATCTACTTAATCTACTCGTTCCAACATACTTTGGATAATTATAAGTGGATTTGATGAATTTGTAACGAAAATTGGTGGATAAATGAAAATTAAGAACGCAGTACATAACAAGATCAAATTATTATATTGTTTTTAATAAAAATGCCAGTATTGAAATGTGTTACGAGGGATGAAGTGTAATATCGGAGTGGTATTAAAGGGAAGCAGTTCGCGGATTGGGAAATGGCGCGAAATTTGATGGGATCACCCAACTGATAGGATAATGTTATTACATCCGGTTCGCAATTGCGTGCATCCGTTCTGCGATCAGCGATTTCTGTTCTGATCCGGATATCCGAACCGCAAACTAGTGTTTCCGATTTCTGCTGTTAAAACACGGCGAACGTTTATTATCAAAACCAAATATCAGAAGCGATTTGGGTGTGTTGCTTTTATCGGCTCGAATCAATTCGTATCGGTTCTAATAAGAGGCCATTATCAGTTTAAACCGGAAGCTGCTAACCGCAAATCGAATGCAACTGACCAGAATCTGATTATATCGAACCGCAAGCCGGATATGACGACTTTATCTTAGATGATGAACTGATCAGCGATTGCATCGTTAATTGGGCAATAAAAATTATAATTGATCAAAAGACTTTTACATGTGCCCGACTTTGAAACTCAATTTCCTCGAAAACTAAGCCTCGGCTGAGAGATTCTCGTTTTAAATTTTTTATTTCTCCCTAAAGAATCGCCTCGGGATGCGGTCGCATAAATGTGTATAAATAAACAACTACATTCAAAGTAGATATTCCACCACTACCACGCGCCACTTTTCTTCTTGAAGCTCCTCGTCGCTCGCTAATTATAAGTAATGCTCACTTTCGCGAACTCTCCGCCTGCCGTGGAACAAGATGCTTAGCGCGTCCGCGAAATTTTCGGTTCGTTAACAATGGAAGAGCTTCGAAAACCGATTAAGAAGGGACCTTGAATTAATTATCTCGGGACAGGCTCGAGGATTATTGGAAGTGGTACAAACTTGTACAAAGGATCTATTCTGCACACTTTCTGTTTTCCAGGTATGTTCAAACATTTTTCGCGACTGAAATTAACATAGATTTTTAATATTAGACTCTCCCCTCTGCAACAATTTTTAAAAACCTGATGTACGATCTTTTGTAGCCGTTTTATGTAAATAAATGTCAAATACGAAAATTTAACGCTGGCATAATTCTGTGCGTCAGCATAGGTGCGTCACAGTAAAAACAAAGCAAAGACGTCATCATTGAACGTCCGTCTCGTATAAATAACCAAGCGCAAAGTACTCTTTCTCATCAGAAAACTCCGCATCGCTCGCTAATTATAAGTGATGCACGCTTTCGCAAACTTTCGTGCGCCCGGAAGGCTCGCGGAACGAGATGCACGTCCGCGAACTTTTCGGTTCGTTAAAAATGGAGGAGTTTCGGAAAGCGATTAAGAAGAGGGTTCTCGTTGAATGGGTAATCTTCAGGGTGGAGAGACAGAGACCTCTAACGAAGCCATGTTCCGCAAAGATCGCTCCATTACCCAAGACCTTCGGCGCGACGTGTGTTTTTCAAGAGCAATCGATCCCCATTGTTTGCCGGCGAGTCCGATTCGCGTGTCGCACGAGCGAATCTTCTCAATTATCGATTTTCCCTGGATCGTCTATTGCGTTTCCACGTACCCGCGCACACGAACGTACACACACGCAGAGAATTCCGACGAAATTCGCACGCGGCGAGTGCATTCGGCGTACGCCCCGCCCACTCGCTATTTCTTATTAGGCACGGAATTCCGTCGGATTGCAGCGCTGCGCAATTGCACCCGTGGGTGCAGGTGCGAAACGTTCTCCGGGATCTAGATACAAGTTCATTTTGTTCGGATCGCCGTGTTTCTGGTAAGTCTGTTAACTGCTTGAAGTCACTAAGCGGAGAACGAGAGTTCCGTCGAACAACGAACGACGACTCCTTTTGACATTTACCAGAACTCTATGCAAATTGTCTTCGAAAATCATTCCAGGATACTGCTGTTTAATCTCTTAACTGAGAGACTTTAGAATTGTTACGACAACGTCGCTTCGGACGCATAATAATTTTGATGTAATTTACGTTTGCAGACTTACTGTGAGATACAGTAAAATGAGAGAATTATTTGTTAGATGAAGATATGAATTTTGCTGAAGATTTCATTGGGAAAATAGTAATCTTCTTTTCTGTCACCTCTTTCTTTTACATTCCACCCTCGTTTCACTTCTCCACTCTTTCTCTCCCGTCATCCCACTTGATCCAAATTGCGTTCTCTTCTGTCACCATGTCTGATCTTCTTCTTTCTCATCATCCCTCTCTTGTCTTTTGATTCTTGTTTTCTCCAATCGCCCCAATTCCATTACTTTTCTCCAGTTTTATTATCGAGTCTGATTTGTTACAGGAAGTAACATCTCGAATTGAGGACACTGTAGAGTGCAGTAAAATGACAATTGGAAATATATATTTCTACACGACATTTCTATTTTTATTTTTGGCGAATATTTCATGTCTGGAGTCGCATCCTTCTCGTTGTGGCGTCCTCAGTTGTATTTTTCACTGATGCGAACGTGTTTTCACGGATGTATTATTCATTAGCGGACGTTATAATCATCCGGGCAGATCCCCGGATCCGCGATGGGAATCCTAATCGCGAATCTCGACCTCGTTCCACAAAAACCGATCGACGATCTCCAGAGCACCCTCTTAGCTGTCCTAAATTTTCGTAACGTCGTCGCTTTTCGTCGAAAAACGAACCCGACCTGAAGGTCCTGCTGGTGGGAGCTTTAACATGTGAACCATGCTTAATCGATAAAATTGCTAATAATAAGGTCTTGGCACTTTGAAGGACGGTTTATCCGCCTTTGAGACGAGATCGTGTGTGTATTTTTATTGAACATTATTGTTTAGTATACTTCTTCACGTTACCATAAAAATCCTGTGTCAGCGCTAGTGTTAGCGAACATTTTATTGAAAATTTAAAGAGAGTCTAACTCAATTACTCAGAGAGGGAGAGACATTGTGCTGTAGCACCGGCTATGGAGACCGTTTTCCTCGGCATTGTTCCCTCGCTCTTTCGCGAGATTCTTTTTGTCGTCTTGCCCAGATAAAAGGAGCAAACGAGGCGAATGCCATCGAGTTGAAGCGCTATTGTATAATTAGTAGCGTCCCCGCGTGGACGACCGTCACCTTTGTCGTTCCCGAAGAGAAGCGAGCGAGCATGATTGCGAGAGCATGCGAACGATCGGAGATTACCACCGTCGCGTTTCAACTCTCCGAAGATGGATAGCTTCGAATTGTCAACCATGTTAACTCGCAATCGGCCCCGTCGATCTTTGTGCATCGGTGACATTTGTGAAACGCGAGAGAAAATGTTCGCACGGACGAACGAACGACGATGAGTTTCTCAAGTCCGTGCTCGTTATTGTTGTTATGATACGCCGCCTTTGATACGCCGTTTAATTTTGGCAACCGAGATTTATTTGCGAGTTGGCTCTTCCGCGGTTTCTAATTTTATTATTTTCGAAACGTACTACGGGGATTCAGAGATACTATCTATATACAGGGCACATCCCAAATTAGAAATGGAAGTAGGGTAAGTAGCACTATGATCGTGACCTTGGTCAGAACTTTTCTTTAACCTTCGCATAACGCGGAGGTGCTACGCGCCCGTAGGATTTTTAACCGTCGGACAAATATTGTTCTTTTGTGATCTTCTTTTTTTTTAAATTCTATAATTAGTCACGCGACTCGTTGCGAATAGACTGCGGATTTTATGCATTTATAGCATTATCGATTTTGTACAACGCAGCGAGCTGTTTAATGTAGTAATGAGATTGTCTTCTTCGCGTCCCGATGGATTCTTGGATAAAAAATTTTCTGCGACTTCAAGTTCTAACCGTAATCGATTCAAGCGATGTCAAACGTAGTCAGATTTTCAGCGTTTAAAACGAATAGCAACGTTTCCGCGGTTCTGAGCCTTTTGCGATCCAAGGGTATGATACGTCGAGTTATGAAGCGGAGCCTTTTCTTCGTTTCCATTAAATTCGGGCGCAAATTTGTTTCGCATTCACCGCCACGGAAAAGTTCTGTTCCGTATAATTAAGGTTTCCTTGGCGTGCGGCGCAACTGTTGCCGGTGCCGCGGGGTTGGAAACCCAGCTTAAAAGGAAAACCGAGTGCGCCCCCCCCCCTGGTTGGCAAGGGCGAAACAGTGACGTAATCAAACGGGTGCAATGCGGAAGACTGGAACACTGGAACAGTCGAAATTCCTTTTTCACGGCCGGTTCGTCAGCGACAATCTCTTCCAATGGTATTATCCCTTTCACCCTCCGACATACTTCGACACAAATCAAATTCGTCGCACTTACAGAATTTCCAAAAGATTTTCATCTTGAATGAAAAAATTTAATTTCTAAGGTTTAAGAAATACTGTCTCATAATTTATTGCATCCAGGAACTTTGCTTAACTTTGCGACTAATATTTTAACAAAATACATTTAATCTCTTCGCAACGTGTTCGACTTGATGCTCCAAAACGGAGAGTTAAATTTTACTTTTAATCTAACTGAACGTATATTTTTAGCTTCATCATTTCTGTTCTAAAATTAAATGTTCAATCGTTGTTCAAACTTAAAAATAAATACATAATCAATTAAGGTTTCAAATTTTCAAATAAATTCGCTGCAAATACATTCAATATTTAATATCCATAGCTTTATGCGATCAAATAATACCGAATATAAATTGTACTCGCCATTTTAATGCAGCACAGTCAAATACGAACATATCGATGCCTCTACACGTTCATCGGAGAATATATCCATAAAATTTAAATGAAATATTTTTCGATCTCCGAATACAGTAATGCGAGGGCGTTAAATGCGTTGCACTTAATACAGCTAATTCCGTATTGGAAAAACAATAGAATTAAAAGCTAGGATATCATTTTAAAGTGAATGGTGAAACGAATATAAAAATTTTCTTAACCCTCAGTTGGCATTGTTGGGTCTTCGACAACCAGTAACAATTATTTAGATAGTTAATTTTTGGCGTAAGATATACAAGATGCTCAGAATTCTTATTTTTCGTTAAAAAAATAGTTCTTGTGAAAAAATCGCAATAAATGGGGACGGCCACAGATTGTCATCGTACTTCGTGTCTGAGAATCATTCGGAATCGACGCATCCATTAACCATCAGACCGCTAAATTTTGATAGTACTCAGCTTATCATTTGATCAAGTCGTAACGACTATAGTTTGCGGACTCGCGCCCGAAGCAGTTGCTGCGTTATTATGCAAATCACTCTGATACGCCTACCGTTCACCTATCTCTATCGTAATATGCCTAATCTGGCACTGCCGGAGGATGTGTGCAAAAAGGCATTGAAAAGCTTCGCACGCAGATACAGTTGTGTCTGTTCCGAGTGAGTTTGCTGTACGGTTTCTTCGTATCTCTTCGCGTTACCGTACATTGATAGACAGCGGAAAAAATGTCGTATGCAGTTCTACAATCTGCGAATTACGCGAGTTACAAATTACAAAAGTTTCTTTCGCAATATGCACGCGTTGAACAATGAAAGTACCGAGCCCTGGACTGATGTACATTTCTTTATAATAATTTTTATGACAACATGTACATACTTGAATAAATACTCGGCAGAATTAATTCGCATAAAAAAAATGGAGGACTACAACACCTCGGAATCGTCGTTCAGATGTTTCAAGCAAGAAATTTCATAAATGTGATTGAATATGGGGTTGACTAACTTATGCGCCGGTAATTACCGCGAAACACAAGTTGTTGCGTGCGAACGATCCATTTTCATCCGATGAACTGTTTGCAGAGATAGATACGGTGCTCGAAACGAGTAAAATGATCGTATACTTTGATTTCATCGATCGGTATGAGTCAGTCGATAGTTCAAAAGTTTTCGTTCGCGGCAAAAGCCGGAGATTAGGCATTTAGAATCCGTATCGACCGTTTCTAATGGTGCTTATCATCGGAAGCATGAGGTTCGTTGATAAGACTGGGGAAACTATTACTTCACAAATTGCGGTGAAGAAACCGATTAATCATATCTGTATTGTGGAATAGCATTCCAGAAATTATTCTCCATTGTGTATGGGACAAAGCAGTATTTGTTCCTGAAGGTTCCTCGTTTGTTAATTTACAATTAATGAAATCGCTACAAATCTGAATAAATGCATTTTTGTTATTTTTATATTGCATATGAACTAGAATCATGGGTATGTGAGTAAAAATGAATGGATTTTACATAGTTGAAATCGTATTATAATAATTTATAGTCATGTAGTAATGAAGTAATATAATACTCAGAATGTTGTATATAAACCAAGTCCATTTCATAGCCCTGAGGGTGAAATAAATGATTATTTCTATACTTTTGATTAGTGTATGTCTTGTTTTATTTTTGTCTGCAGTCGATGACGTCCAAATGAGAGGAACAAAAATGTGGTGGTTAACATTTCAAAAATAGGTCTGCCCACGTGATCAGGAATTTAATTCCCATTTGGCAATGATCGTTCAGCGCAGTTGCCAGAAATGCATAAATCCGCTCGATAAGAAATGTTTCGCTCGCTATAGGACCGACCTTGCATGTCCAAGCGATCCACGATTACCAAGCTATTATTCCCTTCCGCTGACGGCGTGCTTAACACTTTATAGGTTTTCCTTCCAACCGTAAAAACTTTTTCCTCCATTTGCTTCATGCTCAAGCAGATAACGATCGATCCGCCACTTTGATAGCAATTGTGATAGCGGGGATCGACGGAAATCGACGCGATATCCGACACAATTCTCGGCGAACCACTTACCGCTTAATCCAATCGGGAAATTAAATTTTTATACACACAACGAAGTCACTTCCTCAACAATTCTATACACTCGGTAAAATAAGTCTCCGTACATCCTTTAAAACAGAATAACTTTTTTATAATTATACCAAATGTGACCTGATGTTTTGTAAGCAATTGGAAGCATTGGTTTACTGAATGATGTGCAAAAAATATTTTCTAAAAATTACAATTTACGAGGTTGCATGCAAAAATAAAAAAGGCACTTTTGAAATCTTTTTTATTTGGGCCCTTAATAAAAATTTAAAAAGGTGTTAATAAAAAGGTGTACGGAGACTTATTTTACTGATTGTGAGTGTACATGACTGAACTGAACTCAATTAAACATTGTTACAAAACGATTTCAGAGCTTAGATTTAAATTACAATCATTTGTAGAAAATGATGATGAGTGTACAGAGTGTAGGCGAATGGGGGTGATGGTATGTAGAATCATCCCCCGGACGGCTATGCCAACCCTTCCGGCCGCAGCTCGTATAATTGATTAATAAAACTGTTAATTTATAATATAATGGGACAATTGCGATTTATTTTATTGTTCAAAAAATAATAACATGGAATGGGGTAATTTTATGTAACTCAAAGCGCAGAACGGAAATAATAATTACAGGGGGCAAAATTAAAACCAACAAGCTATTTCAAATGAGCCTCTGGGTTGCACAACATGGCGTTTATAAAATTCCACGACTCTTGTAACAAATAGATCAAAAAATAGGTAAATGAACATATTAAGATACCCACACATTCCCCGGGGTCTGTAATAAAAATTGTTACAAGTAATATACCCCGCTCGGCATTTCCTCGTACAATACAATTAAAAGGGAACGTTTGCTTTACGATTATTGCGTTTCCAGGAACAACAGCCCGCTGCGAACGCCGAAAAAATACGTCTCTATCCGTTTCGGGCGCATGTATATGTCTGTGAGTGTGTACATCGCCCGGGCAACGTTTCGCTCTCTGAAAACGAAAATGTTGTTCCCGACGGAAAGAGGAACGGTACATTAGCCTAATGAAAATCCGTGAAATGTTCTCGTTAAGAGCGATAAACTAATTTGCTTTTAACGCGAGCCGCGATTCACAGGATGGGGAAATTGTGTCAGCCTTTTTCCCGAAACTCCCGTCTCTCTCTTCCTCTCTGATTATCGCGCTCTAACTGGTGGAAAAAATGTTCTCGATTTTATCCTCATTTTCTTAACATTCCAGTTACCGAAAGCCAATTAATTCGACCCTAGCAAGGGAAGGACCCCAAGTATCCGACTTCGATTTTGATAATCTGTCGTGAGACAATGGTATATGGATCCCTAATGATGTCTGCAAAATATTAGGTTATTAGGTTACTCAATTGTTTTAAAGATATAAACAATTGAACTTTCACGCAACCTGCTTACACGGCTAATGGAACTTTGATATCAACAAGGTATGAAAGTTTAATTGTTTATATCTTTAAAAGTATTGAGTAGCTACATCGTCTCATAAAAAATTATCAAAATCGAAGTCGGACACTTGGGGTCCTTCCCTTGTAAGAGAAATATAGAAAAAATGACGAAACCATAAACAACCAGGTTGCAAATCGAAGCGAATAGGATACCACTCGACGCTCGGAACAGTGAAGATCGCAGGAACTAATGGAACACGCGACGGAATAAACATGTCCATTAGCGTGTCATAAATGTGATTCACAAATCGATAACTTCTGCAGATAACGTGCCAAAAATACGTAACCTCTCTACGAAATTCGGCAATATGTTTGTGCACATTGTCGACGAGAAATCACGCGCTCTCCGTAATCCGGATGCTCGTAGTTCGGTCCGTCAACTTTAACTACCGCGAGAGATAAAGAAACTATGCGTTCGAGCGGAGAAACGAGGCGCAAGTAAATCCGACGGAATTAATCGATCAAACGCGGTGACCCGGATCGATTCGGTCAGGGAATCGCGGGCTTTTTTTGCGCACCGGTTGACTGAACCCGATCCTTTCGCGATATTGCTTTTTCTATCATTGCAGAGCCGTGTCGTCGTTCATTATCGTCGACGAACGATGTCGCGTAACGAGCGACTGGAGAGGACGCTTTTGCTGCGATCCTCGACTTGGAACCTGTATCTACGTCATCATTTGGATATTTATTTCACGCACACCGACAAATCATAAATATTCGAAAATCTTCCATGAAACTGCGTTCGTCATTTTATTACTGTATAATTTTATCTTTTTGTACATGTCTAATACATTCTCGGTAGAATGATCGTTTGCAATTCTCAACGGTAATACACTCATTTGATTATTGTATAAATAGTAACTAATTGTTTTTTGTTCTACGATCCATTGTTACATTTTTTGTGGCCTTCTAATGCGTGACCTTAAAAGGAATATAATTGCACTTTTGTTATTACTTAAAATGCACTCGGTCCACCAAATCTGGTTAGGATTATTATAGATGCAGAAGGAATGGAAAAGCAATCATGAAATTTCACCCATGATTTAATTTTTTACTTTCTCGCTCCATTAAATGCAGGGTGTTTCGTTTATCTGATAACGGAAATATCTTGTGACGCACTGAAGTTACGAAAAAAATTGGATTACAAAAATTGTGCGGTATGAAGGTACAATCATATGTAGATGACCCTGTAGATGACCTCGAATTTTGGAAACTTTTAGGGTCGACATCCGGCGCGTTAAAGAGTAATGAGATTTCATATTTTTGCGCTGAACCGCAAGCAAAAATAGTCTGCGCGTATGCATTACATAAACACGATGAATCACGAGGTAGCTCACCTGTATTTTTCTTATCTTCGGCTCACTGTAGAAAGGAAAATATGAAATTACGCAGTGACCTTTGAATTCTATTTTAATATCCGTCTTACATCGATCTTCCTCATGATCTAATGTATCCGCAGGACTACCAAATGAGACCATACAAAGATGACATAGCCATCCGCGGTTATGTAAGTTACTATAACCCCAGCTATTGTGCCACTTCTTTAAATAAACTGAATGTGCTATTTTTTGTTAATAATATGAACACTTTCTCCTATTTTATCCACATAAATGCATAACTAGGCGAGATTTGCAACAATAGAAAAATGAAGAGAACTTAACAATATTTTGAACCTTGTTACAATTATTAAAGACACAGAAAGAAAATTCCATTTAGCTCCCGTTGCTTGTAATCGATGCGGACAATTTTGATTTCGCATAAGGATCCACGTGTCATATAAAAAGGAAACTCTTTTCCAGTGAAATTCTCGACGTCTCATTTTTCCATCTGGGCTAACTACCCCTCGGGTTGTATGGTCGTTTAGAAGACAGCCTTTATAAAAAGAGATTGATCCAATGAACTGACAGCGAAGTGAGATAGATACCATACGGGGCTTGCGCGATTCCCAGTGTCCCTCGCATTGTGTGGCTAGAAAACTTTTATCAATAGATTGAAAAGATTCTTTCGATGGGAACGAGTCCTCGATCTGATAATTGCAAATAGACCGTGAGCTTCTGCGCAAAAATTCATAGCTCCGGCAAGAAAATAGCAAGAGATCGAAATACCTACCAGAAATTCACTTAAATTTATAAATTCATATTTCCCGAAGTGCTTCCACTATCCGACAACAATCGCGCGAATCGCAGGGAAAGTCAGAAAGGCAAACCACGAGATAAAACACGGTATATCGCAATTAGCCTATTATTTCAGACTGCGTTATTATTAGCATATTCTGCGCCTGGGTTTGATGCAAATTCTGATCCGGTTACGACTCGAGATAATAGCGTTTATTTGATCACTTCACAGGCTCGAATCGCGGGGAAGCACAGCTAGCAGCGTCGGAGTAATACGTAGATACTGGCTGTCTGTCGATTGGAACAGTAAATCCCGGAGGAATGATCGTAAATGTGTAACATGGCAATAGTCCTCCATGAATTACGGGCCGTAAATGTTCGAATCGGTTAGCCCGTACACCGCTAAAAGAACGCTATTGCCGGGAAATATTTATCGTCATTCACACCGACCAAGATTTGCAAACACCCCCACTCGATTAATTGTTTCGAACCGCTTCTGCCTCGGAAAATCTGGCCAAGAACATTAATTACACTAACTATTATTGAACTACTGAATCTGTCTGGATGAAAACTAAACATTTATGGCGATTCACACTATGTATTTCCTTCACATGTTTCGCATGTCTGCTAATTTTTAGCCTCGTACATCCAGCTCTCCTCTCTGCAGAAACGCGGATAAGAAAATTTGAACGTGAACAAATATTGATTCTATCTCCGAGAATTTTCTTGCATCGGTTTTCTCCGAACGGCTAGACCATTCCTTGCAGAGAGAAACTCTAAAATTTCCTAATTATCTCTTCCACCGCAGCAAAACAATAACCTATTGACACGAACGGCATGCACCTAATTAAAAGTCCCGTTCAAACTTCTAAAAAACCATTGCCATCAAACTTCCCGGCAATAAGGGTAATTTGCACACTGTGCACAATGGGAGTACCGCTCACCCTAGCTCCATTTATGATTCGTGTTCACCTGCACCGTCTATGGCCACCTGCTATGCACCTCACTATCTGCGCGATGCAGTTCTCCTTTCTGCATCCCCTATTACGAGGTTGATACGATTTCTCGAAATCTTTGCAGAATCCAATCACAACGATTATCTAGTGGAAATCTTGCGGATTTGATCAATTTATGAGAAAAATGAGTGGGCGCTATGTAAAGCAGTGAAAAGATTAGCAGGATTAGAGGATCGTTATGCAATTGTGAACTTCTTAAAATCGGCGAAGGAAGAAGGAAATTTTTATCTGGCTTCTATGTCTCGCAATTGCTGGAGACCATTTTTATTTGGCTTCTATGTCTCGTGATTGATGGTGGACATTTTTATTTGGCTTCTATGTCTCGCGCAATTGATGACGACAACTTTGGATAAACATCTACAGTCTAATTTTGACTTTCGTGTATTTACAACAGAAACAACTTTTCACTCCGACGTAAAAGTTGAATAAAACCGAAACAATATACGGAAACGAAAACTGAAACGTTAAACTTTACCGCAGCAATCGTCCAGCGTATCAACGCAAAAATGTTTGTTAAATCTCGTCACAGAATTCACTGGCAGCAAAATATAAAAATCGTTTTATTTCCCTCGTGTATCTCGCTCTGATACTTTTCGAACATTCATTGTCGCCGAATCTATGAAATAGATATTTGTATTCCACTTGAGTGTTTACGTGTGCTCTGTTTACCCGATTTTCGTAAATAACTACGCTGACGTGTTTCATGTATCCCGTTACCAGAGTCGTCGGATCAGGGGAATTGACTCGAATCGAGGGGAAACAGTTACCCCCTCTCTGCCGGTACCGGATTACTCACGTGACCGAGCCGCGGCGGAAGAAGGGGAAGGTAGAGTGCAGTCTTTAAAAGAGAACATACTTCTCGCCGTAGTCACACGGCTATGCATACGCGGTATAGAACGTTAGTGTACCATAATTTCGATATCTGCGAGATTATACGTAGTCTGGATAGCGCGGTACAAATTTTTAGGATGCACTTTAGAGGCTTACCGATAAAAATGTCACGCTATTGTCCCGATATACGCGGCGCATGATGGAGCACTATAAGCATAAACATCGTTACAACGGCAATGAAAGCGTTGAGCGTGCACCACGATATTACAAATTGGAAATAAGGTTCGAGATATTTTTTACGGCGACGTTGTAACGGCAGACAATTATCGTTTACTCGAAACTCACTGTTCCCGTTCGGCCGCTGCAAGTTGAGACGGCGACAAAATTAATACGCAACAGCAACGGCCGATTGAATTACACGTGTTTTCTTCACGTGCGCGCGCTCGTGCGATTTCTGCAGGAGCCGGCACACGTACCTCAAGAAATTAACGGCGATGATTTATTACCGAGATACCGTAAAAATAGACGCCGCGGAGATTCGCACGCGTTCCGTGTGCCACCAATACAACAATAAATAGCTCGGAGAGTGTTATCGGGAGCCAGAAACGACAACCGAACACGGTGAAAACACGATAAACGTTACACATCTGGTTACGCGTTTATTATGTTTTTGACCCCGATGTCGGGCCCGGACTCTTGCCAAATTTGTAGCTCGTAATTCTGGGGAAGTAGTCGCACATGAAAAATCATCACTGTTCTGTAAAAATGACTTTTTTCATATTTTACTGGAGGATTTAATAAATTATTTCAATCATGAGGGCTGTTGAAATACATTTTCGAACAAAATAATGAAAAAACACAGCAACGTCGAAACAAAGAACTACACCCACAGAATGTCATGAACTCCCCATAAAAAAGGCGAATGGAGTCGCAAAATGTGCGTCATTCCAACCGATAGAGAATCGATTCCCGAGGTCGAGCGTCCACCGAGCGAAAAAGCTTACATCAACAGCGTCGCTGAGTGTCGAGAAGAAGAAACAGACCACGATTGATATTTTGCAGGCATCGTGCACGACAGATAACATCTTCCCCCGGTTGGGTGGTGATTTGCGATTAGTATACCCGTCCGGTCTCGGTAAAACGTAACCGAGCCGAGGTCGCATTGAATACGATTCACGTATTCCGCTCGGGGGACCGTGCTCGTTCTCTCTGCGCCGCGAAAAAGTTCCCAGGCGAGAGGAAAACAAGTAATTTATCGTTTCAATTTCAATGAATGGCCTGCTCTCGGGCCTCGATGATCACGTACCTATCTATCAAATTGACTCTTATCACTCTATTACCGGTCGAATCGTTCCTGGCCGATTTGTAGCGAATATTTCACGGCCGAGCGAAATGCCGTGCGAAAATGCCCTGCGACTTTGACGGACTTTGTGAACTTGCTATTATTTATACCGTGACTCTTTTATTAATATTCGGATAATTAAAAAGACTAACTTTTTTAATATTGGAACATATATCAATTTAGTACATGACGTGAGAAAGACATCTTTAAAAAATTGCAATTGGTCGGAATCGTACAGAAAATACTAAAGATTGTTCACCACTTTTTGTGGGCTTACGTTAAAAATTTAACTCTTTGCAGTCGGAGCTATTTTAACTTGAAAATTAAACATTTCTTCCGACGTAGAATATTTCTATTGTGTATGAAGTTTTTCGTTTCATGGATATGTAATTGATATAATATCTCATAAAATACTTAAATGTGTAGTAATGTGAACATGATAATGTAAAGAATATTAAAAATAATGGTACATCAATTTTTTGTGTTGACTCCGAGTGCTTCGACTGCTAAGGGTTAAAAAATACGTTTTCTAAATAAAATAGCAGACAGTGAAAAATGATATCACGAATAAGTATGAAAAGGGAAATTCTACAAATAGAACGTTTCCCAGCACGTTTAGAATTAAATCGAAGAAACCATATCGCAAAGTTAATGTATTCCCAGGCTAAGCGCAAGTGTACCGACCGTTATCTCGCAAAATATGGAAGCACACTTTCTCGGTGTATTATGAGTCCGGTACCGATGCTCAGAATTACTTACGCATACAAAGGAATTAGTTTTCTCGCGCATTCCCACGTGCTTACATTTCACTTACAGAGCCATTAATAATAACACCGGCTAATTAGGATCCAGACGAGAAGAGACTACCGCCTGAAACAGCATCGGTCAGACCTAGCCGCGGCCCCGCGTTCACGGCTCGTAAACCATTAAGAATTTTATCAGAATTGTAAATATTTCTCAAAGGCCGCTTCGCATGAGGAAAGATTCCGTGAAAGCTGGAACACGACCGTGAATTATTCAACGCGAGAAACGATCCGGGATTGATCTCTGCCCGCGGGGACCAATCCGGTCCGTAACTTTTGTTTTGATAGACAATCGAGTCGCCGATGTGGTAATGTTCTTCGAAACAGAAGAAATTGTCGACGATCACGGAACCGAAAGATACAAAAAGCGACTTATGGAGTTCGGAAAGAATACAGTAAAGTATCTACAGATAAACCCTGGGGCCCTTGCTGTTCCTTAGATAATGTAGGACTACAGAGCACTAAATACAGTTCGAATTACAGTGGGTGTACACTTTTTAAAAACTAATAACTTTTTTATTATTGTACCAAACGCGACCTGATTTTTTTATAATCAATTAGAAGCATTGGTTTACGAAATATGTGAAATTTTCAGCATGTGTATAACTAAACTTAAATTTTCATTAAGGGCCCAAATAAAAAAGTTTTAAAAAATGCCTTTCTTATTCTTGCATGTGACCTTGTAAATTATAATTTTTGGAAAATCTTTATTCCATGTCATTTCGTAAATCAATGCTTCTAATTGATTATAAAAGATCAGGTCGTTTGGTACAATTATAAAAAAAGTGATTAGTTTTTAAAAGGTGTACGAATACTTTGTACACCCACTGTATATCGTGTTTAGTGTCACTTTAATCAGAAAAATGAAGTAGCAAAATTGAAAAATATTTATTGCCGCCTATTAAGCAGAATTGGATGGAGAAGACACGTTCCTCGCGACATCAGCGAGTTTTGCAAATTGTGATATGCGTTCTGCATCGTCGCGGTGCTCCACATATTGGGAATTACACGAAACGTCGAGCGAGAGTTTCCGCGAATGCTTTTTCGCTCTTTGGCCCTCGGCTGGAAATTGCGACGATTTACGACGGCATTTCTGGTGAAATGCAAGTTTCCTCCTTTCGTTTAACTTGCTTAGGTAGTAAATTCAGGCGTCCATCGGCGACCAACAGGTGGACCGCGTACATCGCGAGGACTGCTTCCGCCTATGTAAGGCATAATGTTTCGTAGATATTGCGGGCGTTAACGAAGCTTTGTGTCGGCAGTTTCTGTCGAACCTAATTGCAATTTGCGCGGTTAGAGCAAGTTTCTGCTAATGCGATTCAGTATCTCTCACATGTGACAAACTTGGATGCAGTAATAAAAAGATTATTTTATCATCATTTCCGTGGACAGTTTTTCAAGAACTGAAGTAGAACTTCGTTTTTTGCAGTGGTCTTTTTGTTGTATTAGCTTTCGAGAATTTTTACAGATGCATATTCATACAAGAATTCATTACTTTCAATTTTCCGAACAATTCTTTGCAATTTCCTGGTGATTTATGGCTTACCGCGTTTAAACTACACGTTCCTAAATAAAAATGCTCGTGCTCCACATCCAAACGTTTCTCTGTATAAATATGTATGGATTAAAAACTTTCAACCACTCTGTACAATTCGATGAATTTTATAGACTACTGTGTTTGGAACAGAAATAGAGTAGTTTCGAATGGAAATCGTCTCATATAATTGCAGACCAAAAATAACCACACCATTTTCAAATTCCATTGATAATTGCTCGGAACGTATGAATTGCTCAATGTCTTGATAACGAATCGCCTCCGGAGTCCGGAGAAACATTCACATCAACGTTAAATTCCTCTGTTATCATAAATCTTAAATAATGCGTAAAAAAGTTCCTCGCATTATCAATAATTACCACGTAAAAAATTATAAAATTTCCATACAATGTAGTCTAACAATTTCTACGGTGTTGAATCTCCATACAATTGCGGAATAAACTATCACGAAGGAGCTGCACGGGTAATTATCGCAAAAGACCTTCGTGCCGAATGGAGAAAAAGAAGTGAGCTACTGAATGTCTTCGGTGATTAGCTCATTCGAGATTACTTTATATTGAAACACGTTCGAGACTTCGAGGAAATGATTAAATTCTACAGGTTCCTTCGTCTGTGCAGACACGGGATTTCTCGGAAGAGTTCCAGGGACCCGAACGAAATCGAATTCCAAAGACAATTCGTTTGAATTGCACTTTCAACTCCCCGGTGGACTAAATTAGAGCATTGTAACGCGTTCCCGCGAATCAATGGGTTCCGAGCGGCCAATCAGATCGCAGATAAGCTTGTCCAAACAAAAGGGGATTGTCTTAGGAACCCGATATACAACCAACTTCCGAAACCGAATCGCGGTTGACACGACGGACCGGGGCTTCGACGAAGATTTAATAATCCATCCATCGAAATTTAATAATCCATCCATACCGAAAGGTAGTCTTACAAATTCAACGATTCACAATTTTCCAGTTTCTTAAAGATATCTTCAGTTAAAATTGATGAAAAGAAGTTACCTCAAACAGAACAGTTTAATAAAACTTTCTTTTAGGATTACTATTAAGGATTACTATTAATATTTTATATTGAGAAGTAACTCCTTTCAAATTTAACGATTCGCAACTAATTTTCCAGGCTCCTAAAGAAATCCTCGGTCACAGCCGATGAAAAGAAGTTGCCTCAAGCAACGCAATCGAATAAAACTTTCTTTTGGAGTTATTGCATTAAGAAGAGAATTATTATCCAACATTCTGCGTACAGAGAGGTAGTTCTTTTAAATTCAATGATTTACAACTTATTCTTCAATTACATTAACCAGGACTCTATTATAAGCAATCTACTAAAACTTTCTTTTCGAGTTGCTATCGAGAGAATTATTAATATTTATGTCACATTTTAAACAGATATAATTTTCTTTCAATTAACAACTGTAAAGAAATTATTCGGCTACGTTACTTGAAACAACTGTACCAAGCTAACTTTTGACGGCTCAAGACACCCGAAGGGTAATCCCTTTTACAGTCCCTAACAGTTTGCTCTCATAAATGCTTATCGACTCATTAATTCACAAGGATCCAAAACATGAAGGTTTCCAAAGTTATTCACTGTAGGGATTAGTTCGATAAGAAATCATAACAGTCCCCCTCGAGCCAGTAAACGAGATTAAAAGAAAATCCCTTAGAGTATCTTAAACCGATAAAGTGAGAAATGATCGTTTGATAATTCTCGATAAGAATAATGTCCTCCTATAAATAGATTCCTCCAAATATCTAATTGGTTAGCCTATCGCTACAACAAATGATACGAATATAAAAATACAGTCTGAAACATACCACGAACGCAATAGCAAAATTATTTCAGCATGGTCTTTTTATAGTTCCTCGGAACCGATGCGTCGATATCGCAATAACAGAAATGGTTACCGTGAACATAAGAGTTAAATCGAAACCACTGATATTTTCGATGTGCGGCAATTTCGATGACCGCTACCGTGTAACAAGTTTAACGACTTGTTCAACCTTCGAGGCTTCGGTGTTTGAATTTGAATTATTTATTGCTTTTAACGCAGAAGTGCGTTGCAAAAAAATACGTACAGATGCTTGCGTCACAATAGGCAATCGGATAGGTGATACATATGTACTTTCGATGTTGTGTCGCATAATGTAACTTGATGAACATAATTAACATAATTTTAACCATAAGACCTGTTTAATCCTGATATTGAGGCTAGGCACACAAGCAAAAAAATTGGACACAGGTTAAAATGAATCCTCATTATTAGACAGCGGATTTTATGCATTTATAACGAAAATTAATAGATGTAGTTGGAAAAGTTTAAAGCTATTTTTATATTATTTTCAACCTATTAAATGTATTAAGAAAGAAAATAAATTTCTATTTCACTGCAGTTTATTGCAATGCAGGTAGAAAATTTTTATTTTGCATAAAGATCCGCTGTCTACCCGTTATTTTCATTATCCTCTAAATAAATTGTTGAACACCGCTGAATTATGTAATTTAATCATGATTTTAAAATAAATCTAGATTAGAAGGTGTCCCCCAGAATTGGTACACCTTAGTAGACCTACTAGACGTAAAGATCAAATTGTGTACAGTGTGCGTTATTGTGACTTGTAGTGGGTACTTGAAAGTGTAATAAACTGCTAAACAAACTGCTAGGTCAACGAACATTTTATTTTGAAGATCGTACTCGCGATGGTACGTTTCAAAATAAAACAAGACTATTTTCTGTTCCCTCCAGTGTTACATACTCGTACACATACACTACCGCTCAGAAGTATCCGGACACTTCCTTTATCTCTACAAACGAACAATTTTGGCACTTGTAATTATTATTATTATGTATATTGTGGTATCATAGCACAATAGAATTTATTTTTAAGTACGAATTATATAATGAAAATTCAATAATATAATTTCTATCCACAACTACGAAATCTAGTGGAACGGTCTCGATGCTTGAAAGGGTTTCAAGTTTCACTTTCTTTCATTTCTAAGGTGCAGAGCGAAATCAGAGAATTTTTCGATACAAATACTATTAATAAAATACTAATAGTCGACGAATATCTCGTATTTAATCTTAGTCTAAGATTGGTAAGTTTCCACATAGGTAGTTTTTAACTTAAAACGTTAGATAGTCCATAAGAAAGTAATAAAGATCGATTTTAGTCACTATTACATTTTAGTCTATTACGCATTTCACAAGTGTCCGGATACTTTTGAGCGGTAGCGCAGATTCGTCTGTGTATCATGTTCGCAAAGTTCACGCCTAAGCATTTACCGCTGCACCGTCGCGGGTTTTGTGTTATCCAGACTACGTTTCCACGATTCGCAGATTGTTTGCGGACTTTTGTTTACTCGAAACGATTGGGGACCGAAAGAGATGGTCGGAGGTTAGAGGCGGGCAATCGGGTTTAGACGGATGACAGTCTCGGAGGCCGATAGCGGGCGCGATAAGATTGCCGAGAGAACAAGGATCTAGATTACGATCTGCGTTCGTCGATCTGTCACGTCCGATTGACAGCTAGCATCCAGCTATACACACAGAGCGCGCCACGCAGTCCCCAGCCCCGACACGCACTCCGAATAACCAATGGCGCGTGTATGTCTTTCTTAAAAGAAACACGTTAATCTCGCGCAAGGTCGACGTCGCGCGCGACGACAGACGCCCTTGAGACAAGGGTGCGAACGGAAAAATGCGAACGACACTCCGTGAAAAAAGGGCGTGTGAATGCCCGCCGAGAGAGTCCCTGGCGTCCACTGGTGTAGTGTGACACACGGCTGTTAATGACACGAATGTCTCGCGAAAAACACGGGCCGACGTTTAATCGGCCATGGATTATCGATTACCTGGGTATGCAGTCCGGTGCCGTACGATCCACTTCCCAGGTGGCGAACAGCTTCATTGGAACGGGCCGGGTGGCCGGGGCTGTCGTCTTCGTACGCTCCGCCATTTTTGGCCCGTCGGCCCACAAAAACACTCCCCACACCTTCAGTTCACCGCGGCTCGCGGCTGACTGACTAAGCCCGCTCGTGGCGCCATGCGAACACACGGCTCTCGGCCGACCCGACGAACGACCACGGAAACACACGAAGATACCTTCCGTACGAACCGTAAAATAAACTAGCACGAATTGGATACAGTCATAAACCCAAAGAAACAACGTAGACTACGCATACGCAAAACACAGGAAGGTTAGTGGCTGGTTAGTGGCTTATGAAATCTATTGTATCGACGTCATTGAGTATAATACTAGAGGTGAAACTCGTATTGGAATCTTCGATCGTATATAGATCAGCTGTAATATCTTTGTAGTTGTAAGGAAAACGCCGCATGTCACAATTTCAAACAATTTGAGTTTGTGCAGAGTACATATATGATTTACGTATTTACCAGAAAAAAGTCATGGAAACAAATTCGCAAGGCTCAAAAAATATCGAAAGTGAAAGCAGAGATTCTCTGGTGAAAGTATGTGACCACAGAATAATTATTTGAGCCGTGAAACCGTAAATATTCAGGGTGTACCGAAATGTTGTACTTTCTTGAAAGGAGTGATTCCTAAGGTCGTTTGAAGTTACCTTTTGTTGCGGAGTTATTAACGAAAAATGCGGACCAATCAGAACGCGGTTACAGCTTGATGACTGGTCGTGTTTTTCGTGAACGAAGCGACGAAGAATATTTTCGCAAAGGAAAAAGTCCTTTCAAGGAAGTATGTAAGTACTTACAACATTTTTCGACACTGTATAGTGAGCAATAGTGAGTGATTGATTGATTTACTTCTGTACAAAGTTTGTGGTTGCTGTCTTTTGTAGTTCACTAACTCATGGTTTTATTTTGGCAGAGGGCGTAAGACAACCACTGATTTTTAGCAGAGTCGGTATTTCAGATTATATTTCATAAAATTCTGCATGGTGATTGGTCTAATCCTAAATATTTTCGATGAAGAAAAACTTACTTATATAGTTAAATTGTTAGTAACATTGAGAATAATAAAACCTAAAACCCTTAGTAGATCTCAAAATTAATTTTCAGTAGCACAATTGTTCCTAATCATTCCTAATTTACAATTTATCTCTACTCGTATTTAGGTTGGATGCACCTGAAATATTCTTCTTTGTACATCCAATGAATGTTCGAATTTTAAAATTATCGAAAAGCTTAGGGCTTAGAACATATCCATACTTTCTTCTAGAAATTATCCGTAGTCTACTTATGAACTTTATAATGAAATGGACGATTGTACTATAAAGTAGTATGTATTATTCTAAAAAATTCTGTACACTTTTGTAATCTATGTAAATTGTAAATATTTCTAGAACATTATACGCTAAGCCGCGAGTTACATTGGTAAATCAGCATACAATAATTGCAAAAAATATGTTTAATATCATTATTTACTATACATATTATCATATTACAAAATTTAAAATACAGAAAATAAGATTTCGTACATATGAAAACTTTATTTAATAAAGCCTAATCAATTCTGTACAAGGTCATGTAAGACATTTAGAAGAACTAAAATGATGTATAATTTTGTGACAAAAAATAAAGTGAAAAAAATACTATTAAATATAATAGGATTTTTCAATTACCACTAATGTTTCTGAAGAACTTTTTATTACAAAATGCATAGGTGACATGAAGAATCAAATAAATATTTGTATCCTGTATCTCAAATCATTTTTCCAGTTACCTGACACGATTAAATAATGTGATGAGATAAACACCACATTAGCACAGGTTGGGTACCCGCCACAAAGAACATAAAATAGATTCTCCTTTTGTTACCGGATGCTGTGTACGAGCTGTCGTTCCTCGGAAGGACTCTTAACTTTAACGACCGTGTAACAAAAAATGCCAAAGATGCACAGCAATACAGCAAAGTCATGTAATAACCGAATGTACGAAAAGCTAACGAAGCCAGTAGAGCCGCATTGATTCCGACGTATTTATAGCCACAGTAAGCCAACAAATCTAATGTCGAAAGACTCGTTTCGAGATGCATAATATAGAGACTCACAACCTGCACTAGAATTTCTACAATATTCCATGCGAGAGCGGAACTGGCTAATGTACTTAGTGGAGTGAAGCGGTCCTGAATCCCTGAGACTAGCGCAGCTATAACTATGTATGTCACAAATGCCATAGTTGGAATATACATATCCAAGGCGTTTTTCTCGAAGCGTGGTTGCAATGGTATGTCCTGCTCATACCTGACAGACCAATCCTGTTGAAAAGATCATTAGCTCACACTCGTATAGAAATCATTAGATCTGCAAAACTTACTTTCTGAGAAAATGGGAAGAGCAGCAACGACAGTTTCGTAAGAACATAGTTTGTGTCCACGGCAAAGTAGTACTTCAAAGCTGTGAGAGGCACGTATTTCTCGAATTTCTGACTTCCGTATCCCATCAAAGCATTACCGTATTGCATAGCCATGTTTGTAACTACTGGTTCCGCGAATAACTGTGTCGTAAATTGTGGTGGATATTGTTGTTCATTGGGTGGAATATTTTCAGTAGGAGGATAGGCTTGCATTGGCACTGAACTAAATCCGTATGGCGGTGGCTGTTGTGGAGGCACATTATAGCCATATTCTGGTACCATGCCATTGTTCATAGGAACCTGTTCATGAAAATGCAATGCATGACTCGGTGTACGTGTTATTATATATTGGATGATTGCAAAAGTTTGTGTGCCTCAATCTCAGAGAGCTCAATAACTTTTTTGAAGTAAATCATGCAGATTTTACAAAAAAAGGAATCCTCGAGCTTGTAAAATGCTAAGCAACACTTGTATTAGGTTGGAACAAAAGTTCGTAGCATTTTTAAATCAAAATTCAAAGATAAAATTAAGATATTTATTCATAGGTTTATTGAATAACATGATAAGTTACCTAAAAAATAGCAAAAAGTAATAGAAGAGAATGGAAAATATGTTATTGAACAAATCTCTATGTATAAATATCCTAATTATATCTTTGAGTTTTAATTTAAAAACGTTACGAACTTTCGTTCCAACCCAATAGATTAATAAAACTGTTCTTTTAACATGTAATCGCTTGGGTTTTATTTTCACATCAGACACGAACTTTTGCAATCATCTAATATAATTTTATATACGTGTGTCATGCCTTTGAATAGATAAATTTTATGGAATTCTAACACATCATTTTACCTGTTGATTATACATGTACGGGCTTTGGGGCGCAGATGTAGGAGCTGCTATACCAGCAGATGGATCCAGTATTCTTTTAGGTCTCCCTGCGGAAATGATTATTACATAAGTTGTACAATCATATAAAATTGAATCTGTACTTTCCATATGGACTTATTTCAACACATAATTAACGACATATACTAAATAAAGAGTGCACAAGCATCATAACCTCTTTGATTTGCCAAATGACTGTATGCGTTGTAATATTACATTTTGTCAACGCTACTGTATACTTGAAATTAACGTTCGTAGATTTACTTTGATACAATTTGACAAATGCAAAATGTAAATTATAATGACAATACACAAAATACGAAACATATTCGTTCATACTCGTAAACTTACCACGACGTGCACTCGAATGATTATAATTCATTCTGTTTCAATTGATCTTCTTAATTATTAGATAAAAACACTTAATTTTATTGCTAACTTGACAGCCTGCGGTTAGAATCCACTATTTGCACAATGAAAATTGAAAACAATTCACGCTACACGTCGCCATACTCCGTAATTCATGAAGAAGTCCCCCACTACGATGTATTATGGTTCTGTCATCTTCCACGTTTCTTCAATCACTGTATCAACAAAGATTTTTATTTATTTTACAATTATAGTGTGTTTAAAAAATGAGTTATTCAGATTCATAATATGTATTTAAAATAGATACTACAATTTAGATTTGGTTGAGTCTCATTTATGTAATGACAGACACGTGAATAGTGGACCTACTGATGTTAAATAAAAATCTATCGTATTGCGATATCAATATTAAATACAAATAAAACAATAATATTAAAATGCATATGTGAAATTAATTTGAAATATATTCGTAGTAACAGATATTACATTTATCACAGAGCTTACTTTGACATAAAAAGCGATCATTAGTAACGCATGAATATATTCTGAAATTATTATTAATATATTATTAATTTATGGAATAATGTAATAAAAAAGAATGTCATAAAATTTTACTGTTTTCGGATAGAAAAAGAAATTCAGGGGGCACCCGGGTTTGAACCGGGGACCTCTCGATCTGCAGTCGAATGCTCTACCACTGAGCTATACCCCCAGTTGTAATACTGTTTTCAAAATCGGCAATTCACTTGCACTCGCAATCCGTGTGTGTACACATCATTCATTTATAGAATTATTTATTATACGATTTCTAATTATTAAAATTATTGAAATTTACATTCCATTTGTCCCGAACATAACAATTATATTTTATACACTTTCTCTTATCAAATGAAGTCACAAGTTTATTGCAAAGAAAATATTATTAAATCCGAATGAACTCACCGGAGATCTAACAATTTTGTATTAATTTTATTATATTAAATGGATTTATCTAAATACAAGAGAAAGGCTTTTTTACTTTGTTAATAGTTAAACACTTTCTTCACTGTTCGAATTTAGTCTCAGTATAATTGTTATCAAGTTGTAATATGTTTTATCATTTAAGGAATAGAAATAGATTCATTTTAGGGGCTGGTTTTGTAGTAATTTCTGAAGATGAATGATTTTTAGGCACCGATACAAAAATGTGCGTTTTCAGTTTCTATTGATACGTCACTGAGACAATGGTATCCAAGCAACCCTTACATTAACTGGTCACAGTGTCGGAGGGTTGCCAGTGCGCGTCCCACCCTCGCGTGGTGCGGTTCACAATCTCCAGCTCGAGGGAACCTCGTGGAAGCTTCATTCAGTGTTCTAAACACATCCGAAGACATACATCGCGATGGAAAAATTTCAAAAGTTACCGGTACCATTCCCCGGAAAGTAAGCTTCACGTCAAACAACTTCCCTCAACATACGACATCCACCACGTTGAACAGCTGGTATTTGTAATCGAAAGCGCACGTGTGTAACACATTAAGAAATTATGATTCACTTCAAAGAGCACAACATTCATGACTAATAAAAGTACTCGAACGCACTGTTCGACACTTCATTTTTCTCTTCTGTTTCACCCTTTAATAATGTACAGCTGGCATGCATCACAAATGATTTTTCTACCAGAGAATTCTTTCATTTCGACGCAAGTGAAATTTGTTGGGAGATTGAATGAAAAATATTGAAAGAGGCGGACTGTGTATGAGGAAATTAGAAATTGTTTAAACATTGCCTCAGACAATGTAAAATGTATTTTACATATTTATCTAATGAATACATAATTTTTACGTAATGTTATTACAAATTCAAAAACATTTCGAATAAATTGTACAGCCGCTTATGAATGGATCGCAGGGTCGTTACCATCGCACCGACCAATTAACTGCGAAATTGCACCAGATAAGAGGAGACACATGCTTCATATGCATCGCATGCACCTAAAGCACCCGCTATAAACACGGTATTACGTCCCATAAATATTAATGTTCTACATGCTCCTATCACCGAACGCAATCCAGTTTTTATTCTCTTCCCGTGACAAACTATGTTGCTATCAATTTCTTCAAAGATCCATACGTATTCCATTGAACCGTGATAAGCGGAACCGACTATCATCAATCAGTGGCAGATAGCAATCTGTAGCTGGTCAATTTTCCGCGACGGGAAATCTTAAATAAACGTTCAAATAAATTTCTATTAATTTTCATTAATCTTCGTTCGCCACGACAAAGTAGAATAGTATTCTCTCGCTGCCAAACGGTGCAGATAGACAAACGTTCGCTACCGTGAGCCGATCGGTAATCGGTAGATGGATCATCGATTCAGTCCCCAATAGACACGATGAATCGAGCGTTCTCACGGTGTTGCCGCACGTAATCTTACATGAAACTGGAGATGTTATCATTAAATATTAACGACGCGCCATCACGAAGAGCGAACGGCCTACGCGAATTATTAACGGAGCAATAACGATCGACGTGCGGCACGGTGAATCAACGAAATAACGATTTTCAGTCATCGCCGCGTTAAGGCAACACGTGCACGTGGGTTCGTTGTACGTGTGTATATATATCATTAAACGTGCGCCACTTTGTTAGGGTCGGCCACTCTGATTCAACACTTGGCCCGTAACATTCTTGGAATTTCGAATGCGTTTACTTGCGGTATGGACTTTCTTATCGATTCCACCTGCATTCCTTTCCTCCCTCATGGCTCCCTCACGCAGAATTCTAAACCGCTCATAAAAAATTACATTTTATTAACCCGTTGCGATGCGGAAGGAGAAAAAATCCTCACAACCAGACTGCAAATTTTAATGACTCTCTACTTTAGTTGTACCATAAGAAATCTTCTCCTGGTTTTTATAAAAGTTGCATTAAAATTCCAGATTATTTTCGTTGTTGACCGGCAAAGAAATAGAAATCGTTGCTGAGAGAAAAGAATGCAATCGTAGAACGGAAGTTTGCGACTTCGTGCCAATCACGTTCAATTATTCGTCTAACAAAAAATCAATTTATTCACACACTGTTTCGCTGGTGTCGCATGCGTCCAGCCATTTTTAAAAATCGATATGTTACAATTACCGGCCACGCAGTTGCACAAAAAGTATACGATCGTGACGATAATTATTATTCGTCACGAGTTCCAGCGCTCGAGACGCGCGGTTAAGAATGTTGTGCAACACGCGTAATGCTGAATTCGATGGTTTTTTAAATAAACGAGCATTTTACGAGTTCGTGGCCTGTAAACGTTCCACGCGTAGTTTTCGCGAAAAGAATTATACGGGCAAGAATCGCGTCAGTGCGAAACAGAATCTAGAAGGGATAGATCGTAACTTCAAAACCGCTATCGATTCTCACGTACTGTTGCACACATTATAAACTGACTTGAAGTCTGGTTCCACGATAGCGTGACACGTGACGAGAAACAAGCCTAAGAACGTAGATACTGCTGTTTAAGAACGGCAGTAACACCGTTCGAATTGCGGGGAAAATTGCTCCGATGACACACATGCCGGATTTTTGCGCTTCGCGTCCTCGACATTGCCTGACGGAACTGGTCTGTCACTGTCAACTGTTATCGTTCACGGGAATCGATCGTTCGATTTGTTCCAGAGAGCTGTCATTTATATTATTTAGTATAACTAAATCGATGTTTATGCAAAATTAAAACCTGCTTCAATTTCAGCGAGCAGGAACTACATATACAAAAAGTCACGTCTCAGTAATTTTAGAATTATACAGTATACAAGTATGCAGCTTATAAAAATGTAGATTGCTTAATAAATCAATTTTCGGTTTCCCTTATTCGATTTCAGTTTCCATAAATTGGACCATGACAATTATTTGTTTAAACAAACCCGGAACTATTAACGAACTATTCACGAAGCAAGCGAAATGGGAAGTGCTTTAACAGCTATTATAAATTGCAACCAGGTGCAGTCGCTATCGCTGATAATATGATTGGGATTTTTCATTCTCCTAATCTACCTGGAATCGAGGAGTTACTTCATAGGTAGCTTCAAGGACACTCGTCGACAGTCGATGGAAGCAATATCGGTTAGTGCTACCACGCCAGTGGCGTGCAGGGCTGTCCAGTGTTAATTTCTTATCAAACTTCTTTTCCCTTGGAAATTAATCGATTCATATCGCTCTATTTTCCGGGCACATACTCGGCAGTCGAACGCCCAACTTTCGGATGCACCTCGCTTCTTCCAGCGTTCCACAGCTTTAGAACCATTGCAATGCAGTAAAGTTTGGTTGAATTGCACCGTTGCAACGCGTTGCAGAGCGACAGAATTAGGTTCCTCGTATTTCCTCGTATTGGTCTAAGCTTATGAAGATTATTAAAAGGAGAATGAAAGTTCTATTTGGCTCCTGCTTTTTTGCAATTAATACAAACATTTTTTATTTTGTATAAAGATCCACAGAGTCTACTGATAATCGTAACATAATTTTTCTTTAAGTATGTAATAAATGAGTAAGGAATATTCATGTGCTCGGGTGATAATTAATGGTATGAGCTGGTTAATTTTTAATCTTTGTCGATTCGACTAGTTCCGCGTAGTAACCAGTTCTCTCGCGATAACTAGGCCTCCGAGCAATTAAAGCAACTGAGACGAATGAGCAGCTGCACCTTCTAGCATATTCGCTTCTTCTCTTACGTCTTATCATGCTTTACGAAGCATAAATTGCTACTGCAGCTCTTCATTGTCCAACAGTGCGTTTAGTGTTTGAAGATTGATGATTCAATGGGAACATGAGCGACGTACACTATATAATCAGCTACGTATTTTTGATACACTTCCTGTTCTTGATAAAATGATATAGAAAATAAACTTCTGGTACATTTTTGGACTGGCACATCCGCCGAGCAGGATAGCAAGGAAGAAATGGTAAAATTCGTCATGTCGTGACCTTGCCGTGAAATCTAGCATAATAGTTTCCCTTACGGGTGATAGGTGTTGTGGCGTTGGGTTTCTATGGCAGCGAGTGACCTGGTCAGTCCACCACGTGGACAGTAACCGAGCTTTAAATTCGGGTCGAGTTTAGTGATAAGTTCCTGATAGGATCTGCGATCGTGTCAGGCCTTCTTGAGGGAACGAGGTCTCGGTGTCTGTCAGTCAATTATTAACCAAACTATTCTTTACATCGTCCTATAGAATGAGGTTTATTAGAAAACTGGCCAGCCCTGGATCGATAACCGCCTTCTCTCTCTCTTTCTCTTGTTCCCGGGATCAGCAAAAAATCTGCACGACGCCCTTTTTTTTCTTTATCACCATCGTTCATTTGTCGCATTTGCGGCACTGTCATTACCGAATTATTACCGTTGCCGTATCACTGCGGGCGAGCACAAACACCTGCCATTTCTACATCGGTGATCATTATTGGTGTGTGGCTGTCGGCTGTTCATTCTCAGTCACGCAGCGGCTGTGTTTACTCCTGCTAACAGTAGTTGAAGCCGTTTCGCTCAGACAGTGGAAACGGATAGCCGGGGAATTGCACGGCAGACAAAGAATTGCGGAAAGATCCAACTTGATAGACTCCAGCTCTGGAGTTGCAGCTGGCCTCAGACTAATTTTTGAGGATCGTAATTGGACTGCGGACCTTCATGAATTTACTCTTTAGTTTCAGCAGTTGTACTGTACCAAAAGGAAGCTTAGACATATTCTTTTACGTTCTAATCTGAAATGAAATTCTTAGATCACGTTACCGATATTTGCTTTTCTGAACATCAATTTTTAATTCTTTTATGAAGCGATACGAAAGGAGATTTGGTTATACAATAAATGAGAAATATTGACACCGGATTTGTATTGTTTTCCAAAGCACTGCTGTACCACAGTGAACGGCGTGACACCGCAAACTCTTCGGCGCGATGAGTTCGATCCGTCGACAGGGCGAAAGATGCTACCACGCGAGATCAGGCTAGTTTCGAACCGGTGCCAGAGACGGGCATGGACACTAAGACTCCGCCAATCCCGTTGAAGGTCCAGGAGAAGCCAAAACCGAAACAGCAGGAAAGTGTGGCCGATGTGTCTCTGCCCCCGCTGACACCATACAGGAACCATCGACAGAAGCAGAAAACACCTGGGACTGCTCAGTGGTCGCGTGATGCACCAAGCGCCATACGGTATCAGGATCATCAGAAAAAAAGGCCTTACAGGTACACTTACCCACCCCTTCGATCGATATGCATTTCTTCGGCCTTTGTTTAGAGACGGTTTCTCTGTTCTCTTACCTAGTTAACCAATTTTCACGCGCGGAAAAACTCTAGCCTAAAACTTCAGCGAAACTAATCACTTTTGCTGCAAGAACCATAACTTTCCCGAAACCGGTGTCTTGAACATCGTTTTCTTGATGTAAAATATAGAATTGTACATATCTGTAGGCTTAACTTCTTTTGCGACCGAAATTGAAGGATTCTCTTCGATGAAGTTGATGCGCAAACTGTTCAAAGGGGCAGAGATGCAAAGGGGTTGTTAACTGTTGCAGAGTGTTGCAGATCGGCGCGACGCCGTTGATGCACGCTTGCCAGCAGGGCGATAGAGCAAGGGTTCTAAGGTTGCTGAAGGATCAGAAAGAAACGATAGGCTACAGGGATCGGACACTGAGGAGTGCTTTGCATTATTGCATGGACGCTGGAACCGGAGGTGCCGTCGCAGCGACGGCACCAGAACTGGTAAATGCACCCGACGCCGAAGGACACACGCCACTTCATTTGGCAGTCATCGCCGGCGACACACAATTGGTAGCTGTCCTGCTAGCGAATGGTGCCGACGTGAACGCTAAGGACTTGGAGGGACACAGTGTTCTTCACTGGGCCACTGGTATTTTCCTTTCACTCGTTTCACAATCTTCCGATCGATATTCCCCATTACCGAAAGCCTATTAGTTGATTCTCAATTACTGTTCTATATCAAAAAAGAATATATAACACTAGAACTATCGAATCAGCCGAAATGGTACCTAAGTTTTTGTTATTGAAACGGTAAAAATATTGCCGTCAGTAAAAAATTTGTAGTCTAATAATTACTAAAAGAAATTTTTTAAAATTAGTATCGCTCAAGGAACTGCCTATTCTTGAAATGATAGGAAGTCGTCGGGAACAAATTTGTACGATAGCTCAGAGGAAAGGGTTAAATAAGCTATTCAAAGTTTATGTGACTATTTTATGGATACCGGTGTTGCAGTCAACACGTTAAAATCGCCGAGCAGTTCTCCAGAACTATAGACTGTAACGATAGCGATTTTACAGTCGAGTTCAGTCAAGGATCATGACATCATTATGTAAATAAGTGAAAAAAATTAGCGTACAGAGAGAGGTGGTTACGCGGAGGAGCTAGCAAACGTTAAGCTACTGTGGAAAGGTCAAATTGCGAGCCCGGGGGATTGTTTAAAATCAAAGGAAACCGTGAATTACGGGGCGTATCTTTTCTACGGATCTCCGTTGGCGAAACCGTTGGGGGTGGGTGTGGTATTGGTCAAGTAAGGTTAGTGGGTCAGTTTCGGTGACGACATTCCGGTTCGCCGGAGAACACGCGAGACCCATGCCGAGATAATCCTCGAGATTGACCATAGTCGTCCTTGATGTATTCAAATGACCGGAGATTTATTGCGAGCCACAGCAATTGCCGAGATTCGACGGGTTCTACGATGAAGAAAAACTTCGTATCTCGAGTCGTATCTGCGTAATTCCCCTGCGAGGACGCAAACAATTCGACGAAAGCAGTTTCTTCTAGGAAAGTTTCGCTTCTGCCCCCGGTTGATTGCTACCTCGACGATCCTCGAGGTCTAACGGGGTCTCTCTTCGTGATCTAAATACGAAATGACAGTGTCTCGTGGCTCGATTCCGAGTGGCATCAACCTACTTCGCCTTCACCGATTAAAAGATTAAACTTTGCAACATCTGTGTCAGCCCATTAACACCTCGGAAGCAGCCACGGTGACTTTACTATGGCATTCATAACCGGGCCGTCGCGTGTGCTGCGACATTCATGATTTCATGAATGTCAGAGGACTTTTCGAGATGCTTTACATGCTGATTTTATGTCGGATTACCGACCGTGTACTTTGTTGAATTTTTACGAGGATTTCAGAGGATTGTTTTACGATTTGTTCGTAGATATTTTTAGATTGCTAATGTTCGAGTAGTAGCGCCAGCTACATCGGAACAGGAAATTCGAAACGAGCAATTGTTTATGCGTTCTTGAATAAATTAATGACGGCGTGGATTGCACGCGAGATTTTCATTATTGCGTCGCCGCGGAAAGTTCTTTTAACATCGCCATGACCTTTCGTTTCCTTGCGCATTGCAACATGACAATAAATAATTCATGTCCTCTTATCAGTCTAAACACAGTATCGTTTGCGTATTACGCGAGCTTTGCAAGATCTCTTTCTCAAAAATAAAGTCTTGCGGGAAATGTTAGAGGCTTTGATTGGCAATGAAGACCTATTGTCACGCAACATATGGTCGTACTAATTTTTAAAAATAGTATTTGATAAAATAAATTCGTTTTTAACTGCATGTAGTATGCGGCGAAGCAGAATGCGTCCGCCTGGTGTTGGCAGCAGGAGCTCGTCCTTCGACTCCTGATCTGCGTGGAGGATCTCCGCTTCACTATGCAGCCCAGTGCTGTGGTGCAGCGGCTACTGCCGAGTTGTCTGTACCTAAGAAAGTTGGTCTGAAAGTTCTCCAAACCCTTTTGGAGTTTGGAGCTGACGTGAATGCGAAAGATGAGGACGGGAGACAGCCGATCCTGTGGGCTGCGAGCGCTGGTAGCGTCGAAGCTGTCTTAGCATTGGCTAGGTAAATTTTTATTCCATAAAATCGTTCTTTTTAGATGCTTAAACATTTCAAGTGTAAGGTGACATTAATTTTGCCCTGTGCAGCCTGAGAATTGATGTGCTCTAAGTACAATGATTAAAATATAGAGCCGGTGGTACAGCTGCCTCAGGAGCTGCAGACAAAGATGGGCTCACGGCTCTGCATTGTGCTGCCTCCAGAGGACACGCCAGGTGCGTGGAAACTCTGGTGAACTTGTGCGGTGCTCATCCCGATCATGTCGACGACAATGGCTGCTCGGCGTTGCACTATGCAGCCACCCTCGGCCATGCTGATGCCACAGCTTTGATCCTGAAGTTGGGGGCTGACCCGAATCGACAGGATCGGAAGGGTAGAACGTGAGTAGAGCAGTGAAAATATTTCAAGAAGAAACGATCAATCCGAAGCCTAACTAAATAACAATGAATTCCAGACCAGCGCTTTGCGCTGCAGCCAAGGGGCAACTCGAGACCCTGAAGATCTTAGCGCAACATGGCGGCTCCCTATATGCGAGGACAGTGAGAGGAACAGGTGTTGCTCACGAAGCGGTAGCTTCCGGTAGAATCGAGCTGATAAAATGGCTAGCAAAAAAGCGCCCTGGTACTTTGGACGTGGCCACACACGATGGGAAGACTCCGTTGCACGTGGCTGCTCTACATGGACATCTAGATTGCTGCAAAGTCCTTTTGGACAATGGTGCAAGGATCAATGCAGTCCTTCGAACCAGCAAAGGGAACTTGATGACTGCTTTGGATGCTGCGCTTTACAGAGGACACAGGGACTGTGCTAAGCTGATCCAGATGCACGGGGGAACCACTGCACATCAGCTCAAGATGCAGAAGACTGTACCGAATAAAGGTCAGGTTAGGTACATGCACTTGTGACTTAGGCTCTTTTCAATACTGTGAGAGTACACTGTTTCTTCTACATTTTAGCTTATTCATAGAAATAATTTATCACTGATGCAGTTTTTTATGAGATGCTTATATAATCCAGGAAGGAAATTACATATACTGTGAATTTTAGTGTATCATAAAAATTTTTCTGGGTGTCTAGACTCTAAACTTGTAATTTGCACAGTGTTTGCAGCAAGATTGCAAATGAGACACGTGGACAGCAGCACCGATTCCGAGAGCAGTCCTCATAGACGAGGTCGTAGCCACAAACTTCCGGATCTGTATTATGAGGAACGGTGGATCGAGAAGAGAACGCGTCGAAGAGGGAATTTGCGGAAGCTAGTTCGCCAGGACAGTCGCAGCTTCAGCGAGGAGGAGGTTAGGCTATCAAAAACGTCATCGAAAAGAGATCAGAGGAGAGCTCGCAGCGAATCGGCGCGGTAGCAAATTTCCTTTACACATTCTCCCTAAAAAATCTCATAATAATTTAGTTTCTCAATTATCTATATCCTCTTGTCCCAGCTACGACGAAGACGACACGGATCAGAAGACAAGAAGAAGACGCAGTAAAAAGCGGTCTGCCAAATCGAAACACGACTCCAGCGAGTCCTCCATAGACTCGGAGAGCTGTGAACCCGTCGGTGATCAGGCTAAGAAAAGATCTGGAAAGCGAAAGGAAGACAGCAAAACGGACAAAAGCAACGGGGACAAAGAAGAGTCAAGAAAAGAGGACGACGAGGAAGAGACAGTGAGCGACGACAGTCTGGAGGTGGTCGTCGTGAAACGATCTCTGGAAAAGAAATGCGAGAAGGTTGTATCCGGGAGAAGATCAAAAACACCCAAGGAAAGCTCAAAGGAGACGAAGTTCACAAAAACTCATAGGAGCACGAGAAGAAAATTAAACTCCAGCAAGTCGAAGACGTCCAACAATGGTGATAGCACGACTGATCGGATGCAATCCTCTGATAAAGGTTTGAAAGACTCCGAGTCTCGCGAGGCAGCCACACCGAGGACTTCGATCGATGAGGACAAGGAAGGCCACGAGAAAATTATCGAAAGTCGATACCGCAGGGACATAACCGATAGTACCAGTCAGGAGACTGTTGAACGTGTTGTGGTGACTGCTATGGTACACAAGGATCAGCCTCCGGACACGCCTAAATCTGTACTAGAGACTTCCAAGGAGGTTACTTTTGATGATAGATTAAGAACGGAGATAATCGAGACGGAGGAAGTGTCTAGAGAGAGTGGATCTATAGCTAGCAAGGTGGATGACATTGTGGACCACAGTAGTGAGTCTGGTAGCAGTCTTGTGACTAAGGCAGCTAGTTTGAAGAAGGACGTGGAAGAGATGAGGCAGCAGATCACACAGGAGAAAACGCAGCGAGAGAGTGAGAGGAGGAAAAGCAGGGATGAGGACCAAGTGAAAGATGGTGGGGCTAAAAAGGACGACGGTGATCAGGATAAGCCATCAACCGAAGGAAAAGAAGAAAGTAAAGATCAGGACGGAGTTGTGATAGGTAAGACTTGATTTTCTTCGAATTCTTGATTTTTGTATTACTTTCAGCTGCACTATCTGACCTCATTTATGCCACGAATGACGAAAAATTTGCATATCTTAAGGCACTTCTGTGTAAACTTTCTGTAGAGTTCTCTTTCTAGGCAGGTTAGACGCACACACGACAGCCGAGGCGGAAAGTCCCACGCTGGATTCGCATGAAGAGGATAAATCCGAGGGAACGACGCCTAAATCCGTGGATGAGAAAACAGACGCATCTGGTAGGACATCGAAGGATGAACATGAAGAATCTGAGCAGACAAGTAGATCTGAAAGTCTCACGAGAGATTCACAAAAAGGAGACTCCACGCCAAGGACAGCTGTAGAAGATATTCCACCATCGGACGATGAAGAGAAGAAATCGACAGTCGATGAGACCGGAAGTAAATCGAAAGCTAGAAGAGATAGTGTGAAGAGGAGACCTTCTGTTGACGAAAGAAAATCGAAATCTTCTTCGAGACGGTCGAGCGAAAGCGGAAGTCCGCAAAAGAGCAGTCGCAAGAGGAGAGAGTTCAAAAAGCGGGAGTCGAAAAAGACTTTGTCCAAGTCGTCGTCGGATAAAACCAGTCAAGAGGCTGCAGAGGAAGCTTCGCAGTTGCCAAAAACGGAGACGAGGACTGCTGAGAGTCCGACGAAAGAAACTGACGTTCTTTTGATGGCGGATTCGAGGAAAGAGTCCCCGGACGATAAAGAGCAAGCGGATTCAGCGAGAGGGAAGTCTGTGGAGTTTTCTTCGGCATCGAGAGATTCAGCGTTGATGGAAGAAGCTGATGATCGATCGTTGAGCGTCGACACGCCTGTTGCTACGAAAAGAAAGCTGTCTGGCGAAGAGGAAGCAGTTGAGGTGTCGTCGCCGACGAAATCGAATTTGGAGGATCAGGCGAAGGAGACTGAGGAGGCTAAGAAGAGCAAGAAGCTGTCTATCGAAGATGCGTTAGGTGCAGGTGAGCATTGAGATAATATTTATATACACATACAAATAAATATATTATTTTAATAATTATGGTTACATTTTCTTAAGAAACTTTCTTTTTGCTCAGAAAAAGAAAGCTTTCGATACATCGATGAAAGTTCCTCGAGTTCTCCGAAGTCGGCTCAGACGAGACGATCGAGACCATCAACTGGAAAAGCAAGAACTACCGGAAGATCGTCTTCGAGGTCGAAGAAATGTTTGTTTGAAAGCTCGGAGGAACGGTCTCCCGATAGAAGCGCCATAGTCGCAGTGATCGAAAGTCCAGAATGGGATGACGAGGACGAAGAAATTGCGAAAGAGCTCAGAGACGCGATTGGGGAGGATGATGAGCATGAGACGGAACTTGAAGAGGATAACGAGATAGGAATAGTGAGGGTTCTGCCTAGCACGAGTGAGGAGGAGACGTCTCGGGTGGGTCTTGACGGCAGGACTGAGGATGCTGACAGTTTGCCTCAAGTGAGAAACAATTATTACAATTACTGAAATGAAGATGGTACTAAAGGATTAATTTTCTTCAATTTGAATAGAATGGTAATAAATTATTTTCGTCATGACTAGGTGCAATCCAGCACCCGTACACGCGTGACAAGGATACGAAGTCCTGAAGAAAGTAGAACGAGTCGATTACAAGGGAAACAGCGTCGCGACAGTGGTGGCAGAGACAGCGGAATCGAACCTAGTCCAAGAGTATCGAGGATACCAAGAAGGAGGATCATGAAATGTTGTCCTGTCAGTGATAAACAACAGGCTCTGAACATGGAGACCATCACGAGGGACGTGCAGATCAGTCTGCGACGATATCATCTGGAGAGAAAGATCTTTTTCCAGTTGATGGAGCTGAAGAGGCTACAGATACGACATGGGAGAGCGAATGAGCATGTTCTGGTTAAGAGACAAGTAAATATTTCTGTCTATGTTTTTTTAGTATTCTATGCTGGATATGTACAATCAATTTTATTGTGTATTAGGTCGATGCCTTTCACAAAGCAGGAATGTCTGGACCAACCCTCGGCGTGGCAAAATACGACCAACCCCTAACCTTCAGGTTATTTGATATACAATCATAATTTATGAAATTGTTGACTAACCAATATTCTTATAAATGGAAACGGAGTATAATGAATATTTTTTAACAGACATTTCGAAAGTTTTCTGTACGACCAACTGAGAAAACTTCAACGAAGACCAGCCACCCCAGACTTCTGCACAGAAGCGAAACAGTGTACCCAGAAAACACATCGCTGTCATCACGCAACAAGCGCTTACACTTCTTTCCCCGCGTACACATATCGTATGTGATTGCAGTATATTTAGCGACAAATGAATTTCAGAATTCCACGTCCAATATTCTCGAATTCTAAATCTTTGAAAGATAGAACGTGGTAGCTCGAATGTTGAACAAGGAAGTGGAGTTCTGAAAAGGGGAATTCGATAAAGACGATCTTCAAAAGGAGTCAGTTACCCTATTGTGATTGTAGATTATAATTGCAGTAGGTGGAGGCGGCCAAGAACCAGCAGATCTTCTTCCGAAGATAGAGAGCCGTGGAAAGGGCCAAATGACGGTAATTCTTAATCATTTCGCAGTGAAATGACAATTCAAATGATGATTCGAATATTTTGGAAAAGGACTTATTAACAGGACAGAGATTAATCGTTGCTGTTTCTGCAGGTGGAAGTAACGCACGGGGAGGAGAAGCAAATAATAGCTCTTCCAGCTGAAAGACTGGACCGCACAAAGAAATATTATGTTACATTTACTGTCAAAGGGGAAGCACAAGAATCGGAAAAGCCTAAACCTTCCGCTGGTATCCAGAGAAATGCCAAAAGCGTTTGAGAAATCTTCGACACCCGTGTCTTCTCATTTCTCAACAGATTCGCTTAACACGTTGACTGCCATAGTGGTTCCGTTGGCTCCCTGACGTCATTCTAAATTGCGGATATCTATGCAAGCATAAATTTTTACGATCTAATTTACAAAGCCTGCAATCAACATAAATCCACCCTATTAAGTACCACCAAGGTACAAATCTGATAAAAACCATATCAAATTTTGCTAAACGCCACATTTTAAACAATCCACATTGCCATAAGTGTATAAAATCCGCAATTTGTTAACTGACGTCCTCCAATTTCTCAAAACGACTATCGCAAACAAATGCCACCAAGTTGAAAGTAAAAATTGTTCGATTTTACAGTGAATAACGTCTGTTTTCGTTAATAAGTCTACAATTTTACAAATGCTACATGTTACAGCGAGTTGAAGTCATGTTAACGATAAGACTTGCAATTATTCACTAGGCAGACAACTTGTTAAAAATCGTACAAAACCTGTTTCTATACTTTTCTACATAATTTTCTATTTTATTTTCGCGACTTAACACTGACGCAGTTTTAACGCCGCTATAATTATACAGTGTACCGAACTTGGCACTACGAGTCTTTCTATCGCGTTCATAAATCGAAGATGTAATTGTATATTATTTATCGCTGAAGAAATACGTTCACGAAACCGAAAACAAAAGGAAAACTGCCAGAGAGAAGTTCATGTATAAAAAATGAAGCGTCGAATCGACTGTTCTTTAGAGATTTCGGTGACAATGTAAAAACTGTTAAATAGCATGAAACGATTGTGTTCCGATTGATTAGTGTAAATAATTTTATGCATGAGACTTGCGTACCATTGAATCGCAAAAATTTAACGATAGTGTTCGATGAAATTAAAGTTGTTCGATATTTCTTACAGAGAGTACATTATAACACTTTCGCGACCGCTTTACGAATACAGACGAGGTAATCACCGATGGAAGATTACACATCAGTAATATCATTATTATTCTGAGATTATGTTAATAAATAGCCCACTATTTTTACTTATTAGCAGTAAAGTATTTTAAATTTAAAACATTTCCCGCTTCTTCTATGCTAAAATGGCCGACAGTGTTGAAGAAAAGCTTGAAACACTTTTCAATAGAATAAAACAATTGTAGGTGGTTAATAACCTAATTTTTTATAATTGTTTTTGGGATGATATGGAAATTTAATCACCATCGGTCGCAACAGTGTTAAAAGACATTTCAAATTGTTATATCTATCAAAGTTTATCAGTACCTTGTAAAATATGAGACATTCTGTTCTTGCAAAAGCAGGGACCATGCAATAATTGACGCACACATGTTCTGTATATTTGTGTAAAGGGAAGCGTTACAAGAGACATGTAATTCTGTGTAAAATAAATTATTGTAACTGCTATAGTATGCGTTTCTGTTCTTTCACAGAGAATTCCTCGAAAAATTGATCCAAAAAGGAAGAAACTGAAAAATTCTGCCCCTACGTTTACAACAATCTCAATTAAAAGAACAGACTGGAACAGTTCAATAAAGTCTCACTAAAGTTTCACTAAAAACCACGAATGAATATTGATTAAATTTTTCTTCACTTAGATTAGCCTAAAAAATCTTGAATAAACACCTGCAGTTTGAACAATGGTTCCAAAATCCGTATTCAGAAATTGTGTGTCTGAATTATTGTAAAAATAATTATTGTAGCATATCGAACATTACTGGTAAGCAGGTTATAAAAATGGCCGAATAGAATTTAGTCCTCCCCATTTTTGTGTGATGTCCAGTTCCGTCGATTTCAGAAACGCAAAATGCTTCGATATCCACCGAACTGTTGCAAACGTATTGACGGGTATAGTTATTCCCGTCTGGCAGAGCATCTACTAGAACTATCGATCAGCTCCGTGACGTTGTTAAACAAATGGTTCGGTACGTCTAATCAAACGATTCACTGGCGAAACGTGGGTGTTGTTGGTAATGACTACCACAGGCTGGCCTGTCAATAATGCCGTTCGGTCAGACGCGATCAACGAAAGTTAGAGTGAAGTTCTCGACGATGCATCTTGCGAACACCGTTCGTGAAGGGAGATTTTTGTGAGAAACCTTCGCATGGACAAATGGCTCCAAGATAGGAAGCTCTGGCTCTTAGGTAGCACCCTACCTCTGCTACCAAGGTAAACAGTCGCTCTTTTACCATACTGCTTGGTGTAAAACCTCATAAAAAAGAACTCCCCTTTTTTAAAGTAAACAACACACTAGACACCGAATATAAAAAATGTTATTAGTATGAACAAAATTCAGGGTCCCTCTTTCAATGTCATCTGATCAATTGATGATGACACGCCTCGATGAAGATCCAAATATTTGTAGTTATTTACATTGTTCAATATTTTTTATAACTCGTTCATACTGTATACAGAGCATTTTTAATTGATTATGTGTACGTAATTATTATGTGAATGACAAAATAGATGCGATGCTGTGCAAAGTGAAGTTCGAAAAACAAAAAGTGTATTGAAACGTTCGTCAACAACAATAATTTTTATTTTTAAGTTGCATTTTTCATGATGACAAGATTATAAAAAGAGTATTAAGTTTGTGTAAAAAGTTTTAAATATTACGGCGCGGAAGCTAACCTCACAAGTAGTAGTAAAACATCCTACAGAATGTAGTTTTATTTTATTGAACGATTTTTCTTACATCATTTATAAAATGTTCTTTTTACTTCGAACGAATTATTAATTTATTTGATCATAGTTTCTTAACTATACAACGTTGACAAACGTAATGCAGTGACACTGGAACTAGCAATTGCAACATAATTCTTTGCAGAATGCATGACTTTGACATTGAATCGAATTGATCGATTTTTACTACTCAGTTTCATCACGCAAACTGCAACGTATACATTGTACGTCATCAATTACTATATATCTACCGAAATGAGTGCATCCACCAGCGAAAAGGAAGACCTTTCGTTGTACAATCCAAGAAAATATAAAGAAGACAATTGAAATTATATTCATATTTAAATTTCTTCCTTGAATTAATTAGATAAATATTACAATTATTACATTGTACAATTGTATTGTACATTGAAATCGAAGTGAGGCAAAAATAAAAAAAAGTGAAGCAGAAATGAAAAACTATTTAAAAAATGTTCTGAAACCAAAGGATATTTAAATTGTGATCATGTAGTTTCGTTCACAATTCTAGGTGAAGAATATTATGTTTTTCCGCGTTAACATGCGTCACTTGACACGATCGATTTTTCTGATGTAGCAGTCAAGATACGGTGATCAAAGAATTAATTATTTAAATGTTGCTTCCACTCTTTATATCTAGCATCTAATTTGTTCCGAGTGCCTGAAGTCTTAATAGCTTGACAAGTAACATAAATGAAACGAGACTGTTAACAAATATTTTTTAATTATACCAATTTATATTTCGGTCTAATAAGACTGAGTGCATAGACCTTGCAAGCGTTGCTTGTTGCATCAACTTCTAAAACTTGACACCGAAACAATTCGGGAAGTTCATTAAACTCAACCGGAAGTTTTCTAAGTCCTACCACCCTCACCTTAGCTATGACTTCAAAAATATTGTAACCCCGTTCACGGTCATCATTCATACGTGGACAGTATAGTGGCGTACTATCGATTGTCAATAATCAAGAGGACATTTGCAAAGTAGTGTTTCAGCGTGTTTAGTAACGTCCGGTATGTGCCATGACGAGGGTCTGTTGTTATCCAAAGTCCATGAACGCCATCATTGGATTCTTGTACGTACATAATTTCGTGGACCACGTACACCTTCACATTGTCCACTTGTTAAAACCGACAATATGATATTAAATCTACTGCACAGACACACTAACTATACAGTCCACGTCAGACACTCTATTAGAAAATATGGAAAAATATATAAATTCTCCGAATATGCGTGCAAGATCAATAAATTCCTAGAATCTAATTTCTTAAATAGTAGTTAGGGGACTAGAAAAATAGTTCAAATTCCATTATTTGCAAGTGACACACATTCTCAAGACTTCCGTTTCTAATAACTTTGGAATTGTAATAGAAAATTCTATAACGCGTGCACTAGAGTTCTGGCAACGTAGAAAAAGGTCAGGATAATAAGCAATGTCATTTGGGACCTAAATCCAAGGTATCTCAAGCGCTAAATCAATTCCATTACTTTTCACTCGCCTCTAACACGCGAATCCTCTAATGCCAATGACAGCAGTGGTATTCGTTCTATTATTTTTCAAGTAGTCCATGGCATGATGTCCGCGACTAAAATGCCACCTTGTCTTTCACGCAAGAGTGGCGAAACGAAAGAAATATTTATCTTACGACGAATTGATTGATCAAGCCTCAATCCGATTTCGCAACACGCTGTTTTCCGCTAATCAAATAATTCCAATTTTTATGAAATGATACTTGAAAATACGAATTGACGATATAATTGCGTTGCAATACTGTAATCATAATTTGTAATCGATGATTTTCGAGTTGGTCAGTGAAATTAGCTGACGTTACAGTACGACGTAATCACAGGGGTCGATGAAACGTTTTTAATCAACATCGTTAACCTCTATATGGCCGCGATGCACTTTTCATCGATTTAAAACTTTCAACTCACCGCGGTTTTTCAAATTTTCGACGTTGTTCGTCCATCGCACTCAATCCCGTACGAAAATCTCAAAAGCGTCGAGCATGGTGGATCACTTATGTTCATATCACTTGGTTCGACATGGTCAACGACTTAAAATTCGCAAATTATGGCCAGAGCGTGCCGCTTTGGTAAGTTGATCAATGAACTGTCGCTGGCTTATCCACATTCATGTTTCTGCGAAGCATTCTACATGAACCATAAGGCGATGATTTATTTATACTGTTTTCTGCTCTGTGAGGTTATACACGCATTTACCTTTTTCTTGAATTTATCGAATAAATTCCCATTCGACTCCAATTTTTGTAAACCAGACTATAAACATTTAGATTTAAGTGAAATGGAAATCATTAGCAAAAATAAATTTTGCATACTACATTTATGAATTCATATTTTCAGAAACAAGCTTGAATTACTTCAAATCAACTTTTCACGCTATATTTGTTTATTGAGCTTTAGAAAACAAGTATGTATTATTTTAAATTATTTGATTGCAAATAAAATTTGTAACCGAATCTGTATTTTTCCCGTGTATTTTGACTACGAATTTAAAATCGAATACAAATGAGTACAAATATTTGAATTGCAGATAAGTCCTTCGTAATTCAGTCCAAGTAAGAATTAGCCTAGTGTTACTGCCAAAACGAGATAATAAATTTTTCGGTAATTATTCAGAAATATGTGTGTCGCTGCTTTCGCAAAAACGCACCGAAAGCATGCAAGCAGATAAAAGAAGTGTGTCATGCGTTGTTACGAAGCTAATGCTGCAACGTTTAGTTTATGATGCATGGTTAAAGTGATTGCCTGATAAAACGAGCAACATAAATAAATCTGAGGGAATCTTATTCGTGATTCTTCCAGGAACAATAGTTGGTTCTAATGCAGGGTGGGTCACATCAAATTTTTATATTAGCCGGACATTATTGCGATCCAAGAGCGCCTGCGCTAGGTTCCGATTCAAATAAAGGGAAAGCCACAGGGGAGCTTGACCCTTGGTCATCGTCGAGGGTGCAAACAGTTTGGTCTGCAGCCTTTAACGCGATAGCATGCTCTTTACGCAGCAGTTCACCTCTTTGCCATGCCTCGCCAAGTATAAAAAGTGGGTACAGACCCAAACTTCGAACAATTAGTTATAAACATTGCAGAAATACTGCACTCCCAAATCGACCAACTTGGTGAACATGAAACTTCGTTCTTGTGTAGCTGAATCTTCGCAATGTTTGCAAATTTGTTTCGTGGGGAAGTATTGTCGACGTCCGATAGTGTTCATCCAGTTGCAAAATTATTTTATGGTCGTGTAAAAATTGCGTAAACTCTGTGATGTAGTCTGTACTAACATTCAGAATTTTTTCGAACTCGGACAACAAATTACATAGGGTAGTTCTTTTAAAAAGAGAATTGATGGTGTCTATTTTGGCTATGATTTATAACAGTTTTATCTAGTATTTTATCGGCACTGTGGATCACGATCGTTACCGTGTAGCTTCATGAAAATATAGAATTTTACAGAAAATGTGTCAGGGGGTTGTGTTATGATATAAATCTTTATACACTTTTTTACACCGAGTTTTACTAGGTCAACAATGATATAAATCTGAAATCCAATTATCAGTCACTTGAAATATTATTTACATGTTAGGTCCGATAAGATAATTTGTTTCAGAACAATGGATACCGAGATCTACAGGGTGTCCCGAAAAACTAATTCTACAATAACAATATTGTATAATCTGTTGTTAGTTCGTTTTGTTTTCGCACACAAGCAACGTGATAAGACATGGTCAAGGTGTCTGATCATTGCTCGCTGTTTCTACTTACCGTGTGCATAAATGCGTGTGCATGGAATACACTTCTGAAATAGATTTTGATTTTTCGTCTCACATACTCGAGTTACTTTTTTAATATAAAATTATCGCTTTTTAACCAAACATCTTTTTATCTGAAGTGGGAGATCCCAGAGGATCATGATAACACCGTGATAGTGATTATTACAAACGTTTTCCAGCAGTAAGCTGTGATATGATTGAAGTATATAATCGTTCAGTATTAGTAAAGAAATAATATATATTTTTATTAATTTTATTCTAAATAAATCTGCATTGTATACTGGAGTCTTGACAACTAACAAGTAACTCATAGCCGATGAAGTCGGTGACAAAACGATTATGATACACGAATCCAGATTGTCATTGCACTTCAATGGGAACATGCGTACATTCGCATGTCGCGGTGCATAGAGATAGCATCCGCGTTGGCCTCATAACTGTGTCAAATTTTTCATACTGAAATGGAGTTCGCCGATTACTAAAATCGTGTATGAGCATTTTCTTCTTTCATTTTTAAGCAGCGATTCCATCACCAATGAATAAAAATTTAATAACTGATCAAATACATGCGTTAATGACTAATCTACTGTTCTTCGCTAGTTACTGGATTTATTTCTGAGCAAGCTTTGAACCCACATAAATTGAAAAAAATGCATTATTGTTAAAAAATGTTAAAAACCATTAATTCAATAGGAGAAACCTATGTTGGCCACTGTGAAAATTTATGTTACTTTAGGTATGATGAAATAGCTCGAGATTACTGGGCTATTCGTAAATTAGTATTTTTCCACTAAAACTCATGGGAAATTTCCCGTTTTTGCAGGTCACGCGCGCCGAGCAAGGCGATGGAGCGATACGAACGGCTGGCGCGACTTGGGGAGGGTAGCTATGGTGTCGTCTTCCAGTGCAGAGATCGGCAAACTGGAAAATTAGTAGCAGTAAAAAAGTTCCAACAAACCGAGGATGATCCCCTCATACGGAAAATCGCCCTACGAGAAATACGACTACTTAAGGTCAGCTCCAAAAACTAATCACTCCCCAATAACCGCGCGACCGTCCCCCGCCATTTCTACTCCCAGCATTAATTCAACTAAAACAAAATATACCTTTTTCATTCCTAAAGTTGCAAGTTAACACTCGAACGGCGGTCCATTTCTAGTTTCTCAGCAATTAGTTTAAATTCTTCGCTGTTTATATCAAGTTCAGGATGAAAATTAAAGTTGAGCTCAAGGATTGAATGGATCTAGTTATGGCTGTGACATGTCCGCCGCGTCGTTCAAGGGTTAAAACTTGAAATCTTGTCAACTACGTACTATAGTATTATCATAAAATCTACGAAGGAAGTTTCCTGCCTCTAGTTCCCACATTGGCCGATATATATATATATATGCTAGGCTCCCTGCGTCCACTCTGAGGGTGAACGACCCTTGTAAATTGAAAGCACGAAACCCCTAGGCTGTCTTCGGATTAAGAAAATCGCGGAGACCATCTTGTTTTAATCAATCAAAGATGATCGTTCGATTCCGGAATTGTTTCGGGAAAGAAGTAAATGTCACAGACAAGAACTCATAATCTTACACGGTCGTGTAACCGCATAAATCGACGGGCTGGCTACAAGAAGTGGCCAACGGTCAATACCGCGGCGGTCAATATCTTAGCGTGTTCTCCTCTTGCCAACCTAGCCTTATCGAAATAATCGGAGGGCTCCCTCCGAAACATATGCGCATTCAAACGAGCCTCCACTCTGCTCTGACATTTCGCCTCAAGGATATTTTCCCTCCGTGCACAAAATAAATCCGGTTCCCGATGCTAATGATTCCCCCTTGCACCCGCTTTCGATTGTAAACTGTAACACGTGGCCTAACTTTCCTCGGACTTTTTCCTTTGGGTCACGGAATTTTTAAGACTTCGCCGAAGCGGCTTGTTCCTCGGAAAGTTTGACGCTTCGCATGATTTTTTAGATAAGTTCCACTCGCAACAAATACTGGCGGATTCCTCGATCTGTGTTTGTATGATCGTAACATAAAAATTTGAACGCGTGCCTTAATCGCAATTCAACTGTTGGATATTTCTCAGCAAAGTGGATTGCTTAGATCCATCAGTCCTGTTATTTACGATTGGATAGCAATCTGCGAGGTACATAAATGATTAGGCTATACCTCCAATTAGGAAAAAAGTAGGACGAAACCTCTATTAAGGTTGAACAAGTAGAATAAACTGCATCGCCATTTTACAATCTGGATCGTTCGTGTACGGTGCTGAGGTCTACTCAATTCTTTTCGCTAGAAGTGAATTATTTGGATAAGGCATTGCCCTATTCAATTATTCTGATACTCATAAGAAATGCTAGGTGAATAGTACGGAAGTAGACAAGGACGTTGAAGTATATATGTATGAAATAAATACAGTAATAATGGAATTATTGTTTCATACTATTTTTGTACGTCGGCCATTTTGTCAGCTCTTAAGATTATAAGTAGACGGCGGATGTTTATGCAAAATAAAAATTTTCTACCTGAATTGCAAGAATCTGGGGTGAAATAGACATTCATTTTCTTTCTTAATATGTTTAATAAGTTGAAAATAATATAATAGAGCATTTTAAAATTCTTCTAATGTTTGTGCTGTTTTAAATTACATCTACTCATTTTTGTCATAAATGCATGAAATCCGCTGTCTAGTTATAAGCTTCAAATGTTGAACATAATGCAGTAGCAAAATTCAGTATACAGAAAGTTTAGCTAGGGTCACGAGAAACTTCAAGGTAACGCTGCAAGGTTGGGGCTAATGAGATCTTAATCAATTGTGGAATGGCGACAGCAATTTTACTTGCGAATTGACAAGACAGTCATAATAAAGTAATCTAAGGATTCCTTCGCAATTGCCATTTCAAGGAAGATTTGTCAATTTCTTTTAGTCTATTAAAATGCTTTAGAAGGGCAGCGGATCAATAGTCCTTTAAGGTTCTGGAAAATCGACGATCCTGATCTTTTAGTATTTTGCTAATGGTGGGAACGTTTATTTCGCAGAATCTGAAACACCCCAACCTTGTCAACCTGTTGGAGGTGTTCAGGAGGAAACGGAAGCTGCACCTAGTCTTCGAATACTGCGAGTACACGTTGCTGAACGAAATGGAGAGGTACCCTTGCGGTTGTCCAGAGATAACCACGAAGCAGCTCACCTGGCAAATTCTACAAGGTATCGCGTATTGCCATCGGCTGGGTTGCGTCCACAGGGACGTCAAACCGGAAAACATTTTAATCACGGCGGACGGTGTGGTGAAACTGTGCGACTTCGGATTCGCGCGAATGCTCAGCCCCGGTGAAAATTATACAGAGTACGTCGCAACTAGATGGTACAGAGCACCCGAATTGCTGGTAATTTTATGGATAATTAAGAAAGAGTTTCGTTTTTTCATTGTCCGCTTCGAACTGAATTCGAATAAAATAGAATTAAATAGTTTCAAGAAATTATTAGATTGCGTTACTGGGGTGACACGATTTACATTGAAATTGCTACTGCTATTTAAAAAATTGGTCAAGAAAAAGTTGTCGGTAGATAACGCGTTAAATATAAAAAATTATGTATTTTATCAGGTGGGAGACACCCAATACGGTACACCGGTAGATGTATGGGCGATTGGTTGTGTCTTCGCGGAATTAATTCGCGGAGAAGCACTGTGGCCAGGTAAATCGGACGTGGATCAACTATACCTAATTCGGAGAACCATCGGCGATTTATTGCCGAGGCATGTGGCGATTTTCCAACAAAATGAATTTTTCGCTGGCGTTACCTTACCCACACCTCAAACACTTGCCCCCTTAGATGACGTGCTACCTAACAGAGGAAATATCATCTTACAGGTGTGTATTTATTTAGTTCTCTTTTTTAATGACTTTCATGATTTTATTGATCTCATTCTTTTCAGCTCGACTTTCTAAAAAAATGTTTGGACAAAGATCCGGACCAAAGGTGGACCTGCGAGCAACTCACACAGCACACCTATTTCGAAAACTTTCATTTCAAAATGCCCGACGCTGAAATGGAGGAGTTTGAGAAACTGAAAAAATACAGGGACCGTTCGAGGGTGAGTAAATTGTCGACTGACTGCTAAACTAATGAGAACTGGACTGAATCGAGCTACAGAATTTAATAAAATTTAATGCGATTACGTTTTAGAATAGTAATTGCAGTCAAATATTACCCCAACTTCCTAAGGCTGGCGCTTCAATACATAGTCAAAGCGAAAATCGGCCGAAAAGCTCCTCTATGCATCACCGGCAGGATTTCGATCATCTGCCTACTATAAAGGGTATTAATTGAGGTCTTCTGTGATTATAAAGTACTTGTACAGGATGCCTGCAGAACTGACAACATTCGTTCGGGCTTTAATAACGATTGCAGTTCTGGTGGAAAAAGAAAAAGTTACGTTATACGCATGATTGTGAACGGTATCTTGAGACGCTGTTGAAAGTCTTTGTGTACCATCAATTTCTCTGTTTTAGCTTCATTTCTATCGAGTTTTTTACGTTTGATCGACATAATACGACTAAACCTCATTTCATGTTTAATTGCATAGAGCAAGAATTCATTGTATGTACATATGCTACTACCCAAAACCTACTTTTATATATAGATAGTTAATATTGAAAACAGTTCCAAATACTTTTTAAAATCATGACGATATAAACATCTGCCTGTATCGGAATTTTTTATATTACTGATGGTAAATTATTATTGTTGTAAAGCAAAATACGATCGTAAGTTTGATTTATTAGAATTTCTTTAGACTTTAAAGTAAAAGCCACGGTACATGAAGCATTTCCGCAATCATTGCTAGAAAGAAATACGCATATATGTATGCTTGTTAGGTCTGTTTCGATCTATCAGACCCCAATCCAAGGTCTTTATTTTTGGGAACATCCTGTATACTATACATATATACATATATTTATTTATTTATACTTTATAAATATTCATTATTTAAGAAGTATTATTACAATCTTTTATTTATATATGCACATTTGTCTTTGAAACACTTATGATTTTGTTGTATTAACATGATTTCCATGTTGTATACATATTTATTATTGTATGTACATTGTATGTACGTTTTAGAATAAATTTTTGTATAAAACCATTTGCGTTGTATTCAATCTACTCCTGAAGTAAGCATAACATAATAAATATTTAAGTATATTGTTGTTGCCCCATGATGACGTGTTTCATCGTGGGCAACTTTCAAATATGTACTTACATAGCATTTACTATTTGTATTTGTGTTCACGTATACGATCGAAAATTACTATTCCACAAAATTAGCAGGATGTACTTAGCTGTATAAGTTACTAATGCTAAAACGTCATCTTAATGTCTCATTTTTCTACTGGCTTCACCATACGTCGATAGAGTCGTACAAAAGGATGTGGCTGTATCTTTTCGGGTGGTACGTTGGTTTGTTGTATATGTTGCCAACCAACATGAATGGCGGCAAACCCAACAATAAATGCAGCTACCGATGCCATAAAACGAACGTCTTCGGTGGATTTCATCTTACAAATGTGTTTAAAACAAGAATAGCCACTGCCTGTTTCATCAAACGACTTGGAACTCCTGTTAAAACGATTTTCTATGGCGAAAACATGATGGAAAATGAAATTTCTCGTATATTATAACACCTGTTAACAAATTTATACATACGTACTTTATTGTCAACGTAAGATTACTTTGATAGGGCCACAGCAACATTTGTTTTAAAATCTCTTATAGGTTATGCGTTATGCACGCTGCTGTCGCTGCTCCTCAACCTTCATTACGATTTCTATAGATAGGTAACTCTCTCGCATGGCAAAATTGAAGGTCGTATAGCACCACTAGCGATGAATTTTTTAATCAAACCGGGAAGAGGAAAATCTGAATTTTGTTCATGTTTATTTGTGAATATTGATTGTTTAGAAAGAAATAACATCTTATCAGTAAACATTGGTAAGAATGTACTTGCTCAAGTATTAATAAGCAAAGAGGAAATTTCCTCTCTGATATAAGACAACACATGAGCTTCGATTGCAGACATAATCGACGTCGACAGCAGTGCTGATTTGTCGAGAGTATTGTCTGAAAGATTACTATTTCAAGAGCTACTTAAATTGATCGCACCAGATTGTTTCCTCTGTTGTCACGAATCCTTCTTCGTGTTCGGTCGGTGCGATCACTTTGCTTCCCAAAAAATCCATCAGACTTCATCCAAAAGCAATATTCATCGATCGCACTTTTGAAAAATTAATTTGAAATACGAGTATCCATATACAGGGTGAGTCATTCTAATGTATCCTTCAAATTTACTTGTCAACTGTTTCTTATATTAAAAAATGTTTCAAATAATATATAAATATATAGAAATATTTTGTTATTTTATCGGATATTAATACCGATCTTGATTTCTTGTATTATAATATTATTGATTATACGATTCGTAAAAGTGCTGAACGTTGAGGTAAAAACTATTGTAAGTCTCAAACCAATATATTAATTACTGGAATGTGTTTTAACTGTTTTTAATTCAATTAGAGCTCGAAATGATGTCAATTATATTTCATACAAGCGCGCAGACGGTTAGTGAAAGGGAGTGACGTGCGACAAGTGTTTTTCACTATGTTACATGATTACAAAGGATTCTATTATCCTAGATCTTCATATATATACATCTTGGGATGTATATATATTCTCTCATAAGTGTTGTTAGTGGTCTACGATAAACTCTATTTTTTATGTATCTTTCGCTATCCGTAAATATGGTAAAGACCGCACTATCTCGACAACTATCATTTTTTGACAGTGCATAACTTAACAGTTTTTCACTCAACGTTTTGTACTTTTTCATATATTATAAAGTTTGGCTTTCCGCGCTCCTCGAAAGTTTGCGAAGTGCGACGTTATAGATATAAAACAGCGGCCACAGTTGCACAGAAACTGTAATCCTAAAGTGATCTTCCAAAATGGATCTAAAAAATGCGACAAATCGCTTGATAAGCATAATATTCGTTTTTATCGGATTGATAAATCAGGATCGATTTTGCTTTGCAACGGTGGAAAGGTGATGTTCAAGGACTATTGAAACAATTGTATCGCAATAAATTTTATTAAATGATAAAGGCCGCAGCAGCCGAAATTGTCCACTTAAATAAGTCAATTGTCTAACCGTTTAGATCAATCATCATGGGTCCGACTTGTGAGCAGTCGATAAAAGTCACGGAATGGGGTACCGTAGACGGAGAAAGTGTGGAGAAATATACGTTAAAAAATAAAGCGGGTCAAGAGGTAGATATCTTAACGTATGGTGCCACGATAAGGTCTATCAGAACGCCGGATAAACACGGTAACATCGCGGATGTTGTTCTAGGCTTCGATAATATTGAAGGTATTGTGGGAGTTCTTCTATCTCTGTTCATTGTGATAACTAAATTGCGGATTTTACGTATTTATGCCTGTTATTTTCGACTTTTTAGGATGATTAGAAAAAAATCTTACAATTCGCAAGATCCGCAGTCTAGTGTTAACAATCGATATCGATCTAAACCCGGCCGTTAGCCGACGATCTGATCTGACTAAATTTTTGACTTGTTTATCAGGATATTTGTCGAGCAGTAACCCGTATTTCGGCGCGACTGTAGGACGCGTCGCGAACCGCATTGGTAAAGCAGAATTCACTTTGAACGGGAAAACGTATCATTTACCGAAAAACAAAGGCGAAAATACTCTTCACGGTGGCTTCAAAGGCTGGAGTAAGAAAGTATGGAACGCTACGATTCGCAACAACACGCTCGTGTTATCGCTTCTCAGCGAGGATGGAGACGAAGGTTTTCCCGGTGCTGCGATAGTGTCAGCTACTTTCTGGCTAACGGATGACGGGGAATTGCATCTTGACATGAACGTTGTCACTACCAAACCTACCCCGATCAATTTGACGAATCACAGTTACTTCAACCTGGCCGGCCACGTACGTAAATCAATCATGTTCACTTCTATTGTAGTTGAAATTATTCCCTTGTCCTCTAATACCGACGCAGACTGATTAGATCAGTGCAGAAGATCTCTATTTTTGCATTGATCTAATATCTGCTAATTCGTATCTTTCAGAAAACTAACGCACCCGCGCTGTACGAACACGTAATCGCGGTAAACGCGGATCGTTGGACCGTTACCGACAACAACAGCATTCCCACAGGTGAAATACGACCGGTGGAGAATTCCATAATGGACTTAAGAAAGTCAACAAAGCTCGGCGATGTGATCAACAAAGTGCCGGGCGGTGGTTACGATTATAACTTTTGCCTGATCGAGAACGGCTGTACAGAGAACAAGTTGGTCGCGAAAGTTGTACACCCCGCTTCCGGAAGATACTTGGAAGTTCATTCTAATCAACCCGGCGTACAATTATACACGGCTAATTTCCTACCCGCTCAAGGAGACACTCCTATTCATGGGAAAGATGGGGCCGAATATTTTAAGCACGGAGCACTATGCTTGGAGACTCAGAACTATCCGGATGCTGTAAATCATGTAAGTTATTAGAATACAGTACAATAAATCAGTTGCTTTGATTTTGAAATTTGTTGCAGGCAAACTTCCCCAACAGTATTCTACAGCCGGGAGATGTCTACCACCATACTGTAATGTACAAGTTTGGTGTGTCTGAATGAGCGAAGACTTTTAACTATTCACAAGAACTTCTGGACATTCTCTAAATGTAATTATTTTGGTATAATATATGATCAACTGCAACGAATTTTGGAGTTACATTTTGAATGGATTCAATGCACTTCGCCCACAATTGTATACAAAATCTAACACAGACTATGCGGATAAAGAAGGAGGAAGATTGATCTCTAACGGTCGATGTACTTTCTTGTTAGACGTGGAATCTGTGTCCTCCAATTGCCTATCTTCGCGTTGTTGTTTTATCGATGCGGTCGAAGGTGTATAACGATCGGATATCAGGCCCTCTATGTTATAGCCGATAATACCGATAAGACCGGCTATAGGAAGTTGTATGTATCTGCCGAACCTACTGAAAACTCTCACGAGGATCGGCCACATCTTCTGAAATTAAAGCACAACGTACTTCACTTGTTTTCCCGGGAACGGAATTCGATAAAGAACATGGACAGAACATAGATATAGGTTAGGATAGCGGATAGCAGCACGTATTGTAAATAGTACATCGCTATCGACAAAGGACTAACCTGTTTCTCGATGAACTCGTAATTTAGAACGTCTAACGGTATTTACCCAATAGCAGATTTATGTACGTTGTTACAAATAGTTTCTTTTATAATAGTTGTGCGGACATTGGCGGTACCAGCAAGATTGAAATTGAAACCCTTCCAAGTATCTCACGACACTCAATTCTAAAACGTAGATTAGAATGAAGTAAAATCAACAATGTATACAGGCATTATTTGACTAGCATGATTTCAATATTATTTAGTAGCAATCGATTGTATTTTTAAACAAACAGAAACCCGACACTATGTAAATAGGTAAATATCCTATATATTTATTTAGACGAGTCGTAGTGTAGTCACGTGGTCACAAATATAGAAGAGAAATACGAGTGCTCGCACATGCTCGCACCTATTGTATATCCAACGAAAGAACAGTACCGTTGCGCGCAGCTTGGAAGACGGTGGGGCGCAGCGAGCCTATCATCTCTCACTCCCCACTTTCTTGAACCAATTAGGGCGAAGATGCGCAGCGACGAACGAAAACTGGTCTTCACACGGTACTGTTCTCTCCTTGGATAGAGTATAAGGTTATGTTTCCGGTATAGTGCTGCACCAAGCGGCCTATGCCTATGCGAGCCCTAACGAGAGGAATCCAGAGGAATCTGCGTTGACAAAACGAATTTTAACGAATTGTTGATTTCGGCGCACTGATATATATTTATACTATATCAGTGTTTCGGCGATCGAGATCTACCGAAATTAAGTGGGGTGGGGGAAGAGTTTGTTCCGCGTCGCTGCGCTTCTGCGCACAACGAGTGACGTAACAAGCGCTTTCAATTTCAATTTCAATCACTCGAGCCGGAGCCGGAGACAGCCGGAGACTCCAGGAGATTCCGACTGATTCCGACTCCGACTGCGTAAGTCTTCTCCAGTCTTCTCTAAGCCTTAGGAAAGACTATCATAACACACCTCTTCTCCATCGCAGGATTCTCTCCTCTTTTTATCCATTTAGATTGTTTAATATTCATAACTGCACTGAAGATTTTTTATAAAAAACGATTGTCGGCCTCCACGGGAAAATACTTAAGCTAAACTCTTCTCACATACCATGTGCAAAATGATTTATTTTCTAATTATACGTACAATAATCTGTGGTATAACTTCTTTCATATACATGTGTGTGTATATACAATATCTTACTCTCGACCTTAAGAACGCAGGCGCAAAATACATAAAAATAACTAAGGCTCTCCTGTATTTGTTTGTAGTTACTTGTCTGACAGTAACGCTATTACACACAGCATGAACAACCATGCCAACACTCGTTTACGTTTATCTCCCCATTTACTCGATGATCGTTTCTCTAGTCATTGTCTGATTTCATCCGATCTATTCAAGTTTCCTCTTTCTTTCTGTGAAGATCGACGAGTCGAGCGCGTGCAAGCGAACGGAAATTATGTTTGCGCAAGATCGCGAGGCTACGCGGGAAAACGAATAACTCTACGAGGAACACGATGGTTTTGTCCACCGTTTATAAAATTTGCAAATAAGTATAGAAATTCCTACGCTGCGTTTTTTTAACAGGCACGGGCGTGGTTCTGTCGCGAGAGGAACTATAGTCTTTCTTTTTTCTTTTGCTGTCGATTGCTTTCGCGAGTGTCGAGAACGCCCGACTGGTCGATCGGCAGTCAACAAAAGCATGTTGCGAATGGCTGATTGCAGGTGAAGAGCAACGTAATATGCAACTTTCGCATAAGCTCTGGGGGATATTCGAGACCGTTGAATCGACCGTCCCTTAGAATACTAGAAATTGATATGAAACAGAGGAATTCTTCCTCTTTCTACGCGTGAAACTAACACTACTCGACAAATCCCCGATTACAATATCACCGAATGGCTTTTAGCGCTTTTTCTCGGCTCGAAGCGTTAAACAAATATAACTCGAAACATAATACAAGTATAATACATAATAATTTCCGTAACAACAAAAAGGGAGCAAAAGCACACGCTACACAGAAGTAATGAGTAAAGTGTGCGCTCGACTCTCCGGTTACAATCACCTGGAGTTCTTTTTCTTTTTCGTTTCGCAATATCGTTCGTCTCTCGTTAGCAGGCATTCTTGGTGTTTGTTTTCTTAGAAAATTCGTTAAAAAAATCAATGGACGTGAAGACTGCTATGAAAAGTAAGAATACTTCGCGAATGTGTGTACGATAAAACGGTGTCCTCGGTCATCCTCTCTACGTATAAAACAATGGTTTGTTCTCTTATTTGTATGATTAGACGTAAAATGTTTGTCGATGAGAATTCCTCGATGTGTTTGAAATAAACGAGAGCATTCCGCTATACCGAGGAAAGCGACCGACTCGTGGAAAAGGGGAATGAATAAACATCTTTCACATGTAATGGTAAAAATGAAACCGCGAAGCACGAAATTTTTATCAATACGAGTATTACGATCGTTTGAAATCCTTTTCCACGCGCGAAACGTGCTCGGGTATAGCAACAATGCTTCAACAACGTAGCACACGTTGTTCTTCCGTTCGAACGTAATGTGAATTCGTCAAGCCATATCTCGTTTATACATCAGAAAAACAATTCACGCATGTACACGTCCCATTACATTCTCTTGCAAGATTAATGCGCTATCACAGAGAAAATAGTTGCACTACATATGAAGGATTTCCACGCTATCTATCATATCGCATCGATTTTTCGATTTTCATTCATCCGCGTGCGGGACGCGAAGCGGTTTTCCGATTTCTCGAAATGAAATACAAGTTTCCTATATTCTCGTTGGAAGAGTTTGGCAAACGGAACCGCGTTCGATCTCTCGTACCGCGAAACGAATCCGCTCGGCAATGCATGATCCGTTTCCGCGCTAAGCAATGAAAAAAGTTGCGTCGGAAGATACGCTAAGTACAAAGTAAACAGTTCGCTTACAAAAAATTGTTTAAAATCGACACGGGAGGCTTCTCGTTTCTTTTTTTTTGTTTCTCTCATTCAGACGAATATTCTCCTAGAAAAATTTGTTCAGTAATAGACTTTCATTGAATACTATCTTTTGCCACACGCTAACGCCGCCGTAAAGAATGACATTACTTTACACGTATTTATGTAATTTGCCTATACAGCATAATAAAGAGTATCATTATATTTATATAATATTTATATATATATAATATAATATTTATATATATATAATAATCTTAATATAAATGTAAATTTAACAAAAACATTCGATTGACAAATTCCTTAGTTTAAGGACCCGAAAATCACAGGCAATGTAGTCTTTACATCGGTACGATATACCGATAGGAATTTCAGGATCGGCATTTTGCCCCTTGTATTTACTTGCGATGCTACCTATATCAGATATTATCGTTTCTGTTAATTAAACTATCTTCCTTGTCGACTGGTGGTGGGCCAGTGGTTATGGTCGTGCTTGGGCCAGCTGTTAAATAACCAGCAGATACCGGCGTTCCTGCTGTGCATTAAAATGTTACTTTGACATGTACCAGAATACATGTCTGTAGACCACAATTTTTCATTGTATAAGTCATAAGTTAATATAAAATGTTCGTATATCTTACCAGTAAGGTAACCAGCATTGTTAGTATTAGAAATGAACAGATCGTGTCGCTGATCTTTGTATTCTGCCCAGACGCTCGACTTCTCTAGTATAGCATTGACTTTTTCACCTAACAACAAACTTCTAGTCATAGCTTTCAAAGCTTTAACTATTTGAGCTTTGGTTGTTGCAGGATTTTCAATGGCGTCCAATCGACCCTCCAATATGTTCAATAAGTAGGGCACCATTTCAGCATCCAAAGCCTATAAGAATGTAACAAAAAATCATTTGTAATTTGTAAAGTCAAATATTTTAATTTTCTCAAGTTTCAACTCACTTGTTTTATAAGTCTATCTTCATTAGTGGAGAATAGCCTATTCAGCGTCTCGCACGCTATCGCTATCATATCCCGTCTAGATTGCATCGCATGCTTCAGTGGGCTTATGCACTCAGTTTGACAAATGGATGATATACAAATCTGAAAGGCATGGTCAGATTTGTTTTAATATAAATATTCACGAATATTGAATATGCCCAAGAAATATATTGAACTCACTTCACTGGTTGCTAATTGATGAAGTATTAATATTGCAGTTTTATACACGGATGGTTGATTATTTTGCATTGCCATTTGTCGACAAAGTCTAGGTATGTGTCCTAATGACGGAACTTGGTCGGCTAAAGTCGGTTGTGCTTGAAGTAAACATACTAGTGCTTGGGTCGTTAATTCCAACATGTCCGACTAATCAATAGAATAATTTCGAAGATATTAAATTTTTTAGCTTAACAATTTCATTAAATAATCAAAATTTTACGCTTACATCAGTTTTTTCTTTGGACATGAGTGTCAGGGTTGTGTCCATAAGTTCACTTAAAAATTCCTTCGGCTTTCTGAGAGCCCATGCAGGACTGGCTACGAATAATCTAAGATATACACCTCCCACAACGGGCTCATTTGTTGCGAAATCGGCATTAGTTTGAGTCTCAGGTAACTTTAATATTGCATTAGGATTTCGCCTCTGTAATGCGTAAAATCTGGAAGAATTTATATATCATATTATAAAATAGTTGTAATTTTATCGAAAGTTGGATCATTCAATGTTTTTACATACTCCTCTTTCAATTCAGCGACAATCCTCGAGATTTTCGCTTTGGCATGGTCGTCCCAAATTAATTCAGGATTTTCGTGTTTGGTTTCGAACATGTGCACGCACTGTTTAGGAGCGTCTCGAATTGCTTCGCTGAATAATCTAGGTAAAAATTTAGACAAGTCCAACTTAACTTTTGGTCCGGCCAACTTATCGGACGACATTTTGCCAAGCAATTCGGCGGCTGTTTCCCGTATTTGCGTGTTACTTGAATTACAGAATAGATCGAGAACGTATACAACAGCTCCTAAAGATGTAGAGAAATATTGTTTTAATAGAGAAGATTATAAATATATTTAATCGCCATTTACCTTTAGATAACGCGTCCTTTACAATCCTCGTGGAACTCATCAGGGCGTACAATGTTTCTAATATAAGAAGCTGACACTCCTTCAAAGTATTTAAAGCTATTAACAAATATACCGTAACATCATTCGCCGCGATATCGTCCACGCACTCTTGGTTTCTTGTAACACTGCTGATCACCTCCAAAGCATTCTTCTGAATCAACTTAAAGTTATTGCTACTTAAAAGTCCAAATAGTAATCTGAAATGTCCTATGCACTGCAATTCTACTCCAGGATTGTTTTTGATCACATTCTTCAAGGCTTCGAGAGACATGACAATATATTCTAATTTCTTCTGATCCATCTTTGCCAGTGCCACGTTTCCGATCGATGTCAAGTACTCCCACGATTCAGACAAAAAGTCCAGTAAATTAATCGTAAAACTTTTGGGATTCTGCAAAACATTTACCGTTTGTTATTTTATCTAAACATTACTTCGAAGAGTAAAGAATGCAGTACCTCTATTGGAAATACGGGTTGCTCATTGTACACTTTTACAAATATTTCTCCAATAATAAGTTCATCCCCGTGAGCGCTATATTTGAAATCGCTAAAGTCATGCTCGAATGTTTCGCTTCCGTTCAATCTTTCTTGCCGTTTGCTTTCCAAATATTCGTTCAATTCTGCTCTCGTTCCATTGTCCCAAATTAGGTATGGATTCGAGCAATTCGAGTTCAAAATCTTTAATATCTCCTCCGGCTTGTTTTTCCCAAGTTGCCGTGCTAAATAAGGTGTTAACAAGCTTTCCATAGCAGCGACCGTAACAGGGTTAACAGGTGTTTCGCTTTCCCCTGTCATGTAACCACCTAGCCTGGCACAGGCTCGAACAGCTAGCTTGGCTAAATTATTCGCCACTTCCTGACGATTTTCATCCTGGTTTCTCTCGACGCCACCCTCTTCTAACGTGTAATCATAATTAAACATAAAGAGCAGTAAATGCCACAGAGCACCTGATTGCAGCAATTGCATTTGCAGCACGCTGTCCGACGCAAGGGAAGAGATGCATTCTGTTGCCACCGAACACAACTTCGTTAAATGCTATAAAACACAAATACAACTGTTAAATAATTTCGTATTTTCGTTTCACTGAAATGTTGATACTAACCTTGAAATGTAATGTTCTACAAAGGTCCTTAACCAGTTGCGGTAACTCAATGATTCTGTCTTTGCATCCTCTGAATGAGCCAGCGACCGAGAAGCATCTGGTAATGTGCATGCAGACTTGTACCGCCACGTCGTTCGGTTTGCTCGATTTGTTTAATACAGAAACGCATCTCGTATAAGCATCTAACAGAACGTCTAATCCTCCTTCTCTGCGAAGTTCCTCTGCATTCAACGCAGAACATTGTACCGTATGGTATGCTAGTTCACTGGCAGCGGCAAGTAGCGGCGTGGACTTTGAAAATAATTGTTCGTCATCTGTTTCTAATTTGATCGTTTTGATTAACTGAGGATAACCGGCGTACTTGTACGGTCTAAGATCGTCGGAATATCTATGGAAAAGAATGCTCTGCGTTCTTAAAATCAGCACTATGTTGTCGGGATTCGGCCCGTCCGTGGACCAACAACTCCGACTGCATAAGAACTCGTACGCTTGATTCACTGCTTCGAATTTATCCTACACAGAAAAATGCAGTTCAATCGGTTTGCATGTTTCACTGTTACTACAGATTTTTGATAAACTTACTCTTCCTTGCGGATTTTTGTCGGGATGGTACATTTGCGCGAGCTTATAGTACGATTTTCTCACTTCAGCCTCGTTGTGCTGTTTTCCGTGAGACAGTTGAAGAACCTTGTAGGCTTCGTCCACTGTCATCAGCGGTGGTTTCTTCTCTACTTCTTTCTTCCAAGTCTCCAGTACGTCCTTGAATAACCGCACCTAAACATCAAGTGTAAAATGTATTCTAGAATCTTATTTTTGATTTATAATTATTGAGTAATAAACTTACTGGTTCAAGAATAGGCCATTGTGGGAATTTGACAGTGTCGCATAGATGACGCAGATAAAATATTTGACAAAACAATTCCTTCTCTAATTGCGGATATCTGATTGCAGGTATAGCGATGTACTGATATCTCGACATAGTATGGCTTCTCAACTTTGGAGAAAAATCCGCAATGTGCGTTGCTATCTTCTCGATGAGCATTCTTCTCATCTCGGCGTTCCAGATGGCTTCCGGCGTATCGAAATCGCCAAGGAATATTTGCGCAAACTTTTCTGCGCCATGATTCTCCAAATAACTCACCATCGCGTCGGGTAACAGCTGGCCAAGAATGCTACGCTGCATGATATCGAACGCGACGTTCTGCAAAGTATACATTATACAATAACGTTTTAAGCAATAGAGATATACTGATTCTAGTATACGCTTACATCATCGCTTCTGAACGCTTGTTTCGTGTGTGTCAATTGCAAAAATCTTGCTATTGGCAAAACGTTGGAACCAGTATACATCAGTATGAAATAAAATACACCAGTAAGATAGATCTTCGAAACTTCTGCGTTATCACGCATTATTTCACATAGCAAAGTGGCTACTTTCTCAACTAAAATCGGATCAAAAGTTAATAAAAGTTGCACAATGTGAGGTAGGCACTGAAGATCAGATAATAACCGCCTCATACGCGGAAGAGGTCTGATTACTGCATCGTCAACGTCTCTACTTGGAAAATATTCGCACATTTTGATTAGAATGTCTAGAATTAATGTTGCTAATTCGCTTTCGTTTATTACTGGTGTTCCTTTCGCAACTAATGTCCATTTTAACTGTGGGACCTGCGAGATCATTCGCCAGCCGTCCAATCCTTGTGCCCAAACTTTGGTTTTGTATGTTATCTGATTCGTTAAATACAGATCTTTCAAATCTTTCAGGCTTATAGGACCTTTTCGATGATCTCCGTCATTGTAATACCATTCTTTCTCCATTGCTAGCTGTTGCTGCGGTCCTGCTTCGATCACGTTGGTTTGCGTTGGCACGACTGCTCGCGAAGTATGTAAATGGGCTAACGTTAACAGATCTACTAGTGTGCGTACTCCGTTTTGATCCATTATGTCTTTTACGTTCCTTCTGTGCAGTATGAGTTTATTTATAAACATGACTAGCCTATCGCGTTCCATTCTGTCCGTACAACGTTCCAGCATCCCGACAATATATTTTGTATCCGAAAACGGACCAATATCTTCGAAATATCGTTCATATACTATAGTCATTGCTTGCAAGCAAAGGCACTTCATTTCAACTTTTGTTGTTAATATGAATCTATGGTACAAGTCGTTAAAAAATTCATACCTACAACAAAGACAATTACGTTACTCGATACATTGAAGACGTTTCATCGAAATTATATCGCAAGAGTTAAATTTCCATACGTACGATTTTCTTATTGGGCTATCCGGACTATCTCTTTCCAACAGAAGTCTCAAGTAATAGTCGCCGATCTTCACCTCGTCCGACAGGCACTGATACTGTACTTCGAATTCTCTATGATTCCAGGCGATAAGTGTTCCACCGGCCAAATCTTTGTCAGAACTGAATGCGCGAATTTCATTCTCGAGTGCTGTTCTTAGCTCCTCCCGTGTCTTGTGGTTCCAAATTAAATTCGGCAGTGAATGATCCTGATTAAACTTGTAATAAAAGAGATTCCAATTCGCCTCCGATTTTATCCTTTCTCGTCGTTTTCTTAATACTATTGGACGTTCTTTAATTTTCTCTTTGCGCTCGATGCCGATTCTAGCTCCCCAATGCTGAAGAGCATGCTCGACGTGTTTCTCGACAACGCGCATCTGGCGCTCGATCGCGATCCACTGTGGATTCTTTTTATTTTTCGATGCATGATCTATTGCTATTTTCAAATTGTCACGATTGTTCAACCTCTCTTTCTCGAGGAAAGACTCGGGAATCTTCTCTTCGGAGTCTAAGTAATTTAATAAACCAACAGGCTGTACAAATGCACAATGAACACAAACTTAGATATTTTCATTCTAGTGATTTAGCGGTAATAATATCGTATGCTCAGTCAATAATGTTAATTTACCATAATTCTTTTCAATAGACCCATGGCCGTAGGATGTCCTGTAACCCAGAGCCCTACGAGATGTCTGCACAATTGTCTATGCGTTAACAGCCTACCATCGGTGCCAGCAGTGAAAAGACTATTTAATAAATGCCTTGGCAGAGCTCCCTCGGCAAGCGCAAGTTCTTGCATTTTTGCTGCAACCTCTGCTGCACCCTCTTCGATAATCGCTCTCATTATTAAACCTGCACCTTTGACTATAGCCAGTGACGGATGTTGAAACAACTTGAAGAGGGACCTGCCTCTCGAGGCAACCATTTCTAAAAGATTGTCGAAATGTTTGCCATCGGTTGTTTCGCTATATGGTACACACAAGGCAAAAGTCAAAAGATCAAGCATGGCAGACACTACCAGAGCACCTGTACCATGATTCTGAAATACATAAAGTACAAGATGACAATCATTAAAATATTTTTAAGGAACTGATAATAAGTGTAGCTTTTTTTATACATACAACATGGGTCATCCACATATCGAGCAAACTTTCCAAGAACTTGTTACTGCTGAGAAGGCTACTTTTATTCAACTGTTCTTGTCTCAAATCACAATCATCGTGCATCGGTTGCATGAGAGCGCAGATGCAATCTATAGCTGACTGTGTCACAGCGTAGTCTAATCTCTTTAAAGCTTTTACAACTTTATGACCGATCGCTTCTCTGAATCCGGAAAGCGTTGTAAATGCAGTGAAACCAATTCTACTGGCGACCAGTCTCCTTAAAACGTGAAACTGCGCCTCTATTTCGCTGTTTGTTTCTAACTCTTTGTTTACCACCGCGTTCAAAGCACAGAGAATGATTTTATCTTTATTTTCAGTAAAAAGACCCTGTAAGTAGTTTAGCATCACATGATTTATTTGAAGTTGTAACGTTGTTACAGTCCATTCAAGCGGTGTAACATCCTGGACAAAAAAGAAAATATACATTCAATTGATCGTGCAATGTTCAATGTTGTTCATTGATGTAAATCGATATTACTCGATAGTAAACTTCCTAAGCTTCAAAAAGAAAACTCTAGTATAAAATTTGTATTATTATAAAGTTAAATTTCAATTACAAAATAGTTGTTTCTATTCTGCAAATATATATTTGAATCTTTAATTTAATACCGCTTTAATGTACTGTATCAATATGTACGTTCACATCTTGAAAAGTATGCGCACAACATTAACATTACGTAAATACGACATTCTATACATATTATAAGCGAATGTACAAGCAATCTTACATCTTGGGTCACAGAATAATTTAAACCACTGTACGGAATGTTTGCATTGAATCTTTCCAGAATTTCAGCGAATGTACGTCCACTAGGTGGTTGGTGAAGAAATTTAACATGAGACGTTTCAACTTCCTCATCGACTGGCAAATTGAAAGGTCCAAGTCTCTTTCCTCTCGGAACCGGACACATTCTGACGTGAACGTCCCGATTTCCAGATGCTCTAACACCATCCAATAAAGACGCTAGTAAAGAATCTCTATCTGTCGCAGTGTAACTGCGTGTTTGGCTATTCAGATACTGTATAGTAAATAGTTGTGGATTCTCATTATCACGGATTAACGCAAAAATGTCAGACAATGGTCGAAGCGTGCAGACATTGTATGTCTGAGGATCTCTTTCCAATAAACAAGTATCGGAAAGACAAAGAGTTCTTCTCTGTGGGTCTATATGTCTAGATGAATACTTGTGAACAGTAAACTCTGAAACACTTGTTATATGATCGTCCCCGCTAAATTTGCCCAATCTTTGTGCAACGAAATCGTCTAATTTGATTGGTTCTTTCAAAACTTTTATGCTGATACCTAAATTGTTCATGGCTGATTCGTGTAATTTTTTTTTTATTTCTTCCATGTGCTGAGAGGCAAACAGGTGCAAACGTCCAAATCCACCGCATACAATCACAAATCCATTCGGGTAATCTTTCATCGTAGCAATCCCTTCAAAATCTTTGTAATAATAACTTGCTAGTACCATGTTGGTTGCTGGATCTAATTGGTCGAGACTATATGGTGTCACTTCTAATACAACAGGTAATCTTGTATCAGACCAATGATGTTTGTAAGCTTGGTATCTCTGTGGCAAAAAGGGTGCAATCAAACAACGTAAACATGCAATTCAAAGTTATATTAAAATTAGATGTGTACTAGAATCTGAAAATCTTGAAATTTTCGAGATTCTTGCACACCTCTAATTAAAATGTAGTAATACGCTTAACAATACGAAGAAAACAATATTTATCATTCTTTATTTCAAGGAATTTGGCAGTCTTAGCTCATTAATGATATAATACAGAACAGTTTAATCAAAGCATTACCGCCATATGGCTGGATTGATAACATGTCTGGTTGAATATCAATTCTAGACCATTCCCTAATGAACATCGAACAAGCCATACATAACTCACCAGAATTTCTTTAGGTTTTTCAACAAATTGATTCCTATATTTGAGAGCTTCAGTTAGCAAGTCAGCTCTGTATTCTGAACTGAATTTCATATTATCAACCTTGCGCTCTTTACGCATTGTTATACTAAATTCATGTGATCCTAACTGATTCCTGTTCATTGGTTGCACACTTATAAAATCTGAATATTCCCATTTGTTTGTGACTTCTAATGTACTGGGATTATATGTTGTTATACCCATGGATCCAATTGAGAAAATACGTTTGTATCTATAATACGAAGCACAAATATTATTTCTTTCTGACATTAACATTGCACAATACCACTTATTGTAACATTCTATGAAAATTAACAGCAGCGTGTATTTCTCCAATATTTTTAAACAATTGAAAACAAGTAAAATCAATTTCCATAAATCATTTGAAATATGCTTATAATAAATTATCATTGTAATTCTTATGGATACATTTATGTAATTAATGACAAACACCATTTCTCCATTAATATCTAAATTAACTAATAATATCAGTAAAGTATATTACTTTATACTACCATTCCAATTTCGAACAAGCAAACGTGCAATAACAAATTGTTTTACGATACGAATGATTCATTGGACGCGGTTGACCTTAAAGGAATAATTTTTTTGTTTACTATAAACTTAATTGCAAGTCGATGTGTAATCGGCGAAACGTTCAACGTGATGTTAACGAAACACGTATAACTTACTTTCCCTTCCACGAGTGTTTTGTGACCAGAAAACACGCCACATCCTGGTTATCCTTTATCGGCATCATTGTAACATGTCCTGACAATGCGATACGTGTATTATCTCGAATAATGTCTGAACAAAACACTGGTTACTATTTGCAAAAGACAAGTAGCGTAGGAGGGACATTCGCAGACGAATTGAAAGGAAATCACACGAAAGTCATCTCTGAAACGGCGAATGCGGGCAACGTGAAATATAATTGAACTGCGTGCACGATATTTATGCTCGTCGTACAAACGGAGAATCTTTAGGCACTGTTTGATTGCATTTTATCCAACAAATGTCATTTTCAACGGCTCCATCGGACTGGGAGCGGCCATGATGCTCGGGGGTGTTAACAAACAGCTGTTTCCAGATGGCAGACCAGTCAGAATAGAAATCTTGATCTTGATTCGTTTGTGTCATAGAGTATTCTTACAGAGACTTTGGACTTTGTTTTATGTTTTGTAACCAATTCCCAGTGTGCATGCGCCCACAAGTGGGTCCCACACACTAATATATATTATCAGTGGTCTCACATGAATATAATCACCGACGAGCTTATAAGGATAAACCAAGATAAACCTATCATCCAATGTATTTTTGCGGCCCACTTTTGTGGGGTCATGTAATCCCATTACCATTTTTATTTCGCCTATTTGCATGCAAACGAAGCGATCCAGCAGCACGCGAAACAACGATTCAGAACAGAAATAGACTTATTTATCTATTTGTGGCACAAAAATTCTGGCATAAATTCATCTAAATCGCGTGAAATGAAAATGGTAATGGGGTTAGCTAGCCCCCGAAAAGTGGTCCGCAAAAATACATTAGATGATAGGTCTATCTGTATACCTAGTCGGTGGTCCTATTTTGAACTCTACAATTTGACTTCGTGTATTTCAGTCAGAGGGGAATGGAGAGGATCCTCTCTGTTTCAGCCAAAGAAATCAAATAAATTTTATGCATTTTATTACTAAAGGTAGATATATACAATATACATATACGTATATATGTATATGTATATGTATATAGGCTGAAAAGTTGAATTACGAAATTTCATAATTTCTGACAGGAGTTTCGGTTCTATCAGCATGTTCTACAGTTTATGTATGTCTGTAAAACCTAAATATAATGCTTCTGTTGTTCCCGCTCGTTTAATAAGCTTTGTATTTGTTGATCGTTGTAAAGAAGAGAGTAAATACAGATTTTGAAGAATAGCGTGAAAGGTGGACAATCACGGTATTAAAAAATTGAATAAAATGAATGGTTCCTTCGTTTGTGATATGTATTATGCCATACATATACTGATACAAAACGTAAACTTTGTAATGACATTTATTCATTTCAAGCAATCATTCGTCTTACGTGTTGATACAATGAATAAAAGTATCAATGTGAAATAGTGTATTTAGAGTTTGTATTCAATTTTAATTTGGTTTATTCACTCGAAACGCGAAAGAACCTCACCATTTTATTTTAAACAAATGTCAACACCATTGTCATAATTGGAGTTGATATCGTATATACTTTTGTGGACAAATTTGCGGTGTAATATACGTATTTTCCATTGAAACGTAATCGATTATATATTGTGTTTAAATACAACATTGAACGTATTGAATTATTACGATTCAGTAGAGGTTATATAAGAAGAGAGTTGATATTTTAGTTTACATTTCGATAAAAAGGTATAGAAATTCATACGTTCCGTTACGTCATATATGCATATTCTTGGCGCAATTAAATGTTAAATTAATTCGAGTGTCCTCGAATTATGTTCAGTAGGATAATTATTGACTTGTTAAAAACTCGGAAAATATAAAAAATAAGTATATTATTTGATTTTAATTGTTACATTATTTTTTTGAGCATTCAGTTGTAAGGATGATAGAAAGCACTGCTCTCAGTGAAAGCGACGAAGGAGAAATAAAATCAGATTTTGAAGATAACTTTCAAGATGAACTATGCAATTTTCCTCACGTTCTCAAATTTATTAAAAGAATGCGCGATCATATCAAAAAACAGAATAAGAAAATCAATAAATTAAGGAACAAACTAAATGAACAGGTAAAACTTGATCTCCCCGTCAGTCCTTCATATCGTATTTGTTTAAATGTCAAATATTTACTTACACACTTATTGTAGAGGAATCAGAAGTTATTAGAGAAAAAAATATTAGTTGACTATGGGACTCAAACGAATCCTTTGGAGTGTGAGAAAGAATCGAATCTCTTGGAAAATTGCAATAGTAATACTGATAAAACACCAGTTAGTATAGCAGATGAGATTAAAGAGGCAGCTGAATCAGCTTTATTACAAACTGGTTTTGTTTATGAGGAAACTTCAGGTTTATATTACGATTATAATAGTGGATACTACTACGATGCAGTAAATATTTATTATAATATACCACAGTACATATTTTGTAAGAATCTTTAAATCTTCTACCATATAAAAAATGTGTTACAGAAACAAGGATTATACTATGACGGCAATACAGGAACATATTATTACTATAACGAAGCGAATGGAACTTATCAATTTCATAGTCAAGCTCAAGTATCTACGAGTGATGCAACTTCACAAGTTCAAAGCAAGAAGGAGCAGAAAGCTAGAAAGGCGAATAAGGTTCAGATTTATTCTATTAATGTCTATGCCTTGTTAAAGGAAGATGGATCGTAGAAAAACATTTTTGTTTTCAGGTTTCAGATGACATACATGAGTTAATAAATGGCCTTTCAAACATATCAATTGAAAAATACAGGCGTCAAGCACTAGGTAATTATCCTATGCCTTTAATATGCACACATGTCTCTCTTGTAGGATGAGGGGAAAAAACGCAAACTTGCAGAAAGGGAAGAACATTTGGAAGATAAAGAACTTGAGGAGGGTGAATGTTCAAGCAACGATAACGACAGCAATTCTAATGATATTACTCCGGAATTATGTACTAGTAGTGACAGTGAACGCGAGGAAGATCAAGGTTTATTTTTAATTTCTTTTCAATAACATTTTAACTTTTTTGACATTGTTTTTGCATTTGTTATCCGTTTCGCTATTGTAAAAAGCTGAGTAAAAGTTCAAAAATCTTCTGTTGACAACGTAAACATAAGTATTTAAATGTAATTCATTTAGCATGCATTAATGTAAATTCTTTGTTTCAGATTTAGCTAAGATATATCCACCATGCATGAGAATCATCGTGAAAGAAACCAATCTGCCAAAATTAAAAGTTGGAAGCCTCTTCGTCGTCGCATACACCGGTGGTTCGATTGGTCGTGAAGGCGATCATTCAGTAGTTATACCAGACATAAACGTTAGCAAAGTACGTACTCATTAAAGGTGTGCGGGAACCCGATGGTTGAGTCAAGAATTCCGATATTTCTGGGTTCTTGCACATTTTTAGTAATTATGAATAGATAATTGCTGAACAGGCTCCATATAAATGAGTTTTTTATTACAGCACCATGCTCGATTAATGTACGATGAAAGTAAAAAAGTCTACCAAATTATAGACTCCGGTTCGAGGAATGGTACGTTGTTGAACGGTAAAAGACTGTCCGTAGCCAAACAAGAATCAGACTTTCACGAAGTGACGCACGGTTCAATTATACAAGTTGGCAGTACCAAATTGTTATGTCATATTCATAATGGCAATGAAACTTGTGGTCACTGCGAGCCAGGACTCGTTCAACAATGTAGTAGCGCGGAAGAGAATAAAACGTCCAAGAAAACGCTTCATAAACAGGAATTGAGGCGATTGAAGCACAAATTTGGCGTGGAAAAAGACAACGTTGCGACCGCGAGTCAATTAGCGTCGGGGTATCAAGACAGGGCACAGAGCAGAAGACAGTGCATCGGTTCATTAGATCATCGTGCAAAAACACAGCAAAGTTCGATGGATACGTAAGTTACATTATTATATTTCTGTACAATTTAGAATTTTTTTACTGACACAAGATGAGGTACTTTTATCACATTTTCATTTTTCGTTTTCTATTTTTATTTTACTTGGACCATTTTATTTTCCAGACTTGCATTCGAAGTAATTTTACGAGTTTCGTTTAATTTTGCTTCTAGATCTATAGCTAAAGACAACAGAGGGTTCAAGCTATTATTAAAGATGGGCTGGACCGAGGGTCAATCACTGGGAAAAGAAGGAGATGGTCGCACCGAACCGGTAAGTACTCGACTGATTTCTCATTTTACTGTCTCTACGAGAACATTCTTACCGTGGTATATCGGCCATTAATTTCTGAAAAATAATAATTGATATTTTTGATATATTGTGAAAAGTATAACTGCTAAGAGAAACTAAGTCTAACAGTAAAAAAAGTATTTCTTCGGTCTTTGGGAATATTCTTATCCCATTTGGATCTCTTTTACCAACATTGCTTCTCGCAATGTATACATAACTAAATCCATGTACAATCGTCGTCAACGAGTAAACTGTAAGGTGGTGAAGTATAAAGAGACTACAATCTCCATCCACGACATCGGCTCAACGACGAGCGTTCAAGGTACCGGCGGAGGTGTTCTCGTCTGGGGGACAAAAGCGACGACCCAATTGGCAATCTTAGTCACGATCCGTCTATCAGACTATACATTCTCGTGGGTGTCGGGCGTGTGCTATCGTTGGTGATCAGGCTGACGTCAATCGCGTGCGATTGCGTATACGGGACAACACACACCGGTAGCGTTTCGCGTATCACCGCGCCGGGGTTTCGGTGGCATTCGTCGTCGCGTCGGTGCGCACGTGTGTCCAATGCAAAAGGTGTGCAGAAACGAGTCGGCTTTGTCGGCCATTCATTAGCCGGACGGTCGGTGCGGTCGCGCGGCGCAGCAATTCACAATCCAGACTGGTTGTTCGCCTTTTTCGCGCCGCGCTAAAAACTCCGGGTCTCTCTCATCCCCTGGCTGCTGGTACATACACGCGGGTTTTCTCCACCCACGCGCCACCCTCATCCGACTGACCCGTCGGATTCACACGTGCACGACACACGTACACTGCCAAAAAGCTAGACAGCCACTGCTGTTGCTGGTAGCTTGCTGCTTACTCGTCCGGCCGCATCACATTTCGACGGCGACGAAACGAGCGCCGACGGCACGAGTAGAGCATTCGTATGATAACGAGCGTAACTCTGCGAGACATGAAACGGAATAGTAGAGGGGATCCCGTCGACGACGGGGGTCAACGGGGGTGGGACGAAACGAAAACGGGAGTAACGGGATAGAGAGAGAGAGGGAGAGAGAGCCCCGGCGAGCGACACAGCCCCGGGAAGGGGACAGGAGAGAGGTGCCCCGGGGTAATGAATGCAAATGTATTGAAATCCAAATCATTATTTTGTCTAGACGCATCGTATGCTCTATTGCACGCCTCGCCCCGGCTTAAGGACGGGCCACAGGAGTCGCGCGGACGGATTAAGGGTCACGGGGAAAGGGGATCGTTGTTTTTCCTCGTCTCTGTGTACTTTCCAGCGCTCCTGCTAATTTGCTCCTACCTTTATCCCTATGATGTCCGACGTTTCACCTTTTTTTCCTCTCTTCTTCTTCCGCCGCTTCTTCTCCTTTTTCACTCGCGGACGAATTTGTCTGCCACCCCCGTAGACGCGACGCTTGTCTTCTACCCTCTCGCCACTCTGTTCCGCCGTTCCGTCGAACCCGTTTTTCATGGTGTTTCCGTGGACAAGAATTAATGAACTGAGATTTTCGCGAGGGTGTCGTTGGGATGAATCTTATCAATAGTTTCAGTTTGTTGTAGTATATGTTTGGTGTATCTTCAACAGAAATTCATGAATCTTCAAAAATTTATTGTTGTTGTAACGTTTTCCTTAACCATTATAAATTGTATTCTTGTAGTCTTCTTATTGTGTATAAGGGAGGTTACTTCAATCTTTAAAAATTCCAAAGCAGATGTAACGATAAAAATGTTTTGACCAGAAAATCCGCGTCGCTTCCCGAGCGAGCTAATACATTGGCTCGGTTTTATTGGTAGCGCTTCACCGAGTCCAGGCCAAGTGAAATTTATTATAATTCGATGTCGGGCGAGTTGTTCCTCCACGAATGCTATCGGTCCGAGCCTCGTCCTCCTTCGCAGTCGTTTTACATCGCAGCCGGCAATCAGAATTTTATATCGGCCCTTTGTTTTTACGCGACGCAAGCTTTTTGTTGAACGCGTCGCCTACATCGTAAAGTGGAAATATACTCGCGGGACGGTGAAAAGCCGAAGGAGGACGAAAAGGGACATTCCTGTAGACACGGAAAGAGAGAGAGAGAGAGAGAGAGAGAGAGCGAGAGAGAGAAGATGAGGGCGAGAAGGAGAGAGTCCACGTTCAATTCGAGAGTCCGTAAACCAGACATTGTAAAGCTCTCGAATGGCGATTGCCAGTAAACCGCGAGGACCCGATAAAGTATAAAATTGTCGCGAGTACTGCGAAAGTGCCGTTAGCAGGTGTAGGTGGTACGTGTCCTATCTGACCGAATGAAATCTCGGGCAGGTTCATTTATTTGAGTGCTCCGTCGTCGTAAGGTGAGCGGTTTTTTATTATCGTCCTGTCAGGGGACAAGATTTATCGCCTAATAATAAGCGTTTCCCGATTGAATCGTAAGTTTCGCTCGCGGAAGCTTGAAAGATTAATTAGCTCCTAGCAATCTGCTTGACGTATGGACGCCCGCTAAATTCACGGTAGCATTTCGCAACCACTGATCGAGGAAATCGAATAATTTTGTGGTCTGTCACAGCTGAAACACTTTAAAATTGCTCTACTGTAAAATTAACGAGATTTATATAATATGATTGATTTCTACGTATGGAAAGCAGTTCCGCAGTGCTGTTGCTCTGAATAATTTCTATTGCATTAGGTACGCTATACAGAGAAAATACAGTAATTTGTAACGAAGATATTCTTGGTGATTTCTTTTAGTTTGAACAATGTTATCTAGTTTGACGACCGGATGGGTCATTCACAGTTTATTTTCCTTATCACTTATGAGTAGCTAGGTTGCAATTCACCGGGAGCTGTAAAGTTCCCCCTCGTCGCAATCAATGCGTCGGTTGCAGAGCGGTTCCTTGTAAGGCACTCTTAAAATGCATCCGGAAACTGCAACAATTTCGTTTTATGGACTTTCTCGTCTACCGGCGACTGCTGCGGACCATTTCACGGATACAGCTCGCGAACATCCACCGTAGTGCCTTTTACGATTTACGTTCATTTCCATATTGCATCTGCTTGCCCTTTACACCGCCACGGGGAAAAACTTGACTGATTAATGACATAATAAATAATCCAACGCGGACCCCCCTCGACGGAATGAGGATTCGTGGTGCTTCCATAAAATCACCAGTTGGAACGGGGCTCTCTACGATCGCGCTTTGAAAAGTAGAAACACCTTACGCACGACGATAAATTAAAACTTCTGAAAGGAAAGTCTGCTGTACCGTTCGAAGCTTTCTTTCAATTTAGAGATTGACGATATTTACTTTCGGAACGTCCTGAATAGAATTTTGTGAAACGAGTTTCATGGGAGACATTCTAGAAAAGTGCTGATCAAGTTCGTGCTGTTTTAATTAATAGAGATGAACGAGAGAGAAATACAGAGTGCAGTGCATAACTTTTTAATGTTCAAGTAAATTAATGAAATTCAAAGGAGTTACAAAATAAGAATCCCGGCTAATCTCGACCTGTACAGTGTCTGCCGCGTTAAAAACAGTCTTTCAACTCTGCAGAAATTTTATCGGTGCTGATTCGGCAGTGAACGTATGAAAATTTCCATTTTATCGCTCCTCCGCAGACGTTTATGCAAATGCAGGTATTTATGGACTTGTTTACATATCAACTGCACTCGAACGGAAGTTTGTTTGATGCACTAAAAGTTCCTCAACACATTGATACCCCCGTAAAAGATTAAATTTCATTACATGGTTCCATATACCAGTTTCAAGTTACATAAAACCCCTGGTCTACTGTTGCAAATTGTAGAGGATCAGAGAACCTTACACTTTTCAAACACAACAATTTCTCTAAAATTGCTTCAACCAAATCGAGTTCTTTTTTATGTTGAGATGTTTTAGCCAAAACATTTCCAAGAAAATTGCATTCGGTCGGAATCGCGACGAAAATAGTAAATATAATCACGGTTTATAACTTGATTATCTGTGTCTTTAAATGAAAAGTGTCGGAATACGTTTTGCAGATATGCATACGGTAATTTTTTTCATGTACATTCTTTTTTATTGCGGCGTGTAGCTGATCATGACCTTGAAATGACCTTGATCTCTAAAAATTGAAATGATGTATTCACAGATCTGATCCAACACATTTCTAACAGACTGTAGACTTGTACAATCTTCAGTCCAATCGTCACGAGTCCAAAGCACCCTAGCCATCGAGTTGGTTCCACAACCATGGTCTCTCCGCTACCCACACCAAGCAGTCTAGAAGACGGGGGCTGAGTGTTTTGATTCCCGCCACGTCCGATAGCGTACGAAAAAAGGTCGGAGTCGCACAAAAGTGAATCGTAGGTCTTGACTCGCGGTTCTCCGGGATCTGTTGTTGCCCGCCAAAACCTGTTGCTGGCGTCCTCCTCTCCTCTCTTTTCCTTCTATTCATCCATCGGTCCCTTTTCCTTTCGGCGAAAGCAAAAATAGTGACAAAGCAAGAAAAGAGTCTGAAGCGGGGTGGGGGAAGGGCAACAGGCTCGGGGACGAGAACAGAAACAGAAAGGTCGGAATCGGAAAAAGAAAAGAAGGGGGAGAGAGAACGAAGCAGCGAGGAACGAGTGGCAGCGGGGGCGGGAGAGAGGGTTCTCCGAGCGGAAGTTGTGTGTACGAAGTCTCGTACGTGTGTAGTTTGTGCCGCAGGTGGTACGATGGAACGCAAGGTCGTTTCGATATTATGTAATGCAGAGAGGCAAAAGCGTGCAAGGATACAGGCAAGGATCAGCTCTCGACCTCCCTCGGTTGCCCCGGAGGGGCCCCATTGTCTTTGGAATTCGGGGCAACGTTGGGTAGAGATCCTCATCAAAAACCGAGAAAAAAGAGGGCCCGGGCCCCGGGAATGCCGAGGATACGTTACTTGTTCGTCTTACCCGGGATTTTCTTGACTCGCCGCGGCCGCTTAACGTTGTTTATCCTTGGGCCCTCGATTAACCCTCATAAGAGCCTGTTAGCGGGTTGCGCTGGTGTTCGTTACTAGATATTTAAAGCGTGCGCGATCTAAGGGGGACAACGTGTCTCATGGATCGCGAGAGCGCCGATTCAGTGACCAAACACTGGATTTATATTCCTTCATAATAATAACAGGATTGAATTTATTCAGAGATAATAAAAATAGACGTTGCACCGATTGTTCAAGTGCAAATTCTAGCATTATCAAAAAAGGAAGGCGACATACAGGAATTTGTAGAAAATACACTCTGTCGACGCGGACCTCGCTAGAGTCCGCATCGAACGATTTCCCACTCGAAACAATCGAAACTCGGTTCACCGGGACGACGTTCCTTATCCGCGAGTGCGGGCAATAAAGTCGAAGCTCCAGTAAAAGTTTTGCGAGATTGCCGATCCCCGGGTCTCTGTGTACTGTACACTGTACACCACCAGGTTTCGCTCGAGGGGGGAACGTCTACGATCTGCGAATCGTTTCCACACTGGTTCGTACGTTATCGTCGCTTGTCTATCGTGTTTCCACATCGGGGACGCCCATCGGTGGAAATATTCGTCCACGTGTGTCCGAGAGAGGAGAAAAAGATAGAGAGGGAGAGGGAGCCTCGGCGGTCGTTGTTGGTTGACTTGGTGTGCTGTCGTCGCGTCGGTCACGGTCGAACGGCACAAAGTTATGCGAAAAAATTTGCAATCTTTATCTACGATCTTCGTTCATCGCTATGCCGGTTTATGCAGATACGCGCGGACCGATTCTCGCCGGTTCTGATCCGGGGGCCGCCAGCCTCCAATGGGGCACACACGGAGCTCTCATCCCTCCTTGAGGGCCCCCGGTGAACGATACGCTGAAGATTATCGAGACACCCTGCGAAATTACCGGAATGGGGCTTTCGTATTTTTCTTTGCAATTAGGCGACTCGGTGCTGTCGTTTCCAGTTGTAAGCCACTGAATGAGTATAAACGATCATCCAAGTGTAATGTTCCATGTGTCAGCAATCTATAATGTTTGTCTGGGTCTATTTTGACCCAGGACATCTAGACTGCGAATTTTATGCATTTATGACAAAAATGAAAACAAAAATGTTGGAAAGTCACTCCCGTATTTCATAGCGAATGCAGACAATTTTTATTTTCCATAAAGACCCAAGCAATACGTTCCAGGACGTTTTATAATTTCGTCTGGCGGTGTATCTTCGAGGATGCTTCTTCAGGCATGCTGCTGGAAATTCTCGTTCACGCATTCGAATACTTCCATTACGCCAGCTAATAACCGCGGACGTAGGCGCCGATGTGCAGATAAGCCTCGAAGAGAGCGAGAGAGAGAGAGAGAGAGAACCCTCCATGCGATTATAAGTCACAATCGTGCGCAATTAATACATCAGCCGCGGATAGATTAAAAGTATAAGCCACGGCCCGGCCGTAATGTTATTATCCGGTAATGGCAAAGATCACCGGCGATAAATGGCGATCGTGTTCCCCGGTAATGTAATCGTTCCGAGCCGTTTTTCTCTTGCACCCTGGCCAACCCCCCACCCCCCCTCTCTCTCTCTCTCCTCCTCCTTGCCACCCCTCGGTTATTACTAGATTATTATGCCGTTATTACTCCTCTCTCGAGAGGCCGGGGTCCGAGATACGATGGACGTTGTGCTAGATCAACGTCCGAGTATTTATATTGAGATAACGATGATGTATTTATGGGGAACCTTCGAGACATGACCACGCAGCCTCACCGCCCATAAGCAGCTGGATTTGTGCACCATTATCTACTTTCTATCGTAATTATACTGCGGATGTTTGATATTTAATGGTGTCCGAGACATTTTATTTTTTGTTAAGCACTGGCATGATTGGCCACGATTTTTGACTCCATAAGGATCTCCCTTGCTCGATCCGTCATCAAAAATGTTGTTTTACATTTTCTTACGGATTAATGTCTTGAACATTTATTCTGAAAGCAGCGCGATCGTGAAACAGTTGGTTGATCGTTGCTGAAACATTTAGGGAACCAATCCATTAAATAATTTAAAGCTTACTCGTTTAAATCTTGTCGTTTGCTTTATTTGTTAATTGTTTAGGATCTAAATGTGAGTTCAATGTGATAATAACCAGTGTTGAATGCTGTGTGGGTTTTAAAATGAGCCCAAAACTGACTGAATATACATATTAAAGAGTATATGTACTACGTTGTATTCTAAAATATTTGATGTCAGTCACAATTAGCTCTTGAAATTTTGCAGAAATATTAATATCCTGTCCGGAGGTTTCGCGAACGTCGACGGTTCCACCTCTGCGCAAAGGGTTAATGAAGTTCCAGGTGTAAAAGACCAAGGGTCGATGGGCGTTCATCTTCGTTGAATTTCAATGGGATAATTACGGCACTGAATTTTGATATAAACTTCGAAAAAAACGTATTTTTCAAGTGTCAGGCCTTACGGGAATCCTTCAGATCGCCGATAACTTCCCCGGTACGAGAGACGCCGTGCGTTAATTGAAAAAAGCTGCTCTAAGAGTCACGTTGAAAAAGTGTGATCGATTATTGGCGGAGATAAAGGATGTTTGAAATGTTATTTTGTAGCCGGTGGTTCCCGCGGAGGATCACGGGAAGAACGGATCGAGCGAGAACCCGGTGTCGATCGCTTACCGTGATTTATACGTCAATGCCGCGTCCACCCCATGAAATTATGAAAATTATGGGACAAAATTTTTAACGCGGTCCTCGTACTTTAATTCGACACGCTTGCATACGTAATGCTCCCGCGCGCAACCACCACCACCACCACCACTTTGAAAACGGGGGGCTCTCTCGGATAATTGCGTCTTTTCAGGTGCAGCTCCCGTGTGTGCCTCGCGCGCGATTCTTTGTAACGTAAACTGGTTTTGTTTATTTCGGATCGTTAACATTAAATATGGCAGCGCGCCGGTCGGGCCGTTTCTTTTATGCGCGATTTAAATAAATTTAAATCGGAAGGCAATATTTTACGATCGTTACGGCCGCCGCAGTATTTGTATATAAGGGGTTATTACAAGTTAATTTAAAAAGGAATTACATGTGAAAGTTCCCCGGAGAGATGCGATTTATCTCTGTCTGATTTAATTCCAGTCGGAAAATTACCGGTCTCTATCGTGCGCCGCTATTTGTCACAAGCCAATCTGTGTAATTTTTCAACCGCGCCGCCACCGCCTCCCTCAAGCATATTCCGATTCTTTTGCAACAAATGCCGTTTTGCCATTATCCCGCGTCACTCCCTCGGATCGCGTGTGTATTTTCAGACGCGTTTCGTTTCGCTAATATTCGCGGCGCGCTTATTATCGCTCCGTTTAGCGTTAGTCCGCTGAGAAAATTGACATTTTGCCGGTGATATCTAGATCACAGGCTTTCTGACAGCCCGATAGACCAATCGCGAAAACGGGTAATAAGTGGATTGCTCGATAGACCGCAAATCTTTATGCAAATATTCATTCTTGCTCACTTATTGAGAGATTGTAACCGACCACAATTTAGTATCGATACTGGAAATTTTCTACCGAGTTTACAAGAAAAATCCAATTTTTATCGTGTCGTAGAATATCCAGCAACTGTGTAAAACTTGCTCGGAGAGATACAGTGACGTGAAAGATTTCATTTGATTCCGTCCCGTTGGAATGTTCCTTAGCCCGGCGGCCAATAAAACTGAACGAGCGAACAAGAAAAGAAATGAATCAGCAGAGTTCGGCATCTTCGGGATCGAACCGGGATTTTTGTGATCTCATTACCGCAGACAGATCTAACCCGTAGCCAGATTCCATTCGGACAGAAAGCATTCTTGGTATGCGGGCCTACATACGCGTGAACACGCTGCGAAGGCGAGCGTACGGGTTTTTAATCTGTACACTCATTGCGTGCTGGCTTATGCGCGCATGAAGCAATGACATCATCGAAATCAATCTTCCGTTAAACGATCGTTGATCAAGAGGAACGTGTTCGCGAGGTCAGGCGAGAATTTCTACGCGTCGCATGCTTGGTAACGGTCGCTATTATCGAAAATCGGTCGGCGTCTGAATGGCGTGAATGACGCGAATTTGATGAATCTTGTTCGCGTAATTTTCCAAACAATTTGATCAGCGTTTAAACCAAGACGGCTCTTGCTACACCCGGCCAGCCAGCTTCCGAAATAATCAATTTCCCGGGGCCCGGCAAATTATCCCAGGAATCAATCGTACTGGGTCCACGTGCCCGTCGGTGGGCCCGTGCTCTGACTGGAGTATGCGAACCGGGGGGCTGCCGGTCGCCCCCAAATTAAATCCCGCCTCCGACGTCCGTCAGTCGGTCGTTCAAATTTCCAAAGTCACTGACGAGGCATTCTTTAATCTGGCCGTGGCAGCGAGTCCTTCCGCTGCTCGTTCCACGCTCCAGCTCTCTCACAATACGGGCTAATTCTCCTCGCAGTGTACACGCCCGGCTGTTTCATCAACGGTGTTCAGCGTGGGCGTGTGTATAGATCAGAACAAGTGAGAGGGAAGGCGAGAAACAAAATCGAACGAACCAAGACAGAGATAGGGAAAGAGAGAGAGAGAGAGAGAAAGACAGCAAGAAAACGACAGAGAGCTCTCTTTCTCGTTGTTTTGTAATGCGACGAGAGAATGCCAGGAAGGAGCTGGACGGAGTGAATGGAGAACGCATAGGATTTATGGTAGCCTAACGGATTAGCAGAGAACGGACCGGGAAAGAGAGACAGGGCTACGCGCCGAGGGAAAAAGAGGAGGAAGAAGCCGAGGACGGCGGAAGGCGAAAGAGAAACGAAGAGAGAGAAAGAGAGAGGGGGGGCAGGAAAAAGGGAAAAGAGAGAAGTTGTAGCGGTGCGTTTCGTAAGGGGCGCGGGAGGCAACAGGTGGGAACCTACTGTCACAAATAAATCCAACACAAACGTCCCTGCCGTCTAGACGCCGATCCGCTGACTAACCATGGGTACCAGATTACCGTGCATGCTTACTTTCTCTCTTCCTCCCTCCTGTCTTTTTCGCTTCGTCTCTGTATTCCTCTCTCCTTCTCCCTCGCCTTTATTTATTCTTTTCCCCGTGTAGGCGTTTGAGAGAGAGTCGGGGGATGATGGTGGATGAACGAGCGTACGCGGAATAACGATGGTAGGGAGGAAGAGGAAGAGGAACACGGGGTAGGAGAGGAGGAGGAGGCCACTGTGAGAAAGATAAGAAAGACGACAAAGTGGAGAAGGATAAAATGTGAGAAAGAGAGAGACGGAATGGCGACGTCCACACTACGGCATCAGAGACTGTGCAGGCGTTGTTACACACGCTTTCGAGCGTAAACGCACTCGCATGCACCGCGCGCCGTTGCAGATAGGTGCACCGCTTGGCATGCGGGTGCAACGTCGGACCGGCCAGCCGTTGTTGCACGCCGTTACAGATTGCCTGTTTACTCGACAAACCGTTTTTTCGCAGCCCCCTAACCACCCCCGACCATCCGGATACCCGCATGTTCCGCCGCGCCGGATAGCCAACCGAGGCTCGCGAATCCGCGCAAATAAACCGGCGTTTTATTGGCTTTCGTTTACGGCCGTCAGTTCTTTGTCGCTCTTTATCAGCCCACCACCCTTCGACACCTGCTACATACGTGCTCTCTCTCTCTCTCTCGCTCTCTTTTCTTCTTCTTCTCTCTTTCGCCAGTACCCTAAGCGACGCTTGATCGTTAACACCGTCTAGCGGTCAACCAACACGTTTCTTGTGGCTGCTGCTTTCTGGCAGCATGATCGTTGCTGTGCTGTGCAGCCGGGATTCCGATCGTCGCGATTTACTACTCTGTCTTTCTGTAAATCTGTTATATTGTCTCCTTTATTCCTTGTTTTCATTGCGCAAATCGCAGAGTTGTTGCCAGCCTGCTGATAGCAGTAGCTACATTGATTACGGCGCAATTTTTTTCATTGCAATTTTACTTGTCTCTCGTTACCTCTTCGCAATGGTTCATTATTGGAAAAGTCATCAAAAAGGTTGAGTTCTAGGTACGCTGTTTTGTCGAACCCTATCTTGTTGGTGCAAGCCCATCCATCGAGGAGCCCGTTAATAGGCTGGTCCCGCAGGCATGGTAATTAACTTCTCCCGATTCCTCCGAATTTAAGTCCCGACACCGGCGGCAATGCTAAAACTGGTCTGCGCGTTTTACATAATGCCTAGTTAGACCGCGCCACGGTGCACCTTGTACGCGGAAACTCATATCCGGGGTTTAATGGGCCCGCGTCTGATCCGGATGAGCGAAAATCCGGATGAACCGTGGATCCCCGGCTCGCTAATTCGAGTCGCCGCTAAATACCATTTAAACGTGCCGTTTCCCTCGATCGGCGGGAGTCAATTCCCCGCGTAATGCGGAAAGGAAACAGACTCGGCGAATTAATCCTGCAGACGCGACACGTCTAAAAGTTCATTTGACATGAGTGCGACATTTCTCTGGTTAAAACGATTCCAAGCGCGATACAATTTGACGATGTGCAATTCTGATATCGTCGGTTCGGATAGCATACAAAAATAGTTAGAATCAAAAAACTTCTTGCCATTAAATTAATATTGTCTGATTAATATTATCTAATTCTGTGCTCCTCCAAGTGTAGCGGGAATAAAATTTTCCAGAAAGAATCGTGCACATCTGTGTTGCACACAATATCGAAGTGTTGAACATTCAACTAACGAACTATGATTACTTTAGCAATAAAGGATTTCCATAGTTTGGCGAAATGCAGGCACAGTGTTCCGTCGCCGCTCCGCCTGAACCTCGCTCTGAAAACGTCGGTCGGTATGCAGCTAATTGGACTGAAGATCGGGCCGTTTAATCGTTTAATCAATTATCTCATCAAAGGAGCCAAAGGAGGCTCCGGCTCACGGTGCAGCTAACGTCGACGATGTTCTTTCTGCGGTTCTCGTTGCACCCGTCCCCGTTCCACGCGGATCGCATCGGGCGCGGGCGGTTCGGTCTCGTCGATACGAGTCAGAGCCGGCTGGTGCTGGTTGTAATTAATAGATCTCTCGTTGTACATATTTGTATGCCGGGTCTGGCCGATTGTTCGGACAATGTATGCTGTGCCGGCGTATAACGCACACCTCGTCTAGACCGATCGACCGCTCTCCTGGCTCTGAATTCCTAGCCCCGAATAACGTTACCGACACCGCCGACACATACGCACTGCCTATACAGGGTGTTCGACTGCCATGTGCCAATAAATCGACGTGCGCCGCGAAATGTCGCGGCAAGGCTCGTTCATCTTGCGAAGAGACCACCGCTTCGGACTCTATCGTCGCGAAAACCAGCACGATTCGATCTTGGGAAGAACTAGGTTTTTGGCTGTAGCCGCGAAGAGTAGCGAACATTGAAAGGAATTGCCATTGAGGTCTCAGACGCATCAGCAAGAATGAGAACTTCGTCTTCATCACGAGAAAATGACACCAGTTTGCACTGCTTCATCCTTCAATTCGTAGAATTACACGAGCAATCTCAAACAAGAAAAGATATCAATATTAGATAGTGTTTTGTACAAATAATTAAATTATTTGTTTGCAACATCGAAAATCAAATAAATGGACCTGATATGATCACATTCGTCCTCAAAGGGTTGATCTCTAGCGAATCGAAGTCACAGGCAAGACAGCATCACAGGCACCCTCGGTTCCTGTTCCTTTTCAGGATTTCGCTCAATCACCCCTTAAAACGTTGACCACACGTAGCGGAACACCCTGTATACGGGCCGGTGTCTGCCTGTGTGTACACACCGTTGGACAGACTGTTAAACCGACGACGTGGTTATGCGCGCACGTGTGCGGCCCTCCTGTGTGCACAGCATTATGCGCTCGCGTCCGGTTCCTCCTCGCTGAGCTCCGGTTAATTTCGTTCCGTCTCTACGTGTCTCCCTGGGGTATCGCAGTATGGCGGAACCCGCTTCTGGGACTCGAGCGCAGCCGACGCCGACGTCTATTATTCGTTTTTTACATCGGCATTTCTCGCTAATCTACGCCGCGTTACTTTTTTGCCTGGCCGGTGTGCTGTCTCTCTCTCTCCTCTCTTTTTCTGTCTCTGTTGGCTGTCGCAGCGTCATCGGCCGTGTTCGGCCGGCTCGCGGTTTTATAGGGATACTTTTTCCTACGTCGCTCCACCAACTATTCGTTCTGAGTTTTCGTTTTTCGCGGCTAGTCGCTGAGGGGGTATTCTGGTTTTTGAGGCCGTTTCTACATGAATTTTTCGGAACTTTTTCCTGGGAAACTATTGAATCTTTCCCCTAGGCAGCACGCACACGTATTTATTAGTATTCGAAATACATGTGTGAATTTTTATACAATATTAGAGTTCAATAGTTCCGCTCATCCGGATTAGTTCAATTAGTTCGATATCAGGCAAAAAGAACAGTTCTCGCGGTGTACCTGCAACATAGTTCGGAAAAACGACAGACACTTTACGCAAAGAAATGATCGAAGAAACTACCTGGCATTGAGAACATGATTCACATTCTGGTTTGCCACGTAAAGATGACTCAGTGCTACGTTTCCAGTGAGAAGAGGAGTCGTTTTTGTCTTTTGAATACCGTGTAGCGTAAAGTGTACTACACGAGACACGTTAATCACTTTTCCAACGAACAAGTCTGCGCATCAACGGAAACGGCGGCGGCGGCGGCTACATTGCACGTTGCAGACACCGACGTCTTTCATACTACAGCTTAGTGAGAGTTAACCATCGGACATTAACTATGTTGATGGAACATTTTTCATGCAACATCCTCTGCTTGGGCTAGCGTAGTCTTAAGGTGAAGTTACACAAGTCAAATTGAGTATCAGAATCAAATCAGTCTGCTTGATAGTTAGGAAGATGCATCCATTCCACCAGAATATCCCCGGATCACCATCACCATCAAACATTCCCAACAGTGCTAAACCCATTTTCTGCATAAATCTCATTCCATTCGCGTTTCAGGCTCCGAATCGGTCCTCTTCGGACGCGTCTCCAGCCAGCACCTTTGATTCCTCGTGGTTAACCTTGCCTGGTCCCTGGAGCAGGTCCTCTTCAACTACTTCATCGGTCAATTCCAGGCGAGTTCAATGCGTACGCCGATTCATGAGCGCGTCGGCGTAGAGACGGACGGTCAGACACAGGTCTTACGTGTAGCATTCGGGCTACTTGTACATGCACGCTTTGGTGGCTTTGTGGAGAGCAGACACAAGCACGCACACATATACACAGACAGAGAGAGAGAGGATGAGGAGGAGAGGCCCGCCGCACGTCCTGACCGCGCGCGAGCATGGTTGCGCGATAATCCTGTGATGGATGTCCCTAGGTAGTCGGTAAGCCCTGCCAGCCAGACTGCCTCGGTACTGTCGGTGTGTTTACCCAGACGGAAGCCGTCTGGCGACGATAGGAGAACCGACGTATCACGTGTGGTGCGTGCCGGCGATACGTCGGTTCTACTTCGACTACCACTAGGATATGCACCTCCGACGAGACGGGGTTTCACTGGCATGTATCTAGCCAGGAATAATCGCACCGGCAGGAGAGCCGTCCGCGCCAACGGGGGCTCTCGTCGAGACTCTTTTCAAATTTTCAAACTGATTGATCGCGATTCCAAAGATCCTCGGCTACGGATCACTACGCCGCGCCGCGTCGCGCCGAGAGCATCGTTAATCCTCCCAACGCTGCGCTCTGCTCTCGGAGAGCACGCTAACGAAAAGGATGCCCGGTCGAATGAGATCAACCCTTAACGCTAGAATTACCCCGCACCGAAACTGACCGGCCTAGGCTCCTGCTGGTTAATGCCGCAACCAGCTGGAAAGAATCTTTGCTTAGGTGAACTCTTCCGTGGGTACCCTCTGTTTCGGTGTAGACGATCTTGTGAATGAGTACGTACTCGGAAGCCTGGTGAACTTGTGTTATTACAACTGAATAACATCACTGACGAGAGAAATAAATTCCTACTTCGTTCCTATGTCTTGCAATTAATACACGATATTTATTTACTGTATTAAAGTCATTTAATCAAGTCTCGAATCCCACAATTAACCCCTGACGTTTTTCTTTACAGTCTCAATGATTAAAACGTCTTTATCCCGAAAAATGTCGTAGAGTAGAAAAGAAAATTTACGAAACGAATCAAATTTTATTTCTTGGACTTTCTTAAAATCTTCATCACGAGTCTGACTCGTTAAAATACGGCAAGGGGCTAAGAAAATCGATTTCGTTTAGAAGCGTCAATTTCAACCACCTAAAGTTCTGCAGAGTATAAGGCACATCGAGGCTAACAAAAGAGTTGAGAAAAGCAAAAGGGTAGGACGTACGACAGAAAAGGTAACATGCAATCATGTTGCAGAGACGTCGCGTCGAGTTTGGTCAGGACGCGCGGCATTTCTGTGCCCTGTCTCCATAAAGCCGCCAAAGCGTGCATGTGCAGGCGGCCGAATGCTGCATGCAAGTCTACGTCCGCCTATTTGTCTATACATATGCTTGTCTAGGACGGATGCACATTGCATGCGAATGCATTCTGCGAAGGAGACACGTGAATGACCAACGCGGACTGACAACGATCTGTAACCTCGTTCCATGAATACGTCGCTTAATGATAATTGTTGCTTTGCTCGTGGTGTAGTTAATGAACCGTGGCTAACGCCATTCTACTTCCTACACGCACCAAAACCAAAATGATTCAACACACTGAGAGTTATTCGTGCTTCCAAAATCTGCAATCTTTCATTTCGCAGAATATCTACAATCATTATTTTCCTGATATACACGTGGAGTCTAGGATTTTGTTTAGTTGTTAACGTTATTCTGATCTTCGTTGTGCTATAGTTTAATTAAGAATTTATTAATTGAAAGAGTAAGGGATATTGTATTAACTTTTGGACTGTGAATTTTCGCCACGATGTGGCTGGGCAAATATTTAAGTGTGTACACCAAGAGGAAGGCAGTCTCACAGTTTATCTAGTTTAGTCTAGCAAGTCCAGAGTCTATAGACGACCAAACACTAATTTATTCTGCGCAAACATGCCGCGGCTCAGCGAACAACAGATTGCCAGCTCTCCTCCGATAGTTGCGCGAAAACTTTCATCCAAGGGCGGAGGAGATTCATGGGTGTTTCTAGCGTTTCATTTCGGTCCTGGTCCGAGTATTTGCTGGGGAAAACATTGACCGAGAGTAATTGGCCCACATTTTCCAAGTGCCAGCCAGTGCCCTCGTGGCTTCGAGTAATTTCGTTCCACGTATTGCCATCGATCTCCATTCAAATCCACCTAATACACGAATTCATTTGTTCTGGCTTTCGAATACGACATTTACGTGGATCAATTTTAATAATAAACCAACTGTGAAGCTATTTAAAATATAATATAAATATATTGTTAAGTTATAGTTTTTTTTAATAAATAAGTTAAGTTATAGTCTTTTATAAAAAGTATAAGGAAACAGACCAAATTTATGCGTCAGTACTAAATGTTCGGTTTATATGAAAAATGGGACATTTAGCCCGACTCTACTCTACTATCGTCGAGTCGATTTATATGATTTTTCAAGATCGAGACTTCAGCCTCGGCCTCCGTGAGATTTCGACCGGGAAAGGAGACATCTCGGCACGAAATCGAGCTCTCCCGGCGTGCGGTGCACGTGCACCTTTGAACTTTCGGTATGTCCGATAGAGGAAGGAAATTCCTGGGTCGAGGAGCCCAGACACCGCAGTCGGTCGGTCGATGCCAGTCGCCAGCATCCAGATAAAACGGTGCCGGTGGTACAATAACATATTGAGAATTCGCGGGTTCGCCGGCGACGACGGTGGTAGGGTGCCAGACGGTCTGTGCCAGTTCGAAAGTTTGTCCCGGTTTGCCCGTCTGGCATGCCGGGAAGCGACGCGGACGCACGTGCACCGCACCTTGACAGGTTGAATATGGGCTCCGGTGCGCGGAGACAGCATATTGGGTTCGAAACTTTGCTCGTTTACAACCGAGCCACTATGTCTGCTACCGTCGCGTCGCGTCGACCATCTCTCCCACCCCCGACGACACCGCAGCACGCCCCTACCTGCGAAATAAATGTCGCGACTTCCCTCGCCTAACACGATTCACGCTTTTCCTGAACCCGGAACGTCATATCCCTCTTCCACCATTTTTCGACGCGGGTAGCACCGCGACCCCACGATCACACTCATCGCCAATGTACTTCTGTGTGGTCGACGTTACATGATGTTACAGATGTTAGAATATAATTTCTTCTTTCTTTTTAATATCTTCTAGCTATCTTCAAATTCTAGGATGTCAGTCCATGAGAACACTTCGCATTTAATAATCTGACCTTCTGTAATCAATCTTTTGAATATTCCTTCGTTGTGGGATGTCCAAATGATGAAGAGTTGCAAAAGTGGAGACTCTACGTTTCAAAATGAGCGAGAATCATTGCCGTATGACGTTTCGTTATGGAGATATCGAGCGTTCCTTTAATATTGCACACCAGTTAACACGTACCTAAAACCAGATTTTGCATTAAAAAATGAAAGCTCGTTAAGCACGCCATAGAGAGATGGTAAATTCAGCGCAGAGTCTTAAAATAGATAAGATATTGCCAATAATGTATTCATTAGAAAACTGCCTACAGTCTACAAATGTAGTAATCAACTCCCTAATACGTTGCCCACTCGATGGTAATTTACCGCTAATTAATGAAGGCTAAGTTGTACAAGATTCAAATGCTCGTCGCGGGTGACACGAAGGAAATTCAAAAACTGACACGCGAAGTGATAATATTCGCGAGAGCAAAAAGATCGGAAGAGGAAAAATAGGTACGAGGTCGTAGACACCGCAGACGCGGCGACCAGTTTGCATCGTCTAATTGGTAATCACGGTACATTGCCTCCGCTTGCCCGTGTCATTCATCCAGCCAGCCAGCTTGGCCTATTTGCCTATTTTCCACCCTTTTAGTTCCCGTCTTGGCACCGCGTGTTATAAATGTATTAAATTGCAAATAAATGGCCGATCGGCTCCTTCGCGTTCACGTGTTACCGTTTAGAGTCTGATGCATCGATCAACGTAACATTCACTTATGCGTTTTATCCGTCGTGTGTTACCGGATCATTTACGCTTTCCTTCAAACTATTTCCAGCTCTATTTTATCATTCTGATTCACCTTACTTCCAACTTTCATTAAGGATCTCATGCTCGTAGAATTTCTGTTTTTTATCAGCAAAAAATTGAGTTGTATGACTTTTAACGACAGTATCTGAAATTTGCACCGCATAAAAAATGTTGAAAAGAACGAAAAAAAAATAGTAATCCGATGGTACATCCTCTCTTTAAACAGCAAACAATTTTTTGTGCATTGCAGTTTTACCCTTGCGGTAATAAAAAATGGAGGCAATGCCATCTCTACACGGAAAACGAAATTACTTTCCGAACGATCTAATATTAATTATTCAAACTCTTTGAGAGCAAGTGCCATTAAATTTGTGATGTTAGACACATGTACAGTACATATTCGAAGATAACAGGAACTGTACTGTCTAAGAAAATTATTTATCCCCTCCATCGCAGGGCTTACCTCGCGAGGCGCCAGCTTGAGGTACCTCCGTACACTTAGCAGCACTGCAGACAGCATTATCCACCCTCATTATTTATGTATATTGTTAAAAAATATATTTTTCCGTACTATGGCTCCAATTTTTGTCACCTCTCCCACAAGGGAAGGACCCCGAGTGTTCGACCTCGATTTTGATAATTTTTTGTGAAATGATGGTATATGGATCCGTAATTATATGTATATGCAAAATATTAGGTGCAGTTACTCAATAGTTTTAAAGATATAAACAATTAAAGTTTCATACCTTGTTGACATAGTGTAAGCAGGTTGCGTGAGTCACAGGTATGAAACTTTAATTGTTTATATCTTTAAAACTATTGAGTAACTACACCTAATATTTTGCATACATAATTAGGAATCCATATACCATCATCTCACAAGAAATTATCAAAATCGAATTGGGATCCTTCCCTTGTCAGTGGTCTCTCAGGAAACTATTTTTGTTTTAGGAGACCCTGTTCGCAGGTGGTTAATAATCACTCCCTTATTATAGAGATCGCGAGATATTTGTGATATTTTGAAATGCCGAACGGTGAAAGTAATTTCATAATTAACCGCAGCTCTGTCTGCGCTTCGCATTTTGAAGCTGCTTTCGTTCAGACGCCGCTTTATGAATATCTGCTCGCGTCGTATATAAGAAAGTAGCTTCGATCGTGCCCCAGACACTGTTAATCCATTTTTAATAAGTAATCCGGGTATCGTCTCGACCATCTGTCCAACGCGAACAGCTGTGATATGTTTAGCACTGAATGGTCGACGGACTGGCGTCTCTTTAACAGATGAGATCGATTCGATCCGTGTTTGTAAACGTTAATTAATTTAATTAATATAATAATAATTTAATAATTTAATTGTTCTTAAATATATGATAAGGCTTCTATTTATTGCTAAACCTACAATAACGAAAGTGTACTTACCAACATAGTAAACAAATTTCCTTGCGCGAAACTTTAGTTCATGAACAGCGAAGCGGAAAAATTACATGTTGCTTTATCGCCGACCCGTTTGGATTATTTAAATTTTCAGAAAATACTCTACTATTCCAATGTAATAACGTCTAATCACCGAGACAAAAAACAAATTTTCCACGTCGAAAAAGTGACTGAGAAACTCGTTGCACGAGAAGGCTCGCGGTAATTCAGTCGCTGAAAAGTTCGAGGCCCCATTGATTGGCCGTTGATCCGATGTAATACGGCCGCCTATCTAATTAACACGTTAATTAACATATCGCACGCAGTCGGGTGACATAATGTACTGGCCGCAGATTGAAGGAGCTAATCGCGTTGACTATTAAATAAAGCCAATTCCGCGGACGTGTCCCGACAACCTTTCTCTTTTCCAGCGGCGGGCGTGCGTGTAACGTGCGAAAACTGTCGGCCTCGTTATCATATCACAAATTAGAAATTCTGCGGACAGGACAGTTCACGTGCAGCAACCTGGTAATTCCATTCGAGACAACTAGTTTCATCGTTCCGTCGGGTAGATTAATCGTTTCGCTGACATAAATCGGGTAAAATGTATTCGCAAGGTCCGAGGGGAGTCCGAGCCGAAAAAAAAGAAAGCAGACGACGAGCGAGCGCCAGTTATAATATGTATTTATGTATATGTATATACACATATATACGTATATATATACAATATGTAAGTGGTCTAGACAGGCCAGATGGATGCATCATCGCCATCATGAGCGAGAAAGCGAAACACGAGTCGAGCCGTTTTATTCCTGAACGTCTCGCGAGCTCGTCAATCGAGTAATGAGCGCTCATTTTACGCGCACGATAACGCGTCTGTCGCTCGATCATGATACGTTCTCGTCTTTCTTCCTCGGCTGTTCCCTCTGCCTCAGTTTCGTGGATTCTTCTTCATTGTTTCTTCTTCTTCTTCTCAGTCGACTGACAGCCTGGAGAACGCTGCCAAAGACGCTGTCACCAGCCGCTCAACAGCGAGAACGTTCTGTATAGAGTCTCATCGTTCGGCTCTTTGCGGACAACCAGAGATAATCGTTCTCAAATATTATCAAGTTAACTTTTGATACACACATCTTCTGCTTAATCGAACTTCTTAACAATCATTGTCGAAACTGTCAATATTTTGTGTAAATTAAGAGTTTCGTCCGGGTTAGGTGTCTTGTGTTTCCTCCTTGTCTTCAACATCTGAACTGAAGGTTTCAAAATTTTAGAGCTACAATTATTTTTATTTCTGTAGATATATATTCTGATTAAAATTGCTAAAAGTTAGAATATATGTATTCTTGTCATTTAAATGAAATCCTGTGATTTGATAATTGATTTCGACGTGAACTGTAGGTTTGCAAAGAGCGTTTTACTGGAGCGTTAGAAAGAAATTCGCCAGCGACCCAGTATTTATCAGAAGCACGTTAATTATCGCGTTTCATCATTTCTTACCTGGCTGTTTCCTTAATGCGATATTTCAGCGGCCGCGATGAATCCAACCTAGGCGAAAGTAAGAACACTTGGCTGAATTAAGGCCTGAAAACTATCCGCGGTGTTGCATTCTGCGGCCACTTACAAAATTTCAAAGGAGGTTCTCTCAAGCCATAGAAAAACCGAGCAAAGGAAAGGCATAAAGCGCATCTCAAGATCCTCCGGGGGTGCTTGGCGCTCTATAACCCAAGAGATATTTCTTAACTTTCGACAGCTAATATTAGACACGGAAGAAATTGTAACTTCACCGACGTGTATCCTCCACAGACCATCATTTAATAAACTTACAAGATTAACGAACGTCCTAGAAAATGTTGGATATTGAAATAAGGGTTAGAAATATATTTCTTACTTGTCCGAAAAGCTTCTATCGTTTTCAATGAATAAACTCTGAGTAGATTTTGAAGAAAGGATTTATATTCCGGGAAAACCTAATACATAGAAGAGTCTGGAAAGTCTTCAGCAGTAATTCTACAACAGTAAAAATGGTAAAAATGGATAAGAATTTCGCTGGGACGCGGGTAAGAGATTGATATTTGATTAAATTGTGTCCGGAATCGGATTAAATTGTAGCGTCTACGAAATCAGAAGCCTCGCAAATTCCCGTTCCAATTTTGCCTCTTATTTTCATTTCTGGCCGCGGCACTCGAGGTAAAAAGTCTTTTTCCCCCGGGGGAATTCTATCTCTAGCTAGACATCGGTGCTTGTTTTCGTGTTTCTCGCCGGGGCGCACGGCAATCCTTTCTTCTTGTTTCCTTTTTTATGCTCTTCCCATTCTTTCGTTTTCGTCTTTTTCCCTTTCAACCAAGTAAGTCAAGTGTCGGCGACGGTAGATAGGGCCTCATTTACAAGCCAGACGGGGTAGGCCACTTGGCCCAAATACGTGAAAGGGTATTCTGCCCAGTGGATGCGACTCAAAACTTAAAATAACCCCTCTCTCGATAAGAACGCCAGCCCGCCGTCACGTTTTTCGCTTTCCTGACCGAACCCCACACCGACCCGCTCCTGGAATATACAGGGTACACCCGTATCAATGATACAACTGTGGATTTCCACATGAGAAATTCAGTCAAAAATATAGAATAAATTTGGCGAAAATCGAGTTCGACAATTCGACGAGCACTCCCGCTATCGAATAGGAATCGACGCGTCTGTGCATGACCTACCGATTCCACTTCCTGTGAACTCTATGACAACGGTGACCACCTTATTTCCCGGTTGGACTATTGACACTGAGACATCGTTTCGCCGGCGATAGCGCGAATCGAGCGCCGGGCAAACAATACAATTGGCCGGACGGCTGATCATTCGCTTAAACAGGATCGACCTCTGTAACTCCAGCCAGGATAGTGGCTTTCTGGGCAACTCGTTCGACGTCTTCTTTCGTCGAGACTTCTCTCTGCAAACTAAAATGTTGCGCGATTTCTTTCAGACAAATAATGGTAAAGTCGGAGGACAATTCACGGTAGTCCATCATGAAAGAATACTTTTATTAAAACGATTGAGACATTAATATTGAATTTATCGGTTTACTTATGATCATAGCAAGAATTGTATAAAGAATGTTGGTTCGAAACTTTCGTTTAGGAACTCTCGGAAATTGCTGTATTACAGCGTTGGAAATAGTATCATCGGCGGCGAAAAGGAAAGCTGCGTTATCGAAAATATTTTTGTTAGCAGCGAAGTGGTGATAGTGTTTTCCTTCCGCGTGCATGTATACACGGTAGCATCAAAGAGATGCCAAGGATGGTTTCGATGCTTTGAACTTACTTTTAAATACTTTCGACTCGTTCGCTTTATGCAGCTGCCTTTATAAGTGCACTCGATCGATAATGTGTGCTGTCTGTGCAGAAATATAAGTTGGCATTTCACACACCGTGATGTTTACGAAATATCTACCACAGAAATTACTACAAAAATTTACGTACTGTTACATATACGTACGAGTAAAATGAAAATTGTTTTGATACAGTAATGATCATGTCTGACGAAGAAAATAATAGCGCCGCTTTTTGGTTTCTGTTGCAGGTACCGATAACAAACAATCCCAGCAAAACCGGATTCGGTGCAACCAGCGAATTTCCGAAAATCGAGTTGGATTCAACGACGGAAAAGAAGCAGGCGTTATGGCGGAAGACCCAACGGCGTTACAAAGAGATTACCGAGCAGACAGACTAACAATTGCATTAATAATTGCATCGTCCACGCTCGTCACGTCGACCGCAGAGACAATTGCATTTTTCCTCTGTATGCAATGGAGCGAATCTCGTTGCCACGGAACGCTTATTTTACCTTCGCTAATATAACACACGTTTCTGATTAACAATTCGATTGATATAGTTATTTATGTGTTCGAGGAGAACTCGTTCAACTTAGTACAAAGTAATGTTAGAGTCAATGTAACGATGGAAACTTTCAGGAATTCAGTGCACGGACTTTATATGTATACATCTAAGTCAATGTATGCAGGCATTTTTACAATAAACGACTTGTTTGACGTGGGTGGAAACGGATCGTGAAAGACTTCATACTTGGCTGCCCGACGCTTGTTTGTGTTGAATGATAATTCATCATTTTTTTTGGACTACCGTGTAACGCGGTCAAAAAATTGTTTTAAAAAGCTGCATGTATTTTCTGTGGCAGTAGGTGTATTTGTCAACACCTTTTGTACATTCATTATTATCTACTACCACATGAAGTGCATACACACAGTCTTTTTATACGGTTGTTTGGTGGCGTTATGTGGAAGTGTACTGTATTTAATCACTACCGTTTTTTATTTATTTTGCTGTGTGCTATCGATTGTCAGTTGCATCTCTTTTACAGAACATTATCGACGGTGGTAGAAGAGAAGCAATCGTAGTGCTTGGTCATCAACTCATCAGTCACCACGAGTATAATGGTGCAACTGTACCGATCATTGGATCCATAAAGACAAGGCTGCGAATTTATTTGTGCAACTAACACTTTGGTTGCTCAATGTTTTACTTAGAAAATGAACGATGCAGAGGTCCGGGGCTGGATAAACGTCTTTGCTCGCCGATTTGAGAGAAGAACGTGGTAAAATGAGGAACGGAGTGTCGTTCGGACCCGTCAGGCAGCTTCAGTGTCAATAAAGTCGCGGAATATCGAGTCGATCGCGAATATCATAGCGATTAGAACCGAGCCCGGGAAAATGCGTTCGCATAAACCGTCCGCGGGTGTCGTTACGCTCGAGAGGCGGCTGGGAATCGCGACAAACGCCGCGGCCACGCGGCACCGTAAAAATAATGAAGATCGAGCCACGCTGGAAATAGTTTATTATGAAAACCGCACGATGTGCCAAAGGAGTTAAGGGCTCGGCCTAAACTTACGGCTCTCGCGTGTTTTCTCTCTCTCTCTTTCTCTGTTTCTCCGCGCGCGCGCGAGCGCTCGCCTCGAGGTCTTTGCACCGTGAAGTTTGCTTTATAAATATCGCCGGTGCACCGGAGTGTCTAGAGAAACGAACCGTGTCTTGGATGAAACGAACGGTCTAGTTCCCCGCTTCAATTGCGACCGATCCGTCCTCCTTTTGCGTTATTTTCTAATTTCCACCGGTCCCGCGCCGTCGACGATCCGCCATTAATCGACAAATAAAATCGGAAAGATAGCACTCGGGAATTCCGCGTTATCCAAGCACATACTAGCTAAACAGTACTGCTAAACGTGGGCGCGTTGTCCTGTAACTGTGTTCTCTCTGATGACTTCCCTGGAATCACCGTTTACAGGCGACAGACTTTTCCAAACTACAGTCAAGAGGAATAGTGACCATATACCCTTTGTTCTGGAAACTCGGAGCTTTTCTCACGTTATCCAACGGTTGAAAAATATTGGCAATTTTTCATCGTGCAATATACCGTGGAATCTCAAATTATGACCTGTATGCCAATAGGGAACCAGTCGGAGGCCCCTATCTGAATATGGCAGCCATTTTGGTCTCCATCGTACTCCGAGTGGATTGCTCGCATGTCGTGGAAACTGAGTAATAATTATACAACTTTATTATACTTAGGAAGCCCAGTACAGCCCCCCATATTTATATTAATAGTGAGACGAAAGTGGTCGGGTAAGAAAATGTTCCCACAGGAGAACACTCACTCTCCATTTTATGAAATCGAGTCCATCGATTCGAATAATCGGATTTCATCTTATTACAGGAAACAGTAGTTACCTACTTATTTCATATTTAAACATTTTTAATCAGTTGGATATAGTTCTATAATATCCTTAAGCCCTGCTAATATTTTTACTATTTTATATTTCATCTATCCATTTTTACATGCATAACATCTGCAGTCTACTGCATCCTACTAACGTGATCTTAGAGTAACATCTAAAATCATCTTTTTCAAATTCTATACCACTATGTAATATTAAAGCAAAATTTAAGTTGCGGATGCGGATGGACGATTGTCCAGAATTTCTCGAGGTCGTCTTTTATTGTGAATTTATTTGGCGCGCGTTATACTTAGGTCAGTTTAAGAGTAAATGATCCGTCGTAATTATGGAGTTGGACGCGTCGCGTCGTGTTGCTGGTTCATTTGTCAGCGGATGGGAGTGCGTAATTTTGGAGCGACCAATTTCGATCCACGATACAGCTAGTTAATCCTTGGTTCACTGATTGTAAGAAACGTAACAGCGCTATATAATTATCAAGAAATTGCCATTAGAGTATTTTCTATTAGCTGATTGAAGGATTTACACAACCGCGATATATAATACAGTTGACGTTGCTGCAGAGACAGACACACGGAGAAACTAAAATTAAATGAAATTTTATATCCTTCATTAATGGTTTCATCGAGTTAAAAAGAAGACAAGGTTGCATGAAATTCTGTTGATGTTCGGACTTTATTGCACTTTCAAGATTTTTACGAGCCATAAATCCATAGAAATACCCAGTTTAAATGTCACTCTCTATACTTTCGAAACCGTATTGCTGATGTGGCTTAATAACTTCGTTAAATGAACGATTCAGCGTAATTTGTTGAATGGTTCGATATCACCAATATCAAAAATCGTAATCGTGGCATTGAAAAATGTTCATGAAACTCTTTTATTTTTAATAATATTTCATAGAACTGTTACCAACATATCCCTGACGCTTTTCTGATTGAGACGAGCCCAAACACGATACAGTTTCGATCATATTTACTCGTTTAATCCAGGGTACGGTAAAACCTCTGTTACCCGAAGTAATCGATGGAACAAATGAGTGTTAGGACAATAGAACAGTTGTCTAGCTACAGCGCTAGATTAAATCTTTACTGATATGCACAATAAATCTTGTAGTATATTCGCATTAATCTCAACAATTTACATGTGAAACGCCGGTTCGGATAATCGAGGTTCCACTAAAATTACGTCATGTTGGGGCTCATTTTAATCAGAAAAATGTGACGAACAAACTAGTAGAAGGTTGGTACAAAACTAATTGTAAAAAAATTTATTTTTCACTAATTAGTATTGTTATACTGTTACACTGTAGTGAGGATAAATTCTGCAGAAATATTGTGCACATCTCTTCGACATATATTGGGACACTGGTTGCACGAAACGGTGTGGAAAGAACGTCTTTCTACACCTAATCAACGATCTCGCTCGCCGATAACAGACAGGACGTGTGTCCTCGCGGAACGGTCTGTCAGGGGCGGAGGTATTAGCGAAAGCCCGCTCGGTTTCGATGATTAAAGCGGCAAGCAATCCATTTCTTTGCTTGTCACCGCCGTGTTTCCTGTCACTTGTCTTCGTGTTTTACGACGCGCCTGTTCATGGTTCAGCCCCGTTTACGAGCTCCTCCGTAAAAACGGCAGCCGTACGTCCGCGCATTCATTAATTTCAACCCGACCACCAGACCGGACGCGATTAAAAGAAACTTACAATTAGTGACGGCCGATTGGACGTTGCAAATCTTTTGTTACCCAGCTTCCGAATATTTTTCCAAAAATTCTTGGGTCTCACTCCGTACAGCCATTCTACATTCAAGTTCCGGCAATAAACACGAACTGTTTCGTGACGCGAAGCTTTAGCAGAAAATCATTTGAGAAACTCGAGTTGATTATATTTCCGTAGGTTCTCTTCTTGTGTGCAAGTACGCACTGCACGGTCTTTCGCGCCGGTTATTCATGATTCATAGGTGTGAACAAGAATATGTTGGCAGTTTACGACCGTTAGCTTAATTACGCGTGACAGACTGTACGAAATCGGGCATTGCCGTTTCGCGGAATTGAATTCTCGAATATTACGCGTTTTGGGTTTTCCCTGCTTCTCGGCCGATATTTGGAACTTGCTATTCTCACGTGTCAGACACGGTATTGCTGAACGACGACGATTGCCATAGTCTTGGCAAATATTTCGATCGGCAATCTCCCGTACTTATTTTCGAATTGAAAAATTTTATTTTTACTGTGACTAAATTAATTGAATTTATGAAGACCGTGCTTGAATGAAAGAAATGGATTTACATAAAAGTACTTTGTGCTATTTTTGCGTGACTTGGAAATAACTCGTTTAATGTAAACAACATAGTACGTTCGTGGAAGTGTGCTGACGCAAACAGGTCAATCCGCATAGGCTTATCATTAAACTGCATATTGGCCTTAATTGGATCACGCTTTCTGAAATTCAAAGCACGTCGTGCTCATTTAACCTAGAAGTCAATTAAAACAAACCAATTAATGCGGACACTGGGTACTCTATAAATTCTGAACACCGTATCGCTACGGTACTACGATGAGAGCATTAAACGTTCGCTTGGAAGAATGCCGACGACCTCTATAAACAAACTGTTTCATGTGCTCCCTTAATGAATGAACGAACTGTTCTTATTCGATTAGAAATCATTATGTTAGCTTATACACTGATTCCCAAAACCAGGAAACCAGGAGAATTTCTTCTTGCAATTCTTTAATATATTAGAATTATAATTAGGCAAAATTTAATATTTACAAGCCTATATCTACGAATATTTAGAATATATTTATTTTAAGAAATCTGTCTTTTCCGTATCCAAATTTTCATAAAGTAATCCACGAAAGATTGTACCCAGAGCCACTGTTTAATTGAAACACAACAGGCTCCGTTTAAAAATGCAATTACCGTCAAATTAAATATATTCGCAACCATCCATATACCGATAAATTTGCAGGGATCCGCATTGCAGATCGGCCTTAAACATGAAACTTCGACGTTTCCGAAGCTTCTCGGAACCATTTGTACAGAAACGGGACAGGGCTGGCTCGTAAGGTCAGCGGTGCAATTAAGAAATCTTAGCTAAGGGAAAAACGAGGATACCTGTCGTATAAATTTCGTATGAAACACTTTGTCCGTGATTCGAAGAACGGAAGAAACATTTCATCCCGCTAAGTTAGTTAGGATCGGACGTTGCGCCGTGCGAGAAAGAGAGGATAAGCCTAGAAGTTAGTTTCTCGGCTTACAGAAGCGTGCACCGGTGAGTTACCGTCGTTCGTGAATCATTCTCAGATTTGCGCGACGCCTGTATTAATCGGCGCTCCGTTCATGTGAGCCTGTCGTCGACCACCCGTGTCTCCTCCTCTCCGTTTCGTTTTCCGAAGAACCTAGCCGATTTATGAGGTGCAACAACTGCCCGCAAATCCGCGATAATAAGCGTGTGTTCGCGTCACGCCGATTTATCCTCCGTTTGTTCCATATGGTTACGGAATTTGCAGATCTCTCTGTTGGCCGTGAGTAGGTCTGTAGAATCATTAATTTAGGACAAGTATCGCGATCCATTATAGAAATTTTTAGTACCATTTTTATATATTGCTGTAATAATTTGGCAAATCAGCGTTAGATCAGTGGGGATCTAACTTTTTAGTCCCTTGGTAATAGCGATTTTTAGTACCATTTTTATATACATATTTCTGCAATAATTAGCCAAGTCATCGAGACAGGAAGAATTGTATCGTAATGAAATGAATGATACCCACATTCGACAGTGCGTTAATATACGAAATTCCGAGGTTATAAAATGAAGTGACGCAATATCTCTAGAGTTGCAGTAAGAGTGTTATTACAACATGTCCCGCAATTTTTCAATCGTCGAAAAGTATGCGGCACGTGTCGACTGATACGCCGGGGGTCTTACGCAAAATTTGATTATCAGCCTGACCAGTTTTCGTCGAGGTAAAATGAGGTATTGTTCCGAGGCGGGGTGATTTATTCTGCTCTAGATAATGATTAAACGCAGTACCCCGCGAGCATAATATCTAACGCGGTACCGTAATTCCTGAGCGTACGGTACACGCTCGGTGGAATATTATTGGGTGCCTCTTAATGGCACCTCTCATATAGCAACGCGAATTAAGCCTTGTTACCGCTTACTTATTTTGCACGTGGAAAAATTGAAAGGTAATTTTCGTCCTTATCTACTAAACAATTCGTGGTCGGCGACTGTTTTATTAGCACGCGGCCACCGACCGTGGAAATATGAGCGGCATATTATTCTGGTTGCCCACGATTCCCTAGGAGTAGTGATGGGCGCGATCCAATTCTCACGATTTTCATTTCGGTGATCAAATACTTGTATGAAAGAATCGAAGCGAATTGAAAAGTATTTGGAGCTGTTCAGTATGAATACCGAATGATTTTTGTAGCATGATAGCAATGATGAACCAAATGTTTAAGCACTTACGAGTATGTTTTCAGTACTTTTGATCTATCCATCAGTAATGCTTGCAAGAGAGGAATACAATACCACATTAAATATTATCATATTTTGCGATTAGGATTTGTTCTGATCGAGAAGGATCGTGCCTATCACTACCAAGGGAACATTCGGAACACTCGCCGAGTGAAATTTTTAACGGTAATACTGTCGAAGAACAGCTGTACCGTGAAATTCATAGAGTCTGATTATCTAAACGAGACTTTTTATATTCGAGCGAAAATTGGTTTGGTTTTTTCAAAATGGTACTGAAGAAATTCCGCTGTAAATCGGAATATTTTAATGCTCCCGTAAATTGGTAGCCGTAATCAGGGAATTATGTTGTTCCAGATTCGTGATTACAAAGAATTATGGGAGAGATTGGGTAGGAATAGCGAAGATTATCTTAACAAGAGTTTTTATATCCGAGGGAAAATTAGTTGTTCTAATGGTACTTTACAGAAATCCTGTTGAGCACTCGAATATTTTACGTTTCTCTTGTAAATTAGCACACGTGATCGAAAAATTATGTTACCGTAGATTTGTGATTACAAATAATTATGGGAAAGATGGGCTAGGAATAGCGAGGATTATGCAAAGCTCGAATGTTTATAAATGGAATTGAAGTTGGGGAATTATGCGAACAGCTGTTGGAGATTGTCACTACAAGGCCATAAATTTGCTTCAAAATAAAACCGAGACAATTAATCGATGTCAAGAAAACATCTTTATGGAAGGATTTCTTGCGATGAATTAAAGATGATGAGCATGTGTGATCTTTGTCCAGATGTTTCTCATTAAGCTCGAAACATTTTTATACTTTTCATTCGACTTATAATTCTTATAATTCTCAGAATTATTGGTGCCCGAAATGCATTTTAGTAATTTTTTAATTACTTTTAATGATTAAAAGAACGAACGATTTTTGTTCATTTGTTAGAATGTCGGTGTGCTGTTTTTTAAGGATTGCACTTTAAATTATGTTAATGGGTTTTTGTATTTTCGTATGACAGTTACATCCACTTTTCGTCGATGTACATACAGTGGGTGTACAAAGTATTCGTAAACCATTTAAAAACTAATACTAATACTGATTTTTTATAATCAATTAGAAGCATTGGTTTACGAAATGATATGCGAAAAAGATTTTCCAAAAATTATAAATTACAAGGTTACATGCAAAAAAAGGGATCTTTTAAAACTTTTTATTTGGGTCCTCAATGAAAATTTAAAATGTATATGTTTTGTAGATATATGTTAGTTATATACATACTGCAAGCACATACATGTTATACACATACACGAGCTACAAGCGGTTAAAACTGGTGAAAATCGTAATTTTACACGACTTTTCGTTTTTTCCTGCGTCAACCGATTTCGACAAAATTTTCAGCATGTGTATAACTAACATAGTTCTACAAAACATATATTTTAAATTTTCATTGAGGACCCAAATAAAAAAGTTTAAAAAAATCCCTTTGTTTATTTTTGCATGTAACCTTATAAATTATAATTTTTGGAAAATCTTTTCTGCATATCATTTCGTAAACCAATGCTTCTAATTGATTATAAAAAATCAGGTCGTTTGGTAAAATTATGAAAAAGTTTTTCATTTTTAGAAGGTGTACCAATACTTTGTAAACCCCTGTACGCTGCGTTTTTATATTATAAGATAGTTGCAAAGTCAAATGAAAAGTGGTTAAGCATATTTCCCCGGGGACTATAGTTTTGCTGTAGCAAGTTTAGTGTCCCGCCACTAGAGTTCTTTAAAATTTACGTTTTGAGACCCTAAACTCTAGAGAGCTCTGTCAGGTAAACTTAAGTCTGGAGTACTTGGTCGAGAAGCGTATAAGAGCAATTTCACGACGTAAAGCAGAAAATCTTGTATATTCTAACTCTCTTTAGACAGTGCCGTCGGGCGTTATTCTTCTTTCGAATGAAAAAAATTTCGAAAATATTTTAATCATCTACTGAAACAAAACTAAACCATTTTAATGCAAATGTACAACTTCAAAATATTATAAGATCATTCACGATATTAAAAAGAAATACTTTACTGTAATATTTCGTTCATTAATATTAATTGTGGGATACGAGACTTGATTAAATGACTTAAATATAACAAATAAATAATCGTGTGCATTAACTGCAAGACATAGGAACCACGTAGGAATTTATTTCTCTGCTCAACGATGTTATTTAGTTGTAATAAATGTAATCTTTCAATTGTATGAATCCCAGCTGTTATTTATTTGTTACGCGTACGTATTTCCACGGGAATACGAAGATGAACATGTCTCACACGAGCAGTGCAGGGTTAAACGAAGAAAAATCGTATCGGCGAAGGAGAGTAGATCCTCAGGGTCCCGACTGTGCTTCTGTTACGTCCGAACACGGACGTGTTGCACTTAATAGAGTCCTCGTCCCCCTTCAAGCCTGTAATTCACGAAGCACGGGGCAAGAAGTCCAGATGATTCCGCAGCAGAGCGGAAATAAGGAAGGTAGGAAGAAGGGGAGTCGTCGTGCGAGAGGGAGAGAAATTCATGTTGCGGAGAGAAAAAGGGGCGGCTAGCCTATACTTGCACAGAAAAGAGAGTGAAAGGCGCGCGCGTGGTGTTGTCGCGTTGCGTTGCGTTGCGTTGCGTCGGTGCAACCACCGATAGAATGGCATTTCGGTGTTCGTTAAAAAAGGAAGAGAAAAAGGACACGCGAACAAGGCACCGTCTCAGGAATCTTCGAAAACGTCGCTGACTAATTTTCAAGACGGTTCCATCCTCTTCCTCTCTCTCTTTCTCTATCCCTTTCACTCTCTTTCTCCCTTTTCACCCCTCCAGCCACCCGACGACGTCTCCTCTTTTTTCTCTCTTCCCTTTTCGCTCTATCCCTCTCTCTCCCTCTCTTCGTTCCTCTTTCTGGTGTGTGTGCTTGCCCGCGATAAAAAGTCAATTTTATACCGGCGGGTACCTGAAGCTAATAACGTCTACCCGCGGGGCACAGCTCGAGTGGACGGCACGAAACTATTTTTCGACGGCCGTTCACGGATTTTATGAGCCTTATAAAAATGGCACCACACAACCGCGCGCCGCAGGAGCAGGATCAACGAGGGGATCCTGAGAGCCAGCGACGACGATTCGGCCAACGGGGATCTTGTCGAGGACAAGTGACTCACGGGGACGACCGTCGAGACGCGAAGCTGTTCTCTCTCTCTCTCTCTCCCTCTCTCTCTTTCTCTCTCTCCTCGAGGTTCAAATAGAAATCGTAGCTTTCGAGGAATTCCGTCTCCCCGGTCTCTCTCGTTCTTTCTCTCTCTCGCGTTCTTTATTTGTGACTTTTATCGATCCTCGCTCTTCTCCTGCTGCCTCGCTCTACCTCCCCCACAAACGCGAGCCGCCGACTTTCTTGCCCTCCGAAGTGTCTAGCCCTTTTGTCGTGTCTAGCCCTGTGGCGGGCGCTCGTTATCGGTAATTAGAAAGGTATGATGGATTAATTGTGGCCTCTCACGCTCTTCTTTCTTTCTCTCTCTTTGGTTCCACGATTTCCAGCTGTCCCCGGGAAATTCTTAAACCATGGACCTGAAAATTGTATTCAAATGATGTAGCCTTGCAGATGTTTCTGGTATCGATTCTGAAAACTTTGGCATAAAAATTTGTTTGTAAAAATTCTATGACATAAAGTTTTTACTAGTGTTTATGATATAAGGTTTTTACTAGTGTACAAATGCTTGAAATATATCAGGCGGACGTGGATTTAATATTATCGATGGGAACGATTGCCATAAGGATAAAGATATAGTCTGTAATTTTATTACTTCCTCGCCTCGTAACAAGTTGTATTCAACATTTAGGTTTGTGGTGCTTATTTTGCTGTAGACATGCTATATCTCTATTCATTTGTTTTGCGCTGGAGATTGCATCTCACGTATGCTGCGGATTATTGTTGTGTTTTACTAAACGTGTCTTGTACACAGGAAAAGAGATTTGCATATTGCAATAAAATCGCCAACATGAATAATCTCATTCGTTCGAATTGTGTCGGAGTTCCGATATAATTACTTTCTTTCTGTATAGTGATTGTAAAAAGAGTGCAACTTTATTTTCTCGTGGCTTTCCAGTCCGTTCCATTCGCGTAAATAATCTGAATTTTTCGTCAAGACATGGAAAGGCATTTGCAGCGTAGGAACAATTTCCACCGATTCCAGCAGCTGTCCCATCCGACCGAGCGCGCTGGTCGTATCACAGCTGTGCGTCCGCGCGCATCAACACTAGCGTTCTCATTACAAAGCAATGTATCGGTTCAGACTCGGACAGTTCGAAATCATCGGCTCGCACGCAACACCGTCCGACAGAAAGTCAATTCGTCTGCACGGGATGCGTTCGAGTTGTCTCGATCAAAAAGTCTGTTCGTAAACTCGGACCTCTGCGAGTGTAACTATAGCTTTGTACGAAGCAATGAAGGGGTTTCTAAGAAAAAAAACAGAAGAAAAAAAAATACACACAGAGAGTGCCGGGAGTGGGAGAAACCGGGGTGTGGGGGAAGAGAGAGAGACCGAAAGAGAAAACGAGAAAGAGAGAGATCGGCGAGCGCACGGGGGGGGGGAGGGAGAGAACGAGAGACTCCGTGAAGTCACCTGCGTACACGTTCGTAGCAGGTACTCAAATTGCATGGCAACAGCACTCGCACAATCACTTTCTCTCCTCTCTTTCTTTTCCTTCCCTCTTGTTGCGTACCTGTCCTTTTCTCCCTCTCGTAAATTCTCCCCTCGAAAGGTTTCGTGGTACGTGCAGATGTGCGCCTACTCGTGAAATCAGTCAAGGTCCTCCTGCCAACAACGAGAAGAAAGCGCCCCTAACCATTCTGGGACGTAAGCGAGGGGGATGCTTCCGGACTTTGAATAATTTCCAGAAATCACATTGGCGACACGCGTGCCTCGTCTTCGGCAAGGGTTACAGTCACGTCGGAACAATAGATTTTCTTTGACACTGACAGGTGGTTTCCCCCTCCTGCCCCGATCCCCCTTCTTCTTTGCCCACCTTTCTTTATTCGGACTTCTGAGAATGAGGCACGAGAACGCGTGAAGCGAACTTGCTAAATTTCTACGGCGTAAACTAGACCGCGGAGCCTTCCTGATTATTCTAATGCTATGTTACTAATTTCCTTTAAATCGGAATAAAATTCTATTCTATATAAACATCTTTTTTCTTCTAAAATGTTATCAAGAACAAAGAAATTTGAATCGCTGAAGCCGTGAAATAAATCATGGTGCAAGTGATTAAAGAAAGAAAGAAAATCGTGAGTGGGTTCCGTGTCTTGCGACAGATGCAGACAACTTTTATTTCGCACAAAGGTCCGCAGTCTAATGAGTATAGCATAGTAAGCCTGCTGAAGCTTCCCCGCCGGCAGAAAAAGACGACCTCGTCTAGCTTGGCGAGTAAATCGGCACAGTTCACTGAAAATCCGCGCGCGATTGAATTATTCAACGGGGTCAATCTTCTTAAAGGATTAGCGGGCTTAGGTGGGATAAGGGTGCAAGTGCGACCGATTAATCGATTATCGAAGACAATAGCGTGGAAGCGCGGCGCGGTACGGTCGCCCGTTTCTTCGATTCCGAAACCCTCTGGGGAGAAACAACCGGTCGTCGCCGGAGAAACGCGCGCGCTAATGAAGTCAGCTCTCTTGGTCTCATGCCCGTGGTGTGTCTATCCTGCCGTGTATATTACACACCGCGCGTCGGGAGTTCATTTCCGTGCCCGGAAATGCATAATTGAAAGGCGAGGAGAGCATCGTATATAATCGCATTAATTGTTTCTAGCCTCGCCAATTTCCTGCCCTGCTGCACCGACCGCTCACCCCACCCCCTTCTTCCCGTTTGGCCTGCTGCTCTTCTTTTGTACTGTCTTTATCCTCCTCTTCTTCTTTTTGGTTCACCTGGTTCACCACACTACCCGATCCTTCCAACGAACTCGCGGAACGGTCTTGCTCGTTCCGCTCGAATTTTGCGCGCTTTTGTTCCGACTACCCCTTGCGATCTTGCATCCGACGATTCTTGCACGATAAGACGCTAATTCGTAATTAAACCGCGCGTCTTTATGCGTTTATCATGACCACGAATTTTTGAAGGACTGGAAAACATTTATATTAATCAGTAGACTGAGAGTTCTATTGTTTTTACTGTTTTATATTTTACCTGCCCATTGTCGTTATGAATGTATAATTTTTTTTAATAATTTACAAAGTTATACGAAGTCTATTTTGCAAGCTACGCGTCCTGGTAATTGTAAACACTTTTTTTGACCGTCATCATTAACAGCAAGGTCATGCATGCGTATTTACTTACACGTAAGAGTCACTTCTACTTTTCGGTGAACATACAGGAACGCATTAAGCACGAACACATGTCCACATGTAGAGATGAAAGTATCAGAAAGCAACCCTACAGCAACAAAAAAAAAACAGCTTTTGAAGGTTCGCATTTTGTATTCTGCACCGGGGATCATTATTCCGGCACTGTGTACATTATTATTTGCATTTGTAACGCATATTGACAGGTTATGATTTTCGAGTGTCCGGACAGCTCGTATTATTTGAATGTTAAATGGAGACTAATTCCCCGATCCTCGGAATTTAGTTTCAGGAACGTGATACTTGTTCCGAGCGCCTCGGTCTCTCCACCCCATAATAACGCCATCTCCTGAAACTGAACACAATAATTTACCATGATTCCGAGCATGAAAGTGCCTTCAGATTATTCGCATTTTATCGCGGCGAGACTCGGGCAATCCAAGAATGATTCCCATCAGTACTTAGAAGGGTCAAGTTGGTGATAACAAATGGCTCTCGTTTGTCCCCTGTCAGCCATTTTTCGGCCCCCTTTTACTACGTGTCCCGGGCATCGTCTGGCCTTGATGCCTCTTATAGTCGAGAATGGAAAAGGTAGAGAAGCCAGTTTCGTTTTTTCCCCTGTTTTTCTAAAACGTCCAGGCGACTCCGCTCGACCAAAACATTCAATCGTTTCAATAATTAATTTGTATGAAACCCCTGCTGGACTAATGTTTTCTTTGTTAACACCTCCTTATACTGTCAACGCTGCCACAGTGAAATCAAATTTACCGTGGCTGATTAAATTATTAGAACTGCTTCCGTAAGCTGATGAGTTTGAAAAACATCGTGAAAATTATTAAAAGTAAAAGCTTTATCATATCTGTTCGTAAATTAGCCTGACAAGTTGGACAACTAAATTATCATGGTAATGACGTACGTGAGGGAGGATCCTTTTTCCAGAATCGCAAGGGTGCGGGATTCGCGTTCTCATTTCTCGATAATACAAAAATGTTTTGAGTAGTCAAAAACGCTAGATAGAAGATCGAACTAGGGCGCTATCATTCTCAAAAGTCCTATTTTTTCGTTTACGAGGCGTAACTTGCATTATTCGGAAGCATACAACTATTTTCATAGCTACATGCTGCCCAATAATGCAAATTACACCGCGTAAACGAAAAAATAGGACTTTTGAGGACGATAGCGCTCTAGATCGATCTTTTATCTAGCGTTTTTGATTACTGACAAACCCCATTTTTGTATTATCGAGAAATGAAAACACCTTCTAACCAAACGAATCTACCGCCTTAAATAAAAACGCGAGGCAGATAAAATAAAATGTTAACGCTTAATATCGCAGATTCTAATGTTTTGTTTTACAAAAAGTTGGTCGTCCAGGAGTAAAAAAATTTCCACAAGTGTCATCTGACCCATGTCATCATTTTCCGCAAGATCTGCTATCCGATATTCCCGGAAGCGAATTTTTTGTCCGCGCGGATTCGGGTCGATGTTAATTGTCCTCTCGCAATTACACTGTTTATCGATCAGAAAAACGCGGCCCCGGTACCAATGTAACAACTCCTAATCGTTGATTTCCGTTTTCGCGTTTACTAAATAATGACATCTTGTCAATAGGACTTCCTTGGAACATTGTCACTGTCGTGAGAACTCTTAACCGCCCGTTCTACGTCGGATACCCATCAATGGACACGTACGCGACGTCTTTTAGGAACGATTAAACTTTTTCAACGACGGGTCCGTCGCATTGTAATTACTCGGGTCGGTTTTTCGCGGAGTTGGACATCCGGCAATCTATATCACCGGAAATTTTATAGTGATTACTTGCGAACGGTGGTCCGAGGAAGAAACGGATCTTCCTTGATGCCATGACGAACAATTAATCTGTCAGTCACTTCCAACACTGTTACTTTTACCGTTCGAATGCATAGTAGGAAAATAATTTTATTGCACATTTCACACTTTACTATTCACAGATGGGTGAGACTGATAAAAATTCCGTGTGCTGTAGACCTGTGCTTTTTATCATAGATTGCGTCTACGATCTATTAGAATTGCATATATTTTAGTAGATGACGGTTATTTGAGAAATCAAATGAAGTCGATTTAAAAAAAAAGAAGAAGGCAACAAGAGGTGACAAAGATGTTGCTTGAGTGTGGCGGTAGCGAACACTTTGTTTACATTATTTTGGAAGCTTCAAAATCTTCTAAAAGAAATGATTAGATCACGTTATTGAGGGTGAGTTGGTGGTTTATGATTGAAGTTTCTGTTGAAGGATCTATTAAAGAATCCTCAGCCATTATTTAAAAAAATTGTGAAACAGTCGTCGGCAGAAGAATAAAATAATTGCAAAGAAAGAGTGCCCAAATTTTTCGAGGAGATTCTCAGAGTATCGTTCAAGCTGATTTCGACCAGTGTGCGGTCAGCAAACCGGATGGCGATCGCAAGAGCAGCAGCAGCTTGCCCGTTAGGTGGATCGTCGATCGTCGGGAGTCAAGCGGACGACGACGACGACGGTATTAACAAAGCGGCCAGTTCTGGCTGAATAATAACGCGGTGTGTGCGCTGGCCTCGGGTTTACGTTTGTCCGGCGTTTGCGCGGCTCTAATGGACGATCGTGGCGCGTACAGCGCGATGCAAACCCGGGTACGTAAGCCTAACGTAATTGAAGGCTAGGAATGCGGACGCACGCATGAGGTAGCAGCCGGTAGACAGAGAGCAAGAGAGCAAAGGGGGATACATACGCTTTTACTGTGTGTACCGCGTGCGTATCACGAGAGCACGGCCGACATTAATGCGCGTGTCCCTATTACGGGCCGAGAGCGTGCGTACGCTGTACACGTTAATTAACAATAGAAAAACAAGTGCGGACCGATCGACTCGCCGACCATTCTTTTCTGTCTCGATGCACCGCCCGGGGGTTGCGAAATACTTCGACGATTGACCCTTGGATTATTAACCCTTTACCGTCCAACGTGTTCCCTCCATTTTAGTTAACGGAACTTTCTGCAGAATGATCAGATATGGACCTTTATGCTAAATAAAAATCTCCTTACAATTGCCTTTACCTACTATGGAATTGTGACGTTCTTGATGAGTGGAGATCGATGAAATAATTGGTGCAATAATCAATGTCGAATCTGGTTTCATTGAAAATTTCATCAAAATTGGTCAACTTAAAATGAGCTCCAAATGTTTGCTGAAAATTTCAATTTTTTACGATTTTCGGTACACAATCAACATCGAAATTTTCAGAATATGTATAATCGATACAGCTGTGCAAAACCTATTTTTTAAATTTTCAGTATAGGCCCACATAAAATAGTTTGAAACAACCTCGTAGTATTTCCTCTGTAATTCAAACTAATTATTCTAATCCCTAAAAAAAATCCAACTGATTTTGCACTTTAATGGTGACTCTAACGGGTCAGTAAAAATTGCTATACCATTATTCAAACCAGTTTTAATATCATTAAATTTGTCTGTCTCTATAAATTGTAAAAAGCTCAATCGTTGTATCAGAAAACAGGTACAATTTAATTAAAAAAGTTTACATAGAATAAAAATGATCTGGGTTGAAAGATTTTGGAATTAAAATGGCTTCGAGTCCAAAGGGTTAAAAAAGTTGTCGTCCTTTTGAAAGTGAAATATTACAGTGATTTACTAGACATCAGTCTGGTTTAGGATTTGTAGTTCCTAGAGCGTCGATTGTTCCACGTTCGTATGCGAGATCGAAGCAAGTAGCCGCGACGCGACGTGCCGCGGCATTTATCGCAGTTTTATCGCGGCGTATCGACTTTATCGAGTAACGTTGGTGAAAAGGAGCGTAGCAGTTCGAGCGATTGCAAAGTAAACACAGTCCCGAAGTAGGTTATTTCGACCCGTCTGGTTCTAGTGTTAATCCGGTTCAACGACCTCCCGCGCGCGAAAACGTTTACCTTCCCGAAAGGGTCACCGTTCCATCTCGCCCAATATAAATCTCTTGATTGGAGCTGACATTTCTTCCTGTCGGTCCAATCGTGTGTTCAGCAGGTTCACACGGGCCATCCTCGTGGCCGGTCGTACACGTGTCCTTAGCCTGGAAGAAGGTACTCGTCAGTAAGTAGGTTGCGCGGCTGTTAGCCAGACTAGGGCCACGCGCGTCTACGACGAAAGGGCCGCCTAATCTATGACAAGTGGCACTTCCTGTTTTGCCGACGACACTGACATAAGGAAGGCGAGCTGTTCTTTTCTAAGGACGAGTCACGCGTGGCCTGTGACATCAACAAGGGTCGCAGAACCGAGACAATACATGAATCATGCTCGTGGTGTTCGACGGCGCATGGGAGCGCGACCGAAAAGCTGGTCAAAATTCCATTTCCGAAGTTCCTTGGATTTTTGAAATTCCAAATTCCTGCTCTTTAAAAATTGAAGCGTGCTCAATAGACCAGTTAATGTTAGGAAAATTCATATAATAGAAAATATTTTGCATTAATATCAACGGCGCAAACTTCAATTTTTGAAGTTCCTCGAATTTTTGAAATTCCGAATTCCTGCTCTTTAAAAATTGGAGCGTGCTCAATGGGCCAGTGAATGTTAGAAAAATTCATATATGTTGCAAACGTAAGTCTTTTGCACAAACAGTGTCAGATATCTTTGCAATTATAAATTGTCAATATGTCACAAATCTTAGCGTTTTAATAAAATGTTCGTCGTCGAAATTCGCTAAATAAATATTCTGGACCAAATAGTTTGTGTTATATTTCAATCTGAAGACGCGACATGGTACAAACCAGATAATAGACTGACATAGATTTATTTTAAAGTGTAGTCAGATAAAAATTTAGGGTTCAATGACAGAATTCAATCAATCTTCATTTAGTATTTCTTCCCCACGACTTAGACTTGTGATTAGATGAAAATTTCGGGTTCAATGACACAATTGAATCAATCTTCATTTTACATTTCTTCCCCACAACTTAGACTTGTGGTTAGATAAGAATGTAGTGTTAAATGGCACAATTCAATTTATCTTCATTCATCATTTCTTCCCCACAACTTAAACTAGGGTTAGTCGAAAATGTAGGGTTCAATGGCACGATTGAATAAATCTTCATTAAACTTATTATTTTAAATACTTGGTATAAAAGATTACGGTATCGCTTGGCCAACCGATGCACGGAAATTGCGAACATCTCGATAGCGATGTAACATCGTAAATAACACAAGAAACGATTGAGGTAACATGTGAACCAAGGCGAACCACATTGTCAACGAGTATGTTCCCAGTGAAAAATGGCTTCCTGAAATTTTTAATTCGCCGAAGTCCGATTTCCGGCAAAACTCGAGCGTGACTATTTATAAATCACTGTAGTATAATCTCGTTCGCATGAACTATCCGGAAAAACGAAACTCAAGGTATACATACCGCGTTACAATCGGCCGCTAATGCTAATTAATACCTCCAGCAACGTTAATTGATACCGATGTCCATATAAATGTATCGCGATCACATTCTCCAACTTCAAACGACGCACCGTTCTCACCGACGCGTGAACGAGAAAAAGAGAGAGAGAGAGAGAGAGAGAGAGGGAGAGAGAGAGAGAGGGAAAAAGAGAGAGAGAAAGACAGATTGAAACGAGAGGAAAAGAAGACCGCGGCGTCTCATTCCGCTTATCATCGACCCGCTCGTTTCACGCCGACAACTATATCCTTTGACATCGTCAATTGCTCCCGTTAATTAATACCACTAACCGCCGTAATCACCGGGATTCATATACGTGGCGTATAATGCGATACCTCTTCTTCTGACGTCGTTAAAATCCCCATCCTGCAGTATTGTCGCTGCACATGCGAAAGAATTATGCACCAACGGCGTTCCACAAAAAATCATAATCTATATATTATTTGTACCTGATTAAAATTATTAGAAGAGAAAATAAATTTCCATCTTACTCCAGTTTCTTCACAATGGATGAAGAAAATTTTAGATCCACAGTCTAATCATCGATAGAATTTCTAACATAATAATTACACTGCGGATTTTATCACAGCAAAAACATTAAAATTATGAAAATTATTTGAGGAAAGGAAATCAATATTTTGGTAGCTGCTGTATCTCGCGAAGAATGCAATGAACTTTTAATTTCCATAAAAATCTGCAGTCCGGTAACAACATTCCACTAAATTGAAATTACAATGCACTATGGTTGCATACGTCTCGCAAGAAAATTGGACAGGAAATGCCCGAGGAACAAACAGCAGCAAAACAAACGTAATTGGATCGAGGAGGATCTACGAGGCAGGTGGGGATCACTGAATAACAGCTCGACAGAGATTCCGATCGATTGATCCGAATGACTTAATTCCCGATTCCCAAGGCCTCGTTACGGATCAATTATAGATCCCCGTGGAACGCATTAAAATCTCGTCAGCCTGGTCGTCGGTGCTGATCGATCTCAATGCTCCTTCATGGAAGAATTATCATCGATGATCGCGAGCGCGTACGATTTTCTTCGTCGGTCACCGATCGAATTCCGTTCGGTTTCTACTTAAACGTCGCGTAATCGCCGGCGCGGAACTCCGCTGCAATTATTCCCTTCATAATTACGATCGCGGTCAGATTACACAGTGAACGATCTATAAAGATCGCTCCTGCGCCCTGTTCCCGCGTGTATCGGGTTCGTTTTCCGCTCGGTAGCACGTGTCCCTGTCGGCGGGGCCTTAACTTTGCTATAGCTGACGACTATGCGAGGCGACAGTGTCGCATGTACATGCAGCCGCTGGGAAAATCTAGATCCAGCTTTGTCTTTTCGCGTCGAGGAGGATCTATCGGTATCCGGGGATCGGAAGAGTCGCGGCGACTTTAAACTTTAAATCAAACTTTAAATCAGCAGCATCAAGTATTTGAGTCAGCAGAACACTGTTTATAAAATTCTAAGTTTCGAACTTTTTGACTTCTTTTTCTCTTTAAGGGGCTGTAAAAATTAGAAAACAATATATTTTGTCATGATTTTAGCGCTGGCGATAATATGCCTTCATAATTGATCGATAACTTTTTCGTAAAATCAATAATTGCTATTTGCTTCGCAGTTTCCTTAAAAATCATGTTCACACGCCACGTAGTATCTCGAGCCTGTTAAGATCTCGAAAAAATCTATTCTGGTTGGTAACGGCCCGTTGGGAGCGTGTTAAACAAGAAAACAGACAGGCAACAAGACCAGTTAGGGGTGTTTGCCAGTAGATCAGCTCGTAAGTGATCGTTAGCGGCTGCTATGAAACGGCTCCCGGGGATCTATAATCAGGGGATGAGGGTAGCGATTACCCTCGAAAAGAAAATGATCGAAACAATCGGAAAACGGAAGGGACCGGTCAAAGAAACGGCAATTCACGCTTCCTCCGGTTTCAGCGGCGGCGCGTCTCAGTTTCCTGCGTTTATCCCCGTAAAAAACCGTGGTAATTATGCAAATGCTACCCGAGGCGGTAATGAGCCGCCCGTTCCCCGGTAATCGTGGTCGCGTTCTTGCGATTCCATCAGCCGCATGGTGTGCACACGATCCGATTCGATTCGATTCGATCCGATCGCTCTGCTCGCTCGTGGAAAACCGAGCGCGATGGTGTACGACGCAATCGGACCTCGATACACAGGCAATCGATGCCATGGGTCTAAGAATGCGAACCTGATCGAGGCATTATCTGAATCCTCGGTATACTATGTGTAATATCAGTTTAGTTGTGTCTCATGCGCTCCTCGGAAGACAAAACACATCACCAGACGACGCCAGACTCTGAGCTATGCGCAATGAGATACGCTGATTTAATACTAATCGGGCCGAGCGTTAATCTTTTGCACCTCGACTTTTTTCCCCTTCCGTTCCCAACAACTCTCTCTGCTAGCTTCAGTCTTTTTATTATTTTATTTTTATATTATATTTTAAAATCGTGAAATTTTAATGCCAAATTGTGAAGACAGAGGAATTTAAAAATATAAGTACATCGTCCTCAATTTATTAGAATTATTGAAAGAAGAAATTATCGATCAGTAAAAATTTGATTGAAAATACAGGGTGACATGTTCAATTAATTTCAGTCAAATAGAGCCTTAATTTAGTTTGAACAAGTATTTAGTATGAACAACAAGGAAGGATTTAGATCCCTCTCTAAAAACAGAAGCTCCATTCACCTAATTGCATCTACAATTTATCTCCAGTATATTACACGAATAAGCACATAATTAATTGACATCTCGAGACCACTGTTTACAGAGGTGCGGAACGGTATGTGATCCTTTGAAATCCTTTTGTTCGTTTATTCAAGAAACGCAATAAGAACAACAATGGGCAGGAATAAGAAGATTGTGTCCCTCACGTGAAATGATTTCAGCCGCAGAAACACAGGCATTCATTCAGCCGCGCGCTGTCAAATCACTGTGGGCTGCGTGCACCTATAAATAGGTATACTCAATGAGACCAGTTCCAGAAAATCGAGCCACGGTCCCGCTTCAGGCGATCCAGCCGTTCTCCGGAGGACAAAAATATCGCGTGGGTGCACGCGATATTTCGGTCGAAAGACCAAAGAGGAACTCAAGCCACAACTGTGCAACCCAGAGGAACGGAAAGAGATCTTGGTAGTCGGTGAATCTCTTTCCGCCATCGCCAAATACTGGGTCAATCCGATGCCTCTGTAGCCAGAGATTAGATCATGCACCTGGGACTCTTCTTAACACACTACTTTTTTTATGTGATTCATTTTTACACGTTTTATTCGTATTGACATTTCTCCTTCAAAACGTTTTTTTCATTTTGACACGATTTTTAAAAACACGTTTTATTTATTTCGACTTTTTTTCTTCGAAACGTTTTATTCATTTTCACACGGGTTTTAAAAACACGTTCTACTGTTAATTTTTGAAAACCAAAATTAAATTCTTATCTGTTGTCGTGAACATATTGGAGAACCCATAAGCATACAATAAATATATATTTTGTTTCTCCTCCTAAAAAATTATGAACGACAAAGAAGCTTAAATTACTGAAAAATAAATCGTAGTGATTAATTATGTTTTGATTTTTATCCGAAAGAAAATGTTGTAGGAATAATGCTCATTTAGGAGTTTTTAATTATTTCTGTCTGTCACAGAGCAATTCCAATGGCATTAGAGGTAATATTTTATGCAGTCTCGAAATTGTTATGTCCATCGAGTCGAATGCGTTTCGTTTGAACGATGATCGAGGATCCTCGCGGTTTTTCTGATGGCATCCGTGCGATTAGGTCGATTAGCTCGACCTGCGATTTAAACGAGAATTTCCTAGACCGTCAACGTCACATGTTTCGCAAAGATTGTTCGAGCCGGCGCATCCGGCGACGGAAATTTCCACGAAGCCATTATTATTGCATTAGCTAGCGGCCGAGCACCGATTTGAATTACATATAAGTTTGCAAATTGGAGGAACGGATAATTACGGTGTGCACCGCTGCCGGTACGCGGCTGTCCTCGTCGCCATTTTAACCAGTTCGCGTTTAACACGTTCTCACCCCACGAATTCTACGTTTTGCTTCATTTTGCTAATCGTTTCGGTGGCTCGAACATTCCCTGTGCCATCTTCGTTCGTTTGCAGTCGGCTGCAGTAAACAAATGACCTTCGAACAAGTCCTTTTTTGATTTTTTAAACGAAAGTCCAGGGGGATGAAAATACTTGAATCGTCGTCTTCATGACATTTTCTACATTTATCTATCAATAAAAATGTAAATTTTTCTATACAAATTGTTTACTGAACAAAATTTTACAAAGATCTGTAAATGTTTCTTCGAAAATCATTTTCCACACGGTAGACAGTTTTCGATTATTTGGCATTCGTTGGAATTTTCTTTTCGGGAGCTTCCGCAACGAAGATCGACAAGGATCAATAGATCATTTATCACGACGCCCGACGCTGTGTCTACAAGCAACACTAGCGTCATGTGCGAAGATGCGATACTCGAAGCGGTGTTCAAGGATGTTCCCCGGCTTCTTGGTCGTCTTTAAAGGGCGGTTTCAGATGAGAAAATGATGATACGTTTCGTAAATTAACCATTAATTAATCATAAATCCGTATAATTTATGCCGGTGTTCAGCAACCAGTGTTTGTCGGAGATTTCTCATAGGACGGACTTCATGTTTCAGAAGAATGTAATGTAGTTTAAACACAGGGTAGCGAATCGGTGGCGTTACCTACGGTGCGTAGTGCATTCGTTAATGTGGAAAGAAGAGGGATATAATAAACGTTACCGCGAAAATTGTACCTGTTACACAGTGTACTAAATGATATTACAAGATGAGGAAGTATGATGAATCTACGCTTATTCGTAATCTTGTAGAGTCGGCAATAAAGGAGTGTTCTAGTAAAACACAAAAATTTTATATTATAGTACATTGTATTATATGTTGCCAAAATCTGGAATTTCCCGCAGCCTTTCAGAAATGAATATTTTGCTAAAATTAGTCGGCAAGGACGAGCCACTTCCAGAAAACTTAAAGAATACATTCAAGAAATGACGTCGAAATAAAAATTTTAAATCTGTACACAAATATTTACCAATTTTGCTAAAATGTACTGCAGCAAAATTTAAAAATGAATTTTACTGAAACTAGTCTGCAAGGACGAAATGTTCGTACAGTCGAAGTAAAAATTTAAAAACTGTATAAAATCTTTCCCGAAGACATTAAAAGGACAAGAGGTTCCCAGAAAGTTCAGAGAAGCTATGAAGGGAATAAGCCCTGCCAAAAATTACAAAAATCACAGATTCATCAATCGGTATTGCTGAAACGTGTCTATGGGAGGGTCCATTTAAACCAGAATTTGACTGAAACTAATCCGAAGGACGGACCGGTTCCAGAAGATTTAAAGAAGATATTGAAGGAATGTTCATGAGGTCCACCTCAAAAGCCACCAATTCGCCGCAGCACCGGCGGAGCAAGTCCAGTTACTCGCCGCGAGGGGTTTAGTCCTTATCCGTCTAACAGGTTCGGTGGACAAAGAGAGAGAGAGAGGGAGAGACAGAGAGGGGAGGGGGACGCGAAAGAGAGAGAGAGAGCGAGAGAGCGCGCAGGACACGCAGGACACGTAGTCCAGAGCGAGAGGCGGCTCGCATCTCGCACGCACTCTCGGCGACCATTAACGTGTACGTGGCTCGTATACACACGGTATATTTGTGGCCGCGCTGGATTACACGCACACGCCGATCGTTCGTAGCCCCGTCTAGACAGCCGTCAGACGTATTATTGGGTTCGCGTAACTCTATGGTACATACCTATTGCGTTACACGTGTACGCTCGCGGTCGCACTCGCTCGCGCTCACGCTCGTACTCGCGCGCGCGTGCGAGCCAGCCTGCGCGGAGGAGTGTACGCGCCGAGCGTTACGTGTACAGCACCATTCATGAACGGTTTTCCTCGCGTGCAAACCCAACGATTTTCCCTTCGATGTTGTTCCGTCCCTTACACAACCCCTCGTAAACGTCGATAAACCAATGCGCGGTTAATGCGTTGGAATTACACGCGCAAATGATTACAGCAATACCTCGATATTGTGGAAGATTGATAAAATTATGGGGCCGAAGTGTCACTTGTATCGTGTAGATACTCATACTGATCCAGAGAGAACACTATTTTGCCACTAATTATTTTTTTATGAAATTTTTACCATCATATTCGCGACACTTTCATGGTTAAAATGACTCCAAACATGTCACATAATAATCAATAAACCAATCCGCGGTTAATGCGTTGGAATTACACGCGCAAATGATTACAGCAATACGTCGACATTGTGGAGGATTGAGAAAATTTTGGGGCCGAAGTGTCACTTGTATCGTGTAGATACTCATACTGATCCAGAGAGAACGCTATTTTGCCACTAATTATTTTTTTATGAAATTTTTACCATCATATTCGCGACACTTTCATGGCTAAAATGACTCCAAATATGGCACATAATACACGCGCAAATGATTACAGTAATACCTCGATATTGTGAAAACTTCGGGACCGAAGTGTCAATTGTATCGTGTAGATACTCATACTGATCCAAGGAGAACTCTATTTTGTCTTTAAATACGTTTTCATGAAATTTTCACCATCGCGACACTTTCCTGGCTAAAATGACTCCACACATGACACAATTTGGATCACATGTACTCGTTTAATTCACGGTACAGTGGCACCTCGATTATCCGAACTGGTCAGTGAAATACATTACAGAGCAGTTACCTACAATCTACGATAAATCGTCGTAGATTAAACTGCTTGTTGAACATTCGGAAAATGGCGAAGCAGTCTACCGATGACGTCCATTGCGTGCGCGCGGCTCCAAATGTGAAATGCCTTTTTTCTCGATATTTGCGCAACCTGTTGCACGAATGCGTGTTTCTGGAAATATTGACACGTCGGGAAAGTTTGAAACCTTCCGCAGGTTTCCAACCGGAAGTTGAGGAATTAAAGTCACTAAGGTATGAAATCGATTCCTGCTTCTCCCCAATCAATGCAAACGAACAATTTTAATTTGCATAAAGGTTCGCAGTCTATTATCGTAATTGTTGCTTACTGTTATTTGTAAATTCAACTGATTATGACAGAATTTCCGTAATTGCCAATACTTGCGTAATTAAATTGTTTAAATCCAATATGATAATCGTCCATGTCTGTGGATTTTATGTTTCAAACATTTCGATTGGGTTGTTCATCATTCGCACGAGGAGATAAGGTTTTTCCGTCTCGCGCATAATATGGAGATTCATTAATTTCGACGTGTGTAGTTAATTGAATTTACCCTCCCGGTGAGGCACACACATTGAATATGCTGGACACAATCTGGGGTGCACGTGGGTAGTGTCGAGCGAGGACACGATGTGCAAGTATGCACGCGCCGATGCACATGACTCGCGCACGCATACGCGCGTGCGGAAGACGCATCGGGGCCGATTTGGCGAGGCAATCGGGACGGTTGGTAATTAGCGACGGTTATGTCAGCTGAAACTCGACGAGACTTGCTCGTGTAACTACAATGCTCCCCTCGAAAAGTGTCCCGTATCGACGCGACATTCAAACACCGCACCGAAACCAATATAAAATCGCGAAATCTTCCAATTCATTATAACCATTAAATGTTAACATTCCTCGTAACTCAGAAAATGTGGTTTCCTCCATTATCACATCAGATAATGCAAATGTGCAATAGGCCTCCTTACAGACAAATAAAACAAATGTTCCAAAGATCTTTCGTGGGCCCTAAGTTAGTCGAAGAAATTCGCCGCGTAAAGTGCGCGAGTTTATAGGAATATAAAAATTTCCGGACAAGCTCAGCCAATAAAACACCGCGAACTATCGCAGGCACCGCGTTCCAGAAAAAACTCGTTTTTAAAATCTGCTCATCTTCCTCTCGGCAGGGCTGTAACGATAAATCTCGCGAAACTGGTGCGTTAATTGCTTCGAAAGGAAGCCACGAGAGTCTCGGAGTTCCTTTTATTACGCCTAATCAAGTTCGGCATCCCCTACGTTTCGAATGGCAGTCCTGCGAAAATAAAACAACGCTTGCGTCGCGTCGCGGTTAACGTTATCGGGCGTTATAAACCCTGAAAATGAGTCGAACGTATCAGCGTTTACGCGACTTAATACTATCTGTTACTATTAATCTCGCGTCGCGTAATTCATTCGTGCACGCCGGCTCGGGCTTTATCAATTAAATCTGCTATGCTCATCGGACCGGGATGATTTCTTGTTTTTTTTTGTTTTGTTTTCGTTCTTTTTCCTCGGTTTTTCGGTGCGTGGCTGCCCTCGTATTCGCCGAGATGGATTCGAAGGATACGCGTACGAATGGTTTGCGAGGCCGGACTTTACGTAGATAAATCGATTGAAAACGCATGATCTATGGGCCCGCGTTATTCAGCGTGCTTATTCCAATCATTTGTTCAATTATCGATGATAGATCTTCATGCGTCGCATTGTAAATTACGACGCGACCCGGCCGCGTTATAGCAACACGATCGAACGATATTTTTACCGATGTTAATTAATTTTGATAGCGGCGAATCGCCGGCCCTTAAGATTCCCGATAAACGATGCTATCTTTCAGACGCGAACCGTCTCCTCGTTATGTTATTATACTATTATAGCTGTATATTTCGATCGTGTCAATTACTATCGATCGGATACGTATTCTAGCATGAAAGTCTCGCAGTACTTCAGGAAAAATAATTGCGGCATTTTATAAATGAAAACTTCGTACAAAATAAAACATTTCCGTGAGAAAGGAGAAACAGATGAAAATTCATTTCCACGCTTAACAATCATGATTATCTTAACAATGATGATGATTATTTTTATGCAAAATAAAAATTTTCTACCCGATTAAACATAGTTTTTATTTAAAATGGTATTACTGTTTTAAATTACTACTCATTTTTGTCATAACTGCATAAAATCCGCTGTCTAATCATGATACATTGAAAATAGTGAAATCCTCAATTTGTCATGCCTGCTAATTTGTCTTTTGAATACGCGGTCTACTTACAACGAACAGTACCGAACAAAAAAAACTAGCAGTCCAGCAAAATAAAAGTTCAACCTGATTCTTTTCGCGCGTCTCTTCGTCACGTCGAGGGAACTAGGCGTTTGCGGTATCGAAAACACGCGAGCTTCTCGCGAAGCAGGAGAGGATCGTAGAAAAAGTCCAAGCGCAGGAAAAGATTGGAGACGGGTCGTAGAAAAGTGGAGCAAACAAAAAGAAGCAACGACAGGGGAAAAAAAAGAGAGTAAACCGAAACACACGCCTATGAAGACGACGCGCGGTGGAAGATGGGACGTTGAATGAATGCGAAGGGGAAAAGGAGCATCGCGAGAGGGCGCAGACGAAAGAGAAAGCGAGGGAAATAAGAGGACGGTGAATGAAACGAAGAGGGACACCGCGCGTTTATACCTCAAATCAACCGCATCCGTGGTTGTGTAATTACGATTGCTATCTACGACTAGCCGGCGACTATCCGGTAGCGTGAGAAGACGATCCTCCCGGGATTCATTCTGCGAACTGGTTCCTGCGGTTCGTTCCTTTTTCACTCTCGTAGAGCCTGATACAATCCTAGAGGCCATGGATTATCCTGAAAGGAAGTAGGCGTACCGTTCCTCTCTTGTATCGCTCGATCCTTCCCCTCCCACCCTCCTACTGTTGTTTTTTATCTCTACTCATGTCTTTCCTGGATTTTGTTTATGCGCGAACGCGACGTCGCGGTTTTATTCCTCCTTTCAGCTTCCATCTGCTTGCTCAATCATTGAAGCGATACGTTCGATTCCTATGCAAACCTGCGGGAAAATTCAATCGGAAGTCCTAGGGGAACTCTTGATGCATTAACCCTTTCGACTGGGGCCTTTCCTGTTCGCATCTTCTCCCTTTTTCTTTCAGAAATCGATACTATCCGCTTGGGCATGAGTTCGTATCGAATTTGAGGTTTGTGCAATGATTATGTATTTGTGACAAAAATTACGTTTAGTTTAAGCGTAAAGAATTAGAAATATATAACTTGTTAACAAAGAAGAAGTCAAAAGAGTCTAGTGATCACTGCAAACGTAAAATAAATCGTGGTGCAAGTGGTTGAAGAATAATTGTCTTTTCATAGCATCTCTTCCTCGGTGCGTCGTCGCAAGGGTTGCGAGTATAATCTGTACGCGGATCAACCATAAAGGCAAAGTCGTTGTAAAATGCCAGTCTGGACACCAGGACCAAACAAATCGTTGCCAATCGAAGACAACGAGAGCGACCGCGAGAGAGCACGAAACAGAAATAATAAAGAGCGCACGGCCAGGAGTACCCCCTGGGCTGTCTGCGCCGCGCCGGCAGGCAAGGATTATATTCGTGGCAGAATATCGCCCTTCCTGATCTCTGATTGCTTTTAGTTTGGTTTTAGTGTACGGTCGGTTCTGGCGCGCTCATCGAGTGTACTTCTACCGTCAGGGAGAGTGCGAGAGCACCCTGTGCCGTGGCCGTAGACTAATGATTCCGTCTGAGTGGGAAATTGACCACTAGGGCGCTGAAAACCTTCGGCCAGCCTTCTGGCCGAACGAGAGAACGAGAAGGAAGAGGGGTCCATTGTCCCCCGGGGCTCGGCGGACCTTAGTGGCTTTCAGTTTTTGAACAGCGCTTTACGTGGAAACCTCGAGAAAGCATCTTCCGGCCAGCCGATCGGCCCGCAGACACTAATCCGGAGAAACGCGCACTTTTATCGCGAACATTCGGCCCCCCATGTTCTTCGTTGTTGCTCGTTAGGGTCGTCCGTATTTTTCGAATTTTTCTGGTGTTACCACACTAAATTGTCGGACGTTTCCACCCTTCGAATGTTGATGTCGAACGAAATATACGTGTCAAATATTTTTCCGAGAACTACTAAAAATAGAAAGTATATTTCTTGATCTCTGATGCAAATATATTATAAACTCGTTAACACTAAACCTACCACTGCCGGTTTCATATTTTTCATTTCACAATTATTGAACCTATGAAGTTGGTTATATGAAAATTGATTCGATACATTTTTTCACTCAGACACATATTGTAATAATAATTGCACGGAATCTAAATAAATAGAGCCTTGTAATTTTTGCAAAGCTAAGATATTATAGTCGCTTTTAGCGCTCGGTAGGTTTAGTGTTAACAGTAACAGAATTAGGTTTTGAATGAGACACGTTTCACGATTTAACTAATGTGTCTGTCCAAGTCTAGCTTCTTCTACTTAATGGCGGTGCACTCGTGACAATACCGTATCGCTTACCTTTGCAGTGAGTCCATTACAGAAACTGTAACGTAATGAAGACCACAGTGTAATTGCTTATCCTCCTACAACAATTCAGTACGGGTTCAATTCAGAGCCATTACAGTTCCTCGTGCATGTACACGAAACACGAAGGTATGAGACACAATAAACCATAAAGTACAATTAATTCAATATCGCTTTCTCCAACTGTAACTCGTTAAAATCGCTGTCAGTTTGTTTATCACCAAGAAAGCACTTCGACCTACAGAAAAATCCACGACCATTACTATAAAATAAATCATTCGGTCAAGATTGCCTCACACGAGCGATTTCTATTTTCCACGGAACAACCAGGTGCTGGATGACTTATGGGACTCATGGGTGTGTACTTGGGCGAGTTACACGGGCAACTTACGCGTCTCGGAAGCAGTTCGGACCCCGGGACCCGTGTAAATCGGTGCCGGCGCGGGTTCACCGGTGAAAATCATATTTATTGTGACAACGTTTGCATTGTTATCGAAAAGGCCATTCATTACGCGCGCCGTGGCCGTGATTAATGGCCGGCGCGAAGATAAAATGTAGGTAATTGGGGTCCTAAGTTCAGCGCACGCCGCGGTGATGAATAGTAGAATTCACCGTAATTTATAGTCAGCTAACACCGTATCCGCACAATAACCACGACCGTGAAATAATGGGCGAAGATCTAGCCATGGCGGATGCACGATGATCCCCGCGAAAAATCGGGGGCTGCCCGGCTCCGGTTATTTTAAATACAGATTGGCCTTCGTAACAAATGACGGCCGGCTTGCTGCGTGGAACATAAACATGTCGTAAATCACGGCCGAGTCGTGAGCTAAGTGTTATTTGCCCTTTCCGCGACGAACGAATCCGACGGCAATTGTAAAATTTTCGATCCTCTCGCGGAGAATCAGCCTCTTCATCCCTTCCTCTCTCTCTTTCCTATTGTTATTACGTCCGATGTAATAGGCTGTAACCGAGAGCACAATCCGATTCTAATTGTATACCACGGTACAGTGGATTCTAATAGTTAGGTGCAACCAGACGCCATATTTTATTCCGCGATCCTTTTCGAGCATTCGATGTCGAGGAACTTGGCTTCGACCGTAAATGTGGCATGAACAATACAGTTCATTAACACGTCGACAGCAACGTGTTATATGTGGATGACAGAATTTGTCGTGTAAAGTTAAAAAGTAATTTCTCCTGATGATATTGTCGCTCGAACTGAATTTGATTAGACCATGTAGAAGTTAATATTCAAGTTGGATAATGTTAGAGTGATTCTGAGAAGTCTCTTCCGCGAGATCAGCTGCAGCAACTGCAGTTTGTGGGACACCCGGTATAATAGGTACGCCAGATGGTAGATAGCTAGATGTAATGAATGAACGAACGATTGAATGAATCCTTGTGGTAAGAGAGACCGTAATTTTACGTCGTCGATTGTGTACACCTTTATTGGTTACCGGTGCTTGAAGAGTTCGCAGATTTTTCAAGATTAAAAAGCTAGATGTCCGAGTTGTTGCGGTTGAAAAATGCTTCATTCAAATTAGAATCGCCGACGTAATGGTCTGGTCCATTGCAGATCCAAGTGTGTCCTTAAATAAACAAAAATGAAATGATGGATAAGAGAAGCTTACAGGGGTGAATGGCACTACCATAATTTCCCACAGCTGTCTCGAAAGCATAATTAAAAAATAGAGTAGAAGTTAGTAACTGATTAGCGCCAGGAGCAAGGGACAGTTCGGCAGCCGGGTAATAAGCCGGAATTATGCAGACGGAACAGAGTGAGTCCGTGGCATTAGCCTGGCTCGGCACCTCATCACGGCTAACTTCTTTTCGCGGATCCATCGATCTACCAGGAGTCTGGTTTGTCGACTACGGGGCGACTATGTCCTCGGACACAGCCTCTGGAAGGATCCTACGTATGCGCATCGTTAGAGCCGGGCTGTCAAGTTGCGCAGGTGGCCACGGCGGACGTGGATAGATGGGCTACGGCGTGGGCAGCAGCGACCATAGCCCCTGGAGGCGGTCTCTCCGTTCCACGGTCTCTCAGTCTCGGGTCTCCTCGTTCCCGATCCTCTTTGCTACGTCGTCTTCTCCACCGGCTGGGCTCCTCCGGTCTCCGACTACCACGTTGGCTGCCGCCTTCTATTCCGGCGAACTCGAAAAGGCCATTCCACCGAGTGTGCGAGTCCGAGCCCCGGAAGACTCACTCCCGGCACACGTCAGTCACTTGGGCCACTAGCGTCTCCTAGCTCGCTTGCCTTGCCTTGCTTGCTTGCATACTCGGCCCTACTCTCATCTCGGCTAACTCGCGCGCCGCCGTGCACTCGAATCACCTACACGAACAACGACCGGATACACTGACAGCCAACCCCTGTGCTACACGGTAGTTAGCCGCCGCCAAATTGCCGTGTTATGGGAAACCAGTGTTGGATACAATGTTGTCCCTAAATCGATATTCTTTGGACTAGCTCCAGCAGCCTCATTAAGCTGATCCTTAGGCTGATCCGTTGCGTCGGGCTCTGGCATAATTAATATGCAACATTCACCGAATGTTCATGGTTTGAAAGATCAGAGAAATGTTCGATAGGGTTCATCGTTGGAGGGTATGGTGGAATAAAATCATGTCAACATATCATTTATCATTGTTATTTCACTTTGGAGTCACCCACGAGATGAATTTGATTTTTAAAAGGTAAATTAGGTCGATGTGAGGGTAAGTTTGGGGCGAATGATGCACACTTACCAAAAATTTGGCTCGAAGAACGAAATGCTTACGAACCGTCTTGACGATAATAACAAGTACTATATTGCGGCTGGGATGAAAAAAGCGGGGCGGTTCGACCGGGTAACAATCTAATATTCCATTGTCTGGGTTCGGGGCTCTGTCGCCGGGATTCCGTGAGACGCGACGCGACGACGCGACTCGGCGCGCCACTAAAAAGCCGATCCTTCGAAAAGCCGCGGGACTAATTAAGCCGGGCCACGTACGCGACGCAACGATCAGCCGCGACGGCGACGAGTCAAGAAGATTAACGGAGGAGAGAGCCCTGGTCTCTCTCTCTCTTCCTCATTCTTTCTTTCTCTGTTTCGCTCTTCTCTCTTTCAGTCGGTGCGCGCGAGTATTTCCACCCCCTCTACCCCTGGTCCCGTGACAAAAGAGGGGTGGCTGACAAACAGACAAACCGAACGAGGCGGGCGAGAGAGCATAGAGGCAAGGAAGTGCATCTCGCCAGACGAGCACGCAGCCAAGCCCAGGACATATATCGAGAGAACATCGGTGGGAGAAACCGGGGTTAGGGGTGTCGGGGGGATGAACGGGGGGTCCCACCCGCGCTTGAAACAGGGTGGAAACAATGAAGATTTGAAGGGTTGACTCGGGCGGGGGGATCAAAGGTTGAACGAAGGGGTGCACGATTTCAACAGCCCCACTGAGTGGCTATTAGGCACCCCCAAGCCAAGCAAGAGCAATTTGCTATAATCATTACCATTCAGGATCTCCGAGCCGGAGAGGGTCCGTTTCTCCGTGCGTCTCCTGCCCTCCTTGACGAAGAAACCCGTGGCTTATAACGCTGCTGCCATGCCGTCCTCAATGCAGAGTAATATCTGGCCAGCAGTGCACGCCGAGCCCTCTCTATCTCTCTTTCTCTCTCTCTCTCTCTCTCTCTCTCTCTCTCTCTCTCTCGCTCTCGTTCTCTAGCCGCGTTTGTTGCCCTGCGAAACTACGTCATCTTACGATACGGAGTTCCCTTTCGCCGAGATTTTTCAGCTCTCGTCACAGTTTTTCCTCGTTCCATTGAAATTGAATGGCTCCCGCGTCGCCGGACCACAGACTTCCATTCTATTTTGCGTTGCACGAGGCTCCACCAAAATGTTCGCTTCGTTTTCGACTGGTACGCGAAATGCGAAGACTTTATTGTTCTTCAGATAAGCTGTGAACACGCGGTTAATTGGAGAACTTTTGCAATCTTCAGTTTGATGACGGCCATTCTTAAAAATAGTATCTACTTTTGAGTTTACCACGTTTCATGGATCACCCTGTATAAAATCCAAACAATTCGGAGGATATTTTTGTATTTCATTTTTCAGAAATAGAAAAGAAATCTGCATTGCTCATGCGGATTTTATGCATTCATGGCAAAAATTAGTAGACGAACAACGGCTTTTAAATTTCAATATTACAAAATACAGAACGACTAAAGAATGTAAAAATACTGTTACACGCAGCTAATTCGAATTATTAAGAGAAGAATAAATTTTACGATCCGCCCGAACATTTAAGGGTAGCGACGGTTAGGCTAACCGGAGCTGGAAGCACGTCTCACCTCGAGCGAAATCGCTGTGAAGTCTTCCTAGAACAGTGTCCCCCATAAATTCTGGCGCAGAGCGGAACTTTGGATCGGGATCGCGTTCACGGGAAGAAAATGAAAGGGAAAGGGAAAAGAAAGGAAGGCAAAAGGAAGCGTGAGAAAGCGTGAGGAGGCGCAGATAAAGAGAGGGTGGCGGTGTAGGTATAGTAAAAGAGTCGAAGAGGAGAAGAGAGCGTGTGGCAAGAAGGTGGAGGAGGGGGGGAGGAGGATGAGGATGCATGAATGTGCTAGCAAGAACAATTGATGAAAAACGGTGCGAGAGTGGTTGGGTTTCTTGGAAAGTTTCTCCGCGAGAGGCACGCTGCAGAATGAAGGGAGGCAGGTGCATCGCGGGTGCAGCTGGAGGCTGCATGCACCGTCGTTGTAAGATACTCTGACGTCCTCTTCTCCTCTTCTTGTGTGCCTCGCCTCGCCTTGCCTCGCCAACTGCGCCTCCCCTCGTCCCTCACCTTAGCCCACAGGTTCCATCAGGGGCAAACCGCTGAGACAAAGCAGGTCCAGGAAAATATCAAGCAGGAGCACGGCAGGACGAGAATTTCCAACCGAGATTACCCTGCACTGAAAATCTCGCCTCCCGGTTTCGAGAATTTCAACTCGGGAATTTCAGCCAACGAGAGTCGTTTTCCCTCGACAGGAACTGGTTCCTTCGACTTCTATTTTCTTCAGAGGAGACGGCTGTCCTCCGCGAAGCTAGTCGGGGAATGAGTTTGGTAGAATGAGGATTTTTGAGATCGCAGGATTCTCGAGTATACGTAGAACTTCTACGATTTTAAGGGAGACTTCGTTAGAAATGCATGAGAGCAGCTGCAGACATGCTTTTCATTGATGTACAGCTAGAGACGAGATATATGGTTGCTTTTAATTAAGAGATTGGCGACGTTTGCGTACGTTCACATTTTCATTCGACAATTTGGGAGAGCAAGACAAAATCAATGGATTTGGTGTGAACGAAGAAATTCTTTTCATTTATTCAAATTGGAAATAGAAGACTAGTATCATAATTTCATGTTTCGACAAAATAATATATAAATAATATACAACTTTATAAGCACAATAATGTTCGTGAAACAGTACTTCACTCGATATCGAGAGGTCTGTAGGATTTCCGAAGTCGAATTTGGCAGCGCGCTTAAGGGTGGCGTGGTGTTCCTTTTTCGGAAACCGAGACGCGGTCCAGAAAAGGAAGTTGAGGAAGAAAGTCGAAGCGGATTGGAGCGGGAAGGAGCGGGGTGGATCGGAGAGGATCCGGTCGATTGAAATTCGACGGTGGCCGAGAGGATCGGAGCGAAATCGGTGATTCGCGAGTGGCGTGGCGAGGAAAGGTGAGGCAAGGCTGCCATCGCGTAGAGAACACGCAAGAGAGGCCGACCTGGCCGGAGTGCTGTTAGGGGAAGCAATCAAGGCTGGCGGGCTACCTGGCGCAGCCACGGTTACAAAACACCGCCGAGTCCCGGGGACGTTTATCGCCGCCCTAAAGGTGAATTCACTTGGTGACGTCGCGCGACCGGACTCCGAGAGAACTCGGAGAGTCTAGACTGCTGGCAGACGTGGCAAAACAACGATATACAACACAGTCAGGCCCCGGTTGCTCCCCGCCCGTTGCCGTGATTGGCTGCCTTTACACGAACGACCGGATACCTTGCTACCAGCGGACTCATCGTTCGCGAAACGGGGAGGATATGCCAGGGGGTCGGGATATACTCTTTATTATCATATCACCAGGAACCCGGGGATGCGTGATAACAGCCGGGAATCGATTACGCAATCGTGGTTGAATGATGTATTATACTTTCCTGCCGGACGTTCACCTAACGGGCTGCCGGGCATCTATAGCGACGATTATTGTTGACTCGGTGCCGGCTGGCGGACCATTATTGCTGGGTCTCTTTGGGCCCTTTTTGACTCTTACGATTGTTCACGATTTTAACGAGATTGAAATACAATTGAGAAAAATTTCTTCCCATTCGAGGAAATTATTAGGACACAGTACTGAGCAGCGTAGTCACAAAAATAATCATAACGAAAGTAACATTCAGAAAAATACAGAAGAGTGAATAAAAATGAAATTCTGGATGGTTATCCAATGTCGTGGCTACGTCGGTTTCAAGAGTTTCGGGAGGTTTCGGACGGTAATGACCATAACAGAAGGCACGGAGACCGCGGTTAGGCGGGACGGTCCCAATATTCCGGCCTGGTTGATGTAAATAGCCGCGAAGTGAAATGAATAGCAAGTGGAACCTCGCGCATCGCGGGGTTAGATCGTATCGTCATCCGGTAGATCGGCGTGTAATGCAAATAAACGTGCAGTAAAGTTTCTCCAGGAATGCCCTTGACTTACATCAGATGGGGGCTCCGGGGATGAGTTCACAGGGCCAAACGGAAAGGGGAAGGATGGGCAGCATTGATTTTAAGCTAACGTGACATTGGATCTGATACGTGAAATTACGAAGGCTCGTCCACATGCATAATGCATACACCACACAACCAGGAGAGGAAAGAAGAACAACAGGGACGACGACGCGGGGCGAAGATACGCGAAGAAGAAGTAGAAGAATACGAAGATGGAGCAAGAAGTTGAAGAGAGAGAGAGAGAGAGAGAGGGAGAGATGAAGACAAAGAAGAAGAGCGGGCAAGAAAGGCAGAAAGAAATGGCAGTGACGGTAAGTTGTTGCCGTATTACGCCATTTAAAGCTTGTCTTCCCTCTTCACGGAACTTCGGCGTCGCTTTCTTCTTCTTATTCCTCTTGTACTTCGTCTTCTCGTTCATCGAATTTATGGTACGACGGATCACTGGTTCTCTACTTCGCGCAGCCATGGAAATGTTCGCCGCTGCACGTTCCCGATAGCTCTTTCTCTTCTTATTCTTTCTCTTGCGCGCGCGACCACGGTAACATGTAAATAAGGGACAGAGCCCGTAGCAAAGATCAACGTGCAGAACGAGCACGCCCTAACAAGTACGTACCGAGGGAATTGTTTAAGATCCTGGCGAAATATTAAATATCAATCCTCCTGCGAAACATTCAAGAGAGAAAATACCGGAGGACTGGCCTCGTGTTCCGCCGAGGAGACCGACAACCGAAATTTAAATGTCGCTGACATTGGTTCCTGGTTGCTCTTTATTTATGCTAATATCGAGCATTCTGCTCCGCCAAAGATTCATTTCTAAAATAATTGCTATATTCTTTATACAAATATCGAAGTCCACCTTAGCATCGATTTAATTTTGTAATTTTTCACACGTCAATTTTTCAGTACATTAATGAATGCATGAATGAATTTAAAACTTTGAAAACTGTTTTGTAGAAAATTGTAAAAATTTCGAAAAGTGGTTCCGTTTTGAACGGTGCGCGCAGACTTTCCTGACTGACTGTATGTCCCCGAGGCGGACAAGATAATATTTACCAACCCCGCGTGTTATCTCTAATCTAAAAGACCGGCGACAGTGTCGATTGTCCAGAGTACAAACGCAGAAGAAGACGACGACAACAACAACGAAATAGAACAATGGGCGATGGAACGTAACCGTGGTTTCAGTTTTCCTCGGCACAATGGCCTAGCCGTGGCCGTTAACGTTTACTAAAATAACGCACGTGCACACCACCGGTTGATTATTAACCGTGCCCGGCCGTTTAACTCTAATATCATATTCTTAACACGACGTGGAATATTGCGTCCCCTTCGCCAACGTGAAAAATTAAAACGGCATTCCGTGCCTTATAAAGAGTTTTGTTGTCTCGTTACGCGGGATGCACGAGAGAACGTGCATCGCGGATACTGTTGGTGCACGTGTGCAACGTAAATCTCGGAACCTTACTGATGTGACCGTGTGCGCAGAGAAAGAGGGGCACATCGTGCGGACATAAACTCAGGAATGGGAACAAACACCGTCGGACGGTGTTCCTTCGAGAAAGGCCTTGCTACGATCTGCAGCCCTTTCGAGACTATCGATAAGGAACGCTCGAACTTATTCGAGGCTCCAGCGCGCACATCGTTCCCTGCAACTCGACCGGACATACCCAACCGACATCATTCTTTCCCGAAAATTTACTTAAATTCCATGTGCTCATTGTCTCGTTCACGAATCATTTCGATACACTCCAGATAGAATGGAAGTCAACAGACTTTATATTATTCGAACGAAACTAACACTAAAAACAGCAAAATGTATTTATGTGATAATGCTTCACGAATGCATCCTTGTAAATCTAGTATTAAAGAATTAATTAGACTGTGGGGGGATTGTAAATTGTGAACATATTATAAAAACTTGAGAACACTGTTTGCATATTATTTTCAACACTGAAAACAACAAAATTGTATTTATTTGATAATTCTTCACGCATGCATCCTTGTAAATCTAGTATTGAAGAATTAATTAGACTGTGGGGGGATTGTAAATTGTGAACATATTAGAAAAACTTGGGAACACTGTTTGCATATTATTTTCAACACTAGAAACAACAAAATTGTATTTATTTGATAATTCTCCACGAATGCATCCTTGTAATCTAGTATTGAAGAATTAATTAGACTGTGGGGGATTGTAAATTGTGAACATATTAGAAAAACTTGGGAATACTGTTCGCTTTATTTTCAACCTATAAAAGAATCTCTTAGCCTGCAGAGTTTGCGCCATAAAAGTGCAATTTAAAATAGTGAAAACATTAGAAGAATGTGGGAAGAAATGTGTGCGATGTCTGTAAAATTGTAGAATGTGCCGGCGTAGTTTCCACGGAACTCCGTCAGACACCCTGTATACTTAGGCTAGTACACGACAGCGAGTTCTCTGTACACGGAATTGTCGGCGAATAATCGGCAAATCGGTGCTGAGACTCGTGAGTAGCCCGGGGCGAGCATTATGCTACCGTGCCGGCAACAGCGTTGCGTAATTACATGGTCCCCGAGGGGACTGCGGCTAGCCATATGCGAATAACGTTTGAGCCCGAGACCGAATCGAATAACTATATTCGACACTTCGCCGCATTTCTTTTTTTCTCTCCTCCTCTTTTTGCATCCTTCCTCTTCGTCGTCGGAGCCGAAGCGAGAAACGAGCTGAATCATAGCCCCGCGAAACAGCTCTTTTCCCGTTCGCCGAGCGGAACTGGGAAATGTCCAATTAAATCACCGAGTCGCCGGTGTCGGATTCTGTTTTGCATTTCTCGGCTTTCCACTTTCCAATCCCTCATCGAAAATTATTAACTTGACGATGTTGTTATTAGCTATTCATAGCTACTTGACAATTATGTCTTCACTCTATAGTATGATCTAGTGAATTTTTATCATTTGCGAATTTTATACGTTGTTTTATGAGTTTCCTTACTAATTTTAAGAAGTTGAGAAACAAGGAGACTTAACCACCCGTCTGCAACTAAACATTTGACGTTCGAACGATTATACAGGGTGTCCCGAATTTAAATTGCAAAACTTCAGGAGCGTGTAGGGGACCGAAAAACTAAGACAAAAAGTCTTTTAGAGATTTGCTCGTTTTTGCTTCGTTTTGGAGAAAATCGCAAAAAAACATGTAAGTAAATAAGTACAAAAATGAGAACTTGTTTTGTTTCTTTTTTTGCGATTTTCTCCAAAACGAAGCAAGAACGAGCAAATCTCTAAAAGACTTTTTGTCTTAGTTTTTTAAATTCGGGACACCCTGTATAATAAAATAGGGAGTGCAATATTGTATTTCAGAATTTTTTGAGATTTCTAAAAAATTTCAATCAGGAAAATAATTATTTAATCGCAATTGCTTTCTTCTGGAAGACTGAAGGGAATATGATTGTTTGGTTTCCACCATTCGTTATCTGACAATGCGTTTGTTGCAATGAAAAAGGTCTCCCACAACGTAGTAAAACAAGCACGAAGGGTAAGAGCAATCGGAGAAGTTGATGCTGTGCAAAAAACTGCACACGTAGAAACTGAGTCTTAATAACGATAGCGGTGATAGTGGTCGAAAGGATGGAAGCAGGAAACAATAACTGGCAGATACCAATTTCCCTTCCATGCTCACGCAATTTCGCTGCAGTCAATTACAGAGCCGCAACGAAAGATTTTGCAACATTGTAATAACGGGGGAAAAATGACGAGGTTCTCAGGATTGGTAGCTGATGTTATCCCCGCGGCAGTTTTGCAGTCTTGTTCAACCGCATTTGCTGATTGAAGGTGGAACACACCGTCCGACTTGCAGCTTGGGAAACAATTCGAAAAATACAGCTGGGAATTTTATACGGTTTTTTTGAGCTTCTCGAAAACGAATGGTCCCGCCGGCGACGTGCTTTTATTAACCCTTTGAGTGTTACGTAGACGTCTCTACGGTAGATCCGCGCATAATAACGTAGAATCTACCCGAGGCGATATACTTTTATTAACCCTTTGAACAGATAGCAGCCAGTTCTACAAAGACCAGAGAACTGTCTGACAATTTGAAGGGTAAATGCATGGTTACAACGAAACGGATTGTTGGGTTGCTAGGAAACAAGTTGTTGACCGTTACATGACCGTGTAATTTCCATGCACGGATCGAAATGGTGTCCGCTGCGATTCGTTTTAATTCCATGGAATCGACACTTTTCCTTTCTCCGTGATGCATTTAAACTCACATTCACTTTTGATTATCGGCGATTATGTAAATCTGTCTTTTTTCCAGGTAGCACCGGTACGCGTTAAGACACATCAGCTGTAGGTACGCTATTGTTCATCAACGCCCTGGTAATCACAAGCTAAAACAGAAATATAAAATTAAAAAAAGAAACCGTAGCGTACTGTTTTATGATCGATCGTTTAACATTTTTATTTCAGGCAGTTATTAGCATGTGCTACCAACAACCTAATAAAAAAACGAGTTGCAATTTGTCGGAGCATGTAGTTAAGGGAACCCGATGATTCATAAACGTGGTAGGAGGGAGTTCAAAGCGGGACCGTTCGAAGAATCTAAGTCAGGCTCTCACGGTGTCGGCCCGGAAGTGACGGGAGCGGTCGCGCGCGCGCACCGGAAGCAGCGGTCGCTAAGAACGCTCGGCTCGCCGGCCTCGCTCTGGTCTAGGCAACTTCCTAGACTTTATTGCTCTTGCACGAACTGGTACAGGACCGTATGCACGCTGCAGCTGCACCTTTACCTCTCCCCCGCCCCCGGACCGCCCCTTAGGTGAGCCGTAGATGGTGAGCGGCAACGGTGCACTAGCGGCGCGGCGGTGCAATTGCGGCCGATGCATTTCGATGCCCTTCGAATGTCTTTACCACGAGGGGAAAAGCTGAGGTATTTGCCGCGGATTCAATTCAACGATATCTCGTTTCAAGCCCCGCGTTACTGCCTCCGCTGTCGTTGTCGTTGCCGCTCCTGCATTGCTGCCTTGCTGCATTGCTGTGCTGCACTTCTGTTGCACTGCTCGCTCCGCACTGTCGTCGCTCCGACGATTGTTCGGACCTGCGTGTGAAGTTTCTGAGCTCTTTGGTACGATCGACTAGGAAGTCCCGAGGGGTGATACACGCCGTTTTCTTCTCCGTTCACACAAACACGCCCCAACAGAGTGCTTAGCTGCACTGCGAGCTTCTATTAGCGCATTCGCGATTCAATCCGATGCGATATTCTCTCCGCAGAGAGCCGCTCGCATGGAAATCGAATGACTTTTTTGTGCTTAATGGTATTGTTGGAAGTTTGTTATGCAAGATTACGGAGGCTGTTGCGTTCCCGCATTTTCTGGTAATTCCTACGGTTTCATGAAAAACCGTCTGCTCGTACGGCGGCAAGAATATTTAACCTTCCCTCATGACACATTCTCAGAAATGTTGTCAGGGCTCTTACGCGTTCCTAAAAATATCAGAACGAAATCCATTTTTGTTCGGGTAAGACTTTGATAATATTCTCAAACTCTTCTACAATTTCGATATGGGTGTGTTTACTAGGGGGTGTTTCCACCCTGAAAACTGAAAAATCATAAAGAATACATCGGGAAAAGGATAAACAACCCGAAAAGACTATTAAACAGAATGGACAATTAAAATCACGACCTACAGACATTATTTTTCTATGTTTTCTTCAGAAATCGTAAAAATTTGTCGCTTTGTTCAACCATTTTATTGTTCCCCTCGTAGATCGTTCTTGACGGAGTAATTGTGCATATATAATGTTTTTCGAGAGAAACAAAGTATCAGTTTTCTTCGAAGGCGTGGACATAAAATCCAGGGAATCCGAACGATCGTGCGGACCAAAGCGAAGAGATCACGCGACGACAACTGCGACGACGATTCTTGAAACGCAGCGAGCTCTCCTGGAAGCCTGATAAAAAAGACAGAGGCCCACGGGAGTAAAAAGCGAACGATCGGTATTTTTATGGGTCCAGAAGCTCAGTGGGTGTGCACCATGCCGTTCTGTTTATCGTTTCGGTGATCGTAACATTTAGGCTTCGCGCGAGATCCCGTCTTTTTTTTCTCCTCTCCTCTTTTCTGCCTTGTTTTCTTCGGTTTTGTCACAGGGGTTACCAACAGGTATTTTTGGACAATACTCTGGCAGGGCTAATGTGGTCCGCGGTGACTTCTACGAGAAGAGAATATTTTTATCGGATAATCTTTTCTCGTCACTCCACTGTCAACGACCGGTAGTGACATTGTTAATAGGATATCGTAAACGCGAGAGAAGAGCTTTGTTCCTCGAATCTTTACGCCGTGAAAATTTCACGAAATGTTGTTTATTTTGTTCAGATTATTTATTGTATGTCCAATTATAGCCACATTCGAGGCGAATAAAACGCGATGTTATTTGTGTCTTTCAGACGACTAGAACGGTCAGAATCAATTTAGACAGTCCAATCCAACTGGTCACTCGATCCTCCGCCCATTTTAATTAATAACTGCCACATTCTTTCAATAAAACACGTCACGCAAAAATTTGTGTTACTACTCCGAATATGTATAGATACGCGTGTAAAGTTTGAGCTTAAGAGGTCTGATCGTTCTCTGGAAATTAATTCGGAAATGTAGGAAGCGCGGCTAATGGCGATCTTTTTGCGAGGATCGACGGCGCAAAAATCTGCCGGTGGGATCGAGATAAGAGACGTGGATGCTCTAAACGGGTATTCAGGATGGTGTCTGGGTTGCCTTATATGTTCACGTCTATCGGGGCCCCGAAAATCAATTTCACCTCGGCCTCGGCTTTCGGTCTAACCTTTCTTCTGCGGACGCCTAAATCGTCGTCCCGCCGCGGTATCACGTTGCACGCCCGTTTCGTCGGTCTCGTTCCATCGAGTTTTTCCAGTTTCGCGCAGATTGACAGACCGGCTGGCTACCATATAGAGTATCTAGCCAGACGGTGCCAGGTATGAATGGAGCGCCGCTCGCTGTCGCATCAGCTTCAAGAACTCTCGATCGCCAGCCAGCCGGCCGCAAGAAACGCGGCCGCAAAAACGCGCCGGGGGAATCCAATAAACACGAAACGCGTACCCCGTGAATACGAGGGATCATTTTAACTCGGACATTTTTGACCGGGAGACCTTTAAATAATATCATACGCGGCTGTGCTCTGACACGCGCGGTGCTCTAAAACTTTATTCTCTGGACGAAATTAAAACCGAAGCTACCGGCTCTAAAAGTGCTAAGTGTATTTTCTACGGATAATGTGCACGAGTATCGACACCGCGGATTAAATTCTGTCAATTTTCTATCATTCGAAATGTCACCTATCCAACAATGTCATAAATGCACAAAACCCACAGTCCACTCATAAATGTTTGTACAAAATCCGGAGGGTTGATGTTTCCTCCGAAAAAATTCCTGAAAATTATTTTGAAAAAAAGTACCACTCGAAAGGAGTTTAGCCCCTTAAATGGTGGTCGCAGGGAGCAGGCTGCGGTAGCGTAACGTGCGTCTCCGGGTCGAGCCGATGGCTACCATCGCGGGCAAACGGTCTTCTCCTCTCGTCTGTTCTGTGTTCTGTTCTCTTCGGTTCTGCTTTTCCTCGTCCCGCGCATCCCTTCCGGCGTGCAACACACGGTCGTGGCTCTTCTCTCGTCCGTCCGTCTGCCTCAGATTCCGTCGCCGAACAGTGAATCACGTCCATTGACTGGACGCCGGCCAGACGGACTGGGCCCGACCATATACAGACTAGATTCACTCGCGTAGCCAGGCACATCGGCATCAGCCGAGAGCGCGAGAAGTCGATGCTCTCTCTCTCGTCGGAGAAGGAGGAGAGGACGCCCGGTTGCCTTGCCTCTCCTCTTGTATAGCTCCAGCGCGCTTCCTGTCTCCGTCGCGTCGGTAGCTATGCCATTTGCAACGCATAATGGCCCGTCGATCGTCCCGGACGCCAGTCATACAGGTGTTTGATCATGTGGATAGGTGTTCGGATTCCTTTTTCGGGATGGCCTTAATGACGGTTCCCCGCCTCCTCTCTTCTACCTCTCCCTCCCTCTCTCTCTCTCTCGCTCTCTCTCTCTCTCTCTCTCTCTCTCTATCTCTCTCTACCCTCCACGGATCCGACCGGACTCGTCTTCATCCGATCGATGATGTCATGGCTACCGGTCACTCTAGCACCGCGATTCGCGGTAGTCGGAAAGTTACGAACACTCGACATTCGGTAAGATCTTCTTGCTACCTCCATCGGTAGCTCCGAGAGCCTCTCCGGGGCGGTATCCTTGTTGCGCGCTCTCGTTCGCTTTGGCTACTGAATCTTCACTCTTTAACGCATTAAAGTCTGCCATCCCTAGCCAAGGACTTTGTAACGCTAAACTAGGACAAGCACAACAGAGTCTAGTTAATTGCGGCTGAACGTCGTCGCCGGGTAAACAGCCGCAGGATCCACGAAGCATCACCCACCACTTATTTTACGATCGACGCCGACGTGTAACACTTTCTCCTCTTTCTAAGAAGCGAAGACGATAAAAGAGAGGAGAGACCGTTGCACGAATAACGGCGAAGCGGAACGAATAATTGGAGAATCAACCGGGGCAATGAAGATACGGCGGCATCTCGGCGTGGATACGATCGTTGTTCGTGTAATTCGAACCTTACGTCCTGCTCGAGATATGCTCGTGGCACTGATCGATGCACCGTGATATATAGAGTACGGCGAAAATTGCGGTGCAATCGTGAACAAGAGCCAATTGCTCGGGGAAGACAAAGCTGCGGCCTTTTTTTTTAACTGATTTCCACTCGAGCGCAGCCCTGGCTCCGAGATAGGGATGCGGACAGGATGTCGGCGGCGCTCCATGGTGTTGGTAAATACATATCGTTGGGTACCCGCCATAGCTGCCATCTTGACAATTAGAAACGAGGTTTTTTTATTATCGTCTATTTTTTGCGAAGAATTTAATCAGAAAACTCTGATAAAATTCGGTTTATCTGAATACGCTACAAGAAAATTGAATTTGATGGGTCACATCGTCGATGCCGGTGCTCGGAACAGGTGACCGAGTGGTCAGTCGGTCAGGCAAAGGTCCAAATCGGCTTTCTGTTAATTCGTTCGACGGAAAGGTTCCTCTCGGAACAAAGAGGGCTCGTAGGTTCGTTGCACCGTCGCGTCGTGTCCGCAGAAGAGCGGACGGACGTTCGGATTTCCTTCCTTGTCGAAGTAGTTGAAACCTAATTGGCTTCATTGAAGCGTATCGGAATCGCGTGCCGTGAACGCGAGGATGCACAAAGGAAAAGAGATTGCCAGAACGAGGCTAGGCCGTTGCATCCGGTCGCCACGGCTGACCTTGACTTGCTTGGTCTATTCTTCAGCGGATCGACAGTGACCATCAAACGCGTCGGATAACTAGATATTCGCCACCTGTCGTCGTCGTCGTCGTGATTCTATCGAGCCGAGGATCGACCACAACCACGGATAATCTATATTCCCTCTTTTTCTCTCTTTCTCTCTCTCTCCCTTCCCTCTCCTCTCTGGCCCCCCTGCCTCTCTTTGTTGCCCCACCGCCTCTCTTCGCCACTTCGGCTTCTTCCCCTTTCGTTCGCTTTTTATCCCTCCGTCTCGAGGAGAGAACCTGCACTTGCTCGACGGACGTTTCCGTCCCCGACCGTCTGATGTTGGTAAATTTTTCACGCCATCGAGTCAATAAATCGATACCCCGCCGTTTCTTCCGGTGGCATCATCTTTCCGGCCGCGATTTATCGCGACAGGATGCCGTGTCACTTTGTTTGTTGTCGAGCGATTAATAAAACGCTCGTTGCCCCGACGTTGTTGACACTGGGGTCGTCGCGGCTGACTTTTTCGGGTCACCTCCTTCGCAACCATTTTTTACGTTCAGTTTGTCTAAAGGATGTTCGGTTTCGAATGCAATCTGTAACAAATCTTACCTTTAATACTTTAGTATTAGTTTGGGGATCTCTATACAAATTTCCATTGGTGCGTCCAATTTTATGCGAATTAAAATAAAGCAATTATTTATTTTTTATTTATATGTAAAAACAAAAATAAATATCAGTTTTCGTTCATATACACGTTTTCTTGCATTCTAGAAATTCGCACATGCAATAAATGCATCAATTTCATGGACAGTGTTCGTTTCATAAACAATCTGCTTAGATTTGCGCAAAAATGTTCCCAGTTAGTGAACGTGTTCAATATTCCGACGAGAGTAATTTCTCGCGATGCGCGATTGGGCTATTTAAATCTACGAGCCTGTTCAATGTCCGTATAACTGTTTGCGAATGGATTGCGTAATCGAAATATCTAGCGTGAACCAAGAAGAGGAGCTTGTCTAGACGGTAGAACTTGAAGGAAGGATTGTTTGCTTTTTCAGTGACGCGTTCTTTCTCGAGAATCTACCGAAAGGTAGAAAGAGAAGACGAGCACAAGAGAGAGAGTGAGTGAGTGAGATAGGAAGGAAGAGAGTAGCAAGAAGGACAAGTCGGGCTACGAACGGCGAACGGAAAGAAGAACGGAAGAGACCGAATCGTTTTCAGATTTCTTGAGTTTCGCTATAAAAGACAGATCGGACGGGGAGGAAGTTCGGTTCGACTTGCGAGAATTTCATTGCACGGTGCATTAAAATGATGGGTTCGTTCAACCGTGTTTACCCATCCTTTCGCGACTTTGCCACCGCGTCTACGTTTTCTCTTGGCTTTATTTACACGTCCCTTTGGACGCGCTGCCGAACTGAAAAGAAAGTAATTTCATCGGATTCTGCCCTTTGTCGCCAGGGAATTCCTTCTACCGCTGCTCTTGTGCTGATTATTACCGGCTTCTCGTTTAGTTCGTTCCGTAACCCGGAGGTCGGTGGATAACGGACTATTTATTTATTTAACACGTCCATTGCCGAATTATCATCTCCGGGATATTCGACCGTCAGAGATCACTTCATTTTCTCCAATAAAATTAGTTTTCCAGCTTGCTGAATAAATAGTGCCATTCAAAAATCCTCTCCTAATTCTCGTTGTCTGAAGAAAAGTGCATCGAAAAAACATTTTCCAGGACCCGATTTTTGGTCAGAGACGTTAAATGGTTCGACATATCCACCCCTCAAAAACACACCCAGTCATCATTGGACAATCTTGTTTCACCCTTAATTCTCTCTTTCAAGAAAAGTGTATCGCAACATGAGCGTAGACGGAAGAAGGCAACGCCGAAAGGAAAAACGGAAGAACGGAAGGAAGGAAGGAAGGAAGGAAGGGTGCAGGTACGATAGTGGGGGTTCTGGTACCGTTTGAAGGGGATGCGCTGCAAGAAGCGCGTGGTAGGTCCGGCTGCAAAGGTATCGTCACGTGGCCAAGGGGGCGGTACCGTTTTCTCGTGGCCGCCCGGTATAAAAGAGAGACGTAGCACCGGTGCATCCACCAATTACTATTGCACTTTGCCACCGGGACGGAGGCAAGGTCGGTGTACAACCCTCTCGACTCCGAACACCGTGTCCTGTTCGCGGGTGTCGCGTCGTTCGCCGATCGTTTTTCTCCCGCTCTATTGGCGCTTCTTCTTCAACATCGGCTGGCCTATGGTCTCTCCCCGTGGTTCCAACCCCGTGTGCCACATCCGGTGCTTACGTTCACCAGCGATCACCAAATGATTCTTTGCCGCGCGTGTGCCCTTCGATCGTCGAAATCGAAAGAGACGCGATCAAAATGCGAGAAACATGTACCGACACCCCGAATGGGAAACCGTCTGTAAAATCTTTGCTCCAAACCAGTCCGAGGACCTTCGGTGCACCCTTCGCTCTGCAAAGGGTCAGGTGAGACGGCGGAGGGGGGACAGAATGCAACTCGGTGCATCCCGCGCGCCGCGATTTTCGACCTTGTTCTACACTGTGTCTACGAACATTGTTCACTGTGGTCTATTCTACCATTTTTCTAACACCCAAGTGGTACGGTGTTTACACAGATCCACTAGAACCTCTCTAAAGTTCTGTATAAATTTTCTCCGAGACGTTCAAGTATAAAGAAACTTGAAGCAGTTGAAGAAACTTGATATTTGCAATTATCGTACAAAACGGTAGCTCCCAGAAATGGGAGAATTGTGCGTCTAGAATTATAATTTTTGCGTTCCTATGTATCGAGTGTAGCAAATTTGGTTAGCATCTGCTAAAAGCAATAATTTTTGTTTCATTCAATTTTTATTTGATTCAAGCGTTACTTCGATTTTATGGAATTTTTGACACTGCTGGATTGGGACTCGGAGTGTTAATTAAGATTTGCATCAGTCGGTTGAATCATTCAGTCAAAAAAGACATTGTAAAATGTGACGGAGACTATTTCAGAGAGTAGACTGCATTTTGTCCGTAAATCAATAAATTCACGTAGAAGGGAACTACGAATTCATTCATACACTAGCATCACACCACTAAATCGTAACACGGTCGAGACGCATTCGGTTCGCCGGTAACGGAAAAGCAAAAACGGGGAGCGAGGGAAGTGAAAGGAGAAGTGACAGGGCGTAATTTTGATCCCCGGCAATCCGCCAAAATTGCCCCCGAGTACTTCATTACTTTCTCTCTCTCTTCGGGGAAGATCCGCGCGATCGTCGTGTGGGGAAACAGAATCCCGCGTCGAAAGTTAACGACCCTGTGGTTTCGGTCCGGTCCGGTCTGAAAACAAAAGTCGGCCGGGCAACACCTCCGCCGGTTCTTCTTACGAAAATCCTTATACAATTTATGCATCGGGAACAACACAACAGGCGAAGCGAAAGAGAAAAAGAGAGAAAGAGACGGTCTAAAAATACCGACGGGGACCGAGCAAAAAATACCCGTTCGGCGTGGATCGTTCTCGTTCCTGGCGTGGACTCGCGACGACACACGGCGGGGCCCGTGCTTTCCTCGTCCTCCGGAAAGGAATACCGGAAGTAAAGGGGCCTGGACGATTCCGAAGTCCGATACCCTCGAGCGATCTGGGCCCGACAAAGGCGGCGCATCGTCGCCGGCAAAAAACGGAAGGACGAAAAGCCCGGGGAGTAAGAAAGACGAGGCTCAAAGAAGCGTGTCCACGACGCAACTGTGGGATCGAGAGAGAGAGAGAGGCGTAGTGGGGGGAAGGTAGAGGAGAGAAAGGTAGAAAGAAAGAAAGGAGGAAAGAAAGAAAGAAAGAAAGAAAGAAAGAAACAGAAGGGGACATCAGAAGGAAAGCGTAGGAGGAGCGATGCCGGAGAGTGGAAAGAACGTGCGTGGAGCACACGAGGAGGAAGGAAGGAAGGTGGCTGCTCGAGGGCCGGTGAAGGGCAGGAGGATGCAAGAAGTACGAGGCAGAAGGAGGAAAGGAAGGTGGAGGTGGTGGAGGTGGTCGAGTAGAGAGGAGGAGGTGGAGAGAGGAGGAGGAGGAGGAGTAGGAGGAGAAGGAGACGATCATGCATGCATGCATGCATGAGACAGGCAGGCGGACAAACAGGCGGACATAGAGGCAGGCAGGCAGGCAGGCAAGGCATAGAGGCATACAGGCAGATAGGCGAGCCGCAGCCGCAGCCGCAGCCGCGATCGCGCGCTCCAAGAAGGGAAGTGGGGACAACATAACACAGCGCGGCCGCGTGTGCAGACCGCTTTTGCAGAGCTTCTCGCTCGGCACACGGGGAAACGTTCCGGCTTGTACTGCTGCTGCTGCTGCTAGCTGCTGCTGCTGCTGGCTGCTGCTGCTGCCGGCTGCCGACTGTTGACTGTCGACTGCTACTCTCAGTCTGTCGGGCGGCCTCGTGCGCGCTTGGTTTCCATCGACGAATCCGCGCGCCACGAAACTACCCGCGGAGTTCGAGTTGAGTCGAGTTGAGTCGAGCGATCGAGCGTAGCCGCCACCGCCGCCGCCGCTACTGCCGTCGTCGTTGTCCCCGCGCCGCGTCGTTTTCGGGCTCCGCATCGAAAGCATCGGCTCGGATAATCGAGTCGAGCAGACATACTCGTTGCGGGACGATCGCCGAGTGCGGAGGATCGACGAAGTGAGGCAGGTCCAGGCGGCCGCCTCTCTCGCGAGAGACCAGACAGTTTCGTTCACTTCGTACAGCACGGTTGTTGCCGCGTTATAATTTCGCGATCGTTCTCTATCTCTCTCTCTCTCTCATCGCTTCCTCTTTGTATATTTCGAGATCTCGTCTCTCTGTTTATTTCTTTCCCTCTCACATATTTTCTTCTTCTTTCTGTCTCTCGGTCGGTCGGTTTACCTCCGAGGGAACAGAAGCGCGAGTACTACTTCATAAGACGTTCTCGTCCACGTGTCTGGAAGATGACGAGATGCCGCGAACGCGGATGGTGCGCCGTTGTGCCGTGTGTCGGCCGATCTCGATGATCGGCTCGTGACTGGAGGACGCGTGCCTTCACAGAGAGACAGCTCGAGAAAGTACACATCGCCGCCGGTCGTTGGACGGTGACAGGACACACTCGACCGCTCGCCCGAGAACGAGAACGAGAACACACGCCGCCGCCGGTCTCTACAGGTGTTTCGAATCGATTCGTACCGCGGCCACGAGGCCTTCCTCGACAGAGCACGTCCGTGTTCCTTGTGGATGGTGTGATGTTCAGTGAGTTTCCTTCGCCGGACACGTGATCTCTCTCACTCCCTCTCTCTCTCTTTCTCTCTCTCTCTCTTTCTTCCCTCTCTTACTCGTTCTCGCTCCGATCTGGACGGGGTCCGTGTCGAGACACGTCTCGTCGCGTGCCTGTTTCGGCTTCGGTCTCACAGTTTCTCTCGAGCCGCGTTCACCGGACGTGAAGTTTCACCGCGTGACCCGCCCGAACACGGACGGACGAACGGACAGAGAAACGGGCAGGAGGAAATTCGACGAGCGGTTGATGTAAAGGACGGCACGATCGATAGGTGTGTTAGATGTTGTCTCGAGGTCGAAGCGTCACGATCGTTCCGCGGTGGCACCGGTGGCGGCGTCTCGATTGAAACGAGTCCCATTTCGCGCGGGATTTCCGTCGCGACTGGTTGGTTCTGTTCGGCTAGACACGATTACACAGTGACGTGCGCGTGTCTCGATCTTCCTCTCTCTCTTTCTACCTCTTTCTCCCTCTCTCTCTCTCTCTTTCACTGTGGGACCGGCGTTCACGGTCCGCCGACCAAAAATGCGAACAGTATCCCGGCCGAGTATCCAAGGACCTCTCTGTATTCCGTGAGTCGCGTGGCCACCGACCCGACCCGACCCGCTCGAGAGATCGCCAACGTACCCGCCGCGCGACTGGTCGCCGCCGAAACTTGCTACACAATCTCTGGTTAGGCGAACGAAAACCACACGGCACAGAGAATAAAAAAAAAAAAGACAGAAGAGAACAGAATACAGAGAGAACAAATCAGAAAGAAACAAGGAAAGAGAGAAGGGTTATTTTGGATTTCGGAGATCGGAAGCGCGGCGCGTGTACGCGCGTATATCGTACGCGGGGATCGAAGGAGCGGATGGCCGGCCAGTCGGTTTTGAAAGGAGCCGCCGCTGACGGGAGAGGATCGTGCGCGTAAACGATCGAACGTTTTCAGCGAACGGTGTGTAAATGACGAGGCCGGCGGGTAGGAGGTGCCGGACGGATACGTGCTAGAGCAAAAAGGTACCACCGTACCGTGTTCGCGCAGGAAGTAGCCGATTTTTCGAAGGAAAACGCCGCCGCACCGGTGAAAGAGCAGCAAGCAGTCCGCTCTGTTCGGGTGTCGTGGAACCGACCGACAGGAGGCAGATGAGATGTGAAGCACGAGGACTACGCGGCGCGAAGCTGCCCGGACTCGAGCCGGAAGTCGAGAAGCCAAAGCTGACGAAGGCGGCCGCAGGACTGGCGGCAGGTCAAACGGGTACCTGGCGGGGGCCGCCTGAGATGACGACCCTGCGACGGGGTATCCTGGCACCCCGGTACAACATCTACGTACTGGTTTCACTGATCGGACTGTTGCTGCAGACCCAGACTGCGACGGGTGAGTCGCTCCTCTTCTACTACTTCTTCTTCTTCTTCTTCTTCTTTAGTTTTGTTTGCGGCGGACCCTGCGCGCAGGGACGCAACGTGTTTCGTCGTCTGTAACCTGATTTCAGTCCCCTTTGCTTTGCGTTTCGAGCTGATTGAGGCTTCGAACCTGCCGCGAGATTCTGCTATTCGGGGCGTTCATGTGCTGTAGGCAAGTTCTAATTCGTTTTTCGTATGCTGTCCGTCGAAGTGCAGATTTCAATTCACGTTAGATAGCTGTTTACGATATGTATTAGCGTTTTTGATGGGAATCGTTGACAGACCACACTGACGAATTACAGTTCATAGTTCGTCGTCTGATTTTATCCTAAAAAGAGCTTTGAACCTGCCATACGATATGACAGAAGAAAGTTTGTGCAATGATTTCCTGTGAACGCGGTTTTATAATTTCAATCCTGAAGTGATAGTGTTAGATTGCGAAATATCGCACTTTTTTACTTATCGTAAAATACAGTAGCGAAAGTTAATGTACAGAAATGTTATATGTCAGCTGAGGGTCAACAATCGCGAAACAGACAATTTGAAGTTTGACCAGCAGTCTAGCGTTAAACGAAGAAACGAACTAGGGACGAGCGGTCCCAACGCCCAAAGAATTTCGGAACCCTAATCGATAGATAAACGATGCATCGATCGTCCGACATCGTTCGGATCGATGCCCGCATTCCGATTGCCGTAAAGATGTCACGTTTCTCCCGAAAATTAAAACATTAACCGGCGCGCCGTCCGCTGCCAGCATTTTTCATTTTTACGCTCGGGAGACCTTCGTTATTGAACTTTTACTTTGACAGTAATCGTGGCATCGCACAAAGGCCAGGCAGAAATTGCCGTTCTGATTAAGCTCGGCATCGACGGCATTTAATGTTGCAATTAGTTCGAAAACCTGCATCGGAATCCTCAATAAACGTCACATAACAATCACGTATATTTATCGGCCGCGCTTTACAACACTTTGCGTCAGCGCGGTATACTACTAGCAATATACATGATTGCTCGCATGTTCAAGTTCGCGGACGGCAAAGCGAAAATAAAGAAAAAGAAGCTCTGCAATCTAACGCACTATCATCGCTTATCATTTCACGACGGTTAGGCGAACTTTCATTGCATGCAACCTCGAGCAATCCATTCACACGATTCTTTATTTTCTTGTAGCTTGTAATTAGTTTACATTGTGCTGGTTTATCGCGATATTGCGTTATCGGTAGCTCGTATTTGCCACTTATCAGGTTACTGGTTTCTGTTAGGTGTGTGCTGCATATTAGCAGACTTACATATTAGGTTTTATGATAGAGAATGGCGAGGATGATTTATTTAAGCAATTTAGTTTGCAATGCTCTCTTTCTATCAGTCTGGTTTTTGGTATCTTCGTTTAATCCGTTTGTTATAAAGTCTAGCTTGTAGTATCTTTTAGAGCATTATGTTGGAATTAAATTGTTTGATATTTCAACGATAATGGCGATCGTATCTTGCATTTCCTAATTTATTTTGCGAATTTTATACATTCATGACAAAACTGAATTAAAAGGTGCGAAAGAAAGAGAAAGTCGAGGTATCATTCTCAGTTCATATGTTTCCCATAAAGATCTGCAGTCTAAACGTACCACGACGTAGTCTGAATAATTCATACTCGACAAGACAACGTAATTTGTCGATTTGCAAGAAAGCTTTCAGTTGAGTATAATCCTCCAGCGTTCAGCTCGCAAATCCGATTTCTAGCAGTTCGAACCGGTGCGATTTGTTTGGGCACAAATCGCGCGCTACACTTCAGTATTATGACATTACCGCGCCTTTAATAGCTCTCGCTCTAGAGCCGATCTGAATTGATCCGTGCTGACAAAGCCATCGCGCCTTTTCAAAACAGTTGTTCCTTACAATCGGGCCGGGTTCTACCGTGCGCCGTAGAAAGCCAACAATGGTTTAACGTCCGAATGACAACCGGCGTTGACGTAACGGGTGCCGAGGTGTGTTTCGATTGTTGCCGAAGTGCAATTCTCGTTACGAAAACATCGGCGACAATCGATCAACCGGGGCACCGGTTTTATTTCTCGCCGTTTTAGACACGCAACACTATGTCGTACGCACTGATCGAAACTGTACAACAGTACATGCGTGTTTCGTCTCGTGTCTTTCTCTTTCTTTCTTCTTCCCTCCGCCCCGCTAACCGCAGTTTGTGTGTTTAACTGATTGAATGTGCCAACCGGTCCGCGCAATTTTATACCCGTCATTTACAAGTTTCCGCTGAAAACGTAACAGGTAGAAGAGAGTACTTATTTCTGGTCGGTTCGTTTATTTTAGTAACTGCATGCCCGTCGGTTACGGGGAACACTACGGGAAAGAAGTTCTGTTCAACATTCGTACGAGATATTACGCGAACGTCCGATCGTTCCGAGGATATTTTGTTACTAACGATTTACGTAAACGCGATTATCGGTTCCGCGAAACGGTTACGCTGTTTTGCACGGTTTCGGGATTCCGCGACGCGACCGGAACTTGAGCGCTCGATCTCTCGATCGGTGGGAACCGATCGAGAGGTCAATTAGATTTGACAGAGCGTTAGAACCTCGCCTCTATTGGCCAATTAAATTAAACTGATCTTGGACGCGTTAATTTGTTCACCGTTAGAGAGATGAATGGAAAGTCACGCAGTTGTAAGATTAAATGAAAAGTTGAATGGGAAATCATAACAGTAACTAGATTTTAATTGGTTGTGCTAATTTAATTTCTGTTATGAATTATTCTTTCTGAATTAGGCATTTGGGAATTGTTTCTCTGGATATAAGGATGATTTAGGACTCATTGTTTCGTTGATGAGAGTGCCTTGAGCTACACAATTATGGTAGAGCGTATTGTAATATAATAGTCAATAGAGTGTAGAATTATGATAATACAGAATTAGAAAAATCTTGGAGCAAAAAGTAACTGGTCTTGTTATAGTGTAATATGTTTTTAAAAATTGATGTGTCAATTTTTTATTAGGTGTGGCCAATTTCTGGCATTTCTGACGTCAGTCCCATTTGATGGTGATTATGTGGTTCGTTTTGGATCACTCGATCAAATTCGTTTCTAATCGCGCTAATTGCATTTGATAGTTCTTAAGAGATCGTGTCATTTTCCCTTCGTCAAGGTTGATTTATGTACCTACGCTAGTTAAACTACTTTTGCAAACGTTATGCTCGTTTAAATTCATTGACCTGTTTTTTCAGTAGTTCAATCATTTATCCAATCTTTTTATCGAGTCGAGCCCATAATTGTTACGTAAACCGACGATATATAACAAATTTTATCGACGTGAACCGTAATACTACTAAAATAAATAATCTTATATTATTATTACATAATATGTTACTATATCCAACAGGTATACAACATGATATTCGTACACCTAATTACATGTTCTTTCAGCACAGCTAGTACATATTAATTTACTCGTACAAACATCCTTCTAACTAGTTTGGGAACTTTACACGTTAACAACACATAAAAATAAAATTGTTGTTAAACCAGAATCTTCAATAAAAGTCCCGTACAGTTTGGGTTCAATTCGTGGGAACCTTTCGGGCGGAATATAAATTTTCCTTAAAGCCGGTGGCTTTGCATTTCTTTATAAAATTGTGTATTTGCACGAACTCCCACGATCTAATCACAACGTTAATAATACCTTACGCAAGCAGTTTACGGTTTTATCCGTTGAACGCGAAATTAACGTGCCAATCTACAAAACTTAACGCGAGACGCCGCTATTTTTTGTACAAACATTAATTTCCCATTGTGTTGCGCTGTGGCCAATTTGTCAAAAGACGCGGATAAGAATGTTTGATAGTTACGTTATTCACAGACCTGTCTTAGGGGTTTCCTGATGCATAGAATATTATTTTGATGTGATTTTTTTATTAAAAAACTGTCTATGTAAGATGTGTTTCAGAGAGGGAATTAAAATTTATTTGTCAGGATATTAGGTAAAGAACTTCTTCCATTGTCAAAAATGTCCGAGAAAAATTCTGATATCTTGAAAATCAGCTACAAAATTATTGTTAATAAAATTAATGTCAGGATATTAGGTAAAGAATCTTTTTCCATTGTCAAGAATGTCTGAGAAAAACTATAGTACCTTGAAAAGCAGCTACAAAATTATTGTTAATAAAATTTGTGTCAGGATATTAGGTAAAGAATTTTTTTCCATTGCCAAGAATGCGTGAGAAAAATTCTGATATCTTGAAAATCAGCAGGCTTGCTAATAATTTGATTAGGTTCCATAAATTGGAAACTTTCCTCTGCAACTTTGACTACGTTTTCGCACAAATTGGCGACCGCGTGCGATGGCAAAGTGCCGACAAATCCGTCGACGTGTCCGTTTCGCGAAAGTGTGTCAGAACGTTCCGTTGTCTCTGGGCGAGACGTCTTCGACGTGCTGCAGCGGGCAATCGCGAACGGTGATCACCCAATTATCGTCTCTGCGCCAATGAAATTAGTCCCGTTGATGTCGTGGATCGACCGCAAAAATGCATCGAGTGGCGGGCGTCGGTCGCCTTCGGACAGGCGATGAAGTGCGAATTAATTCAGCGCTAATTCCACGTCCATCGGGGTCCGTCCGCGCCGCCGCGGGGAAAACGCGAGGAACGACCGAAACGCTGACGAGCGCCTCTCTAAAACTTCATTAGCGTGTTCGGGAGACACCCGAAGTGGTGTCACGCTAAAATCAATTGTCGACTCTTCCTTCATAAAGTTGCAATTCGCGTTCTTCCGCCGCGCCACAGAATGTCTTCGCGCTAGCTGGACAAAATGATTCTTCCAACAGTTTTCATTGGTACTTTAATTGTAATCGCACAAGTCAGCTTTTATTACAGCTTATAATTGTATCGAAAATGTTAACAAAAAATATTTTCAATCGAAGTTGGATAGAGGAGAGGATAAAATATTTTTAACGTTGCTAAGTGATAGTAAGAACAAGGGAAATGGTGAATTAAATGATTTTAAATGTTAATAAAAAGTATTCGACATCGAAGTTGGATAGCGAACAGGATAGAATATTTTTAATGATGCCAACTGATTGTAAGAGTAAGAAGCAGGATGAATCAAGCGATTTTGAGCGAAGTTAGGGCGGCTAGAGCGAACGTTTTGTAAAATCATGCGTTCGATTTTGAACGGAAAACGTGCACGCGATTCTTAGCAGACAAATTGCATCGACTCATTGAATAAATTGATTGCCAGGGGACAATCACTTATTGAATGCACCGACTCGTTCTCCGAATTAACCCTTCGCGTTCGGTTCACGCGAGTGAGCCTCTGACAATAAAGTTGGCGCTCGATTCAAACGTGCAGGAATATTTATTATACAGACATTCTAAAATACCTATTTCATAGCGCGGATCTTCACTACAATCTTAATATGTTCAAAATGATGTAACATTTCACAAATATCATTACCAGACTGCGAATTGTAGACTGCGTATTTACAAAGTAGAACTTTATAAAAATCAAAGATAACTGTTTACTTCATTGCTCGGTGAAGTGACTGCAACAGCTTCATTCGCGACTCACGGAAACCATCAGCTAACTAACCAATTGCCTCTAAATTCCCCGCGGAAGTGTAAATCCCGCAACATGGTCGCCGCGACGTATCAATAAAACCCGTCAAGAATGTCAAGAATATTTCCCAATTAACACACCTGTCTTGGCTGGTAAGGCCGGCGGATTCATCCATCGATCACCGGTGCTTTCATCGGCGACGTGGATCGTCGCAGCGGGCTCTCGTAAAATATGAAACAGATAAAACACTTTATTGCGACCATTACGGGGACACGGCGTTTAGAAGAGCCGGGACGGCGAGCGTCTTGGCAAGAGGACCAAATCAAGCCGAAGCAAACCAAAGCAAATCAACCAAGACTAAACCAAAGGGAAAGAGAAAGAATTGGAGGAAAGAAGAAAGGAGAAGGGCAGAGAGGCTCTTGCGAAGGTCGGTCTAGCTATAAAAGCGACAGAGGGTATCAGACGTGCAGAACAACTCACATCGACTCAAACCAAGTCAAAGCAAAACTAGATAAAGCAAGACAAGAGGGCATCAGACGCTCAAATCGACCCAAACCAAAACAAAAGAGAAAATGATGGGTGAAAGAAGGCAGGGGAAGAACAGAGGCTGTCGCGAAGGCTGGCTATAAAAGCGATACTCTCGCGGGGGGATCGGAGAGGGTATCGAACGCTCAAATCGATCCAAACCGGAGCAAACCGAAGTAAACCAAAGCGAAACAAAAGAGAGAAAGAAAAATGGGGAAGAAGTGAGGGGAGGGTCAGAAAGGCTGTCGCGAAGGCCGGGCTAACTATAACAGCGGCGGAGGAGAGTATGGGACGCTGTGAGCGGGTTTGCCGGGCAGTCTTACCGAATCTGCGGCGTCTTGACGAGGCCGATCGTTCCGCAGGGGGTTGCAGAAGCTGACACGGACGTAGGAAGGCTACTTGTAAGTAAAGAGACGCGCCGCGCGAAGGGAAGAGGCGAGCGAGAGAAGAGGAATCGAAGTGATCCGAGACACCGGGGGACGGAGAGGAAGAAGAAGCCAACACACACACATACACAAGCGCGCGGTCGCGCGCACGCTTGAACAGAGAGACAGAGACATACACAGGCAGGCACGCTTGTGTATAGAAGGTGGAAGGGAGAGAAAAGGGGGTAGACGGGCAGGGGAAGAAAGCCTGGTGTAATGGAGGAACCAGTTTGCGGGTCAGTGCTCCGCATCACCGAGTGGAGCTTGAGCCTGTAGACGCGAGGACGATGCCACTGGGCGAAAGAAGGACAGCGGCGGGGGCAGAGGGTCCCTCTAGGTCTTCGCCAGGGAGATCAGGGAGGAACGAAGGGCCAGCGGGGGCAGACGAAGGGGCCAGAAGGGCCCGGAGAGTCGTGAAGCCGCTCGCAAACGCGGACAGAGACCTAGGGGCCACACCACTGCGCTGGGGCCGCAGCATCGCGAAAACCATCGTAGCAGACAGCCGCCGATATCACCCCGTTTTCCTCAGAGAGGAAAAAGCAAAATGGTGGGCCGAGCCTCGATTTCTCAAGTGGGAAAAGCAAAATGGTGGAGCGTGCCTCGCTTTCGAGAGAGCTTTCCAACCCTCCTTGGGGAAGGGTCTCGCCGAGGGAGACGGAAGCTCGTTTCGAGTCGGAGGCCCCGGATGAGACTGACGGTTGCTCGAGATGATGCCGCTGGTGGGGATAGGTTTCAGGGATGGATTTAGGGATCTTAAGCCTCCTATACACCGTCAAACCATCCGCCATGCTGCTGTCCAAGTCTAATTGTAAGTTTCGTGAAGCCTGCACACGTTTGTCCCTTTCGTACCGATTCCTCTCGGTTTCTTGTACGATGACTTCGAACACGTTCCAAATATCGAATTATTTTGTTTTCTATAATTAATGGAGATCGTGTCCACTTTGCGTAAAGATTTTGCAGTCTGTTTACCACATAATAATGTAATAATGTACGTAATTAATTAAGTCAGGAACACGTGCAGGACTTGACGGGGATTATAAGACTGTTCGAGGCTCAATAAGACGGCTAGAAACATGCAGTGAATGTTGTAGAGATCACGATCGACGGAAGATCGGCGGTCCGTGTAATTTCTTGATCGCGCGGCGCGACTCGGCCCATCGCTGCATCGTTGCGCCAATGGGATTACGCGAATGCGTTTACACGTCGTAAATATTTTCCCGGTCGGTGTTCGCTTGTACACTGCCGATTTTATTGATCGGCAGCACACGAACATGGTTGTCCAGCCTTTCTTTCTCTTTATCTCTCGTTTTCTTTCTTTCTTTCGGTCTCTATTCGCAACGCGTTTAAATACGCTAAGCTTTCGTGTGCCTCGCATTACTCGAGCCGACGTGTAACATTAGATGCTTACGGAATATAATCCCGGTTCGATATTTTTAGATAAATCGCCGAGTTACGTAACGCCGGTTCGTTCGTTTGTTTGCGAAGCTTTTTCACCGACAGCGAACGCGGATTCCTCGATCCCTTATGCGGGGAGCCGGTTCTAACGAAAGATGGACTTTTTAATGTATAGATTGATAGTATGATTTTGAACATGTTCTCCCAGAAGCGTTTAATGACACTCGAAAAAATGAGCCGGCTGTTGCCATTTTTGCTAGCGGCTTAAATGTGTTCCCTGAGAAGCAATTATAACTCCGTCGTGAAAAGCGCTTTTGGACTAGAAGAAATATTTTTAGTTACTCGAATAGTGTAGTAAAGTAGCCCTAAAATTTCGAAAAGATTCGCCCAAATGTTGTGATTTGTACCAGCTCTACAGAATAATAAGTATAGAGAGTGATAACGATATCTGTACCAACACATGTACACACGCTAACTACAAGCACAGTCTAAGGCAGAACAAGATTAACTAAAAATGGTGATAATTTACGTACAACTCCCACGTAGTATACGGAAATTACAAAAAATATTTCCTCGCGGGTACCACAAAAATTCGATCGTGTTTCGCGTTTCACAAAAGTCCAGTTACACTTGCCAGCTATAGAATTGCAAATTGCTCAAGGTATCCAAGTATAATAACGAAAGACAAGAGTCCGCGTACAAATGTTCGCTGCAACGAGACACACGTTGCGTGTAAAACGCGATCGGATCGTGGAATCGGGAGCGATTATCTCGCCTACAATATCAGGAAATCGAATCGATCGATCGTGAAAAATATCGGATACGTCGTTACGTAAAATTATGCCACCGCGATTACGGGCAGCTCCTTTGCTCGCGCTTGGGAGCAAACCTGTGGGCGGCTCTCGATGTTTGCGCAGCTTTCTGGCGGAAACGTGCTTTCGTGAATTAATGCAAATTCCTTCGCGCGACCGTCTAGATCCACTTCGGAAATTTCGGCGAACTCGGGTCATCTATATTCGCGTGTACAGTGACTCTCACTAGTATTTCAACACTAAATATTCTCATTTTTGGAAAATACTACATTCACATTGTTGTAATTTCGTGAAAAAAAATCGTACAACGATGTGGCCAGACGTAATTCGGCGTGTTTCCCGGTCGGTTGAAAAATTAATTTGAAATCATCCGTGCTCGCGTACGGTTCCGAAGTCGAGATCGATCAGCGGTGTGGGATCGAGTGCGCGGCGTCGTCGACGATGGTTCGATGGATCGTACGGATGGATCGGATCGCGTGTAGAAAAATCCGAAAATCACCGAGCCATACCGATTTCGAACTGACACGAGACGCCGAGGGTACAATATACGCACTCCCGCGCCGGGAATGTGCAGCGGCGCGTCGAAAAGCAGCCGAAGCGAGTCTGACAGCAAGAAGACCAAAACTACTTGGCGATCGGTGAAAACAGAGAATTCCTCTCAAGGATAATGACAGCGGAATAAAACAATGAACGGGAGGGGGAGGAGGGGACGGGAGTGGGGTAGGAGGAGGAGGAAGGAAGGTAAGGGTGAACAGGAGAGGCAAGGAGAGGCAAAGAGAGTCGACCAGGGGTCCAGGAGGGCCACGGCGATCACGGAGGTTGCATTTCTCAAAGTTACGGACCACTACATTTTAATGAACACCAACTGGTTCTACACAGCCCGCGTATACAGACGTATCGGATTAGCACTTTGACTTGGAGGCCTTTAATACGTGTAGCGTGGCAAAAACAGACCGACATGCATGGCCGAAGGCGCAGTCTGCGGTGATGATGAGGTTGCGATAAAACACTCGAGTTATGCGCGCGCGTGCGGTTAGTTTCAAGTTCCAACAACGAGAGTGATTACTCGAAAACCTGCGCCACGATAAAACCGACGTCGTGTGTATGAGCCAGCAGTCGGAGAAATGGCCGCTCGGGAATATGGGCCCCTGGCTCTCTTCGTCGGGGTTCAACGGCGAACGGGGGAAAAAAAATAATAAAAGAATAAGTAAACGGGTGGATAATCGGGGCTCCGCTTCTCTAATGTGGCTGAAATCGCCTTCCGAGTCTCTCCGGTACGAACAGTTCAGTTCCACTGAAAACACTTTGCTACTAGGTTTTTCTACATTTTTCTGAACTTTGACGTTCCGCAGACAATTCGCTTTCTGGCTGGGTCGATGCCACGGGAGGTATGCTTAACACTAGAAATTGTTTAGCATACTCAAATACTACTTTATTGAAATGTTATCAAAAATATCTGCAGTCTACTTATCACATTTCAGCCGCACATTCTCTAAAATTTCTATTGTTACGTCAAACAAAATTAATTTTACCTAGAATCATCTTATAATAGATTCACACGTTTCTAATAATGAAACAAAAAGGGAAAACAAGATTTTCTGAAACAGTAGCGGAACATTCTCTATTTGCAGACAGGAGAAATTGATGAGCTGAAATTTCGAATATGGCGTCGCGTTTAATACCCGAACAGCCGAGAGTATAACGCGAGGATAGATCTTCGCAAGCTGACACCCGATTAACGGTAAACCCACGCAGATAATCTCAATGGGTTTCGATCTAATCGGCCGGCTTTCAGCGACGGATGCTGGTCTCGTCGGAATTACTCCGGCTGTGATTACATCACGTTTTTCGTTGACGATAAACACGCTGTTTTATGCTGTTAATTAACCGTCGCGTCGGGATCTGCGCGCCGCTCGACCGCCGTGCCGCGCGTTATTATAATGTCGCGACTCTTTCGCCGATTGCTGTTCCATTTCGTAGTTTTTCTTGTACGAACGTCGTGTCGTTTTTCCCCTTTCCCCCTCGGGCCGCGCGTCTTGGTCGTTCTCGTTTTTCCTCGTTTTTTGCTCGCGGAACGGCGCCGCATTAAAGAACTGAACGGGCAAGGACGACGTCGATTAGCGTCTTTTAAACGGTATTCTAATGGACAGCGAACCAGTCAGTTAAATCCGGTTAATTTCCTGCCACGGTCGATTTCGCTAGTTAAGGCAAGAATTTATTTTAAGTATATTGTACTCGGCGTATTAATAGATCTGATATCAATGTGATGCTCGAGCACGGTACAAATTTAGCATTTAGTATTTAGATATGCGAGACGTGTCTCGAGGAGGAGTGAGCGGCTGCTTCTATATTCAGGGAAATTATAAGGCTAGTTACGGTCAATATGCATAAGGCGGTTCATAATATGTGGCTCCGGTAACATTGAATCCAACAAAAATATTCGAGACAGGAGATCTTTAATAGCAGGACACAAGAACAACTTCATACGCGACATCTGCAAGGGAAACTGTTGATCAGGGTGCAGTTTTTGCACATTACATTCGCGTTCGAGGCTATGCCCATCGTACCTGATACGTCCTGTACACCGCCGGCCAGACGGTGCACGATCTTTTCTAGGGAAATTTACATTTTAATGGAACGAAAATAATTGCGGAACACCATGTACGAGATAATTGTTTTCAATAAATTATCGCGTAACAAAGACGATACCAGCTGACTTGACGAGGATACGGCTTTCTCCGAACGTTTTCGAAAATTTATAAATGCATCGGATAAGACCGCTTTTAATATTCAATAAACATTGTATATAAAATAATGATATCCTCTTTTAGATTGAATATAATAATATAAGTCAATGTGCGTTAGGTCACAAAATGATTAAAACCTGACCTAGCGAGAGCAAGATGTAACGCTTGCTCGATAACCATTCGTCCCCAGGGCTGTGAACGCAGCTCCCTCCTATTCGTGGTTAAACAATGGTAGTTGGCAACCAATAACGCGTTAGGCTCTCCCCACTCCTCCGGATTGTGCTTCTTCCCACTACAATATACAAGTAGTGGGGTTGCTCCAAATAACCGAGAGGCGTTCCTAGTGGACAATCGTCGGCCAATCACTTAACTTAAATTAACAAACTTGAATCCAGCCAGTATCTTAAGATAATTCTGCCGAGCAGTTATCAAGCAACCAATGCAAAGCCTCTCATTCAAATCCGCAGGCTCAAAAGTTCCTTCTTTCTATACCATTTTTTGGTCCAAACAGTCCCCGCCCCAGAGTCAGACAGTCTGAAGTCCTCTATCTCGTCGCGCGGGACTAAAGCAGAATCTTCCGGTCTGGTCGGAGGCTGTCGGACGTAAGCGGATCCCCTCGAGCGTTTTCCGGGGTGGCGATCACGCCGGGGCACCGGTGAAATAACACGAGAGGGGTATCACGGGATCGGGCGACAGCAGGTGGTAAAAAGATCGGTACTCGGCCGAGCAAACGCTGCGCAGGCATTCCCGACGTGCCGCAGGGAGGCGAGTTCTTGCCTCGGCAAGACGGGCACGCGGTTAGTCATCAAGGCCCGGAGATTGTTCCCGCGGACGGCGACCCGACCGGTTGACCAAAACCACAAGCTTCTCTCCCTCTCTCCCCCCGTTAGTGTCTCTCTCTCTCTTTCTTTCTCCCCCCGTTTCATCTCTCCCCCGTCGCACCCCCACCGGTTCGTTGGCTCTCCGTGTGTATACGGTGCTCGCGCGCTCTCTTTATCCCTTTTCCTACTGTTTTGCGAGCCTGTTCTGTCCCTGTCCCTCCTTCCATTTCGTTGACCAGCATTTCCCTCGGCGCGGTGTGGCCGCGGTTGTCTCCGTTTCGAGTACCTTGCGTCCGGTCTCGGCCGAGATCGGGTAATCTTAGAAAGTCAACTGGGTATCGGGTATTGATGGGTAACATTGTTGCATGTCCGTGACTTCACTCCGTGTGTCCCGCTCGTCTTCTTCTCCAGGATTACCCACCTTCTCTGGAGACGCTCTTTCCTCTACCTCCGCGCCCCTCCACCCCACCAGTATGAATCTACCACCACGCACGCCACCGGAGCACGATACGTACCAGGTTTCCCGCGATTCGACCCACTGTCTTTTTCGACATTTTGCGATTTATTATCATTTTACCAGGGGGAGGGGTGGTTTGCCCACGACCGGTTCTTCGCGGTAATCGTACTTGAGTATCGGGTTAACGCGTCAACTGCCATGGCGTGCGCGTGTTCCAGCTTAGCCGAGAGCCTTTGACGCGACGAGAACCGGCACGTGATTCTGGAGCGGAGACCTCGGCCTGGCGAGGCTCCATCGTGCTCTGTGTTCGACTCGGAACATCACTAGACGTTTTATTCTTGTCCCAAATTAATGGTGTTTCATGTACAATACTGTTCCACCTCTAAGATTTTTATAATTTAATTTCCTAAAAATGAAGATCCGCAGTCTACATATTAGAAACTTGCCAGGCAGACGAAGTGTGTTGAAAAATGATGAAGATCGTTGAAAATCTCGACATTCTTTGATGTAAAAGACTTTCTCTTTTAGATTTTTATAAAATAATTTTTTAAAATGAAGATCCGCAGTCTACCTATTAGAAACTTGCCAGGCAGACGAAGATCCGCAGTCTATTTATTAGAAACTTGTCAGGCAGACGAAGTGTGTTGAAAAATGAAGAAACTCGTTAAAAATTCCGACGTTCTTTCATGTAAAAGACTTTTTCAGTTTCACTGAATAATTCCTAAAAATGAAGATACGCAGTCTACTTATTAGAAACTTGCCAGGAAGACGAAGTGGTGAAAAATGAAGAAGCTCGTTGAAAATCCCGACGTTCTTTTATAATAGACATTTTCATTTTTACTAAATAATTCCTAAAAATGAAGATCCGCGGTCTACTTATTAGAAACTTGTCAGGCGGACAGTGTGTTAAGAAATGAAGAAGCTCGTTGAAAATCCCGACGTTCTTTGATGTAAAAGACTTTTTCAGTTTCACTGAATAATTCCTAAAAATGAAGATACGCAGTCTACTTATTAGAAACTTGCCAGGAAGACGAAGTGGTGAAAAATGAAGAAGCTCGTTGAAAATCCCGACGTTCTTTTATAATAGACATTTTCATTTTTACTAAATAATTCCTAAAAATGAAGATCCGCGGTCTACTTATTAGAAAATTGTCAGGCGGACAGTGTGTTAAAAAATGAAGAAGCTCGTTGAAGAATCCCGACGTTCTAGAACGGCGAGCAACTGTAAATTTTCCGTTTCGCAACCCCAGGTGAGTTTCGCCGCGCCGTTGATTAGGTACAGGAACCGTGTCTCATTGTTCCCTCATTCCCTCCGCTCGTTCACACGTTTAGGTCTTCTCATTGTGCAGAGATAACACCGGAAGAATCTTATCTCGGTTCCGATCGTGCACCGATCATTATGCTCTTCAGGAAGCGCGGCTTTCCTAAACGCACGCGGCGCAGCCGCACTCACATATACCAGGTGTCCCGATAGTTCGCGATACTTTGTGTCGCGGTGTTGGCGAACAAAAAGGTTCGGCCAGGAACATCTTGATAACTTCGGAATGCGTTTCCTAGAGGCGGTCCGCTCGAGAACGTAGCTTTCTATTCTCTCGTAGGATCGTTGCGAATGCACGCGGCCATTTTGCATGGAAACGCCGACGTTTAATAGTTTCTGCTGCTGTCGGCAATCTGCCATCAATCTGCCGATTTTTTCACCGCGTTCCACTTCTTCTGCAATCCTCGTTTCACTCGCAGTGAAATCTGCAGATTGTTCTGGGATTTTATTGGTACATTCCCTCATTGTGTACGTTTGTACACAAGGATTTCATACGGTGCGATGTTTTTCGAAATTACGAACAGGGACAAATGGATAGAAAGGCAGCGAAGTGATGAGAAACTGGGATTTTTGGGATTCTCGTTCAAGGAACAATATTAGCAGAGATTTATGAAAAAGTCTGACGGGAGATTCAGCGTTGTTTCGAGTCTAAGACAGCGCATCCACAAAAGCCAGCACCGTGGAGCGTAAGTACACACGGAGTACGGATAGGCGGTTTAATCGGCAGCTTGTATCTCGCATACCGACGTGCCTGTGCAGCCTAGAGGATAGAGCCTAGAACCCCGAGTCTAGACCCATAACTCTTCCACGATTTTTCCGAGTGGATCGCATTATCCTCCTGTTTACGATAAAACTGGCTGACAAGCACGGTGCTCAACCGACCGCATCCTCCGCTTCGCGAAAATATTCTTCCTCCTCATCCCCGTGGAATATAAAGTGCTTGTACCGCAAACAATGTCAAATGTTTCATCAATATCTTGGATCTTGAGCCTCCGGCTACAGGGATTTCAGCTTTGTTGAAAATCCTGCTCGTGGATTGACTGTGCGGAAGCGATTTGATTCGATTCTTCTGAAAGTTCGATCTGCTGATTGATTCGCACAATGCGGATTCAGAATTGTTCTTTGAAGAAAGCAGTTGTCTGATTCGATAAGAGGAAGCCTACGAAATTGTGTTCTTGTATTATTTAATAATATGAAATGTTCAATCGAATATATTTATAACCAATTATTTTCACTGTTGGAGTACGTGTCTATCGGTATGGGCTTTTCTCGTTGCACCATTGTATTTTCTTTTTTATGCTCTTTAAGGACCTTGAATCTGCTCGGCGCCATCTCCTTTAAGCGACTTAAAGCGTGCGTTTCACGGCGTAATAAATACCATTGCGGATTGTGAATGCGAGCACCTCTGTCTGAATAATCTTTTTAGTACAGTTGCATTGCTATTATATGTATACGAAAAAGTTCATTCAAGTCATTATTACGTTCATGGACAGGTATAAATTCGTTCTTCTATTTTTCGATGGGAATTAACGTTGTGATTTTCGAGTAATGCAAACGACTTATTTATAACAAAGATATTTGTTTGTAAAATACTGTATTGTTTGGATCCGATCAATATTTTTAACACAAAAAAATGCTATGTAATCTTGAACTGGGCACTAATAATTCTACAAAATTTTTCACGGACGCTCTTAAGGGGTTAAGGAAGGAGGACTATAATCAGTCGTAACGGCCTGTAATTTTTAAATCTCATATGTTTTTAGTTCAATTCAGTGTTCCATCTTATTTCTCTACCACCTACAAACAAGGTAGCTTTTTATTATCAATCTTTGGTAATAAACCCACCAAACCACCTCAACACGTTTGCCGCTACAATTCTTACATTTCGCAAATCGGTTGGTCGTTTCACCAGCGAGCTTGCTGGGGCAGAGGTGACCCGGGTCGAAACTCGGTCCGCGAAAAATACTCTTTCTAGGTCCGGGTGGTTCTCGGGGCTGCGATGACGCAAGCCCGCGCGCAGAGGCGGAAGGACTCGAGCGTGAAAGAAGAACTTGGCTCAAAGTTTCGTTCATCTGGGCCAAGCTCGCAAATAACAAACCCGTAGAGAGGACGCGGAACCGCTTCGCGCCCCGTCTCGTCTCGTCGCCTCGTGTCGGTAGATGCAACCACAGTGGGTTTGCTGGCTTTCTGCGAACTGCGCGAGGTGGCGAACACAACGCGGCCCACCTAAAGGGGGGTAGAGTGGGGCAAACTGCGACTGCATTTACGCGAAAGGGACGACGGGAACCAAAGGGGGGAACCAAAGGGGGAGCTGCACCGACGCCGGTGAGCAAAGAGTGAGAGGGAGAAGAAGAAGGGCGTAACTGGGCCAAACGGTGGCTGTGTCGCGGTCTAGACACGCCGTGGCTGAGAATTAATGCTCCGTGTTTGCCAGACTTTCCTTTTCGCTCCGTAACAAGCTGCCGCGCCGCGATTCCGCCGCACCGTATGCCCCGTAATCCGTGACGTCCGACGGATTACTAATTATAATCGCGCGAATCTTATCGAGGCCGCGCGGAATCAACGCTATTCCCGGACGGGGTTGCACGGCCTCCGCCTTTGGATACGCTTATGTGAACGTTCTAGCCATTGAGAGAATGGTAACACTCTGCGGTTACTATTTGGGAAACCTCCGAGACCACTTTGCTATTCAAACGGTTAGGGAGGGGTGCCAACATTGTGTTTCATTTATTTTGGATCGACCCTTTCGCGATTTTAATTCTGGAAGCTTCACTAGAGTTTCAAGTTTTACAGCCATTTATGTGATGGAGCAGTGACGCTCTATGGCTCTAATTGGAAATATTTCAATTGGCAGTTTTTAATCAAAATGGAGAATTATTGTCACATGGTCGTAGAATACGCACTGCTCACGAGCTTGTAAGAAATGATCAGCTCTGACAGCGGCGATTTGTCGTACACGATACGAATTCATCTTTAATGTGCGAAGATGTTAAACCTTTTTCTAAGTGCATGGTAGCAAGGTAGTAGTCGATGGATCAGGGATTATGTGGTTCGTGTGGTTACGATCGTATCGATTATTATGTAAGGTAGATACACAGAAGCAGTGGGATTCAATATGTAATAAGAACCATCGATAATTTCTGTCGCGAAAAATGCTATCCTTTAATTCATCGACTCCATAAAATTAACTAGCAGAATCAATTTCAGCGTTGAATAAAATGAGTATATTTCTTGAAGTAAAAAAACGTTATTGTGTTGTGTAAATCTCATTGTTTGTTGTCGCTCGAGGAGTAATTGGAAAGTACTCGAATCTGCGAAGAAAGCGAGTGGATCGACGGCATCTCGGTCGTTCTTTGATCGCAATAAAAATAGTCTGATTTTCGTCTGTGTGAAAGGCGCATTTCGCGCGACGTTGAGGGAGGTCAGTGGCAAAGGCGAGCCAGAAAATGAGAGCAGCCTCTTCTAAGAATTGTCACAGAGCTTTCATCCTAACTCTCCAACAGACCCCTATTTTTAATTAACTTTTCACTCGTTCGATGCTGATTTCGTCTACGCATCTTCGCACACAGTTCGCAAAGTATCTGAATAAAAATTATTAACATTGCTTAATGTGTAGTACAAAAAAGTGATAAACAATAAGGTCAATTTTTTTAAATCAGTGACAGGTATTTTTTGATTTCTTTTTAGATCGGCTATTTTGCCCGGTTGAAATTTCCTTAATAACTCGATCACCGAATGAAACGGGAGGAAAGGAAAGCGGTCAGAATTCAATACACTCGGTAGTTTCATACAATTAAACATTGTAATTTAACTCCGATTGTGTTTTTAGGCCTGAGAATCTCGAATTTCCCGTGGTGCGGTAAAAAAATATCAGCGAAAGTCGCTCGCCGGAAAGCTTAGTATCGAATCGCTTCTGTTGCCGTGTTTACTTCTGGAGTAATGCCTACCCGTAATCACAGGCGATACAAATCTGTAACCGACCTGCATAAATCTGACGTAAAAGTGGTCATATTACTCACCGGATAATAAAAAGCATAATCTTTGTGATGTAACAATGACTGCTTTATACAAATTTCAATCATTTCCGCAATGTCACAAAAATTACGGAAATTCCATCCAAAAATTTACCTATATTTTATTGTACATTTCTTGATATTCAATTTTTCCAAGTTTTGGTAGACTAATTTCTTTCGGGATTCTTTTCCCAAAGATATTCTGATCGAGCGCAGTCGCCGAGAATCGCGCTAACAGGCTTCCGGCCGACAACGCGTTAATAAAAAGAAATAGAGAAAGAAAAGTAGGACAAATCCAGGGAAACCCGGACGAACGGCAGACACGTGCTAAACGATCGTTCGCTGGCGAATCGGTACCGAGAACCGATTAAACGCGCTTAGTCGGCGTCTGTATCTGCAGCCGGTAGCTTCCCGTCGATTTCGCGATAGAGAGACAGACAGACGGCGAAGAAATGGGAACGATAGGAGGAGAGAGGAAAAAGTAGGGAGAAGGACGACGCACGGGCACAGGCACAGGCACGGAAGAAATCGAAAAAAGGGACCGAAGGGCAGGAAGAGGCGCGGGAAAAAGGAACGACCGATAGAAAAAGAGGAAAACGGTGGCCGCCGCGAGACGACGCGTCGGGGGGAAAAGATCGACGAGGAAAGCGAGAACGAGGCTGCGAGGGAGACAATGAGGGAAGATATGGCTGTAGGGGAGGGAAGCAAAAAGACCTCGGATCTTGGTTACGTGCAGTTCGTTGCCAGACACCGGCCAGGCTTACCAGGAGACGGAGAACTGCCGGTTTCCGATTGCATTATCGCGCGGTGATTAATCGATGCCCGAGGTGTTCCATTGTCTCTCAGGGACGTCTCGATCCTGGCCCCAACGGCGTGTCCTGCGCCCTTTTACGCGAAAACCCGCCACGATTTCTTCGATCTCGATTTTCGCATTTTTAGGGGACGCGAACCACCCACGTGCGCCCTTCGGTTTCGACATCGATTGGTCTCGATTCGATGGGATACTCTACATATATATTCGACCAATTTGTCAACTTCTTTTACAAATTGAAAAAAATTCCCAATTAAATCTGCTCCCAGAACTCCGAGACGCAGAATAAAGTAAATCATAGGTTCTATTTTATTTCCTTTTATATGAAGTGTAAATATTATAATTTTAATTCAGGTGATTTTCCCACACAGTAAAAATTAATAACTATTCACAACTAATTTTTGTAAATACACTATCTTCTGCACTTTAAGATACGCAAACGCTGCGCCTCTGTAAGAATATTTGCCGATAGATTGAGCAATCGTCAACAATGTTTGAGCATTCTCTGTTTTTCGCAAATCCCAGCTGTGTGTGTATAATTATTTAGCGTAGCGCAACACCGAAGCCCCATACAAACAACTAGGATCAAGTAAAACTGTTCCAATTCTTTCTAGCATCGACCCTGAGCGTTAATAAAAGAACGAAAAAACAAACGGTCCGGTATGTTTATCTGCGAACGAGGGCAGCAGTTATCACAACAATGAATCAATTCGAAATTGTTATATTTAACGTTTACTTACGCGATCGCGACTCGACGTTATTAACTAATCCACCCGGGGCATTCCTTTATAACCGTTCAATGACGTTTATTGTTGCAATCTGTTACGGAGCATAATCGCTTTATGAACGCGTTTTAAGCACACGCCTTTGTTGACGACGTCTGACTCGCTCTTCAGTCGTAGCCAAAGAAAATATTGTATAAGGAAACCAAAGACAGGGATCGCAAGTTCTGATCCGCTGATCTACAATGTGCTTTGAATACAATCAAGATTGTTGCGCGATTATGCGCGTTCGCTGTCTCTTGTAAACATCCCGTGTTTCAAACTACGTTTATCAGCGTAATTTCTTTCGTATTCTTCTGCGATTCCATTGTTCGGGTCGCTTCGATAACCGATAAGATCGTTCAATAACGAGCTGGAATAGATTCATTGTGACCTGAGACAATAATTTTGAATGCTTCATTTAAAACTACTTGAAGCTGATCTTGCAAAATAGATAGTGAATTTATTATCTCTGGGTCGATGCATGTGCAACTTGAAGAATAAAAGCAATCTGAAAAGCGTTCTTTTATTTCATCTCAGTATTTTTTAAACATTTTAAAACTACGCTTTAAAATTTTATTTCACGTTATTTTTTCTCGTAGGAAAATAAATACTTGTTCCGATGTTTATAAAATAAGATAAAGGAGGTATTTTTCACGATCGTACTTTTTTGAAAATAGTAGTATATAAATAGTAGAAAATAGTAGAAAATAGTAAATTAATGTAGAAATTGATCGAAACTGTGCGCCGTGAAAAATAATTACTATTTTTATAAAATAAGCTATAAAAATTAGGATTTCATTGTACATCGTCTTCCCTCGTACAAAAAAGAAACGTTCTAGCCAAGAGAGTAAATTGTCTCTTCTTACTGTTCATAAAATAAACAAAAATTAGGATTTCTTTCTGCCGCGCGAGAAGAAGAATCTCGCGGAGAGTCCCGTAGTTCCTATGCAAAATGCGTGCAAGTACTATTTAAATACACACAAATCGAAAGTGGAAGTAATTAGTACGTTCGTTGCGAGAGCCATCATCGTGGCGTGGATGTTGGCTTATCTTCGAGCCCGTCGTCTTCGAAGAATTTTGCCCTAGCCGATGGAGAGTTCGGCAAACAATGTCGACTATTCCTAACTTGTAGCCAGGAATTGGACGAGGTCCGTGTGTGTGCTGATCACACAAGCCGGAGTACTTGCACACGGAGTTCACGCGGGACACGTTTCCTTTATGAATGCATAGCGCAGAAAAGTACTTTGCCTCCCCATTTCTCGCGACTCAAGACCGCATCGTTTATCTATCAATGATGCACATGCTGTAAAAATATTCCCCGAGCACGATGCACTTTTATTTTTAGACTGGGAACACACCTGTGACACGCCTGAAGAATATCCTGTATCGCTGAACGATTTTTCAATATTTAGTTTCGAAAGACACAGAGTGCTGAGGTGGCAAATCCTGTCACAAAAACTGCGAATAAAATTGATGATTGACAGAATTGATACTAATTTTTGTATGGAAAATAAAAACTGTCTACGTCCATTACAGGACTCAAATAAAATTGTAATTCTTTCATTGAGTATTTCACCAAGATCAAAATGACACATCTGTATTTTAAAATTTGAATCTTGTTGAAATACTCGATGGAAGAATTACAATTTTATTTGAGTCCTGTAATGAACGTAGATTTTTATTTTGCATACAAATTTGTTTAATTTAAAATTTAAATTATTTATTTAATTTTTATTTTGCATACATTCTCATTTATGGATCCACAATTGGTATATTCCAATATAGATCAGCGTATCTTAATGCGAATTTTATAGGTAAATAATTTTCAAAAAAATTTTACGTGATTTTGCTGGTTGGTTAACTCGCAGTATTAATCACGTTCTGAAGTGTTTCACTGACTTGACAAGTCAATGGGACGAAAAATGATAACTCCACATATTTTTCTGAGAAGATCAGAAGTCCATGTCTCGTGGCATTCGTCCCATTCCATCACCGACGTACACGTGTAACATTATTGCGGGCAACGTTCCTTTTGCAATGTTATGACACGTTCGTCAAGCTTTCTAACGAACGTCCCTCGATTTCGCGGCGGGCCTTGTTCCACTTTTTTAAACGCGCGTTTACGCCTCCCATAGATGGCGTTAATTAAAAGTCCTTAGAAGAATTTTCCCCTGCGACACGTCTCATTAATACTACGTTCCGGGAATACTAATCCGTTCACAGTCATTCATTAAAAAGAGGCGCGTACGCGGTTTTGCGTTACACACCGAGCATAGTTATAGCCGCGATTACGCGCGCTATGAACAGGAAAAAATGCCCTCACGAGACGATTCCGTTCCATTCTTTCGGCCTCAAGGTTTTCTTTGCTCGCTGGATTGGAATTTTACGTTTTCATTCTGAAGCAGATACCGTTTCCTATTCACTTTTTGCTCTACAGTGTACAACTTGCGGCGAGGATTGCGAGATGAAGTCCATCAATTCCTTTAATCTATGATCCTCCTTATGTCTTAATTCATAAATTCTGTGTTTCTTTACAAAGTGAAACAGTTTCTTTGGATAGAATTACACAGAATTAAATCAATTAGCTAATTCAAGTTGTTAGAATGACTTATCTCCAATATTTATTGAATAAATTGGCATAGCGGAGTGTACTTAGTGAATAATCGAAATTTGTTGATTATGTTGCAGGCGGTATGTGCTGGTCCTCCATCAGCAATGGTCGTTGCAAGGAGTTACTGTCGAAAGAGGTGACAAAGGACAATTGTTGTGCGTCGAACGCAGCGGCAGCGACCGCGTACTCCGAGGAGGATCTCGACAGCGGAAGTCTTTTTTTTTGGCAAGTTCTCGGAGGAGGTGTGCAGTGTCTTCCCTGCAGAGGTATGTGTGTGTGCGAACATGATCCAAAAATATGTGATATACACATTCTACATTTATCTTTGCACAATGATGTAGTAACCGATGAACAAACTTTACGCATTCGCAGCGTGCAATAATTTTCAGAATTCACTCTTCGTGTTTTATATCGCGGCGCATTACGCATGGAACGACTGACAACCATAAATCAGACAGATTCCGCTGTTTTATTGACGTACATGACCGTTTTACTAATTACTCCGCGTTTATTCGTATTCCCGGCGATCCACTAACAGTTTCGCATAACGAACTATTTAGCAGAAGAATAGTTAGATTCGCAGAATGCATAAGCGTTCTGGAAACTAATCGTATATGTTAGCTATTCCCACTAGAACTACGCCTATTTTCTTCGTATCGTATTCTCTGTTGCACATTGTATCATGTAATTGCATAATTATCGAAATTTTATAAATATGTTAAATTTTTAAAAATATTGCCTTTAAAAAAGGTAAACTAATAAAAAACAGATTGCGATACTGTATGTCCCCCTGGGAACACAGGGAAGAATCTTTTCGTATAATAAATAACTTACGAGTTATTCGAAGTCGTCATGTTAAAAGATTCACCCTGTGCACACTCTAAATTTTAAAAAATTAAAGAATGGTTTTTCAGATTGTCCCTCGGTGTCAACTTGACACAAAAATGAAAAATCAAATACGATGGGAAGATAAATAATTTTTTGAAAATGGTGACCTAAGGTGCGAAACGAGACTAACGTTCGCACCGAGTAGAACATATTGAAAACGAGAGACGGGCGAAAGTGAAGATGTTCTTAGAATTTCGCGATGTTTTTTCGCAGACAGCTGCGCGGAAGTGAGGTGCGAGGCGGGCAAAAAGTGTGTGGTGCGTAAGGGAAGGCCAAGGTGCGTCTGCAGCCCCGAGTGCAAGGCGCCGAGAGGCGGTGGTCCGGTTTGCGGAACCGACGGGAAGAGTTACAAAAATCTGTGCAGGCTGAAGAAACACGCTTGCAAGAAGGGCAGCCACGAGCTAGCGGTCGCCTATAACGGCCACTGCCAAAGTGAGTATGTATGAATGTGATGGAATCATTATCACACGACCGCATTTGTAATTGAATCGCTGCCGATTGATCCATTCAGGATTGTTTTTATGAAAAGATACGCGTCGAGTGACACGAGCTCATTCAATCTTCCATGTACACGCGTGCTTCAACACCGTGCGTTCAATTAATTGAACGCCGCGCCGTGGAATTACCGGCAGTATTCAAATGCAAAAATCGACCCAAGTAGCTAGCCGTAACACTAACAATTGTAGGGAACATTTCTTACACGTTCATTCGCATTTTCTGCACAGAATGTTCGATTACGAGTGGTCGTCTGTTTAGGAATGGGATTACGATATTAGCTACAGACTATTAGTAATCAATAATCTTCTGAAATCCATAAATTCATCTTATGAGTTGGAGCATATCTCACAAATGCTCTTTGTCATTGCTAAATGCATTACCAAATACCTCAGTTCCATATTATGGTACCAGGCATGCTCAACTAGGGCTTTCGCAGGCAAATATCCTCGAGTCTCGCTACTTTGTTAGACCGCCGCGAATCACGCGTAGAGTCAAAGTCTTAACGAAGTAGGGGCACTGTCATTGTGCGAGTAAGGGGGATCTGGCGGTATAGTGATCACGAGACTCTGGCTCTTTTGGGGCGTGGCTTTGCTAGCACGCGTCTCGTGGTGCTTGGCTCGCCGAAACTGGTTCGTACGAGCCGCGGCTTGGACAGACTTGGATCATAACTTCAAGGTAAGCGTCTGACTCTAGTAGGGTACGTCATTTTGGTCGTCATTGCTTTTGCTGATCTGGCTGACGCGCCGTCATCGTCGAGTCCAAGTTATAATCGTTCGAAGAAGAAGTTCCAAACAGCAACTATCTTATCCTAACATGACGACCGTTAATAATCGAACATTGCACACATACATTTTACATCCACACTCTCCCATAAATTATTATTACAAAAAATTAATAGTCACTGTTAGTTGTGAACGTAGTGTTAAGGTGCCGGCAGGGTTTCGCGATAGAAATTGCAGGAGATGTGGGGTCGTTGCGTAGCAGGGGTGGGGGTAGGGGGCTCGATCAGCCAACAGATTGATCACGGGGGCGGTTTACGACTGTGCGTAATAACGTGTAAAGTGTCGAGCAGGTTCGTGCGCACGGGTCCGGTGCGGCCAAGGCCGGAGCTGCCTGTTGGACCAGAACCTGAGCCCGCACTGCGTGAGGTGCGCCCGCAGGTGCCCACAGCCGCCCCCGCAACAGCGAGCCGCCGCACGCCCCGTTTGCGGGGCCGACGGAAACACCTACAAGAGTGCCTGCCACCTGCGACTCGCCGCCTGCCGCGCAGGTCGCGCCATTCCCGTCGCCTATAAGGGCCACTGCAAGCGTGAGTCTCTCTTTCTCTCTTCTTTTTCCTGCTTCGTCTTTCCCTGCCAACCCCTCCTCCTCCTCTTTCACCCGATGCTCTCTCTCTCTCCATCTCTCTTTCTCTCCGTTCGTTCCTTGTGCACCTCTCCTCATCCCCTAACGACTTTACGACCCGTTGTTTCCCTGTCTCGGTCCTCTCCTCCTCCTCATCCTCCCCGCCTCGCCTCGCCTCTCCTCTCTAGCCTCCGTGTTTGCCTTTCCATGGGGTTCTCTTTGACCTCTCCTTAGCCTCTCTTTGCATTGTTCTTAGCTGTTTTTTAGCCGGTCGCGCGGCGCACCGATGCGCAACCCGTGACGGAATGCTCGCCGTTGAATAAACCGAAAGAGGAATAAGAAATATCGAGCGGGTGAGTGGGTTCGGTGGTGATGCGAGGATTGTGGTTCGATGGCGCCATGGTGGGGATTCAGGAACGATTGAGAGATGGGTGACGGTTGTTCTCGAAGTCGACTTGTTTCTAGCTCAGGTTTTCGACATTCGTCGAATACATTTGCAATGCGGGTTTCTGATCCGTCGAATAAACATGTTTCCCGTTCTAATTATTTGCACGTCGTGTGAAGATGCTGCACGAAGAATTACATTGTTGTTAATGCTTGCGTGTACCTGTCACATCAAACAGGAATTTTGATTCAGCAAAAACGTGCCATTCAAAGACTGAATTGTCCTCCATAAAGTGATCTGCGGTTTTCAACGGGTTTTCTGCTTTCTTTCGATGGCACCTGTTGCTCCTCGCGTGAAAGAGCGATTAAACGCAGGAAATCGGGATCGTGATATAGGGTGTCTCTCGTAAAACCAGATGGGATCGATGGATAACAAACTCCATTGTATAGAACGTTTTATGATACTTCAATGCAACAGTGTTCTTCAAACGAACAATAAACTCGTCCGAGGAGCTGCCGTTTATGTACTGGAAAGCAGACGTTGCGCAAATTAAAACGTTCATATGGAATGTTTTGAGCTATCGTTCACAAAATTTGGGGGACAGTGCTGTCGATTATCACTATCAAATTTGTAAGGTAACGCAGAGATCACGCTGTTATTTCGGGCAGAACATTTCGAGAGCAGTTAAAATGTTTCAATTTCTTGCTGCCAAAGCACCGTACGAACGTTTACGACGCGATAGCGTTTCCTTCGCGGTTCCTGCGCGAGAAAAAGAAGCACGAGCCAGCATGGAAAAGAGGCGAGTAGGAAAGGGTGAAGGACGAAGACGAAGGAGACGAAGAAAAAAGGGGAGAGGGAAAGTTCATTGGTGAGCGGCCGAGTAGCCAGACTGCCGCTGCTTTGCATCGGAATGTACCTTATTGTTGTCTGGTTTGCACAGTGCCGAATTCTTCTGACAGGTACCATAAAGTCACCGAGCAAAGTTATGGCTAAACAAGAGGTCGCCGGAGAATAACAAAATCATGGTCGCGCGCGAGTCTTCATCGGGATCAACTCTCCAATTCTTCTTTCTGAAACAAACCAGCTGCGCATTGTTGCACTCTTTCTTCTAGCGCAATTTTTCTTGGGAGTCCAGTCAAAGTAGCTATTGAATTTTCTGAATTTTTAAAATACAAATATGGTAGCAGTTTCAGAAACTAAATAAATTTTTCTAGCCGAATTGAAGACCAGTCCGGGAATTTTTATGGAATTACTGAAGTAACTAATCGAAGCACAGGTTTTTTTGTCATTGTAGACCGTTGTTTCAGTTTTAGTCGATTTTCCGAGAATCGTGTAGTTTTAACAGCACGCCATGTTTACGGATCATTAATAGAACTACCTTCCGAGAAAGAACAATGCGATCTTCTTCCCTGGAAAATAAAATCTTTTTTAACGCTCTTGCTCCTCTGCATTCTTCTCGGCGCGTTTCCAGCCTCTTGATCTTCCGCCCGTTACTTTATCCTTTTTCCAGGGATAACAGATCTTGGCCGTGCACATATTCTACGAACAACCTTGTGCTTCTTTCGGTCTCGGCTTCGTTGTCTTCGCCTTTTGCAGATATTTTTTCTCACTATGCTGTTTGCGATCGATCTCGTTACTCTTCGTTCGCTCGACAAAATGGTGGCAGTCGCGTATATAAACAATTCCAATCGCCGAATGATCGGCAATTCTACAAAATCGAGTCAGTAATTTAATTAAAGTAACGATCGTATTAAAATTGTGATCTTAAAATAGCATTGCAATAACCTATTTGAGAATGATTATATTGAATGGAAAATACCCAGCGGTTTATGAAGCGTATAACGATAAACAAAAATTCTTTTACACATTTAATGCAATCATCAACCAGTTCCTATTAATATTTATATAATTCCGTGTCGAACGCATTTCTAACATTGCTCTATTTAATCGCAAAACGAGCAGGAACTGAGACCGATGACTATAAATCCATTCAATATGAACCGGTTCTCGTTAGATGCAATTTAGAACAGATTCCATCTAACTGGATATCAAAAATGCAACTGATCAGACCAACGCATCAGGAGCACTTTCACTTTTTCATAAAAAGGATCAGACACGCGACTTGCGTAATTCCTGTCGTTATGTCATTCTTCTGTAACAAATAACCCACCGAAAATAAAGGGGATCGAATGCGATTAAAAGCAGATTAACTCGTACGTGTTTCATGCCGGATTCGTCAGCGAGTGCAATACAGTGGAGCCTAAGCGTTGCTGCGGGAGCGTCGCGGGTTCCGCTAAATAGACGGGCACGAATTTTCGCGAAAATCCGTTAATTGGCCGGCCGGCTGTCGACCAGTCCGACAGACGATGGAACAAACAGCCGGGGCCAGACATGACGAAGCTAATAAGCTGTCTTCGCGAGTTTTTCGGCCTCTCGCGGTCCTGGGCCTGGGCCCTGGGCCTCTCTCGAAGATATATCGCGAGGAGGCACGATTTTTGCTCTCGGACTTTGCTCCTCTCTCGCCGCGCCGCAACGCGCCGCGCCGGTGTGCCCGACATTGCGTGGATTCAAGAAGAAAAGGAGAGAAAGAAACAAAAGTAGAAAAAAAGCATCGGGAGGCAATCGCAAGATCGTTCCAGGAAGTTCATCGACCGAGACGCGATCTGCCTGGCTGTAAGAGAGAACAAAAAATTATAAAAAGAGCGAAGACAGCGCGAGAGGAACCGAAAGAGAGAGTGAGAGACAAACGGACCAAAGAAACGGAGACAGACGGAGAGAGAGAGAGAGAAAGAGAGAGAGATGGGGGAGGGGGGGGGGAGAAGAAGAGAGGGAGAGAGAAGTATCGTTTTCTGTGTATTCCCTCGAAGAGAAGTCGTAATAAAGCCTGTAACTTTGGACATAAGATCGCCGATTGCGAGACTGGCTGGTGGCAGCTCCTTTTCCAATATGGCGGTCAGACACCTTCGAAAATGGTCACGCGAACATGTCGCTATACCATCGTCTACTAATTACTCAGCATCTAGATAACGAGAGCGTCCCGGCACTTCAGTTCATTTAGACAACAAAAGAGTTTGGTTCGTTCAGCGAGCGAAATTATAAGTGTTGTGTTTTTATTCGCGTTTCGATGCATAATCTGTTGCAGTTTTATCCCCGACGCACGTATAAACACCGTGGTCCGATTATCAGGAAACGGAATCAGTAACGAGCGTTAAATGTTCCTTGATCGGCTGATTGCCGCAGTAATAAGAGTCATCGTCGTCGATGTTCCAGGTCAGACGCATCACGATATAATCGATTTATCGAATTAAACTGTGCCAGTCTCTCGACGGTCTCGCAACGCGTTTCCTTCGCAAAAAAGAAACGTCGATATATGTTTCTCGTCCCTGATGCTGATCGCTTGTTCGATTAGCAGGTTCGTTCGTCGCCGAGCCTCGCTCCTCCGCCGTAGACTGCATCACAATAATGCATAAACATTGAATCAAAAACTCGTTAGGGCAATCAGCCCGCGAAAAAAGAGGGGGTGGAGAGAAATTGAGAGGGAGAGAGAGAAAGAGAGAGAGAGAGAAAAAGTACGCGGACGTGTAACCAGAGCATAACTCGAGGCCGTTTGAGGATAATCTGCGGTTTCGTCGTTGATTTACGGCGCGTGGAATGCCAAGGACACGCGAGCCGCGTTTTTCCCATAATATCTGCTCATTCCGTAAGCAACGTGTTTTCTTCTTGCTTACGTAAACGCGCGAAATGACTTGTCCGTATCGAAATTTGCGGTTGTAAATATTCGTGACGCGAGAGAGTCCAGACGGACACGCGTTGACGATATTCGATCGTGACGTACGCGAACGTTTGCATATATAGAATGTTTGTAAACCACGGAAATTGATTTACAAGTGGAGGAATTCGAATGATGGTTATGCAAAGACCGGCAGATTTATATGCATTTATGTTAAAACGAACCAGATCGAATGCAGAGCAATAAATACGTTTGAAGGATGCAAACATGCTGCTGTTTTATTTACAACCGCGAAGATTCAAGCGCGTCAGGCAGTTTAAGTAGAATAGGCCGTCTGACCATTAGACTAGAAACTCTCACGTGAAGTCATAGTTCTGAAAGCTGATTCGCAACGGGGAAAATCTTTTCAAGTCATTGGATCCGGATTGACCTTAGCTATCTTATGGCGATAACAAGACAATATCTTTTAGGTTTTCCTTTTGTAACCGGACATTTTTCCTGGCATGAAAAATAAACATTTAGGATGCTCATCTTGCAGAAAAGTTAAAATCAGAGAAAAATTCCTTTACAGTCACCGTAAAATAAATTGTCACAAAGCTCCATACAATGTTCCTTGCGCTTCCGTCCCTTCGGGTGCAGGGTGACTCGATAAAAAATTTTATGAGACTTTCGTTTAGACGATGGCGAAACGCGCTGATCGATGCACGCCGAATTTCTCGAGCCGGGAGTTATTTTTAGTCGGCGTGCGGCGGAGGGGTGGGGGGGGCGTAAGTGTCGTAAACGTAAAAGACCGCGTGTCCCGGGTTCCAAACGTGCACGCGTTGCGTGGGCGCGTTCTGCAGCGTGCGTGCGTGCGTGCGTGCGTGCATGCGTGCGTGCGCTCGTACGTGCGTACGGTGAACGACCGGAGGGCAAGGACGCCACAAGGACACGCCCTAACACACGTCCAAGCGAGCGGAGCCGCGCGACTCGCTCGTCTGCACGTGCACGCGCGTCAACCCTTTTCCGCGTGCAACACTCACACCCCCGCCGAAATTGTTTAAACTAACCGTAGCCTTTTAAATCTATTGTCAACCACCATATTTTTCGACGATGTCCAATGACATTGATTCCACAGTTTCAATGCATATCTTTACGCCTCAAATGGCAATTAATGTAATTATTTTGCTATTTATAACTAGATATTGGAAATGGTTGCCCAGGTACCCGGTTATTGACACGAGGGTTACAGTAACAATTAGTGAAGATCGGACGGTACACGGAGGTGAATCTAGTTGGAAAAACAAGTCGAGAAGAAAGAATAACTTGTTTTCCGTTCGAGGCTTTATTTTCGAGAAAAATTAGTTTAAAGATCCGTTGGCTTCGCGTGCCCTAGTATTTGCAGGAAGTAGAATCGGTAGGTCATGACCAGACGCGCCAGCCGACTCCTGTCTAATAGCACGCGTATTTGCTGATTTTTCAAACTCGATTTTCTCGTGTTCATTCAGAATCGAATGCCTTGCAAGAAGTGGCTAAGTCCAGATTTTAAAAATTGTGTAATTCTAAAAGCTATGATTATAAAAACTTCAACAAGAATAATTTCATTAAAGAATGGACTTGCCCGGATCTTGCATCAAGATTTGCAATTTTGAAGTTACGGGTTACGAAATATTGTGTGAGAGTATGTTGATTTCCCAGGTTGTTGGGACAAGTGTTGGATTGATAGATCCGGCGGTAAAGTACTGGTTGTTTTGTTATTTTGCCATAACAGTGCACGGCCCTGTGGCCACCACTGTCCGCGCCGCCGCTTCTCCCGACTGTAGAAATGAACGCGCGATCGGCATACGACCGGAAGCCAGACGATAATTACCGGCGAAAGAGAAGTCAGTTCACTTGGTTGTGGATGGCCGCTGTACTTTTTTGCGGTTCTTCGATTCGTTTGGTGGACGCGTCACGAACCGAGTGCGACGAACCGAGTCCTTTCGGACGAATTCAGACGGAAACTCGTGGAAGAACGTCTGGAACGATCTGTTCGTGTCGATGGCCGGCTCTCTGGCCGAGGTGGGGTCTTGATCGCGGTGATTCACTTGATCGTCGTTTTTATGCACCTAAAAATTGCCTACTTTGAATAACTCAATATCACTTCATCCTTAAACAACCACGCTTCAGCGGCGAACCTCCGACACAATATTTTAAATGAACTTAATATGTTAAAATATGGGTGTCCATTTTCCTTAAAAAAGACAGTGCACGAATACACGTTGAATTATATTATCAAGATGAAAAATAAAATTCTGTATGCCGGTATAATATACTGGTAGAAAATTCAAGGGAAGTGTTGCTAAACTTGCTTTCGATCATCCCAAAATATTGACTACCTGGATAAATCTCATATGTTTTGCTTCTAAGAAACCGAGTCCTACGAAATTCTATTTTCTAAACTCCATGTCGATTATAAATGATACAAGTGGCATTGAAGTTATTTTAAATCGTCGGAATGGTTGCGTCAATACTCGATAGACGAAGCAAAGGTTACGAGGATCCTTCGTTTGCTTGAATTTCGTAAACCGTTTACGAAATAATAGGCGTAACCTGGAGAAAAAGGTGTATCGAAATTATGAAGGGGTGATCGCGGCGTTTCGAGAAGGTGAATCAGCAGAATTATGCGAGGAGTTTAATCCGCCGTGACGTAACATGATTTCGCAGGTTTTTCTCTAGAAAAAGATATGACTAACATATAGCGTGAGTAATCTGCCGTGGGTGGAAGGTGAGAATTCAAGAAACAAACGCGCCCATAATCGCGGATCCCCTATTTTTATGTCTGCTGGATTTTATAGGATCCTGGAAATCCTTTCGGTGCCATTGTTCTTGCTAAAAATATTTCGTCGCGTGAGAACTTTTGCGAACTGGATGAACTCATTTTTATATTTGAATAACGCTCACGTGTGGACCAAGAGCAAAATTTTCTATAAAATAATATAGTTAAACATCATGGTACTTCATACTTGCATAATCTTTGAATAACTATTCACGTAACCAGCTCACTAAAATACCACATTACTTCGAAGTCTGCTTCTCCCTCTTGTTATTCAAGTATCAACACGCAGCCATGAAATATAAATTGCACAGACTCGACATTAAACATTTCGGTTTACTCTACGGGCAATAAATTCCCAATTGCTTTCGAACCAGTCTAGATCACGAATACATCTGGCCGGTGGTAGCCTTTCTTCAAATATTTTCGATGTTCGATCATTCACAGTTTGATTCTACAGTTTCTAAACATGTATTTCGCGCGGCAAACCGGACTCGATGTGCTGCTAAGCCGGAAGAAAGTCGGAGAAGATCCAGATCCCGTTTCCAGGATCGCAGCGGTCGTAGGTAGCAAAATTGTTCGTGCCTAGATGTTCGCTGAAGCAGCAAACGCATCGGAGACTTATTTTCATAACGCAGCGAGCTCTTTCCGATCTCAGAGACCCGGTATAACCGCGAGGGAACGTTACGACCATCTAAATTGGGAGTTCGTGAAACAACAAACTATTCCCATCGCATCTCGAGCTGAGAAAGCTTAGGTGCGAGGCGCTTCTTCGCGGAATTCTTTGGGAAAAGAAAGCAACGCAAACTCGCTGAGGACCTCATTAACCTAGAATCCTAACAAGGCTAAGACCTTCGTCGTGGTTACCTAAAAACACCTATAAATATTTAACTTGGGTAGAGATAGCGACGTTTTCCGTACGATGTCCATTGTTCTTGATTCTTGGAACAACTTCCGCGATCTAGCACGCTGGGAAGACGATCGAAGACGATCAATTATCCAGCGAGATCTAAACTTGAAGACGGAGCAATTCATCTCGTGCGAAATGATTCTGTTAGGACCAGCCTGGTGATGTAAATGTTTGCTCTTTCTGACTTTCGATGTGAAGAAGTGTTTTATGTTTGCTGCTTCCTGAAATTGTTATCAGAAGTCGAAACAGACAAATCAGTTTTAGGGGCACGAGATTCGCGCGATGTTTCCTGGCTTCGGGAGGCAGACTTTTTCTTCGTTCGGTTTCTCTTTGGCCGTTCCTCTTCTTCCTCCTCTTCGTCTTCGACACGGCTCACCTCTGGTTCGGCGGAACAGGTGGGTCGCACGAGGTCAAACGTTTACCCGTCCGAGAAGAGGGTGGAGAGAGGCGACCGGTAGATGCAAAGAAGGTTGAGTACCTCGCACGGAGAAGGCCTCGTGGCACGGCTGCACCTCGGTATGCCATACGTGCCGTCTTTTTCGACCGATCGCCGGTTAGAGTGGGACGAAAGGAGATGCTGATAGAGGCGAGCGCGAGGAAGAGAGGAAACGTCGACGACCGGGGAACCAGAAGGGAGTCCTCCATATGCAGGGAGGGAAGAAGGAGGAAGAGGAACACGAGGGGAAAGACGGTTAGACGAGGAGAAAACAAGAAGATAATAGCGATGAAGGAGAAGAAGAGGAAGCGAAGGGAGAACGAGCCGGTGGAAAAGACAGAGGGAACGGGAACGAGAGGAGCAGCGAGCTAAGGTTTATCCGAGATTCTACAGCAGAGATTTCGCGGAGGACCGGGCTCTCAGGCGACCTATTGATTTCGAGAAAATTGTTCATGGGTTTAGCTCCATTGCTAGAAGGAATGACCACTAGCCACGGCTGACCTGAAACAGTGTAAAACTGTGAACACAAATCAAAGACCTGAAATTCAACAGTCTCCAAGAAGCTCCTGACCCAACACGAAGCTGTGAACGCGCAGCGGAACAGCCATGCCAACTAGACCTGCAACATCTCTCCAGCACGGTGCCCCACTGATCCCACATCAGTCAGACGTCCATCCTGTGACGGTTAGCAGGCCCCCTCTTTGAAACTCGATTTTCTGGCAAAAATGCGGCCGACGTTGAACGAAGTCTTACCTCGGGGAGGATTAATGGGTATAACATAGTACCATTTCGAGCAATCAACCAATTCTCGTTCCACGGTTACTAAGTATTCAGCGGGGTACTTGGAGCCGGGAGCCACGCTCGGCCGCTCCTCCCCTTGAAACGTCAAACCGCCTCGCATGGTTGTTTTCGAAACTCGCTGGTTTTCTCGTGGCGGAGGAGCAGCTCCGGGGCGCAGCCTTCCTCGTCAGCAACGCTGCACACGCTGTTGGCGTGGTGTCTGGTCACTGGCGAGAACTGAGCAGAGCTGAGCAAAGCCGAGCAGTGGCGTGGCGTGGTGTGTATAGCGTGGCGTGGCATGGCTTGGAGTGGCGCAGCGTCCGCGCCAAGCTCTTCTTTTTTCGTTGGACTTGTGCAAGATCTGCCGTCTTTGTTTCTCCGCTCGGGGACCCGGTGGCGTTTCACCCGCCAGCCGAATCGGACTCTCTCTCACACACGTCGCGTCTCTCCTCTCTCCCTCTGTACCCCCTTCTGGTCTCTCTCCTCTCTTCTCCCGGCCCTGCTACGGCCTTTCGTTCGTTCGTACGGAGTTCCCCGCAATCATATCAACGTCCGCGCGTCCGCGTCTCTCGACATCGACATTCACCGACGCATACCTCCGGTTGGATACTCTCTCCTTTATGGTCCCGCGAGGATCCGTCCAGGACCTCCTCCTCATTGGCCAGGCTCTCCTCGCTAGCACCCTGCGGTCTGCACGCTGCAACGAATTTCACCACATAATTGCCTACTTGTTACAATGTGCTACACATCAGCCGGGCGGGCCCGCTCTGTGACAAGCGCTCTCCGTGCGTGAAACATGCTCTAGGCTCTCTACCTTGCTCCCTTCTTCCCGTCTCTCTTTCTCTCTTTTTCCCTTCCGATTTCTTTGCCGACTCTCCCGGTTCGATATCGCGTGACCATTTTTGAGGGTGCCGCCGAGGACGTCTCATCGGCAGTTTAATTGGTTATCGGATTTTTATGCAAACTAACGTCCCCCCTCCCCTCCCCGTGTAATTTCACCGAGCACCCCGGCTCAACAAGCTTGCACGCTGCCTCTGTCATTGATTCCCAGCCGGATGTCAATAACCACGAACGTCTTCGTACCTGCAACTCTCTGACCAGCCGTATGGTTTCATGCAAATCATCCTCGGTCTGTAATTGTCCGACAAAGTGGAGATACCGAGCGGTCTCGCGATTACGTGCGGACACCGGGTTATGGACATAGACGTGAACACCGTTTTAACATTGACGGACAATGTTAGGATTAATCTTACGTTTCGCGTGACATCATAGAAGTTTGAATTTTTAACATTTTCGAAACAGCATGCCCTCAGTTTAACAACCACTGGTGAAATAAGGAATGATACATGGAGGCGCACGATTCTCTTTTACGAAATTATAATTGAATAATTGGATGTTCAGTGTCCAAGTATTTTTTGGAGACGTAGATTGAAGAAGTAATGTGCTGCAGCTTCTTATCTAAATTTCTCAGTGGTGAAAGGGGTTGCCGTGTGGAGCGACAGGGCGCCTCGAATGACCTAATAAATAATTCAAATATCTAACGAGCGCACAGTTAACGTCCGTTCCCCGTATGAATTTACTGTCGCGTCGATGGCCGTTCCCATTGCCCCCCTCGTCGCGCCCTTTCTCCTCGGCGTTCCTCGTTGTCGTCGTTCGTCCTCGCGCTGCTCAATACTGTAAACAACCGGTAAAGACAACCTTTGCCCGTATGCAAACCGTGCACGTCGTACCGTGACTGCGTTTTACATATCGCCGTGGTAACGGACCGATGCGAGCTGCATTCGACCAGCGCGGCGGCCACGGCGGTGCCGGTGTCCACCGTGAAATCCGCCGGGGACCTTGGCGATTTTGCGAATCCGTGTGTACACGTATAGAAGACGCGGCCACGTCCTCCACGGGACGCGAGAAGCCATGAACCATTGGCGTTCCTGAATATTCCGATCGGCTAACTGTACCTCCTTTCTCCGTGCCAGCGGAAAATCGCGTGAACCGCTCTCGCATGTGTGTATTTACACGCGATCGACCGAGGAATCGATGCTGGTTTGCAAATAATAGCCTGTGCCAAGCTGTCTTGCGGATAGCTTGTCCTCCATTCAAATCGCCCTAAACGCACCAACAGGTTATTTAGTTCCTTCCCAGCCCGTTAGCTCCTTTGACGGTCTACCTACCAGCGAGCTGGACTCTTAACCCTCCAGACACGACGGTCACTTTTGCATCGATAGCTACTTATTTGACTGACTCATGCTATTTTCTCAATTGGGACACTGTGGTGGTATCTAACAACAATTATAGCATTTCTTAGCTGTGCTAAATGGGCTGGTAAACGCACTTAGCTGGTCCGAAAAGCACCAATAGGTTATTCAGCTCCTCCTCAGCCAGTTAGGATACATCAGAACAATCAGTTCTGATTAAAGAGCTTGTAGGGTGGAAAGCGTTAAAAACAAGTTTCCGGGAGTGAGAGCAAAGATGGGAGTAGTGTAAGCCTAATTTGCGGTGTCTATTTTGTCCGAATGTTCGCGGAATTCGGAAATATCACGGTTCCCGAAAACACAGAATCCGTCGGGCACGGGGAAACAGAGGGGGGGGCGAAGGAAGATTGTAGACGGGGAGACACGGCACACAGCAGAGGACAGGGAAGTAAATAAGTAAATAAACCAGCCGGCTTAGCGAGGAGGTGTCGCGATGCAAATAATCGTCTTTCTCGAGGATCCGAGGCGCGAAAGTGCACGTGTCTGTAAATATGCACACGGTAATATGCGCGCTGGAACGCGTACGAGTTTCCCCGGCCCCGCTACGCCTCGTTCACCCCAGAGTCCTGCCGGTCCGGATTCTTTCATATTCACGGACCTCTCGTACCGGCGCGGCGCGCCGCCGGTGCCATCTTATCACGCCAGCACGGGCGTTAAGTAATTTGCTTATTTCTTTTTACTCGCTGCTAATAGCTCCACCATACATTGCCACGGTTTTCTCAAGCGTCGATCCGCGTCGCGCCGCGCCGAGCCGCGTCTCGCCTGCTTCTTGCCAGCTATCGCCCGCACATGCTCGCTCGTGCTCTCTCTCGCAAGCCTGGGAACCGTTTTTCGGGGACGGAGTCGGTCTTTCGGGTCCAGACTTTGCTTTGGAAACGTTCTCTTTTTTTTGTTTTAAGCATTTCAGATCTCAACTGAGATCTATTTCTGCTGCACTGAAGTAAATTACAGTATACACATATTCATACATACATAGTTTACATTTAATCAAATTGAATTCGTAGTTTACAGTTTTTTAAGAAATTAAATATGAGAGCGCGTCCGTGCAAGAGTGTGGTGGTACACGCACACATCGCTAGATCCGCATATACGTATATGAAATTACAAGGTTCACGAGAATACAAAATGACGCTTCAACATTGCAATGAGGAGTTCAGAAGCGGTCAATTGTGTTTCCTGAAAGTCAAATCTATGTGCGTCCGGTGCCCAAAATGCATATTTTTTTTACGTCATAGAGGAATAATTTAATATTCGGCAGACACCGCCTGTCACAAATAATAATACAGCACCTCGAGGTTTCGAAATATTGCAGTAGCAGCACCACTGTCTCTTTCCTAAACTGCAAGTTACAAATGTTCCAATAGAATACGGCTGATAATGCAGGTCGTACGTTATACCGTTATACCGTTATTAGAGTAATTTATAATATTCGGCAGATATTGCCTGTCCAACACCACTGGTATTGGCCTGTCACAAGGCAACCGAAGTAAGCAAGACGTCAGAAGATAGCCGCTTCGCGTACCAATGTTTTTGTTCAATAAATTTAGTGATTGCATGGATGATAGACACTGTATTATCGGTGGACAATATAATATCGACCTGCATTATCAGCCGTATTCTATTATAACATTTGTAACGTGCAGTTTAGGAAAGAGACAGTGGTGCTACTAGTGCAAAATTTCGAAACCTCGAGGTGCTGTATTATTTTCCGAAACATTTTTGGTCTTTTAATAATTAATTAATCAACTAAAAATACGCACCACCGCCTTTGTACATGTCCTGGCTATGTCGATGCAGAGCGATTTTTTCGATTCGAACGATAAATCTCTCAATATTTACGAAAATCTGTCAGTGGCGGCCATCTTGTGATATCATGCTTGCTTCGGATGCCTCGTGACAGGCGGTATCTGCCAAATATTACAAATTATTCCTCGAACGAATATCATCATATTCCATATTCCATATCGTCGAATTTAAATTTCGTAGCTTCAACATCACTCGAAGATGTACACTAGTGTACGCAGTTACTCCTTTTTTTTTGTATTTGCACAGATTGAATTGACAATATTCCCGTTGGTAAAAGTTAATAGCGGTAACGTTTTTAATTTTGGCTGGAAGTTGCTTTTCAGTGCGGTAGCTCTATAGTGGAGCGTCCCAATGATGATGCGAGGGAAATTGTCCATCTGCTTGTGTCCCTTGAATTATGGTCGTGGTGCTGTCGCGACGATCGTGCTGGACGGAAGCGGATAATGGCGCGACTGGGAAATCCATTTCTGTCGGACTAAGGGGTAAATAGAGCCACGACGCCCAGTTAGCTGTCCTCCAGCTTCATTTGATGATGACTCGAAGGTTTAGGAACTGGGTCTTTGTAGTTCGTGATAGTGGGGCTGTCTTAGCCGTTCAACACTCTCAATATGGTGTTCAGGATGTGCGAAGGTCCACAGATGTTCAGAGACGATATTCACCTCTTGTAAAAAATATTTATGAAAATACGAGGCTGTTAAGTGGAGCTTCCTTGTTTATGTGACAGGCACTGTTTACCTGTTTTTTGCGGTCAACTAAAATGATCCATGACGATATAAATAGACTAATAACTCTGATTTGCATACTGATCCGCAGTCCGGCGATCATGTTTCAAGACTCCTACTTCAAGAAACAGGAATGATGAGAAATGGGAGGAAAGTAGAAAATCAGCTTTCTTGTTGGTGTTAATGAAACCCTGCAGGCCTGTTCGGAGACAGTTGTTGAAATTAAAAAGAAGATTTATGGGCAAATAGAAACGTCTCGATCGTGCTGGCACGTGTCGCATATATCCAAGTCAGAATTGCAGCAGAAACTTCCAACATCGAGAATGTACAGATTCGATTTGGACATAGTTCTTTTTTGGATCGCGACGGTCCTTAAACGAATGTGGCCGGTCGAAAGTAAATATAACGTTATAAAGAACAAAGGGGAGCGATCTTATCACCGGTCGTTAATTACAGGACGAAAAACTGGTTCTCGCTGACTTGTCCATTTAATGCCGTTGCTAATTAATTATGTCGGGCCCCTAAGAGAGAGCTCTAGCCGTGGATCCAAGCAACGGTTCTATCCGCGGCTTTGTTACGACTGGTAGAACGAGTTCCGAAAAGGATACACTTTGAGCTTTGCCATGTTTCCTTTCGATCATCGATAACGGCATCTCATTAATTACTATTGGCGTGCACGTGTCCGTACAGAGTGTTCCGAAGTACACGGGATCACTCGATTTATCACTTACACTCGTTAATTAGAAAAGACACCTACTCTCCCGCTCGAAAGTCGTCGCACTATAACTTCTCCTTTCAAGACAGTCTCGACTATGACAGTCCTTACAATTACACGTCTTCCGTTGAATCGATCGAATGGATCGAAACGTTGAAAGTTTCAGTTAACGTGCAAAATTTGCTTTTTCGTAATTAGTTGACCGAACCGTTGCGCCGAGAACACTAACATATTATTCATTTAACAACCATACGATCGATAATTCAAACAACATTTACACGTCTTCCGTTTGGCTGGCTTATAAAAATGACAACATTGAATTTATTTAGCTGCTCTTAACTTCAACGTGTACAATGTCAAAGGGTTAATTGTTTGGAGATCAAAAATTATTTTAAGCGAATCTCTGTGCGTGCTCCTCGGGGAATGACGTGGAAGCACTGCAAAAGGGCTGAAAAAACCACACCTCACCAAAAGAACAGTTCTTTCGGCCCTCCGTTCGGAGGAATACGATTTTAACCCTGAAGCGAGCGCACTGTTTTAAATCATACGAGTCAACGCGTGGGCGTGCGAAATGCGCCGCCGTAAATTGCGCTCGATTTATGGAGAAAAACAAATAAATTTCGCCGAAAGAATTTGTTCGGTAAGAGGCTATCACTTATTCTTTAATTCACCCGCTCAACGTTTATGCTCGGCATGTCTCCGCGGTGCGTCTCCATTTCTTTCATTAATCGAATTCCCAGCGAATTCTTCACGCTCGTAAACTATATATATAACCTGTTAAAACATCGTGCGTGAAAACCTTATGGGATCCAATAGCGAGCACCACCGTCGTTGTTCAAATAATATTGATGAACTTTTATTAATGGACATCTTTAGATCTTTATGCATTTACAAATGGGTGAGTGAGATTTTAAACAACAGATAGATTACCATAATTATTAAAGACAGAATAAAATTGTTATATATTGCTTTACTTGCTTACCGAGCATATGTCTCGCGAGAAACTCTCAGCGAGACGCTCGAGAGCAGTGGAGACTATTCTAGCGTGCTCCTATTGGCTTGCTCGCTGCTGACGTATTACAAATGATGGGGGATACGGAGCTCTAGAAGATCCCTTTAGATTCTTTAATGTTTAAAAGTTTTGTTTAAAGGAATTGAGAATTTCCTTGAGATGGCTTGAAAGAATTCATTTATTAGCCGATGTATAAAGAATTTTTTGATGTTTCTCGAGCGTTAATTCTGTCAAGTGCGGATGAAATTTATTTCCCGAATAGACACGTCAGATTCTGTGTCACGACGTCCTCAATTAGCGTTATCCGGAAGAAATGGCCGCACGTCTAAGACTTGAACTCCTTAACGAGCACGTGCCTAGCGAGCATATGCTCGTTCGTAAACCACAATGTTCGTACGTACACGTAATGGTCGTGTACATTCCTTCTAGCGTTGACCCTCGTCACACACATGAATCATAAATCATAAACGCGTTATATCGCGGATTTGCAAACAGGCCCGCGGTCGTCGAAGTCGTGTTTCGCCGTTTGAAAATTTACGACTCTATTGAAGAGTGTTATGCGCGACACGTGTTGAAGTATTTACTTAGACGGGAGATCAAAGTGATATATTTGACGGACCGGTGGAACAATAATCGCGCGCATTACGCGGCACGCTGATTGCCGGTTTTTTTTTTCGAGGAAAAAATTCTCGATCGACACAATCGCTCGTAACCTCCGCCGATGAAGTGGTAACGTTGCTGTTAGCTGTACCTGTACCCCATAAATAATCCATTAACATTGGCCAATATTCGCATTTGCATATCTCAGTGTCTAGAGTTCAATCGAACGAATAATGAAACAAAATTTCACGATGTCATTATTTCGAGTTGATCAATGCTTTCTATGAATATTTTATTTTATTATTCTTAACCTCTCTCTCTCTCTCTCTCTCTCTCTCTCTCTCTCTCTCTCTCTCTCTCTCTATTAAACAGAGTAGGGCAGAATCAACTAATATTTAAAAACGACTAATAGTCTTTTTGAATGTTAGTCATAGAAAAATAGTCATTAGTCAACACTTTTTGATTAGTTAGTGATAACTAATTAATAATATTAATATATGTTAATCGCACAATAGTGACTGCTACTAATTGCAACTAATAATTCATTAATAAGCAATAGCTAACGATTACTTAGAGCTGTGACTAACTATTTGCCATTTAGTTATCACTAACTAATCAGAAAGTTTTGACTAATGACTGTTTCAAAAAGACTATTAGTCATTTTTAAGTATTAGTTGATTATTGCCCTACTATTATTGCCCTGCTATTAAAGATATCAAGAAAAAATAAATTTCTATTTCGCTCCAGTTTGGTGTTTATTTTGCGTAAACATCCGCTGCCTAGTGAGGACGTTAGTAGTTAGTCGTGACGCAAACGTTTATATTAAGTCTTTTTAATTTCTCTTGGTATCGTTCCAGATACTGATCCGTTTCTCTTAAATTGTTGTGCCACTGGTCGTTTTGCATCACTTAATTTCAGCCAATTGCTAGTTCTGTTTCTCATCTTTCTAAGAACCGCTGGACCGCATCATAGGAAGAATTGATTCCCCGATTCATCGACGGAAATTTCTGTGCCACAACAAGCTGCGCTCGTTTTCCGAACCGAGAGCGACGTTCATCTCGAAAGAAACATAATCGCCGAACACGCTTATTGAACTTCCTCTCCATTTTTTTTCGACCTCCTCGTTATTATATAATGCGAGCCCGGTGAATGATTCGTCTTAAACGTCGAAGGCAACGGATTACTGCAATTTATCGTATCACTTGATACGCGATGGCTAATAAACAGAATGCAATGTTATGCAACGCCTTGTGTACGAGGGTCATTGGTCATTCAACCTAGTGTAGCATTGACACAATGTAATCACTGATTGGGCTACGGTAACATGTACGAACTGGCATGATTACCTTCGTAAATACTTGCGCAGCGTGTGAAAGTACAAATTATTTGAATAATTTCACGGTGAAGAAATTTTCATTAATTTTAATAGCAACAGTTCCATAGAAAAAATTACTGTACGCTTTTATTACACTTCATCCTCAAAAATTGTGGATTCACATTCACAAAATTTAGAAAGCCTGCAGTACGCGTACGTAATGGATTCAGACACTTTCCTACAAACTCTAAACATGTTAACGCAACAGATGGATCTGTTAATTAATTGCACATACAGTCGCCTGTAATCGGCGAAAGCCGAAACTTTCAATTTATGCACGCGCAGATAATGTAGCAGTAGACAAATAGTTTTAAGAAGTTGAAAGGCGTAGAAGCATATAAATGTTGGAAAAGATGAACAAATATGAAACCTCGTTAGACAAGAAAAAAAAACAGAATTAACCATCATCAACGAGGCCCCCAGCGCAAGTATGGTTCCGATGCTCACGCTTATTCTTTTAATAAAGACATAGCGCTGTATTCTCATTAGTATAATGCTCGGCGTACTACAATTTGCGTAATGTATCTTAATAAATTCAATTGCTCTTGCTAAGCAGATGTCTCTCAATGTATAACAATGTAGTTCTGTGGTCTGTGCGACAAACATCAAGATAAAGCCATCGGGACAGGCTTCCATATAAAAGTACGTGCGTGGCCTAAGCATCGCGTCTAACGACATGGATCGCATTACCGAGCGTGAATCACTTAATATTAATATAGTACAGTCACATAGTACAGCAAACATAGACAACAACTACAGTCGCGAGTGATACGATGATTGCTCCGATCTGTACGTGCGCTAAGAACCCTAGAGCAGACGCCCGTCCGCCATTTTGAACGGCCCAGAACAGTCATTCGAAGAATAAATGTGCCCTGCACACAAGTAACAGTCGAGAAACAACAACAAACGTGTTTCTCAGTGTTGGATGTCAAGGGTCATTTCAAAGTTGCAAGGTATGCAAAACTACAAGAGTGACCTTGAGAGCCCTCAAAGAAATCTTTGCAGATTATGCAAATAATTGCATACAAAATATATTCGATGTACAGTTGCATATTCAACCTGATAAAAAGATTGAATTATTAGTTCTGTGGTTGTCAGGGAGAACGCCGCATGTCACATAATTTTTTTGGTCACTAATGCTTTGCCGTAGGATATCGGTTCAATTGCATTATGTTGTTAAGCCTTTCGAATTTATTTTCATGACTTTTTTTCTGATAAAGACGTAAATCCTATACTATAAATCTCAATTAATGCATAAACTTTTCCTGACAACCGCAGAGTTATCTTAGATTGAAAAACTGAAAATTTCAGTGCGTTCGTCGAGGTTGTTTTAGAGAGCGTCCACGTGATATAAAATGAATTTTGACGGTCATGATCCGGAGGCGTGAACGCTATTGTTAGTGGCCAGACGCCGCTTCCATATTTTGACAGAGCTCGCTGCCACACACATCCGCAGTCTAATGAGAACGAATGGTATTGAAAGAGACTGGCTAGTAGTAGAAGGCTGCTGTGACGAGGCAGAAATGAGAGACAGGTTCAATCGTCGAATTAGACGCGCTCTGTCCTCGTCCACTGACAATGAGTAGTTCCATGCGGCGACTACGGTTCGCAGACACGATTACTGCAATAATATATCGTTACACCTACTTGGGTCAATGGCCCACTTCTCACGGGGGGATCGTGTAATGTATTGCTCATTTTTCATTCTGCCAGTCGTCGACGCGTACGCGACCCGATGAAACATTACGCAATTCGTGCATTGACCGTACACGCTCAGATAAATGATCACGGCCGGTGGTTGACCGACGGAATTCAGACGTCCAGACGGCTTTTTTTTCGCGCGCGAACCTCTTCCGCGATCTTTCAAATTCAAATTTATTGTAATGCAATTTCACCGTGGGACGCAACCTGTTCGAGCGTCCTCTCGTAGGCCTCGTTCGGAAACTTTTGTACAAACAGTCAGACGACTATTTTATCGTCGAAATTTTGGACTGTACAATATAATTGTTCGAAAAGTGAAATATTGCTCATTTATTAAAGAAGCGACTAAAACGCTCGTCGTTAAAAATGAGGATATGAAAACAATGTTTATGCTGAAATGTCTGGAAGGTTATCTGCCTTCGATTTCCCTGGAAAATAAGTGTCGATTGAAAGTTAGTCACTTTGTATAGAATTTGTACAGTATTGCAATTCTAACGATGCAGTGTTCGTCTTTCTGCACAGAGAACGCAGACTGCACCACGATTCGTTGCCGCGAGGGGCAGACGTGTCTGTCGGAAATGAAGTCGGGCCGACCACGTTGCGTGACCTGCACCCATCGCTGTCCCCGGAAGCGGGAGCGGGTCCGGAACCGGACACACCGCGATCGAGATCCATCGGCGACCATGTTGTGCGCCACCAACAATATCACCTATCCCAGTTGGTGTCACATCGTCAAGGACGCCTGTGTTACCGGCTTCGTCCTCGAGACGCGACACGCCGGCCCCTGCAACGCCTACGACACCTCTCTTTTTTACATGGGTAAGTCCTGCTCATTTTTCGGTATTCCCCCCGTAGCGTCCTGGAACGTGAGAAACTCTAGACGAGACGCTCCGGAGCAATGGTGGCTATTCTAGCTCTGTTCCTATTGGCTGGCGCGCTGTTGACGCACTGCGAGTGGTGAAACGCTCTATTTTATTAATCATTGGCTGAATCTATTCAGATCTTATCTTAACTCATGATCAGCCTCTGTCGATCGATGCCTCGAACAAAGATAGTGTCGCAAAAATAGACGGTGCGGTGTTGGCCGCGCGAATCATGGTTTCGCGGAGCACGGGGGCGACGGTAGGAAGCGAGAAGCGCGATTTTCTATCGGTGCACGCTCGGCCGGAACTGTAGAATTCCACGGCTAGTCCTTCGCGAAGAGTTTTCACGATTGACTGTGTTTAACGGGCGAGACAAGCGAGCGCGTGGGCGCGTGTATTCTCAGAGGCGACTCGAACAAGGCGAATTCCACGGTGGATTACGACGATCGCCTCTCGGCCCGCAGACGGCTCCGTGAACGGTCCACGCCTCCGAAAGAAAAAGATAAATGACCAGACGCGTACGCCGCTTTATCACGGTATGGGAAACGGCGGGCCCCTTCTCGGCACACACCGGCGCGATCCCATGCTAAATGCGAAATCAAATCGGAATGGAAGTGTCGACGGGCCGCGCCGCTGTTACTATCCGACGGTCCCCGGCGAACATTCCGTTGGATAGCAATGGAAAACGAGATTCGATGGTCCCTTCTTCTCCTCACTTTTCCACCGTCGATGATTTTCGAGACTTTATTCTTCTCGCTTCGACGCGATTGTGTCCCCTTAGCGGCGAGAACAATATCTTCCCGATGCTTCGTGATCGGTTTATCGAATATTAGCTCGCCCGCGAGTTTGCGTCACGATATCTCGTTGTGTAATAGCTCGGCTCAAGATGTTTGTCTGGCTCGAGTAGGCACAGGAGATTGCAGGAAATTCTGCGGAGAGTACAGTAAGATGAGGCTGAACTAAGTTTACAGGTTGTTGCATACTTCGCTCGGACTGCGTGCAACATTTTAATGATGTTACGGACTGTTCTGTTTCACTTCGGCCTCTGTGAGAATGCGAATTTGCTAGACCGAGGAACCTGTTTCTGTGTCGACCGATTCCGGTGAAACTTTTAGCGTGCATATTGTTCGCTGTGAATGCGCAGTGCGTAATTGTTAAATTTTTCTTCTGACACCTCGAAAAAATACTCGATTCCTCTAAAAAGACTTTTGGAGAAATTTAACGAATGTACTATGTACATATACCAGTAAAATATAACTGAGCACACGGTTAATTGAAATGTGTCTAGAGTGCACGTGGGTGAAAGGGTAGCCACTTAAAGGAATGAAATTGGTGTTAAACGCGGAGGTTGAAAAATTGGATTTTGGTCAGGAAATGCCGCTTTCCAGACCACTCTGCATTGTCGCGTTGCGACGTCCATTGGGAACGACGGTACTTGACTTTGCTGAACCCCTGCGCGTTTTAAGCTGGAAAGACTTTGTTGAAATCTTTCACGCTTTTCACGCTTTGAGCTGGGTTCCTGCTACTTCCTACCAGACGATAGTCTCCGCCGGAAAATTCTTCAATAAAATTGCCAGGCGAAAAGTCTCCGAAACATTAACGAGCGAGCCACCGACTAATTAAATTCATTGCGAGACAATTCGATATTCCCCGAACGGGCCGGATTCGATAAAAATGCCAGGATACACTTTTATCCTTATCTATCTCCGTATGTTCTTATAGACGTAGAAACCTGTTGCATGTGGCGCAGAGACACGTAGCTTTTAAGCATCGGTTTATAGCATCCTAAATTAATTTCACCGCCGAATACACGATTTTACGTCGACCGTAATCTGTTACCGTTGAAATACGAACGTAATTTATAGAAAGCAGTGAATTCTTCGGCTCGTTACACGTGTCATCTCTCTCCGCCACTCTGATCGTGACTTTCATTTAAGAAAAATCGTCGTTCGACAGATTTCCAATTTCGAATGAATTATTTTATTGGTAACGCATTGAATCGTGTAGTTGTGGCGTTAAGAGACGCGCGTTACTATCTGGTCTACATATATTACAGGATTTATGCAAGCGTTCATTATTATTCTGCATAGATTAACATTTTGAATGACCGTCTTCACGGCCGACAATACCAGGAACGCGTTCCTTTTTCTGAATCATAATGGAGCGCAGCTGGACGCGAGATCCTCTTGTGCCACGGCAAACGTGACTATATCGTAATTACATCAGAAAACGAGACAATGACGGCTCACTGTTACGCAAATTATAAGAGAGATCGTAATACATTACTGAACAGAAGCTTTTCAACAGCTCGCATTGTCTTTACGCAGTAAACCATAAACGCGGCATAACGGTGCCGCGCTTTGCGTCTCACTGAACTGGTCACGGGAAAATCGAACACTGTGACACACATTTTCTAACGTTATTGAAGTAAAACTTCTTTTAGCAGGCTGTAAGACTAATTGCGCAGCTTATTTCCTAATTTAATTCTTTGGGAATCATAAAGACGACACTGCCATAGAACATGATCTAAGTCCTCGGAGCTGTAATTACACTTACAACTAGGATCATTAACAATATTTACTCGATACAGAGAGGCAGCGAGATTTTAATAATTGGCCCTGATACGGTTTACTGTGGATGTAAAACCCCTTTTGATGTAGTCAGAAAAATTTCGAGCAAACCAGGGAGTTTGATTTGGGTTGTAGAATTTTTGGAAATAATGTATACCCTGTTTAAAAATATTGTTACATTATTTCCAACTCATTAATACTGTTGAGGATGAAAATAGAATCCTACTGAACTCCTACTAAATTGCATCAAGAGTCTAAATGACTTTATGAACCAAACGAATTTCGTTATCTCCCGAAAAGTGTACGAAATTCAACAATGTGCATTGGAAATTGAATGATTCATTTGTTGGTCCCATTTGTTGCAGAGGAGGACAACACATCGAGCAACTATGGCGTCGATCTGGCGGACGAGGACGCGAGATTCGAGGACGCAGAATCGTCCTTATCGTACAACGGGCAGACGCATCGTTCACTGGCGTTGTCGTAGCGCGCGATCGATCGAGATCACTCGATCCTCTTTGCCGCCAGATAAGTCGTAGATCTCTCTCTTCCATTCTCTCTCTTTCTTTCTCTCTCTTTCTCTACCGGCCGTTTAGAAGGGTCGCTCGCAACAGTTCGATCAGCAGATTATCGATACGAGCGAGCTGCCTCGAGGATCTAGAGAAGACCGAGGACGATGCAACCGGCCACTTCGCGCTTCCTGCAGGATGCAATTCGCAGGATGCAATTCGCGGACACGGCCGTGCTCATTCTTGAGATACGCTGCGAGGATGCATCGTCCAGCGACGGATAAGATAGGTTAAGGGCGGATCAGTATTCTTTTCCCTGTTTTCGGAGAACCCGATAGCCACCGGATTCTGACGGATTAACGCTTTCGCGGCTCGGAATCTCTGCATTGAATTTTTGCACAGGTTTGTATTTATTAGCAATTGCCGAAAATTTCGCGATTCGTTCAATCGAAGAAATCCTAATTGAAAAGAGGAAATTCTTCCTCAATCGGTAACGATCTCATCATTAACCGGTTACAAAAATATACAGTTGGGAGCAAAACTGATCACACACACTTCAAATGAGAATAACTTTTTTATGAATGGACCAAAAGACTTGAATTTCTCTGTAAGGCTAGAAGAATTAGTTTAGTAAATGACGTCTAAAAAATATGTTGAAAAATTGCATTTGGTCGGAATATTGAAAAACAATAGTAAAAATTGATTTTTACGACTTTTTTAGCTGGGCCAATATCGAAAGTTTCAAACATGTGTTTGGGCAACTTGTATAAATTATATAGGCTCCGAAAATTTCATTGTAATTGGTTTACGAGTTATAAATGATCAAAAGTGGTGCAAAGGCCGAAAATCTTGAAAAATTGCAATTTTGCCACTTTTGCGACTAAAAAAGCCGTAAAAATCCATTTTTACTATTGTTTTTCACAATTCCGACCAAATGCATTTTTCCAACACATTTTTAGACGTCATTTACTAAACTAATTCTTCTAGCCTTACAGAGAAATTCAAGTCGTTTGGTCCATCATAAAAAAAGTCATTCTGATTTAAAGTGTTTGTGATTAGTTTTGCTCCTAACTGTATACTTATTTAATTTGTGTAATTGAACATACGTTTCTTTGGATCTGTTGTATGGCGTTTTAAATGTTCAGGCGATTCGAGTCGTAAACAAAATCCGAATGCTTAAGTATTCTTCTGTACATTGTATTTGTAGTATGCACGATTCGCGATTAAGATCGTGGTGCAAAAATTGGGGTATTTCTAATACTTTCGTAGATTTGTTACGATTTCGATTTTCTAGAAACGGTTGGAGTATAGTGCATCAAACGGCTCGTATTAGTAATCTTAATTACCCAGATACAGGGGTGATCGTAATGGTTAGTATTAATTTGTTAGTCTCGATTTCAGGCGAAATTGTGCAATAGCTTCACTTCGTTTAACTTTAGATTGTTTTAATTAATTTATTGTTCCCGAATAAATGTAATGAACGAAGTCTGACTGAAAAATCGTGCAAATTATGTTAGCATAATATTATATAGCTTTCTTGGTAATTCTTAAATGTACATACTGTATAAAATGATGATTTTTAGTTAGTTACTTCTATTGTTATAGTTTTACGAAAGGCAGTGAGGTAACAGGACGGTTATTTATAATGACAGTATAAAACATGTGAGGAATGTTTATCGCATTATTTTATGTTCGATCTGTTTAGAAACTTCTGCGACGATCAGAAATTATTCATTTCTAAATATAAACATTTATCAGAGCCAGACATTTAGTAGCGGACTAGACGAACAATTAAAAAATTAAATCTAGTTAGATCATTTTAGAGATAATGGATCTAAAATGTATGTATGTTCAAAAATTTTCGTTCATCGATTTTTACTTTCTGATATTAGCGAATTGCGTGTAATGAAACGCGGACTGCTTTAAATAATACAAACCTGCACAAAAAAGAAATAATCGTGCATCAGCAGCATGCACTTATAATGTCGAATGACGATACGGTTATTAATGCTGGCAGAACGTGAACAGTTCGCACGTTGCCAATCGAAGGTCGAGATCGCGAGCGTGTTAATGCCGTCGATAGCGATTCACGATCTCCGAAGGACTTTGAAATTAGTTGGATTTGTGGCGTAGCAATTGTACTTGTTATCACTCGACGAGCGTAGATCAGACACCTTCAATCTTAGAGTCCAAAGAATAGAAAGGACGCGCAGCTAACTCGAACAGCGTACATGTAAACGAACCTTACGCGACACTCGCAGAAGCAATCCACGACTGGACACACACCAATTAAACAAAAATCGTCTCGCTTTTACTATGTCAACGAGCGTTGCACGACATTATTCAAGACTATCGCTGGAAAGATCCAAATGACTTGTGGATTCCTCGATTTACAATTTTCGAGGCCACAAAGCATCTTAACTAACAAGTAAATCAATTCTATAAGAAATTGCGAGCTAGTTAGTTCTGTAAGACTTCCATTAGGAAACTGTGCCTCACAGAATCAAAAGTTTTCTTAGAATTCTAATCGATTTTCGCAATTTCGACGTTTAGGTTGAAGGGAACCTTGTGCTCTTATGGTAGTGTTCATCCTTGTTCTCCGACACAGTCGTCGTGTCGTTGAATAATTTGTTGAAAATAAGGATTTATTTCTCTCCTTAATATCTTCAATTATTATACTTTTAAACTTTCTACTGTTTTAAACGATACCCAGTTTTCTCACAAATGCATGAAGTCCGCATTCTACTAATTACTAATTAAATTTTCAAAAACGTTCGTGAACATGATTCTCTCGTTTCAACAAAGCGTTGATCATCGGTTGGAAAGTACGTTTCAAGAAATCGCGGAGCTGCATTGAACCATCGCAAACGAAAAACGGCGCATCAGACGGGAAACTAATTTTGCACGATACAACAGTATTTATCATTCATATTCGCACGACGGAGGCACAGATTCGCGATTGATCCGACCGAACGCAAAATTTTGATCCATTCGAAAAAATTGCAGACGGTTTGAATAATTACCTCGTCGATAAGTTGCAGATTTACAGTACCTCTTTCTTCAACGATACCGAGGGCGTAGACCGCGTGAATTCGATATACGATACCGTCGATTACTATTTCGCGTTATTTCTGCGTATATTTTATTTGATTTCATTTCGATGTAAATTTCTGTGCTCAAACGTCCGCCATAAAATTTGCATAGCTGTTCTTTGCGCATGCCGTTTGTATAATATACAGGGTGTCTCGCGTGCAATGAAAACCCCCCGATTGCGTGATCCAATAACTGTTCGGAGCTCATCCGCGAGTATTATACATCGTTTCTTAATTATCCTCTCAGTTTCCGTGCGATCAGAAATAATTTATTCGTTCATTACAAAAGTCAGACGAAATCAAACATGAATTTTATAAGCGCATAATTACGAGTCGATACGGAACAGTTCATTCTCGTCGAATATGATCGACAACATAAATCTGAAAGTTTGCTGCAAGCCACCGGCGATCACGTGGTGTCGAACGTGTTACAAAATCCTAGATTTCAACAAAGCGCTGCTGCGCACAGATGAATCTTGCCGTTCGGTGCACAGATCGGTCTATGGAATCGGCAAGAATCATACGAGCAACGCGAGCGCGCTCGGTGTCTTTCACCGGCATTGAACTCGCACGATTTTTCTCGGCAACGAAGGGAATATTTTCCGCTTCGAAACGACAGATAACGAGCACCCGTAAAGTTATGCATCCTTAAACGCGCATAGAATATTAGACACTGCATATCTTCGATAGATTGGTCTGGTCAACCAAGTTTCGATCGTGCCTCCGGTCTGGCGCCGGTAGAATTCACCAGTGATATTCGTACTTAATTTATTTTAGCTTTACGGGCTGCGTAACTGGCCCCGCTTGTTCGTAGACATTTTATCGACCATAGTCACGTATCTGTCATTTTTATTCACCGTCGACGAACGTTTCTGCGCGCCCCGCCGTCGAACGTTCCACAAGTGTCATTCTGCAGACCCGACTCTCGTCGCCATTTGCAGACCCGGTCTCGTTAAAAAGCGATGATAAAATGGATCGAGCAGTTCGCTGGAAAATGATCGACTGGCGGCTAGAGGTTTCTATCGTGATACTAATTTAGTCATCATCACCCTGACAAACCTAAAAATAGTTTCCACGTTCTTCTGGAAGAAGTTGTTCAAAAATCGTTTGCGGACTTATTAGCTAAACACAATATTCTCGATCACCCTATTTTACTCTTGATTACAAATTATGAAAGATATCGTACATTCTTCTATGAAAATATTTCCAGAATGAATAATAATTTACCTATATATCTTCATTCGAAAAATTCCTTCTATCAAAATGCAGCTTACATTCATTTCGACACGACATTTTTAATCGTTCCACAAATCAGAAGGGGAAACCTGATAAACATTTATCGACCAACATGTTTATTTACAAAGGAATCGTTCCCACGGTGAAAGAAAAATTGCAAAAAAATCCCGTGGCCGGTGATTTACATTCTCCAGAGGAAACTCGGTCTAGATTTTTGCGTTTTGCCGGCGTTATGCTCGATCCAGCGATGAAATGTGCCCGTGGAATTCTAAGCTCTCGCTTTCTCCGTCTGCCGTCGGCCATTTTTATCCGTTTCTTTACCCGGCGAACTCTCTGTGTCCCATGAGACTGCGATTTTGCGGAATGCAAACGTCTTATGGGCTACCATCCTCGTGAAACAATTAACGTTCCTGACAGGCACAAAAGTGTTCCGAGAAACGGGCGGACGTGTCACGACACCCCGTCCCGCCTTGCAAAAATCGCGGAATCGGAATTACTTTGCAACGGAGCGTAATGCGCTTGCGGATACGGGCGTAGAGAGAGAGAAGGAACGGTTTTTCGTCGGTTTCGAACGGCGCGCGTTCCTTTCGGGCACCTGTAATCCGTTTGAATTGCGCGTTATCGGCCGTTATTCCCCGCGGATAATTAAATCGAAGTGGAGCCGGCCGTTTTCAATGCAATTCAACCATGTCCGAACCGATTCGCGAGAGCCACGAACGTTTCTTTGAACCTTTGACTGCGGCGCTCTCTAGCTTAAACCTTGAGCGAGTATTGGGCCCGATGCAACCCCACACAAATTTATGCTCATAAGTATTTAATGTGTGACTATTAACCTTCTCTCTGTGCACTGATATTCTAATGTTATCCGTGTACGGGGGTGTGATTGGACCTTATACATTTTTCTTTTACAAATCTTTGGAAATTTTATCTGCCTGGGGTGCATCTGAACTAGGGGGGACCTTAGCTATACCTGGTGAAATTTTCTTGCGAGATTTTCTTCACGAACCCCCCTAAAATTGCGCCATTAGGTGAGAAAATTCTTGTATAGAATTCTTGTTCTTCTGAACGTTTAGTCATAATCAAAAGTCTTTCCTTCAAATAATTCCCATTCCTATAAAATTCCATGTTTTTCGCAACTTCAACGTCAATGTGGCACGCCCTCCCCTTATCCGATCAACTTCATCTTTTACAGGAATTATTTTCCTACAAAAATCTCGCAAAAAAATTTCGCCAGGTACAGCTGAGGTCCACCCTAATATGGCACGTCTTTCCGTCGTCCGATTGGTCTAAAACTTTGGATATATCATTTTTTCATAAAATGGAACAATATAGGGGTGCGTGTACAAAATTTCATGGTCGAAAAATAAGGTCCACCCTGATCTGCACCCCATACACAGAGAGAAGGTTAATATTACTAGACTGCAGATTTTATGCATTTGTTACAAGCTACGTGATTCATAAAAATTATTACACTTTAACGGGATTCCTGTTTCTTACAATTGATGTGGATAGATTTTATTTTGCGCAAAGATCCGCAGTGTAAATATTACTGTGGATAAAATTTTACTGTCTCACTATGTTCCCATGGAGATGGATATTCAATATAATTGAATTGAATGACTGCATTTTCAAAGTGCAGCTTGAAGGTCCACGTAAGGGTTAAAGAGGCATTCTCACCTTAAATTCATTAGAATAACAAAACCTATGGCGATTGCAAGAGAACATCGGAGTAGCGGTGTCAGTAAACTTTCGCCCTCCGATAACGAAACTTTCACCCCTGAGTAAGTCTGAAACACCCGGTAGACTCTTGAAACGAAACGGAATTCAGTGTCATTTTGGTCGAATGACGCGTGCAATGACACACGACCGCAGGCCACCGTAAATTCCCATTGACTTCGACGTTTACGCAAGCGGCGCCGGTACTGTATTCGATGACGATACTATATCTAGGATTGTGTTCATCTGTTCTCCGATTACGTAAACGTATGGTCGCTTTCTGCGTCGATCTTATCTCGACAGAAAAATCGGACTATCATCGTTAGAAACGAGGCGCGTTCGTCAGTCCGGAGAAGAAGGCCGAAAAGAACCGCGACGACAGAAGAGGTACACTAAAAAGTAAAAAAGTAAAAGGAAAAGGAACATAACGTGAATTCGAGACAGCGTCTACGAGCCAGAGAGACGCGGACAGCTATAAATTGATTTAGATGGAAATGTAATTGTATGCGATAATATAGTTCCTGTATTATACATAAATTTTTAATATAAATTATTACATAGTAGCTTTATATTAGATTAGATAGTAGTACGTTACTGCGAGCCAAAAATTACACGTGTCGCGCATCAATGTCTGTCGTAATTAATCGTCGATGTCGATTCGAACGTGCGCCCCTGGGTTCTAGAGGATTCGATTAATCCATCGAGAAACGAACGTGCGTACGGTAGTGTCGAACAAGGACAATAAAGAAATCCTAGCGGATAATTCGCGTGCGTCCTCTTTTTCTCCTTTTTTTGTCGAAAGAGAACGGAGAAGGAGAAACGGAGGAGCCGGAAGTCGATAGAAATTATGCGAAAATTTGCATAGATTACCTTTCCATGAACTCTGAGCTCCGTTCGACGCACCTTGACCCGAAAAGAATTCGTTTTGGATCATTATTATCGCGTGTTGAGGTTTAAAATGCGAAACACTATGTCTTCCATGATGTTTTCGATTCTCCTTCTTTGAATCTTCCAGGCGCCTAAATTTTTTGTGGGAAATCGTTGTGCGCGTAGCAGGAAATTGATTCAGGATCAACGAGACACGATGATTTCAGGACTGATCGATGTATCATTCATATTAGTGCCAATTACAATCACGATATGTCGCGTATTTTTAGATATATATGTACCTTTGTTATACACGGTGTACTAATATCTCGATTATCCTCGTTTAAGGAGAAAGTTTGTCATGTGTCGTGCACAACCTGAATAGAATTCAGTCTATGTACTCTATCGCGAGGTACGAGAGGAGTTATCGACACCAGGAAAATGAGAAACACATATACTACCCGTTTGTACTTGTAGTACTGCCCTGAAAGGGTTGAAACTCGGGGATTTGTGTACTTGAAATCTGAGCGGGGATGCTCTCGATATTTCCACATTAGGAAATCTTAGGGATGCTTTTCCATATTAGGAAATCTTTAGAATTTGGTGTCTGTACTGAATCATGTGCCGGCTGCATCCAGCTGGAGTACAGTCATCCTCTCTACTATCCCTGGCAAAAATTACTCGATCAAGCGAATCGAGCTTTCATCATTGTAATTATTCATATAAGAATGAATAAGCTTGTTTTCTTACAATGGTCAAATTAGATCAGTATCAATTTTATCACCCTCGGGAATTCAAAACATTTTTCTGGCAATTTCTATTGTCATCTTCACTGTTCAAAATGTTCAAAACTGCTCTACTACTTTGTTATACTATTTCAATTTCTTTATTCACATTTAATATACGTCCAAATAATTTCAGCAACCCCATTTTGATCGAATACTTCCTGCCAGGGATAGTAAATGCAACGGGATGGGTATAGAGTCTTCTCAGGAAAGAGATTAGAACAATCCTAATCGAAATGAACGAGGAGAATATCCTCCGTACGTAACAATCGAAATATTCGAAGCAGATAACAATTGTAGATAAAACGTTTTTCTTCGAATTAACGCGGTTTTGAGGAAAACCCGATTTTTATTTATTTGTCTAGACGTCACCGTCTCTTTCGTTGTACTATTAATCATATCTGTACATATTCATTGAGGTACGAATTATTATGTGAAAGATACGTTTCAATTGTTACGTTCTTTGCATGCTTCATCCACGACCATTGCAACTTCATACTTCCATCGTAATCTTTAATCCATCACAGCAGAACAGAAACGCGATAAAGTTCAGCGTGAACGTTATTTATTCTCGCTAAATATTATTAAGAGACTTCATTTTAAGATAGGTGCACTGTAATAAATTCTACATAGTTACTTCGTTACTCCCGCTTAACTTATTTAATAAGCCACCCCGAGGAAATTTACGAGATCGCTAGTATTTATCAAGACTGCACAACCAGCTAATTTATTATTGTAACAATTCAGAAATTCTTTCGTTAAATCCGCCGAATTAATGTGACATGTAACGTTTAGAACAGTTTCAGGCGAGAATTTCGATAGAGTGTAGTCTGTAGAGCGTACCAGTCACTTTATTAAAAATACATAAGTTGTAATTTCAGAGTTAAAAACAAAACGATTTCGTCGATCTTAATGATCAATGACGTTAATGTTAATGTTCATGGATCTTAATAATCAATGCATAAATGTTCGAACGTGACGCTTTACAATAAACTCTTTATGTGTTCGAAACTTTTGCACAAATCAGAAAATAGAAAATCTGTAGAGTAAAAGAAATATACATTTCCGAAAGATGAATATCACAAGTATTACGAGCAGTGGAAGCACGAGGTAATTGATTTCAATTTCGATTGCAATTCTTCCCAAAGTTCTGGTTGGAATATCGTGGCAACATTTCGTGTAGCACACTTTACCGGACTCGTGTTTGTGCCGATGGGGAGAACGAACAAATGAACAATAGCAGTCTCGTTTCAACAATTACAGTTCTCGTACAAAAAATGGGGATCGAGAAATGTAGAGCGAACGGAGATGGATGTTCTATCTTTTACAAAAAGGTAGATTTCGTGCATGTTGCAGCTATGATAGCGACAATTTCGCGTTAACTAATAGCGAATTTTGCGTCGCGGGAAAATTGTCATCCTACGGATCATTTTACGGATCGATCTTCATCTATAGATCTTTCTATACATTTCTCACGCGATCGAATTAGCATCGTGACGAAACACCAGTGTAAATGTAACCAGCACACGTTTAATTGTAAAGAGTAATAACAGTCGAGGAATGTCGTTTCTGTGAGGGACAATTAAAAATGGCGATTCGAGCGCGAAAACAGGATATCCCATAATCATTAATTAATTTCTAAGTTACGAGAATGCTTTACCTAGGTGGTAACGAGATGAATTAACTTATAAATAAAATGAATAAATTTATATGTATACATATTATATGTATTCGCAAGACGTCCGTCTTGTTATATGTATATATACATATGTGTCTGTATGTGTGTATGGGGATGTATATACATACATATACATATATATCAGTTAGCAACCTACATTCAAGACTGTGGAAACATCATAGGTGTATAAATGTTTAAATAAATTATTATAACGTGGCAATTATGGTTGTTCATTTCTCCCGCACCCGCTTCCACCTTCAACGAACCAAAGCTTCGAAAGCCCGGGGATCGGCCGTGCCATTTTTGTCTGCGCATCATGTTTAGCCTGGAACAGTTCCTACATCATCTTTAGCAGGAAGCAGAACCCACTTTACTGTTACTGTTAGCACCGACGAGATATAGGATTATTATTATTATTATTCGAAAAATTTCCGGGATTTTTGAGATTTCTAGTAGGAGAACATGATAGTCAAAGGAGGTGGCACAATATCGTATGCTCCTAATACAGAATTCAATTTTTAAGATTTCTATTAGAATTCTACAAGGTGGGAAATAAGAACACATTGACTTGTAAAAATATATTCTTTATTTATTATCATATTCATATTACAATTTTAAATGTGTACATGTGGCGTGTGAAAAATTTGCATTTTCTATTCTTTATTTATCACTAAGTAGAATACAACACGTTACACAACTAAAAGTCCGCTTGTCGCGACTAAAACCGAATAATTCTTCCCTTACGACTGTGGACCATCATAGCATGCGTGCACTCTGTGGCGGGTAACAGAGGTCAGTACAGAGTGCCAATCCACGTAGCGGCGAAACGTTGAAACTATTAGCCCAACTTATTGACAAGCTACCGATATAGAAGGCACCACTGTTACAGCACCACTAGAAACAGAATATTTTTATACATACAGCCTCGTTTTAGAAACTAAGAGAATATTAATATAGGATAGAAATAGACTATAAATAGAAATAAGAGTGTAAGGAGAAGTTGCAATAAGGAAGGTGATAATATATAGATGTCTATCTAAAGATGATGTAGGAGCAGGTATTTACACACCAATGATCACCGACGACACCGACGAGATACTAGTCGGTGCCCCGGGCGTGAGCACCAGTGAGCACTCTCTATATACTCTCTTATACTCTCTGTCCACACCTCGTCCGTGGTGCAACTTTAGTCAAGTACATTACTTGTGTATTTTCAGGTTATGTCCATTAGTGCAATTTGTAAACAAAATCGAAGACACCCACGATAAAACAAAATTGCACGGTGAACAATGATAAAACATTCCGAACAGTATTGTTAACATTCTATTGTATGGTAGTAGATTTTAATGTTGTAAATTTGTGTATTTAGAATACACGAGAAAATATTTGACAAGTATCGATGTGACATTTAAAGACGTCAAAATGTACTTAAAAATTTTGATTACTCTGTGCCTTTTCAATTTACATTATGGCTGTGAGGTTTGTATATACGAATTATTAATATGTTAGATGAATATGTTATTGTTTACCTGATTTGTCAAATCCTAACCTTTGCAGGCACTAGAAGATTTCGTAAAGACCGGTCATTCCAATAATTGGGCAGTATTAGTCGATACCTCGCGTTTCTGGTTTAATTATCGACACGTTGCAAATGTGTTATCGATTTATCGCAGCGTTAAGCGTCTGGGAATACCAGATTCGCAAATTATCCTAATGATAGCAGACGACATGGCTTGCAATCCGAGAAACCCCAGACCAGCCACCGTCTTCAATAACATCAAGCAACATATCAATGTCTATGGAGACGATGTAGAAGTAGACTACAGAGGTTACGAAGTCACCGTAGAAAATTTTGTTAGACTGTTAACTGGAAGACTGGCTCCGGAAACACCTAGGTCAAAGAAACTCCTGACAGACGAGGGTTCCAACATCTTAATTTACCTGACCGGTCATGGAGGAAATGGATTTTTAAAATTCCAAGACTCTGAGGAGATTACTAGTCAAGATCTTGGCGATGCGTTGGAACAAATGTGGCAGAAAAGAAGATATCACGAAATCTTGTTTATTGTCGATACTTGCCAAGCAAGTTCAATGTATGAGAAGTTCTATTCTCCTAATATCCTAGCTGTTGCTTCCAGTTTGGTGGGAGAAGATTCACTCTCTGTAAGCAATGGAGTTTTATCAATTATTCTTCAAATATATTAGTGAAACGGTAAAAATATTTATTATTGTTTGTCTGTTAATAGCATCACCTGGATCCTGCCATTGGTGTTTACATTATAGATAGATATACATATTATGCATTAGATTTCTTAGAAAATGTGCATCCATCAAGTACCAAAACCTTAGCAGAATTTGTAAGTTCTACTTAAAGATACTCCATATTCGATGAAACTTTGTTATTGTATTAATTTGATCTTGTTTTGTTCTAGCTGAAAGTATGCCCCAAGTATTATTGCTTATCAACAGTAGGTGTAAGGAAAGATTTGTTTAGAAGAGATCCTGAGAAAGTGCCAGTGACAGATTTCTTTGGTTCATTGAGGCCTGTAGAATTAACTACAACTATTATGAATGTTTTTCCTGTTAAAAAGAACACCACTGTTGTTAGACCAGAAAAGAAGTATTCTTATGCTCCACGGTTCCCAGATGTATCACTAGACTGCGGATTTTACTCAGTTATGACAAAAATGAGTTGCAATGCGAAACAGTAGAAAGAGTATAAAAGTATTGGAGTATATCGATATATTACTTCCGACCTACCAAAATTATTCAGAAAGGTAAGGTGTACAGACAAGTTTTATTTCGCAGGAAGATCCGCAGTCTATGTTTTACAGTTTACACAGTATTTAAATAAATAAATACCAAAGTCATAAAACAGCCATGTTATCTTGGTTTTAAAGATGCTTAAATAAATTTATACGATACGAAAACATTTCTTGTTAATAAAAACGAACACTCCCGATACGCTAAGCCATTAAGCGATCAACGAAAATTGAAATTCCATTATAGTACGGTATTTTATATATTTATTTTAATTCCTTGCAATTATAGTATTTCATTTATAAAAACTTAAAGCGTTAATGTATATGACTCACGACGAATCTGACTCACAGCTATTAAATGTTAAGGTCAGAGACGATTCGAGGTAATAACATAGTAGATAAAGGATTTTTGTGACACAATGACCCTGATATTCTTTAAAAACACATTTTTGCATGCAGCGTGCCGTGCCAGGAAATTACCATTATGTGCTGCTTTAATTTTATTCATTTTTCACAATGATTGTCACTTTCCATGAACCATTTCCATCTTTACTTATTTTCTCGTTGTACAGCTTCGAAGAGATGGTTTTATTGTAACTAGGAAGTTCATTCTAATCTAGCCGTGCGAGAATGGTCATGGTCACGGACGTAATTTCCAGAGTTATCTATGGTCGTTGAGAAACCGTCTGAGACCGTCGAAGAAAAAATCCGATTCGCCGTATCGTCAGCGATGTAAATATTAAACATTTCTCCATATCATCGGCATAAGTTCTTACGCATCAGTTTGTGAGTGTGATAGAGTCGAAAATCTATGTACTTATTTCATGGAATAGAAGTAGATGACGATAAAGAAGAAGATGACGCGTATATAAGTATGATATCAGTCACAGTTGACTACAGTTTCTGAAACGCAACTGATACCTCGGTACGAAAACTATAATCAACCTATCAGTCTCCGATCAAGTGTAGAGTTTGCTGAAATTTATTTTGTGAATTATCTGTCTCTTGATATACTGTACAATGTAAGTAGTATTAAGACTATCAACGATCGCGTCAGTTGTATACTTATTATTTTGAGAAATTTTATCTGCGGTAATATATATTTTGCTCTTATTGATATATTAAAAATATATAGGCTCTATAAAAATTCTGATAAACTACGCTAAAAATAGTTTTAAAGAAACGGAAAGGTGCTTGTTTGATTCGATAAATTTGCAAACAAACGTCTAAAGTGTATATTATTGATTCCAAGTTTTTCAAGTACCGTACTCTCAACTAAAATATTTAGTAATTTCATTTTAAGTATTTATCGAACACTATTTATCTCGTTTTTATATTATTCTGTATTTTTTCAGATGCGTATTTTCATTTCTCTGACCATAATCCTCTCACTGAGCGTTTTATCGTTAGCATTTTCGGCAGAGAGGATAAACGACAACTATGTGGATGTTCACGACATGAACACACCTTTGGCACAGCTGCCACCTCAGGATCCAGCGATTCATTCATTGCCAACGGTGCCAACAGTACCTCTAATGCCAATCTGTATGAAAGAGGGATACTTCCGTGATCCTTTCAATTGCAAAAAATTTTATTACTGTCTTGATGTCGAGGCAGTACCAGCAGCATTCTACTGTCAGCCTGGCTTGATATTCAACACGGTTACCAATACCTGTGTTAACTCCGAATACGTGGAATGTTAACAAATTTTACATTAGAAAAACATACGATATATATTAAACCGTGTGAATGTATTTATTAATATCTGTGTGACTGAGTGTAAATAATTCGTGTTCGTTTACAGTAAACTCCCGTGTAACGTGATCGAAAAACTGTCTTACGAAACTGCATATATGCATTTGATATGGCAGTAATTGTACAGTAAATCTACGAAACATCGTTTAAAAGGATGTAAGACACACACTCTTTTTAAACAATTTTTGGATCGCTTTATACGGGAGTTTATCATTGATGATCTATATTTATTTTACGGTCCTAAGCGCAACCCTTGCCTTGTGGGTGTAAAATAGTTCGCTATATTGTAATCAGCTAAATTGTAAGTACTTCTAAAATCAGAGTGAATGTTCGTCAGTACTTCTGAAATCTAGTATTTACCTGATTGTAAAAATTGTTTCCGAATAAACGAAGAGAAAGTTACAGAGACTTGATCTGTTTTTAACACGTGTTACTCTACAAAAGTCACAAGATGTGGGATAAAAAATCCTGAAATTAGTCACAGGTGGGTTTAACGTATATCATCTCGGGGTGCAAATGAAACGGGATCTACAATGAATCATGATTTTATTTGTTATATAATAATATCTACAATAAAAATACCACATCGTTTGAAAAACAATTTTCGTTACAATTATACAGTAATTTTATATAATAATATAATATTTAGGTTTTCGTTCCAAATAAGATGTAGCGATGAACATACACCTCGCAGTGGGGAGTGAGAAAATACATTTTTTTTTTGTTGCAAATTCCACATTGATTTCTTCACTCAGTGTTACTTCTTTTTTTTCTCTTTTTTTCTCATTTGCAATAGGAAAACGGGCACACCCTCGAAACGACGCCGCGCGAGCTCGTTCCGTTCTCGTTTCCGCTCGTTAACCCGCGGAAGAAGAAGAAGAAGAAGAACAAGAAGAAGAGGAAGAAGAAGAAGAACAAGAAGTAGAATTTTTCCGTTTCACTTCGAGTAAGTGGCGGGGCTGTCGTTCCGAGCGTCCCGTTCTTTATTATTATTAATTTTTTTGTCTGTTTTTACATATTTCGCGACGCGTGCTCGCTCGGCCCGCCTTCTCTCTCTCTCTCTCTCTCTCTCTCTCTCTCTCTCTCTCTCTCTCTCTCTCTCTCTCTCTCTCTCTCTCTCTCTCTCTCTCTCTCTCTCTCTCTTTTTCTTTTTCTCTTCGTCCTCTCCTTCTCGTTCTCTCTTCTCGGTCCCGCTCACTTCTGTTTCTCGTCAGCGAGATATATAGAAATATTGGACTAGAGTGATCCAACGGTTTTTTTTCCTATCCTCCTCCTTGTAACGCGAGCCCTCGCTCGCCTAATATTAACTACACTTAGTTAATAGTACCGTAATGTCATCTCAATATATATATATCATTGTATTAGTTGTCATAATATATAGAAAATACATATAACAATTATTTAAATGACTCACAATCAATCATTTTTTTTGTGTGGTTGTTGCTGTTGTTGTCAGGGTGCATATATACACGTACGCGCATCGGTTGAAGACACGGGTACGCGTATAGGTGCACGTGCACGCACATGTATACATACACATATTTATATATTTATATTAATCGGTGTGTGTGTTAATTTTACATGATATTTTTTTACACTCGTCGTATAGAGGGAGGGAAAGGATGGCGAGAAGGTGTTTTGTTTCTTATTTCTGTGAGAAAGGGGGTGTAAGGGTGTGGGGCGGAGTATTCTGACCCGGGGGATAATTAGATCTCTCGTACATTTACATTGTCTTTGTCGTACTATTAATTTAAAGTGAAACTTCTCAGGACTTAGTCGATATCTTACAAACATTTTTTGTTTTGTCTCTATGTTGTACTGTTGTACGTATCCTCGCTCTCTAACGAACCTTCTCTCTCTCTCTCTATCTATCTCTCACTTTTTCTCTCAAACACACACAGAAACATACACCACGAATTTACACACGCACACACACTCTCTCGCTCTCTTTCTCTCTTTTTATTTCGTCGTATCAATTTGACCGGCACGGAGCAGATGGAATTTTTCTTGTTCGCCTTTGACTCTCACAATCGATTCTCGTCGACGATCCCTGAAATGAATCATTTGCTCTCGAGCTCCAAAAAACCGGGCATCTAATCATTGCTCCTGATCACCTTCCCCTAATCATTCGGCCGACTCTCTGTCAGTGGGACACATAAATACTCATCCTGTATATTCATTTATATATATATATAATATATTTATATATGCAGGACACCGATCTGCGGTTTCTTATTTTTTGACACCCGATAGTTTATTCTCGTACTCTCCCGGCTTCCAAAATTTTTGATTGGCGGACTTTACATGGTACAAAATGGCGGACGTCGATCTGTCGTACACGTTCGAATGGAAATCGCGATCACAGGAATTCCCTAAACCGCACGGGGCCAGTCCCATTCTAAACTACCCAGCTTTTTGAGCTTCTTCTTCGTTCTGTTCTCCTAAGTTAAAACCATCGAGGAAAGCGCGTTTAATGATTCGTGGCGCGCGGATGACCATCTGAGAATACCTTGGAAGTATCGGAGCTGTCTTTTCTCGTCGTTCGAAATTTTGCACGGTCCTAAAACACGATCGTTTCCGGAAACTGTCTCTCCGTCGGGTTGAAGCATTCCCGAAACATTATAGTTCTCCCTTATTATTCGTATTGAGCAGAAAGGTATTGCTATGTAGTTGTTCGTCGAGAAAAATTCTTTTTTTTTCTGTCTTTTGATATGTCAGATCATCTCGCTTCGATTTTCCGTCGTTTCCTCTCGTTCTTACGTTTTCTTTTTTGATTCTTCATTTAAATGTTTTTGATTAGAAATACACAAGGTCCGAACCCTTCAACGTTCCCTCGATTCTCATATCCAGAAGAAAACGTTGAAGAATTCTGTCTCGAATGTGTTCAAGCAAGGAAAAGATGGCTCCATGCGATTGCGTTTTGAAGACAGTGATTCTCAATCGATTCGTCAAGTTTATATATATATATATATATATATATATATATATATTTATATATATATATATATCTCTATTCTCACGGTATCGTACGAAAGTGTCTATAAACGACTGAGAATCACTATGCAATAGAGAAGATAGGCTCGAAACATCATCGAATACACAAATCAGCGTCGGGCACAGAGAACGAACGATCTGTTCGAACAGAAAATGCAACCCTGCGGCACGTAATACCTATATAAAATATCCACATTATATATTCCGTACATTTTTTTTTCTCGACAATAGTTGCTACAAGTACACACGAAGAGCATCCCGAAATCTATTTCTCAATGTTACAAAAAGTATCAGCAGTGTAAGTTAGTAGTGTGCTGCAGGGTTCAGAATTTTCTTTCCGTGACAGAGATACAGAGAAAGCCTTTTATGTTCGCACGAGCAAAGCTGCGACAACACACGATCCTTCTCTTCCTTTGTCGTATCACCAATCCATCGAACACTATCCAATTAACCATTATCGTTAATCAAGCACACGTACTCGGAAAGTAAACGACGACCAACGACGATATATCTCTACGGTTTTCGGTTCGATTAAAAGGCTACAAAAGTTTTGATCTCTATTCGCTCGGCGCCGGTGTTCAAGATCCATTTCAACGCTCCGTTCACGATCAATCTCGCGGATCAATTGTTTCGATCGTTTTCGATCAGGCGGTGGTTGCCTGTCCACGATCACTTCGTCGCATAATACTGTCGCTTACGATATCGCTTAAAGGTACACGAAAATTATTCCGCGGACGCGTCGAATGAACGTCGACGAGCGCCGCTTAGGTTTGTGCATTTTGATTTCGAGCTTCAGCCACGGCTATCCTGTTCACTGCGGAATACATACCGATTTATTATCATGAGTAGCAGCTGGAACGCGGGGGAACGCGACCGATGACGCACTAATTAATCGTCTCGTGCATTTCCGAGTGCACCCGAGAGCCAGCGTCGCCGACGATCAACGATAAAATCCGAAACGCTCGTCCAAATTTTAGCACATCCAATGTCTCGGCGAGTCTCTCGCTATTTTGATTGTCAATTTTGATCTTCGATCGGCGATTTTCGGCGCTCGGGAGCTATTCGTGTCCGCCCGTGTTCCGGAAACTGAAACGCGTGCCCGAGAGTCGGGTCCGTCGCGGGATCCGTCGAGGATCTTGGCGAGGAAGGATCGAGGGATCGACGGGGTGATCACGTACTCCAGGAACAACACATATAAAATCCATTTGTACAGGGTATTATTGCATACTACACGTTCGCCAGTCCGGGCTATGAGGCACCCCATTCACTCGCTTCAAAGTGTCCAGAATAGGAGTAGAGACAAGAATCTTCGAATTTTTATGCGTCACAGCTTGCACATACCTTCGAGAAAGAATGAATGAAACTTTTCGAATGTTATTGTTTAGCGTACGGAAACCATCGGTGAAATCATTTCGTAAGCTGCATAAAAATCCGGAGTTCCTCTGTGAACGAGACTTCCGGCGTTTTTCGTTTAGGTTTCTCGATCCGGGTCGGATCCTTCTATTTTAGCACTGATTTCGAATTCCGCTCGCTCGAGATCGCGAGCCGAGTTTGCGTTACAACGACGATTTGGCACGGTGTTTATTGTTAAGCGTTTCCGATCGGGGGACGTTGACGTCACGATCCGGGACTGTTAGCACCCTCCGCGGCTTCTATTGATTCTGCTCATTTTGATTCGAGACCGGTTCAAGCGTTTTGATTACTCGGAATATTAGTGTATTAATACTGATTCAGCGATCGCCGTTCGATTTGGATTCGTCCTGGAATCGGTGAAGGCGAATTTAGACTTTTCACGTTGCATGCAAATCCCGGATCATTCACAATAAAAAGTGTAATCCAAAATGATCGTCCGAAGTCCGATCAGTTTCTACTTTTGATGAATTGACTATGGATGAAACAGTGAAACGCCAGTGACAGTGTCTAAACGAACAGTGTTCATCTTCGACGGTTCGGTTTCGTTTTGATAATCAGCTAATCGAATTCGATCATCGAAGTATAAATACCCCGGTTTTCATCTATCACGTTCATTGTGAACGATTTATCAGCGGATTCAAAGTGAAGAAGTGTAAGTTCGCCTTAAGGTCGTTTGCTCGTCGCGGGCGTCGCGTTTCAAACAGAACACTTGATTGTTTGCGACTAGATAGATATACAAGAGACCGACCTCTCTCTGTTCGGAGTAATCGGTCGAGATCCTCTCTCCACCGTTCTCGTGTCTTGAAACAACGCTTCTGCTATCAAAGATAAAACTTTATATTCTAGCTAATTTCAGTCCGTTTCGAATAAGAACCGCCTACACCTCTTCGAACGAACGTAAATCGTACAAAATATTTCATCATCGTTTCGGGCGAAAATTTTTTTTCTTTTTCTCTTGCCAAGATCGCAGACTCGCGGGCGACTGTTCGTGGTTTCCTTGTTCTAGCGTCACGTTTATTCTGTTGCAAGCGTTCACAAGAGACTCGAGAGGAAGAAGGAAACTTATTGATCAGATCGACGCTGATAGACGGACGCGGAGACGCTGCTCTGAACGAAGTGACGTTAGACAGTGTTCAGTTCAGACTCTCTCGCTACTGAGGCAAAAGAATATCAATTTTCTTCCATTTTGTTACACAATTTTTGGGTTTTTTGGTCGAACTTAATAAAAACTGAAAAATCCTTGCCTTCCACCTTGACCCTCGCAAGATAGACGCTTGTAACAATTTTATAGCTACGTTATTTAAATTTTTGTGGATTAATGATTCTGTGCACATTTTTGAATTTGATTCTTTCTGATCCACGTTAAGTTTTTTGTAGAACCTAATATGAGTTTAGAAATTGAGAGCAGCAAAGTTTAGATGAAACTGAACCCCTGACCAGGGTCACGCTTCGGATTTAGAAACCTCAGTAGAATAGTGTCCATTGCATTAAGCTCTGAATTTGGACGTGTTTGAAAGACAGTTTTCAGTTTGTTGGCACTCGGGTATCCTCCAAATTCAGCTTTGCTATCAATGCATCTGACGCGACGAGAGTTTGAACTTCGAATGAACTGAAAATGTGAAGTACGACGTCTCGCGTCCACTTTCATTGTCGATCAATTAAACAGATTTTTGCGGGGGTGGGGGGCTGTGGTGAAATGGGTCGCAACACATCGGCCGCTTACTAATTAATACTTTCCGAAGCTCATTCACACTCGGAGACACAACACGCGCGCATTTAAGGACTAGCTAACAGAGGATTGTCCGCTTAAGGGGTTCATCATCCGATTCAGTGCATCCATGAGGCGGCGTGTCGATCGTTATTTGCGCCGTTCGCCTAAGCTCCCTCGAAGATCTCTCTCGACGAACTTAGGCGAACGATAACTTTGCTTCCCGGGGCGTCATGAATGCAGAGCTCCCTCGGCCACGACACTTTCCTATCTACCAAAGACCTACTATGTACATCAATTCCTTTTAGACATAGCTAATGTTTCGTTTCCCATAGTTAAAAGATAAACATTAAGAATTCAGAACCGCCGGAAAGAAACGAAATACGTGTGCGCGAGCTGTTGAGTTCGTTTGATTTTCTTTCACTTTGTTTGATCTTGTTCGAGTCTTTCTTTTATTTCTTTCCGTTCTCTGCAGGCGAGCGCACACACGCAAACGTCAGCATACACGCATACGAAGACACACTAGCATCCCATTGTTCTACCAGTTTTTTTTTTTTTGCCACCTATCGCAACACCAAACGATTCCCGCTACAAATGAAAATTGCTCTCCCCCCTGTTTCGTCTACTGGGATCGTAAGTTCGGGGTCCAGAGTGCACTGCGGCAGGAGTGATTCCGTCATTAACCCTAATTGCAGATCGTGCTTAGGCCCAACATTGTGTTTTCGCCTCGCTCAGAGATCGAAACAGTCGTTTTTAATATTCCTTAAAATATTTCATGCAACCTGTACCACATGTACCTCCCATATGATTTATTGAAATAATTTAGCATCGTGACATTTCTTTTTCTCATCGGAACTTACGTGAGAATGTTTTTATTAGCCAGGACCTATTAAAGAGTTCCGCAATTCTTTCAATCCCCGTTTTTAATTATTCTTGCCATAACATAACAATAGGCGATTTAGGGGGTCTTTGACTCTAAACTGGATAATTAATATTTGCAACAGAATTAATTGGCCGTTCAAGATCGCTGTTGTATACCTGTATACTTTACGTTACACCTGGCCTGGGAAACCAGTGCTCCGAGAGTCCATGGCGTAGAATTCTATCAACTTAATTTAATTAAAATAAAAGCCCCATCAAAATACTTGTATATGTTCTGAGAAATGACCTTGAACGACCCCTGATTTCGTCTCGACTATGTTCCACCGGTTCAATGAAAGCTGTGGGGGGTTAGCGAGGCTTCGAGTATCCCTTTTTCTCGTGCAACATTGTTCGTCTCTCAATTAAGTCAATTCATTCCATGCGCGAGTAAAACGATGTGTAACTGTGTTTAGTGCGTAATATCGACTAATATTTTCAAACACAATTTCGAGAGTGAACTTAGCGTATGAATGTAACCATCGGCATTCCTGAATATCATCAATGAAATTTTAGTTGAGTGGTTGCTTCTTAAAAATTCACATTCAGGACGCTAAATTCGCTCTTAATTAACAACGGAGCTCCCTCGCATTCATTCCAGACAAAGAATAATAATAACCTAAGAATTCGTTTAGAACCTAACGGTACACATAATTTCGCAGTTTAGCACCTATTATTAAACTAATAACATTTACAACCGCTTCGCCTCTCTCTCTCTCTCTCTCTCTCTCTCTCTCTCTCTCTCTCTCTCTCTCTCTCTCTATACTTTCATCTTCTTCCGTACTGTTAGAAAATTCCTTCCATCGTTTAGGACCGACCACATCGAAGCGTTGCAGAAACGACTGAGACACCGTACCATAAAATATGAGATCAATTTTTTCACAATTTAGGCAGTGGAACGTTTTTGATGCGTCGATGAGATGGAAGAGAAGCGGAGGAAGTTTGAACGTTGGCACATCGGAAGTTTCTGTGTGTATATAAGAAACGGTAAAAATGTGTAGATGATTGTGCGCTTCAGTTCTCGGATTAATACTGTGATCAATTTCTTCGATACTCGAAAGAACGATACGAATGTTGATGCCAAAGAAAATGATCTGTATACCGGTTACCGGTCGGATCTGCAACGCGATGGCGACGAAAATGAATATTTCGCAAGTGGATAGAGGCGACGATCGTCACACGATCGTATTGCACGGACGATAAAGCAAAAAGAGAAATTCTTCTCCCACCGAAGGGTACGCTTCATTTTTTTTTCCCTCGAGCTGATATCAAAAAGCTTTGACCTCGTTCTTTCCATATTGTTTCGCCGCCGTTTCTTTCTCTCACTCTTTCTCGTTCTCTCTCTTTCTCTCGCTTTCTCTTTTTCTCATTTCCTCTAATATCGTAGTTAAAAGTCAACGATTAGTTACCAGAACACAAGGCACTTGGCTTACACATCATACATATTTTTTTTTTTGTTCATTTATTTTTGTTACTCGCTTGCTTTTGGTATAGCTCGGTGTTGGGATAGCTCGCGCAAGACGATCCGCACTCGTGAGACACAGAGAATATTATTTGCTAAATACACCGAACAGTTCCAATCGAAAAATGTCGAATCGAAATGATTGTCGGAAATCAAGACTCTTATCTGACTGACACTGAACAGCGCTTGTTGTTGTTCCAAACGAAGACGACTGAAACACGTAACAGCGAAATTGCAATGTAACCCTGTGCAACCCATCACTTCCGATTAATATTTGTGGAACTTGATTTGTTGCGATGCGAACCGAATTACTCTGTCGGGAAAATTAATTTGTTCTGTATCAAATTTATAGAGCGCACGTGGTTAACTAGTTCGTGACAATTTCGCAATCGAGAGCTCAAATCGTAATACTGAATGCTCGCGTTAATGGAAGTAGCAGTCACAGCGAAAGAGAACGATGTACAATACACTTGAATTTACGTTATCATCTATCCAGCTAACAATGATAATATCAATGAAATCACGTTATTCACGTCTCGTCACCGACTGCACGACGTCTTGCAGCGTTATGATGGAAATAACACGCAGCAATCACTCACAATATCAATAGAAGAAAATAGTCATATGTATATATATATAAAATATATATACACATAATATATAATATATATATATACGCCGCACATTTATATATATACTATGTATTCTATACAGTAATAATACATATATTTATATCCACGTTTGCTATATACATATACATATATATATATTATGACTGTATAAACTGTATATATATAATATATCTATTTCATATATCCAGTGTTCATCATATATATATGTACACGTACATGTATACATATGTAAATATATATATATATAGTATACATATACATATATATATTTATATATATCCATTTAGAAACGACGGTTAGATTATGCACATTACATCTGAGTATTAAAACATCTTTTTCATTTATTTTTTTCCCCCATTCACGTGAAATCCATCCCCTTTCTAATCCTAGTCCCGCGATCCGATTGGTCGACAAAAATCGACGCTGTTCGCTGAGCCGCCGAAGGACCGAGTTCACGAAATGCTTGTTTCGCGAGCGTGCGATCGGATGGACAGACGCCCGGATCTATCACAACCCAGGAGAACGGAAAGGTTACGCGACCGAACCACCAAAAATATCGCTAATTAGATTCGTCTCGCCTTAGAACCACTGCTAGGTGATTTCCTGCGCGAAAAACCGGCTCGCCGATTTTCCAAGTGCTCGGTTGCCGATCAACGTGAGCTTCGCGGCTCGTGGATCGCGAGGGATGGCTCGACGACACGAGAGATCGCTAATTACTTGGCAGAACTCGGCAGATTTCCAGATTGGTTGATCACGAACGGAACCGGTCGAGATCCGGAGAAATCCGATCGAGTCGCAAAAATTGAAACTTCTTCCCGCAATCTTTCTCTTCGGATCAACTAGCTTCCGAAGTACGCTAATTTCTCGAGTCCCATCGCTCGCGATCCCAAAGCCTGGGACGTCCCCATTGGACAGAACACTGCTAACGATTCAACTGCCCGAGTACCATCACTATTTCGCAAAATTCCGCGAAATGTCGCAAAGACTAGCACGATCTCCGCGAGGACTACTCGAACAATTGAATCGTGGCTCCTCGCACCCATCCAGCTCCCATACGCAATCACATACGCGTGCGTGTGCTCTATATACATATATACATACAAATATATACATATACATATACAAATATATGTATATATACATATATTCATGTATTCCCACCTATCTATGTAATAATAATATAGCCCTTTCATATTCCATATGTATATATGTATATACGAAATAAAATCGCGAGTACGCAATACAGTGTGTAACCACTAATCGAAGGTATAATACATAGTACCGCCTCTGAAACGTAATACTGATGCATAAACGCTCGTCGCCCCGGCTAAGCTGATCACCGCCGCCATCTTGCTCATCCTCTTTCGCTCGCTTTCGCCGGACATTGAGTCGATCGATTATGGCCGATCTCTCGATCAAATTCATCTAAACTGTGTCCTCTGTCACGCGGGAACACTGGAGCGATCATCGTTTCCGTGGAAATTAGGGTAGCGAGTGTTTAGAACGCTCCTGGAGCGAGAACTGTACAGGCTGTTTTGGTAGAAGTTTCTCTAAGGCCGTTTCTGTCGATGATTCCAGCATTCCCAAGTGTCCGATGGACATGATTCGCTCGATCGGCCATGTTTGTTTGCCATAGTCGGCGGAAGACCAATGTGGTGGGAGTCGCGCTTTTTCTTTAGGGGTTTCGAGGCCTCCTTCGGGGTCTTCGGTTTTTTTCGTTCCCTCCCACTTAGGCTTCCGTTTTCGTTGGCGACTCGGTACCACATCGCGCTTCAAATTGACTGAACTTTGCTGAGTACATATAAACGCGCGTCTCTCGCGGTTGCCTCGCGAAGATCCCTGTCTTTTCGAAGACCCAGCGGAAGTGGATAGCGCACATTGACCTTTTGGCTGCGAGGCCTACACGTATCTAAGGTACACAGTGAAATCAATATACAGTTGAAAATTAGTTCTATACGTTCCTATACGCTAGAAAAATGCATAATCTTCACCCTCGATGTCTACCGTGTATTTAGAACTCAGGTGATCTTCACAAGAAGATTTCTGTACAAGATTCTTCGAAACTTTTCTGAGCGTTCAGAAAGCATAGGAGTCGAACGTTTGTCTATCAGAAAAGGGAGTTGCGTTCTACGAGCCAAGTGTCAAAAAAATGGATTGTTTGGATCTTCGAGAGGCAACTACGAGACGGATCCTCTTCAGGGTCCCCCAAGGACCCTCCCTCGGCCAGCTGTAGTTAGCGCACTCACGTATCTAACACGAGTAATAGTATATTGTCCATATTGCTTATGGCACCGATTTTTTGAGCGATATCGTTGCGCGTCTCATTAGTTATTCTCTTTTCTTTTCTTTTCTTTCGTTATCTTTTTCTTTTAGTTTCGGGGTAACGAGAGGCTCGTCTGACTTGCCGTCTTTTTTCATTTCCGGAACCGGGATTCCTCCGCTTTGAGCAAAGACAATTAGAACCAGAACGGGTTTCGAGTGACTCTACCACGTGACGAGGAACACTAATGTACTGCTACGCTTATACAGGTAAGAACTAGTTGAGCAGAGAAGTGGAAAAAACAACGACAGTGGGGACAGGGTGTGTCCCACCGATATTGCTACCGAGCACGCATTCCTCCCTTTCACTCTATCGTAATTATTGCGATGAACCGTGCGATAGAAAATGTTCGTGTTCACATGAATACTCTTAGACTGCATGCCCCGACGGATCCCAGCAGCGAAACGGGTAACGAGAAATCGAGGGATACTTCAGAGAAAAAGGACATTTAGAGGGTCTGGTTCGTCCGATTAGACTCGGAGGGGTTGTGCTATCCAGAAAAACACACGCGACGAACCAGCGGACACAGAGAACAGGGACGCGATGGTTCCAAAAAGTGTTGTGTGTGTGTGTGTGTTTTGTACGAACAAGATCATGTGGTAACGCGGTTCCTGTATTTTGCCAAATCCTTTGAACGAGTGGCCGACATTGATTCTTTTGTTGATTCCTGGTGTGAACGTTTCTCGCGGTCAGTTCTCATGTGAAACGCGACATCACGCAACCGTGGCTATCCCTACAGCTGACCAATACTTCGATATTTATTTAAAAACACTATTAACAATACAATTTGTTATTTTCTCTTTATCCTGTTTCGTTCTCGTAGTAAAAGTTAATAGAGAATAGTATAACATCAAATAGAAGAGTATAAAGAACCATGCTGGCGTATAGAGATAGACATTAAAGTAGGTAATAGGTAAGAGGACAATAGATTACGATATCAATAATTCGTAATAACTTTTCACTTTTTTTTTTCTTACTCCTTTTACCTCGAGCCGCCGAGGTTCGGTTCCTCGCGCTTTTTTTAAACGTTTTTGATGATCATTTAGTAGACTTTTTTTCTCTTTAATACAGTATTTTGAGCACATTCCTCAGGTGTATAACCACGCTACACTTTCTTCACCGAGTTGTACCAATATATCCCCATATAGTTTCGCGTTCTTTTCTCTCTCTCTCTCTCTCTCTCTCTCTCTCGATCCGGTGGCGAACACGGAAACGAAAACAAATCGGTTGTGTGCAATCTTCTCTGGATAATAAGTTTAAAGAAAAGTGTGTATTTCTCGAGGGAGGACTGAAGTACACGTTTGAACAGTGAGATAAATAAAGTTGCCTAGACTAACATTCATGCGTGCCGCTCGAAACTGAACGATGAGTGGAAATGAACGTTTCTGGCACAAACGTAAAGCACGCGGGAACAACAATCGTCCAACGCTGTCGAAAGGATTGACATCGACGCGAAACAAAAAAATAACTGGACGTAAACAAAAAGAAAGTTGTACTGTGGTGAACGTACACACCGTTCGATTGTTCATCACCATGCACACGATGTTGTCACTCGGTCAAATGGCAGTACAATATCGGTACAACTCACTAGTTGATGGCACGGGTCCGCCTATGTACAAATACGTAATACCATATACCACATACCATTTAAATACATCACATATTTATCATTTTTTTCTCGTTATATATATACTCTCCATACAGATATACTCTTTTCTGTGACGTGGAGGGACTCGTTTGTACAATTCATGCATATCTTCGTTACTGTTTCATTGCTTCGTTTTTGTCATACCTTTTCCCTAAGTGTTGAGCTTCCGGCCACCGACGCCATTTTCGATTCGTTCGCGTTGATGCAGATCCAAAATATGCGTTACACTGTTTAACTACCTTGTAGCACATTTTCACAGAATACTAGACAATAAACAATCTCTTTGTCGAAACGAAATTTACCATTATAAATATCATTTTCTTTTCTACTCTTTCAAAGAAATAGTTCATTTAACACAATGTGAAATATTCTTTTTGAAAGTGTTGTTGTTTTAAAGGATTCAATAGAAAGTATTGGATGATTGCAATGATTCTTTGGATCTGATCCACGACTTCCTCGCTCGCGTTTTGTTTTCCCACGTTACCACTAACTACGCCGTTTTCCTCGAATCTCTAAGTCTGATTACGATTACATACAATAATAATTATATTAGTAGAAACTTAGTTTCTGTAACAAGATGTATTGTCTTAAATGATATGTCTGCTAATTTTGTTGCATCTCGTCAACTCACGCCGCACCCGTGCCCGGGCCACATATAACAGTTTCGTTCCTTAAATGAACTTATTTTTAAGACTCGACCGTCTAGGATCTTATTTTATAGTTAATATAGATTTCTAGGGGAATCCGCGCTGCCGACAGACTGCCGGTGGCCATCGCTCGTTGTTTTCACAAGACCGATATTCTCGTCTTTGGTCACAAAGAAGTATTTCCATGGTACCTATTACAAGATTCATTTGTAAAACAACGCAATCGTTACAACCTGTGCACCAAACGTCACGAATTTTCGGAAGAACTGACTCGATTTTGCAATCAGTAATTTCAACGCAATCGAATTTTTTCTTTTTTTTCCGTTATTTCACCAAAGAATTTCGTTTCGTTCGTGGTATATGCGAAACAAAGTTGTCATCTCACCTGTGCGTCGCGTCTGAATTTTCATACTAGTAGAACAGTGCCGTTGATCGTACTCTGAATAGATCAGTTCGATAAATCATGCGTGGCCGGAACGTTTGTTGCTTAAAAAGGTCGCGCGTTACAATTTGTTTGTTTTTTGTTTGCAAGAGACGGAAGGGTAGAGGCGAATGGGGAGAGTTCGTGAAACGTTCGAAACACAAAGACACACGCACACACACACACACACAAAGACAGATGATTCGCGTTGAGAATCCAACAGATCGCCTTGAACAGCCAAGAAAAGGGTAGTGTTCTCGTGTTTTTCTCTTTCACTATCGTTTTCTCCTTATCGTTTCGCTCGTCGTTTTCGTTTCTGTTCGCGGACACCGCAGACACTCGCTCGCGAACGTAGTCTTTATCTCGCAGACTAAAAACAAGTGGAAGATTTAAAGCCATCCTTACATGTTTTCTTTGTATTCTCTCGTTAAAACTTGGCAGATTTCTTTTCGTTTTTTTTCTTTTAAATCTTTAAAGCATCCTCAGTCGCTTGCGTTTTACACGTGAAAAGTTTAAAAAGTTAAAATGTATATTCGCAATTTATTCCTTTTTTCCCTTTAATTAGGTAAAAGTTAATAAGAAGAAGAGTGTTAACAGTAACAATAGTTTTAAGGTAGAGTCAGAGCAGCTACGGCTGACGAGACGCTTGAACGACAATCCGGATCGACGAGTCGGAAGGTGAAATGAAAATTCTAATTTATTGATTCGCAACATTTCAAATAATACAACAAAATAATACTCTTTAGAATATTTTGATTACGTTCGAATAACAAAAATCGTTTCGGAACCATGTTTCTTTCTCGCAGATTGGAACGAACGCAAAGAGAGAAGTGGCAAGTGAAAAATTTGGTGAATGAAAGTTTCCAATGAACAGAAATCGTTCAAGGCACCTTACATGCAGGAACGTCGTTGCCTCTTATCGGAATCTAATGGATCGAACATTGTTCTCGCGGTCCGCCATTGATCTTCCAAGAGTGTCGCCATAGTAGTCCCTAGTAAGGTAGAAAATCAAGCCAAGTATATATATTTTATTTCTATATAGATCCCTCCTAAAACAACCTAAAACCTAGCCTACGTGTTTTGCGTTAAAATTCACTTTTAATTGTACATACAGACACTGATGTTAAATATGTACAAACATGTACACCCATTATGTACATATAGAGCCGTGTTCTAATGATTCGTTATGGCGAATAATATTTTATCCTCTTTTAATAAACGATTTCTCCTTTCTCTCTGTTTCCCTTTCATTCTCTCACTCTCTCTCTTTCTCTCCCTACCACACGTGTCTGTCTTCTTGGTTATGTATACAATGTACTCATGGCTGTATGTATAATCGTTTATGTTACATTCCGTGGTCGACGGAATCGGTCCGGCTGGTCACCGAAGTGAAACTTGAACAACTTGTCTCCATTCCTAGAGAGCTAATTTTCACCCTAAGCTACGAATCATTTCTTTTCAATTACATTGATCTGTTTATACATATGTATAATGTGTGTATATATATAATATATATATATATATTAAAATTTTTTTTATTTAGACGAATATAGTTAATAATATATATTAAGTAACAGAGGTAACAAAAATCGGGGAGGTTCAACAAATCTACGAACGTCTCTGCCGACGAGGACCGCGTGCTCGTCGAGACTTCGATACTCTAAATTGATAATTAAACTAAGTAGAACTAGAGCGAACGTGCAACAAGTCGTATCTCATAGAATCCGATCAACCTGCAAACTGATACACCGTTCTCATGAAAATACTTGAGCGCCCTGAAATAAACCAATCGTTGAACGGTGTACAACTTGCAAGCTGATCCGACGAAATAATAAATCAATTAAAACGAGAAGGAAAAATAAAATGAAGAATAAAGAGCAATTCGAAAACAAATGAAAGAATGATCAAAGAGGCAACAGGTAACAGTAAAATGTCTTGTGGCACAATCTGGGAACATCTCGCGTGCGAATAGCAATTAGGTACATCGAAAACCGCGATTACAATACAGCACACTCGTCGTGGGAGGGATCCTCCTCTCGCCTAATCATAGCCCCCGCTGTCATGTCGCGTACCCTAACTTTTAAACCCTCTTCGCCTGATCCTGCTTGTCGTCGCTCTTCTAGGCCGTTCGTTCGTCGACGGACATGTTCTCCTCGGTTTGGAAAACGGATTGGTGGGTTGTGCATACGTTCGACTGTGCATGATCATGTCCGTTGCATGGCGGGTCTCTGGGGACTTCCGGTACCCTGTCTCCTCGCTGAACAGATCGTCCACTTGTTGGACGACTGTTGAACACGAAGAGCACCGTCTCTCGCCAAGGTCTCGTTTCGAGAAGATGAGAGACTTGTTTTGTCATCAGCGTCGCCACGGTCCACGGCGACAGAGGTGCTCGCTCTTCTCTGGTAGTTGTGCACGTTGCTATTAGGTAAACTTAGTATGGCTGGCCTGGCAAAGAACTATCGCGGGGTCTCTCGCTTCGTTCAGGTCCATAGCGCGTTAGAAGAGGTATTCTCGTTTTGGAACTATCTATCGTGGAAGTCGTTCGGCTCTTTCATTACCGACTCCGATGCCGGAGACAAAAGCCGTCCACGCGATTCATCGTGTGGCACCGACGATCCTCTAATCTCTCTGACGTCGCGGTTGTATAAGTACCTGCCTATATAGTTCACGCGACCTTGGTAATTCGTCTTTTCCCTACATCGTACCGTTACAGCCTTCGTTAAGGTAACTTAAGTTTAACCGGTTCAGCCTCGTCCTATGGTGGCCTGAGCCGCGTTGGGTTGTGCCATAAATGCGCCGTGCTCTGAGCGCCGGTGTCGCCGTTGCTGGGAGGCAGTGGCTGCTGATTGCTGAAGTCTGGGGTCTGCGGTGAAACGCTGTTCGATTGCTGCTGCAATTGTTGTTGCTGTTGCTGCTGTTGTCTCTGTTGTTGTAGCTGCTGCTGCTGCTGCTGTTGTTGTTGTTGCTGTTGCTGTTGGTTCGACTGCTGCGACCTTGCTTGCTGCTGCTGTTGTTGCTGCTGCGTAGGTCGTTTAGAGTCCTGACCCGTTGAATCGGGCGATGGCACCGGCCTGTGAGATTTCATGTGCGCGCTTCTGCTTTTCACTTTGTTGAAAACTCTGAAAGGCACATCGAACCGTCTCGTTAGATTGGTGATTGTCGTCCGGGATGCATTGGGTTGCAACGATGCTCTGCAACGGCTACATACAGTGTATGCGGCTGTATACAGTTGGGACACTGTAGTTGGGGAGCTGATGATGTGTATGATAGGCGATTTTGTGTTTTCGGTTGTTGTGAGATGATTTGGGTGTGTTTGACATGATTCGTTTGCGTTTGAGTCTGAAGAGTCAGTGGATTTGTTTCTGTTGGTTTGGAGATGTTCGATGATGTTGGATATGAACATTGAGCTAATAGTGACAGATCATGCGTATGATAAAAATGTCGGTCCTATGAGATTGGTTGAATTGTTTCTTGAAAAAGAAGTGGTTTAGACAGCCGGAAAAATTGTTTTATGTTACACTACAGAATATAGGTTTCTTTCAGAGGTGGTGCTACTTGAGAGTTCTTTAGAATACTGTGACAACAATATATCAATGGAAATTGCGATAGTAATGATCTGAATGCTAATGCTCGACGTGTAGAAGAAAAAATATATCACACTGACACAATTATCTGAACCTGAATGATGCAAAATAAGGAATAAACATCTATAATGTACGGTGTGGTGTGATCAGTTCTAAACTCTATCCAATTTGCTGCTAGAATTATTTAGTATATTCTGATTATCGTGTTAAGAACGATTAAGAAGCCATGTTATTGTGAAACAGCAGCAAGTAGGATGCAAGCGTCGCTATGAGTCATTCTGTAGCGGTTGTATTATAGTACAATGTGTTAATAAATATCTTTAACTTTAACGAATTTCTCTTTCTCTAGCTAAGTTATTAGCCATGAGATAACGTATGTACAGTTAAGCTGTTGATTCAAAGGGACAACAGTGACAAAGACTGATCCTGATATTTATTAACAATTAGAATACGTGAATGGCGGACTCAGTTGTTCTACGTAGCCCGAGATCGTGTACAGGGATATTCTTTTCCTCTCTAGAAGCTGGGGATATGTATGTATGTATCTATTATGGTGTTTGCGCCGAATACTTGCCGCTCGTGCCATCATTTTGAACAGGGAGCACGTTGTGTCAGTGGCCAGTCATCATTTGTGTGTGTTTCTTTTATTTTTTTTAATCGAATGGATAATTTAGATTAGAGATTGGAGACTTACTTCCCGCAAATCTTGCAGGGGTAGTGAAGTGGGGTGGGCACGGGTAGTTGTTGCTCAGAACTAGTGTGAGTTTGTGAGTTGGTGTTGACTGTGGCGTGGCCGGTATTGCCGGTTTGGGCGGTTTGGGTGCTCCCGGCCATCGTTACTGTTACACTTCCGCTAAAGCTCTGACAACACAAAGAAACACAAAGCAAAAATAAACAACACAAACAAACAACAACGACGACAGATAAGTAAAAAACGCCAGTGGTCACGCATAACGCACAACACGACTCGGTCCGTCGTGGAATAGAGAAGCGTGAAGAAACGACAGGTCAACAACAAATCACCATGCGACACTTAAACGTTCACACGTATGTACGCATGTATATAGTGGTCTTGGACGCGGTGCACGCGCGATTCGGTGCCAGCGAATCTGGGATCATTCGTTTTTCGCGATGGAATTCCGTGAAGCAACTTCACTTCAACTATTATTAATCGTTACTAGACTTTTCTCGGTGTTTCTCCATTTATGTCTTTTACTTATTTATTGATTTGAAAAGTCACTCTTAAACATTCAATTTGCAAGATTCACTAACAAATTGATTTAAACAACCCCCTCTACTGTATCTTTGCTCTTCACATCATTATGTCTCCATTTATTTTGTCACAATGTTTTAATATATCATAAATTACGATTCTCATGTGTATGCTAATAAGATTGACTCATGGTAGTGTTTCTTTAAAAGAACAATGTTTTATACATTCGAGTGAATGAATAAGAAATTCAAGAGAGACTCGATATGATCCCAGACTTCCGAGCAGTGGTGTACACCGACTACGAATCCAAGTTCCATCTCATTTGACCAGTGATGGTATAATTAAATAATTTGGTTAGCGGCTTCGTACTCGGCATTCATCGGTCAGCAGTTCAAATATATATGTTCGATGGAAAATACAGACAAGTGATCGAGTAGTTCTCGACAATCATCTAAAAAGATAACACTTAATCGGTCTATGCTTTCGTTCGGAAAGTATTAGAATGTTATAATATTAATGTACATTTCTAGTCGGGAAGCGATTACATTATGTTACGTTTAAGCAACCAACGAAAGTGTTAATTCGCCGTTCGATAGTCAAAAAAACACAGTATCGTTATCGCCTCGATTAATTCGACTCGTTGTATATATGTAAAGCTTGTTTCGAATAAAATGTAAAAGGAGCCGGAAACAACGGTACTCACATCAGGGCAGTCATACGCGAATAATCTCAGCTCGCCGTCGCTGGTGGTCAGAGTTGCCGAATTTTCTCTCTCGTTTGTCTGCAACTGAGCAGAAACACACGTGAATACAAATGAAATACAAAATAATATTCACAAATCACTTTTATCAGAAATAACAAAAATTCATATTACTGGCGCTGCATCTAAAGAGGTAAAACATTTAGATTGTGGATTTTAAGGAAATTACTAGGAGCTAGATAAAAATGTCTTTATCTAAAGATTTTAAAAAGTTGGACATAGCATACTAATTTTTATTTTACATGACTACATAAAATTCACAATCTAATAACAAGGACTCAAACTATCAGTAGACTCACCAGAGTACGATGGAGGATCGATTTGTCATCGCTGAAGTCCATCTCTGTGACCGATGCAATGGCATCGCGAAGTTCCCTCGTGTCCTTGCAATCTCGGTTCTCTGTCTTAATCTTTGGTTTTCCATGGCGGACACGCAGTCTCTTGTATTCGTCCGGGCAGAGTCTCTTCCATAGATAGTAGAATTGCACGCACTGTTTCGCGGACTTGCCACCCACGTCCCGCGAGATCGCAGAGAAGTCCTTGTTGTATTTCAGCAGGCCTTGGTAGAACGCGTCCATCTCTTGCGATGTCCATCGGTCAGATTCATGGCACTCGTAATTTAAGAGCGGGTGCCCTGCTGGCAATATCGGTGTTGGTCTCATCAGCTTCAACATCGCTTCCTGTAATCACGCAATAATTACATTATTAGTACTTTGTAATTATTGTCCTATCAAGGAAAAGAATTTTACAAAAATTTTTAATGAACCTACATGAATGTTTCCTCTACACATGTGCAGCAAATGAAGCGCGTACTCTTTATTTCTCCCTCCACCTGGTACCGCTGCGCAGCACGCAAATTGCAGATACATCTCGACTGAAAAACACAATGTTTCGTTCAAATCCACTGAGAATAAACAAAAACCTCTAAGTTAATGTTCACTTCATCGATCTAACAAGTCATAATAACTAAATTGTAAGCTGTTCCTCTTCACACAAATTGTCTAGTCCTGATCAATTGATCGAAAACAATCGATACATCAACTAGAATCAACCTCCCCAGAAGATTCAAGAAGAACCATTAAATATCCATTCCCAAAAGCAAACTTACGTTCACTGTCAGTCAGCACACTATTTATACCAGGGTCCCACAGCAGATGATCGGCCTCGGGCTCGCCCTTTCCTCTATCCCCATCGCTGCCGACAGGTGGTATGGTAGCCTGATACCTAGTCCCGATGTTGATCCTCGGCGGTGGTCCATCGTTTCCTTGGGAATCATCCGAACTGAAGTCAGAATCTCTCTCGAACTGATGCAGCCTAGCATAAAGTCCAGGTCCAGGTCGAGAGGGGTCCAAAATAGGTGGTGGGGTGTAGCTACTATCCCAGTGTCTATCGCAGGCCTTCCTCAACCTCGACGGGTACGAATGCGAGGAGGTAGCATAGATACTGCCGTCCATTCTTGGTCTTTTCCTACAGTGTCGTACAGGACTTCCAGTTGGTATGCTGCTAGGATTAAGGAATACATCATCATCCAGCAGCTCCTCTTTGATCTGCTCGATCGGGACCGGTAGATTCCCACTGAACGTCTTCTGCCTCAGGTTGTTGTTCTTCGCCGAGTTGGTCTGTATGAGGAACTTGGCCGGGTTGACGACCTGCTGCTGGTTGAACTGTCCGACGTTGTACTGATGATTAGTCTGGACATTTAGGCCGATGTTGACGGTGACAGGTTCGACCTTGGGCGTCGCCAGGCGCACCTCCTTCTTGAAGGCTAGAGCCGGGCTGAGTGAACCGGTCTGCACCAACACGTTCGTCTTCTGCAGGCCGGCGGTTTGTATGAGCTTGAACTCGCCGTTGTTGTCGACCACGATGCCGGCCAGGCTGCCGTTCCCGAGGCCGAAGTCGACCAGGTTCTGGCTGGTGATGAATTTGTACGACTGGAACTCGAACCGCCTGCGACTGGCCGTGGTGAAGTCCTTCGGGGTCGATGAGAGCAATGGGTCCTCCGAGTTGGGCATCATTTGGCTCTGCAGAGCGTGATGAGGCGACACCGGGAAACTCGTGCCGGTGAACGACACGGGTCCTGGCGAGGACACCGAGGACGGTGGTAAAGAGGATAGTGGTGATGGTGCCGGGGTCGCTGACAACGGGCTTGGCAGTGGAGAGTGAGGGTTAGGGGATCCGGACCCGTACAGGTCCGCGTCCGCGTCAGATTCGCCTGGCAACACTTCGCTCAGTGCCTCTTCCACTGCCGCTGCCGAGGACATCGTTGACGTGTAAAAAGCCGCGGACAGAGGCGACGAGACCTGTCTCACGCTCTCAGGATCCTCCTGCGGACTTAACAGTGGCAGGCTACCGGTCAGCAGACCCTCCTGACTCGCGGGCGGCGTTGGATATGTAAAGCTTGGACTGTCGTGTCTGGTCAATGGCGATGGCAAAGGAGATTGCGTCGGCAGCGTGTGAGGACTTTCCGTGTATTGTGCACCGTAAGTACTGAACTCCGCTAACGAGTCGGGCAACGGCGAGTTCACCAGGGCCTGAAGATCAGGGTTGACCGTGTGCTGCGTCGGGTATCGATCCTCCAGCGTGATGTCCTGCAGCTGTTCCGTTGGCTGCTCCTGAAGCAGGCTGGTCGTCTGAAACTGAACAGCCTCTTGTCAGTGGATCTGGATTTGCTGCTTATATTTGCCCATGCGAGAGAGCTGTGCCAGCTGAAAATCCTATTAATAGGCTTCCGATAGATAAAGGCCGAGAAATATGATGAATTTGATAATTTGACGATTGCATGAAAATTTTTAAATAAACTAGAGCTCAGTATGGACTTCCCATGAACACACTTTACGAATAATCCGTAGATTACTATTTTTCTGGTTGGCACGTTCGGCCCGCATTCGTCAAAATCTCCCATCCGCATGAAAATTCCGTTCGCGACTCGCCCCCGAGTTTTAAATTCCACGGGATTATATTAATTCACGAGCGACTCGGTACCATAAAAATTGAATTTGTGAAGGGAGAGAGAGAGAGGCGGTCGGATAATCCTGAAAAGTTCACGGGACGGAGGCGTTTCAAGGGCCCCGGGGCATGAGATGCAGGCATTAGGGTGGAATCTCTAGTATCCGTAGGTCAGACATTAACGAGACTACTCGAGGACGAGAGGTTCAGAGCCGAGGGATGCGAGATATCTGTCAGTAGATAGGTCGGAGCTAGGTAGGAGCCTTTTCAAATGGCACAAAGCGGTATTGCAAGCATCGTTGGTGCAGTCGGCGCCAGCTACTTAGATAATTCGTCTTATTAAATTTCTGCGTCGAGGAGGCCCGGCTGCGCCGATCGTGACGTAATTGAAACTAAAGCGTTTTCAGCGCTACGACGTGGAACGAATAATAAGACTCCGGGTATTAGGCTGTCAAAGGATCCTAGGGGATATTGTGTCTTAACATGCCCGTCGAGAATACGAATGCACCAGCCTCCTTCTGGACCCCTTCGTTATCCACGTGTTTTTCATGTACACCGACCTTTCAACGAGCCTCTACATTAATTCTTGGGTGGTAGTCTGAAGGAACCACTTTTAGAATACCTGATGACCCCTTTACACTTTTACGATTTCATTTAGCCACTGTTTCAGCGAAGAAGTAGAAAATAATACAATACTTTACCTTGGATGAAGTGAACGCAAAGGAATTTACGTAAAGAAATATTGATCTGATAAATAAATAAATAGTCAAATATTTGCGTATGAGTAGAAAATAAAAACAGTTCGGATTGAAAGAAATATTTTCATTTTTGTAATCCCCTTTTAATAAAGAAGTAAATAATTGTATGTAAAACGATGGACTGATTCTATTACCTGGAGGGAGTCCAACTGGGTAGCATGAAGCAGAACACTATCAGGAACCGCGGTGACCTGCTGGAACACTTCATCTTGAAGACTAGGGCTGAAGTAACCGCCATCTTCAGAATATCCTGTCATCGAAAAGCTGTCTGTCACTGCTGGCTGGGACTGAGGTTGACTATTCTGTTGCTGTTGTTGTTGTTGCTGTTGGTTTGTCGTCGGTTGCACCGATGTTTGGTACGTCAGGTGCAGTCTCTGCCCGGGGTCGGAAGTTGTTCTCTTCACAGCCATTTTGGTAGTGCCCTGATTCAAGAAATGACAAGGGAGTTTAAGAAATTGTTAATTTAACCCTTCAGCCGAATGCTGTTACATTTGATGGATTGGAAAGTTAATGAGATAAAAATGTAAAAATATACCTTCAAGATCATGTCGGCCAGTGCCTGCGCCTGTGCCTGCGTCTGCGCCTGCGCCTCCTGCAGCTGTTTCTGCACGGTCGCATGACCTCCAACGGTGACGTTAGGCTGCCGGAAGTGTTCGCCATCGGAAAGTCTGCGGACTTTTTCCGCGGACGCCAATGGCGGCGGTGCTGGCACAGCGAAGCTCGTTTTACCGGAAACCTGCGACGCGCTGTCCGTTTGCGTTGTGAAAACGGTCGTTGTTGTGCGCGGCTGTTGGTTGCTGCTTGTGTCCGCTGCTGCAAACGAATCAAATTGGACCAGAACATTAGTAAAACCTCTCTGCATCCAGCATCTTACATTATTTTTGTGTATTCCGATTTTTAGCTGGACCATGATAGCACTCAATAATAAAATAAATGCGAAACTTTTTATTATCAACGCTATTTATTGGAGATATGGAAAATCTTTAGAGAGCTAGAATATGTGTGAAATAGTTCCTGAAATTTCAAAGAAACTTCCACTTTGCTCTTTGAGAAGAAGACATTTTATGCGTTTATGAAAAAGATGCAACTGGTCCAAAAAATTAGTAAAAATAACTCGCCTGAATTAAGAAATGGATAAAGTAATCACGAATTATAAACTATCAAGGAGTCGCAATCAGTCGCATCTACACGAAAAGATTCCATCTCTGCTCTGTGAGAGCAAATCTCCCAGTAAAACTCGCGAGTCGCAGCGTTGCACTCGTTTTGAACGTCAAATTGCAGAGCAAAGACGACAGGAGAAACGAGAATCGGGTGAAAAGCAGGCGAGAGAGAGAGAGAGAGAGAGAGACGGGGAAGATAGGAAGATCAGTAAATGCAGTAATACGATTCGTCCTTCTTCCGGTCCCGTACGTATTGGCTTCTATTATGACGTTAATATGAATTAATCGTATTGCCGGTTAAGCGGACACGCTCTCCCGGCTCACTCCAGTTTATGGGGAATAAATTATGATGACTGCGAGCTTCTTAGCGTGAGACCATCCCGTCGTTCGTTTCTGCGTTCCTTAATCCGCCCTTTCACGATCGCACCGCCTGGAATGGGAATAATCTTTCCGGCAAATGGTTTTAATCGTGTCGTCGGTACGAGGAAGATGGTGACGATTATTTGGAAAAATCCTATGGGAAACCACGCGACGGTTTCCATCGTTCAGAAATATTCAATTTTTATCGACACTTAAATAAAAATACTGTATACTTGGAACCGTGTGTAAATAAAAATATTTCCGACTTCATGAAATATAGCACACACACACCGAAATGAATAAATTATTCTGTTCATGGAAGCACGTAAAAAAATATTCTAGGCACAGTAATCTATCACAGAAAACATATAATAAATGCAAACCACTATTCTGTCACATTTTTGTATTTATCTTCGTCACACACACACAACGCGGGTAAATAAATATATTCCAGTTTATCATGCAAGAGTAAATAAAAGCTAAATAAATCGTTATTTGTATGAAACACATTACTGTTAATATAAATTATTTGGACAGAATAAATCGAACATTATTTGTTTTTATCCAAGGCTATTTTTATTCCCGTCGAGCGAAACTGAATAAATCGTTATTTGCATTCATGTATTTTCACAACGACAAACCGTGGAGTCTGGGATATTTTTATTTACGTGGATCGGCGAACAAAAATGTTGCTAATTCCTTTTTCGTATTTACTCGAATCGATCCGTTGGAGGAAGAGATCGGTCACATCAATATTTCCGTTCGCGTTCAAGATTGATGTTCAGTGGATCCGCAAAGACACAGTATTGGTCGGTGAAAAATATATTTCGGGGCGCGAACCATCGTTTACGATGGCGCCGGAACCTCGACAGATATAAATGCGTGCATATCCTCGAGAGGGGGTGCACTATGGGGCCATGGGGGTGGCGAGAGAGGAAATGGGATCCGCCGAGTGCGCGGCAGCTGTAACGCAAACGAAACTTTTCTACGACGATTTCATGAATATCTGGCCTTCCTGCTGGCTCCCAGCCCACCTACACTGCAGCTCAAAACTGTGACACTTGGGTCAAAATAGACCCGGGAGTCGATCGTCGAATTAATACTGGTAGCAAAATTGTATTTTTCTTTCCAATAGTCATACTGGTTTAACCTGGATGCTAATGCAGATTAGGTTGCTTTGTGTTAATTAGGGTTTGCAATTTCGCTGGATAGATGTGGAATTTATTTCAATCCAAGAAATTTCTTCAATCTAATATGTATTTAATATACAAACAAATTTTACTTAGTGAGATAATCATCTTTAATTATAAATCTACATAAATGTAAATTAAAATAAATCTTTTTTGGAAAATAAATTATACTTGAAATATGTAAATACATATATGTATATTACGTACACGCATATACATGAGCCTAAAAAATGACGCAGGATCCTGCGGTATTGCAAGCCTAGTGTTAATAGACAGGTAAGAGAATTTACGAATGGATTGCAACTGCAGGATACTTTTGAGCGGCAGTGTACTTTCTGGCTTGTTTCGCGTCCTTCGGCGTTATAGTGATCGTCGCTTAGCGTTCGAGGCGTTTTTGCTCGTCGACGAGGTCCGGTCCGCGCCCCGTGCTAATAAATCGACCGAAAGAAATTAATATCCGCCGACTCCGAACGACTCTGATCGCCCGACTATTGCTGTTCAAAGGTAAATTGAAATCGTTCGACCCCGCCGATGGAAATAGAAACCCTGCCCGAGAAGAAACGATCGATCCCAACGTAATTCCTCGCGTGTAAATCCGTTAAGTGTGAAAGAAACGAAAGCTGACGCCGTTCCCTGGCAACTTCCTTTCACGAACCGAATACAACGTTGCTTCCTTCTTTTTTCAGAATTTAATAATTGGACTGTGGACTTGTATGCAGTATCAAAATTATCTGTACGTCTATTTTATTTTGTCTCGATCATTTTACTGAATTAAAATCCGCAGTCTACTAGTGGGAATATAGATCTGATTTCTTGTTAACAGTAGATTGGGAGATTGCAAAGATGCATTTATGGGAAGTTATTCTTTATTTCTGTGGATGTGTATTATGGTGAAGAATGGTATTTCGTGGACAGTAATAGGATTATTCATGAAGAAGAATCGACGATCCACTAGGATTTACCGAGCGGCCATGTGGAACAGAAGCCATTGCTGACGACGCATAACCCGATGCCGGCTGCATCGGTGCAACTCAACGAAAAGTACGATAAAGTGACGGCTCTGGCTGCAGAGCACCCGTAAAATATCGCGGTTATCTGCTGATCGACGCGGAAACTTTGGCAAATGGATAAAGAATTCGCCTCGTAAAAGTAATTTAGAGCGACCCCGAGGTGTGCTCCATTACAATGAAACAGCACTGGATCTCTTTAAAGGTTCGAATTAAATTAAGCTGCAATTGGAAATAATTGTTAGTAAATTAATCGAGCCACAAGTTTCTGTGAAAATTTTGATCCACGAGACAGTCCTAACACGCAGCAAGCAACCCCAACGATTCGAAAAGTAAAAACAGCATCGAAGAGGGCAGAGAGCAGTGTTCACTTGGTCGGGAACAATCTGCTTTACCGCGACCGATGATTGGCAATTTGCAAAAATCCCCGGCGGTTTCGTCCGTGCGGATTTACGTTATTACGCGGCCGTGGAAACGCGCCGGCGCCAAATGGATTTGCGGTCTGCATAAACTTATGCATAAAAATCGGCGATGAAAATGCAGCGGCCGCAGCGTTCTACTAAGTTTTCAACACGCGTACTTTATTATTTTAATTCGCCGTATTCGTCAAATTTCGGCTATGAAATTGAACTGGACATTATCAAAATTCTGGTCAAACTATATTAACTTGTACAAATATATGACCGACGTACGTATTGTTTAATAATTTAATATTGTTGTAATATTATTCTTTCGATGTATGAAGATCCGTGGTCTAGTTAGCAGATCTTTTAATTTCGCGTGACGGTTTTTTATTTAATGCACGGAAAGCTAGCGAACCGTTCATTAGATTTGTTTAATAAAGCTTTGATTCGATGGGGAAAAAGTGTCGGTTGGGAATTGTGCCTCGGAAATCGGTCAATCGACAGAGAAATGGCCAGGGAATGCGGCGATCGATCGATAAATTATTCTCCGGGATTGTAGATCGGAAACGATTCGCAGCTAAGGACTCATTGGATGGTGTGTTACCGCGTTCACGTTCGCGTCGATGCAATTAGGGGAGGTCTCTCGGTCCAGTTGCTCGTCGACGATGAAATGTTTCGGTCAAATTCTCCGGAGAAATGCGAGTTAAAAGCGCGACGATTCGTCGTTGATGTGCAAATTTGAAGCGACGATCCGGGACACCGTCCCGGAAACCATTTCAACAGAAATTGAAGCACGGCTTTTCCTTCGCGCCTGAAAAATTGCTCGGCTACGCGAAAGCCATTTGTTCCCGAAAGTTTGATGTTGAATAAATATTACTCGAATAACACGTCGCCCCTTCCGCGCTATATTTTTCGCCCCGGAAATATATCTACTTTCGAACGTAATGCAAAAGACAGATTCGTCTTGCGTTTGATATTAAACAAACGCTATCCAAATGATAAATCATTTCTCCCATTTTCAACAATATTTTGCTTTTTGGAACTGCCCCGGATTCCAGATGAAATAAATATTATTCAAATGAAGAGTAATTTCTTCTATTTCGCGTGAAATATTTTTCTGCCTAGAAATACAACATCGATGTTTCGATACAGGAAACAAATAAACTCTCTTGGATTTCTCGTCAAATAAATATTCGAATGATTTATCATTTCTTCTATTTTCTCTGCAATATTTTTCTTCCTAGAATGCAATATCTATTTTTGAATGCAAGAAATAAAAGAACTATGCATATTGGTTTCCACACGAAATAAATATTAGTCGATTGGAAAACCGTTTCTTTTATTTTATGCAATATTTTCCTCGCTAGATATGTTTGTATTTTGAAGTGAGCAGAGCAGAAATGTGCTTTGGATGGAAATGTGCAGAATGCAAATTGAATAATCTTAGGTTTGATTATAAATAAATATTGAATCTATCCTTATATTTTATACAATATTTTCTTTAGAAATGTATGTATATTTCAAAGCAAGGAATGAAACAATTATCTCGGAAATATACTTCAGTGTTGAACCAGGTTGAATAATTACAGATCGAAAAATACACAGCGGAGATTATTATCGAAAATACAAGATTCATTTTCTGGCTGATGCACCACAACGTTCTCTAAACAACGTACACTGTGAGATTGTTCTCTGTCAATTTATTTCGCGAAATTGGTGGTGTTCAGTTTTAACAATTGCGCGGACATTTCGCGCAGCATAAAAAGTAGGCATAAAATCACTCGACGGAACAGACGTTCATATGAGTTTTCGAAATTATTTTAGTGCACTCGGGTCACGTGTTCGCTTGAGCGTTTTACTTCCGGCAGTTGTGCTCGAGAGTAGAATTTTCTGGTTGACAGACCTAAAAGCAACTCTCCAACAGCTGCCGCTTCTACTTTGAAGAGCGAGGGCTCGCAGGAATCTACTGTCACACGCACGCATGGCGACATTTTACTACCGAAATTCTACCAGGAATTCTACGAGCCAATAAACCGATTCGACCGATGTCGACAAACGAAATAAGAATACTCAACAGAGCCGCGTCCCTGAAATACATTGCTTTGGAGAAACTGACAACTAAACAGAATTTTGCTTCCGATAAGAAAAACATTAACACGTTCGCTTCAACATTTGTTTCGTTGCTTACCTTCCCTCTTCGAAAGTTTTACTAAATGCAACGTACCCAATTTTGAATGATTAAAACAGTTTAGCAGATGAAAGTCACAGATTCTCTGAAGATTATGCATTCTACTATGGCCTTAAACAACGAAGAGTGTATAAAATTAATTTTACTGTTTTTAAGTGAACTGTCAGATTATGGATGTCACAGATTTGTGACGGTGGTAGCGAACAGGTTAATAACATAGATCTGTACTCGATGTTATAAAGTGGTTAGATACCTCAGACCTGTCTCGGTGCATTCCAACAAGAAAATAGTTCCGAGGACATTTTCGGAGGACCTACGTACAATCAAATGGAGGATCGCGGAGCAAGGTTAATCCGATGAACGTCTCTCAGGCGAACGCTGAGAACTCAAAATTCGCGAGCGCGATTCCGATGATTTATGTAGCCCGCGACGTATCTCAATTCGGTCGTATCTCCCTATCCGTCGTGCCCCGGTGTCCCCGTCGACCCACCGTTCGTTCCCTTCGTCGTCTATCTACCCCTCGGAGCGTGTACATTTGCCAGAAGCTCGCGTGATATTCCGCCAGCGAGGAATCGCTCCTCCGCGCGCTCTATGGACTGCCGAAGAATCGTGATTTACGAACCGAGCACGCCAGAATATTTCTCGCATTGTCCACGTTGGAACGATAAATCAATTCGCGGCTCGGCAGAACGGAGGCCGCCGAGGGGTAGGGGGGGTTGAACGGGGTTGCAGGGTGTTGCGGCGGACCGGGTAGATGCCGCGCTTTTGTAACAAAGTGTGCGTCGTTAGCGATTTATGCGCTATTTCGCTACCGACCGCTGCCAAGAGCAGCGGGGGACGAAACTATCGTTCCTTTCGCGCGAATTCTTTGCGGAACCAACCCCCTCAGCCCCGTTCCCGTATAGAAATTAATCTCGCGGAATTAACGCTGGAAACCCGGGGCCTTCCTTCCCGTTGCTAAGAACGAGGATTATCTTCCTTGCTAGTTTATTTTCCTGCTGTTTGATCGCGCGAGTCTCCGGTACACGTGCAGCAGAAAACTCAGTCAAAAAGAAGAAACAACATTTGTTTTTGCTTAACCTCTCTCTTTTGAAAAAAATTGAATACTAGGTCACGTGAATGAAGGGTAGGGATTTTAAATTTTTCTCAAAAACGGGAAAGAGTGATGCATGTAACTGTTATATGTGAAAAAAGTAACTGCGTCAAATTGTGAACGTTTTATGCAACGCTCAATCGAATACGATTGGCATTTTCACGAATCAATTTTGGAAAATACTGCGGGCCGAGGTACATCGTGCGCGGTTTCGACGGTAGCGAATTCGTTTTCGGTTCTAATGGATTCAAAATTAACTCGGACCGCATAACGACGCATTTGCGTAAGCACAATAGCATTTTGGAGCAAGTAACAACTGTCACGTGGATTCTGCGTACGCAGATGTCACACGTCCGGTTGCTGAACATATCAACGTTAAAGTGAACGTAGCCTGACAGTTAATATAACTCGGCCCGCTCCTTATGATTATAGATAGGAAAATACAGGAGAGAACGGGACAAGAATAGCGGACCGCAGCGGTTCGCGCGGAGAACAGAGATAGACGAATCGAGATACGTTCTCCAGTACATAAATCATCGAAATTATATTCATACTCTATACCACTTTGAATTTCCATGCCGCAGCACGGTCGTATCAGTGTCGTGTTTGTGTTATGCGACAGGATGTGCGTCCTTTTCTAAATTACTGTCGAGAATCTCAGTTCAGAATTTAATCATATTCTAAATGAAATTCTGAAATCTTAATATTATTTGAGATGTTGGATGTAATTGTTAATTGTGTGTATAACTTACCAGTCGTTCTCCTTTGGATTATCCTCTCCTCGATGAGCGCTCTCACACCGACAGACGCAGTTTGCAATGGCGGCCCGACTACTTCTTTCTTTTCGCTTTTCTTGTTCTCCGCGTCCTGAAACGGACAAAAATTAAACAAATCAATAATTGAACAATCCTTTTCACGAAGGAATCTCTACGAATAAGTTCTCAATTAATTCTGCAATTGTTTCTAAAATCTCCATGATAAAAGATTGAGTATGCATTAGTGAAACTAGTACGATATTGTTACTGGAATCTCAAAGATGATGTTCAAGCAGGAAACTTGCTATAGCGCTGCGGACAAAGCTGCGTTGTGTAATAGAGAGTTCTGCTTGACCTCGTCTAGAATTCGCAAATTGTCTTGGATCTAATTGTACAGGTCTCGTTACTCGAAGATCAATTAGAATGGCAGCTCACGCTTAAGTGCGCCAAGAGGGATGGAATGAGACATGGCGCAGATCAGACATTTCTGTGGAGATTGTAAGAGGGAAAGAGAGACGATAAAGGGGACGGATTAAGGACTGCGGGGAGGAGATTAAATGACGCGATGAAAGAAAGTGGCGAATGACGTAAATGGTAATTTTCAATTTGAATGAAAATTCCGCCACACCTTGTCTCTCTGGTCAAATCGATGCTTTCATGCAACACGCTTCTCAATACGATCGTTTCAATCCGTAAAAACGGTACAACTAGATTCGAAAATAAAACAATTCTTCAGTAAAACTTTTATGAGCATATTTGTGACATTTTTCTGATTGAAATGAGTCCAAACATGACACGTTTAATCCACGATATAGTGGAACCTCTACTATCCGAACCTAGCTACGCGCAAATACGCTCGGAACTACGTCATGCGTGGACTCATTTTAATCAGAGAAACGTGGCAAATATATCAGTGAAAGTTTCATTAAGAAATAATTCGAAACAATGATACTGGAAACTTAATATTTCCGTAACAGGAAACTTTGAACGTGACAAAGAAACTAATTCGTCGATTAGTCGCGCTGAAATTCGATTCGAAACTAAAAATTCAATTTCTGGTGGTCTTGTCGTTCGATTAATTTCTTCTCGGGCGTCTGGCGGGAACGTTTTCGGGAAGTCTCGCGGTGCTTTGTCCCGTTCATCACCGGCCATTTCGTTAATCGGAAACGCGTCCCGGGGCTGGACACACTTCGATCGGCTCTCTCCTCTGGGTGTTAGATTGGTGGTCCCGATGAAACGAAGGGTTAATTGTCCCAGGGTCCGGACGCCGCCGCCGCGGTAATTAGCACGCGTCCACGTCGGACGAGTATATATCTTCGTCCCCCTATTCGCGGATCCGTCCCCTTCCGAGGAACGATGCATCATGGTCCCCCGATGATACCCTGCGTTGGCCGACGACGTCGTCATCTTGATCAGCCCTTAATGGCGGGGCAGCTGGATCCCGTAATCGCTGATCGTCATCGTCCTTCTCAATTTCCTATCTGCTACTTCGATATGTAGCCACCTACGGTCCCCGTCCGTTTCTGCGTCCTTCACACAATCACCTCGCCAACACCACCCCCCGCCGATCTATGTATGTGCGTTCGTGTGCGTGCGTGTGTATATATATCACCTCTCACGAAATTGAACTCTGTCTTTGACGTGGCGTACCGCGTTCGCTTCATGAATATTGATCGGCGGCCGTTAATGCGCGAAATTGATTGCGGAACGCTCGCTGGCTATGACTCATCAATTCGATTCGTGTCGATTCCAGCCCCCTCACCGACGACTTCCTTGCACGGTAATGCATTTTTTCGACGATTTTAATCGGCACCGATCCACCCCTTTTCCATTCTCACCCCTTCGCACGGTCTCCACCCCTCTGCGCGCGTAGTTCCAGGTTAGGATCATTTTTTTTTAACGTGTTCACTAGCCAACTTTTCAAAAGCTGCTATGTCGATCGGCAATAGATGTCTCGTTTACTGTACTGTGGATTTTTATGCAGAAGAAAAATTATCTGAACATCAAAAATGGGTTTAACCTCACACTATATCCAAGGTGGTTGCTTGAAGAATATAGAAATAAAACGGCAATTTAGCTATTGTAAATGACCGTGCGAGATAAAGGGGATGATGGTGTCGCCGACGTGCGGGATTCAGTGTTTTCAACAGCTCGGTCGACGTTGTTTTTAAGTCGAAGCCGGAATCTTGACAGAGAAACGTAAAAACCGAACGCATATACGCGTCCGCTCGCTCGTATCCCGGGCTGCCTCGATTCGAGGAATATGTCGGTGAAATTGGCAGCTGCGTCTGAATCCCCTGGTCGGAAATTGTTGCGCCAGGACGGAAGAGAGAAAAAGAGAACGGGCGCGGGAGGGAGAGAGGCGGCGGTTTAAGGTTTTGTCGGCTGACGTTACTCGGGGAAAGGGGATTAAGGGATTCGTCGACGTTTCGAATAATACAAAAATGCTCGCCGGACTAGTTTCAACCGCAGCGAATTTTTTCGACAGAAACGTTTGCTGAAAACGCACCGGCCATGCGTCAATGGAACCGATTAACGCTTAATCCTCGGATAAATAGAGCTGGTTCGTTCGCGTTTAGAAGATAAATAATGGGTAAATTCAATGAAAATCCTCGATTTCATTGAGCCGGTCTCCATTTCCTCAAAAGAACTATATTCGGACAGCTTTTTGTGAAGAATCGATTTCGATTCCGCCCGTGGACCAAATGCGTCGAATTATCCATCAGTCACCAATCGGCAAAAAATATTCGAACCGAGGACATTGATGAATCCTCGTTTCCTCTTCGATGTAGCGATCGCATTATAAATGATTACGTACTTTGAAAAGTTGCAGATCCGTTCTGCCAGAAAATAGCGACCAGGACAGTATTCGCTTCCCGTAGAAAATAATTCTTTTCGAACGATGTAATGGCGATTGCCAAGTGAACAAGTGTCCGCCATTAAGCGCAGTCGCGGCGCTGAATGGGATCGTCTGCAAACGTCGAAATCCTGCGTGTCTACGTCGGAAGCGTGGTTCAGGGCTCGCGGCCTAACCCGGACCCGACGCTACGGTACGCGTGCACACCTTCCATGGTGCGTAAATGGTAGTATTCACAGAGCATGGTGTTAGAAATCGGAACGCACTCAGGCTCCCGCATTCTGCGTCACGGACCGTGAACGTGTCCGTGTTCGTGTTCCACGTTGTTCCTGAACGCTCGCGGGACTTCTAATGCACGCGATCGTGAACAGGCACGCGGCTCGACGCCATAAAGGCCCCGGTCGCATGAATATGAATGTGTACACAGATCAGAATGAATGGATCTGGACGCGGTCGCATGAACGAGGAACGCTGAGCGCGAAGCTGGATGCGTGCGGAGACCACGAGACCCGCGCGGAACGACGTGGAACCTTCGAGGCCGAATCTCTCGATGAAAACTCGCCTCGGAACGAGTGCTCCGGTGAAAACCCCCGTAACCGGTCCAGATTCAATCTACATAATGGAGAAAGCTCGAGACAATGTTTGCACGGCTCCCCCTCTGCACCCTCTTTTAACCACCCCCGTCTTGCTACCCTTCTACAGCTTCCAACCTTTCCGTCTCCGGTTCGCCGCGGAATGCTAGGGGGATCCGGTAGAACCAAAGAGCTTGTTAATGGGTTCATTTGGATTCGATCATCGCCTTGCCTTTCTTTCATCCACCCCTAAACCCCCACCCTCTTCCTCTTTCTCTTTTACTTCCTGCTTCGACTGCTTCGACTGCTTCGACTGCTTCGACTACTTCAGAGCCAGTCTTTACTCATTTACTCGTACCAATCTTTGCTTTATCGACTCGCCTCTAACTTCGGCTCTTTGTATCCGACGACCAGTAGCCGGGGGAAAGAGATCCAGACGCAATTGCGATCAAGGCTCAGCCTGATTGCGAGCTGGATCATCGGGGAAGTTTGATGACGAGGGAAAGGGACTGTGGGGATATGGTGTTGCGAGTTGGGGGTGGTTAGGGCTGGTTCTTGGAGATGGTGGGAATTGCGGTGTTGCGTGGAGCTGTTGGGGTGGTCTGGATCGAGGGTAGACATCTGGAGGTGTTCCTCCGGTTGTTGTGATTTGGGGAATATTTTTTTTTCATTTTCTGAGGCCTGGGGGTAGCTTTCCTGTTGATCGTTGCGCGAATGTGTGCACTGCAAGTACAGTATTTTATCGATAATTGTCCCCAACATGGGTCTGTCCAGGGACAATTATCCGCCAGGGATACTATTCTTTGAGTTTTGTCGAACGTAGAGAAGGTCAGCGGGGCTCGAGAGGCCTCGGTCGCCGAGAAGTGTAAACATAACAAATCCAAAACAAAACTTCTTTATTTTTCATTATTTATTAAAGGGACTTTGACAGCGTATGAGAAAGAAAGCCGGCACAGTTCAAAGAACTTCCCATACGCTGTTCCCCCTTGCGTTCGAAACTTTCATCGCCATATCATATTTGGTATCATTTTGCATTAGAAAAATGCCAGAAATATGTTGGTGAAAGTCCCATAAAAAAATAATGAAAAATACAGAACTTTTGTCATTTGGATTAGTGTGGTCTCACCGATATACCCGAGCCGTATGATGTCATACTTCTCGACGACCGAGGAATCTCGAGCTTCATGGCCCGTCAAGGGGATACATCCCGCAGAAGTGGGGATAGTTCTGGGACACTTATCGGCCAGACATTTAGGACATTTATCGATAAAATACTGTACTTTCTTCTAGGTTCCAATTTCTTGTAATTGGAGCAATTTTTATTTCGCATTAAGATCCGCAGTTTAATGAATGGAAATTCATTGTTCACTGTTCATCTACTAGATTCTACGTTGATCATCGCGCTCGAGCAGCGAAGAGCGAGCCATTCGGCGTGTTGTTGACTTCAGTCGCGGGATTCTTCGTCAATTCTACTCGGCACGGTCCCTGGACGAGAATTACAGAGAATCTAGCCTTGCTTGCCTCATCTACGGTTCCACCTGTTCCGCGGGGGTTCGCAGGACAAACCGCGCCGCATCCGGCGTGCAGAATTGAATTTTCGCGAAGAATTTCGCGAGGCGTTGCGCGCGGTGCACGGTTCAACGGTGTATTACCATATGAATTCGCAATCCGAGAAACTCGCGGCGGGCTCGACGTGTAATCAACCCGTGATTTCATTGAAAATCTTAGCCCCCCTCCCGCGATTCTACGCTCGGAACGTAATCAACCGGCGATTTCATGAAAATCTCGGTCGGTTACGGTGCACCGTGCTTTTCCGCGTCTCTACGCGATAATCGTTCCGCGGAAAATGAAGAGGCAAAGAAAAAGAAAGAAAACAGAGAGAAAGAGGGGGAAGAGATCCGCTCGACTTCAGTACGCCCATCCTTTTCCGCTTCGGCGTACCCGTGAGCGGTAAGTCCGAACAGAGAGGCTCTTAATAAGGTCAAGGAAGAGCTAGAGTCAGTCGGAGTAGAAAGATCAGCGATTCTTGTTCTCAACCCAACGTTGTCGCTTGCAACCCCTACTGTCGCATCGAAAGTCTTCTCGCTGATTAAAAATGTCTTAACGAACGGTGTGTCATATGTGGGGAAGGATCAAAGGGAAAACTCTCTTTGGTGGCACTCGCGCAGACTACAGGGTGAGTCATCTAACGTTGCTATCTCAAATGTCTTTGTTGTTTTTAAAGATATGTCAAATGTCTGAAGGACAAAGTTGAATGGTTTGAACAAAAATATTTTTGTTTTTATGTGATTTTTTTTAGAGATATCAAGGTCACCTTCATTTTTTCAAATGGAAGCACCCTTTTTTAAACACCTACAATGATAGTCCCTTTCATTAGGAATTCAGTGATTATAATTACCCATGCACGTATAAACTTTCTAAGTAGCTCCTAGTACATACAACAGACACAGAACCATTAAACCATTAACCATTAAAAATTCGATGTCTACTCGTTAATCACTCACTAATTTTCGAGGCCCCTTATTTGTAGACTTCATACTTAGGCTTTAAAAACAAACAAAGATATTTGAGGTGGCAACGTTAAGTGACTCACCCTGTATATAAGGCTGGGATCGAAGGGAGACTGTCTTGTTTGTATCAGGAGTTAAATACTCTTTTCGTAGATTCAAATAAAATTGATATTTAGTGTAAGAGAGTTGAGGATGAAGAAAAGGACTTGCCTTTTTGAAGTAACCACCATGAAGTCGCATGTGACCATTCAAAGCCGGTATGTTCTTGAACTTCCGATGACAGAGATTGCACTCGACTGGTTTTGGCTCAGTCTGCGACTTGTTGGTGGCAGTGACAGTGCCAGGGGACGCTGAGTTACCCGGCGATGGACTGCTTTTCCCAACATTTCCACTCCCAGGTGAATTCGCCTGCGGATGTTGTTGCTGGTGTTGCTGCTGCGATTGTTGCTGCTGCTGCTGTTGCGCCTGTTGCTGAGCCTGCTGCTGTTGTTGCTGAAATCACACATCCCCACACAGTTAATATAATTACCCCACGAGTACCTTCTTCAATTTAGACTAATATTTTTAAAGTACATCAAGCAGAATTTGTGGCTTCTTTATTTATTGTTACATTAGTAAATAGTAGAAATGCAATAAAATATTTGAAAACAGAATTTGTTCATACATAGAAGAACTTACGAGTTTTGCATACGTGTTGAACACGATAGAAAGTGCAATGAAGTGCTTCAATTAAAAAAGAAATAAATCTGCTTGATTGCTGCTCCGATGAAATACATTGATCACAGTACGAAATTCTGCAAACTCTGTTTTTATTCTACCCGCAGTGAGCAAATATAGAAGATAGAATACTCTCAACGAACGAATTTGCAATGCGTCGTCAGTAAAGCGTATAACAATCTCAATTTGCATGAAAGCCCCCGGGGCTTAGTCGTCCCGGTGGAGAATCGCCCGCGTCGCATTGTTAAATAACATTTTATTCCGTAGTGTTAACGAAGCTTCAACAGAAGAGAGGAGCAGACACTTCCTTCGCACCTTTGTCGGACGATTAACAGAAACATCCTGCGTATCGAGGACCCTTCGGCCCTCGTAACTTTGAAGAATCGAGTGCACTCGAGGACACGATTACCATGGAATAAAATATTCGATGAAAATCTCTTCAATTGAACGGTTTTCGCCTCAGCAGCGATAAAGACGCTTTTGTGTCCCGTTCTTTTTACCTGTTTCTTTCAAACGCGCGTCGGAGAAAATTATTCATCTTTCGCGTTTTAAAGAAGCATCGTCGATGGGGGGAGCGATAGCGGAGAAGAAAGGATAACGTGTAACACCTTTGTATCGAACTTCTGCCATTCACGTTTCACTCTGGCTTTGCTTTCTCCCGTGGAAAAATCAACGATTCTCGGAAAGGGCGACACAGTGATTAGACAGCCGACGAAAGTTGTAGATCGCTGGCAAAATTCCGTGAAAAATAATCTCAATCGTTTACAAGAAACTATATCCTTATACTCTTTTCTGACGATTTAACTAATGATTACTTTTTAGTCACATATTCTATCCGAATTTTCAATCACGTTGATGTCATCACCGTGAAAATGGAGCTATGGTCAAATCCAAGCGCGTCGAACAATTCAGTGTTCTTCACACCGTGTTCGCCGAGGAACAAGAAAATTGAAATTCTTGGAGCCGTGACAGGGCCGTAGGGGTTGCGATTCGCGCCTCTCGGCCGCCCCGTTCGAGAATTTATCGCGCAACGTAATAAAAATTCTAATAAAACCGTTTGCTTCTTTCTCTGGGCGTCTCTCCGTTTCGCCGTTTCATTCTCCTGAGAAAAAGGAGGGGCTGGTAGGGTGTTGCGGGGATGATGCGTGATAATAATATGGTTGGCTGGAGAACGCGGAATTCCTTCCGGCCCCGGTTAAGCCCTCTCGAGAGCTGAACCATTCCTCTTCCGGTTGCTTCGAGCAGGAAACTCGGGAACTTCGTAAGCGTTCATGTAGAAACCGGGGACGACTGCGGGGGTGGGCGCGGAGGTGGAACGGACACTGGAATAGCTAAGTACAGATCGAGAACGATACACCTTGTTACGCGGCATAACGTTCCGTAATTTTCATCTGCTTTCGAGGCGCACCGGGAAAACACCGGGGCACCAAAGGTAAATACTCGCAACGCGTGTTTTGCCCCTCGTTCGCTTCGGCTACTTCTTCCATTTCTTTTTTTTTATCATCCGATGATTAACGCTACCCTGGCGCCGATAACGGGATTTTATGTTCGCCGGAGAAACGAACTTTTACGGCGCCCGGCTAATTAATTAGCTCGATGCGGATTTTTTGGGAATGCAATTTCGTGTACGGAGAAAAATTTGACGGAAGTGACCAAACGTTTCACTCGACAGACTGACGGAAAGAAGAACAAGAAAATTTGTTTCTCTATTAATTAGCTGGTCGCAGCGTGCCAACGAGGCCCTCCAGGGGGGTTGCGCTCGGTCACTGGCGGTATACCTGGAAAGGTTGTTATAGCAGACAAAAAACGCACACGAATCAGCTACGAACCGGCCGATTATTTACAATTTACACCACCGCGCTCCGACAACTTCAACCCCGACAGATGGACAACACGTGCGACAAATCCACCGAATCAGATCGATGGGATCATACATATAGGGTTATCCAAAAGTACCTTTAGGATGTTCAATGAGAATATCTGTCAAACGCCATGTTTGTTTCTTGTCACTTTTTTGTATTTCTAATCTACAATGATAGACAATTTTAACGATGGAGTCGTGTACGATTGAAGAGCGTGTTAAAGTTATTAAAATTTATTTTGCAAATCAGTGTTCAATAAAAAATACCCATCGTAAATTACGTGATTTTTTGGCATACATAATCGTCCATCAGAGCAAACAATTCGAAATTTGGTTAAAAAATTTGATGAGATTGGATCTGTTCGTGATAAACCAAAGACTGGCAGACCAAAAACAGCTCGTTCGAATGAAAACATTGCTGATGTTCGTGAAAGTGTTGCTAATGATCCATCAACATCAATTCCACGTCGTTCTCAAGAATTGAGCACATCTTCGAATTGATGTCTCTAAACGTGGTCGTGGTGGTCATTTGACAGATATCGTCTCTCACGCATAATTGTCATAGATGATACCTCATAATTCAATAAAAAAAAACCTTCCTATAGTCTATTTTGAATAATCCCTTACATACACACATACTTTTCTATTTCATATACATATATAGATACATATGGATTTCAATTTTCTGTTAATCGCACTCAATGGCAATTGCATTACAGTAACAAGATCCGGAAAGCTAATAATAGGAAGATTATTATTTCATTGTAGCTGATCATTGTAATTGAAACAGAGAGCCGAAAGGAGTTATCTCAATCAGTGAAATAGAACATTTATGATCAGACGCACGATACGAACATTTCGATGAATATTCGATCGACAGCGATACCATACAGAGGGAGAGAGAGCAATAGTTAAAATTTGACAACTTCGGGTAACCGAATTACCGTTCCCTTGTTACAATAAATAATATTATAACATTGATACAAATAACGTCCGTTTAATGTTTCACCGAGACTCAATCAATTCTTTATTCACGAACCAATTTCACTATCATTAATCAGTTAATGCTATTGTATATGATGTCTAATTATGGTGATCCAATATGTATAAACGTATGATTTATCGCGTTCAATAATTAACACCGTGCTGTGATATTAATGTTCGACGTGTATAAACTGATTTTATATAATCCATCAAACTTTTGTTATCGATAACACTAACATCATTTGTATACGATATAAGAGCTTTTTCAGCTATGAATTTTTCCTATTATACCAAGACAGTACACTTACGTTACCGAAATACGGAGTAAAAGGGTCAAAATCACGCGGTCCGCCCGGCGTAATCGCGTCGCGCCGGTCCCGATTAATTAACCAAGCGATCAACATCTCGCGGAGGGCCCTTCACGCGCTCTCTTCGACGATTTTCCCTGCGCGCCGACGTTCATTCTCCTTTTCACCCGGGGATCCCGCGAGCATTGAGCCCACTCTCGCCGGAAGTACGTTCTCTCAAGTGACAAAAGCGGGGCCCGGTCGTTAAGCCTCTGCTCGGTGACGATATTCACGGAAGAAGCAGGCTACTCGAAGATGAGATGTGACCCGAAAGGAAAGCTCTCGAAACTCTTTCTCTCCCGCGAGGGAGAGGGTGCTGCGATGCGTCTCACGTAGAACACACGTGCGGCTGCAGCACGACTGGAAAATGTTCCGAGTCGAAAGAACGGTTAGATCTACAAGGGCGACAGTTCGTAGACGACGAACGATTTGCGGGCTGAATGAAAACTAGCGCGTGCGGTTTCGCCGCGAGGACTTGACTACCTAACGACACTTTGTCGGGAAAGTTCTCTCCATTCTTCCCGGGGCCACCTTGCGGATAAAGTAGAGGGAAGACTTGATGTTCGATGATTTATTGAAGTATCGAAATCGTCCGCGGAATATCAACTAGGCTCCGCCTAGCAATCGTTCCGCCGGCGCAGACAATGCGCCCGATTCAATTCGATTCGCTCGGCGAATGTTTGATGTTTGATTCCGCTCGGGGATTGCTCGATCGTTTCCGGAAACCGGTGTCGTCTAGCCTTTTCCTCGATTTTTTTTGCGTGCGCGACACGACCGCCGCGGAATCGATCGAGCGTTCCCGAGTTTGTCGTGTAAATTCGACGGTTAATGAATACGCGCGCGCGCGCACGCACGTCCACTATCGGAATCAATCAACTTCGCCTGGCGGGAGCCACGGCACGCTCTAAATTATCAGCCCCCCGGAATTACACTGAAATTAAATGAAGATTAATTTTCGTTTGAAGCCAAACCCGAGCCCCGTTCGTACAGATCGGCCCGCAATCGCTGTTTCGTGTTCCGCGGCCCGTGGAATCGCTGAAAGTGCGGTGATTGTAGCGTCGCGCCCGGAATTCGTGTAATAAATGACTCCGGAATAAAAAGTAGAGAGAGAGAGAAAGGGATAGAGAGAGACAGAGAGAGTATGGTGCGAATGGATTCTTCGTTGGAAATTCCACCGCGCGAGAATTTGCTCGGAAGAGTGAACATTGAGTATGCGTATTGTTTTTTGAGAAGTATGATCTGGTTTTATTAGTCGTCGATTTTATCGGCGATCGCTTAGATGAAATTGTTCGCTGTCGAATGAACGATACAACCTTTCGTGCTACGCTGCTATCCGGTTATCGGAAGGATCATTTTATCGACTGTCGTCGTCATTTTTCCGCAGAACGCTCGTGGGAATGTGCCCTTAGGGCAAACATCGTTTGTACCAATCTTATCTCCATTTTGGGAGGTATGCTCGACGAGTATCAGGGGCAAACAAATTTCTAACTCTTATGTTTTATCTTTCTTTTAAAAAAACTTGTTTTAGAAAAACATCCGGAAATGAATGCACCCCGCTGCATTTCGTATTGACTCCATGCAGCACGATCAAGAAAATACAATAACAAAAAGCGAATAATATTGAGCTTCAACTGGAGCTGAAGGAATTAGCATCCGTAAACTGAATTTTCATTTTAATCTTTTCACGATAAAAAGTTTCCGCAAACCATGACAATTTCCTCTAAATATTGCATTAATCAGATTGGAGAATTACAGATACACGAACTTAACAATATGCATTCATCCATATCACCGCGATAAGCGGATAAGTGTTCATACGTTCTGTGGTCTGTCACATAACGTACCTATACTACTTAGAATTATACTCGCAAACCGATTTCGTCCGCGCGATTATAATTTCGTCGTATTGAGAGGTCGAAATAATTCTCGAGAATCCAGTAGGAAAGTATGCGATCGCAAGAGACGATAATTTGAACCTAGTTAAAGAGTCCAACAAACATCCACTTCAATAATATTTACCATTGTTAAGTTCGTGTCTCGATTCCTCGGGTCGGTTTTGTATACCGGATCGATTTAATCATCTTTCTCGTTTTACTTCATTAAACGCGTAATCCAGTCGATCGACGATAATCACTGTCGCTATGGTTCTGCGTCGCAGAAACGCGAGCGAGTTTCATTTAAGACACGAGCCCAAGTTCCACGACGGTAAAATCCGTTTGATTAATGCGAATCCGACGAATATATTCTCTCCGCTTGCATTGTTCGGTGGGTGTATGTGTTGTACACCTTTCCTCCGAGCAGTATCAATTTATCTTCTGGATTTCTTGCTACTTTCGAACGGGAATTTCTGACCGTTTTTATCCACGAGCCCTCATTACGTCTTCATTATCTTGTATTTACTGGCTACCGGTTGCGTGGCCCGGGAAACCGAGAATCTATTTGCAGAAGTAAATTAAAAACGTGGAATAATCTCTTGTGGGTTGTTGGAATGAATCTCGAAAATTATTTTTCACCTAGCTTTTTATACATCCGGATTTTCAGAGTGGTCTTCTTGGTTAGGGTGGTTAGAGACAACAGTTGTAAAATATTAAATGTGTGTTATTTGTCTGAAATTACAATAGTATTTATACTCGAGAGTCTTCACCTGTTTCAATGTTCATCTCTCCAATTAATATTATTTTTAACTAGGCTACGTTCCTCAATTTTTATTATGTATTATGTAAATTTTTATTTCATTAAAAGAGTATAATAAAACAACATTTTACTCGCGTGTTCGAGGAAATAAGCAAGTTACGTTAAAATAAATCCAGGGCAGGAATAAAAATGTTCCGAGGAATGTAGCCGGATTAAAAACGGGAAACGACCGTGCAGCGAAGTTTGATGTATCAGTACACAACATGGCGGGACAGATTAATTTCTAATGCACACATAACCGGATCATGGTGTTGGCAATGTCCCAGCTCCGGCCATTATCCGACCGTCGGACATTCCGTTATCCAGCGGGGTTAAGGATTTTATCATGTTAAGAGAAAAGATAAAAATTTTATGAAATTCCATTAAAGTCGAACGAGTTTAGTGTGTTATGCAGAGCGCCATTTCTGTCAGGAATGCATAAATATCCGCGGTCTACTATAAATGCATCATAATTGGCTTGGATGCGCCCGATTGATCGGTCAAACGGAACCCGAAGCGAGCGCTCGTACAATTTTACGGCAGCCATTACTGTCTCGTCGCCGAGGACCATAATCGTCCGCAGAATGGCGGACGGCTATGCCTGAAGAGAAAAGCGTCACCTTCCCGTCATTTCCGTTGCGAACGACTTAACCCGCTAAAGTACAAAATTACGAGTCGCTTCCGGAAGCGGCGGTCCGTGAAACAAAAGGGAATTTCGGATGTTCCACAGCGACCCTGTCCCTCGTTCCCAAACTGTTCAAACATGGCGGTACTGTTTCCAGGGACGTCCCATAAATTAACGTGTCCGACAGATAAGAACGTAAAACTCTTCGTGGTTAAGGAAACGCTGAAGGAAGTCATCGATCAACGAAATTCTAGTGAGAATGAAGCTAGAAAAATTGGGTAGACTTTACCGAAGTGTTACAGGAGACTTTTTAATTTTAATAACTTGTTCCCGAGTTTCATTAAAATTCCTGGTGCTACTTCGGAACAATTGTGTATCTGTGCACACAGAACAGAATGCAAAAAAAAAAACGAGTAAGCTGATAATACAGTTCGAACGATGGTGAATAATACTTCATTATAAGTTGGTATGAGTAAGAACCTGCGGAGTTAGAGATAGTGGATTGCTCACGAGGGTTGGTACAGGATTGGACCACTATCTTGGCTGTTTCTGGCATGTATGATTAAATTAGAACAATGCTGGCATAACTTCTACTGTCCGTTTATTCCTCGTGCTACCCTGCGCGGCCTGCCAGTTTACCACTTGGTAGATGTTGGTAGTTCCGAAACTCCCTTTGCTTCTTCGTTCTACTCTCCCCCACTTTCTCTCCTCCAGCCTCCGAAACAACTTCGGCTTGTTCTTACTGGATAGTTTTTCATTACCTTAATCCATTATACGTGACTGGAGACTTTTTACCGGCTTAATGACATTACTCCTCGATGTAATTATTCCGTAGAAATTCATTAATGAATGTAAATCACTCGAAGCTGCAATAATGCAGAGTGTTATGCCGTGATCGAATTGATTGATTCGAAACTCGACTCGGTTCATGATTAATTAATGAACGACGTGTTCGTTAATACGTTCGATTTTAAATTTTAACGCGTTTTGTTCGCGAGCGACTCGCCTTCCGAACACGTTCAAACTTTTGATCCGTTGTATAGCAATTACTCGAGCTGAATAACTATTTTAAATATTAATCGCGAAGTCTCGAGTTCAATTTCTGCTTATGATCACAGAAAAATTGTTTCACAAGAATTTTCTTCAGTTTTTCCTATTCTATAAACAAGGATAACGAATCTAGAGCGCATACATAAACATTAATCACAAGAATTAATTTTCATGGAAATGCATTTTTATAACTCAACATAAAAATTCACTACACTTTTCGCTCCTTAATGTTCTGTAAATACAGATAATATATTTGAATCTAGTGTCCGTTGTTTCGCGGATTCGCCACGTCCCCGGATCGCACATATTAGCTCCGCCAATAAGCATCGTTATTTAATAAGCAGATCACAATGAATAAATAACCCTAAATTATGAACCGCTCAGGCGCACCGGCATAAATATTTACCGTCAAACAGGTAACCATCCGGCCGAATAAATATTACCGTTCGCAAACCAAGATACGTAACGCCGCGTAATTGAAATTAAACAAACCGGAGCGCGGCCGGTTACCGAAAACCAACTTTTCGTCGGGGATCAACAGTTCCGCTGTCGTTTTACGACGTTTGCTTCATTAACTTTCCAGAAAGGGAGCAGCAGCGCCTATGAAAATTTCGAGGGAAACCACAGGGGCGGCGTTAAACTTGGCCCCGGCAACAAAGGGGTCGGCCACCACCGCGAGACTTCATATTACTTTTTCAATTATATACCTGGTTGTTGGGACAAGCTGGTGGCTGTCACGCGTTAGGGTCTATTAAAAGGACCATCGTGCCGATACGAGGTTCAGCAGCCGCCTCTATCCGCAGGGAAAATGGCGGCCAGGGTAAAATCCCTGTGGCTTATGTGCAGGTCGAGGTCGAAATTGTTAGTTTGATTTGCATCGATGCTGCCACTCGTCGGCAGAAATGATTAGCAACGAAGAAACTAATAAATAAACCAGACTGATGTAAATTCAAATAAATAATGTTACACGGCGTTTTTTTTTTCAGTCAAGTCACATGTTCGTACACTTTTTCCCTTAATTTTGTGAGAGTCGTCTCTCGTATGGGAGATTTTTCTTCCCAGTATCTTTGACCACGCATAAATTGAATCACCGCCAGCAATGGTGGCTCACCGCCGAAAAGGACCAAGGGAGATTCGATTACACAGCCTTCCTGCAGTCTTTCGAGTGTCTTCTCCCTTCTATTCCCGATAAAGTCACGGCTTGGGTTGTTAAAAATTAACATCGGCGTCCTGGTACTACCATCACGTCCAGATTTCCAGAGCAGGAGCCGGGCTAATCTAACGAAATGCGATCGTGCTCCGCAAAATTGCTAAAATCATCCTGAGTGGACAATCTGTATTGAATTTTCATTCAACATTGCGTAGTCATGAACATGAACATTTGCGTGCCGTTTAAATTACATTTAAATCATATTTTCCAATTTTCACAAAACTGTTAAGAGGTTAATGCTCATCTAGATTAGCAATTATGGCGATGACGGCGCGATTCATAGAATTGCGCGTCTCGCACGCTTCAGATTCCGTCGTCTTACATCGACGCGCCCGTATATACGAATTTATATACCCGTCGACGCTTCGTGCGGGGGTGGAGAAGAGGGGCGGGGGTTGGATAGTCAGGAATGGCGGTACCAGTAATGGAAACAGAATGGGATAATTCCGCGAACCGCGGACGGACGCGGTAATTGCGAATAATTGCATTGTCTTCGAGTCGTTCGCTCGAGTCCCTCTGTCTCCCGTTGGTCGCTCGCTCCTCCCCCGTTTTCCAACCCCCCTCGTTCATCCCCCTCGGTGTTAGTCCGTTCCTCTCGCGGGCACGGTGAATTGCTTCGGGTACGAATTGAGAGTCGGCTGGTGGAAACTCTCATACCGATTAGGATATCTTGTCCCTCCGTTCCGGCTCTTTCTGTCCGGCTACGCGCCGGAACGGGGGGGTCCGGCTTCACCGGCTGTACGGGAATTACGTTCGAACGAGGGGACACGGAGGTTGCCTTCTGAATTTCATCCCGTCGGGTGTAATTAATTTTTCTAGACGAGCGCTGTGCGGACGAGTACAGGTGCGATTTTAATTGTTACGGCACGCTGACCGCGCCACCGACAAAATTTCAAGGAGATCTGCTTAATTTCCATGTCACCTGGCCAGATGATTTTGTCACTCATCGGTAGACTGATGTTTATGTTATTATTTGAATTGTCCGGATTTTTGGTTGAACATTAAGAGATTGTATGTCTCCAGAAAATGGTGAAGAATTTGACAAATTATTAACTAATACATACATACACCAACGAGAGGCGCGTCAATTTGATTTATTACCGTTCGCGCTGGACCACTTATTATTCCGTAAACAACAACAACGAGAGAAGAAGGGTAATTAGCCAAATGCGGATGCCGGTTTGACTTTTTTAATGCTTCCACTCTCTTCCTGCAGCCCCTGTTCCCGTTCAGCGAGTTATATCAACACGGGGCTCAAGCTCCATCGACGTGTCGGCTCTTATCGTGAAGAGTACTCGTTGCGAAGTCAACGTAAAATACGGAGATAAAGCAACAAGGACAGCTGCTACACGATGCAGCGACGAGTCGTCTGCCGAATTACTCACGTTTACTGCAATTATAGCTCGCGAGCCTACGATTGCGAAAAGTCATTGAGTTTTACCTGGGTCGCGATTTGGGGCCATTTTATTAGGAGCTTCTTAAACTGTTTCAAAAATATTTGATCGTAAAAAGTTGACGGACAAAATGAGTAAAGTTCATTTAGAATTATTTAAGAAGTAAAATTTGCTTCTAATCCCTAATTAAAATTAAACGTATAACAAAATTAAGCATTTTCATATCTCCTAAGTGTGGATTTATAGTGGAGCTGCGAGCATCGATGATAGCGGCGCGGGGTGAAAAGAAACCAAAACATACGTGACAACATTTCGACACATACTAATGAAAAAGTACATATGTATTTTCTTTGTTTCTCTTTTTTTTTTAACCGCACAGCTCACCTCGCTGCTCCACTATAAATCCACCCTAAGTCGAACAAATAAACGTTAATACCAGTCCGAACTCCATAAACAGAAAAGAAACTAAGGAATTAATCTTGCGTACCCAATAACCGATTAAACGTTTGTCCATAGCTCAGAAAGTCCGAGCATAAATTACCGAGCGCGAGCATATTTAACCTCACGTTTGAAAAATACCGAAAGGAACTGCGCCGGAAGCGGAATCGCAGTTTCGGAGAAATATCGCTCCACGTTCCTTGCCGCGCCTCGAAATTTACAGTCGAACCCCGATATCGGGATACGTCGAATTAAATCGCTGGATTGGAAGTTGAAGCGAGAACAATGTGGATTTATGGCTGTCCGACCGGGGGTAGGCGGTCGGTAGGCGCGTGTAGTTCTCAAGGTGCCTCAGCCGGTGCCATCGCGAAGATCTACGAGACAATCGGTAATTTAAAGAACACGGTGCACGTGACGTCGTCGCCTGCGCTACCACGGAACATTACGAGGAGAACCGTGAACTAGCTCTCTCCTTCCGCAGAACTCCTGACCTAATCTCGCGATCGTTTACTTCTGCCAGGAGCATTATGTAGATGATCTCTCTCCTCGGTGCTCGGTCAAATAAGGGACATCTGGTGCCGGTGCCACGTTTGGCACTACCGCCTCGTCGGCAAGATTAAATCGTGAACCGAATATTTACGGCCCTGGCATATTTATCGTCCACGTAACGCGATCTGCTGCTGAGAATCCCGCTTTGACCTCGCACTTCGGCGCTTATCTGGAACCGGTCGATCGGTTTTCGTCTTCTGCAAATGTTCTTCTTACCTCTTTGATCATAATCATTATATGATCTTCGACTGCTCTAACGATAACGTTAACCAATTTCGGCGAAGTTTTCGGGAACCATCTCCGGTTTATTCCAGTGAACCTAATGATCATTAACGACCTGGTCATCAACCATCTGAACTTCTAGAGTGTGTGAGGACTCTTGACAACGTAGCAAATGAAACGATGTCGTATATCTATCCTGGGGCTGCGTACCATCCACTTCAACGCTTATCTGCAAATGTTCTTCTTGTTCCCTTCAACCTGACGATCATTAACCCACCTGGTCATCAGCCACCTGACGCTCTACAGTGCGTGAGACCTGACCTTCTACATCTCGCGAGAAAGACGGTCAGAATCGTCCTAACAAGCCGGTTAGAATCCAAGGAGGACCAGAAAACGTTATGCAGATCGGACACAGAGAAAGAGGATGAGAGAAGATAAATTTGGAGAGAGGACATGTGCCTGGGAGCCACGTCTGGTCCTTGTGTCTCTTGTCTTCCGGGCGAGATTGAACCGTGAGCCGAATGTTTATGGGTCTGGCGTAATTACTGACTAGGAGGTCGGCTAACGTGCCGCTGGCATCAACGTCGACAGCCGCGGGAGGTGGAGAAGCCGCCCGTGGTTATTGTTCATAAGCCCGGGCGCCATGTGCTCGAGGAATTTATGTGCCGGGCTGAACTACAGGAATACCCGTGTCGTGTCTCGAGCACCGCCCTGGGAAAAGGAGAGAGCTGTGTGTCTCGTCTCCACTGGTGGATTTGTCACCGTGGACCGATAACGGGAGCTCTCGTGTTTACTTCTCCAGTTAGCGACCACCCACTACCTCATCCACCTTCTACCCGGCAATCCTTGACCGGCACGATGAATCATGATGTCGCACTGGATCAAGATATCCGCAGGAACGCTTTGTCCCCCGGTTCTTTCTGAAGGGATTTCTCGATTCCTCTCGCGCCGGTCACTCGAGTATTGAACCTCGGCTCTGCTGCGAACTTGTGTCTCTTCACGAGTTTTGGATGCTGGTGATGCACATGGGGTCTTCATTACGTGTTTCAAAATTCAACTTACGTGTGATATCAGTTTTCGCGGTAGTATATTTGCCTCCTAATTGTTCTCTGATTAGTAGACAGCGGATTTTATGCATTTATGACTAAAATCAGTAGGTGAAACTTAAAACAATAAGAACATATAAAAAATGTAAAACTGCGGGGACGTTATTTTCAATCAATTGAAATTATTTACTCGAGAAATAAATCCTTACTTAGCTGCATGCCCATGCAAAATAAAAATTGCCTATACATCAATTGCGAGGAATTGCTAAACAGTAGAAATTTCTTTACTTCATCAATTACTTCAAAAAGCTCATTCAAATTTCATTTACCCATTTTTGTCATAATTCAATAAAAGTCAAGCTTGAGGTTTATATACGCTGAGTTGTGCATTCGAATTAATTTCTACAAATTTAATTTATTTATTTATTTATGGTTTATTTTAATGTGGTCGCATAAACAGCGAGGTCATTAGTGACCTCATGGTTCTACAAGTATTGTTCGTTATACAGACCGGATTAAGATTGATGAATATAAATGACTTAAACATTTTAAGTAAAGTTTCGGTCGAAAACGGTGTCGAATGGATAGTACGTGGAAATGATTTGTTTCCGGGGCGCGGAAGCGCGCTAGAGATGTTGATAATATAACTTTATATATTCATGGTATGAAAATGAAAATGAAAAACACGAAGCCGAGCCGGCTCAAAGTTCGAAATATACCCGTACCAATCGTAAACTTTCCGGAAACCCCGGGGCATTATTTATCAAGGATATTCGAGAATCGTGAAACGCCAGACGGTCAGAAATTAACGCTGAGTCCGTGCTTTCTGCGTAATTTGTTCCCGTCGCATAAAAGTCTAACTTCTCCGCGAAGGGAGAATAATTGAGGCATACTTTTTCAAAAAAACATATTCGCACGGACGGACGGCCGGGACCGCGAGGATGAAAAGGAAATTAGTTCGTGACGAAGTTCTCGATGGAACGGCAAATCGCGATTGTCATACTAACTTTTCCTAAATTATCTGTTTATTGAAATGCTATAACTACATGTAAAATCCTTAACCCTTCAGGAACGACATCGGTATACCATACTAACTTTGACGAATATTTAAAAATTGATTACACGTGGTCACATTATTAGACGTAACAGACTTTCATACTTCATCATTTAGGTTCTAGAATTTTATAAGTTGTGAGACAAAAGTTTTCTTTATAATTGTAGTAGACAAAAAAGTATCTCTTTGGATCAGAAGAAACAAAAACTGGTTTCAGCAAAGTTCTTTGTCTTAATCGAGCAGGTTCAAGGAAAATAACATTCCAGGATGATTTCGGCGTGGGCTCAGCGTTCTTCCGCGTAAGTAGCATAATCCCACAAAGCCTTTTTTCCGTTAAATCCGGCGTAATCGGGCAAGGGAGGCTGCCGACGCGCATGAAACTCGTTAATTTGGGATTGCCAGGGATCCGGTTCGCAGGGGCAACGATGCACCGGTAGAATTCTTGCCGGTAACGACCCGCGGGTGCACATCGCGTGCAATTGCGCGACGCATACCCGTTAATGCGACCTGCAACCCGGAAAAGGACCGGTCAATTCAGCCTGGATCTTCGTCCCAACGAATGGATGCCGGGGTCCACGTTACTTTGGACCCGGGTTAAAAGGACCGGGATCCTCTTTGTTCCCTGTCTCGAGTTCCATTTTAATGTCTGCGCGTAAACTGGATAACGTGTCTAATTACACGCTCGCGAAAGCCACCCTTAGGGCTTATGGCAGCGGCACACGCCTTGTTCTTTCACTGCGGATCCCCCCCGAACAACCTCTATACCTTTTAAGCCGGCATAGAGGAGCACAGAATATTTTTGTGTTTTTGACTTCTGCCGAAGGATTAATATTTTAATGAGGATCCGTGTGTGTGTTGTCGCTTTTCGAAGTCGCGATTGGTGGAGGGTCTTTCTCTTTGTATACATTATCTGCGATTTTGCGAGGCTGGAACTGCAGAATTTTACGTTGCGAGCTTTCATTTTGTAGGATCGTGCGAACAGAGAAACTAGACAGGTTTGTCATAGCTGTAATTACTAGAATGTTGATGATGCAATTAAAAAAATTCACGAACGTAGCTTGCATATGTACAAATAAATCTGACAAGTTTCACAAAGATATGTTGATTCGTGTACCCGGCAAAAATTCGCGAAATCGACCTCGCAGATCGGTAAATGGGTGCATCCCCTTAAATTAGTCGCAGAACAAGCATCAAATGAGCGTTGATTGAATTCTTTTGTTCGATTGTGCAGCACGTCGTGCATCGTCGCCCTCATAAGGGTTTAAAAGCCGTAAACAAGTCGCCCACAATTGTCAGTCAACGAAAGTTAACGTTGAAAAAGTTTCGTCCTGAGTGCATTCGATTATTCGTGTTTTCCGTGGGGTAGGGGGTGGGAGAGTAGCGAAGGGGTAAATAATCACGGATATCGGAGAAATGCGTGGAAACGCGGAAAGGTTCCGCTGACGTTCGAATAATGCGAGCCGCATAACGTCGAGGGGGGAGGTAGGGATGTAAAATGGGTCGCCGCACTTGAATTCTTTCACGAGCTGCTCGATTTGTGGTATCCTATTTTGACGAAGGGGAACGAGCGCACAAAAGAGACCGACGCCACAGCGCACATATATTTGATATACAACACGGAAACACCGGTTTCCGCGCGGAGCCCCCGCGAAAAAATGTAATTTCGCAGAAAGGTTTCTCCTTTCGTCAATCATCTGCGCCGTAACCTCGAAAGCAGACGCTTTTCAATGCTAGGAGTCCGGCTTCGAGTAGCAACTTACGTAATAATATGCTTTTCCTCGTGCTGCAACTCCTTTGATTGCTACCAACAATTCCAGAAACCTCCACAAACCTCGACATAGCGATGAAATTTTCTTACTGTAACCTGTTCTTGACGCTTGCCGAAATAATTGCACTTTTATATACTTTAATAATCTTCGAAAGAGTGAAGTCATACATTTTTGTGGGTTATTCCTCGGTGCACCTGCATTATATTTTACACTCCGCGTATTACAGACTCAACACGCAAACACCGGCGCAGATTAAAGTTACCGTATAATTGAACCGACATTCGAACGCGTTTCTTTCAATTCGACTCGCCGATCAAAGCAAACAATATTCAGAACGAAGTAATTAAAAGTGCACGCAGACAGGAAGGAATAAAATCTATTGAACCTTCTCAGGTTTAATTACCCGTGTTCATCGGTATAAATCGCAGGTTATCGAGTGGATTTAATACGAGAACCGCACGGGACACAGATATTGCTTCCGGTGATGGAGAGCGAAAGAGCGTGCTGTACGGGCGCGGAAAAGGAAAAAAAAAGAAGAAAAAACAGAAAATTGCGAGAAGTAACCGATATTTCTTGCGGAGATTAATGTTTTCCATTATTCGTCAAATGCGCCTGCTCGACAACTAACTTCCTCTCACCCAAGACTGTGTTGTGATTTACCGAGCGGTTCACAGTACATTGCTTCACAGAGACGATTCAGCATTTCCAGATTGCAATTCGAACCATTCAACACCAACGATGTGCGTTCGTTGCACTATCGGAAAAGTGATATATGTTCCTCATTAGCAAGTTATCGCCTAGTTTCCTGTCGTTATTCATCGCTAGTTGCGTAAAATATCGACCAATCCCGATCTTCCGTCGCGGTTCATTTCATTTTTGAAAACACAGAATTGCCCTGGAATGCCCGATACCTGTTCTATTACTGTTTGCAAAATATGCGACTCGAAATCAACTCTCCACTTGATGGAAGCGAGAGTGAATTAATTTTTCAAATATTCCGAATAGAGTGGCATGGTTGCAATAAATGGGGCAGTGACCTGAGCGGAAATTTTATATTTCCGATGATTTTTTAGTGAAACTTCCATTTGCGTATTCGTGATATTTTTCTGATGGCAATGATACCCAAAACGACACATAAATCTCTAACATCTTGAACACTATATCTTCTTTGGACTTGTTTAATGAAGAATTCGGATAATTGAGGTAAATATGATTCGAATTCGATCATGATTCGACTCATTTTAACCAGAACAAATGTCAGGAATACGTGTGAATAAAAGTATCATAAAAAAATTATTAAAAACAAAAATGTTTAAGCATTTCAAGCCCCGATCTTCCAACTACTCTCACGACCAAGTAAACCGATTTTAACATAATTTTCAGAAATGAAACACTCCGGCCGTTAAAACGACATTGTGTGCCACGAAGCGGCGTCGCGCCGGCCGCGTCGTTTTGACGGGCTGCGGCCATCTGCTCTGCAATCGTAAAAATTCGAACAAAGTGCCCTAATAAAGACGGGGAGCCGCGCGACGCGCATCACACGCGCGAAATTATGCTCTGTATGGTATCTCAGCGTTATCTCGCCCCGCCACCTCGGATTTACGACTCGTCCGGTTTTCACAAGGAAAAACCGGCCCCCTCTTTCCGAGGGCCCCCGAAATGTCTCGCGATCGTTAAACCACGAACGTCGAATGGCTGGCAGCGTCTATAAGCAACCCGGTTGATCGAGCCTCGTAAAACGAATGCCCCCGACGCAGCCACGTTGCGAAACGATCGATGTTTTCGCAAAATATTCCGCGGCTGCACCGACCACTGGGAGCCCCTGGTGCGATGGATTTCTGGCGACGTGTGCGGAATTTATAGTGTTTCGAATTATACCACCGCCGCGCCGGGGAAAAAATATCCTGTCCGACGGCTTGACGCTTTGCTGTGTCACAATTCTTTTGGAAACGGAAACACTGGCTCTGGGATCTGTGGAACTAGTTTGGGTATATGGTGATACCCTTAACACTGGGTTTACGGAGCACTAAAAGCGACTGTGTTTTACATTACTTTATAAAACCAACAAGAATTTGTCCATCCACAATTTCTGGCAATTTTACACCCATAGAATAAAATTGTAAACACAATTTTCGAAAAAATTAATTATTTGCTCACCCCTGCCGATCTCAAATAGAAATATATATCCCCTTCTAATAATTGCAATGAATAAATAAAATTATAACAACATCATAGTCATTAGTAATAATGGTAATTTCGATGACGAAGCTGTGCTAATTATTTTTTAGTGAGCCCGTGGTCGTACTCGCGAATAGAGACGATCCGATTTCTAGCAACTTTGAACCTAACATCCGTGTTTTGATAATTCCCGGGCCCGTCGGAGCAACACGCAGAAGACCTAATTTGCTAATGTAAACACTAAAGCCAGCCCGGGGCATTAACATCGTTACACTCGAGCTGCAGTCGATGATACACGTGGAACAGTACGAAATGTTTCAAAACGGTCGGTCCGCATTAACGCCGTCACAAATCCATGATTAGATTACCGATGCATGCATCAATCGTCCATCGGGCGCATCGGAGAATGGCGGGAGTGTTTCCAGTCACCTCGGTTGACCCGAAATCGGCGCGCGAAAATATTGCTGTCGGATCCGGCGACCCGTCGCGAATCGGTAAAAATCGAAATCACCTAATGTCGATACCAGCGGCTGCCGGAATCATAATAACAATAACAACGCAGTGCGCGGCGATTTGCGTTCTTGCGAACAGCCGCTCGGTGACGATAAACCGAAACAACCGGTCGACGGACAGCCGATGCACACCGAATAATGATTCCCGGTGTGTGCGCTGGGTTTAAGCGTCGCACGCGAAACTGGTTACAACTGACTCGAGATAATCAATGCGCCATTTTCGTGGCGGTTTGCTGCACGGCACGCGAACCCGGCACTGCGAAATGGCGTCCGGCACGCGGGCACGCGTTCTCACCTAATAATGCACGTCGACTGCTGGACGAACGAGCCGAAAATACAGGAAATCGCTGCGATAGATTTAACAACACATAGCGAGCAGCTTAAACACATTCAAGAATGTCGACATATTATTTCCAGTCTATTAAAATGATGAATAAAATGAACTTTCCATTCGGCTCCTGTTTTATTTCGCATTAATTGTAATTATAGGTTATAGGAACATTCTGGAATTTCCTAGCTACAGTGAATGTGTTCGACGAGCAATCAGAGTGATCGAAGTAAATTTTCAACGCGAATCCGCGAAGCAGCGAGCAAAAAGGGAATCAGAACAGCGAGGTAGCAGCGTGACCATTTCCGACACGTCGGTTTCTTGCATCCCGAGTCCGGGAAAAGTACGCAATTACGTTCTCGCGCGGCACGAGCTGCGGAAACGTCGCGAAACGGGAGAACGATGGCAAAGTCCGACGGGACAAAGAATCCGGCGCGTCGCGAGCGGAAGAGGGTCGGAACGGGCGTAAAAACGGGAAGAAAAGATCCGGCGAAGGAAAAAACGCCGGCCGGGATAAAACAATCGCCAGGAATACTGGAACACTGGATCGACCGAGCGTTTAAGCGCGGGCCGTGTAACGAAACGTTTAGAAAAACGTAGGACGACGAGCGAGTTTCCGCGCTGTGCCGCGCGCCGTGTCGGGAGGAAGAAACGAAATAAAATCATGAAACGCGGAGTTGAAAGGGAACGATAAAACGAATGACGACGAGGCGGGGAATGGGAGAAAAAAGAAGAGACAGAGAGAAAGAGAGAGAGAGAGCGAAGGGCAGAGTGATTGGTAGAGGCGAAGAAAGCAAAGCAAAGCAAAGCAACGCGGAACGGCGAGCACGCGCGAGGAACATAGAAAGCTCGGAAAAAGGGGTGAAAAGGGTGGAAAGGGAGTGCAAGGGACGTGATAAGGGTAGACAGGTTGATGTTACGCGATGGATGCAACTGTTATGGTGTTAGGGGGCGAGAGAGGGAGGTACGAGGGGGCTAAACAGCAATAGTAATTCGTTCACTGACAAAAGGCCTGCTTGGAACAATGACGTGTACATTCTGACCGCGTGCGCCCTGTCCATACCAGCTTTGACGTAGCTCCAGCTTTTCATCGGATTTTCCCGTTTGTTGAGATCGCGTTTAGATCGATCCGACCGTCGCGTCGAGCACGCACCCGCCGCGGCTCCAATCGGAAAACGAAGGAAAATTCCAGCCCCCGATGCAACCCTTTCGACGATTCAACTTTCCCGGTCTCGAGATATTGAATTGGCAACTTTTTAGCCAGTGGTTGCACTTTTTCTCTTCCTGCAGCAAAAATGAAGACCTCACTGAAAACTGGAAAAACGTCTGAACTTGTGCGGTCAGAAAAGTGAACAAAAATTTTGTTGGAGTCATGAGAGACCCTAGTATACCAGTTGTCCCATTTCCAAAATTCGTCGCAACAAATTTCCGGCAATTTCCGCTTCAAATTCGCGATTCGCGATATATCGAAGGATCCAAAATACCAATTTTTTCTTTAAATCCAAGCACTCGCATATGCATCCTGTTTTTCCATTGGTTTTGGACCACAGTGCGCGGCACGTTTCGCATGGGAACTTCTGACACGCCGAGATTCGAGCCTGTCAGAAATTCGCGACAAAGCAGCCGCGGTTGGTTCGCAGCCATCTCGCACGGAAATTCCGTTCGTTGGTTCGTTCGGTTGCCGGTCTGGCGGGAATCGTAACTTCGCGGATGACGTCGGTTCGCGATAGAAGCACAGGCGGCTGCCGCGCGCCGCCGCGCCGCCGGTACACAGCCGAACGACCATAGGGGATAACGGAAGCATAATTTGGTCGAGGTAACGTACAAGTCCGCCACCAGCTATCTGTCAGATAAAGGCACGCCCGGTTGTGTTTCGCCTCGACATCGGATACCGAACTCTGAATCGTGACCCGCCCCATAATCGGGACCCCTGCGCTCTTTACCCGAGATCCCACGGGCTCTAGAGAGTTTCTGTTATCCGCTCAGACGGTAATATTTCAAAGACCCGCCTCTTATTCCGCCGGAGCTACGACGGAGCTTGATTAATCGTAAATAATAATTACGGTTACCTTTTGGCTGCGCTAGTTCCGAAATATGAGCTGCTTCAATGGGTACTGATAGTGTTTATTCAGGAAGATCTGAAGGGAGCAGCTAATTCAGCTAAAGATTTTATAGATTAACATCGACACCTGATTTTTGATATTTTTTTTTTACAGCTACCTTCAAAAGTCTAGAAAGTGAACAATGATATTGCTGTAATAAGCGATGCGAAGAAATGAAACTGTATCTATTCGAAGAGAATCTCTATTACGTCGTGACGCGTTTGTCTAAATCGCGCGTATGACAGGACCCGATTAAATCGTTTCGAATCGTGACGCACAACCGATGTCCGTCCATCTGTGCCACCCTTTCCATACTTCGCTCATTTACTCCGAGGCCCGACACGCGGTTGTCGAACGAACATTGCAAAATTCGCCGGGAAACGTTGCGCATTGAGTTTGATTAATTCGTGTCCGATAAGGAATATATATGGTAGATCTCGAAAACCATTCCCAGTATTTCATGAGACACGTTGTTGCGGTGATAAATGATCTCTCTGACTCGGAACTACCATTTTCTCTTATCGGGAACACTCGTAGGATCCTTTGGCGTAAAACCTTGCCTGCGGAGAACATTTTTAATGTCTCGTTACGAGAATAGATCTCATAAAGTTCACTACATCCGTTGATCATTCGCAAGATCTTTTCCGAAAATGTACAAGAAATAATTCTTTACTGAATCCAGACTACCTTGACAATGTTAACGAATAAAAGACAAAGACAATGAGAAAGGGTTAAAAGATGACAGGCATCATCGTCGCCACCTAAATTCAGGAAAACACGATTCACCGTCTAACACGGCATCATTTACCTGCAGCGAGAACCGGTATAGATAATCCGGCGGATACTGTTGCGAATACTGATAATACGCATGATGCTGATGGGGCTGCTGATTGTACTGGCGGCCCTGCTGCGGCTGATACTGTTGCTGGTACTGCTGCTCCAGATGCGCATGATGCTGATGGGGAAGATGATGCTGCTGTTGTTGTTGCTGGTGCTGGTGCTGCTGCTGCTGCTGATGATGATGATTGTACCAGGCATGATTATAACCATCCATAGCACAACGAAGTCACGTTCACGGTGCGTGGCCTTAGGCGTATCTCCAACACCGAGGGAAAAAGACGGGTTCCGGCGGAAACGGCGAACATATCAATCACCTGCCAAATAGGGCTTCGACGTTCGATCGTCGTATTGCGAATTCCGCAACGCAGATCCCGGACATTTCGTCGCGGAACCCACGTGTCTATTGTTTGCCGCTACCTTTGTCCGGTTGACGAATGGCTCGCCGAATTCGGAAAGAAGAATTACCGATCGACGTGAACAACAATACTTTGTAACCCAATCTATGCGTTGCTCTGTTGACACTTTCTGCTGATTTAATTCTGCAGGTTGGCACTGCCGTTACAATAGACACCAGTCTACACTGAATTTCTGCCGATTTTTGCCAACTGTTCGATTTAATTGTTTAGGCACTTGTGGTTCAAGAATGTCAATTAAAAATTATCTAAAGCGCGGTTTGATCGACTTTAGTGTTAACACTGAATTTCAGCCTACTTCTCGTCAATTTAATTCTCTAGGCACTCCAAAGGACACAGTTTCTCGATTACTATTCAATGCTGGACCTCTGAACGAAGTGATGGAAAATTAGGAGCAAGAGCACGGTATAGTTGACTGTCCAAGGGTGCCACAAGAGTCACACTGAAACTGGCAACGAGTCACGGTCGCGATCAAGCTCGTAACTCCTCTGGTCCTCTCTGGGCCCGAGGAAACTTTGCTCTCGTCGGTCCGACACTCGCACTTCCGGCGGATCTCGTATTGCACTCTAGGTGATGATTGCTGGCCAACTAACTCGCGTTCAAATTGTCGAAATCGCGGTGAGCCGCTGGTGGTCTCCTTTCCCCTACTCTCTCTTGCTTGACCCCCACGGACTATTATTGCTGGTCGTCCCTCGGAGGATCGTCTTCCTTCCGTTTCTTTTCCGCTCTCAGGAAGCCAAGGGGACCGGTCAGCATCCCAGTTTCTCGTTCCTGCTGGGGGTCTTCTTTGGGAAAAAGGTGCCGGCCATCAGGAAGAGAAGGGGTTGACGAAAACTCGCGTTGGATTCTCTTTCATTGTGTCCACAAACCTGCCGGCGACTCTTCCTGATGGCTGCGGGTTCATTCGTCTTTTACCTCATCTTCTTCTTCTTCGTCTAGCTAAAGCGAGTGGTCGATCATTGGTTGAAAATTTGACCTCGTGTTCCAGTTATTTCTTGAACCCCTCGTGGACCGTGTACATAAAAATTTGTAGTCTTCGGTGAGTTGTTTATACTTGTTTAAAAACCAACAGCCCGTCTTCGTCAGGCTGCAATTCGATTCTGGGCGTTAAATCATCTTATTTACGTTTCTTGCTTGAGACAGTAACGAATCATAAGCACTATCGCGTTCGAGAGATTTTGCCTCACCAATGATATCAGCTGTTCGAGTTCGACAACAACCGGCGAGGTGACCGACCGATTAGGTAAACCTCGCCGTATCGAAAATTCGCCAAACCCGTTATTATTGTCTCGTGGACCATCGTATTCTTTTATCCTTATTTCAAATCCGTTACCCATTCCTTTGTCTCCCTCGCAGCACCGTTTATTAGGTCGTTGCCCTAACAAACGTTAGTCCGATCCTATGTAGGCGCTTTTTGTTTAAATATATTTCTTTTGTTATCCAACCTTGTTCAATAATCTTTTCTACCCTACAACATCCATTAGCTATAGTTTACAACAATACTTGTTCTGTTAATTTATTTTTTATCTATCGTTTTTTTCGGAGAAAATTTTAAAAACATCAGGTAACGGAAGGCTGCAATTCAAAATGTGCATAAATGTAACTCAGCATACAAGTTATTCTGTTAAAAAATTCCACACGGAAATGAAGACCATGGTGTGAAAAAATAATAAAAATTCAAAGGAGAATATTAGTTTCGACGTGCTGAGAATTAATTTGATGATGCGAAATACGAAACCACGTTTTAAATATAAATAATTCTTCTGTAAATTGACCGCTATAAAATTACATTCACACTGTTGAAATTAATGTACATTCGTTTTGATATTATTCACAATATTTCATTGATGCAGGTCATTGAAAGTTGTCTTGCTTTGTACGATTTCATAATTGTTTGTCACAACGAAATAATATAAAAATAAATTAATTAGCTGAAAAATCGTAATAACGAGGACACGACGAGAACGATGCATTTATCGAATCGATTTCATTATTTCCGGCGAATTTCCATTCAAAACTAATTTAAACAACTAATTATCAGGCGCATTATCAATGTCTCGCGTACTTATACCAAATCCGTGACGATTATGCATTTCTAACGCGCACTCATTCCGTTTTATTGCGCGTTCAAAATCATTAGCCCGAATTAATTCTAGTTGCAGCGGTACATTACAGAATTATAATTGCGACACGTCGCGATTGCTATTACCCGTCTATGTAGATTACATCATACGCAATTAAAACAGGATAGGAATATCCTAATTAACCCCGTCAGTGATACTTGGAAACGATTCTTGTTCCTTTCTGTTAGTCTTCTATGTAATAGTCCGTTCGCAAGTAATTAGTAGCGTAAACTGGCGTTTCTCGAAACGTCGGCGTCATTAATGTTCTATAATACCATTAGCATGACAATCTTAAGTTCACTTCATCGACGCAATATCGTTACGAGAGAAAATTTATGTTGCGCATTACAAGATTTATTGAATACAGCACCACAAATAGCGTCGTGTAAACATTTTGCAGAATTTAATGCTTGATGAATACATGAAAAATACACACAATAGAATAAAATATAACTAACAAAATCAAAATGTATTTCTTCTTTCAATAATTTCAACAAAGCGCAGGGAATGTAACAACGTTTTTAAAATACTTTAACAATCTGTTTTTTATTGTCACTTCAACTCACATCTAAATTGTTGCAAGATCATTTCGCGAATTAAATTAGAAAGATGCTGACACAAAATTAATTTACGTAACCTCGCAACAGTAGAGATACGTGTCATTTAAAGGGATGTTTTTCGAATAGAAAAATTGACGCCAACGTAAAAGCCATTTCACTGTCAATGCCAGAAACAATGGAATAGCAAAAATGGTTGGGGGATTTCCGCGAAACGGAGCGACTTGCGCTTAATGTTCCGCGTCGCGTGGTTATTAAAGAGGATTACAACCTTTAATAATCCCGCTTTCGCAAAAATTTCGCGGCCCGGTTAAATTACTTTTACAGGGCAACTTCCGTTCCGGCGTTCATTGTTTTGCCGGTCATTTGTTTCTAGCCCGTGTAACGCTCGCGAAAATGGAAGCTCGTTACCGGGGCCCTCCATTGTTTCCAGCCCCGGAAAGAGCTCGTTCGAACGCTCCGAAAAATTCAGTTCGTTTCGAACTTCTTTTTTCTCTCTCCTCCTCTCTGTATCCTCTCTCCCTCTCTCTGGTTCTCTCGGAAATCCCATCCGACACTTGTCGCCGTACGGCCAGCGACGTTTCGCAGGGTGTCGTGGGCCGTACATTATTAGATTTACCCGTCTGAACTTCGCGAAAGGGGTTGGACGAACTGGAACCTACCCTCTGCACCTCTCTGACCCACCCATCGGTCCGAACGAGCACCTTTTCAACACCGGTCCCAGGGGGATCCGTTCTGTTGCACCCAGTCTAACTCGTTTGCGCGCCGAGCAAAGGATGCGACCAGGCAAAATCGGGAGGATTTAAAAGGAATGAGATTGTCGATCACTGGGAACGAAATTAGGGTAGCCCTCTCGCCAAAGATGATTCGCGAGTTCGAACCGGAAAAATCAGCTTGCCTAATCCTCGGTCACGTTCGGGTTTTTTCCGCCAATTATTTAATACACAGGATCGTAACTGCTCGTACAATAAGAACTTTTATTCTACGAAGAAAAATAAGTCTAAAAAAATACAAGTTTATGCATTATTTGACAGTGCTTGCTTGTAATTCCTTGACAAGACATGGTACAGCGTCATCAAGAGAAAAATGTCAAGTCCGTGGTATATGGTATCCAATTTCGTTCACGTCCAAAGGCTTCGTGGAAACGTTTGAGGCTTTTTCAGTTGTAATTAAAAGTGTAACAGGGTTCGGGCTCGGCATGCTTGTCCATGGCTTCCTAACGATCATCATAATAAACGCAAACACGATTGCCGTGGCTCGTGGTTTCCTTTTGTGCGGTCCCTCGAAGCGGTCCTGTCGGTAACGATTTTAAAAACATCGCGAAAAGAGCAGGAGAGACGCGGGAGCCGATAACATCATTTCAAAAAATTGACGTCAGTACGCCTCGACCCAGTTTCCGAGGTGCTCCACCCCCTCCCTCTTCTCTGCATCCCTCTCTACACACCCTTGGCTCATGACCGATTCTTCTACCATGTGCGGTTGTAAAAGTCCGACCGGGATAACGCGATTGTAAGTTACACATGCTGGAAACGCGGGTTCGTTCAATGGGACGAGGTCGACTATCTTTTTATCTCTTTCTCACTCTCTCTCTTTTTCTCTCTAGTGTGCGAGCGTGTGTATTCGAGATAGAAAAGAAAATAGGGAGTGAGAGAGAGGAAGGACGGAGAAAGTCAAGCAGGACGAGCTTCGGAGTTTCGTAGCGAAGGGGTTGCAAGAGGGAAACGGGACAAGCGAAAGGGAAGAGAAAGTGAAATGGGGAAGGAAGAAAATCGAGGGAGAAAAGGGAGCCGACCAGCGTCCTTCTTTATTAATCGATTCGGCCCGCTGATTCTCGAATGGCACTGGAAGCTGGACTCGACAGCATCGTTCGACTATATTTATACATCTGCGACAGTAAATCTCTGAATTATAGAATGTCAACTCTCTCATGATTATGGAACATTCGGGTCCATATATTTTTTTATATAATAGTCTGAAATTTAACCAAATAATTAATCTGAAATTTTCAAACTCCATCCGTACTCTAAACCGGCACAAGTCTTCGACGAACAAGCGAACGAAGCGACAAACGTTAAGCAGCGTAATTAACGGGACTAAAAATGTCCCGAGCAAATCTGTCGACTTGAAAAGCGAGCTATTGTTCTAGCCGGCTCAATCGTTCGGTAAGCTTGCCGATTATTCGTGAGCGGGTGAAATTCTTCGTTCGACGCGAGGGGTGAGTATTTCAAGCCGAGGGTTAATAACGCGAGGACACGCGCGTGTTGCAGTTACCCGACGCGCGAGCGAGCGAGAAGATTAAGGCTGCGTTTATAGTTCCTGACTCGCGTGCTTTTCGTCTCGCGTGCTTTTGGTCTCGCGAGACAGCGGGTCAGAAATTTCGAGCGGGGTCGACGGGCCCACTGTGCGAGGCACGAAAAAAGGTCTCTACGGCTTCACGGTTCGTTTAGGTAAACTACCGATAGCTTTCCTTTAAGGCGGTAGGATATCTTCGGAGACCTTTTTTTGTGCCACGCACAGCGGGGGGCACAGTGGGCCCGTCGACCCCGCTCGAAATTTCTGACCCGCTGTCTCGCGAGACCAAAAGCACGCGAGACGAAAAGCACGCGAGTCAGGAACTATAAACGCAGCCTAAAGGATCTCGGCGCGAGCGCGCTGCACCGCCGCGTATATAAATTCGGAATGGAGATAATTACGATACTAGTCGTATAACGAGTCCATAAAGCGCCGCTCGGAATTGGTTAAATTTATTGATCGCGTCCCGGCGATACGCGGCTGCTTTTTATCCGGACGATCCCATGGTAATTTCATTCCTCGACGAGCGGACGCGAGTTTATGCGATCCTGGGAACGCGGCATCGTATACCGATCGACGATATTTTTGCACTGCTCGCGGAAAATCGTGTGTCGCGATTACTATGCTGGGTTGAATGAAGAAACCTAGGGAAGTTCCCCAAGTACCAGATGTCTTTTTACAATATTTTAGTCACACTTTAAATCAGAATAACTTTGTTTATGAATGAACCAAACGACTTGAATGTAAGGCTAGAAGAATTAGTTTAGTAAATGTGACGTCTAAAAAATGCATTTGGTCGGAATTGTGAAAAACAAATAAAGAACTTTTTTAGCTGGGCCAATAATGAAAATTTAAAAGATGTCTGGTCAACTGGTCAACTGGTATAAATTATATACACTCTGAAAATTTCATTGAAATTAGTTAATTGATTTGCGAATTATAAACGATCAAAAGTGGTAAAAATTGAAATTTTTCAAGATTTTCGGCCTTTTTATCACTTTTGATCGTTTATAACTCGTAAACCAATTAACCAATTTGAATGAAATTTTCGGAACGTATTTATATAATTTACACAAGTTGACCAAACACATCTTTTAAATTTTCGTTATTAGCCCAGCTAAGAAAGTCGTAAAAATCAATTTTTACTATTGTTTTTCACAATTCCGACGAAATGCATTTTTTCAACATATTTTTTAGACGTCATTTACGAAACTAATTCTTCTAGCCTTACAGAGAAATTAAAGTCGTTTGGTCCATTCATAAGAAAGTTATTCCGCTGTAAAGTGTGTGTGTTCAGTTTTGCTCCTAACTGTATGTGACTTTCAGATAATTTCTTTGTAATAAATTAAGAATTGTACACTGCGCGGATCTTTATCCAAAATAAAAATGTTCCATTTGAATAACATCAGACCAGAATGAAATAGAAAGCTACTTTTTTTTAATATATTCAATAGGATGCAAATAATACAACAAAACTTAAATTACCCATTTTGTTATAAATGCTCTTTTGTGGAATAGTGGATTAGAGAATTACCCCAAGTGAAAAATGAATCGACCAGATCAGTAAAGAAGACAAACAATAAACCTGAATCCCAGAAAAAGCAGGAAGAGACAGAGTTTAAGTCGTCGCACAAAAGCGGAAATACATCGAGAGTCCCGTCGCAAGTCTGGTTTCCATTGTGCCGCGGAACCGAGCCACTCAACGGCATTATTTTTCGAACTTGGCGAATCCGCGGACAATCGAGGACCCGCGATTACTATACCCGAGCCAGATAATTCGTCTGAACACGCGTGGCGGGTCATTGCGATCATAATAATTCGGGCCAACTCGCTGGTGGAGGAAGGGGGTGTTATTATCATCCCCCGAATCGGAGTGAGATTCTCTGTTCAGCCCCTATTGTCTTCTGCCAATTACGAATCCGAGCCGACAGAGAAATGATTTTGGGGCTTTGCGAAAGGTATGTTCCGAGAGGGCGTTGCTCGACTTCTCGCGGGCCGTTGGATATCCGGGGGTGGGTCCAGGGCTGGATATTCGAAGAGAAAACGATCTTCAGAGACGATATATAATTGGGAAGAGAGACAGACGGTCGCGAGACAGGAGACGGAAGTGGCAAAGACAGAGGGGGTAAGGTGAGGGGTGAAGGAGAGGTAAAGCGGGGGTGAGTCGCACGTGGGCTACAAAGCACGTCGAGAATACTCTTGAAAGTGAATACTGGTATCCAATTGCAAGTACCAGCCGTGTCTCTAGTTGTTCAAAGTGTGCATAACAGCCGGGCAAGGGTAGGAACTAATTGGCAGGTTGCTCTCAAGAACATAAATACGAGGCGAGAGAGATCGGCAACCCGTGGAACCCGGGGGTTACGTTGGCAGCGGGGGTGGCAGCTTTCAGGAACGACAGGCGGAATAGAAGGCCCCCAGGGAGTCTCGTTGCTACGATGACGAAGTGCCTCGACTTTGAAGCCTGTCATTTTTGTACGGCCCACGGAAAATGCGAGTATTGGATCACCGGGACGCGGACGTATCGATTCGAAGGATGCTGGAAGCCAGGGAACAATGGGGTGACTCCGCATGCTGCGGGTCTGCTTTTGGTTATGTTCTAACTTTAACTGCAGATCCATGTGCATTCAAACATTGAAACGGAAATAATGGACAACTTTCTGATTGTTCTTTCCACGTTCCCCTTTTGTGGCATAGGTTAGCTTCGAGTGCGTAAAAGCTCGAGCAACTATTTTGTTTCCAAAACAGTCGAATGCGTTATTCGCCAAACGAGCGAGCAAATATTTTCGAGGGGTAATGCACATATATCGTAACACAATGACATTAGTAATGCTGCGATCGATTATTCGGCTAGCGCCATCTAACAACGTACATTGCAAATGCGTTTTATGGTGTGCTCAATAAAGGTTGAAGGTTAATCCAAAATTAGCCCGTTTGTTGGCTGGATGCAATGAAATGTGAGTATGATTGCATTACTTTTCACATTTCGTAAAACGGAGAAGTAATACAGCAGACTATAGTGTGGTTAAAATACTTCGTGTGCGTAGATGTACAAGAAAACAAAATAAAGGAGAAACCTTATATTACTTTTCTTTTTCTATTTATAGTAGAATATTGTATCTATAAAGTAAACTATTTACGTCAAAGCATTCTTTGATGCATGATACAAAATTCGTTTACCTGGAGACTACGCGCGGTACCATTATTCAATACTAGCGATCATGCAAGTTTTAACGAAGCCAGGCATCGAATTTTTAATGACTTTCGTTGGCCAGGATTGGAAACGATTTTTCCTGGTTTATTTATAGAAGCACTTCGAACATTCTTCTCATTAATTAGACAAAGAACCGTTCTTTATTCCACAACAGCATTCGATTCCGGGGAAATGTAATTATCCAGCAGAGATACGAAAATAAAATCATGAAAGTTTTAACAGCGGTTTGTTTCGCATGCTCTCCTCTCTTCCGATGCGATGTTCCCGTTCACGACGGATAACAGTAAAACACTCCGACTGTATTAGTAACTTCCATTTCGCTAATTGATCTACCCGAATTTACCGAAGGTGCTTCGAATCGCAGATCTCGAACGAAAATTTTCATTCGACGACCTCATCGATCACGCGTCCCCCGATTGAGGAATTCCGAGTGAGAGAGAGAGAGAGAGCGAGAGCGCGCGCTCGAGTCGTGTTTGCAAGCAGAACTTCCGTCGAACAATAAATGAAATATTTTTAATTACTGTATCGACGTCACTACTGGATGTTTTCAACCAGAGCCAGAGGAATATTCGGTGCTACGAAGAACACAAACAGGTTGTTTAATAATTAATTATCGACGAAACATGAAAGTGTTTGCACGAGTCAGAGTGGCATAATTATTTACTAGTACATAATGGGAATATATTTCCTTGTGTTCTCAAGGATGTATCACGATAAAAATTATTTTCATCAGACAAAAATAACGAGGTACTTTTAATATTCGTTAGGTGTAGCACCAAATAACTTGCACAACGGTGAATTAATATTTTTCGATTATTAAAATTATTAAAATATTGAACCAGACAATCTAAACAATTGTCGAAGATAGCATTTACCAGATGGTTTACGACAGGCACAATGCTGAATAACTTACAAAATGGCGAGTTCATGTTTGACAGAAATCCTCGAGGCGAATAAAAAGGAACGTTCCTCCCCATCGATCCAGGGAGAGAGAAATATTGAAAGCACGAGGGGTACGGGACGGTCGATGGTTTATCTCAGGACTCCTCCGTCGGAAGGAAACAATATTTTTTTCGCCGGGTATGAGAAGCACATATTTCGCGAGGCCGATCGGCTGTCAGGCATCCGGTCCTCGTCGATCGATCCTGTTCGGAAGGACGGCGTAAAAGCGTGCGGGGTACGATACCCGAGGACGAGGCAGGAACAGGAAGTTTATAGACCGTGTAGGATTATGGCGGCGGGTAGTAGCAGGATTCTTGCAATAACTCGCTGCGGCTTGGCACGGTATCGCAAACAAACAAGGAAGCGAATTGAACGGAGGCGCGCCAAGTATTTTCCAATTACATCTTCCATTAACGATCATTCCCCGTGTACACCGGCACCCTTTCCTTGGACAATCGATCGAAGAAGCACCCGGCTTCCGCTTCGGCAATCCTGTGCCGACGCTTCTTTGTCGGCCCACGATGCCCCCGACCCACAACTTCAGAAATTAATTAGCTGCCTGGGACGAGGGAGACGGGAAACAACACCCGGGGACCTCGAACCGATCGAAATTTTATCAGCCGAGCGGAATTTTCAAGTGGCTAGGCTTGAAATCTTCACAAATTCAAGGGATTTATAATATTTTTAATATATCGTTCCGAAAAAATTGATAATAAAGTCAAGAGTAAAATATCACCATAAAATCCCGCGATTTTTCACTTATTAATTATCCATAAAAAATTCCCGAAAACAACACTGAACCGAAATGACTGAGCTTTAAGTATCTAGAAACATTTCGATGTTCTCTTATTCTTAACAATGGAATTGTCACTTGAACTGCAGCGATAATTGTGAATTAACTTGGCCAGTCACAGCGATAGTAACAAGACGATCGCGTGGTAAAACGCTTACCGCTCCAAAGCAACGAACACCGCAGTCAAAGGGTTTAAAGAGGAAGGAGACAGGCGTCTGAAAGCGGCGCACTTAGGTCTCGAGCATCAGTCGATGACAGAGGCTTTATAAATAACGGTATGGTGGCGGAACATCTATAGAAACTCCTGAAAATAGTCCGTGTTGTTTCGCGTCGCTCTAAATTCGATCGCGACGCGACGCGTTGCCAAGAGGGTCCCGGCTGTGTTTCACGATTAGGGTTTCATTTCGACGGGTGGAAAAAATCGATTTTTTAGAATTATAAAATATTAAAAATATCTTCCCAAAATGTGATACTGAAATGCATCGAAGTGACAGAGTTATAATGATTTAATGCCATTTTGCTAATTTTTAAAATGAATTATTTATTTCGGTAGGGGCGATAAACATACCGATTAAGAACAGTCACCTAACATTACTAACAATCGCAGGGGGCCAGAGTCGGTGCCCTACGTGTGACACAATTCCTGACCATCCAGAAAGGCGCAATTGTTCGCTGGACAGGAAGTAAAACTGATCGCGTTCCCTTTAAATAACCCACTCCATCGTGAAGGGTGAAAGGGGTGGCTTACCTCCAGCAACGAGGAAGACACCAGTGGAACAGGGTGCCTAAACTCCTTCGGGGTGCTTAGACGCGCGTTCCCTCGGCAAACGTATCTTCTCACAGTTAAGACCCGGTCAGACCGGTGTCACGTGCACCCTTAGACGAAAGAATTTCTCCTGCTGTTCCACCCCTGTGCGGACCCCCCAGTGAATCTCCGAAGACCCCCAGCAAGTCCTGTTCCATGAGGAAAGAGACCACCCTGGACTACCAGAATGACCAATCCTCGTTCCATCCGTGATCTTCCAAATGAAAAATCTTGATCGTTGACCAATCGCGTGGCCAGCAGGCCACATGTGGCCTCGGTACGTTGGGAGATCGACTGGCCTTGAAAAATCTGCGCTCCTCTTTTCGAATTTTATCATCGTAAACTCGAAAATCGAGACTGGCAGCTGCTCTCTTCGCGTCTTTTTCGCTTTCTTTTCAACCTTTCCCTCTCTTTTCTCTTGGTTTTGTTCGATTGTATCTGTCTCACCTGGATCCTCTTCTTCCATCTTCGTCGGTACACGTGGTTCTGATACGTTGGAGACTTTAAAGAGACCTGATACGCTTCCGGGCAAATCCGGCGATGCCTCTTCCGCGATTCATCGCGGAGATTTAAATTTTAAACCGAAACGAACATGCTAATGCCGCTCGTACCGGCCCTATATTCTTTCTCTGGGTCACCAGAGGACCGTTAGTATTCAAACGGGGCTCCTGGTTGCAAACACGTAGCCACCGTGAATTCGCCATTGCGAATTCGCCGAGGAGCCGCGGAATTTATCGGCGCCGGGAATAATTGCTGTGTCGCGGTCGGGGACGTGAGTCTTTCGAGATGCTTCTTTTGTTTCTGACTGCTCAGAAAATCTGGAGGAGATAGAGAGGTGTCTCTGTAACTTGTCTTTCAAGTTGCTGGAAATTATGGAAGCTCTCTTTGCGAGTCTATGGTTCTTGTTAGAGAAAGAGGTACGAAGGTGTTTTCAAGTTTAATCATTTTTGGCTTACCTTCTGAGATGTGGTGCCAGTGGATTGCTGAGATTCACGACATACAGATCTCATATTATAGCAATCATACGGATGTTGTTAATTCCGTTATTATAACATTACATCGTAACTACAAAACTAGTCCGATCTATGCCGTGTTTGGACTCGTTTTAATCAGAAAAATCTTAGCAATCCACTGGTACTATGTTCGAAAAGGTAAGACGAAAATGACCAAATTAGAAACTTTTTTCTCTGGTAATTCCATACTTCCCTCGTCTACCGAGATGAGGTTCCGCAGAACTCGATGCATTAAGTGGCGAGGGAGGAGTGACGATGGGTCGTGTAAATTTAAGTGTTACAGATTTAGTGAAATTTAAACGAGCACAACCTGGCGGGCCAGCCTGTGTAAAATCGACGTGCAAAATCGACAGCGCGTGATTCTCACAGGCGCTCGACAGACCAATCTAGGAGCAGAGCAATTCGTTCGGTCGAAACATCCTGCGTGACAGGAGCGCGTGGGGGTTCTTTCACTGTGACGGTATAAGAGAGATGGCGGAATTGAGAGAGGGAGCGGGGGGCTGGTTCTCTCGAGTTTACCGGCCGGCAAAACGGTCTGGTGTATGTATGTCCGCGCGGTAATGGGAAAGGCAACAGATGTGAACGGTGGCAGTTTCGCGATGAAACTATCGCGCCGTATAAAAGGGCCGAGAGGTTGGCAGAGGTTAGCCCCCGCGACCGACGACAGAAACTTACGACAGCGCAAACGACCGGAACGCGGAGAGCCTCTACTATTCTCTTTCTGTTTCCTCGCGCGTAGAACCGCGAACGTAACTGCTCGCCGTAATTCTTATTCTCGCCAGTCTTCCCGTTTCATTTCCGCGTGCACGCCACTGAATAAGTTGTAAACTTTACTGAAACTACTACATCACCTAATAATAGTTTTACAAAGTTGTACGCAACTATTATGTACAATTAAATCAGAATAACTTTTATACGAATGGACCAAACGTCTTCAATTTCTCTGTAAGGCTAGAAGAATTTGTTCAGTAAATGACGTCTATAATAAATAAGTTGAAAAAATGCATTTGGTCGGAATTGTGAAAAACAATAGTAAAAATTGATTTTTACGACTTTCTTAGCTGGGCTAAAAGATGTGTTTGGTCAACTTGTATAATATAAATTATATAAATACGTTCCGAAAATTTCATTCAAATTGGTTAATTGGTTTACGAGTTATAAACGATCAAAAGTTGTAAAAGGGCTGAAAATCTTGAAATTTGCAAGTTTTACCACTTTTGATCGTTTATAATTCGCAAACCAATTAAGTAATTTCAATGAGATTTTCAGAGCGTATATAATTTATACCAGTTGACCAGGCACATCTTTTGAATTTTCGTTATTGGCCCAGCTAAAAAAGTTGTAAAAATCATTTTTTACTATTGTTTTTCACAATTCCGTCCAAATGCATTGTTTCAACATATTTTTTACACATCATTTACTAAACTAATTCTTCTAGGCTTACAGAGAAATTAAAGTCGTTTGGTCCATTCATAAGAAAGTGGTTCTGATTTAAAGTGTGTGGAATCAGTTATGCTCCTTACTGTATCTTCTCTATGATTGAATCACTCAAGTAAATTGGAAGGAGTAATCTTGAAATAATAAATAGAAGTTGCGTTCCTCAGCGAATTAGATCTCGCACGAACTACACAGTTGCCCCGAGACATCTGTCTTCGAAACAAATCACATAAATCAATTTAAATTTGAAACTAACTTGCTAGTGATATTTTGGAAATACTCCAACAATGCATCGAACGCAAGCTATTCTAGTAACGCTTACAAAATTTCGGCGACATTTATTTCGCGTTTAATTATATTCTGCCTTGACACATCATTGATTTTAGCAATTCAGGTGAATCAATAATAGAAAGGTGAAATATTCTTCGATTCTGTGATTTTTAAATGTTTGATAGGAAATGATTATTTTTCCATCAGAAGTGTTCATGTAACGTTCCAATAGAAACTGAGGAAGATTTTCAGTGAAATTGGTGTGCACCGACGTGCTCCGTCGGACTTGACGATTTCCTCGGAATTTTTATGCACTCGAGGCCCGCGCGCAGACTCTCGTAAAGCGTACATATGTATAAAGTTACAGTTCATTCGCAGCTGACTGCATCTTGCCACTGAATAAACTCGACGCGTGCTACGGAAAGGATGTTTTAGAACTACAATTGTTCCCAGCTATTGCGGGAAGACTTGTTAAGTGTGTGCTTTACGTACCTCCTTTCTCGAACGCATGAAAACCTGCGCACTTTTCCCCGTGCAATAATTTAATTCCTACGATTCAACAGTCTTCTACATTGTGGAAATACCACGCCTCTGCTCGATGTATAAAAAATGCGACCTTACATTCTACGACGAGAAGGATTTTCAAACCATTGAATCCTTCCTTGTAACCTTGCAACTTGTTCTACCGGAACATTTCACTCGATTCTGTGAAATATTTTGCATAAAAGCATTCCACTGAATATCATGCGGAAATATTTCTCGAGACATCTGCAATGTTTTCCAAAATATTTTTATTTGAATTGAAATTCTTCTTTTCAATTCTCATTCTTATGTTAGTCGAAATTAGTACAAATACCAGCGGTGTACGCGTCGACGGAATCGTAACTCGTAAATTGCCATCTACCGTGACCCAATCCGAAGAAAACACAAATAACATAAACGGATTTGGACGGACGACAAGTTTCTAGTTAGCAGCAAACACAAAACTGGTGGCAGCCGAAAGGGGTCGTTGGATACGACTTCCCCAAGACGGCTCCATAAAGATAAAACCGTCGGGCGTACAGGCCGAATCCCCTCGATCCCTTCATTACTATGCCAGGCCGTATCCGCGAGCGCATACCAGATCATATTAATTTAATCCATACTCTCGTTACAAACTCTATCTTATGGCCGGGTAGGTAAAACGACGTCCGAGCCGGCGCGCAGCGATCCCGTAGCAGCCGATTTGTTCCTCAAGTTTATTCGAGCGCACGAGCACAGCGCGCGTTCACTATGCCGCTATGTCTTCGACCCGCAATCCGCAATATTTATTATTATTGCCGGCGCTCTATTTGCAAGTGAAACTTTCCAGAGCCCCTGACCTGTCCCCTGGCTACGGCCGACCGATGTGCATACATATTAATGCCACTCGAACGCCACTGAAACTCTCTATTCTTCTTGCAACGTCTTAGCGACCGACCTCTTCCGGTTTACGTTCTTCTGAATCATCCTCTGGCCTCGGGTGGCGCCAAGGAATCCTCCCATGTTAATCAGATGGAGTTTCAATTATAGACATATTAAAAACTGGTGAGATTATTAATGATCAAGCATTTCAAAATTTTGTATACACGTTTGGCTGTATTAAAGACTCCAATGAAAAATAAAGCTTACGATTCTCTAAACTATTCGAATCAAAAACTAATTTCTGCCACTAACAAAGAATACTTTTCGCAGCAAACGTTCCTCAACTTTGCCGAGTCAAAGGAGTTTCAATCCCACCTCCGCAGCAATCTGCAACAAATGCATAAACAGTTTCCCCGAACAGTTCCCGAACTCGAATTCAATTCCGAGCGAAACGCTCGTGTTTTTCTTATCGGCCGGTATAATTTCGATTCCTGGCGCGCCGATTCGCCGAACTTCTGTCACAGGCCCCGTTTATGGTCCTCGGCGAGTACGCCCGCGTAAGCCTGGACTACCGAAGGTATTCAAGTTAATGAAGATGGCCGAGCGATAGTCGAACGTCTGCACGCAAGTGCTGGGCTAGAAAGTGGCCGTCGTTCTCGAGACTTGTAACTGTTATTGCCCGGTATCGATCGGAAATCGTCGACCTCTCGGAAGCCTCGTTCGGAAACGATTTAAGATAATCCAGGAACAGGCACACCTGCCTCTGCGCCAGCTCTACGATCGAAGAGAAGTCGACGGAATAATTTTCGAACGACTGCTCTCCTAGGCCCGGCTTCTTTATTAATATTCCTCGGCGTCCAGGAGTTAGGATCGCAGCTGTGCGCCACCGCGATTCAAAAGAGCCGGGGCAGGTGCCTTGTGGAATCCGAATGGGGGAAAGGTGCCGGAGAGGTTTACTTGTGATTGCAAATCTTTTCTGATTCGATCTTGTTCCTATCTACCTCTCTCTTTCTGTCTTCTACACTTTTGCGGGTCATTGTGCCCGGAATTGTGTCAGGGAAACCCGCCGTCCGGCATTCAAGGAATTGGAATTCCGGATCACAGAAAGATTACCATCATCCCTCGATTTTTCCTGTCATTTTTCGAATACCTTAACTGCACAAGCTAATTCTCAGCCCTTTATATGTATAATTTGCTGTCCATTCCCGAAAACGGATGCTGCAACTATCAACTTCAAATTTTTAGGACATACCATAGTACAAATGCTGAATACTATTCAATGAATTCATTGTTCATAGCTTGTGTGTGTTCCTCTAATGAAACATTTTTTAATAAACATTCTCAAACACTTTTTAAAAACATTCCCGAGCACAATTCTTTAATAGTTTGAACCAGAGGCAGTGATTCGTGTTTCCCGGTAAAACTTTGGTTGGTCGACCTCTGTCTGCGTTTTGGTCCATTCAGAATTAAAATTGCGAGACGAATTATGTCGTTAAAACGTTTATTTGTTTACGAGAACGTGACCGGAATTGAAAGTCGATAACCGTAGTAAAACCGGAATCATCATTCCGATGAATAACTCTTTGAATCAATACGTTCAGAATTTCGTGTATTTTTATTCCGCACGCCGACATAAAACGGAAAAATATGATGGCGTTTAAAAAGAATACGTCCGCAGCGTATGAAACGGCCACTTGGACCATCAGGCGGCTCTGAGCTCTTTATTTACAACTATCTCGAAGTAAGCATTAGCCATAAAGACATTTGTATAAATCCCAATAATAAAACAGGCAGCTCTCTTTTTATTACGATTCGTTTTACAGGAGAGTACGATTTTCTCGCGTACAATGCAACTCTAGTCCGTTTAAAATTCTGTAGTGCAGTTAGCTTTCCAAGAAAAGTACATCGCTGAGCTTGTGATCAACAAAATATTATCACAAAAATATCAGAAAATTTGCAAAGACGCTGCTACATTGTTTTCAACTCTCGATAAGATTATTAATAGAGGACATACATTTGCATTTAGCTTCCGATTCTCGCAATCGATGTAGGCCATTTTTATTTCGTATAGGAATCTAGCAGCAGTCCAGTAATTACGCTTTCAATCAGTTCAGAAGTTTGCGATCCGTCCCCGGGAGACAGGCGGTGGCCGCGGCGCAAAAATGGCGGTATCATTCCGGATTTTTTCATCGACAAATCGCAGCCGGCCGATATTGAACATTTCAGAAACCAGCCCGGCATAAATTGCACTCGGGGTCCGAATCGATCGTAAGTAATTGGAAAAACGCGCGGACGAGTCGCGCGCTCCAATTCCGCCCGAAATAGCCGCGGCGAGACAAACGTAGGGGGACGGGAGGGAGAGGGAGAGAAAGAGAGAGAGAGCGAGAGAGACGGTGATTTAAAGCAACCGGTCTGGGAGATTAGGCGATCGGTCGAGGGAAAGTGAAAGAGCAAACAGGAGCAACGTTGCTCGCAAATTGCGAAGGTAACGACGTGTCCTCGGTCGACGTTCCGGCAGGCGGACTTTTCGCCGCGAATAATGCCTTTCCGCAAGAGGAGGAGGACCAGCACATCGGCATTCGGGTCATTCTGTCTCTCTGGCTCTCTTTCTATCTATCTCTCTCTCTCTTCTGAGTTACCCTCCACCCCCGCACACTAACGGTGGAATAGTCGCGGCAGTCATGCAACGTTCCGAGCTTTACACGCTCGGTTTAACCGGGCCCCATTCACACGACGTGTCAACGACAAATCCACGCGGCCGTTCCTTCTACGAGCCCCCCGCCAACCCCCTAGCTCCGTATTTCCTACTACCCCCTTTAACGTTCCGCTGCATCGCGGGTCAGTGGTCTAGGTGACGATGTAATTGAAATTTTTCGAGGAATTTAGATTGATCTACATGACGATTAAATGTAGAATGAAATTTGTCAATGTATTTTGCAATATGTATGAAATTTTAACATTACATAAAAAAATTACACATGCCAGACGGTCGACCGCGGCGCGGGTCGCCGCTCGCATTGTTTATTAATTCGCGTCACGCGCCGCTCGCGACGAACAATTAACCAACAAACATATGCAAGCATCGCCATCGGAATACCATCCAGCCGGCTCCTATTTTATCACGTTCTTCGTATCTGGAATGACCCGGCGGCCAACCATCGGAACCTTTACCGCCGCCTAACTTCATTACGTTAATGGCATAATAACCATTGTGGGCGGCGGAAGGGCTTATGCGCCGAAACGCCGGTGTCCCTAAACAGAGCAAGAAGCGAGCGCAGCTTGAAATCGATCGGATCGCCATTAATATGTATGAGATCTTTGCCGATAGAGAGAACCTAGGGGGGTTGTTCGGTCGAGCAGGTGTGCGGGGGTGGGGCCGAAGAAATCGCTGGAATCGTCGTTACCGCTCAAAGACGAACTGCGGCAGCGACGTAGAACCCCGGGAATCGTAATTGGCCAGGAATTCGTGAACGAATGGATTCTACCAGACTTTCGGGGGTGGCGAGGGGCGAAATAATCAACGCGACGGAATTCGAGAGAGTCTTGTTTCGCTCCTGCGTACTTTGGCGAGAACGAAACCTTCAACATCCGACCCCGTTGGGGCGGTGTTCTACATATGTATGCACACTTCGAAAAAGAATAATTATTCTGACGAACATATTAATCCTGCCAGGGCAACCCGGGTGGTTTATGTCACGAGAGAAATTTTTCTTCTTTCCAATATTTATTTTCCTCGAACATAATGTGTTATGTTCGATCGTGATCGACTACAAAATTTTGCAACTAAAATTTAAATACGGATAACACTAGACACGTTTCAATAGAACCGAAAGTTTTAAACAAATTGTAATTTCCAATTTCAAAACTTTGTAAGGGATCTTCTCGCGAAGATCTTTATTTTTGAACGGAACCTTTTCTAATGGACAGGTTTGTTGAAACTGCAGCTTCATGTTCCCCGACTCGACTTCATCAATCGAACGAGAAACGCAAAGGAAGAAATACATTCTGTATATTTTCGGAAACGCGCGGCGCTGGTCCGTTTATTGTTCTTACGGTTAGATTGGAGCTAATCGTAAACAATTTATCCAGTTGGCAGACTAAGTAACTACTATTAGATCGATTAAGTTAACATAAGAGCCGCGTGGTTCATATGTTTAGGTGGTTGGGAGCCGAGCTCCTTGCAGCAACAACGTCAATGTTTGCCGATTGTATTTCTTGTGTCAACAGTTCGATTAGTCAACGTGTATTGGAGTTCACAAACATCCGATTCGACATCATTTGTACCCTATATTGTGAGCCAGGGTTCCGATGTCGCGAGTTGAAATAATAGGACAATCATGTTCAAACTTCAAACTTAAAAAGTTAATCCTTAATTTAATAGATATTGACAAAAGGGAGCGACCCCGTTTGAGATATTAATCGTAAATTGTTTGCTTGATAATGTCCCATACTCGACTGCGGATATTTATGCAAAAGTGTAATTTATTTTTTTCTTTAAAATTTTAGTAGTTCCTTTAAAATTTAGTTTACGGAGTAAGATCGTTAGGGAATGAGATGATTAATTAGAAGTTATTACTCACTTGAACATGACTCCACACCTTCGGTTTCGGGCTGGATCTGGCGCTGTTGGTCGCACTCGAGCTCCCAGAACTGCTAGAGACGCTGCTGGACGAGATTGTGGGCTTGACGGACGGCTTTTGCGGTTTCTGAATTTGTGTTGTGACTGTCGCTGTGGCTGTGGTGCGTTGTTGTTGCTGTTGCTGTTGCGCGGATGTTTGCTGCTGCTGCTGCTGTTGCTGTTGTTGAGTCTGCTGCATGATCTGCTGGATGAGCTCCAATTGTTGTTTCGTGAGGCCATCGTTGCTGGCGCCGGGAGACGTTGCACTCTGCAAAATACAAACGACAACAAACCAATTAAGAATTAGTTCAGCAAGATACGTGGTCTATAAACATTGACTAGGAGTAGTATATTTTGATAAATATTTTATCAAAACGTTAGTATTATATATATTTTTAAAGAAAAACTTTGCAATTTGTCACACCCATCCCAATCGGTCACACGTCAAACGGCAATCTTGTTCATCGCATACAGAAACGAGTGGGTGCACTATTGCACCCGGTCCGAAATTGAAAAAAAATTCGATGTCACCTTATCAATATTACCGGTCGCTATCAGACATCGCAAATCATTTTTGGCCGACTAAAAATCAGCGTCGGCGAACAAAACCAGGCAAATGAATTTCGGGGGGTGCCGAGCGTTGAGCCGCGTTATCTTCCAAACAGAGCGTAGCCCGCATTCAGCTTTCCTTTTTCACGGAAATTCCATTCGCTTTCACGTTATCGACCATCGTAATATTCGTGAAAGGATCGAGCCATAAAATTTGAGCGCGCGTTAATCTCGCGTCGCGGTGCGCTGCGTCGCTCCGCAGCGACACACGTGCGAAAACGCGAACAATGAACGTTATAACGGGTATGCGGTTTCGAGGCGTGCACCTGCGCTGCTGTTCTCTATCCAGACGGTGTTTCGCCTGTTTCCTGTGCCTTCTGTCTAGGTTACTAACAATTTTATCGCTGATCGAACAAAGAAACGCCTGAAGAACACGGAAACTGTACGATCTAAGAAAAGCGAATATCCCTTCCAAATTTTTATTTTGATAATATACAAGGGGTGAGTCCCCTAACGTTGCCACCTCAAATATCTTTGTTGTTTTTAAAGATATGTAAAATGTCTGAAGGACAAAGTGGGGCTCACATGATACCAAAAATATTTTTGTTTTTATGTGATTTCTTTTAGAGATATCAAGGTCACCTTCATTTTTTAAAATGGAAACACCCTTTTTTAAACACCTACAATGATAGTCCCTTTCATTAGGAATTCAGTGACTATAAATTACCCATGCACGTATACACTTTCTAAGTAGCTCCTAGTCCATATAACAGACAGAGAACATTATTATTTTGCATTAACCATTAAAAATTCGTGGTCTAATTTTCGAAGCCCCTTATTTGTAAACTTCATACTTAGGCTTTAAAAACAACAAAGATATTTGAGATGGCAACGTTAGGTGACTCACCCAGTATAATATAAGTCCTCTCATCAGAGAAACAATTACAAAAACCAAAATAAACCATCAAAAAATACCTCAATCGAATACCAAAGAAAACTAAATCAAATTTTCATCGTAGCTATACCAGCTACAAAACGACCTTGACGCGCCAGGCAACGCAGAGAGAGAGAGAGAGAGGACTATGGACGACATCGGTGTAAAACATTTTCCAGAAAGGAATATATCCGAGGCGATCAATTCAGGCGGAGCGTCCGGCGTATGAAAAACAAAAGCGGAAGACAGGAGAAGGATAATAAAACAGGACAATATAGTCGGGTGGGGAAAAAAAGGAAAAGTAGAGAAAAAAGGGGGGCAGGAAAATGGCGCGTGCATGTGAACGTGCGGGCGCGCGCGCGCGCGTGCTAGCGCACGTTTTCGCGCAATACCGTGTACACGGAATAATGGCGGACGGGAGCAATGGTTGTCCCGTCCGATCGTTTTTCAACGACACTATGGAAAAAAAAACGTAGACGCCTGTACGCTTTTCCACGGCTCCGGGGAAACGGCGAATGCGAGTCATAACAAAGGGACAGAACGCCGGCCCGGATTTCACGATTTTTAATTAAGAGACGCTCCCATTGGATTACCGCGGACACGCCCGGTCTGCCATTCACGTCATCGCGTCCCGACTGTTTCTGGACCCGGTTTTCCGAATTATTCGGCTGTGATCGCCAAAACGGCGACCATTCAATGCCACCCCCTTCGTCCCCCCCCCAGCCTGGACGCTTTCGTTATTACGGATAACACCGGCACGGAAAATATCGTCGACCAATTGCTAGAATGGAAGGATTATGTAAGTACACCATGTCCAGCTTGGAAGGATTATTTCCACTAGCATTAAGAACTGCAAATCACCTTACACTTGTATCTTTGCTAGAAATTGATTGCATCTGGATGAATAACCTGTAGCATAAAAATGTTATACATTTTTACACCAAATCATTTCACCTTTAATCAACGAAATAAATTTTTCCATTAGCCTGGTTTCCATGAAATTGCAAATACGAGAGTTTCTCGTACAATAATCGATGTGTTATAAATGTTAATAATCACCGTCCGCGCAACTTTTAATTAGAACGAAGCAGGACACCCGTTCGACTCGCTTTTGGTGGCCTCGTTCGACTCGGCGGTTCTATTTACAAAAATCAATCGATCGATACTGGAAGGGGAAAGAGAGAAAGAGAGAGAGAGAAAAAAAGTATCAATCCAGCTGACACGAAATAATTGCACCACGGAGCCAGCCGCTAATCACTTTTACGCGCGTGCAACGGTGTATCCAGAGGGGATTGCAGCGTACGACGCGAATTGAACCGTCGATTAAAATTGGATTTGTTAATTAGTGCTGGGAATGTGGCGGCGGTCGTTCCCGATCCGACTCATACCTTATTAAACCTTCATTTCGTAATTCCCACGCTGCCATTTGTCATTGCTGTAATCAGTAGCCGGTTGTTTTCTGGCCGCGAGACCGAGGAACACGCGTACTCGTGCTTTTCCCCATCCGTCGACGGAGGGTGACGGAACGAATACGTTGCAACGATTGCACGCGGATGCACCGGAATATGCATTACACTGTCAAATTCGTGAAACGTTCCACGATTCTCCTTTTCTCTTTATCTGTAGTCGCGAATTAACCTTTTGCGAGTGTCGCCAGTGAAACAATAAAAGCAGTTTTATTCTCAAAGAACGTCATACGAATTTTTATTAAACGCAACATGTTTTTCTAAAACATGCACTATCGAGAAACTATTTAGGAAGCGTATGACTTACGTTGCGCGAATATTAGACCTCGAGACTGTTTATTAAACCGATGTGTTGTATTTCTTGTCTTCCCATCCTAATCCAGCCCTATTATAGCGTAGAAACAGTAATTGCTACGAGACCCGTGACTCATGACAGAAAATAATATTATACGAGAGGTGTATAATTTTCTGTCAATCATTTACCAGTGAACGAATCGTACTACCGCGTCTTAATTAAAAGGATTGCATGGTGCTTTAAAAGGTGCATCGACAATGATCAACTCTAATTATTCTCAGACATGGTTTTGGGGTGCCCATATTGTTAACTAATGCGTCCGGGTAAATATCGAGTAATTATAATGAAACATTTAAGAGGGAATGGTGGGCCGACCACGCTCAGTTCGCTTTATGAAGAATTAAACGCATGAGATTGCATACGTGTGCGGCGTATGATGTTTGTCTTCGAAATATGCCAGTGTTTTCTATCCCTTTCATTTTGTACGCGGCATAGAATGGGTAGAATGATCGTTTATTATTAAGAGAAAGCAACATGTCGACCAACGCGTGGCAAGCGTGCAGAGTTTAACGCGAGTGATAGAATCGACGGCGGCCATTGATCATTTGAAAGACGAGCAATTGTCGGACATATTTGAAATACATACAATAACGCGTTTGGAAGAATTTCGATGGAAAAATAAAGCCATTGAAACTGTTGCCATTGAAAGTGCTGTTGCATATAATCTTTTTGTAACGAAATGCTTTAGCCATTGAATGGCTTGTCAACGGGGGGGGGGGGGGGGGAAATGCAGCTATTCACTTGAACATTGTGCTCCAACTTTTTCTAGACATGTTTATACAAGTATGGTACATTTATAGTCAAAAGTAGAAATTAAATTCCATTCATTTCCTTGAAAAAGGTGATTCCTGAATTTGCAATATTCCTTGTCATTTGAAATAACTTTTTCCTTTAAAAACCTTTTTCTCCGCGCTTTCGTTAATAACTCGAAAACAAAACCGCGGAGAACAGTTCCGCAAAGGAAAAAGCTACTTCAAATCAGAGTAGGGCAATAATCAACTAATATTTAAAAATGACTAATAGCCTTTTTGAATGTTAATCATAGCAAAATAGTCATTAGTCAAAACTTTTTGATTAGTTAGTGATAACTAATTAATAATATTAATGTATGTTAATGTATGTTAATCGCACAATAGTGACTGATGGCTAAAGATTGATGACTGATCATCAACTACTAATTCACTAATAAGCAATAGCTAACGATTACTTAGAGCTGTGACTAATTATTTGCCATTTAGTTATCACTAACTAATCAAAAAGTTTTGACTATTTTGCTATGACTAACATTCAGAAAGACTATTAGTAATTTTTAAATATTATTTGATTATTGTCCTACTCTGCTTCAAATGACTTCATCACCTCTCTCAAGGAAATGCAACATTTTTGGGACACTCTGTACAGTGGCGTATATATTGGTCATGGAGATTGCAAACCGACATTGTAACCAGCATTACGAGTATAATTAGTCTAGAGGTCATTTTGAACTCGGAGAGATCCCGTAACGCCTAAAAGTTTATTAATTATTAATACGTCAGTCGCGCAAGTTCAATTCGAATAGAAGCAGGAAGGGACGCGCGTGACTTTTCCACGTTCAGGAATTTATTTATCAACCTGCTGAACGTGTTTGGCTCAGTTTAATTAGTGTTTGTTCTGTGTAACAATGAGCCGCGGTTCGTAAATTGGATCGAGATTAATGCAACACAAAACAGGAATTACTTAAATGTTAGTACATGGAAGCTAGGTCCTCCTGGTCGTTATAAATTTAGTAACTAAATACGTCATAACAACAACACGGCGCGGCTTTCGGCTAATTAATTTCATTCAGGGCAGAATATTATATCACGGTTTTCCTTTACTCCATATTATGCAAAATATATAGTTTTCTTGAAAAAGATCACGTTTTAGATTTGTATGTTGTTTTGTAAGAAGTTCGACAATGTTTGTCGAATATATTAAAGCTCGAAGAAGTTCGAAGGAGTAAGAGAAGATATTTTTAATGACGTGCATTTCGCTTTCTTGAGCTTTTTTATCTAGCTCAAGGCTGACATTTGCGGAATAGCGGCTATTCTTAATCATAACAAAATGGCTGCCGGCGCGGTCCACGAGGAGAACGCATTTGTTACTCACGGGCTCGCGGATGTTCGTTCTTCAAAACGTCTCTGAAAGTTTGGCGTTATCTTTTGTTGAACGAACGAGCGTCCCTGACAAATCGTAGGAAACGACGGAGACCGCTGAAACTCCTTCTTGCAATGTTCTTGCTCGGGAAGTGCCAGCAAAGACATACTTTTTAATGTTTCATACACGAAAGCGTCAAAAGCTTTCTTGTGAATCGAGGATTAACCCTTATTTATGGACTGTATGCAAAACAAACGAATATTCTAGTAAATGCAGTTCTACGTAGAAAATTAAATGAAGTCTGTCAATAGCGATTCGAGATTGTCAAATCTGGAAGAATGTAGGTGATGGAGTAAATTCTGTGATTTAATTACGAAGGCAATCAAGTATTTCAATACTATGTTTCGCTCGAAGGTTTTCACCGGCACACCTAATGCGTCCGGAAGATTTCAGAATCCATCGCGCTCACGCGAGAATCGCATTATTTTTCTAGTTCGTTCTCTTCATCTGTCATGTCGCTACCACGATCGTTCATCATCTGCTTTTCTCGTAGGCGACCCACTTTTCCTGGCACCGCCACCCCTCCGGAGTTTATGGCATCTTTGCGTCTTCGTTCCATTATTTGTATGCTAAGTAAAACTACAATATTAACTACCGTAGTCGCGATCCATCAAGACTTCTTCCGAAGAACCGTACAATCCATTTAGAACATTTTTATTTCGCCTAAAGATCCGCAGTCTGACAGAAAACGAGAAGAGCAGAACTTAAAGATAAAAATAGCTGGAAGACAAACAGAAACGAAAAGTTGAACGCCTCTACGGAACAAGAATATGAATAAATAATAAAGGGAGAAAGAAGGGAGGAGGATACTACGTGTAAAAGGAGAAGTAGACAATATTCTGGATCGCATGCAAAGTTCGGCAGGAGTCGTGCACGATCGAAGGGCTTCCCCGAGACGGGAAATGGAAGTTTGAAAATGTATTTCAGCGTGAGTGACACGTATGTTATTGTCGGGAGACCGGAGAACGAGCATCCGGCGTGCAGGTGAACGAGCAAAGAGACCGGAGACGCATGGACGATCGGTGTACGCGTGCTAGTTGCTTGAAAAATTTTCTGCCGGGTCACCGACAGTCACTGACGTGCCTGGTAATAGCGTTGTCGGCACTGGAAAATGAAATTCTGTACGATCCGTATAACCTACTCGTCAGAGTCGGGGAACGATGGCAGCGAAACGATCCCGAGGTGATCGTTCCGGAAAATTTTAATAATATTAGAAACGGGTCGACGGAAACCCTAATCGTTTTCCGACCAAACTTTATCTAATGGTTCTAATTTTTGATGAAGATATTTAAGCACCCTTTAGGTCACGCCTGGCCAACAAGCGGCCCGCCAGGCGATTTCACATTTCTATTGAAACTTTTGTTTATCCTTGTATGTGTACAAAAAATATTAAATAAATGAAAATTCGCATGTGTCATTGTTATAATGCGCAAGTGCGACTACGAACTCCATTTCTATATTTGATATCTTTGATATAATTGAGTTACAGTGCAACAATCAAATGAAACAAACTTTTGCGTCCAGATCAAAAATTAATTTTTACAATACTTATATTACATCCGAGAGATATTCCAACTTAAGATATTTTGCACAACGAGTTGTAAATGCTTTTGGAACCACATATGTTAGTGAAACATTTTTTTCGGAGATGAAATTTACAAAGAGTTCATCACGTGCTTCATTAACTGATGCCGATTTAGGAAACCAGCTAATTGTAAGATGTGCAACGTCGAACATAAATATAGATTTACAAAAATTAAGTGAAAGAAAGGATAAACAAATGTCTCATTAATTAAGACCGAGAGTTAATTATATTGAATCATAGTATAATAATAATAAAGTTTTATTCATTTTGTATTTGTATTACATTTTTGAAAAGCATGTTTACCTACAGTGTGGCACCCTGTAATGTTACGCGTCATCAAAGTGGCCCGTGAAACCATTTGGGTTGGCCAGGCTTGCTTTAGATGAACCAACAAAAATGCTTAGATTTGAAAAATCGAGAAAGTACGTTCGGGACGTTCTCGGACACCCGGACCGATTTTCCAGGTTATTTCTTTGAACATTCTTACGGAAACACGTTCCTCAGAGGTAACGACGCCGGGCTGACAGCTGAAGGAAAGAGGGCGGACAAGAGAAGTTATCCTTAAGCGCGTCGTCCCGTGGAAAAGGGTCGGCCTGTCGTCGAGTCAGCAGAAGTTCGGAATGAAAATTGACGTGAAACAGCGAAAATATGTGGCTACGGGGGACCCTTAAACACCTGTCTTCCTTGAGATAAGACCGTGGCCGCCCCGGGGGCGCTCGCGATGCGCTTAAACGAATTAAACTACGTGGTCCCGGACTTCTGCCACCCCCCTCTGGACCCGCCTTCAACCGGGAGGCTGCTGGAAGCTAAACTTGTCCGTCGGACGTAGCCCCGTATTGAAGTTTTCTTTTTTTTTTTACATCCATCGGGATAATCTGGCTTAATTAATTTAATTCCGAGAAAAGGCGGTGCTTCCGCCGTCGTACACCCCCGCACACCGCTACCCCCGCTCGCGGAACTATGGCAACCGGTTCGTTAACGAACGTTTTATTGTGCGTAGCGCTTCGGAGCGACGTCGAACCCACCGACCCCGACGTACAAAGTTCAGCTTCTATTAATTTCCAGGCGGGTTAGTGGACGATCCCGGTAACTCGATTCGCGGTTGATCCGAATTCGATTACTTGTTGCTTACAGTTTTCCTCGAAAATGTCACTTTCCGCCGCTGAAACGCGACTTGCTCCCCTTTTCGGAACCCCTTTGCGCGGATATTTCACCGAGACTGTGTTCGTCAAAATCTGCCAAATTAATTTACTTAACTCCATTACGAATGATATTGAGTTTGATGAAAATTTTGGAATAATTAATTTCTGTTTCTAACGTTTTGGAGAAAGTTACGAGGATTTTTCAAACGAAATAATTTTGTTAAAACAGGTACGCTAAGAATATATTTTATAAAGTTCAGTGATTTGGTAATGAAACTGACTGAAACGTAGAACTCGGTAAAGTGGAGCGCGTGGAAGATGGCCGAAGCGGGAAAATGGCGTATTTCCCGTGGAGCGTTTAATACCGCAGCTTATCGATTCCGAAAGTACGGCGGACCATCATTTCGCTACACAAATCGTCGAGTTTCCACGGAAATCGACGAACGGGGCAAGTTCGTTTGTTAGCTCGTTCGGGAAACTTTTCCGGAAGTTCCGGGGATGCGGTCTCGGCTACGTTTCCGTCTCCATTCCTCTTTTTCGCCTCAGGATTCGATTTGATGAAGGACTCGCAGATATTCTACTTGCCTGTGACGCAGAGTTGCTGGCATGTCGGCAGAAAGCCTCGAAATAACTGATATTCGAAACAATCATTCAAATTCATCCTGTACGTTACAGGATGTTCCACCTTACAGGAGCATTTGAAATAACTCGCCCTTCATTTATAATAGGAAAAATTCCAGATGGTGGAAACATTTAATTTGAAGGAATAAATCGTATGGCACAATTTTCTCGTAGCCATCTTTTTCTAAATTTCCAGGTCGTCCGACTTCATAAAAATGGAATTACATATTTTTCTCATTCTTCAATAATTATAGTAAATGCACAAAACCCTCGGTCTAAGTAATATTTATTATTAGCGACAGGCACATTTAAATTTGAATATTCGCGAGAAACGAGAAAATATTTCTTTTTTTTGTTTTTAACATCGATGGTTGGGAGTTGAATTGATTGACCTACTTCTATTCGCCAATAAAAAACTATGAGAAATTTAATTTCGAAGATTTTTAGGAGTTCTGACTAATAAAACTGTTGCTGCCTGTTCGTGATGAAATTTAGAAGAACATTCATGCGTGTACCGTGGCATGTTCCACTCTGTATGTATCTATGATGCAACGAGATACGCTCTGTTCGATCGACTGTCAAGAGTCTAATTGCAATATCGTTAGGGACGTGATATTCGAAGTTCGCATTAAAGTGGAATTCCGTTCCGATTCAATACTTCGTGGAAACGATACACGTTACGTGGTCTCGTTGTTGATCGCATCACAGAGATATCTTCGCTAACAAATATCGTGCAACCCTTTCTAAAAAAAATTTAATTTCAGTAACTCTTTGTCCTAGTAAGTGCAGAATTTTATTATTAAAATTTTCATACAAATTTGACGATCAATTTTTTTATAATATAAATATCGTTCTTCATGTACACTTCTACTAAAAGTAGTTAATACAATAATTAGTGGCTGACCCAGTGCAGCGAACTGTAAAGCTACACGAGAGCTTTCAAAAAATCGATTCTATTAGGAACCAGAAGTCGAAATCTTTCTGTCGACCTCGATATTGGAAAGAAAGCCGTCTCACAGTTTTTCTAGGGGTTTCTAAACAAAACGCGATTCAGCACGATGGAATTGCAATTACTGCGGTGCGACGCGAAAATTGAAGCGGTGCATCCAGTCTGTGGCCAGGAACACGGAAACCGGGGAATGTTTCGCGTGCACGTGAAAACAAAGGGTCCGACCGTTGAACAAGCGTCGGCAAAAAGAAGTATTCGCATCCCCGTCGCGAACAATGAAAAATATATTAAACGAAACCGGTTGTCGGTGTACGAATTCCGTTTTCGGTCTCTCTCTCTCTCTCAATCCTGGCCTGAGCACACCGTTCCACCAGCTCGCCGACAGGTAGAGGATTCAAAAGCTTGGAAAGCTGATAAGATCTCGACCCGGTTACGTTCCATACGCATCGCGTTCCTTTAAGCTACCACAATGGAGGATTTCGCCCGATCTGGACGCGTGCTCGTCTCTGAACGACAAAACGCCGCTGGGTTTCTCTGTTTAAACCGCTTCGACGCAGATATCCGTGGCCAATGGGGGCTTTCCTGTCTCCTTCCTTTGTTGTCGGTGGATCCTGTATTTTTATGCGTTTCGCGGCGAATGTTGCTGAATCGACCTCTCCACCGAAATATCGGCTCATATGCGATTTAGGACAGAGTATGTATTGTACTGAATTTTTATAACAGCTTGTTGCCGTCTATTCAGTTGGCTTATGAGTATGGTTGGTTCTACGAGTAGTATAAGTACGTTTCGTATCCAGAAGATTCTTTATTGATCTATATATCACTCATTTTAAAGCTAGAAGCTTCTAGTTTCATAATACAGTACAGTCATCTAAGGAAACGGGAGTTTATAAAGATCTAAGAAAATCGCCTACTAATGGATTGAAAAATTATACCGACTTCGAAAAAACGCACTAAAAAAATGTACTAAAAAGTATGAAATAATCTGCATTTAATTTCTGTGAATACACACGAACTTAAATACAATACGGCGCAAAACAGAAAATTTTCGACACTGGAAATTATGAAAATCCTTAAATTCTTCCATATGCTTTCACATATTAATGTATCTTCTCCTCCCACCTACTGATTTCCAAGCTCACCATATTCCAACGAAATCATAATCAGCAACATCTGTCATTTGGAAAATTTTCAATTTTGCGCCGCCGCCGAAAAGATTGTATTGTATTTAAGTTCGTGTGTATTCACGTAAATTAAATGGAAATTATTTCATACTTTTTAGTGCATTCTTTTAGTGCGTTTTTTCGAAGTCGGTTTAATTTTTTTTTATAACAATTTTTTACTTCACACTTTTTAGTGGAACACGCAGAATTTGTAGACCACCGCAGGGTGGTTTTTCGGTCTTATTGGTTATTTGCAATAAAAACCGCAAAGAATGAGAAAATGCAAATTTTTTCACGGGACCATCTCGGCGTAATCGGTGAACATAGATAGAAAAAAAATCGAAAAAAAGCTAAAAAGAAAAAAGGCACATACAGATTGAATTGAGTAACTTCCTCCCTTTCCGATGTCGGTTAAAAATAGTTATGAACTCGACTCCAAATGCATCCAAATAATTAGATATTGAATAAAATAATCCTCGCCATTAACAGCCAGAAATGTCAGTCCCTCGTAAGAAATGTTAGTGAATTTCCCGGGGAGGATGCAATTTTTCAGGTAAAGGAAAAGCAAGAGATACTGTGCGATATTAGTTAGAGGAATGGTGTCATCTATTTCGGTGACTTCTCGCGAAGGAAAACACACCGGCATCGCAAGTTTCGTGATTCTTTCCGCTCCGAGCAGGGGTTATCGGGAAGAGCGGGCTCTTACCGCCGTAGATTTTGTCCCCGGAGAACACAAGCGAGCCACAAAACTCCGAGCCCTGAAAGTTTCAGGCGATGCGGTGTGTAATCGGGTCGGGACCTTATCGAGTTTTCGTACTTTCGAATTCCACCTGCCGGAACGGTGGGCACGCCGCGAAATTTGCTTTACAGCTTCGCAGTCTCGGTCTCAATGGATAACTTTTGCCGCGTACAGACGGATTTAGCTTTCGCTCGGCGCTGCCGCGCGTCGCGACGACGACGACGGTTCAACGCTTTCCTTACGTTCTATTGGGTAAACGCCAGCCAAACAAACTTTCTTCCAAACCGGGCCAAAAATTAGAATTTTCATCCGATTTGCCCACTCCCCGCTATCGATCAACAATCTCGTTTTTTTTGGCGATTCGACGGATTTCATAGTTGCGCTATTTATTGTTCCTTTCCGCACTTTAGAGGAACAAGAAAGAAAAATGTTTTTTCGAGTTTGAAAATTAGGCTGGTGCGTCTGACCATGACTAACCGGTTCTACTTACTGCAAATACTAAACTGATTTCGAGGGAGACTTGTCTTTGGTTTCCATTTCCCGCAATCGACGCAGCAGATGTTTCTTTTGTGTGCGGATCCCACATTTATGATTGTCAAAGTCTTCCGTTCGTTAGCAGAGCTCAAATTGCAGAATACACTCAAGATTGTGTACAAAGAGCAACAGTGGCGTTCTTCTTTTCTTTGTTTTAGACTAGTAAATACGGACAGAGATCGAACCCATTGGGTTGAACGCTGGATCAACCGTTCCGTCGTCGTGCACGGAGCGAAACTGGGTTAACCAAACAGAGAGCTACTAGACGCGATAAAAGGTAAATCTTATTTCTGAAAGCAAAAATATTATTTTAAGATCCACGTTGAACCGCTATTTTTAGGATCGATAGAAGTTTTAGCGCCGGATAGACCTCCGCTTGATATGAGATATTTTTCTTCTTCCTGGTGTGGTCAGTGCCTTCATGATTTAACGGGCTGTCTCGCGGATGAGGTGTGCCGTAAATTGATTTTCAAGAGCACGGGAAATATATCGTTCCGTTACTGCAGATTTTATGCATTTGCGACAGAAATCAATGACGAAGCTATGTAGTGAGAATTGTTCAATATTTATGTATTACTGACGTGGCTTATTTGGTCACCGAGTCTAATTTTAGATTGATGCAGGAATCGGTTAACTTCTTTCGGTATTTGCCCACGGGATCGCATTAAATTCGCATGCATCAGGATACGAGGTAGACTATTGGTATCCAAATATAATTAGCTTCAACTCGCGGTTGAACAACTATTCCCGTGGATCTGTCTGCATCTGTACAATTGGGTACCTCATTCGTCCAATTATAGTATTCTCTGATGAAATTTGCAAACTACCTTGGAATGGCGATTATTGTAAATGCTTTTCCGGAATAATTCCGGGAATGGATGCGCGTGTGTACTTCAACGGGAAGTTACGCATATTACTCACGGCAGGTGGATGTAAACTTTATTGAATTTCGGAAAAATCTCATAACTGAACTACGGAGCATGAAGGATCTGGAATAGTTCTAACTATATGACACAATTCACAGATATTTTGATTGAATTCGCAGCACGAGTTCTACTCGTTATTAATCTGAACATATTGGACTCGCAACTGTTGGATATACGCTATTTGCACAATTTTGTATTATCAAGTGATTGTATCAGTTTAATTAAGGAATTGAGCAACCATCGTTAAAAACCATGTGAAACCGTGACTTCCGATTGGAAATTAGATTTACGCTCGGTTTTCAGAACGACTTGCCCAGCGAGAGAACTGTTCGGCTTTTTATTCAGCGCGGCTGACTACGGAGCCGTTCCCGGCGAAAAGTTTATACGTTCGAGAAACCCATATTCAAATGTGTTTTTTCGATGGGAAATATGAGGCTCATTTTAATTTTCAATTTCAGGCACGGCGGGGTGAGGTCGTGTCTGTTTGACTGTGATAGTAGAATTTTAAAAAGGCGGAACGCGCAGGGTCAGCTTCCGCCCCTTTTGTTCCGCCAAAACATCGGAATTACATCGAACGCGGTGTGCACCCGTTGCACCGTTCAACTTGCACTTGCAAATTCGCCTCTCTTTTTTTTTCTCCCGTCTCTCCCTTCTACCTCTACCCTTCTGGTCACGAACAGGGCGGAGAGGAGAGGGTGGAGGGTGATTTCGTTACCACGATTTCACGAATTCATTCCGCGAGCCTCGCAGAGGGTTGGTTGCCGCGCGTTACATTCTCGCTGTCCGCGATTCGATTAGCTTTCTCGGGGGTATTTTGTTACAACGGCGAGCGTTATTTTCTTTTGGCTTCGAATACCAATTAATGTGGCCGGAATGCCTCGGCGCAGCTGGTCACGTTCACGGCTTCTCGTTTTTTATTTTTTCTCTCCGCCGAAAAATGATGCGCAAAAATATGGAAAAATCGTGCCGAGCATATTTACCCTTGTTCAAGTGCATTTCGTACCGCGCTTGAACATTCAGCAATTTGTTAACACGTTCGCTACGAGAGGAATTCCAAGTTCTACTAAATGACTGAAAAAAAAATTGATTACTCAGCTGTAATACGAATTTCAACTAAATAAATCGAAAGTTAGTAATTCGGTTAGGGCTTCAGCTTTCGCCGGAAGAACGAAAGTCATCGAGTGACGAGGTGGGAACCCAGGAAATCGATCAGGAGCCATCGCGACTGATTTATAAGAAACTACGAAAGCGCAACGCGACGGGGGGGGGGAGGAGGTGGTTTGAAAAAGCTATATTTCACAGGGAACGATCTAACAATTCCGAAAAAAATACATCCCTCGGCTTTATAAATATACCGCGCTGGCAACGTGACGCAGCCATTCGTCGATCCGTGAAGATACACCGAAACGCGTCCAAAAACGGTCATAAATTTCACGCGCGTCGAATTCGCGCGTTTCGTTTCGTTTCGGACGGGAGGGAGTGCGACGCGAGGCCGAATTTAAATCACAGACAGGCGACCGGCTTGATATAGGGCTAATTGAAGATCGGAATCTGCATGGGCAGGGCGTGCCCCGGGCGCGTTTCGCACGCGCGAATTCCGCGCTGAAATCGCCGCTTCGGCTCCACTCCGGACCGCTACGCTGAAACGAGACGCGGAGAGATACGATCGCGAAACCTTCGCCTCGGTCAGCTGTGCATGGGCTGAGAACACTGGATGCTGTGGTCACGTCGATGATCATGAAACGCCCATTTTTAGGCTTTCAATTGTCATTAGACTAGATCTTTGTGCAACATAAACACTGTCCAAGACAATTGCAGTGGTCAGGTCAATTCCAAGTTTTAATTAAAACGGACTAAAAAGTATAAAACAATTTTTCCTAGATTCGTAACCCCGTACAGATAGTCCTAAAAATTTGTGAACTATTCATGTATCAATTATCTATATTGCATGCGCCCCATGTTTTTCGTTTTAAATCTTACAGGTGTTCTCATAGCTATTAAAAATTCACAATCACAAATTTTCAGGACTATCTCTAATCTGGTAGGAATCTGTTATGGGGCTAGGAAAAATTATTTTATACTTTTTAGTCCGTTTTAAAAACGTGGTATTTTTAAAAAATTTATTTTTATTTAAATAATTATTTTCTGCTTTTTAGTCGTGTGTGTGTGAAATTTTTCAATCGATTTTAAACATTTTGATGAGATTATAACAGAGACATGTAGTAAATTTCAGACGGTGTTGCGACAGCGTCATATCGAAAACAAACGCCGTGGTAAAATGTCAAAGATAAAGGTTCGACGACTGTTCTTTCGCTTAGTAAACAAAAATTATAGTATAATAATGCTTAGTAACTTCATAAACACCGCACGGAGCTCGAACGCACACTGAGCTCCTTCGGTGCGAAGCGGGTCAGTGGAGTGGAGACGAGTCAGAGTGGGAACGCGTAGTGGAAAAGGGAGCGCCGTCGCGCGAAGTGGGGATCGCTGAACGCGATCACGTACTCCCGAGCGTCGCGCGGGGAGGTGTAACGGTTAAATTTAATAGTTTATATGTCCTACACGCATAGGCATTTAAAATGAAATTTTATAAATATTGCATTGTCATCCAGTTTTGAGATATGTTTAAACTTTTAAGTCTCAAGCCCGTCGGGAAGTTAGTTTCAAATCAATTGCGAAATTTGTACCGAACAGACAGAGAAACAGACGAACGAACAGACAGACAAGAAAGCGAGCTAATAAAAACGTAGTAAAAAGAGGATTACTCGACAAATGCATTAGAGAATTAATTAGCCGAAATTAATGAAATCCATTTATACCAGTCGAAACTAATTATGAACGGTCGAAGGCCTGATATGTTTAAAAATTGGCCGTTCGATGGCCGAGCAAATGTTTAAAGAACAAAGTCATTGAAGGAGTAGCATTCGAGACGATTTAATGGAAAATTTACCTCCACCGTTTCTGAATCGAGTTAACCGGCCATTTACGTTTTCAAAAACTTATCAAGTTCCCTGCCGCAACGGTACGCGCGGGCTCGAAGAATTTCTGTATCGATATAATGATCGCTTGGCTCGCTATCCTTTCACTTCCCCGGATCTTTAATTAACTGTTTCATCGAGCAGACGCATCTGTCTGCATTTCATATCGCGGTGCACTTCTCAATAAGCTGAACGAGCGCGAACGAACATGTACACGAACACGAACACACGGTCACGTCCGCGGTCCGCGATCTTTCAACGAGGCAAGACACGTTTTTTCTTTTTTCATTCGTTAATCAATTCAGAAGCCACGCTTTTGTCCGGGACAACGCACCGCGGCAATGTGTCTGCTTCTTTTCTTAAATACTGTCGCAGTGAATCGTGTGCTGCTGCGGATCCACGCGGTTCACTCATTTGTTCTTGCTCTAAATAATTGAGAACATGGTGGACAAACTGCATTTTGTCAGTTTTGCTTTACAGGTTGGCAATTCATGTTAAGGCAGTGTTTTGCGAAAGAAAAAATCCTGGAGGAATTATGACGAGTTGTAAAGCTGTTCCTCGTTGTGAGAAGATTTTTCCGACTGACTTTTGCATTGAATATGTGAGCCTTGCAATGTTTATTGCACATTATGTTGCGCATCAATGCAGGCAGATGTACAAAATTTTTAATCTTGTAGGAAAGTGATCCGTATCGAAATCAATGAATTTAGAATGTAATGAACAATTTGCGAAATTCCACGCCACCCAAAAATAGAAGCATGTTTCTAAAAAATTCTGCAAAACTCGTTCATTCCTTTCAGCATATAGTGCACTGCCAATTAAAAATATTTTGTACATTTTCAACGAAATATGAAATATGTAACAAAATTCCATCGCTGAATGGATCGAACGAGCAATTACGTGGCCAGACTGCGTTCAATCAACGGCCCGGATCTAATGATTGCAGCGATGATCTAAAACCGTTCTCCCACAAAGAAAAAAGGATATTCAGAAGAGGAAGGGAGCATCGGAATCGGAATTTTCCGAATCGACTTTTCAGCGGTCGTTGCATCGTCGATTCAACGAAGTCGTCCAGCTTCGAAATACGTTGATTTAACCTGGCTCCCTCAAAGGGTGCCTATAATTTTCTTTTCTCTCTCTCTCCTATACTCCCTCGAGTTCTCTCTCTCTCTCTCTCTCTCTCTCTCTCTCTCTCTCTTTTCACCGTCGAATTATTCTCCTTCATCGAAAGCCAGGTGAACTGACGATACCAATTTACCCTGGGAATTTACTTTGCGTCGAACAAAAAGTCGTCGCTCTCTTTCAAGCGTATTCCGCGCGGCAGATAAGGGAATACGGACGTTCCATAAAAATCGTACGTGAACTCCCATGGAATCGATGGACTCTCTTTCCCCTCGTTCGAGTAGCCACTTGGTTTTAAAAGCTCCGCGGAGCGGAATTAGAACACGTCGGGCTCCGGGAAAAGACCGAAACGGTGCCTCGTTCGTTGCTCGTTCGTTTTGAATCGCGGGTTATTATGGACTCGCGCTGTTGCTCTCCGTTTCGCCGCTTTTGCCTCTTCTGCCTCGTCGCCTCTCTTCCCCGCACGCTTTATTTTTTTCACCATGCTCGGTGAATGTTCGCAGTTTCGATTCGCAGTCGAATTCGGAGCAGAGTTGGGCAAAAATTTTATTTGAACAAAAATTTGGAATAAAGTGGGTTTTTTTCGGAGTGGATTTTAAACTCACTTTATTCCAAATTTTTATTTAAATAAAATTTTTGCCCAACTCTGTTTCGGAGAAACCTGCGCGCGACGTCGCGTCGATGCTGTTCTATCGAGCTCCGGCGTGACCGAAGAAATCAATCGTGCGTTCCAACTTCGATTTTCAGTTCGTAATACTGTAGTGCTTGCTTACTTAAATTTGTGCGACCTGTCCCTACTTAATAAGATTGGAGGACGTATTATGATTTATGGAAAATGGACTGCTTGACGTCGTGTTTGGACTCGTTTCAATCGACGGAACATCAGCAATCCACTGGTAGGGTAAAGTGCCCAAATATGGTATAGTCGCCTATTATGGCACTACCTTATATCTTTTAAAAGAAAAGTCGCATTCTAGTGAGAAAATCCTCAAACAATAGTTTACCATGTTTACTCAAACAGTGTGCAGTGTAATCGCACCATTCTATAGATTTTGGTATCGATCCTCCGCCAGTTGTGTCTCCACGTGTTGAATATTTTTGTGGTTAGATTTTCGATTGTCTTTTTCGAGGAAGGTAAGTGATTTTGAAATGTTTGAATATATCTGTAGTTTCAGTTTGTTTACATTAATGTTTGCCAACTGTTGGTTTGGGCTGAAATTCATTTTCTCTTTGTCAGTAGCTGGTATTATCAGTCCACGTGGAGTTCCCAATATGGCACTATCAAAGGTTCCCTAATATGGGTATAGCTATTGACATTCTTGTTGTGGGTGCCGGATATGGCAATAGGTGTCATATTAGGGACTCAAGGTGTACCATATTAAGAACCTCTCTCGCTGGAACCTACAAATGACACGCCACAAAAAAATATTTTTCCCAAGCTGTATTAATTTTTGAACAAACTTGACCCCAGAATCTTATATGGAGGAAATGCATCTACAACTGGTAGTTTTTTGGTCGAAAAAGGGCATTCTAAAATCATTCTAAAATCATTAAAAAATGACATCAACAAAAAGTGGTTCATTAGGGACTCAAGGTGTACCATATTAAGAACCCCTCTTGCTGGAACCTACAAATGACACACCACAAAAAAATATTTTTCCCAAGCTGTATTAATTTTTGAACAAACTTGACCCCAGAATCTTATATGGAGGAAATGCATCTACAACTGGTAGTTTTTTGGACGAAAAAGAGCATTCTAAAATCTTCAAAAAATGCCATCAACAGAAAGTGGTTCATATTTGGGCACTTTATCCTATCACATTTGAAGAGGTTCTACTGCGGTGTATTGATCGTCTAATAAGCGAACCGGGCCATTCGTCCTGGCTTGTTGTAACGTCTTCTTGGTACCCAGGGTATGAAATGACTGGCCGAAAACGGGGGTGTGGACCTAGGGTCACGATGCATGGTTCCCCGAAACCGGTTAATCACCCGATCTCTGTGCGTCGATGCATCATCTGTCCATCCATTCGTCGGGCCGCTGATTGCAACGCGAGCAAGTTACAAATCAAACTCGCCGTTCCCGCGTAGATACTGACAGTTCCCGCTGGTATTGGATGAAGATTCGCGAGTAGCGAATGACGAGAGACAGAAGAATAGAGAGAGAGAGGGAGAGAGAGCTGGATAGTGACAGAGGGATCAGCAAGAGAGGCAGGAGAGAAAAGAGGAACAGGGGTTGAAACGTTGGCAGCGTACACGGCCAGCAAGAGGGAAACGCGTTGCGCAAACCGACGAAGACGGCGGTAGACAAATATAGAAGCCGGTCGGAAGGGGTCGAAAGAGACCCAGTGCATCCCCCGGCTGCAACCCCGTATAAATCCTACACAACGGCGACGCATACATATTCATACGCCGACGCGGAACCAACACACATTAATGCGCCCGGCGATATTAACGCAAACATGGTAGCACGAACGTCTGTGGAAAAGCAATAGCCGCGGCTACACTGATGAGCAAAACTGAACGCACTTTACAACATTTTCGAGAATTTTTTTTATTAAGACAAATACATTGTTGTAAAATCTACGTCTAAAAAGAAATTGAAAGTGGATACCTGGTTATTGACGTACGGGTTAAGCGTCGCATATTCGGGGAGAAACGCGACACTTAAGCGGACAGTACTACTTCATGAAAGTAACGAATATTTTAGTCTAAAACCAAAAAAACAACGGCTAACCCCCAGGTTTAGGTGCGGGAATAGGAAACCGTAGAAGCACAGACTGCAACATTCTCTGCTCGTAGTTGAATGTCGGAGTGGATTCGACCGAGCGCGTTCATTTGATATACAGCTAATTAGAGATCGAAATCTCGGGTCGACTGGGCGCCACGTGTGTGCATCTCTACGCAACTGTGTTAGATGCAACTGTTCTACGTCTTGCGGGTGAAATTACGGTAGAAACTGCGGAGCCGGGGGAAATAAAAATTCCGATGGTAGATCCGTGTTTGCACGGTTTGAGCGCGTTTCGGCTTGCGTGCAAATATCGCGGCCTTGCCGAGCGCACATTGTTGACGATATTTTTCTGATACTTTGCCATAAACGGAGAGAGAGATAGAGAGATAGAAATGAGCACACTGTTTTTGTTCCCTCAGGTGAATCATATATGATTTGGTTGATGTTGGTTTCATTATTGCACGTCATCACCGTATTTTCCGCACAATAGCATTTTATTAGGAACAATTTCAATTGTAACAAATTTACACGTCCATGTATATATATTTCGCTGTAATTACCCCTGGTAAATTGTTCATGAAATTGTAACATTAATATTTCGCGGAACGAATGGGATCAATACCGACATCCAATTACGGTTGTCGAAACTAAATTAATTTATATACGTGTTCCCCTAACAAAAACTGACGGGAAACAGAGGGCCGTTGCCGTGTTGAATTGTTCCGCAGGTGTAGCGAGGGAAATTGAAAAATATCTACCGAACCCCCAACACAATACGTGCGAATATTCCCGTGTACGTGAAATATAAGAACGCAGGAAGATAATGTCAGAAAATATTTGTGCTGCGACAAACGGGAAATTGCGTCGATCTAAACGAGATGTTCGATCCTCGAGGAAACGAGCGAGATTGGTTCGCGAACGGCCTCGTGTACCGCGAATATTTTTCTGTATGGAAAGAGACCATGCGTGGAGCGCTTACACACACCTTCCCGCATACACACACACACATACGTAGATACACGTACGCCGGCACTTTAGATTAAAGCTCTCATCGAGCACTTTGTCTGTTGGGATGCTTGGGAAACTCGATTAGTTCCGTGGCACGAGCGGGACACACGACTTCTGCGGTGCTTCGGTCAAAGATAAAGCCAATGCGAACCGAGATTCTGCTGTGCACAGCCGCTCCAGCCGTTTGATTAAAGCTCGGCACGAACGCGATTAGCTTTTTGTGTTACCCCGTCGACCGGCGCGGATAACAGAAAAAGGTATCGCCCTACCGGAACCGGAAGTCTCCGGGCCTCTATCTTGCCCTAGGAAAACTCGTTTCAATCGATACCGCCGCGAATCGAACGCTCACCGAATTACACCGACGCGGAAAAATTGCTGATTCTCTCGTGACAAATTTTTCATCTTTCGCCTGTTTTATCTTTCGTAAAAATCAATAGAAAGGTAACGTTTTGGCGCAGAAAGCGTCGTATTAGTTTTCCATTCTGGCGTGGAAAACATTTTTCGAGTTTCGTCTGGTTTCACAAGTATTTGTCACGGATATTCGTTTACATGCGCGCGCCTGGCCGCTGTTTACCGATTATCGAGCACACGGCTGTCATAACAGCGCTTCTGCTCGTAAAACATCACGGAGAAGCTGTATCCGGTGTGCAGACACGGTATCATGGGGTTGGGGGCTGTGCCCTGTACATACAAGACGAGTTCACGGCGTGTTTCACCATCCATTCTTGAAGAAGCCGCACTTTTATGACAACAGAAGTCCTGCGTGGAGGGAACCGCAATGAAAACTTTGTCTTCTCGGTGTGACCTTGCATGACCTTGTTATTTGCACCCTTTCAATTCACCTGTCGCGTTCATTAATTGTTGATTTTGCTGTTTAAATTCTTGTTACGCCTGGTATGACCTTGTTTATTAATAAAACGCGAATTTTGCTGTTTATATTCTCCTATGATCTCAATAATGCAAATCTACATTGTTAGGGGGCTCGGATCGTTAGCGGGTTTTGTTTTCTCGGTCTGACCTCCATGGACGACCTTGTTGTATAATTACAATTATTCAGGAAGGGAATAAATATGTTGCTTCTATGTTTTGCAATTAATGCAGACAATTTTTATTCTGCATAAAAGTCCACAGTCTAGTTATATTCATTATCAAAATACCATGTACGAACGTTTAATATTTGCCAAACGATTCGCGACCAGGAGCTGTAACAATAGGAACGAAGGATTGTTCTCCTTTAATCCGGCCAAAGATGGATCAATGAGTCAAGGTGTCTCTCTCCAAGGTGGAACCGGAAATTCGTCAAGGCCTTAACATGGTCGTTCCGCTCGCTTGCTGTAAACGTCGCATGGCAATACAGACGTACGCGTGTGGGCGGGCGAAATTTCATTTCGTTATCCTTTCGGCTACGCTGTCGTATTAACATAAATTTCCATTGTCGAGCGTTATTTACGACTCGGTGCCGCTTTTGGCGTGGCCGATTTATTTCCATATCGGGCGTAGCCGCCGTTTAATAAATTTCACCCGGTCGAACGCGCGTGTTCGTGTCCGGGACCGGGTTTGCGAAAGTGAATCGAAACTGTAGTCTCCGCGGTAATGAACGATCCATTTACGACGTGCCACAACGCCAATAAAAGAACGCTTTTCGTAATAATATTTAACGGAAATATCTGCTGGACCGACACCGTACCATGTCGATCGCGCGAGAACTGTGTTTGCTTCATTTTCCAGCAGAAATTCACCGACGCTGATTAACTGTTGATTCATCGACCCGTTACCGGCAATAGTGAATTAGACTCGATTTAGAAATTATAATTTCCGACCGGACCGAGCCGGCCATCCATTATACACGGACGCTCTAATGACGGCCGGGAGTTGCGAAAAAGAGATATTAGTGGGCCGATTAATATGCGCGTCAAAGATTTATCGTTCGCGATCCACGGAACCGAACAATTTCGATGCTAAATGACTGATCAGATTAAAGTTGTTGGCGACGTAATTTCTTCCATTTGTTTGGTAATTTATGGAATTAGACAGTTCCAAAAATATCGGACTGTACCACAAATTCATTCGGTTGGAATTGTAAATATGTATGTTCTGATTTGGCTTAATTGGTACTACTTATTATCATGCTCGTTTGCAGATCATTCCGCGAGCAGCGAAGGATTGCCGATTTATCTAGAGGCAGCGTTCCATCGGCGTCAGGTTCTACCGACTCGTGAAAAATAAACGAGCCTGTGGGACCGGGCGCAACGTTGTTCCGGGTCATTAGACCATGCCAGCTCACAAGTTTTTCGAGGTCGCACACGTCTTTGGACGCGGTCGTCGATCGCGGCGCAACACACCGTCGCGCGTCGAGGCGAACGTGAAACAAAGCGGAGATAAAAGAGCAGAAGGGAAAAGCGAGGAGGTACGCCATCCTTCTCTCGACGTTGAACAATCTACCACCTCGCTTATTCTCCCAGAAATTCATTCATTTTAGCATTCTCGATTTTCGTACTCTCAACTTGCGAGATGCAGATGCTCATCAATAAACTGCGGATTTTTATGCAAAATAAAAATTCCTTACATCAATTGCAAGAAACAGAAACTAATTCTGGTCATACACGCATAAAATCCGCAGTCTACTTATTCCAAACAGCCAAGAATCACTAATTTCCACAGAAGAGCCAACCGAATATTCTACTTACCGGTCCGACCGGCAATAAACCAGGAAAACTCTCGGGCATAAAAGTATCTGCGTAACCGCGCGTGATCATATTTCCAAATTCCGAGCGAGGCAGAGAGACACGCAATTTTTCGACGGCCCGTATTTCCAATTTTCCATTACGGTTCTCCCCAGCGAGGAACCGCGGCAGAAATTGTCACAGGAAATATGATGATTCCCGTCATCTTCGGTCGCATAAAACCAGCTCCGGCTCGCATAAATTCCGGGCACCATGGCCACGGATTCGCCCGCGATTATTTTTGTCCCGTTATTCCAAAAGCTAATAGAACGGGAATAAAATTTCCCGTGAAAGTAGCGCGTCCCCCTTCCCCCCTCTCCACACCGAGCTTGGTTTTCTCGTTGGTGGTGCCGCGAGCCACCCCACATCGCGAGCGAAATTTCATTTCACAGTCCGTCCGAGCCGAGCAAATATTATCGTAAATTTCCGGCGACCGCTTATCACCCTCGATTCTCCATCGCTCATCTTCGTCTTCGTCGGGCTCCTTTTGTTTCTGGCCGCGCGTCGCGTCCCCGTGAAAATATTTCTTTCCCGCGGACCGATAAATCAACGGGTTCCATCCAACACCACGGTCATCAATAACCGCGGCGCTTAGGCTTTTTACGAGCGAGCTATCACGCGATGGGATACAGGCTGCACCGCCTCAATTATTTACCTTTGATAACAAAACTAAACTCACAGTACAGTAGAACCTCGTTTAGTGTATACTAGCGACCCCCATCGCGAGTTGGTAGAAGTTCTGAATCTCATGGTGGGGATTGAGAAGGTTACGTAGAGGGCGTACTAAAGAATCTGTACTTTCGTCAAAGTATTTAGCTTGATAGTTTCACTAATGATGGTCAGAATAGCATGTAAAAAAAGACTGGAAGCTAATTGCCGGGATCCCGGGAGCAGGAGCACTATAACATTGTTATCGCGTCGGAGAAACCAAAGATCCGAGGAAATCGTTCGAATCGCCGCTAATCGGATACACTTTTCCGAGGGGTAGGGCTCATCTTGGTCCGATATTGAGCCGGGGAGCTTCCTTCCCCAAAGCTCCTCCGAGAAAGTACGTCAATTTCCGTTCGCGACGGCGATTCGTCGAAATTCCGCTCCCTCGAAACTGGCGCTCATGACCGGTGTCCGGAAATTTATCGTCCGCCCTCCGCTTGCCTCTCCGTGGTTTATTTTGCCCCGCGTATCGTTTCACGAGTGTCTTCCGATATCGCAGATATTTTCAGACACAACACGCCGAAGTTTATGGCGGATCAGACGGACCGTGCGTTACCGCCGCTGCGGGGGAGGAATGTTTTCAGAAGAGCAGATCGCAGATATGAGAAATTCGCGGGCACGGATTATTACTGTCCTCCTCGTTCTCCGTTTGCCAATTCTGATTTTACTTATCTTTCGCAGTCGATTATTCGATTGTTTAATTTCCTGTTCATTATTCGGTGCGTTGTTGTTTGATGCAATTTATAGCGATTTAATACCTACTTTCTTTAGGATTATGGATTGTTCATTTCATTTGCAGATCTTATGCGTCTCTGAATATCCACGCGAAGAATTTTTTTTGTAATTTATCTTCACTGCAAAGAATCTCGTAATCGTTCAAATAAATCTACCACTTTAATTTTGATAAATGATAAAGGAATGTTGCACAGCGACAGCAGTCTATTGACGATTCAGTGAACGAAACACGAACAAAAGGAGCACGGCTAAACTCTGCACAAAGTACTGGATATTATATTGTACGATAAAGTCATTTGAGCAGATGATCCCCTAATTATTTCGAGCAACGCGTGTCGTACGGCGAAACAAGTTTCAGAATAATTCCTATTATGATACGCACGGCTAGGCTGCTTAAATGAAAAGCTGAAAGTCCGTAGTTTTGGGTAATTCTGTACTCCGGCGAAAATAGATATATTCGTGGAAACATAACCCGGAATTAAATGTGACAACTTTGTCCGCGCCGCGCAAACATTCTGTTAATGCAAAATAACGTTGGCAACGGATCCGTGAACGTAGGACCGAGGCTTTCGCTCTACACAGTGATACGGAATTCTGCCGCGCGCTCCGATAAATTGGCTGATAACGATGAAAGAACAGAACAATATCGTAGTATCTCAAAAAGCCTAACACAGACCTCGGGTCAAACGTTCTGTGTGTCATCAAACAAATATTTTGGCTTGTAATTAAAAAAAAGATTGTATTCCTCGTCATGAACTTACTAATCCCACTTTCGCAGCGAAATCGTCTGAACGCTTACTGGATCCCACACACAAGTGTTTAAGGTGCAGGATCACCGCAGATCAGGAATCCGTTGGGGATTATCAATCTCATTCCGCGAAAACGAAGGAGAAGCTCGTCGGGAAATCCAGTTTCGCGCACAAAGGGCCGGCTGCTGGTTTCGGGGGCGAGAGATCGTAATATTTGACGAGGCGTCCCCCGACTTCTTTGAGGCGCATAATCGCGGGACGGTGTCGTCGATTAATCCGTGGTAATTGCCGCGCGGTGCTCGTCATCGAATTCCCAGCGATTCTCCGGCTAAGTTGTCGCCGGGTTCCGCGATTCCGATTTCGCCGTGGATATATCGTATCTCCTTACCGCCATCTTAGTGGAATTACCACGTAATGGCCTCGTGAGGAGCTCTTCACCTTCGAACCACCCCTGTGCTTCTCTCCTGCTCCCCTTCCTCTTCTGATCTCTATCCTCGTTTTTCCCGTGGACCGATCGAAACGGCCGATTGCCATAGTAATTACCGTCTACGCCCGGCGCGGAACGAACTTTTAAACGGCGCGGAGAGCCGCCGTGAGAACCCTGCCTCGCTGATTTTAATGAAACTTTGAGAACTCGCCGAGCAGTCGCCTCCTCTATTGCGACCGGGGCTGGGGACACTTGTCCTTCCGTCGTTTTAACTCGCGTCTCCACCGACGCGGCTATCATTTAATGCACTTCTCTGCGATCCCCCCCTCTCTGTTCTGAAACGCCGAGAAAATTTTGTTGAACCGTTTATGAATTATAATCGACTTCCCCCCGCGGAACACCGTGCAGAAGCGTCGCCGTCGACGCTCCGAAATGTTTCATCGGCGATGAGTGCGCTGACGACTTTATGGGCCTCCGGGATCTGACAGTCTCGAATTTCCATGTATGCAGGTTGTCCCGAGTATTAATTAGAAATTCAAATTGGACGATCTACCACGGTATGCTTCAGTTTATGATTACTAAAGTATACTAGTTAATGGTTAAAGAATTTCGATCGTGTCGTACGTCATACTGTATTCAAACCAAGGAAAACATTAGGACTGAAATGGGAATAAACTCGTTCACAACAATTTCCAAAGCATTTCCGTGAGTCATGTACAAAGACTTCCATGTATGCAGGGTGTCGTCGCGAGTATTAATTAGAAATTCAAATTGGACGATCTAAACCGGTATGCTTCAGTTCATAATTGCCCCAGTAGACAAATTGGGGGTTAAAGAATTTTCTATCGCGTTATACGCCCTATTGTATTCAAACCAAGGAAAGCATTTTGATTGAAATGGGAATAAATTCGTTCAACAACAATTTCCAAAGCATATCCGTGAGTCATGTACAAAGATTTCGATCCGGTGATCAACGTTCCAGCGATTCGTTCGCGGAGTGATCATCTCAGGGAGGACACGCAGCATCTCGCAAACTGGGTCAAACGTGGATGTTTGGCGTCGAGGTAGAACGCGCGTGTACCTGGTTACCGCGGCTGTGTATGCGCGCCTCTTAGCTTTAGAATCTCGATTGAAATCGTAGTCGTAGCTCCGTAGTGTGCTCGGTTTGCTCGGACCACCTCGAAGTTTGCAAATTACGTTCGACCGTGTTTGGACTGGCATGGCGGGTCCCCGCCGCCGCACCGCGCCGCCCCACGACGTTCTGCGCGGCACGTATCCTTTCAACGGAGAGACTCGCAAGTGTGCGGACACACTGCCGATACTCCGGCACCGAAGTCAATCGGCGCATAGAATTCATGGTTCTCGAAGTTAACGCGCAATCGGACTCGCGTTTCGTGCCCCGTGCAACGTAATTAGAGGATCAATTAACCGGGCCACGGGACACGCAAGGAACCGCCGATATACCGGGATGCCGCTCTCGAAATCGACTGTGTTTCGCACCGTTGATGTTCCCGCATGCGATAAACGATCGGGCACAATGGCCCGGAACTAAAGTTTACCTGTTGGCTCGCGATGAAAAAAAATCAATTCATTGTGTTCGACATTTTTATCGAACCTGTATTGTCCACTAAATGTCCGTCACATTCAACAACGACGAAAACATTGCAATTTTTCGAGATTCTCCGAGTAAAAGATTCTTTGAATAACAAATAGCCGAGATTCTTTCGAGGAGCACGGCTAGGTGGCCGGAAGTTTAATTGTAAGAAATTCATGGTGGTAGAAGAACACTTCATAAAGTTTTATTACAGTCTTTTTTTTCATTATGGCGAAATGGAACCGTGCTCACGGGGGAAATTTATGATTGCAGAAGTATGGAAGTGTGAAATGATAATATGCTTGCGTAGAGGAGTCTGGAGAGAGGAAGTCTTTTTTGATGGGTTTTTTACTTTCGGTTATTTTCATGACTGCTGCAAAAAGGTTACAGGAGAGGTGTGACTTTTTGCCGAGCCGTCGTTGGAATTTTATAAATTCAGAATCACTGTTTCTTAAAAGTAGACATTCGCGGTTTTACGAGTGTTACATTAACAATGTAATAACATAACTGAGCTCGTATATGTCAACGATGACATTTACGGCAGATGTATATAGATCCTAGAAAAACATTTAAAACATATTCCTTAATAAAAAGAATGTTACCCTGATTAGATGCTCATAGATCCAATTTTCATTATTTTTTATTCGATGCCTTCTAAAAACGCTCTAACAGGATTTACGAAGAAATGCAACAAAAATATGCGCCATCCTTTCGATTTTATCATGTTCACAGCTATGCTCCGCGAAGCTGATAAACTTCATCGATGAACAGACACCCAGCTAATATCTATTATGCGATATCGATGGTGTATTCGCATGGTTGCCACCATAGTTCAATTCCATGGCGCGCGGTGACGATTCGAAAACTGCCGGCGTGCATTTTCCATGAAATCGCGGCAGTGTAATATGAAATTTCAGGACTCTTTGTTAATATTACCTCCGCTGAAAGAGCTGCAAGCCTCGAATTTAATACGACTAAAATGGAGCCGGGGAGAGCTCACGGTTCGCGATAAAACGCGCGAAACCCATGAAAAATATTTTCACGGTTGAGATCAAAACGCGCCAATAGAATTTCCGTTGTAATTAGTCTGAATTGTATGAATCGCGCGGATTCCGTGATCCGGCCCTGGTCAAACACAGAGGCAGCAAAAAACAATGAATTCCTACGTACCATAGTACTAAGTACCATAGTAGAATAAAATTTTCGAACGGTATTCGCGATCTTGATACGTTTGCACTAAAGTTCCCTAATTTTATTATTCTAAATAAATGACGGCTTTCAATGGCGACATTTCATACGTCCGAGGACTTTAATTAAATGAGTAAATTACCATTTCCCTAGTCCTCTCTCCATTAATTAAATGAAATCAGAAGTCATACTCCCCACTGGGGATTTCATTTCATCAAAAATGAGATTAAATATATTTTTAGCATATATTGAACGCTGAGAATTTCTGAAATCCACAGTCTAGATGTCGATTTACTGAATTTTACTCCCGAGCTTTACTCTTATGCTTGACACTAATTCGATTGTCGTTAAAAAAGTGTTGGACTCGGGTGTTGACCGTCACAGAAGCAGCCACAAGGTAGACACTGACCCCGGTGCTCCGAAACAGGAGTTCGTTCATGGTTCACCTTGCCCTTTGGCGCTTTTGTCGGCCGGCTCACGGTTCCGCGAGCAAGAAAGTGATTTTCTGCCGCGATAACCGTGATTTCTAAGACACGCCGTCTTTACGGCGCAATCAGAGAGCCCGGTTGAACGACCGGCAGACGCCTTTTGATGTCGAATCACTTCGCTCTCGGGTCCTTTCGCTCGTGTCTCGTCTTTCCGCCACCATAGAGTGGATTCGCGCGACGAACGCTCATCACCTATGTGGCACATATTACACTCTCGCGCGCCGCCATCCTCTTGTTCCTGCGACTTCAAATTACCAAGCGAGTCTTGTATCGGTGTCTTCAAACGAAAGGGAGCAGGGCACATATCGGGTAGCCCGGAAAATCGCGATTCTCTGTCACTGTAACGCGATCGTCGTCGGCTTTGCGAAAGAAGAGAACCCCAAGCTAGTTATAGTTATACATACTCTGTTTCGTTGAGTGTTGCTTGATCAAACTGCGAATACTGCGACACGAAAATGTTTCCAAACCAAGAAAATGTAATACGATTGCTTGAACCTATTTTGAGGCTGGCTAAAACTCACACGCAGGCCAACGAACCCACCATGAAGTATAAATCACTGAAATCTGGGAACGCAACAATTTTAGTACACTTTCCCGGAAAGTAACTAAAGCAACAAAATCACAAGAAAAAAATCAAACCAGTTGCAAGGCTAATCATCGGCACGCAAGAAGCCGGGCACGCTGAAATATCATAAATCACAAAGTCATTGTGTCTGAGAAGTTTTCATAGTCGGTTGGTCGACTCTCGCGGCCCCCACCCCCAGGGCCCTTCTTCTGGTTCTCGCTATCTTCCCTCGGTTCCGGCGCTCTCCTCGTCTCATTCTCATTACGAAGTTCCCGGTCATCAAATTTTATTAGTCCCGCTTCAAGGGTTCGCCTTACTTCTAACTCAATATCGTAGATTTGTAGTCTCAGTTTAACTACCCTCGCTTCTTCCTTGTCCCGTTCGTCTCGCGGCGATTCTTCTTCCTCCTTCATCCCATACGGGTCCGTACACGGTTTCCCACCCTCCTACCGCGCCACCCACCCGTCCAACCATCCCCTTCTTTTCTTTGTATTTTCTCCTCGACCTGGAACCCCAGATGTAAGCGCGGCGAGCCCGAGCTCGAGCGACTTTGAAAGCAGCAATAATTCCGTGCTCCACGGCCGAGAACTAATTTCCACTGGGTACTGGGGGTGCGGGAGGGCACAGAGAATCCTCGGTAAGATGAACAAGGGTGGACCCTTAACCCCTCCCCACCCCCGTTCGTCTACCTACCCCCGTCGGATCTTCGATTCCCCGCGAGCTGTTCGTTTTCTCTCGCGCCCTTTTATCGCCCGACAATGCTCCACCCTTGCTATCATTCATTGCCAACGCTAGCAGCCAATAATCAGTCGATACCTCACACTGTGCAGCGGATTCATAATTGACAATGATGTTACTGACGTGTTATCTTTTTGTGTGGCACAGGTTTCAGGGAGGCGTGACATTGGTAACGGAGGATTCTGGTGGTTATACGAGTAGGTGATTTTTATGAATTTTTTTATGGAAAAGTAGTGGTGATGTGGGAATTAGGTTTCGTGGAATGTGTAGATACGTTATTAATGTATATGGAAAATTTTTTTAAGTTCCACTTGTTCATTTAGTTTTTGGACAGAGCTTCATAATGTCAACTTAGTCTGTCGAATTTTATTGAACCGGTTATATCAGATGATTGCATAAGTTCGTGCACGATTTGAAAATAAAATTCAATGGTTAAATTTTAAAGATTGGTTAAATTAAAATTAAAAAATGGTTGAATTTTGTACAATTAGAAAAGAATGGTGACTATATGTATAATTGATTAATAAAGCTGTATTCTATCAAATTTAACCATTGAATTTTATTTTCAAATCGGGCACGAATTTATGCAATCATCTAATATCTGGACAAATTTTAAGACAGAGGAATTTCTCCACAAATGGATTGTACGCGATAAATTTTTTTTAGGAATTAAATGAATTAGTTTATTAGACGACACATAAAAGAAACTTTTAAAAAATTGCCACTGATCGAAACCGCTAAAAATGAATGTACTTTAGAACGAGAATGACTTCTATCATATTGGAAAAAAGTATTTGAAGTGTCTCAGAATTGATAGAACTTTTTAAATAATTGAACGAGGGAGAGAAAGGGAGCAAGAGAGATTTGATAATGGTAACAGAACAGTTCAAAATTAACATTCTGCAGAGGCTCGCCGTTATTTCCCTGGAACCACTTCGTATGCACGGCAAACAATTATCTCTCATAATTATCAAGAATGTAATAACGCAGTATCTTCTGTAAACCGACTGTTGACACAGCGGACCATTATTAACGCAGTAGAAACAGCCCTATTAGCCATCGTTTACAGTAGCATACCTACCGGCGTAGACTGGCTACAGTAGAATTGGGTAGCACATAATCAGCCAACCGTTGCAGTAGTCAGACTTTGTTGAAATTCAGACAACAGCGGGCGATATTGTTAAGTGTCTTCCATTAGACAGCGGAAGCAGCGCTTATACAGCACATGGATGACAAAAGAAGAGGTTGCTGCAGTGACCTAATTCGAATATATCACTGAAATTGTTGTTAACAAACGTCCAGTGTTCCCTTTGGCATACTTCGAACTTCCTACGCGATCTCTAAAATCAAGAATTTATTTCAAAATTGACTGTTTCACTGAAAAACGCTAAAGAACGTCCAGGAAGATGATCATTTCAGCATATTGAGATATTCGAGCTGAAGACGAAGCACAAATTTAGGTGGCTAGCTTTAGATGAATCACCTCGTGCACTGTCTTACAGCAATATCGCGGCACAACATTGCATCTCGAGCACAAGGTCTTCTTAACCTGTTGCATTAACAAAGGACGATTTCCCAATATTCGCCACGGGACTGCAGTTTCCCAATAATTACCCGATACAAGGGGATCAATTCGGAAGACCCGGGAGCAACGAAGTTATTAAAGAATTACTGACAATAACCGTGATCCTAGACGGTCGTGCAGCAAGTATAATTCCCGGAATCCTGTTATCGAGCCGGGGCCGAACGGGGAGCCGCGTTCACGACAAATTGAGGGTCGCGCAAGATGACGTAGAAAAATTAATAAGGGACGCAGTTAAAGGTCGCGTAACATGCTTGACGATCGGTGAAGATCCGCGTAATCCTCTTACGCCGGTGGATCCTTCGGATCCAGCGTTGACCGACTCATCCGGCAGGCTGTAAGCCTTTAAACCTATCTCAGACGAAACCAATATCGGACCAATTTCGAGAAAACGGCACCGCGATATATCGAGTGACGCGGGGGCAAGCTTTCGGATCAAATTGCCCCGACGGATTTCGCACTGACGTTCACGAACGCCAGACTACCCTGTCTGTTTCTTAATGTGCCGCAATTACAACCGGACCGATAATATCAACGGATTTATCATTTATTTTTATGAGATCACTATATGTGATTTTATTTCATTGAATAAAACGCTATGTATCTCTGTGGATCATTTCGTTCACGAGATATTGATGATAAAGATGCACTCACCTTTTGTTGTTGCGTCTGCGTAGGTTCTGTGGCAAGCAGTTGCTTCAAGGCCGGATGTCCGTGGCCATTCGACGTCGACGTTGCACCTGGCGTGCTAGGTGTGCTGGGATTGCTTCCTGGTGTGTTAGGTGTGTGAGGACCTGTCGTAGGGCTGCTAGGACTGACGCTCTCGATCACCTTGCTACCAGCATGATGATTCTCCGTGTGCCTCCTCAGGCTCCTCGCGTCGCAATAAGACTTGCCACATCCTTCCGCTTTGCACTCGTACGGCTTCTTGTTCCGATGGGTCAGCATGTGTCCGTTCCTATCACAGAAAAATCAGAAACGTCATTTAATCATCCTATAATCTCTGTTTATACTTGAATTAATAAAATGCAGACACTTGGTTCCAGTACTTTCGTTTAAAGATGAGAGCTTAGAGGTAAGTAAACTGATTGTTCTAACTTCTAAAAAAAAGTCCAAATCGTATGGTCTCTTAAACAGTGTGCTACTTCGTTTTTTATCCTATGCCATTAATCTACAATTGTGAACACTGTGCTAGAACGATGGTAGTCCGTCGACAAAGAATGCGAAAGCCGTAAGAACGACGTCACTGGAGTGGAGTCTAAGCTCGGGGAAAGCTCGCAGGCGGCCTCGTCGAACGCAGAAAATTATGTCGACCCAATTATGTCGCTATCTATACGGAGGATCTGCTCGACTCCGGAAATCCCGTACAACGACGAGCACGTTCCACGTCCTATCTGCGAGGCACATCTAAGCTTATCCCTGGCGTGACAGCCTTACGGCCGTTTCCTCGCCTAAAGACTTCTCTCCACCCCATTTGCTCGATATCCTGTGTAATGCCACCGACGGGGGGAAGAAACGTATACTTCACAGGCCGGGGGACTTCGCGTGTCCCAAGAAAATCATGCCCACACGCCTGATCCCGTTTCCTCAACGAGGAAAAACCGGAAAAGTTGACGTCCCGACGTTCCACGGTGCTAGCAGGAAAAAAAAATGAAAAATAATGCAGCACGTGCAACAAGTTGGCGCATGAATTTCCAACGACCCGGTCGTTGTAACGAGAGGGATTGTAAATGAGGGAAATTCGTGAGGAGAATTTTGATTCCGGCTCCCGGCACTGATACTTCACTGGCTAACGATGGATTCGAAATGAGCCTGGTTTTTAGGGGAATCCGCCGGTGGTTAATCTTCACGTTAATATTTAAAATATTCGTAATTCAACACTTTTCAAATATACCCTGTCCTTGAATTCTCAGCTAAAAGAGGAATTTATATATTTGTCAGTGACAAGTAAATTTGAAAAATGGTACCTGGGCACTGGGAAAATTTTGGGGATAAATTGAAAGTGAGTATTTGAATAAAAAAATTGAATATTAGTAAATGGGAGCTCAGCTGGGTGTATAAGGGTTGAGGTGTTGAGAAGGGAAAGAGGTTTGTCAAATTTGTGGAACGGCAAGGGATATCGGGAACAGTTCTCAGGAACGGGATTCGTGGGAAGAGGCAGAAGGATAGAAATCCCCAATCCGCATTTCCGCAGCCAGAAGTCCGGGGAAGACATTTAAATGGCCTCGGTTCCTGCCGGCACGCGTCTCATAATGGCCACGGAATAAAAGTGTAAGGGTGGTCGTAACCATTCATCAACCGTAGCCGCGTTAACTGCTATCGCGGTGCGCGGCATTTTCACGACATCCCGAAACAGCCGACGGGACACCGGATAAAGAACGGAAAGAGAAAGAGCCCTGAAAGTGCAACAAGTTGGCGATGCGATGCGGTCTAACCGACGAATAAGAGGGGTGGCCTTTATCACCCTTAAGGAGTGTCCCTGATACGATGATCCCCCTCCCTATAATTGCATTAATCCGACAGTCGCGCGACGGAAACGACGCCGTTAACACGCCTCGCGTCTGGCTCGAACTGTCTTCGATCAGGACCCTAGATCTATTGTTCACTAATACTGCCATCAATCCACTAGATATTTGATAGGTTGCGGATCTTCAGGGAAAATTAAAATTATCTAGATTGCAACGAATTGGGGCGAAGTTCAAACTTCTTCTGAAACATTAGAAAATATTTTTCGTGATCGAAGCTGCCGTGGATTTGAAGACTGAAGCTTCCAACAATGCAATTCAGTGTTTAAATACAGTTTACAGCGACTGTACATAAGTTAGCGCGAGTCGTCGTTTTGTATCACCGTCTTCGTTGGCTCGTTCGATCCTCGTCGTTTCGACGCAGAAATCAACCGGAGGCTCCGATTCCGCTGAACAAATATTTGCCGGGAATATCGTCACGATGACGAAGTCGAGGAGGGAAACTGGAGAACACTTTTTCGGGCCATTTCAATATTGATAGTAGCCACTTCTGTTTAATGTCACTGTAGAATCGACAGGACAACCATGATGTCAGAAAGTTTCTGCTTCGCGCGACGTAGGTTCAAACTTTCGACGTCGTGAATTCTTCAAACTATATTCAAAGATGTCGCTTTGTCGAATGACAAAAACGAACTGGTACAATTTAAATGAATTTAACACAATGCCAACACACTATTTTCAACTTGTTAAGATCATTAAAGAGTGAAACAATCTTGTGCATGGTTACTGTTTCTTGCAATTGGTGCAGATAATTTGTATTTTGCATAAAGATCCGCAGTCGTATCGTGTTTCTTGTAAATATCTATGTACAATTAATAGAAAACATTGAAAGATGTAATTAAAAATAAGATAATTTATCAATAAATTTATAATAAAATATCCCACCCTAACAAATTGCAGCTTTCAGGCAACATTAATTTCCGAAGTAGAACGGACGAAAATCCGAAAAACAGGAAGGAGGTCGAAAGAGTTAATAAGGTGCTGACGGACAGTGGAGGGTTTCAATTTAGCGAGAAGGGATCCGTCGGAGATCGGTTGCTGGGAAAAAAAGTATCCACAGCTCGCAGAAAGGCAATATTTGATCAGGTTATTGGAAACCCGACGCGGAACGCGATTTCGCCGGTAATTACCGGGTCGTGTACATAAAGGAAGCATATTAAAAAATAGGCGCAGGCTTCTGTGCTGCGAGCAGCACAGATGAAACCCATCGTATTAACGTATTCCGGTTTCCCGGTGGAAAGTTCGCCCGTGCAACCGACGGCGACCCTCTCTCCTGGTATTCTGAAACTTTAACGAGGTCTCGAACATTGTCCACGTCCGTATCTTCTCGGGCAGGAAGGGATTCTCCTCTGGATCCCGCTAAGAAGTAGCTGTAGTGCAGGCCAGAGGACATCGTTTCCAGTAAATTTTCCAGCAGTTGCGGGACTCCTCTATCGGGCCAAGTTTTATAGTCCATCGATATACGAACGAATTCCCTTAAATTCCATCCCAGGACGAACTTCGGGGTCGAATAGGATGAACAGAGAGGACGGAGAGAGAGAGAGAGAGAGAGAGAGAGAGAAAGATGGTGGAAGGAGACAGGGGTTTAATTTGTAAAAGCTAATTTGTTCAACTTTTAACGTATCTCCTCTCTGATTCGTTGTACCACTGGTCCCACAGGACACCGAGACTGCTCCAGGGAATCGATCGACCCACTTGTGAGCTGTATTCCCTCAGCTAAAGGGTGAAAAATGAATGGGGGTGGGATACTTTGAAAGGATTCCCGGATAAAGGCCTCTGATTTATTTCGTGACTCGAATAACACTGGCCAGTGGGAAATACGGTCCGGTAATTAATTGTCGCGGTTTACGATCGTTCCTGGATTTTCTGTTTGCTCCTTCGTGGTGTTGCACAGCTCGAAGACTGCCATAATTGTTTGCTCTGATTGAAAATGGTTTTATCGTTGTCAATCAGGTTCGGTTACCGAAATTGCCAACAATAATACATTTCGAAAAAAGCTCTTGTAATTACTCTGGAATAAATTGTTTATTTTACCGTAGAAATAAGTCACGGAAAGCTAGAATGTTTTGAGAGCAGAATCCGCGAGGGCTCATGAATATTCCGATATGGTGATTATTCGAATGTTAATGAACGGTAATTAGATTTCCTGATATTCACTTGAGTTTGCTCGAATTTCCACGTCAATAGACTGATTTAACGAAACGAGAACGAGAGAGAGAGAGAGAGAGGCAGCGTTTTATTTCAATTTAAAATGTTAAATTTTGAATTCGCCGTGTATGTGCAAGAATATTGAAATTATAGCGAACGGTTTTGCGGGGAATCGATAGTTATTGAATGTTTACTCGACGGCAATTATTCGGAACGATTCCGCGCGTATCAAGCATTTTGATTCCACTTCAGAGATATATTTTTAGCACAATAACTGCGAGGGACGTAACCATTAAGAAAAAGGGAAAAAACGAGGCAGAGAAAGTGGAACCGAGAAATCCTGGTTCCTTTGTTTCCTTTCCAACAACGAAGCTTCTTTTTTTTCTCGCTTCGACGTCTTCAATACAGTCTTTGTCTCTGTCAGTTTTATCCTCGTCCCTCCAGCTGCGTCAGAAACGTTTCTCTGTGGGCTCGAGAACAGAAGGGGTTGAGCTGAGGATGGAGAGATAGGAAGAAAGAAATTATGAAGGTATGACCAAGATATACCTTCTGCACCTTTAAGATTCTAAACTCCTTAGAGTCGCAAAACAAACGAAGGGGACCGTATGGCGATGCAGTGTATGTTCAAAATTTGTTTACTGACATCCTAGTAGCCCCATCTATGGATTTATAGTGGTACCATGTAATTTTAACCTCTTTCAGTGCCCTAAAATTTTCTTTTTCCACGAAGTTTATTTGTTCTTCAGTATCGAGATAGAACGCCGTTTAGCAAGTGCCGAAAGCTTGTGGAAGGTGTGGGCAATTCGAAAATGCCCAATTCTTTATTACCCCAGTCTCGGAAGTCTTTTGGGCGAGCCGTATATATTATCCTCGAATCTCCTAAATCCCGGCATTCACAGGATAGAATGTTCAAGTCAGCGATCGATGGGATTCTTTCGATCGCGAAGCCGCCTGGAAAGCCAGCGTCGAATTTTCCGCGTGGGATTCTCCCCCTTCACGCGAAAGAAAGGGAAACGGAGAACACGGGGAGGGGAGGGGAAAAGAGAAAGAGAGAGCCGTCAAAGTCCGAGATTAAATTCTCAGCAATTATCAACTCTCCATTAATTTCCCCGGTTGCAGGCCGACGTAGCAAAAGGAGTCTCGGGGCTGTGCGAGGGGGTGGAAGTGGGCAACGAAGGCCGTTTGCCCCGCTCTATTTTCTTTCATTTCACGGGCTCGGGGCATCCTTAATGCGAGGCGGACGAGAAGGAAGCCCCGGGAACAAAGAGGGTATCGACGATATCGAGGTGGGAAAGCAAGCCCTCTTTACAAGCGGAAGACTGAAGAAAACGACGAAGCTCCCCCGTTGCTCGCTGCATCGGCAACGACTCTTCCGAATCCCCTTTCACCCCCGTCCCCCACTCCTCTTCCCCCGCCCTTTCTGTCCCGAAGTTGTCGCAAATCCCTTTTGGACCAAGAGAGACTCGACTGCCCTCCCTCCCGCCACCCTCTCTCCTCTAGGTTCTATATAGATATAACCCCGGCGAGTGTGAAGAGCCCTCGAAGAGAATACCTCTCGAGGTATAAGCGCTTCCTTTTGGTCCTTCCTTATTTCGAGGAGCAGCGTCACCGTTCGAACCCGGGAAAAGGACTACGTGGATTTACTTCGATAACAGAGATACGCCGAGCAACTCACTATGCCCCACCTACACCTCCGTTAGCCTACCAGAAAGAAAGGGGTGAACCCCGCGATGCCACACTGACGGGAATGCCAAGTGCTAACTGCAAGAAATTATTTTTCGCGGTCGTCCAATTGTGTGATTCTAAATTAAAAAATAGTCATAAATGAACTGTAAATATTTATTGTGATAATCCTAAATGAACAATGAATGTGTAGTTGAGCAAATATCGTAAAACATTTTAGAATTTTAGTTATGCGTGTATTTTCACGAATTAATCTTGCAAATTTATTTTTCAGTTTTTAAACGACTGCGAACTTCACCTCTAGCGGTTATTAAGACTATAATTGTACACAAACTGTAAGCCTAATGTACAATTGTAAAAGCCGAAATAAACCTACAATAGGTTTCAGTGGCTGAATAAAAAAAAAAATTAATCTTGCAACTTTTGTTCACTTCGCGATCCACATTTTACATGTTTTCTTCGTTTCAGCAGGTGAAGACTTTTTAGCAAGTGACGCGCGGTTTTTCCCGGGGGTTGGGGAATGTTTTCTCGAGTTGCAGCTATCAAAAAGAGGAGAAAAAATTTCGAAACGGGTTTCCCGATTTGACTCGCCGAGGCAACGCAGAAGAGAGAAAAACCCTCGAAGTACTTAACCTGTTTCCTGTTATCCCTTGAAAGCCTCTTATTTCGCGGATGCCACGTTGAATTTCCACGGAATTCGTTGTTGCACGCAGGAGTAATTAAGTGGACAAAAGGAATATAATAGAACGCGGATAGAGAGAGAGAGAGAGAGAGAAAGGCAACATCGAAAAGGTGGTTTTCTTTCTCTCGACAATAAGCCGGACAAGTAACTGTAATTATTTTTCTTTTGCGCTCGCGGTGCCTCTTTTTATTGTCCAGAATATTCACCGTGTCCCGTCGTCGCTGTTCGACGGAAAGAATTCGCGGTGTACACCGTCGCGAATTTTTCTATTCTATCGCGAAACTACGCTGAAACGCGACTCCGAGCTATAGTCTGTGAAATAATGTTTCGTAACTCGAAAAGATTTTCTTTCTCTGTGCATGGTTTCAACATTTCTTTTTAGCAAAGTAAGTAATACCTTTTTATCAAACTTGACTAACTTATTAATATACAGGGTGTTTCAGCTGAAGGAGGCCACCTAAATATCTCTTTATTTTTAATGGCACAAAATGTATTTATGGCATAATTTAAATGGTATCGAAGGAGCAATATCATAGAAGAACAATTTCTTACGTCCGGTTATTATTTCATAGTTTTTTCATGGTCACCGTTATTATTTCATCGGGAAAACTTATTCTTTTTTATTTCATCTTATAGCGGCTGAAAAAAAATACACTTGAATATGCTTAAGTCATTAACAAGATGGAATTTTTTAAAAAGTTTTCCCGATAAAAAATAACGCTGACCTTGAAAAAACTATGAAAAAATAACCGGACAAATAAAAATTGTTTTTCTGTCTATAATATTCTCCTTCGATACCATTTAAATTATGCCATAAATATTCTTTTTGTGCCACTACAAATGAAGGAGATATTTAGGTGGGCTCATTTAGCAGAGGCACCCTGTATGCTTGAAGTATTGTGTTGGCAAATAAGTTCGTTCGGTTTTTTAGAGTGGAATAAATCACAAAAACCGAACGAACTTATTTGCCAACCCAATATATTTGTGAATTATTGGGCATTGGTATTTTCAAAAGTGAATTATTTATTCACCAGAAAACATACAAATGTCTTTGGAATCTGTTAAATTGCTTAAAAAATGTTTCAACCATTTTTAACAGTGTGAACCACCAGTAACATATACAGTGTTCCCAGTAAATATTAAGACAATAATCTTCACTCTACTTAAACATTTAATTACAACCCCCAGACGTTTTAATGAAGCAAAAATCTAGTGTTGAATTTTCACTATTGTTCCTAGTTTAATTCTTCGCGTCGTCTCTGTCTGGAAGAATTGTTATTATGTTTGATGGGAGCCTCGCAGTTTTCAGGGCAGCTAAACTTACTCCTTCATCAATAACTCGATACTATGAAAGATGATATTAACTGCGGGAGAGGAGTATTTTCATCGGTTCGAACGAAATCATTTCTGACAGCTATACAAACGGGAAGTTCGCCGTCGCTGTCATTATATAATAGCGGACGGGGATGGAAGGTTGATTCGTTGTCGAGGAAATACTGGCAGAAGGTGTAACTCGACGCGTATTACTTCGCGCAAACAGAATTAAATTGCGCTCGATCATGGAACGTTACTCTTCCTCCCTGATCGACCGTCAAACTACTCGCAATCGATGGAAGACCTCAATCACGTTTGTCCGGCGATATCTCTAGCACGAGCTACTGCTGGTTTCAGTGATGGTGTAAAGCAGAGAGAATTATCGTTGTGAAAATATAAAAAATAATCTTTACTTCTTCTTTAAACAGGCGAATTCCTTCCAAAACAATTGACTCGTAATAAAAAGGTGTTCCAAACACTTTAATAATTTTCTACAAAAATTTGACATGTTTCTATTCTGCATCGAATATGTTGAATAAATATCAAACATTATGGATGATTTATTGTTATTGTAATTTCATGTTTGAATATCGCAAACGTCTGCACCAACTTCATCAGTATTAAGGACTCGCTCGATTCGATAAACGTCGCACTGGCAATGATGCTAATTGTGCGAAAGCAGGTAGGATCTGCGTTTGCCATTCAATTAACTAACCTGCTCTTTTTTTCATCGTTTAGCGAAACCTTTTACCAAGCTGCCGCTCAAAGAAAATTCTCCGCTAAATACTTGAAAGAGTAAGGAACTTCGAGCGAAATTTGAACGACAACAGTAATTACATTCGAACGTTACATAAAACATCCTTTTGAAAAAGAAGAGAGCGCAAGACAGCATCTCCGGGCTACGCAACAAAGTTCCATTTCCCTTTTATTTATTTTCTTTCTTCCTTTTTTTTTCTCGAGAAGATAGAACTGAAATAACGAGAACTTTCTGGTCCGCGAGCACGAATTAAACATCATACAGAATTTACGGTTACAGTCTCGAGGACCAATTATTACGTCCCTTTCGTGTGTAATGGAGCGCGATAAAGGGAGAAAAAGCTCGTTTACATTAATAATCGACAATTTTCCGCGTTCAGCTTACTTGTGTCCAGAGACTACGCAATGAATTAAAAAGCTTTTACCGAATCATTTCAAACATATTCCGGGTGGTTTTGTTTTTTGAAACCGATCCACGGTGTTCCCTAGATAATACTCCATCGAAATGACGGGCAATTGACTTCAATTATAAACCGTCGTCATTGAATCATTGCTATTGCTGCCAGTCACGCGAATTGCGAAATTATACGTGGACAAAAATATTATTACAAATTTTTTACTTAGCACCCACTTTATAATATTTTAATTCTTTAATCAGATCTGATCTAGACTAAACATTCTTATGGATTATTGCTACACTGGCAAAATTAAATTGTTACAGCTGGGGTCATTAAAAGCAAGATGAAGCAACATCTTTTCAGCAATAGTTAGAGCAAATTAAAAACGATATCAAATAGTTGAAATTTTTCTTTTTATGGTTATTGACACACACACATATCGGAAAAATTGTTACAATTGGCGGCATTCAAACTAAAGTAAAGCAAAATTTTTTGCACCACTGGTTACAGAAAATTGAAAACGATATAAAAATGTTAAAATTCTTTTTTTATTACGTTAAAATTTTTACAGTCGTGAGCATTAAAATACTTGGTGAGATAAAACAAACTCGTCTTCATCAATAGCTACATGTTTGCATACAGAGTGCACTAAGGATGGGATCAAGTCCAATATGTACTCACGAATTAGAGTCAATTCCAATAACCAAGTTTCATTTCATGTATTTCGATTACTACTTACAAGCAATAATGTTTCAATGATTATATTTGAAAAGTATTCATTTTATACAAACTGATATCGAACCTCGGAATGAGTACTTACAAGATTCGAAAAGATACTTATAAGTACTTCGGTGTTGAAAGGAATCGAATCTTTCACAAGTAGTACTCGAATTTTGGATATCAGAACTGCATAGTAGGTTTTAAGCACTTTCTTTATTAAATTCGTAACTATTTAGGAATAATATTTCCGATAGAGATTATTTATGCATTAGAGAGGACAACATAATTGATTTTAAAGGTAAAAAAAAATAATGATTAGAAAGAAAACTCGGAGAATTTCCGCTACGATATTCATAAAAGTTTCGAATCTGTTCAACCAAGATTCGAATATACTTGCAAGTATTATTTCCGTCTACCAAAATACTTGTGAAAGGTTCGAAACTGTCTGGCATAGGTTCGAGTATACTTAGGAGTACTATTTCTATTTTTCGAAGTACCTATAGAGAGTTCGAATTCAATGAATCAAAGTTCGAACCTGTTTGCGAGGTACTTGATCCCATCCCTAGAATGCACATCGTAGATGCGTGGTCCCGGTGACGTCAGTATGTCGACATTCCTCCTCAAAGGGTTAATTGTTAATTTCTCTATTTAGTAATTACTGTCGGCGGCACACAATTTGCAGCAACGCGGCGTGCACCTTTCGTTGTAAAAACTAGGAGATCACGATACACCGGCCAAGTTTAAAAGGACTCGGGGTGGGCGGCAAAGGGGGTGAACGAGGAAACACAATTCTTTACGACTTTAGTCCGCAGTACATACAGAGTTAGGTACTTAAGTCCCGTCTCGTCGGGGTATCCGAGGTTGAAAGGATTTCAATAAAAACAGGAAACAGGCCAAGGACATTTTCGCTGATCGGATAAAGTCGTCCACGTCGTTTACTCGATTCTCGGCATATGCTTTCTTGAAAACGACTTTCCAAGTAACCGACCAAGAAATTTTATGGACACAGGCCAAATGGAATACTCACTTCTCGACAAAGGAACGATATTTCTGAGTATCTCCGCGACCAAGAAAGTGCTTCGGAAAGAAACAGAGTACCCTGTACCTGTTGTCTCCAGTGAAAATAGTTCGGTGGACGGTAGTTCGACCGGAGATTATTTTTTGAAACTTTCATTCTGTTTGATTTTCGATGCTCCAAGAAGAAAGTATATTAAAACACGAATAAAGCATCAAATAATTTTTGAAAGAGAACTAATCTTGTATATTTAATATTTTTAGAAATTCCTGTTTTGCAAGGTAGATGTTATGAAGTTTACTTAAATAAGCATCATATGTAACAGACACATTCGCTCTTTCCGGCCATGTTTGTGCAAACATACGAAGGTTAATATGCAGAGTATGCACGCTGCATAAGATAAGTATAAACTACGATGTAATTATGATCTTGTGTGTCTTACTAGGTACACAAGAAAGTTTTTTGCTTATGTTCGTGGCTCGCAAAGGATCTGAGTAAATGAACAAAACGGATCTTAATATTTTACATCCGAATTATATCCGGAACCCAACAATTTTTATCATAAAAATCAGTAATAATAAATTTTAATTCAACACACTCTCTGTTTAATCTCTGTCCACCGTAGATCTCGAGGAAGTATGTGGAAAAATATGTAAAACAATGTTAGAACACGTGTGCGAAAGGTCGATCGTTTCTGGAAATAGTCGATAACAATGGTCGATTATTGGATTAAAGCTCGATTCGGAGGCAAGTTCGAGGAGGCTCTCGATTCGACGACAGACGGGGGTGGCTGGCAACGAAATGGAATGGAAGAGGAACAATTGGCGAGACATTGAATTTGAAAAGAAAAAAAGGAAAGAGAAAGAAGGAGGCTCGTAGGAAACCAGAGATGAAACGAAAGTAATTCCTGGTGGTGTTCGTCAGTTCGCATTGAACGTAGTGTCGGGTTCGACCCCATCCAGTGAAATACGTACATAAAACGAAGGCGACGCCGAGCCCGGGGTCGGGGTCGAGAGAAAAGAAAAATACTGTCCGCTCGAACCGAATCCGCTGCACGTAGCCGAGGGAACGAAGCACAAAAGAGGATTGCGGCGATTTCGTGCCGAATACAAAGACAAATTTTCGAACTTGCCGGATTACGAAACTTTTCAATCCAACGGAGTCTAATATACAGGGTTATTCCTCTGTCAGGAAATTTGCAATCGTATTTTTTACCGAGGATTAAGGAAGAGAGTTACTCGAAAATCAATTGCCCTCGGGATGCTTGCTTTCGCACCCCACCGCCACCCCATCCCCTGGACGATGGTTTTCATGCGATTTATCGCACACCCTCGGAATTTAGAACTGCGAAAATTGCGTTTCCTCTTCCTCGGACTCCTATGTGGATAAACATTTACGCAGGATCGTAAAATAAAAATGATTAATTGTTAGAGATAGGAACTTTAGATGCACAGTCACATGTCAATTTGTGGGAATGATTTGGTGAGATTGGGTTTTGCGAGAATGATGCCGTTTGGCAGGGTCGCATAATGGCCGGCGAAATAATAAATACTACTAAGGAGGCCGACGAGCCCGGCATTTTTCCTCATTTATGGTGTGCGTAGTCACGCAGTGGAATATCTATGGTGGGTTAAGGAAACTCACGGAACGGTATTTATTCGTCTGGTTGGATCGCTAAAGGAATAATGCACATTTCTCTTGGAGTGCGGAGAACGAAAAGCATGAAAAGAAACATCGTGGCGTTGTGGAGCGCCGAACGGGTTCTCATAAAATGGAAAATAGAAACTCATGATTGGTGTTTGAACGATGTTAGCTACAATGCTTGAACTTCGAGGAGAATCGATCTAATGCGATTACAGTGAAGAATAAACGTCGATATGTATATGTATATGTACAGGGTGTATAAAAAAAATAATGGTCATCCGTTCTAGGGGTGAATCTACACCTCCGAATCGGTGGATATTTGTAAGAGAAACTTGCCAACAAATTGTTTATAACAAAGAAAATTGTTGTTAAAGTTGTTTTTACATCAACACCTTCCACTCATCCAGACGAGAAAAAGTTTGAGAGAAGCCATGTGTCGCAAACAAATAGTTATTGAGATATAAGCCGTTGAAGTTTTTGTAAAATTTGATTGTGTGGAGTTATACGTATAGACGAAAGCTTACGACTACAGTCCACTTGACCGTGTCGATGAGACAGAACATGCTCGATGCTCGTGTGCTTGTCTCAAGCCAAACGAAATTTAAAGGCACATTCGAAGTTGCAAAATGTGAAAGAATACCTTATATCCACTGTTACACATAATAATATTAATCCTACATTATAAAATACGAATGTCAAGTATAGGTACTTACAAATGTTTCAGAATCTTCTGTTCCTCCATCGGATCAACAGGACTTACATCTTATTAACGATGAAGCACAAAACACGACACTTCTATACAATCACTGAACACTAATCAACACACTTCCCGAAATCGTGATTGCGAACGGGAAGAAGTTACTCCGACCACGGTCGGATTCTGTCTCATTGACACGATCGGGTGGACTGTAGTAGTAGGCTTTTGTCTATACGTATAACTCCACACGATCAAATTTGGCAAAAACTTTAACGGCTTACATATATTATATATAGCACAGAATGGATGACCATTACTTTTTATACACCCTGAACATACACCGATCGAAGAAAGATGCAGATGTTCGAGCTATAAACAATTTTCAAGTCTATTTTTCAAACAAACAGAGTAGCGAAATTTTATTCGGGACCAACGGGAAAATTCGTGTGTTACACCGCCGCGTATTTTCAGGATTTGCCGTATATTTTAATATTGGTTTGCCGATTTGGAAATTTCAACGGAACATAATCCTTTTTGTTTACCTTTTACGGGCGCATCTTGCTCCGGTTATTGGAAAAACGGAAGTTACGAGGCTTCGAAAACAATTTTATTTGATGAAACGCTGCTCGTCAATGGAAAAATGTACTGGGGTTTTGGAAATTGTAGAAATTCTACGATATATGGAATATGTTTTGTAGAGGTTTCAATTCACTGCTTGGTTCCGAATTTCGATGAAAATGAAAAATTTGGCTTTCATCGAAGTCTAAATTAGAACCTTGAGTGGGAGTCTGTCTTAAAACTTCAACGTTTACTGAAGATCTACTTCAAAATTTAATACAAAGTCTAGGCAGCTTTAGGATTAACTCAAAGCCTAACTAATGGCTATCCTTGACCTAATTACAGTTGGGTTGCAATTTAACTGGCACCTGACGTAAATCTCGTGCGAACATGACCATGTTAAACCCAAAACTTCAGACAGTGCTATTAAAAATATGCCACGAAATTGTTTAATATTTCTAATTCGACGAGAACAACTAGGTCCATCAGTGGAATCTGGATTTTACACATTTATGGCAAAAATGAGTAGTTACGATTCAAGACCGTAAATAAAATACATGAATTCGGAAGTACCATCATATTATTTTCTAATAAAATAATACTTTGACCAATAAAGTATTGCAGTCTATCGGATAATCGAGAAAATTCGCGTCGTTTCTAAACGTTGGCAGAGTTAATATGTTAACACTCGTTAGCATATTTAAAAAAAAATTGTATACATAAAAATGGAATAGAAAAGTTATAAAATTGCCACGTTAATGCTCTAATGAACTATTATTGGACCCACTCTTGTGTAATTTATTTCCATCGATCGACCGGCAAGAAACTTTTTTAGTCTCCGAATATGTAGCAGATTCCCATCACGGAAGGTGGATCAGTCGATTTATGTGAATTTCGGTCATGCTATCCGCAGCAGGCGAGTCTCAGAAATAGGAATTCCCAGCGAAATCAATAATTTCCTGGCAGAGCATTCATCAAATCGCGAGTAACAGTGTGAAGCCGAGTCGAACGTGACACCGAGGGTACGAAAATGTCTCGGAAAGGAAAACTACCGTCCACTGGAAATGTAGTTGAGCCATGTGGCGAATCCTGAATAGAAGAAGAGGACGAAGAGTTTAGAGAGAGAGTGTGTGTGAGAGAGTGAGAAGAAGGGGGAGAAAAAGACGCGAAGGGAGGATTTGTAGATCCGTGTTCAAAGGAAAAACAAGTCCATCCTCCTGGCTGGCCAACAAGTCTGGCCGAGGCTACCAGAAGCAACCATCGCTACCTATATTGATTCCGTCTTATTCCATTTCTCGTTCCCGATAAGAATTGAATGTTCGCCTCTCACCATCCCCATTCCGCCTCTCTCTTCCCTCTTCACGTTTCTCCCCTTTGTCGTTCGGCTGTTCGTTTTCTTTCGCTTTTACTCATTGTTTTGATTAGGCGAACGTACAACGTGAACGCCTCGAACGACGTCGGGGACTTCAAAGCCTCTCTTACCGGGAAAGACGTTCGGACCGAACGACGAATGATCTATTTCTATTGTATTTCTGAGAGGTATTATTACTACCTGCTTATGTTCGTTCGTTGGCGTGCTGTTAATCTCTTTAGTTCCTTCCGGTCCCTTATTCATAGCATTTTCACAGTCTAGTTAATCCGAATCTATTATTCAAAATATTCCTCCTGGTGTTCAACTTGTGTAATACTAAAATTAACTACCCTTATATGAAATCGTGATGCAAAATACAAAATACTCCAAAAAATTGATTTTTCTCTACATTCTCTACATGTTAATCTTAAATTAAACAGTGATCTAATTTATTCAAAAATTACAAGTTTGCTGCGGCACTCCAACTACTTCAGCATACAATCCTAATGCAAAATTATGCATACAGATTATCCCCAAAAATCGATTCTCTTTGCATTTGGAGCACCGCGTGTCCAAAGGGTAAAACGGGGCAGGGCACGCAATGGGAATCGTCGCGAGAGAGTTCCTCGTCGCTGTTGGAAGCGGAAAAGAGCTCCGCTAGCTAGTTCGGTTGTTCGCCAGCTAGCGGGCGCGTCCCGTTTTCGCTAATTGCAGCCGAGAGCGGAAACACGACGGCACCGGTTCCGCTAATCGACGCGGAAAGGGGGGGGGGGCGGGGGTCTGAATCGCGTATCTATACTCACAAGTGGTCCTGCCGCTTGAACGCCTTGCCGCACATCGTGCACACGTATTTCCTCTCGTCGCTGTGCGTCAGCTTGTGCTTCGTGAGCGCCGATGCGTTGTTGAACACCTTCCCGCAGACCTGCGACAGAAACCGTGCACCGTGTCAGCGCGTCTTTAGCTGCGATGCTGCCTCGGTGACAGTTGGCTTATTTGCGTCGTCGCCGGGCGAGGGGACACAAAACGGCACCGCTCCAAGACGTTTGCATTCACTTAATTAACGCGGAGTTATTAAATGGGGCACCTCCCGAGCCGCGCCGAAATTGCGTGGGCGTGCATCCTCGCCGATCCCGAAGGAATCACCTAATTTCTATGTTCTGCACCTGTGGTAGATGCGTTTTTTGAAGCTTCATAAAACCACGAAGTTGGAACAGTGAAAATCATCGAGCGTCATACGAGGTAAATATTAGATATTGATTTTCAGACCTTGCACATTCTTTATCAAATTGTCTGCAGTGTAGCCTATACGCAGACTCATTTTATGTCTTAGTTTGTGGATTTTTATAAATATTTAATAGTTTGTGTCTGTTATGAGTCAGTTAAAAAAACTTCAATGGATTAGTGTACTACATGAATAAAAAAGAAAGAATTAAAACAAGTAAATTAAACATGATGTGTAAAAAGAATTATGTGAATGGAATATTGTAAACAGTAATTCTTTTGTAAGTATATTTTCTCTCTCTCTCTCTCTATTTAATATAAGTGTAGCTGTAAGTTAGTTTATAAGCTAGTAATAAGGTCAGGTTGTAAAATCGGCGAGGAGGAGTAAAGGAAATGAAGGGAAAGTTATGTGAGAATTGTAACCCTAAGGGGAATCAAATACAGTTATAGTAGCAGTAGTAGTGTAAAAAGAATTAAAACTAGTAAGTAAAATAAAATAAAAATTCGAGAGTGAAGTCAGTCATTTCAACTGGTATCACAGTATCGCAGGATCGAGCATTAAGAGGGAGGGTTTAATTGCTAATCTGATATGAGAACGTAGGGAACCGTGCGCACGTTCATCGAGCAAGTAACAAAATTACGGGCTGGCAATCGCGGACAAACTAAGTGTAACGGGCTCGAATCGAGTCGCACGATTTTAATACACGATAATCGGCGCGCGTTTCGCGCAAATGTTCGCAATTCTCCGCGGGCCGGCACACGTTCCGAACGGTTCATTGCAAACTCGCGAAACGGAACGCACTGGACACAGTTTTCAATTACCGCGCGCCAGCTATCGTAAACCCGGGGCTGGACAAAGTTTTACGACGATCATTAGAACGCCGATAAAGATACCATTGCCGTACCACGGCGTTCGCGTTACCATCGATCACGACATTTTGCTTTCGAGTCTCCCTTTCATGTCCCTGTTTTTTCCCCGTGTTTTACGCGCTGTTTGTTCTCGCGAACGTTGTCTCACGTCCTTACCTAAAATTGATATACAATGTAACATGAACCTTTTTTACCGAAAAATTGACAGAACAACAAAATATAAATAATTCTATGGAAATATATATTATATCAATTTGTTCAAACAGACAAATTTTGTTCTTCTATAACACATCTGATTTTCCAAAATGTGTTATAGAAGACTGTTCAAAAGAATTTTATGGGATTTTTACTTCCTTGAAATTGATCTTGATCGATTTCACAAAATCACATTATTTTAAAAAGTGTATCATGCTTAGAACTAAAAACTGTGTCTTGCAATTTCTATAAAATAAGTTACAAAGATCTCTGAATAAAAATTTGTCGAACAATGGTTAGTAATTTCAAAGTCTCCAGAACACGACGAAGGGGAGAAGCTGAATCATCTGTAACAGTGGCGTTTGACCTAAGCAACGCCGACGCGTTCGAAACCGAATCCGCTATTTAGTTCGCGAAAACGAGACAGTCTGTCGCTTGTGAAATTTCTAATTACGCGAGACGGTGGCACGGCATTTCGTATTAACAACAGCCGCGCCGAAGACGTGGTCGAGGGTGTTGGGGATGGTATGCCTGTTAAGTATGTGGAATTGGGTTTATTACTCGCCCAGGGCCGCGTACTATTTCAGGAACTATTCCAGGAAGCTAAAAGCTGAGGACCCGCGCACATGGACGTTGTTCCATTCGAAAGTCCGAGAACCGTGCGCAAGAATAGCCGGAATTGGTGTCGAATTTGCCGTCGCCAAATATCGCGCGAAATTCCGTGCATCAAATTCGGAGGGAAACTGCCCGGGCGTTTCTGATAAAATTAACCCTCCGACCCTTTCATTACTATGCTCTTTCCTTGTCACGTCGCTCGTTTCTATGGAATGGCTCTTGTGCTCTCTCTCTCCTCGATCGTAAATTTTAGTACCTACTCAAAACACTCTTCCGAAAAGAATCGAATACACTCAAAGATTCCTTTCTTCGCGAGAAAATATTATTCTGGAATAAATTCCTCTGACGATCGATTCTTCCGTGTTCGAAGCATTGACCCTTTGCCGTTCTATTTAGCTGATATGAGATTTGAGTTTGTGTATCATAGTTAATTAATATTATATTTCATTGCAACATAGTCAGACAGAACTATTTTACAGGATATTTCAATACAAATTGCTACAAACAATTTTTTAAACAAATTTGGTACTAATTATAAAATAATTGTCATGTAAGGGTGACTGGTTTAAATAATCCAAAATGTTTCCCAGGTTTATAGTGAGACAAGTAGAATAAGGTGGCACGTGGTCAGACAGTTGGTATAGAACAGTCTGTGATCAGATAAAACGGTCTGGAGGAAAGTATGGAACAATATATGGCCAGACAAGTGGTACAGGGCAGTCTGTGGATGAGCAAGAGACACAAGTGGCCAGAGAAGTAGTTTCTGATAATCTGCGGTCAGACAAGTAGAACAACACTGCGTATAGTCTGGATAATAAAGTAGGACTATCTAAGTAGTATATAACAGTTTGTGGCTAGACAAGCACTGTGTGGAAATCTGCAGTCAGATAACTAGAATAACACTGTCTATAGATAGGCAAGTAAACTGGAACTGTCTATGGTCGAACAAGTAGCGCATGTGTGGCCAGACAAGTAGTATATGCCAGTATGTGGTCAGACGAGTAGACTAGAACGACCTATGACGAAACAAATGAAACGGGAACTATCTCCGGTTCTCTGCTGTTCTATTATTTGTTTATGAACTGTCTACACACCACACATATATTGATTTTCTTTCTCACAAACAACATTCCCAAAAACGAAATGCAATTTCCTCGAAACTATTTTTACACATTAGTTCGTTAATTAATTATTCTAATATATAAAAAGTGGGCCAGGTTTTTCAAGTTTCTGGGCAACTATGCTCTCGAATACAGCAAGGGCCTTTTTTCTTCTTTTTTTTTAAGGATGAGGGGGAACATGCTGTTACGTACAACCAAGAAGGGGGTAGTGTGTGGCTCGGGCCTATGAGACGTTAATTGTCGGTATAGCGGTTCCCACGTAGAAACCTGGCGGGCAAAAGGAAAAGTTGTGCTCGCGACACAGCTCGGCTCGGCGCGGTTAAATCGAAATTAATTTTCAACGCAGCTGCGGGGAACACGTGGCGATACCGAACGTCGCGGAGCTGCGGTACGATTCCCGGCTCCATTAAGAGAGCCGAGAAAAGTTCTTTCCACTTTTCGTTTCGCTGTTATTTCCATCCGCAGGACGCCCGGCTCGGTATACGCGGCCCGCCTCGATCGAGGCTGACTTCGACGACGCGAATAAGTCGTGCCAGCTCGTCCACGGAAATTTCCCTCGCCTCGAACGGAAAACCCGGGAGCAACTTTCTTCGTCCAGCAACTCCGCCGCCTTTACCTCGCCCCCTCGCCACGGAAACTTCCTAATGGAGGGAGAAGAAAGGATAAACTGTCGACTCAGCGATCGCTGACACTCCAGCCGTGAAATTTACCGGTTCCCCGCGAACGAACGGTTTTCTGCGGACAGGAGACCCCCGTGCAATTTCGAGTCTGCTTGGAAATATAGTGGCTCGCGGAAGTATTCAAACGTCTAACACTGAATCATTGAATGATAAAAATTTATCTGATACACTTGATTATTTCCAGGTAATTTCATATCTACAGCAAGATAAACGTATTGAAATTGCGTGTGTAAAATTGCAAGCGAATTAATCAAGATTTGTAGATTTTAGAAAATATTCAAAAATAAAAATTTATCTGATATGTATGTGTTGATTTTGTGTGTGGGTAAAATTGAAAGTGAATTAGATAATATTTTCGTAGACGTTAGAGAATATTTATTGCAGAAACGTATGAAGACAGAGTCGCAAAAGTATTCGATCGCTTAGAATTAAGAGATGTCTACATCAATGTTAGTATCGACGAGCTTAGTTGATGCTAAGATATCGTTTAGTAAATTTAATGCTATAGTCATTTACAATTACCAGAGTGCAGACTTTATGAATTGGTAAAATCTGAAACACAAAAGTGCGAGCGTGAATTAATATTAAAGCTGTGCAAGATATTCGTTGATCTCTTCAACGATTCAATTCTAACAAGCGATTTTCGAAAAAAAATTTCGTACATTAGTACGAGTTTCACGAAAGGCGTTTATTAAAAATTCGTGGAAAGTGAAATCCGGAGAGAAATGTGATAAACTTTACTGATTACTTTATAACACGATAATTTATAATCTGTGATCAATTCAGTCGACGTTCTGCCCTGCATAGCACGGCAATAAATTTCAATCGACATTCGACGCGATACTCGATCGATGAATACAGTTCTCAATGAAAGTTCTTAATTCAATTGGAAATACTTCGAAAGTTGAAAACTTGCGACTTCATTACTTATACGTCTTCATCTTCCTCGAGCAATTACAATTTGCTCATAGCTACTACAACAATCTAAAGTTTAATACTTTCTACGCTACAGTTTTCGAGCTGAAATAGTTTGTTAACATACTGGTGTAACTATTAATTTGTTACGTACTATATCGTGGTTTTGCTGTTTGTTGCAACAGCACATTTGCATATATAATTCAACGCTTTACAACATCCCTGGGAAACAGTGTAATCGCAACGCATGAATTTTAGAAGTAATCGTGCCCTGTGAATTAATAAATTGGAATAAAAATTTTAAAGCAATCTACTGCAGTATACGGTAATCTGTAGAAAATTATATTTTAACAACGGTTATATTAGGAGCACTACTTATTTACATAAGTGGCTCTCGCGGGCATAAAATTTCAGAGTGTTATCACAAAAACAGAAGTTTATTATTTCAGATAAAACTAAACTACGTCTCGTTACGGAAGATGTATAACACCCTCGCTTCCTCTCTTTTTCCCGTTCCCATTCTGTCACTGCGTTGGAATCTGGGTTAATCGAAAGAAAAGTTAACCGTAATCCGCGCTATCGAACTTTTAATCTTAATTAAAGGACTGCTTGTCAGATCTTTTGTATCATAATTAAAAAACTAAGTCCTGATTGATACCATTTCTTCGACGGGCTTTCGGCAGAACCTAATAATATGCAGGATCAATCCAGGCCACACCGCGATATTAATAATTCAATTCTCCAAGTAATTCCAAAAAGAGATTCGCATCGCGCGAGCCACGGAATGATTAAAATTAACATATGGAAAATGTGCACCATAAATATATTTAACAAGAAAGTTAGTAAATGTAATCACAAATATACAAAACAATACAAAAATTATGAAAGTTATTGAGAGAAAGACTAGATTGTCGTCGATCCTTTTAATTAAAACAATTTTATTTCAAATAAAGATCCATGGATTAACTATAAAAAGACCGAGGCTTTTATAGAGCCCGTTTACAAAGCAACGAAGGGGGTGACGACGGGCTGAAGACAACAAATAAACTGGAATTGCACTGTAACAAGATGACGTACATAATTGCTAAGCTCCCCGAAACTGGACGGAACCGTCTAACACAACATTCCATAGCAATCCATCAAGATTCCCGAATTCTCGGTGCTCGCATCCTCGCCGAGGGACTCCGAGACAGTCCTCAAAAGCCAGAAGCAGGACCAAGCCCAGATCAAGGCGGCGGTGGGGGCAGAAAATCGTACTTCCGGCTTCTAAGCAGAAAATCTAATTTGCCTAGTTTAACTCCTAAGGAGCTGCAGATGTACGGACTCGAACACACGGGAGTTTCAATTTACGAGGCAAGGTTCGGATGTCGGCGAAGAGGAGAGTAGAGATAGAGATGAGAGAGTGTGTGCGAAGAGGAGTCTGGGGCAGGAGTAGCACGAGAGCAAGAAGAACCGAGACGTTTCAACGGGTCTCGACAGCAGGTCGGCCAGGCCCTTCCATCCCTTAGCCATCATCTTCGTGCCAAAACCCGTATCTTCCAGCCCCGCTAACGGTCCTTCCTCGAGAGCTAAACAAACATCATTACTTCTGGCCTTTCTGGATCCCTCCGCCGCGTCGCGCAACCAACCAACCCCCTTACCAACCCCCTTTCCACCTCTTCCCAACCCCCTGAGCAGCTTCCACGTCTGCAGCAGCCTTCCCGCCTGCCAAACCCGCCAATGTACACCGACCAAACGCCGCTCCTGAATACGTAATCCGTCGGTGGTAACACTGATACTTCGTTAAGGGGGAGCCTTCGGGACCAGCCGCGAGAGAATCGGCCGGAGAGGAGAGCGACCGAAGGGAAAGAGGGAGAGATAGCGACAGGACGAGTCCCGATGTATGAAGTTAGAGGATGTGCCACGGGGAACCGGCAATTCGTGGTCGCAGACCGACAGACGCTCGATTCGGTTAACGTTTGTTCTAGCCTCCCGTGTCCCGAATCCTGCTTCGAAGAAAACAGAGGTTAGAGGACGAAGACTATACCCTAAGGGACTCGCGGGTGTCGAGCACACACGCGGCCGTTAAGTATTTGCCTCGGAGAAATTTATTCGTCTATTATTCAGCATTGACTACCGATCAGACATCTGTGCAAATTTATTGGTATTGGAATGAAGAGCTAGTATATACGTTCGACTATTCCGCAGTGCAGTGGTAGACTCTTGCAGATGGGGAGCATGCTTTTATTTGTAATTGCTGGTAAAATGCATGTGCTGTGGAGGTGGGGAATAATATTATTCTCGGGCGATGTAAATTACGTTGTTGGTAATGTTGCGCTGCCGGCGTTGTGCATAGATTATGATTTTATGTTTCGCCGTTAATTAGAATTGCAACGCGTCGAATGGTATGGGAGTTTGTACATTTTCCGTATACTGTTTTGTGTTTCAGAAAATCAAAACCAAACACCAAAATGCTCGTGAGCCGTACAAAGTCTAACAGCCTCTTCTCGAGGGACCCCAAGGTCCTCGGAGCAAGGGTTCCCCTCGTTAATCTGCTTTCGCAGGTCGGTCGACTCGCGTTTAAAACGCGTCCGCGGCTCCGGGCCGGTTAAACGTTTGTTCCGGCTAGCCATGCTCGTTTCGACGTGCTTCCCTTGTCGAAGGGACCAGACGCGAGGGTGGAGGGAGCGTCGACAGAGGGGTAGGCAAGGGACGAGGCGGGGAAATGCAATTTGTTGCTTCCGGGCGGGCGAAGTCCTTTAAAGAAGTGCATCTTATTACCAGCAGCTAGCAGGAGACGAGAAACTCGCGCCCCCGTAAATAATGAGGAAGTCAGCGAACCAGCCAGCCAGCCACGCCAAGGGAACGTTACTTCGTTCCGTCGTGTCTGGACGGTGTGTTGCCGACGCTTGCAGCTCCGGAGACACAAAAGTGATCCGCCGCGACTCTGGTCCGGAATATTATTCGCGACTCGAGACGCTGAGGAGGTTGCGAGGGTGGTTTCGCCAGACCGGTGAGTTCGGGGTCCCGGCGCGAGCGCAATACATCGACGAGAAGGGAAAGCAGACGACGCCCGCTACTTGAAGCTCTTATTGTCAGCGGCTAACAATCGCAATCGTAAAGTTGCTACCCTCTCGCCCGAGCCTTCGTCGCGCTGCCGTCGTCTGCTGCCGCTCCTCCGCCAACGCAGTCTCAAGTTTGTTTTCAATGGAGAATCATGGAATTACCGACGGAACGCGCGAGCCGATACCCACCGCACCGGCGGAAATCGTTTCGCAGCTACCGGCCGTATGAATACTCTTCCATGGAGATTTATTGTTCCCCGTTGATTACGCGCTCCCCGGAACGCATGCGAGGGCGTGCAAGGGACAATGGGCCACGCACGGCGAAGCCGCAGTGACGGGATGCGGTCAACTGAATCGCCCAAGATATTGTGTCCAGATGTGATTAATGAAATTCACTTTTTAATTGGAGAATGCGGTTTTCAAGGTTTTAGTCGGACGAATCTACTAAATCGTGCAGAAAATTCTGCGGATATTTTATTCGAAAATTTTTATAATGTTTGCTTTACGGTTTCCTCTAGTGAGTGGAGAAGTGCTGAACGAAATTCACTTTTTCATTGTACAGTAGCATGTTCATGGTTTTGGTCGGACGGGTGAATCTACTAGATCGCGTAGACAGTTCTGCGAATATTTTCATCGAAACATGTTCATTATTTATTACACTATACGGGAATGTAAAACTAAACATTTTGCACATGCACCAAAGAATATTCATCATGCATGTGCAAAGTGAAGCTAACGTGAATCTTAAAAATTTCATGGAAACCTTGATTCATAAAAAAATAGACTGAAGTGATCCGAAGTATATCATGTAAACGTCGTCGAGGCACTCTTATCTCCGAACCACTGCGGCCCATTTCGAAAACGCAATTCCCACAGCTCGTTACCCACCTGAAAATGATCCCCCGAAGATTACGGGAGGACTCCGACAATCGCGAGCGCACGGTCGCACACTAAATTGACGCATTTTCGACTCGATAAATTCAGATTAGCCGGTTCATCGATCAGCGGTTGCGTTCTCGTTGCCCGATCACCGGTCTCCCGACGTATCTTAAGTGTTCACGAGGTTCACGGGTAGTCAGCGAATGTCGAGCACAAGTCGAACACCCGGTGTCCCATCCTTCGGTGCCAATTAATTACCTTAATGACCAGCACGATCCGTGCGCGACTACACGGCGAGAGCCTATAACGCGAAAACGTATCGAGTGGCCTGTTATTCAACTTGGATCCTGGCTGAACGTTCCTGGAAGAGTTTCGATTCCGCGTCCTCGAATCGCGAGAGGATAATCGCAAGACGAGGTCAACGACTCCCTGAAACCCTTCTCCCTCTGATATTATCCTGTCTACAGGCCTGGCCGTTTTAAGTGCATAGGTATGTGCATCGAGGATACGGGAGGAAAGAGGCGAAACGCGAATCACAGAGAAAGAGGGATATATAGCGTGAAGAGTCTGAGCCAGCGAGAACCAGCCGAAGGAATGCCATCATATTTCGCCTCGTTCAATCAGTTTACCTCCATTGTGCGCCGTGTCCCCAGCTCTCAGATTATCGAGAATCGACCACCGACACTCGCTACGTCGCTTCGCGAAAGGATCGATGCTATCGCTCGAATTATCTCGAACCTTTCCGCCAGACTGTGATCTCTACGCTCATTGCCGCAGCTACATTGTTCCACGACGATGCCAGATGTGGGGACATCGATATATAGTAGCACCAAAATCTACGAGATGCGATAGTGGTCGAACTATCGATTTTTATGTTTCCGTGGCGGGCAGAAATATTTTTTGAGCGTAACTAGACTGTGAAATTTTAGGCAAGATAAAATTCGTAGTAATTTTAAATTGCTTAAAACCAGTCAGCGTTTCCAAGGGAAGTGAGCGCACAAGATTCAAGGAGATGTCAATAAAAACGAATACTTCGATTACATCCAACGGATTTCTCCGAGTCTCTCGGAGGAGCGCACAAAACTCGGGAATGATTAATAAATCAAACTGAACCGGGTACGGTCCACGTCGAGATGAAAAAAGTGGCTCGATTGGCGCATTAAAGGAGCTCGCCGTTTCAAAAGGGAGAGAGAGAGCGAACCGTTAAGACCGTACCGGGCGACGAAACTTCGAAACTGATACGAATTAATAGTTAAAGAAGAAATGTGAATAAGATGGCGGCGGGGGAGCGAGCTGCTCTCTGGAGCGTCGGCGAAGTGGCTCGTCAATTAAAAGCATCGGCAAGAACCTGACGAGAAGTTCGATAATTTACGGATAAATAAGGACACTCCCGACCGAGTTCGAAGTTTTCACGATCCCTCTGTAACGAGTAACTATTAATTTCCCGTAAAATTACGCGGGGAGGTGGGGAGCCATCTAGACGAGCGGAGAGCCGAGCTGTGCCGGAGCAGAGCCGAAGCGGAGCCACTTCTCTCCTTCCGTGGATCGTGCCGATATCTGAGCTATAATCGAGCCGTGGAGGATGAGCTTAATTCGTCGCTAACTCGATGTATCGACGGGCCTTGTCAACAAGTCGGACAGGCTATCATTTAATTACGTAACAAGGTGGATCGTAATTCGCGGCTCTTCGTTCCCCGGCTACACGGCTGGCTGCCACGGGACGAAGATACCGGAGGAAACGAAGAGAACACGATGCTACAGGAAAAACGAGATCCTTCCACCCTGTCGATCATCGTGACCGGGAAATATTCATTTTTAACAGCGCACTCTACCATAGAGCTAGGCTGCACCCAGTGCTGCTAACGATTAACCCTTTTGCTACAATGGACGAGATATCTTGTTTCCACGATGTCGAAGAAACGATGCTATGCTTGGAACTTGCGAAATATTATTTTCAAAAATCGTTTATGATGTATTAATCTAGTGATTGCTTTCGTCCACGCATATTTAGAAATGCTTCAATAAAATTTTAGAAAGCACTTTGAAACAGTGCATTCACATAAACATTTCTGGAAGAATTTATCTTTGTTATCCATAAATTTTGTGAACGGGTTACCGAATTGAGATGTAAAGAAAAGAGAACTGCAGGATTTTTGCGCCAGTTAGAGGTCGAAAAATCATCGTTCTGGAAACAGCTAATCATGGTCGGTTGGCCTGACGACGAAGGGGATATTGTGTTCGTGTGTTGCCGTGCAAGATGCCACGTTGGGTCGTGTTCCTGCTGGTCACTCGAGGATCGTTCTATCTGAATATTCAAGAGCCTTTTCGCGATACACACTAGCTCGGTTGTCGGTTGCACCGAGTTGCACGTACGTATACGCGTGCACCCGGCCACTCTGGCCGCTGCAAGCTCGGATGCATAAACAGTCCACTGTCCATAGTGGCTTCGCTTCGTCGTCGCCTAGCCGTTATTATGGTTTGATATAGGTCACGCGTGCATGCGTGTCACGTGTGATCCTATACAGTCTGTTTCAATTAACTTGAAAATTCCTAATCTCTCATGATAGCAACAACGTTTAAAAAATACTTCATTCGAGAGAGCAAACTTGATGATAAGATCGCGTTTTACCAAATTGCAGAATTATCAAAATCAAGCGGACTCAGTGAACTTTGATATTATGACCTTCAAATGACCTTGAGCGTAATCGATTTTTCCGACGTGATCCCGTGGCTTACACTAATTTTCAGGTACAATATCTTAATCACTATCAACAACAAGGTCGGTTACACGTCGAGCCATTTTCGGTTTGGCTGAGCGTTCGAAGTTGTGAAAATCGCACGCGTCTTTTGATATGTAAGTACATATGCAAGGTACAACTAATTTTATTTTGCAAGATGTTTTTTGCTTTTTGTTTCCAGTCATCTTGACTCTACGTGTGTATTTAATATGTCTTGACACGCGTGTTGTTTATGTTTGACCCGATCGACGTACCACGTCTCTCGCACGATATCGTAGGCGAAGGGGTTAAAGCGCGTTTCTCGAGCTTTCTTTTAAAGTCGGCGGGGGGAAAAAATTCCCGAAGCAATTTCGGGAATCGCGTGAGGAATTCACGGCAAGAAGTTCGCTGTTTCGACTCGATGATTACTTACTACGTTGCTGAATTCCCGTTCCGACACGGCGCAGCTGCAAATATCTTACCTCAAAGGGGGATAAAATGAAACGCTTTGACTGAAACGGCTGACTTCGGGAACTATGTTGTTATTCCTGTCGTGCGCAGTAAACAAGTGCAATTATTAACGTTCAGAGGAATTCGCCGGGATTAAATTAACGCAAAATGTGGAAGCATCGCATCGCGGCGCCGCGCCGCGGCGTTTGTCCCGGAGTCGCGCCCTTGTGTTTTCAGCTAATTATGGAACTTTTAATACCGCGGGGAGAACCGGAGACTGTGGCGCAGTTGCTGTTGTTGCGATTGACTTCAATTGAATTGTCATAAACAATTAGAAAAGCACGGGAACTGGGTCAGAACTGGGTCATGTTCCACGCAAAAACGGAACATCATTTATTATTAACTTTTCAACTGCATAAAACAGAAGTTAAGTCAAAATGTATTTATTCTCTCAATAAGTTTAACAAGTCAAGGAAAAGTACATTTAATGTCTTTACGCATTTTATATTGTATTATGAATTGATAAATTGAGTTTAAAATAATTATGCTGTTGTTATGAAGAAACATTTGTCATTTACTGTAATCTATTTTTAATATTGATAAAGTCCAGTAAACAGAAATTTAAAAAGAAATTGATAGAATACGCGGGGGTTTCCAGGGAGGTTGGTTCGCGGTGGATTCTTAATTATAAGAGTTCGAACTGGTCTGAAGGAGCAGGATGAATCAAAAATATTGCTGCGAGTGGACGAGCCGGCTTTCGTTCATTTGGTCGGTGCATCGGGACCCGTTGATTAAAATCAAAGGCGATAGTATTCGATTCGTTGGAAATCTCATCCGCAAATTCCTCTCGAGCTTGTTCGCCAATTGGCAAGAGGAATCGGGCCGAAAGCGACTAACGAAGTGGAGGATACCAGGAGGAGCACGGCCTTGAACTTTTGGCCCAATTGCACCGCGATTACGAAGATAAATCTTCGGTCACGAAACACCGCAATTAGGTTACGGCGGAACGGGCACCGGGCGAATGTAAAACGCCGGACGAGGAACATAACTGGAGCAGACAAACAGCAATTATTAAATTACACTCCTCCTACTCCTCCTACTCTGAAAGAGAGAGAGGGACAGAGAATCGGAAAAAATCTGATTACCATTCGACAAAGCCACGATTCGAGCGGCACAATTTTCCCAAGGATCCCCTCCGCTCTCCGGGAAAAAGAGCGCCAATTGTGACAGTAATTAAATGGAACGAACAGAGTAGTCTCCTACATGAAAACACTGATTAGCTCCAGCGGGTTCGTGCCCGGTTTAAAAATCCCAGAAGTCCGGAGGAAACAGGGGATGTGCTTCTGTTGGAGATAAATTCGTTCATGCGATACTAAATTATAGAGAGAACGGTTTTGTTTGCTCGAGGAATCGGGAAATAAAATTGAACTGAGAACGACTTGGATTTGTGCTGGTTGTGTGCGAATTATATTTGCGCGAACTTTTCACACAAAACTAATACATAAATAAATTTAGTTAACACAGTTACAGTTTTAAAAATCAGGAACAACTCAGATTCATAACTCAGAAACCTGTTTGTGCAAACTTTCCAATTCCGATTTCTGAAGATCTGTATTATTTCATTAGAAATAATAAACTGTTTCATTGATTAGAGGCACCACTAAACGAAATTGAGCCCAGAACAACTTATATCTACGCTGACTACGGGTAATCGAGTACTAGGGAGCACTCTGTTTGCGCAAACTTTTCAGTTTCGATTTCTAAAGGTCCGTAGATTTCCTTGCGATCCTGTCCCCTGTCGAATGCGAGTTCAATGTGGGTCAGAGTGGCGTCTAAAGTTTGACAACGTCACTGTGAGTCGTCCTATCTACAGGGAAAATGGAAAAGTAATGCTGGATACAATGGGAAGGGACTGAATGGCGAAATAACGATCGGATTCTCAACGCAAATAGACTGAGAAAGTAAAAGCTAACAAATTTGAGGAAGAGTGATCCGAAAACGATCCTGCGGGCGGAACTGGAGAAAATTGACCAAATCGTATCATTAAAAACATTTTACGTTTTATAAATATTTTCTGATTGTTTGGTTATTCATGAACTGACGTAATTATTGATTTCAAATGTACTTGTTAAGGAGACACTACATAGATATAGATATTAGGGGGAACATTTTCATGTTCCATAAATTGAAGTAGTTGCAGAAAATTGTTTTTCAAAGCAAAAATGGTAAACATTTTAACGATCGAACCCTCGCAATTATTTTTAATTCAAGATTCCGCGTTGCTTACAAAGAATTCATTTGAGCGCCTAATACTTCTGCTCCGAAAATAGTGGGGAACAAAATCGTGGAAAAATCAAGCAGACGACAGAGGGGTTGGGAACGGCGTAGTCAGCGCCGCAAAGAGAAAACATCGGGCAGAAACGTGAAACGGGAGAATAAAAGCCTCCGGCTCGATAAGCCGGCGTAAATTTTGTGGACCCGCGGTTTGCGGGCGCACGTCGTTGCCGATCGATCCGTTGGCTTCTAACTCGATCGGCCGCGTGTCGCTAATGAACTGTTTCTCCATTCTCCGCGATTGCGCCGGAAGCTCTCTTTGTCGAGGAACGGCGGGTTAATAAAATTGTCAAACGAACGTCATCGGGGACGCCGAGTTCGGTCGCGGACTGAGTGTTGATTGAACTCTGACATTAAAGCGTGTTTCGGCCTCCAGGCTCTCTCTTATCTTTTTTTTTTCTTGGACGGGGGTTGGGTATTGTTTGAAGAGATCGTCGACAATGGACGGATACTTTCAAGTTATCGTCGCTGGAGGAACATCGCCGTCTCCCCGAGGGTCAATGTTTTAATTCGACTAAAAGGGTAGAATTTTCGTTCGATTGCTAGACAAATGACGGAAAAGTTTTCCGCGGGATCTTTGCGTTTCCGGCGCCACTCGACGGTGAATAGTTCAGCTAGAACTGTCGGGAGAATTAAAATGACTCACTTTGGATATTTCATTTTCAGATTGAACTTTGAACTCTTTGTCAAACGCCATTTGATACATTCATTTATTCGTGTTTCTCCATAATATTGTTCAGACGTCAGAAGCTGGTTGCTTTTTACATTTGTTTTACATTTGTAATAATTGTTTTAGAGAATAGAGAATGTGTTTGTACAAACTGCAATTTGATTGCAAACTTGTGCTAATTTAATTCGATTCTCTATCTGTAGAGTACAAAATCGTGACGCGTTGGTGCTGACAGCGGACGTGTTAATCGATTAATAAGAGGACAGATGGTCTTCTTACCTGGCATTGCTGTGGTCCCTGTCGGTTGGGCGATGAAGCCTTCGGTCTCGGTTTCTTCACCCCCAACTTTCCAGGATCCCCGCCGCCAGGTCTCGACTCCTCGCTGCTACCTAGAACCGAAGAGAGGAGACATCCGTGAGGTGCAAGATCGTTTGCTTTTCGTCACTAGCCGAACGACAAATCGAACATCCTGATAAATCGAGACAGCCCCGGAGTAAAACCACGGCTCGCGGAAGAAACTCGTTTTCCTGTTCCGTCGATCGGGGGGATGAAACCATTACCTACACCGCCACCGAAGCCTCGGGATCCAGGATCAACGATTTCTTGCGACGCCCTGCAAGATTTCCCACACGTATACCCCCATACAAACTCACCGACACACAAGCGCAAACTCGTACAAACATACGCGCGCACCAACACGATCGTTTCTTCGTCCGATCGAAGAATAGGAACCTAGCTTCTTCGAGGCTACGACTTATGGAAGATTGATTGCACGACGTGTCCTTTTTTGCGCCAGGCACAGGATACACTTAACGGCCGATTGGCCCGTCGTCAACATCGATCCGAGCCCCGACGAAGAAACGATCGAGAAGCGACTGCTCGTCATTGTGTATCGGGACCCGTGATTTATTGGCCTGAACGTCGATCTTGTTTCAACCCTACACCGATCCGACGGTACCCCGTGTCACGGCAATTTCTTGACCGACTTATTAGCTACGTGTGCCGTTGATAGACTGCGGATTTTATGCAGTTATGCTAAAAATAGAGTAGGCACAGTTTAAAGCGGGAGACAGATTAAAAGAATTTAATTGGGAATTGTTTTTTACGAGAAAAGATCATACACGTTTGTGCATCTTAGAGACCCGGCTATCTGTTTACGATAGAGACATGAAACAAAGTGGGTTTTTTTATTTATACTGAAAGCAATCTCAATATGATATTATTATAAATATAGTCATTTATTTAAACATTGAAAAACGATATTTATAAACAAAATTTTGTTTTATTGGCGGTTTTCAGTAGATGAAAACATTCGCAGTTCAGTTCTTCCGAAACTGAAACTTCGTTTTAAATTCTGATTGAGAACAAATTTTCTTCATAAATAGCTACTGATCGGAATTGTAGAAGAAATAAGCCTATATATTGAAAATTTAACAAATACGTTCTGTAGATATGTGTCAATTGAACATATCCTGAAAATTTCGTCTAAATTGACTGATGCAAGAAAAAACGACAGGCATTGAAAGATGTAAGAATTCTTAGATGTAGGCCGAAAATCGTGAAATCTGCAATTTTTACCATTTTTTAAACGTTTGCAGCTCATTGCAACGTCGACCGATTTTGACGAAATTTTCGGAATATGTTCAATTGACACAGATCTGCAAAACGTATTTGTCAAATTTTCAATATAGGCCCACATAAAAAAGTTGTAAAATACAACTTTGGACATTTTGACATAGTATGAACATAATTCTAAGTCGATATGAAGCAGTGACTTTTTCGAATTTTTGTCAACGGCTCGGCGCACTGTGCGGCGATCGGAAAGAATCGGCTATAAGGATGATAAATTCCGCATCAGCCGAGACAAAGTCGCCAAGGAGTTAATCCTATTAGCCCCTGGCGCGGGTCCAGGATCCCGGAATCATTTGTCCCCGAATCGCAAGAGGAGGGTCTTCCGTCAATCAGCGGAAGAGCGGGCGAAACGCACAGCTCTCCTACGGCGTTCATTCAGTCCCCGAACTAAATACAACTTCCCTTCGATTGTAACATTCACGGCATTGTGTCCGTCAACAATAATAACACGATCTAGGTGAAAAGGGTGGCGGAGTGGAGAGTTCGCCGAGGAATACGGCCAAAGGAGAGCAGAGGACGAGGATGGAGGGGTAGCAAAGTCCCTCGACTCCGCGCGGACATTTTCAATTATAGCGGACACATCACAAAGAACAAAATGGAGAAGCCCTCTCTGACCGGAGATTGTACTCGGCAAGGCTCATTTCCGGCCGAAGAGCAGCCTTACTTCTCCGATTTACTTTCAACGTTCAAGGAGATACGCCGCTTCCTCCCCCGAGCATCTCCCCCACCCCTTTTGCTTTCCACCCTTCCGGTTCTCCCGTTGAATCGTTGTTACTAACTAGCAACACCTGCGACCATCTTTCTCCGGTACCTGGACGAGAGTGCTTCCTCTTTCATCCCTGCTTCACGGCGTATTTAATTAATGATTGTTCCCCGAGAGTCCCGGCGGTGGCTCGTCGTGCTTTATTTTGGCGCGCGCGAGCGGCCGCCTCCAAGGAGAAATGGCCTCGTTTAGGATTTAATTATTACGCCCTCTCCCCTTCTCTTCTTCTCCGGGTTCGCCAGAAGACGACTACATCCTCGGCCATTCATGCGGATCGTTCTTTTTGCATCGGACATCGAGGACGGATGAAAGACGCTGAGACGACTAGACTGAAATGGCGGCAGGGATACAATTGCAGGGGATGAGGATAGGGGTTAATTGTTGGGGAGAGGGGCCTTCCTAACTCTGTCTCTCTCTCTCTCGCTCCCCCCTGCTTTGTTCCTGAAGAATTAAGGACACGAACGGGAAAGGGCGAACTTTTGTGCGGATATAAATGTCGGGTGATTTGCGTAAATTCGGAGGATTCGGCTAATGCGAGTCCAGATGCGTCGGGGCTAAGTGCTGTCGTTTCTCTATCGAGAGGCTCGCCGAAAATGTTTCGCTAATGATCGAACGTTTAGGTTTAATGGCACCTCTTTTCCCGAGTCTAGCGAGATTCTTAGATGCACGAGTAAACGTACGATCCTTCTAATGAAACGTCTCCGACCTCTTGTAGAATTATTAAAAGTTTGAAAGTGTATTCAGTATCAGAATGAGCAATAAAATTAACATTGCAAAATCGCGTTCGCGTTCAACGCTCATCGTTCTCCCCATTCGCAGGTACGTGCTTGTCGGCCAGAGATTTTTCAGCTGTGACGCGAAAAATTATTGTTACTGCATTTTCGTTAAACGCAAGTAATTTAAAACAGGCCCGAAAAATACGTTTCTTTTTCCGTCGGCCAGCGTTGGTCATTTTATTACGCCGTTAAAAGTTTAATGCAACCGTACGTCGCATTTTAATGGACTGTTCGCGTCGGTCGTCAGGGGAGCGGTTAATTGGTAACAATGTTCGACCATGTGTCGACGACAATATATTTGCGATTGGCTGACATTGTTTGGCCGGCTTGTATTTCATTGGCGTTCCTTTGGGATACTGGGTTTCTAACTGTATCCTTCTCTCTGCTCCTCTCTCTCTCACTCTCCCTTTCTCTCTGTGTGTGCGTCTGAGAAAACGGAACGTCACTCCTCAACTGCTGTACATAATTGCATCGCTAATTCTACTAGACAAACACGCGGTTCCCATGGTCCTTGTGTATACTTAACAGCCCACAGAGGATGTACCAATTATACAACAGTTCAAAAAGCGTTTAATATTCATACAGTTGCGGGACGAGGCGATATGACGACTGGGACGCGAAGAAATGGCGTCGAGCTTCCGGTCCGAATCGTATTATAATAATTGTGGGCATCTTCGTGGACACTTTCTCATTGTTAACTTTCTGCTTAATTCTTTCGAGTTGAAGAAATATGCATATTTGGAAAACAGTCGGATGAGTTTTCATTGCTAATTTACATAATATTTTTAATTGTTACAACATCGATGCACTCGGTGGAAACGCACTTCCCAATGAGCAAAGTTTGCTGGCAATCAATCTCATGTAACCATTCCAGCACCAATAAAATTGAAATCTACTTTACTCACTTCCCCAAACTGCTTCGCATAAAATCCAAATGATTGATGCAATTGGCAAAGTTCGAACTCCCCACAGTTCAGCAACAATGTTCCACGAACACGACTACCGAAGAACAACAGACTATCTTTATTAAAAAGATGTATTAACCGACAAAGTTCTGCGAGAGAAGCGATATTACTGAATTGAAGTAACTAATAGTCCAAACAAACCAATAAAAGGAATAATTTCTGGGTACCAGAGTAATGGCCGTGGATCGGCGTCACCGAGTCGCGACAACTATGCAGCTATCAATCCAAGTCGACCGCGGGGCTGGTGCGTCCATCAGTCGACAAAACTTTCGAGCGAAATATAATTGATCGTGCGGCGCGGCAGAGGGTTCAGGGCCCCGTAGAATGTAGAATTCCGCGGTGACGGCCAAGCGAATTTGGCGCCGAGAGCGAATTGCGAATTACTCGCGGAGTCGCGAGGCGCGACTCGTTCATCAAATTCGGCCGGCGCGGCGTGCGCCGCATCAAAGACAGACCCGTTGATTTATTAAATTGCGGCGGGACGGGATATAGCGGGCTCCCCAGCATTCAAAACAGAATCCTTTAAAGCAGTATTCCCGTCTAGGACTCGGGAAATGTCCACCATCTTCTCGCTGCTTCCCATTAACCCGTTAAAGTCTGCACTTTAACTAATTTACCCAAAGGCTTTGACAAACTTCCCGTCTTTATTAGATCTACGTTACTCGTCTTGAGAATTTTCTGATCAGTAGAAGAAAACAACCCTTGTGAAACTACCCTTATGATGCATCGGCCTGAAGGGGCGAAAACCAAGTTGCTAGATAGAGATATACAAAGCGTATATTTTAACTCTAGCAACTAAATTATTTTCGCTACTATTGAAAGTAAGAAAAAATGACTAAATAGGATGTGCAAAAGTAATAATTTATTTTTTATCACTATCACAAATAGTAATTCTTTCGTACATTCAATATGGGCAGACATAATTTAGGTACCCGAGTTAAAATTAATTTTTATTAATGTATTAATAAAAATATGTATTAAACGTGTATTATACAAATTGAAGAATATCAACATACTGTTACGTACACTTCGTACACTTACCGAGTAACTGGTACATGTTCACTTATAAAAATGACAAGATCGATTTCATTTAGACTTTGTGCGGTTCCTATTGTAATACGTGCTCCACTAGAAATATCTATGTATACAATCATTTCTTATGAAATCATTTTTATTATTACAATAATTATAAAATCAAAAATCTGGAACCAGTCATTTTGATCGGTGGTGGTAGGTTTAGTGTTGAACATGGAAAACCCCATTTAGCTTCTGTTTATTGCAGTTGATGCAGACAATTTTTATTCTGGGGGTACCAAGTACACAGCCTGTATACTTCAGGGTCGCTACTAAATGATCACCTAAATTACATCGATGGTACGGGTACTCGAGGTTGTGCTGATACGGCAGATAAAGAGTTAGGGGAATTCGCAAAGGATCGGGGGTTCGGGGTAAGGTTTGGCGACGTCTAACGTCACGCCGGGGCGGAGACGCCGTAGATAAAACGCCAAGACAAAATTATTAAAGTTGCCTGTGTACACATTTATCTTCTGTCGATGTTTGCGCTGCTGAGACGAGTATACGGACTTCCGGTAAATACGGCCCTTCGTCTCCTCCTGCCAAGCGAGCGGTCCGTCGAAGCTGATGAAAAGCAACTTGTTTACCCCGTCGTTGCGCCGTTGACTTCCGGCTGGCCGTTCGACGAAGAAAAAAAAAATGAAAGAAACTTCCCCGCGGACCAAGGAAAAGGGCCGCGTGTACTTAAGCCGGCTTCGACAACGGGAATCCTTTATTTTCCGGACGGGCGAACTTCGAACCCCCGGGATCCATTTTGGATCCTACGGCGCCACGAGACAAAGGCTCTCGGCGATAGTCGCTCCTACATCGGGAAGTTTGTCTGGTTCTTTTAACACTTTTCTACTCGGAACGCTCGGCGGATTGACTTTCGCACTGTAAACATGGATTTTTCTTACGAAAAGGGACGTGTAAGGTGATATAGTAATTGAGACATCTGTTTGACTGCGGATTTGTCTGCAAAATAAACATTGTTTGAACGAGTTGCGCGATACGGGAGTTATGTAGACAGTTATTTCCTGTTTTAATCATGTTAGCGACACTCAAGTGTCACTGTTCGAGTACGGAAATCTAAAACTCGCAGCTCGAAGCAAGCGCAATAAATCCGGGAGCGAAAGAAGGGTAATCCGTCGGCGTTCTTAGATCACGTTCCAGTCTGGAACGAGGCTGCGCAAGCGTTCGCGGAGATCACGGCTGAAATATTCCTTAAATCGTCGCATTAATGCGAAACTCTCTCCGGAGAACTATTAGAATAGCGGTGCGGAGCCACGTGCGCACGTCGGGTCGCACGTGCGGCTTGATCGCGCGATGCAATTATGCACACTCATCGTCGTCGTCGTCGTCATCGTCGTCGTCGTCGGCGGCGGCGTCGTCCTAGCGTGACGCTCCGTTTTCTGAGGGACGCTGGATGGGGTAGAAAGGGTAGAAACGGCCCGAGGGGATACGAAAGGCGAATGCGATCGTGACGAGGTCGCGTACACCGGCACCAACTCGGTTAAGTACACTTTATTAAGCATGCCGTCTGCGCGTTGCAGCATCCACTTACGTGGTAAATGGAATTACAAACGCATCCCCGGTGCTCGTGGATTTCTCGGTTGTGGCTGACACCTTCTGCGAGCCCTGGCTACGCGTACACACGTTAAATCAACGATCAAGGGGAGAGGCGTTATGTTTGCGCGATTCTCGAAACGCCTGCGCGGCCTTCAGCTGATCCCATGCGAGAGCGGACCGGATTTCACGGGATCGCGAACCGAGCTTGCGAACCATTCGCGGAAACTGCAAACGATACGAGGACATCTCGTGCAATATTCGCAATCGCGCCGATTCTCTGTCGGAATTTTGAGACGACACTTCGTGGATCGATCGGAATGATCACGAATTTATACATGCAGCATAGCGTAGAGTAAATAAGTAGATCGTAGATCTTCATGTATAATAAAAATTGTCTTCACTTGTAATAGATAAAAGCCAGTTAGCAATTTCTTTCTCTTTTTAACAATTTTTGTAAATGCTTAAAATCATTATGGTCTCGATTCATGATGTCACATAAACAATTTAGGCTGGAGGGACAGGCATGTTTTACAATTTTGAATAACAATGCGCTGAAAAATGATCGGTTTTATTTGAAGAACATGTTATCGAAGTTTAATACTGTATGTACAAGATACTCTCATGTAGCTCGAATCGAAGATTTAAGCACCTCGGCATTGGATATTCCCTTTATCCTGGCAGCCAGTTCCGATAAGCGATTAGCTTAACTGACACTGTCTGACAGCATCTATCAATCTGTTACATGTGTTTGGGTTGCGATACGAATTTCGCAGAGACACAGACGTGTTCCACATATGGACGTGGAGATCCTAATTGAAGGAATCTTCGATTTTTCGAGTGACAGTCAGGTGGCCAATGATGTTATGTGTCGACCATCGACAATTCTTGAAAAAATCCGAAATCGATTGTATGCGAATTTGTTGATGACATGGTGTATTCGCGCAGTGTTTGAACGTCACGGTACAGCGCACAATTCGTCGTCGTTCTGGTTGGCCTTCGACCGTTATACGTCATTACGCCGTTCGCCAAAGAAAAGTGAGGCTTTAATTAAAGGAGAGACAGAGAAGGTCTGGCAAAAAGGGCAACAGATATCGCGAAAGTTGTAAAAGACCGCTTTTCAGTTGCGAGCCGCGCTGGTCTTAATTATCCGGCTCTTCGGGCACTTTACAAGCTATGCAAAACATCGTCCACGCGGCGGTATGCGCAACAATTTTTCACGAGTTCTGCCGCATTAAGCCCCGCGACCTGCAAAAATGTTGGAAACGCTGGAATGCGTGTCCCCCCCCTGTTCCATGTTCCCTGCCCCCACCATCCGATCCGCGCATCGTGGTCAGAATAAATAACGCATGGGAAATAATTGTCGTGGCTGCGCGCGTTCCTTGCGGCGGTCTTGTTGCTTGCAAAACATTGTTTACAAATTCCGGGGCGAAAGAAACTCCTGGCTACGCCGGCCGACAAAAAAGGGACATGCGCTCCACTGCTCGTTAAAACAAAAGAAAACCCCTGTACGTACGTGTGCGCCGTACTTTGATTGAGATATTTATACGGCAGTACGGCCAAACCGCTGCTTACACATAGTTGCGCCCAACATTTCCGGATAGTACCTCTCCGGTAGTATTTTTTTTTAAGTTTACAATTTTGATACATAGTTGCAATGTTATATGAACGTTAATTGCACGAGAGAGGGTTTAAATAGGAATGTGTTACTTTTATAACAAGAAATTGGAAAAGAGTGATCAATCGTGAAAAAGAAGACCGTTTACATCGAGTGATAAGAGTGGAAAGGAGATAGAGATATTTGTGGAGAATAGGTAATTCTGGACAGTAATTACCAGCCGCTGATAGTTCCTTGATTGGTAACGGGAATTAGAGGTGGAATCTAATTATCTGGCATTATCGTTAAATCTGATCACTGATGGACAGTGGTCTCCTGCAGTAGCCTGGCCTTGCTATGTTAAATCCCTGAAGCCAAAATCGATTTCAACACTGGCCTAGGTGAACAGGTAGCAACTTCCGCGATGCTAAACATTCATATCCATCCCTGCGTTACCGGATCAAATCCGCGACAAGGTAGAAACGGAGGAAATATACGAGTAGACCTAACATCTTACGGACCTATCATCAAGTCAATTTTCTACCATTAATTTCAACCCTTGGAAGTTCGAAAATTTTTACGGGTACACATTCTAAAATCAACTCAAAGACACCTCTTGAAATCGAGTAAATTTTGACCGAGCTAATGGAATTTTGTAAATGCCTCGACATCATTTCATATTTATTTTTACAAATTGAATGCATCTATCATAAAGTGTATAATTTCGCCTTTAATTTAAGCCCTGAAACGTGTTCAAAATCGTTTCGAAGAAAGTGTTCCAAAGTCAAACAGCAAAATCTGCAAATATTAAGTATTCCCAAATTGAAAGATTGTAAATTTTGAAATTTGATATTCGGTACTGAAACTGTTAAAATTAATTCAATCTAGTCATAGATGCATGGGAAAATGAATACATATGGAGAATACTGTATGGAAACGCGAGCATGTTTCGACAAATGAAGTAACAACAAGCAAGCGTCGCGATTGCAAGTTCCTCGACAACAAGCCGGTAGAGGAACGCCTGCATCGATCGGGGCCGACGGTCGGAGCACATCCAGCGACTCCATTCACGATGCATCTATGCAATTAAACGTACAAAAAGACACGTGCGCGGAGGAGGCTCTCGTCGACCGTGAATGAATACGACGGTGTACACGTGTGCGCGGCTCGAGTGCAGAGTACAAACACGCGTACTCCCGCGAAGTTGTCCATCATTCCGTCGTTCCAGACGCACACCCACACACAGCCCTGTCGCAATAAACACGGGCACACGGTTTCCGCGTGCAAACGCCAGGAATCTTGCACGCCGAATGCATTCCAGCCAGCTACGAGAAGAATCTTTGCATCTCGGATCAGCTTGCCCTACGAAGAATTCGTCCATTCACTTTTGCGATGTTCCCTCGATTTATCCACGGATTTCTGACTTTTAATTTCATCTCTTTGCACCTTTTATTAATCCTTTACACTTTTATTAAATTCGATCTGCAGGAGGCAGTCTGCAAAAAGTATATTGAACTATTACTGATTTATCTTGTACAGTTGTGGAAGTGATATAAAAATGCTGATATTAGAAATTTCTGTACGAATCTCGTTATTTAAGCACATATCATGGTCAACTGAAAGATGCTGAAGCAGAAAATCAGAATTTCCAGAAAGAGATGTCGACGAGGAGCCAGAACAAAATTACACACTGAAGGGAGGAAAATATTTCCTTTGATTGTACGTTAACGACTACAATTTAAAACTCGCCCGACTTTTCTATTCAGGTTTGCACGCTTTGTAACCGACGCGCGAGAAAGTATTTCCTGTGTGTTCCTGTATTTATTCCAGGCAACCTTTTTTCACCGGCAGTTGCTGCCGGCCGCTTACTTTTACCGCAGCCGGAGTTTCTTTTATAGGGGGTACTTATATTTTTAATTCCCCTTTACGTTTCCACGCTTCCTCCCCTTTCATTTCTTATCCGAGCCAGACCGCCGCGTTTCATTTTTAATCTGTTGACCGGCGGATTCCGAAATACGCAACAACGAAAAATGTTCAGGTCTCTGGCCCCGGGTTCCCGTCGTTTCTCACCACCTGCAAAATACACTACCCTCGCGAAACATATACACTGGAACGTGCAACGGGAAATGGGTGTCCTAAAAATGCACTTCCTTGAAAAGGGCGATTCCTGTAGTCATTTGAAGTAAGTTTCTCCTTTGCGAAAATGTTCTCCGCGGCTTCGTTAAAGGAGTTATTAACGAAAAACACGGATCAATCAGAGCTACCGGAATCCGTCTGCAGTAGCCGCGTTCTGATTGGTCCGCGTTTTCCGTTAATAACTCCTTAACGAAGCCACAGAAAACAATTTCGCAAAGGAAACAGTTAGTTCAAATCACGCGAAGTGATAGTATCTAGGTTCACGGTAGTGCGCCAGCCAAGTTCTCGCACTACCTCCTTTTACACGAAACAGCTTAGCCGTTTTTTATAGGCTTATAACTCGGCACTGGAGGCAGATGGAGAGATGAAATTTCGTACACTTGTTAAATGCTATCATGTCTCAATATTGACAAAACATTAATCTTCCAACATTAGTAGGTTCCGAGATATAGGACTTCAAAAATCGCTTTTGTCACTGACTGACAGATCATTAAAACCTTTTGGGTACTTCCCATTGACCTACAAGCATGAAATTTAGTACATAGGTCCACCATAACAAACACTCAAAGGAATAATTATCAAAGTTTGAAATTTTACACCTTAAAGGGGTTGCATTGAAAAAAAACATTACGAAATACATAACTATACGTTTTATTAGCTTCGAAGTCGCAACAAATACTGATGAAAAAAACAATCGCTCTAACGTAAACGAGCGTCGCCGGCAAAGTGCTAATCTTCGATACATTGAATTTGGATTTTGTCTTGCAGATTAGAAAAGGATTTTTTTTCCTTGATACCTACTTGATAATTGATGAAATTTTAACAAAAATTGATGAAATCCCAACAAAAACATCCTGTAAACAGGAGCCAAGTTCCTATGGCCGTAAAAAGTTGTGAGATCAAACAAAATACTCTTGCAATACTGAAAAAAACGTTTGTAAAAATTAGTTTAAAAGAAGGCTATTTAATTTTGAAAGAGTTACATGGAGGGCTAAATTATTCAAACTTGGCCGTTACCTTTTAAACCAATGGCCATAGAAGGTGTTAGGTTGCGGCCAAGTTTCAATAATTTAGCCCTCCATGTAACTCTTTAAAAATTAAATAGCCTTCTCTTAAACTAATTTTTACAAACGCTTTTTTTCAGTATTGCAAGAGGTATTTCTAAGCTAACGAACTTGGCTGTATTTTGTTTGATCTCACAACTTTTTACGGCCATAGGAACTTGGGTGTTTACAGGATGTTTTTGTTGGGATATAGTATATAGTATAGAGATAGTAGATAGTATAGAGTATAGTCGATGAACTCTTTGGAACAATTTAATATTTAACCCTTGTACTGTATTTATTTAATACAAGAATTGATCTCCAATTAAAAAATGTCATTAATTAATCCAACAATGAACGACCAGAACGTATTTTACTGTAGTCTCCGGCGATTTTAAAGGAGATTTGATTTGTTGACGACGCAGGGGGTGGCAGAATGCTTTCGGAAAGCAGGAAGATCGTGGCACCGACTGAAAATCCAGGGCACCGAGTCTCTTATTATCTCGGAGCGTCTTGAGCTCCTCCCGACGAAGGCATCAATTCTTTTCTCAGCGAAACAATGCTGTCTCCCGCGGTGCGGAATGCAGCTAGGCCAACAATGAGCCGTCGCAATATCTCCGCGGATCGACAGAGCACAGAGAGATTAAACCCGCACACAAATGGCAGGGCGGCGAGGGTTGCACGCGTGTACACTAGCCACGGTAACATAAATTTTATAGCTGGGGCGGGAGCGAATTCCCGTGGACCAGGGCAAACAGAATCGGCCCCACACCCGAAACACCAGCCAACAGAGACGTTTGCGAGGAAGAAATACGCTGAAGGGTTTATGGGAATCATCCCCGGCTGAACCGGCCCTCCACGCCCTCCAGCTACCCCTCGAGTCGTTAAATTGTTGTTAAAAGAACGTGCAAACGAGGAAAGGATCCCTCACCGAACAGAGATCGGCCGGGTCGATCTGCGTTGCTGTAGGTTCTGCTATTTTGTTCGACATACTAGAAGTTATTACTTATAATGACTGCATAAATGTTACATTTGTGTATAGAATTATCGTGGATTAATCTTCATATGCTTCCGAGATGAAGCTTTTCCATTTTATAATCGTTTTTACAGACAACTTGTATCATTTTAGGGGAATACGTGACTTCACATTTTCACCTGCAGTATTGTACAAAATTGTTCTGCAAAGAAATGCACTAAAAAGTATGAAATAATTTCCATTTAATTTATGTGAATACACACGAACTGAAATACAGTACAATCTTTTCGGAGGCGGCGCAAAATTGAAAATTTTCGACACTGGAAATTACGAAAATTCTTTAATTCTTCTACATGCTTTCACATATTAATGTATCTTCTCTTCCCACCTACTGATTTCCAAGTTCACCATATTCCAATGAAATCATAATCAGCAACATCTGTCATTTGGACAATTTTCAATTTTGGGCCGCCTCTGAAAAGATTGTATTGTATTTAAGTTCGTGTGCATTCACATAAATTAAATGGAAATTATTTCACACTTTTTAATGGAACGAGCAGAATTTGTAGAACACCGTAGGATGGTTTCTCAGTCTTATTGGTTATTTGCAATAAAAACCGCAAAGAATGAAAAAATGCAAAATTTTGTTTCAATGGAACAATCGGGAGACGTACCCTACAAGATGCAAATGGTTTCCTCCTGATTGGTCCAGTCATCTCGGAGGAATCGGTGAACATTCATGAAACAATTAATTTTTCGCAAATAAAATCGTAAAGAATAAAAAAATGCAACATTTTTTCTCGGGACCACCCCGGGGACATACTCTACAAGATGCAAAAGGTTTCGTTCCGATTGGTCCATCCATCTCGGCGTAATCGATGAACATACATAGAAAAAAGGCACATACAGATCGAATTGAGTAACCTCCTCCTTTTTCGAAGTCGGTTAAAAATGAACAACTCGCTGCAAAAAAGTAGAAGCATCAAGTATTAAAATTTTTAAATCATCACAGCTCAATTATTAATTTTTCGAGAATTAGTGGAGTTCAAATACAATTTGCATTCAGTGTGTACCATGAAACAAAAATTATTTTGCATTGTTAGGGAATAATTTTATTATGTTTTCCATATTCACACACACAGCAACGTTACAACTGCACAAAATCAGCCATCTATTTGCAACGGACGGTGCAAACACGACGTAACCCGCTATAATTTGATATAAATCTTGGAAGTAGAAACGGAAATTCATGACCAGCCGTATTAGCCGGCCGTATTCAAAGGCGCGCGTGCTTTTCGAGTGCGAGTCCCTGTAGCTAGAAATTCCGCGCGGTGAGATTCCATTTCGCATTTTTTCGTTGTTGCGCCGTGAACGTTGCAACCGGCGCGCGGCGTCGGGAAAATCGAGATAAAAGCGCATTCGAGATTTCGCACTTTCGTTTCTTCCAATCGTTCCGTTTCCGGGGGAGGAAAGCATTTCCGCGTCGATGTTGCCGGATCCGTCCGTCCCGTTACAAAACAGCCAATTTTTCTGTTAATAAAGACCGCGAGCTCGCGTCAAACACGGCTACGCCCTCGCTAGGCTATGAAAGTTAAATTTTATAACTTGCGGCGAGGGCCATCATCTCTTGCTGCAAGTAGATATTCTCGAAAACGTTACTTCCGCCGGCCGAGCACGAAGCAATCTCGTTACTACCGTCGAGTCGCTTGTTTAAGTAAACATATTTCGCGGGGAGCGTACAGCATGGAATGACGGTGATAACGCAACCACCGTAGAAACGAAAATACACTGATTCGAAAAATACTGAGCCCAAAGATCCTTTTTCTGCCCGTCGCAACTCATTCTGCGGCTACAGTTACACGCGAGAAATTATAACCGGACTGCAGATCTTCATGCGAAATATATATTTACTAAATCAATTTTAAAACACAGGAATTAGGTAAAAATGCAATTTTTCATTTAAATGCAACAAATCATTTTCTAATGTTTTTGGTTGGACTTTAATTCGAGGATTGTAAAAGGATTAGAATTAATCCGTAGTACTTTTCGCTGCAATACTTCTTGATGAAAGCTTGATTAGTTTTATTGACGGCAATTGGTTCGGTATCATTCGAGCATTTCATATTATGGCTTACTGTAATTGGCAGAGTTAATTAACGAGACATATTTCATCAATGTTCCAAAATTATAGTGGAATATATGACAGATAATGAAAGGACCATGGAATTCTTTTTTCATGAATACTATACGTAGAAAATCGAGCAGTAATTTGTATGTTTGCGTTTGAATGAATATAGGTATGATATCGGGTCTGTGATATTTTATTTCGAAATGCAGGGTGAAGTCGATGCGTGAGGAAATATTTATAAAAACACTAACACAGGGGGAGCGACGAGAAGATTCCATAAAAGTGGAAAAAATTCGTGAATTAATATCTTGTCGAGTAAACAGCAATATTTTTCAATTAAACTATATGTATACTAGATATGATACTAGGTTTTATACACAGAAATTCAACCAACAACGAAAAAGCATATAAAAAATATGCTAGGATCGAAACGGAAGAAGAGATAATAATGCAGAAAATATATTAAATAAATCTCTGAAATCCGTTTTAACACCTGTAACGCGGATAACAGAATTTAATAATATAAATTCACCGAAAAAAGAGTTGCAACGGAAATAATGCATTAATGCAGCGTTGGGTTCTAATGAATGAAATTTCGTTGGTGCATACGTTTCCTTGTATTTTAAAAATTCGCTCAGAAATGAAGTCACGTAGTTTGACTATCATCGACATTCTTCACTATGAGTCAGCACTTCCAATATTCCAAAAGCAGCACAGAGCCAACGGATCCGAATTTATTCGAGGAAAAAGTGAAATCTCCTTCGAAATTCATATTCCGTTCTACAAAGGGCCAAGTTCGCGAAAGCAGAATCCTATTGGGTTTGGCTTCGCAGAAACTTCTTGGACCCAGCAGTTTCGGACAGCGTAGCGCGGAAACCATGTTCAGCCGACAAGATGTTGCCCAACTGCCTGGGTCTGACAACTGGCTGACGACAAATTGTTTTCGTTGGCGAGTTAGTTCCTCGTGATTGATTGATCCTTATCCGTGCACTATCATTTACCATAAATTTGTAATGATCTACTCCGCAATAAGTAAAACATACAGTAGTGTGCATTAATACACTGTGTTTGGTTCACTTAATACGTTATAATAAAAATTGATTCTCAAGTGTGATTAAAAAGTTCTCTGAAAAATATGTTTAAAACATTTATAAATAAAGCTGTGGATAGCCCCAAGCAAGGTCCGCTGTATAGTTACAAAAAAGATCTTGTGGAGGTGGACTATAATTTTTACGACAAACAATAGTGAAGGAATAAATAGCGATATTCGATTAAAGAGGAGCTAGGTCTCCTGCACGCCTTACGATAAGCAACAGGCCACGGAAGCGTATTTTCCGAACGCACACTTATTTTTATTACACGCGCGTCTCTTCGTGTTTTGGTGAAATGTATTGAAAATAAACAGCGATTTGAAATTGAATCGGAACAAATAAACATCGTGTTTGTTTGCTCGCGTAAAAAGGGTTCTTGGTGCGAAGCTGCGATCGATACTCGCGCTCGACTCTCGAATCTCGAAGCGAGCTGCGTGCCGCCGTAAAAATGTACCCGGTAAGTGAAACACGCTTCAATTTACCCATTAGGCCATATTATTGCCAATATCAATCGCAAACATCGCGAAGCGTACAGCATTGTTTCTAATTGATAGTCTGTAATTATCGAACATATTGACAGCAAAGATGCTCTATTTACAGTGAATACAGTTTATGTTTACTCAGACCTACTAATTTTACGAGTGCATGAAATCTAAAAATTATCATTTTTATTGAAGCTATGCAACTGAATGCTAACAATGATCGAATATCAAGAACAGTGGTTCGGACCACATTTGTGTTGAATCACGAAGATATTACTCTTCCTCGGAAAATTATACCGCCATTTGCAAGAAACAACCTGAAGTTATACGTCTGCCGACGTTAGTCCTTGTAAAAAGCTACGTTATCGTTCCGGATCAACGGTAATGGATATGAAGCCGGAGCCAATGGCGCAAAACCGACGATCGTGGGCAAGTCTGGTCATAGATAGTTCAGCTTTTTATCAAGCTGCCCCGGAATATATTAGCGGAAAGCGGAGGGAATAGTTAACATCCACTATCCCTAGCGTCCGCAGAATACTATCAATCACGAGGAAAGAAAACTAACTGCACCGCTTAATTTAGTGTCGCCCGTAACGTGCAATTAGACCGGAATCAATTTAATCGGGAATTATTTGAAACAGCGGAACTTCTTCGATAAATCGCGCGACTCGTTCAATCATTTTAATTACAAAATTAATTTAGAAAGAACAACGTTATATCGAAGTTGAATCAATTGGATTAAAAGAATCCGCCGGTTACAATTATTTTCAAGGTGTTTCGACATAATTTAAAGGATCGAGTTCCAATTTTAGTTATGGGAATAACAAATCGATTTAGGGGATGAAATTATTATATGTTTGACAATATAAATTAAGCAGAGAAATGAAAAGTATTCATTTAAAACGGTTAGACAAAGGCTCTGCCTTTAGGTGACGGTAATTAATCGTTTCCTTAATTGGTTCGGCGCTGTATATTTGCGAGGAACGTGTCCGAAGTTGCAATTAATCAAACTGTTGATTAATACTCTTGGCTCTTAATCTTTTCGAATGATACATAAGTAAGTGAGCAGGAGAAAAATGATGCGCGAGTTCGTTGGACGAGCTAGATCACATTATTTACGCTCATCTAAAAATTATTGTAAATATGAAAATAGCACTTTCTACTATTTCAAAAGTTCGTGGAACTCTGTTTTCAAAATGGAACGAAATAAATGTTGAAGCAATCACCTGCTGATTTCCATATATTTTTCAGGCTCGAGAAAACACCAGAATGACAAAACAATCGAAAAATCGCGAGCAGGCATACGAATTTATCGAGAGTCTCGATCGCGTTCTCGTAATGCAGCCGAAAATAGGAACACGCCGATTTGGATGTCAAACGCAATCGCTGGTTTGATTTCATAAAGCTGTCACGGAACAAAAGACCATCCGGAGCTGTGCATTGTCCCGCTATGTTAATTAATTTAATTAGCAACGAAACACACAGATTAAATCAAGATTCGAGTCTTTGTGAACGAAGACCAGAGCCAGCCTCGCTTCCCGAATTAACGAAATTTGCCCGAACGAACGGGAAAAGGGGGAAAGGGGAACGTTGAATATTCCCGTCATCGGTATAACTAATTAACGAAACGATGGAACTTCCCAAGGATGAGGGGGAAGATATCTGACAAATAAATTGGCCGTCTTAAATTACAGAACTGCAACGAACGTTAATTAACATTCCACAATATTTCGATAGCTGCGCTCTGAAATCCGTCTCGCGTTGGTGTGATTGATTTTATCCTCTCATTATTGTGTCATATCCATGCTTAGCTTGTAGGAGTTTAAAAATTCTGTACAAAATGAATATTTGGTTTAAAAATTGTTGAACGATGTTGTAAACGTTTCAGGTGTTTACAATTTTCTATTCAATCTCGTCCGAAGGTCACTGTATTATAGGTCATTGGATTCGCCTTGACCTCAGCCATCACACAGCGACGACAATTTTGAAAGAACTGACCTCCTGAAACTTTTGTTACCCATCCAGGTCTGTCCCCTTCGGACACGTTTCCAATCGTGATGAATAACCGGTAGATATGTAGGACGCCGAAGTGGAGACACCCTGTACATGTCTACGGTCCACGTGTATTTACGACGAATATTACCGGAGGGTAGAAGCCGGCCATACGTCCCGATTCAGGATTTAAGAGGGGGCCGGCCAAGGCCGTATATATACGCGCATAAACGCGCCAGGCGAAATTCCATTATCGGCTACCGGCGATAAATATTATAAATTGGGGTGGTTGCTGTCGTTTCCCTCGCACGGCGTCCCGCCGTTATCCGGCTACACGAAACACACCCCCTTCTCGCAACCAACCCCCTTCCTCATCGTTCTCTTTCGCCCATCCTGTTTCTTCGTCCAGTCCTCTTTTCTCAACCCTCCGCGAGTACGCCGTTCTCCTTTTCGTTCTTTCTCGGCTTGTTCACAAAGCCACCCCCTGCGAAGAGGACTCAGGGCCGGCCCAACGAATATATATCGTCGTCCTCCGTCTCCCCCGGAACCCGCCCGGCCACCGTTCTCCTTTTTTAAGCCCTTTTGCGATAAATCTAGCCCGAGGAGGGAACGGTTTAAGCGATTTTAACGGCGGGGATGGTCCGCGCGTTATTGGCCGACGGTATCGCAGCGCCGTCGTTTTATTTCTACCCCACCGACCCCCTCGCCCCTCCTCCTCTTCTGCTCGATTTTCCTTCCTCTCGATTTTTTCGCGGTCCCTCGCTCGTTTTTTCTCGTTTTGTGTTCACTCGTTTCGTACGTTTCCTTCAATTTCTCTTATTTCTCTACGTTCGCGCGACTCCGGCACGCTCCAGTCGAAATACACTCGGGAAAACGACGCTGCGATGGGGAAGAGGGTCGGGACCGGCTTCCATCGACGATCGCGGGCGCAAAATGACGACGATGAAGTCCTCTCGCGAATACAGACGCACGTTTGCGACGATGCGATGCGACGGGAACGCGGCCGCTTCGATTTTTCTTCGTTTTCTTTCTTTCTGGTTCTATCTTCTCTCTCTCGCTCTCTCTCTCTCGAGTTTGCTTTCTCCCGCTGCGCCCCGAGACTGATCATGAGTTTGCAGCCGATGTGGCGGATTCACGATGTTTCGCGGAATTCGGGGAATGAGACAGTGGTCCTTATTTTCGCTCTTTCGACAGGGAAACGCTATCGCTGAAAGCAATCGGGTCTTTTCTCCTCCGTCTTGAATGGCGATTTTTAACGATATTTTAACCGGATCACGAAACATTTCTAGCTCAGAGACCCACACGGGTAGAGAAGCCTCATATGGGGATGTTCTTTTTAGTTGATCATAGATTCTGCAGAGAAAGATGAAAATAAAATAAATTTTTATTTTACTGCTGCTCACAATCAATGCAGAACAATTTTATTTTGCATAAAGATCCGCAGTCTATATATATATCACTATGAATTTTCAAATTAGTTTTGTATGTCTGGTGTCACGTCCAATGGTTCAGCTGTTAATAATAATTCATAAAATCAATCATGTATAATTCATGATATATATTTTCTGAATTCCTTTTTCTACTTGCTTTAATAATGATGTACGAGAAATAAAATACCAAGTATTATAATTGATAATTAATGTCGAACGAATTAAAAATGTAGCGAAATTTATTTTATTAAATGATCGAGTCATTTTCAAATATAAATTGTCAGCGTATATTCGTTGAAGCCTGTTCATCACTGAAGAATGTGAAGATTTTCCAGAAGAATCGATGAGCGATGGATTGTTCCACGATCTATGAAATGCGCAGAGTAATATGATCTAGCTAAGAGGATGATAAAAGATGCAATGTATACGGTTAAGAAGAAAGTGACTAAGAAGAAAACGATTAAAAGGAATTGGTGATGATGTAGCCACCTTATGAAGATTAAACATAGAACAATGGATTGGCCAATCTATAAAAGGGATGGTTCCTCATCAGGACCAGTTCAATCAATGTTAAAAATTCTAATCGATCATCATCGTACATCAATTAAAAGTTCAGTGCAGTGTATGTGTGTGTTATCCTGCTGGAGTATAATTAGTGAAGTTAAAGTTAAATAGTGTTAATCAGTCGAAGATATTTTTTCAACGACAAAATCACCACAACATCATACCGAAGCGTGTGAAGCGGTCGTGTAGAACAATACTGTGAGAGCAACAACTGCGTATCGGTAAATACTAACAATTTATAATAAAATCATAATAGCTCTATGTATTCGACATTTGATACTTAGAATATACTCTTGTTCATTTTTATTTAAATCAAAACTTCAAATCATTTTCAAAAAAGAGTTTACCCAACTTCGATTTCACCAATCCAAATTCTCAGTTACCCGAACCGAAGTGAATGCAGGTAGGTTCAAAACTGCGTTATATCTCAATTCTAATCTTTAAATTAAACTATTCCAAACGTCCACCTTAGGACATAACACTGGCATAAACGCAGTCACCACGATATTGATTTTTTCCGTCTTGCATTGCAACTTACAACTAGCAAAAGGGAGGACAAGACGGATCGTGTGTGGCGTGCTATGGGCTAGTTCCGTCCACATAAAATAGTCGGTGTTCGGGGCGAAAATGTGCGGGTTCGAACAGCCCTGTCCCAGATTAGCGATTTTCCAGATGGCAGCTCTATCTATCGAGCCCGTCCCATCGAAACGTCCAGGCCGCAAGCTACATATGCGCTCGTGTTTATGCCCGCGCGCGGATAATGCGTCCGTTATAAATTCTGGCCGACAATGTAACGCGATCTACGTGTCTATTTGCGCCACCGCGGTGCGTCCCTCATCCCTCCGAACAATCCCGTGGGCTCGTCCCATGACGCAGCTCCATGAGGCAGCACGCGCAAATCCACGCCGCAAACTGAACACGTCACGGCGTGTGACCGGTTCGCTAATTAACCCTTTTCAATTTTGTCACAAATATTGACGCGCGCCCGGTTCGTGGACCGGCCCCACCCCCTCGATCCCTAGGACGTCGACAGAAGATCAGAGATTTCCGCGGGATTGATCACCGATCGAATCGCGCACACTGCTCGTCCTGATTTTATTCATTAACGAGCGACCGTTCGCAAAGAGACACCCTGGACACTGTTTGATCCGGGAACGACGAATCCGCTCGGACCAGGATCACTCAACGATCGTTGCACGATTTTCACTGGTTTCAATGAACGAGCCATAATGCGACCCTGATGGATCGGCGATTTTTCTAGTTGACCGTTTGCCGAATTTCAATAGACCCTTTTCATTTTATTCGGCCTGCCGTGGGATTTTTCAGCGAGGGAATTTTCGGCTGCAAGCTTCGCGCGCATTACAATTTTCCGGGGGAGTTTAAAAGGCTCTTTGTTTGAAATGTTGTGCAGGTGGTGAACGGTGCTCGTGGGTGAAGAGGATCGACGGATGAATTGTTCGTTGGATCGGTGATACTGTAGCAAGGGATGTTTAATGCGTGACGATCTAATGTCTGCTGTTTGCGAAAGCTAGCGCGACAGCCAATGAATAAAGAACAATTCTAGAAAAGCACATTGTGCATTATCGTGCCTTAAGCCGCATCTCCAAATGAAATGATCGTAGTTAACTTAATTCGCCTTTAATTTCCAACAGGAATCGTATAACAACATTCACATACGCCGTAACTCGGGAGCGATGCGTTCCCGAGCGAACAACGGGAACTTTACGACGTCGAAGTTAAACCGGAAATGAAGGCTCTCCGCGGACTTGAACTCGGGGATGCGTCGCCGGTGTCACGTCACCGCCTTAATTACCGATTTTCGGTCATAAATTCAAAGGAAGTCTAGCTGAAATCACGCCGAAGCTGTCTATTAACCGTTGAATACCTCTCGGTATTCACTTCGCCGAGGACTGTTCGAAATTCTTGCGAGGTCGTGGGCGTGTGAACGTGTGCGAATCGTCGTCCGTGTGCGCCGATTCCTAGTTCTGTATGTATGCGTGTGTACGGGTGTGCGAATCGTCGTCTGTGGGCGCCGATTCGTTGCTGTGTGCGTGTATTCGCAGACGACTGGCGCAAGGCCTGGGCGTTAGGGGATGAGGGAGCGCAGCTAGTCAAGGCGAATTTCTCGATAACCCAAGTTATTAACTCATAAAGGCCGAGTTAAGGCAGGGTTAGGGGGATGAAGCATCCTCCGCTATTATCGCGAATTTACATACCCGAGAGCAAGGGTGACGGAGATGAAGACACAACCGCTTACCCCCACCGACAACCCCCGCTGAGCCTAAAGAATCCTCCGACAATAAAAGCTTGCGAAGTAGAGTTATACTGTCGAATATGAGACGCGTGCTTAACCCCTTCGACCACGGTTATTTCCAATTCAATCTTCTCCGTCTTTCTCTCAGAAAACAGACACTACCCCTTGCCACCTTTTTGCTCTGCATTATTTTCCTGTAAAACTTGTACACTCCGCGACAAAACTATAAGACATCTGCGAGTTTAGCTAATATTTTATTAATACTAATTTTTTCGTAAAAGTTTTCGTTATTAATCCAAAGAATCAACTAAAGTACATACATTTCCATAGCGGCAATGTTGTTGAATTGGATTGAAAAAAGTTTCATTAAAATTTCTAATTCTTGATAAAATAAGGTGCGACAAAACTATAAAAAGTCGGTGGAAGTTAATGAAAAATATTTTTTTCTATTTCGCACATGTCTTATAGTTTTGTCGTGGAGTGTATGTGTGTATTCCCGACATTTTTCTTGTTGAAATGACACCAAACACGGTGCAATTCGAATCGTATTTATCCGTGTGGGGTCTCATTTTAATCAGAGAAATGTCACAAATAGGTTCGTCCAAGTTTCATGACATAACCACAAAACGAGAAAATTTTGTGCAGTATCGTGTACCGTGTAGTATCTTCCGGGCCTGTATCATACAACTAGAAAATGTTGCCAAAATGCAGAGACAAGCAGTTGAATAGCGGCGACGTTTTTCTTTTTTTATTGGAAAGATGGAAACGGTGACCCGATTCCCAAGACGCTGCTGAGCAATTAAGCCGGACTCGTATCCCGGCAAATTTTAAACGAATTACGGCCGTCTCAGCGTTATCCATTTCTTGAACGGCCGAAAAGCGTTCCACTTGCGCGGAACAATTACCGCGGCGGAACCGTAGTAACTTTTAACAACACTTTTCTCTTTATGGTCGTTATAGAGCCCGATGGCGATGCAGGTACGGCCGCGTAAACAAGTACGTTTTACGGCCTAGGTTTAAGATGAAAGTTTTTAATGACTGTCAGTAGACCCCTAACTGGATTGCATTAACGCTTGCAGGTGTCCATTGTTATGAGTTAATGGATCTTCTGGTGGGAATACACGGGAGACCGGGGACGCGCTATTTACCAGGGCCGCGACGACTACGAAATTCTCTTGCGCGTCGGGCCGAAAATGCGGGACGAAGATCTTCGAACTGGAGCGAAGTTAATTGCCTCTGTAAATTTCACTTGGTTGAACCAAAATAAGTTATCGCTTAATTATGCAGTCGCCAGATACCCGCGGGAAGTGGCGCGCCCGTTAAACGCGCGCGCGGACAGGAATGTTGCTTCGCCTAACTTTTCCGTGCACGCGATACCTCCGAAGTGTTTCGACACTAAAGCTAACTAAACTCGATGGATCTAATGGTTGTGCAATTAATGGATGCGATGACTGAATGCCTGGAAACGCGGCAACTAAACTCGTGCGCAATACTAGTTCCAGCGAAAATGGTTCGATCAAATAAATCAAGTGTCCATAGCTGTAATTATTTATTTTTCCCATGTGACTTAAAATAATTTCTCTGACGTTCAACAAAGTCTGAACCTTAATTCCGAAGTTATTCGAGATGGTTGATTAATTCTTAGCAAAGAGCATAATCTTTCATCGATCGGCGCTGTTTCTTTCATCAAATTCCCGGGCAAGATTTTCTGATCGTCTAGGAACAAATCGAGGTCTCGGTTTATCTCGCGCGTCGATCATCCCCGCGCGTATCTAATTTTCCGCGAAGAAAAGCGAGATGGAAAAGCGGCCAAAGGATAGGAAGAAAAAGGCTCGCCGGCACAATAAGACCGACCAGAGCGATAGCACAATCGGAATAAAGACAAAGAACGGCCAGATAAGGGACAGAGGAGGAAGGGACGGGAGAAGGGAGAGGGTCGTGATAAAGGGAGAGCAAGTCCGTCGAGATGTGAAATGGGTTTAATTAATCGCCGCCTAATTGTGTCGGAGACCTGAGATTTCCAGGGACGTATTAATTTATGCCGCCAAATTATGCAGCCCCGGCAGGTGAACGCTTCTGCCATTTCTCGTCCGTTCAGGACTTTCCCGGATCCGCGTTCTAATTGCATTGATTGCGGGGTCGTCGCGCAGAATTCGCGAATCGCGGAATTCTCGTATCGACGCGTCCACTTTTTCTATTCCATTTTCCTGCTCGCGAGTATTCGAAAATCTGTGCACGAATTTTATAGAAAATAATTGAACGCGTTGCTTCCAGAAACGAAGGGAATTTCGATTAAAACTTGCACGCTCCTCGCAAATTTTTATATTTTTCTATCATTTTGAAGGTGTTCAATAAAAGAAAATTAAAATCGACGCATTACCCACCAATTTAATTGTTTTCAAAAATCTGTAAACAGAGCTGAGGTTTCTTAATTAATTTTTCAAATGCGCCTCCAGTAATACAAGCTATTTCTTTTCAGATTGTTGGTTGAAAGAAGATCTTCATGTTGGTATAAAAACGTTGGAAGTTTTCTAGCTTTTAATATTTCTTGGAGATGCTTGAAAGATAAAGGGAGGGTACTTGGCGTCAAATGAAGGAAATCATGCGCGGTAATGTAATGCTGGTTCTTATAATTATTCAAATGGAACATGCTGAAAGTAGACACGCTATTAGTCCACGTTAATAGAACATCGACTTGCTTGCAAGACGAGCGCATTTGCCACAAGCACACAATGCTTCTTAAACCGATCAATAATTAATAATTCCCTTTGCGAGGCCCTTAATGCCCAGGTTCTTGTCTGAGAACTTCATCCGGAATTCAAAAAGGAGCTCTGTCTAGCCGATGTTCGAATCAATAATTCAACGAGCCTAGCGAAAACCCCCATCTTCGATGCTACATCACTAAGATGCGGCTGCTTACGCCAATGCTCTAGGTTTTTGAATTATCTTTCGAAAACCACTCACCCAGCCTCGCCAATTATTGTTTTCATACCACATTTCCCTGGAAACTGGCATATGTATATATTTAATTTTGTTATTTACTATCGTAAAATAATTACATCTAATCAAATTAAAACAATAAAGTCAAGCTGAAAGCTTGTGTTATTTAATTACCATTTTGTTGAAGATAAGTAAGTGTATCTCGAGAACGGATTGCGATATCGAGATGGGACAAAATGTATTGGGAAGAGCATCGACTCTGTTATCTTCTGCATAAATGACTATTTTACATATTTCAATGATGAATTGAAAAGACAAGTAAGTTAATTTGGAAGTTGCCTAAAGTGTGAGACAGGGAAACGTCAACGGCAATCGTAGCCGAGAATGTTATATTTGATGAATGTCTCAACAGAGAAGAGGGGTATAGGAGACAGGCGCAGGTGCGAGAATGAAAGCGCCACTTAAAATGGCTTTACACGACTGCATGAAAGACGGCCCCGCACCGAGTGTGTGTCGATTCGCTGTTGGCCGTGTGAGTAAACTTGCGCCCTTATCATGGACGAGTGTGCAGCCAAGAGATAGCGGCCGGCACGTCAAAGAGAATAAGCGATCGATACTCGATAGCCCCTTTGTCGAGGGATTAGCTCGCGGCTTCTATGCGCGGAAAGGAGAGGTCCCGGAAGGGAAGAAGACGAGCCAACAAAGACCTGACGAGAGAAATCCTTACGTGGTTCCGTCTGAACACGATCTGTGGCTGCTCGAAAGACCGTATTACAAGGCTGATCGTTACAGAAATTCTGTTCGACCGGGTAATTGCGACGGCGACAATACCCACTGCGCCGGGTTCAAAAGAGCACCGTGAAATATTGCGCCTAGGCTTGTGGCCGATCGTCGCTCGGATCTTTAAAACGACTCTAATTGGACTGCAGGTCGTCTGACAGGCTTCTATTGCCGCCGATTGATCCGCGTCGACGAATTCGGTACCCTAATCAAGGCTGAGTTACGACTAAGATAGATTTATCACTCTTTTTACCTATTTCTTCATTTTCATTCATTGGTCGTGGATGGATTTTCTAGTTACACTGATTAAAACTTCTGATTTAACGCTCAAATGGCGAGTGTGCCGCCATTATGAATCCAGTCTTCAGAAGTTTCGCCTAACCGAAGTTGCTAATTGTTTTTATTAAAACTGTGTTAAAATGCAGCTGCAGAAGTTGACGGAGGTCTGAATGGACCTAACGTCGTCGCCTGCGCAGTCGTGAGACGTTTCCGCCATTTGTAAAAACAAATCGATTTTTACGCGTACCTTTGTAGTTCAGAATCAACCATACACAATACTCGGACTACTGATTCTAGGAAAAATTTACATTTCTCTAGCGAGATATCAGGTATCTAAGAGAAAATATTAGATCGTTCGGAAAGTCTGTTCGATCATATATGATGGAAACAATTCTATGTACATATAACCAGATGGAACAATTAATTTTTATCGTGCATCGTATCATTCCAGTAAACATTTTTTAACTTTTCAATATTGATATTAGTAACTTCATTTTGATGTTGAATTTTCCCGAATTAACTTTCTATTGGAGCTTGCTCGAGATACTGGCGAAGGGAATTGCCACACGTGCCGTGTTTTCCTCGCATCATTTCCGAAAACACGTCGATTTGATCTGCTCGGATGGACGCACGAAGGGCATTACGCAAAGATGAAAGGAGACGACGCAGGACTGAAAGGAAACGGGAATCCCTCAAATAATTCCCAGAAATGGAAAGAGCCACGCTCTTATTGACCAGAGAAAAGAGATGAGGTTAGGCCGCGTTACATTTGCTCTAGCTGCCGTCCTCCTTTTGTCCCGGCTTTCATTTTATAGATGGATCGCGGGGGTACGCGATCGTGTGATGAACGAGATACAATCGCGCTCTCGTTTTCTATTCGCTTTTAGTTCCAATCGATTCGGGACGTACTCGACATAAGAAAATCTTTATTTCATAGCGCAATTGTACCTGCGTCTGCACGATGTCTTCAAACATTTCCGAACTAAATATTGTCTTCAAAGAATTACAATTCTTCATATTCGTACTTGTTTATTCTGTATTTAATTATCATATTAATTCTGCACTCTCTCGGAAAGGTTCGCAGTAAATATTTACTCTGATGTACATATAATTTGGAATGATTACTAATCCAGAATTAATTACAAGAAACCATACGTACTTGCATACATACAGTAAGGAGCATAACTGATTCTACACACTTTAAATCAAAATAACTTTTATATGAATGGACCAAACGACTTCAATTTCTCTGTAAGGCTAGAAGAATTTGTTCAGTAAATGACGTCTAATAAATAAGTTGAAAAAATGCATTTGGTCGGAATTGTGAAAAACAATACTAAAAATTTATTTTTACAACTTTTTTAGCTGGCCTAATAACGAAAATTTAAAAAATGTGTTTTGTCAACTGGTATAAATTATATATGTTTGTAAAAACGCCGAAAGTCTTGAAAAATTGTAATTTTTACCACTTTTGATCGTTAATAATTCGCAAATCAATTAACTAATTTGACCACACACATCTTTTGAATTTTCGTTATTGGCCCAGCTAAAAAAGTTGTCAAAATCAATTTTTACTATTGTTCAACATATTTTTCACACATCATTTACTAAAATAATTCTTCCAGCCTTACAGAGAAATTGATTTCGTTTGGTTTAAAAAAAAGTTGTTTTGATTTAAAGTGTGTGGAATCAGTTATGCTCATTACTGTACATGTAATTCTTGGTTCATAATTTGTAATATCTTCTCGAACTAATTTTACTTTCATTTCAGCAAAAATCGAATTATACCAGCATTATAAATTAATATACACCAATAAAATGTACCGTACGGTAATGATCAACATCATCAGTGAAAGAGAACGCGCAACACATTAATATTAATTTCACAGTCTTTTACAAGACAACAGCTACAGCAAAAGGGACTCAGCCGTTTTTTATTACGAATCTAGTGAGCAAATAGTTATTAAGAGACCGTGTGTTGACTGCAGAAGTCAAACAAGATGAAATTCTTTTCGTCGGGAGGCGCGCTGCTCGATTATTTCGCTTCGCAACATCTTCTCTGTTAGGCGAGGGCAAACGGATTGTAAAGTTTCGCAGCCAGTTTCGTGTTCACTTCGGACAAATCAATGACTCCTCGCCGGTTGTAAAGATCGTTTGGCCGTTATTAACTCGGCAAACAGCGGGTATCACGGAAGACCAATATTTTACGCCGAAAATACTCTGCCGTGCGCCGATCGTATTCGTTTGGAGTTTGCTCTGCACGCTCGATCTTTCAACGCCGCTCTGTATTTACACCCCCCCCCTCTCTCACTCTTTCTCTCTCTCTCATCATCCTCGTTCGATTCAGAATTATGTAGTGGGTGGAGATCTCGGAGGATAACAATTTTTCACGAATGCAAAATTATTATTTGTAAAGAAATACATCGTATCTCATCGAAATCAGACATCAGTTCATTGGCCATTCTATGACGTGAAATTAGAAGAACCGCGCGTCACGCGAATGCAAGAATTTTACAATAGTTATACGTAACGTTTCGTTTATAATGATCGCCGCGATACGCGAGAGTCGCGGGAACGAACCTAACGGAGAACGAAATTAGCTTCGCTCTATATGTATAGACCACGACTGATCGACTGAGTAATGGGCGCTCTCGCGTTTTGAGAACATTCCAAGAACTTTGGCGTCTTCGCGTCGAAGAAATAGAGCGCATCTGATGCAACTCGCGGGAAAAGTATTCGCGATTGTCTGAAGACCATGGGTTTTTCCTCTAGGGAGCGATCGCGGACAAATTGGTTCCGCAAAAGACGGTCGTTAAAGCTACAGTTTTCGGGAGAAATTGGAACAGTCTTCGTTGTGCGTTGTTTCAAGTTGGTTTGAAATGAATCTTTTACAGATTATAGTAATTCGTAGATGTTACTCGAACAAGTTCCAAGGGAAATTTTATTTCCATCGTATGATTTCCAAATTATTTGTCAAATAAATGTTTCAATTAATTCCTTACAAGCGCAGCTTAGTGTCGTAGCCTCACCAAGCTTCCTAATTCTCAAAAATGTTAACAACAATACAGCATTAAAGGAAGTCTCCCGAATTTTCTTTGAATTTTATTTCGTCCTTTTTCCATCGTATGATTTCCAAATTATTTGTCAAATAAATGTTTCAATTAATTCCTTACAAGCGCAGCTTAGTGTCGTAGCCTCACCAAGCTTCCTAATTCTCAAAAATGTTAACAACAATGCAGCATTAAAGAAAGTCTCCCGTGTCGCGGAGGGTGTGTTCGCAGCACGGTGTCCAGACGTTATGCGCGCCATGTCGAATTAGTTCAGTCGCAGGGCGGTTGCGGAAGCGATAGAAAACGTTTAGAAAACGTCGGGAGGAGGCTCACGCGTCCTCTCCAAGGTTTCTCGCGTTTCGATCAATGTTTCACATCCCCTCCGCGCTTGCGAAGCAATCGCAGCGACAGGAACGCGCGCGGTTCGCGCAAAACTCCCAATTACAGTTGGAGAAGTCGCTCGACCGTCATACGTACGTGTAAATGCACGTGTAGGTACGTGTACGTGTACGTGTCGGTGGTGCGCGTGGCTCTCTGTGTGCACACCTTTACGTACACGATCCACCGGGAAGCCGAACGCGGTGCCGGTCGATCATTTTCGGCTGGAGAAGTTCGAGTACCCTCGCAGTTTCGAGAGCTGGATTAACGAGTTTCCTCAAAGCGGTTCCCAACCGACGTACACACGCGTACAGACAGGGACACACGTACATACGTACACGGACACAAAAGGGGCGGAAGACCGGGGGCGGACGGGGGCAGGTGCTGTCAGAGATTCCGGGGAATGACAAAGTCTCGAGACGATCGTTAAATTCATTCGTAACTCGAGAAACTGGTCGCTTTGACTGATGGGAGACGTCTCGCAGTTAGAACGCATCACTTTTCCCTTAATGCCTCAGACGGTGCCGAGGAGGGTGTTCGACAGGCTAGCATTTGTATTCCATCAGCGAACCCCGTTAGGGTAGAAATCGCGTGTGATAAACTCGCCGCGTTTCGTACGCGGTCTTCTCGGATTCAGCGATCTATTAAGTCGGCGGGAACGTACATTTACTTCGATGCTTAAATATCGATTGCAAAAGAATCAAATCTCATCGAGAAAGAAAGGCATAACAAATTCATATTTGTTCACACGTACATTCATATATAAAATACATAAAAATTACTTTCATCTAAAAAGAAAGGCATGATATTCTTTGTTAGACTTCGTTTGAAGTTGCAGCCCTTTTTATCGCAACTGCATCAAATCCGCAGTCTAATAATCAGGTCGGAGAGGGTTGGAGCATCTCGTTCCAGAGCGGCGGACCTTAATCGCGAAGAAAGATGTGACCGTGTGGGAAGTGGACGAAGCTTCCAGCGGTTGGTCGCGAGGCGTTTTATCATTGGTGGCCGGTGCGGCTCGGAAACTTGCAACCCCGTTGCGTTCTACCGTGGCGGAACTACTTGGTCGGGAACTACTCCACTTTATTACCGCGTTCTAGTTCGCGAACGTGTTCACGGTTCTCCTCACGGCTCGGTGCTCGTCCGACGGGCCGAACTTTCGAACGGGTCTCTAAGATTTCCGGGAGAGCGGTGGAAGAGGATCGTCTAATTTATCATCGCGCGGGCACGCGGCTCGGTGAAATAGGCGTCTAATGAATAAACACCGGAGAACTATAGCAGAGCCGCGGCCGGCCTATCGCCACTTGTTGCTTAGAGCCGCGCATGCCACGGATGCCCGTTTAGGCGTTTCTACCTGTGTGTGACCGGCCGAGGACATCCTCGGCAGCAACGCCAGCCCGCAAACCGGCCGGGCCCCCCAACAGAGATTCTTCGGGCATTTTTGGCGAGCCGCCAAACGCCCGAGCGTTTGTTATATTCCCGGCAATTATACGTATTGTTATCTTGGCAGAAATCGCCCGTGTATTTTCGGATAATTAGTCCCAGCCACGGGCCGGTGACGCTTACACAGAGGTGCTCTCCGTCGCTTGCGTCACTCCTTCTCGGAAAGAGTCACGCTGCACGTTTCACGAATTTGTGATGCTATTATTAATTAGCTAACCCTTCGGATTATTCGACCGGCCACGTCTTCGCTAGATTTAATTATTTTCTTCTGCATCTTTATGCGTTTCATGGTAGGGTAATTGTCCCAGTGGCTGACCAAGTCGTTTATACCGTTGATTATTTTTAATATGATATTTTTGCATAGATCCACGCAGAGATGCTCCAACAATATCGAGAGGTTCAATAATATCGTCACACAAATCGATACCTCCTCCACTTCACTCTCCGCCATAATAATCGCTCCCTCCAATCCGAGCAGCACGCGTATCCGCACGCTTCTCGACTAAACTTACTCCTCCACCCCATCGAGCCACTCAATATAATAAAACTATAAAGCTCGCATAAAGTACATGCGAACTGAGAAACGGTGTCGGTGGGAGTAGTGCTTGGATCCAATTTACAAGAGAGGTATCCCGACGGTGGTCATTTGAATTTACGAGGTGTTAGGGTCGCGTAAGGACGGGTTCCTTCGGGAAGAAATAGCAAAACAATCAGATGGACCGTTAACAACGGAGGAGCAGAAAAGGTACACTAAACCAGCAGAAATTAAAAACCGATTGTTGTTTTAAAGTCGCTAAAAATTTGGTGAAGTCATAAAAAAGGTAATGTGAAAGTGGTCAGTCCCTCTTCGTGTCATGAATTCGTAAGAATGTTGGGCCGATCGCAATTAAGAAAGTGTCCACATACTTTCGAGCGTGAGCATAGACTGCCGAAGAAAAGGTGGATCGCTGCAGACCTCTGGAACTCAATCTGCAAGATCGGATATCACGGGGAATCGGCTCTTTCACGGGTGGCCGGTTCGAACCGGAAATGGTTTTCCGTGCTCGTCCCTTGATCCGTCGTTGGGAGTCAAGAGAAGACAGAGGGAAAGAGTGGATAACCGGCGCGGGGGGAGAAGCACATGGAGAAGCTCCTGTGTGGATATCTAGCCGTGCTATAGCTACAACGAGAGAGCGGCGTAGGTGGAGAAGAGAAGAGCGAAGCGAGGAGAGAAGGTGCCTCTGCACTTGGCGTGAAAGGCTGTTAGCATAGGAATGGTTCACCCTCGAGTGAAGTGGTCCATTGTCGGGTCAGCCGTTCGTAGAAATGCCATCGGCCCCCAAGTGTCGTATATACCGAGAGAAGAACACCTAGCCGCTTGCCCCCCTCCCCCCCACCGTATCGAGAGACCGGGACAACAATGGGAGAGCACCGTCCCAGGCGCGCTCGGTGGATTCTCGTTGTTGCACAACCGTCTACCCATTGTCCCGGATGTTTGCGCTTTGCCGCGCCCGTGTGACGACGCTTCAACTCGCCCCGACTCGCAGAAGCTACGTTGCTGCTTGCTTGGCCCGCCGTTTCTTTCGCCGACCTCTCGTGAAACGATGATCCCGTATCGTTTAGAAATCGGCGGAGGAATCGACTGACAAACCAGCTCGTCGATCTCACGCACGCTTCGTTTCCAGTCAGCCTTCGATTCTTGAGTACTAAGCTTGTTTATTCGCGAGGCTTCTGACATGGGGATTGGTACTCGCACAATAAGCGAGGTTGCCTGACGACAGAGGCAACCAATCACGCGAACTAGTCCCCCACCATAATCCCCAGCACGAGTTCAACAACCTTGAGCACCTCGTGGTGGGAGTATGCAACGGACGAGGATTTCGTGCAGTAAACGAGGTTGCAACTAGCGAGGTTCTTCTGTAGATGAAGCATTGGCTCTTTTATCTTCTGCACCACTATTGCATCACGAATTGGAGAACAATTAGTATTCTTTCCATTTCGTTAGAAATCAATTGTTTATTATTCCCCAATGCAGCTCCAGGCATAAAGCGATCGGTTCCAGACCGAACTGATCGTTTATTCATTACCGCGGCCGGAAGGGCGTTTCCAATCGACGCCCGGCAAAAACGGACGCAATTAGCCGGAACAGCGAATAAATAGACTCCCACCTTAGCTTTGACGATGAAATTGTTTTTCCGGTTCGCGACAAATACTGAGAAACTCGCGTTAAGTGGCCAGATGTCTACCATGCCCGAAGGCTGGCGCTGCCGCGTCACCGTTGCGTGAAACGCAAGCTGCGAGACCCCCCGATTTTCGCGTTTATCTTCGCCCGCAGCGTGAATTCTTCCTGGTTGTGCATTATAAACCTGCACGTCCCCACCCGGCCGAAACCGTTTCGGTCTTTGTCCGTCGTGTCGTAAACAGGACAGATAAAACAATAAAATTATGGAGCGGAGCCAAGCAAAACCGCCCTCTGGCTCCCGACTCCGGTCTCTTTACTCTTTCGACCGGGACCGTCCTCGACGAACACCACGATTCGCCTAGTGGATAAAACGCCTTATTACCTAGCAATTCCGGGAAATAAGCCAACGCGGAAAATTACGGATACGATGGCCACACCTGTCCCAACTTCTCCTTTACCCTGAGGACCCTCCGCCAGCTCATTAGCTATCGCGTGATGTTTCTATTCGATCGCAGCTACACGCACGGGCTCCGCAGAAATTCCTTCCTAACGAGACTGTGCTTGCTCGAATTCTTACAATTCGTTTTACGGAGATATTCAACCTCTTGATTTCCCTTTGTGATAATTAGACCGCGGATCTTTATGCATTTACGAAGAAATTGATTCGATGAAATATAAAACAGTGAAGGACTTCCAGTTTTTATTTGATTCCTGCCTCCCGCAATCAATGCAGAACATTTTTATTTTGCATGAAGATCCGCAGTCTAGTGATAATCGATTAGAAGAAAGACTCCCAAAAATAAATACCGCTTGACACAATTAAATAATTCGGACTATTCGCAAATGAGCTAACGATCGACACAGTCGAGTTTTTATTCATTTAATTACGCTCGGTGTGACGATATTAAATTTTCTCCGGACAAATAGAAACGGAGAATAGAAAGTAACACAAAAGTTCCGGTCGCTGGATCGCGGGAAAAAATTTTTTCGTTTTTCCTTTCCGAGAATTCTCTCGCCCGTCGGGAGAGACGCGTGAAGCCGGTCCGCTCGAACGTTCCCGAGCTTTTTATTCGCGCGAGAAATTCGTTTGCGCATGCATAAACGAGGATGTCGCTTCGAAGTAGCCGTCGGTGTTTGACGGCGAAATATTAATTATAACTTTCTTTATCAAAGAGGCACGTAGTTAACGACAATGTTTGAGTTTATCGTGACAACGCCGGCAGATGATTCAGCCGATCGATCCTCGCCGATGGATTTAATCATCGGGCCGAGTCGGGAACGAATAAAGTTTACGCAATATACATAGACCGAACCGGTCGGATTACTAAAATGGAGAATCCTGGTACTTGAAAATTGAAAAATATTGAATCGCTGTTTTTACTGTACCGTACGGAATGTGTGAAATATCCGTGAAAATATCGTAACAACGTGTAATGAAATATTTGCTCTGCTTTTATCTGTTTGGAAAACGTAATAATGGCCAAAATCGATTTCTACAGTGTTCAATAATTTTATATTAGACATTCGCAAGTGTATGTTTATTTATCAAATTTATGAGTATATTACTTTTTATTTCTGGCATTTGAATATAACATTTCGTAGCCAATGGGTTCACATATCGTTTAACCAGTTCCATGTTTAAGAAATAATTTTTGCTTAATTTAATGGCTGCGTCGTCACAGATACACTACAACTCACAGTATTTAAACATCGATCGGGAAATCAGTTTTGAGAAGCAGTATGTTAACGACGAAACGCCGTCGCTACTAATCTTATCATCACAGCCCCTGCCGCGTTCTGAATTGTAAATCAGCGACAAGGGTGAACTTTAATTAATAAAAGACGATCGCTCCTGAACCGAACTTGCCAAGTATCTTAATCTGTAAATAGTGTTTAGCGCCTTGAAATATTCGCGGGCGATACCGACTTTCGAACAATATTATCATTTCATTTCTGAAACTTTATAAAATATTTACAAATACTGGAGCATGTATATTAAACATATTAAAAATTATAAAATACATATTTAACACTAGAACTACCGAGCACTAAACGCAATTGACATACTTTGCCTTGTAATAACGACAAAATTGCATTTATTTAGATTTCGTGTTAGTTTCGTTTAAATATGTACTTCAATAGAGAGAAATTCACTAAAACAATTTCTCAGAAAATCATATGTATAATTTAATATTTCTAAAAGAACAAATCAGGAGCAAGTCATGTTGACCCCCCTTGGTAGATCTAGTGTTAAAATGTATATTAATTTTTTTAAAATCCTAATTCCACATATTTCAAAAATGGTTTAGTATTCCAAATTTTCAAAGGCATGTAACCCGTTCATGCAGATCGCTGTGACACTCGATACAACGGGCGCAAATCGATTAAACTCCCGTTTATGTCCTCCCACTGGGTTCTACCACATAAAGGCGAGCCCGCCGCCTCTGCAAATCTTTGTGACGTTTTCATTAACACGCAACAGGGAACAGTGAACGCGGAAAAGGACGGAAACGTGGGCGTGCAGAGCACGCGCGGCCGAGGGAAAAATAAGTGCGACGACTGCCGCGCGGAATAATTAAATACGCTTCCGCGGAAATTCATATTTATACTCGAACCCATTACACGCGACCCACGCTTTTCTCTTTCTCTAGGCTTTCTCGCAGTCAGCTTCTCTCGACTCCTAGCCATGCTTACGCGTCTCTTTTCCGCTTGGAAAACGCGTCTGGAAACCGAAGCGACGTCACTGAGGCTACTTCAAAATTAAACGTATATCGTTGTGTTTGTAAACGGCACCGATAAATGGCCCACTGGAAGACGGACCTGTTGAAACGTGACCGTGGACAACCCTTCGTTGGATACTCGACTCGTCACTCCGGTATCCAAATAATAGAACAGTTATTTTCTTACAAGGAAGGTTACCCAATCGTAACACGTCGATTTTAATGTAACTTTTGCATGATGTATTAGAACTCAAAAAAATATTTGACCCTCGAACATCTTATTTTAAACTAAATTAATTCAATGTAATTTTTGCGATATTGTCAAAAATGAACCGTTAGATAGTGCTTGTTATTGCAACATTATATCTTTTGAAAATTTTCCAAAAATACTAGGATATAAAATATGACCGAATTTAGTACGATTTTAATTTATTTCAGTTCTAGAAAGGCTACTATCACGGAAGATAAGATTTTATTTGATTCGAGTTTCTCTTCAAATTCGTCTAGAAAAATTGCAAATTGCACAAACATCCGCAGTCTAATTATATGGTATCCATTTAGTGGTAATATCCTTTTCTTTTAAATATCTCGAAACGAACAACGTTAATCGTAACCCTCTTCACAAGTAAAATGTAAGATATGACATATTCCATTGTAAACCATGTGGTCACTGATGACCTCGCTGTTAATGTGACCACATTAAAATAAACCATAAATAAATAAGGAACATATGATTTAAACCACTTTCATAATTATGTGCACATACATATGTGCGTTTCTATTGGGTTTGAAGTCTGTAAACGATTTAGTAAAATAATGTGAAAAGATTTGTAAAAATTTGTACTGAACAAACAGACAAACCGACAGACAAGAAAGCGAGCTAATAAAAACGTGTTAAAAAACGATTTTTTGTGTTCATTTTCATGTTTATCATAGAGGGGAAGGTTCTATCTTCGAGAAGTATTTTATAAACAGAGCATGGTTTCCCATTCCCACCCGTAAACAAGTAGTCTTCGGCCCCAATATTCGGAATTGCCAGCCGGACGTTTTTATTCGGCCATTCCCTTGCCATAGCCCGTTCCACCCTCCGGCAGCCTAATCGGCCCGAGCCGTTCCAAGGTAACATTACGTTCCCGGATTAAATTTCTACGGGCCGCCTTCTGAACGACTGACGTTTCTCTCGCGTTCCCGTAAGCATCGAAGTGCTTCCATATGCCTCCTCTTATGGTTGTTCGCTGGGGAGATATTCGACCTGCTGAAACTCCGAACGGTTCAAGTGTCTTCTCGTGTCCTTATTGGAGAATTCTCGCCTGCCAAATCAGGGAATTTATTCAAAATATCGATCTCAAAAACTCAAAATGTTCCTTCTCCCACATTCCTCGTTTCTGAAGTGAGATATGAAATAAGAAAAGTATCTTTGTACCATAATATCTTCCGTATACAAGCTTCCACAAAGCTTCCGTATGAAACTCGAACGACAGTAATAAATCCACAGAATAATATATTGATAACGATAGCATAATGTTGAAACAACATTAAAAATTCTCGTTTCAACATGAGCGTAACAATCGCAAGGAAAAATTGATTTATTTCTATTTGAAATAATACCACTGTCAGCAACGAGCACCGAGCGTCGCAGAATTCCTGTTATTTCGCGACAGAGTTAATAAAAAAAGTGTCTCTCGGACGAGTAAAAAATTGCTCCAGAGACTGGCTAAAAAATATTTATTACACTCCGGTACTATTGTTCTACACTGTGCACACTGTTAACGGAATATTGAATTTATCGTTCCGTCTCGGCCGACTGGCAGGAGAGCTAAAATAAGCAGAGGCATTGTGGAAATAATGAAAATGGAATTGCTGATTGGGAGGCTTCCGGTTTCGTATTATTAAATATCGTATCATACGTAAATAATCCATGGAAAGTTAAAACATTGGAGATAATTGGATATTTTTAGTGGGTACGCAAATATGATTTTATATTGCGGGAGAAGCCTGTCTAAATAAACGGACCGTGGAATATCGAAAACCGGGCGTCGTTTTGGTATGTTCAACAATCTATCGATACACTTCAACCGTGTATTCTATTTTCTTTCATGAGTGCAAATGGAAATGTTTCTCTAACTCTACCAGGCTTTGTCCGTTTCATTTATAATATTTTCTTGTCTAACATTTCTGAACACCGAAAAAACCAATTTCAAAATTTACGACAAAAATCGGTTGGCGGCAGTTAAAAAATGAGAAAAATACATAAACTTACCTAACATTTTAAACTTCCATTTAAAATTAACAGCATAAAAACTGCAGTTTTTTCCAGCTCTCTGGAACCCTGCGCGTCCACTAAATTCCAGCATTAAAGACGTTAAACAGTGAGCTGTTAATCGCAATCAGAGGGTGAGACTAGCGACTGTGGAGTATCTAAAAACAGACGGACCGGGTGATTTTTCGCAGGTGGATCCGAGACGGGGTTCATAATTCTTTCGCGGTTCTTTCTTTTCCGAAGAAAAAGAGGAGATCGGCCACGCTCGAAGTATTCAAACGGCAATGAGATCCCACGGAGCTCGTAATCCGCAATAAATTCCTGGGTAATATCCCCCGGTCTTTTTCTAATTGAACTTTATCCTATCCGTTCTGGTGCCATTCGTTGCCCGTTAAATTGAGCTAAAGATGCGCACGGATGTTAGGCCGGCTGCCGTTTTCGCAGGGACCGTGGCCACGAGGTGGATAACGAAAACGACAAGGAGGGAGAGGGACGGGTTTCTCCTTTCCCAAACGGAAGTCTACGGTTAAGTTTCCGGGGAAATGAGCGGTTCCATGGATGGGTGGAGCATCTCCGCGAAACGATACGGTAACGACGCTCGTTTCGTCGCGACTACCGCGGGACAATCGCGCGGAATGTCGGCGCGAGACAAATTGTGGGAGTTACGGTGTACCGCTAATTTTTCACCGGCGAAATGGAGCGATTTTTCGTGGCCCCGCCCCTCCAAGCCGGGAAATATCGCCGCGGATTTTAAGCCGCGTTTCGAAAAGCCCTCCCCTCGGCCGCCGCATCAGCGAATTAATCGACCGGCGAAACAAAGTTCGCGGATTCGTCATTTTTATTGAACGACTGCGTTTCCCCGCTGTGTGAACCGTGCCGGAATTTTAGTATTTTGGATACCGTGTCAAACCTTTTGCTGTTTACCGAAAATAGGAAGTATGGGGCAGATAAAATATTTTTCATTTATGAATTCCTTCAGGTTTCCAGTTCGCTCGGGTTATTAAAATCTATAAATAAACGCTTACGGTTGAAGTGTTTTATACTTTCATTATTAATAGCCAGAGCTGTTCTGTCTACGTTATTAAAAACCATAAATAGATAGTTTCAGTCCTTAATTTTAGTTTTACGGTGGTTGTATTCCGTAACACGCGCAATGAATACAGAAGTTCTACATTACGCTTCATAAAATGCGCAGTCAACATCTTTATTTATTTCACAAGAAAAGTTTTTGAAATCATCGAACAGTATATGATTTGACGAGAAAGATTTAATTGACATTTACATAGAAAAAATATAAATCCCAAATAAAAATGACCGCTCAGCTTCACATGCGGAAGAAATTCGATTGGTCGACTTTCAGGCCGCGGAAGTCGAAGGGGTTTGGGTGCATTAATAGGATTTAAATAGCGCGGCGGATTCCCGCAGGAGACGAGCATCGGTAGGAATACCTAATTACGCGGCATTTTGATGGACGATTTCGGGCGTGATGGATGCGCGACGTCGCGCATTGATATGCAGCCGCGAGCGAGAAGTAAATTGATCGAGACGGGCTCTGGCTGCCTAGCTTGCCCGGCCGAGAGGGTTGAAATTCGACCACGACCGAGCCTCCTGTTCCGGCTTTCTCCATGACATCCACAGTTTCTATTATGCATCCGCGATGCTCTGCATTCGCGACGCGTTCCGCATCAGAGAGAGCCCGCCGCCACGCAGCACAGCCCCCGAGTTGCATCGGGGGTGTGGGTTGCATCGCGCCGGTAGTTGCATCCGCGCCGTTACGAGTCCGGGGTTGCACGACGGAACGGACCAGGGAGAGAGAGAACCGGCAATTTAGCAAAGCGTGTGCACGCGACGATGAATTTTTATTAGTCCCGTGGTATCGAACACGGGGACCCGGCTAAATGGAATAATTTTTCCCAATTAGACGTGCGCGGTCGATTAAATGGCCCCGTGGCAGTGCCGGCGAAAAGGGCTCGGAATGTGTGCAGTAACTCTGGCCCGAATTATAACAAATTTGTTATTGAAAATTGGAAGAGATTGTAGAGGAGTTTTACAGGAGCTATCTTCAATTACAGAGCTGGGGAAAATAGTATTTTAAATAGTAAATAGTAAATATAATCCTATTTATTTTAAAGTATGTGTACAACTTTGAAAATAACATATTTTATTTGAGGCAGTAATTTTTTTGGACATAGTATTTTATTTGAAGAATATTGAAAATATTTGTATTTGTATTGTATTTCGGTCGAATTCAATACATTTATGGGTGTAAATCGTTTCTTAACGATAATATAGACTGCATGTTTATGCGGTTTCTCGAAGTATTATAACAATGCAAAAAAGTAAAATATTTCATTTCGTAATTTCTGATTGTTAAAATAGAAATATTTTATTTTGGGGGTCAAATTGTTGAAATAGAAATATTTTATTTTGAGGTTCAGATTGTCAAAATAGAAATATTTTATTTTCGAAATTGTATATCTTATTTAAAATACTATTTTCTCTAAGCAAAATAAAATCTAAAATATTAAATAGTATTTGAAATATTTGTTTCGCCAAATAATGCCCACCTCTGTCTTCAATAACAATTGAGCAGGGCCAGCGAGGAGGGCGAGGAATGTGCGTAGTAACTAGGCCGAATTGTGACAAATTTATTGTGGAAAATTGGAGAAGATTGTACAGTTTAATTAGTGGATCTATCTTCAATAACAGTCGAGTTATACTTTGGTTTAGTTACTGTAGAATGTTACTTTCTGTTAATATGTCTATCTTAAAACGAATATCCTCGCGAAACAGCTTGGCAAATTCTCGCAGTATCGCATTAAAATCGATTAAGAAGCAAAACTCGCGAGCCCCTCGCGAAAAATTTCAAGGAGCCCCGGCAGAGTTGCATTCCAAACGGAACGCTAGAGAACGCGGTGGAAATTAAATCACGCGAAATGTGTTCCCGTTGTCAGAGAACTTACACATATTTTACCATTTAGTCTCATATTACGCAGCTGCTGGGAGTACATTAAATTCTCCCCTTTATAAAGCGCAATTTTTATCGCAGCATTCTTGAGATTCCCCGTGAAATTTCGAGATATTAAACTGAATTTACGGTAACTGCTTATTAAAAAATGTTTCTCATTTTTTTTTTTTTGGTCGAAAAAAGAAAATGTGTCACATCTGTCGTGAAAAATAGATGTTCTGTCGCGCACGGGGATATATTCGATTTTACATCGACCTCCTTTTATAGTCGACAGAGATTGGATTCGAAAAAAGGATTTACAAATTCTTAACGAAGCCTGAAAGCTGATTGAAAAACGAAACCTTACGTGAACCGATGCGACGGTGGTGGTAAAGAATTGAATTTTGTGAATGGGAACAGAGAGACAATTGTTCGAATCCTGTGCGAATTATTATATTAATCTAGATTATACCGACCGATTTGAATGATGGTATTTTCTGTGAAACGATTCGATGATTTTATGGTTTCCAATGAAATCCTCTTTACCGATCGAAGAATCTTTGTAGTGGGATTTGATCCAGGTGAGCGGAATTAGGAGATTATGGTACAATGAAACGTTAGAAAATTATGTCACGCGTGCACGAAACTGTGGAACAGCTTTGAGGATCTGTATTGATCGGCAGTATTATAACAAATTAATTGCGAAGCGATATTAAGCGATGCGATTCCACCTTTTTGACACTAAAAATTGTGTTATATTAATAAATTACATAATTTCTGAACAAATTAATAAAATTTACTAATAAAATTGATATACCAAACCGGAAGCTATTTATGCATTGACGTAACACTTTCCGTTGCCACAGCAGCTAAGAGAACGGCATTTCGGCGTAACGGACGAGAAAGAACGGAAGCAGGAAGCGTAAAGAATCGGGCCGAAGGAGATGAGGCTGTGTAACCGGGCCGGCACGCGCAAGAAGGAGAAAATAGAACTGAGGCGGGGCGGATGAAGTGCATTTTAATAATCGCGGCAAAAGCGAGTGGCAGGCGTCCGGCGGCGTTCAAAGCCACGCGAATTGCCACTACATCGCTTCTGCTCTCAGAAAGTGGCGGAGTATTCAAATAAGTGACGCCCAGCTGGCTCTCTTTACGTGTGCCTCCGTGAAGGGACACCCTGGGTCCTTTTTAAAGGGAAGCAATCTGAATCGGCAAGGCGCCTGGAACCCGATGCCACGGGTGCTGTAATCGGGGATGCTTCTTTTGAATCATTTCATTTTACTGTTCATGAAAATAATCGACCCCCTTCGAATTTTCCGACATTTCACTGAGAAAGTATTCATTTCATTTCATTTTCGTAACACATTAAATGTCACGTCATTTTGTCAAATACTGTGTTCGTTCCGTCGGGAAAGGAAGACGAATTCCACACGCACGTACGTGCCAAGGAAAAAGGAACGGAACAGCTGCACTTTCTGCGAGCTCCCAGCTTCGCAGCCTTTCTTTCTCCTCTCTCTCTCCCTCTTCCTGCTCCTACATTTTAAAGGACACTTTCAATTTAAGTTCGTCTCTGATGCGAACCTTTTCACCGACTCCGTCTGTCCCGGAACGATCAAAGAAAGGCTTTCTACGTATTGATTAACTCGACGGTCTCGCGAGGACCCGAGCAGCATTGTCCGATGCGGTTTGACGAGCGAGCTGACAGGCCGAGCTTTCTAGATAGTGGATGATAATGTGATTGGACGAATGTACACTTGCAGGGAGACTGACAGAACTGTCGATGTTGATGAAACTTTGCTGGTTTGTGGATGATGCGAGAAATAGCAGAGCGAAATGTGGAGTTCTCTTCAACTGTGATAATTTGTGTTTAACACATATTTAAAGAACACGTCTAATTATACGTAGAAACAATTTTTTCGGGGACAGTTTTTAGGTTTTACGCAACTCTATTCTCATTTATTTGGAAGTATTAACAATGAATTTTTTAAATTCGTTGTGCTTTTTGATTTAGTAATTTGAGGTATCATGATGAATGTTACAGAGGCCATTCGGTTCCAGGACAAACGTAATCCCATTTCAAACAGTTCTCTTTGTAGGCGAACGCATTGAGAATGTATGACTGTGATCTTCGTTCGAGAGAATGGAACGATAAATCTTTTCATTTACGTCATAGAGTGTCTCGTGGCGTGTATAAAAGTTTATTTAAGATTGTTGGGGTATGATTCACTGGATCATTTATTTTAGTCTCGTTCTATAAATTGGGGAATAAAATGCTACATTGAAACCGAACACTTCAATTTTTTAATTACAATCCAACTTCTCGACATTTTCTCAACGATCTCAAAAAGAAACCGAACGCACTCTTCAATCATTGAAGTCAATAAAAAATGTTTAGAACACGTAGAAAAATACGGAAATCGTAAATTTCCCGACCTTACATTCCGACGGTATTAATAAAAATAGAATGCGCGGACGGAAAAAAATAACGGGAAGAAATAATTCAAACAATTACGTATTTGTTTTCAATGCAGCATGCGCCGAGGAATCGCGATGAAACTGTAATGTGATCGCAATCACGGTATTGGTATATATTCCCCTCTATAAATTCCAGACCGTTGGAAAATATTTGACGTATTAACAGGGAGCACGCAATAAAGTGCGTCGGAAAATGGAAACGCGAAGGTCGTGTATTATTTTTAACAATAAAATATATTTTTTCAATGGTGCGTTACTTTTTGCGTTATCGTCCCTTTGAATAACGGAAACCGTCATGACGCGTGCCCGCTACCTGTTGAAATAAATCTGGCAGAAAAACCCGGAAGCTTCGCCATTAAAACATTTAAAAGAGAGAGAGACACTAGTCAAACTTTATGTGAAAAAATGTGCTGAACTTTCGGAAAACATTCCGCTCGATTTTGTGCGCTGTTTCTATGCGAGTAACGATTGCCTCGAGTGTATATGCAAAGTCGCATCCTTAGTTACGCGATTAATACACCTGGAATATTCGCAGAGGCCGACTAAAAAAAAAATGGTGACGGAAGATATTAAAGATCGTGTCGTGATCGACAGAAAATCAATACTGGTAGCCAGACTCGCGATGAACGTAGCAGTCCGACTATATTCGTGTACTCTGAAGTATTCGATACCCAATAACTCGTTTCATAATTAAAAATCGATACACCGAAAGCTCTCGATTTGTTCTCAAATATAGTTTCCACGTCACTCTGAACTTCTTTCATTAGGGACTTCGATCCGGCCAGCTCATTATTCATAACGTGAATAATAGCTCCGCGATGACAAGTATGACAGCATGTGTCATTGTCGGCAACCGTTCTACGCGACAGCTCGCTGTTTAACAATGCGGGCTGCGAAAACTGCAACAAAATGCAGATTTTATGCGCAGTACAAAATTTTACAATAATATTTGAAATTAAAATATTCTTAAATTGAATGGGTTTCACGACCCATCTTCACGGTTTTTTTTGTGGGCACCGTAAAAAAATCGCACAGCAAACTTCAGATTATACACGCAGGTGTGGGCACGTGTTACGTGTCATGGAGAGAAGGCTCGTACACATACATGCGGCCATACTAACCGGCGACGCAGCAACACCTGCGCCTGTGGACGACTCGCTGGATGTCGAGACGGTAAAATCGTATTACTAGTGCATTGTGGGAGCTGAATAGCCCGCATTAGAGCCAACGAGGTTGTACCATCGACCTCTCTCGGTCCCGGTCTCTCGCACTTTCCGCGCTCTCTCCGTATCATTATGTCGACATCACCTCCTACCTCTTCAGCGTTCGCCGACGTTCCTTCCGTTGCCTTGGCCCCGGCATTCCGACAACCAGAACTCCCTTGTCCCCCAACGAGCATTCTACGACGCTGTTTACGGACCAGAAGCGAGATAGCGAGTGCAAGGGTCGGGGAATTCCGGAAGTTTATGGATTACGAGGCGAATTAACGCCGGGGATACCTTGAGAGTCAGCGGCAACAACGGGGGAAAAGAAACAACGAGTTGCGGTCGGTCTGCGAATGATATTCGATCGACCACCTTCGACTCGTTCCCATCGACGCCGAACGACTACTACCGCAGAATTTCTCCGTGCAAATCGATCCTTAGAACCGCAGCCGACAAACTCAGTCGATAAAGTTTTTTCGAGCCCCTCCGAATTTAGTAACTTTCCCAAAAGCGGACCTGATTTCTCTTCAAACAGCTGAAAGTGTACCAAATGACGTAAAACGAATTTTCTGTGAGAGAAGACAATATTTGTGAAAAGAAGCGAACTTGCAATTTCATCCAGTACTACAAATTCACTGTAACCCTTTGCGGTCGGAAGTAGTTGACTCGAAAATTAAACATTTCTTCCGACTTAACATATTTAATAATGTAATATTGCGAAATTATTGTATACGAATAATATACAAATGGGTGTACAAAGTATTCGTACACCTTTTAAAAACTAATGACTTTTTTATAATTGTACCAAACGACCTGATTTTTTCTAATCATTTAGAAGCATCAGTTTACAGAATGATATGCAAAAAAGATTTTCCAAAAATTATAATTCACGAGGTTACATGCATAGATAAAAAAGGGATTTTTTAAAACTTTTTTATTTGGGCCCTCATTGTGAAAATTTAAAATATGTATATGTTTTGTAGATCTATGTTAGTTATACACATGCTGAACATTTCATCGAAATCGATTAACATACACACGACGAGGTACAAGCGTTTAAAAATGGTGAAAATCGTAGTTTTACACGACTTTTGATCAATTTCTGCTTAAAATCCACAGAATCGTACATCTTTCGTTTTTTCTTGCGTCAACCGATTTCGATGAAATTTTCAGCATATGTATAACTAACATAGATCTATAAAACATATATTTTAAATTTTCATTTAAAATTATAATTTTTGGAAAATCTTTTTTGCATATCATTTCGTAAACCAATGCTTCTAATTGATTATAAAAAATCAGGTCGTTTGGTACAATTATAAAGAAGTTATTCTGTTTTAAAGGGCGTACGAATACTTTTTACATCCACTGTATATTAATAATAATATAATATATGGATAATATATATTGTATGTGAATAATATATTGTGAATAATGGTACAGCAATTTTTAATGATGTCTCTGAATCACCACTCAAGTGCTAAGGCAATTTGAATTCTGTCATGCCCCCACACAATCGCGTAGCCGAAATTCCCGTCATCTGGGACCGTGTGATTGTTGCAGTAAGACTGTTCCCGGCGCACAGTCTGACGACTGAAAGCTGTCGAAGCCTCTTTTCGTCCTCCGCCAGCTTACACGGCTTCCCGGTTGTTCGTAGCGCAATTATCGCGGAGGAGGAGGCGAGCATGAGCGCCGAAACCGAACTCCCCCCGAAACAGTCTCTCCATTCGTCGCAACAATTTCACTTCGGAGGCCCGAAGCGTCGCGACAGCTGCGTCGACGACGGAGTAGCTCTCGCTCTTTCGCCCTTTCATTATGTTCGAGCTTTTACGAGCGTTGCGGGCTGAAGCGGGCCGAAGCGGGTCGTGGGTGGCGGGGTGGCTGAGTGGTAGTTCCAGAGATTGGATAAGGAATCCATAAGTTCCGACGTAATCCCGATGCGTTTGAAAGCATGCGGAGTCTCGAAGGACCTGCCGGCAAAGTGATTTCTCTTCGACGTCGGGGAAAAAGCGCGGGGAGAAGAGTGGCCACAAGGAAAAACGAGCGAAAGGGACGCGTCGCGGGAACCTCGGTGAAAAAGCGGACGGAAAACGCGAGTTTCCCCAACGAGCTGCGAGCTGATTCTCCTTTTTTCTTTCCTCTGTCTCTCTCTCTCTCTCTCTCTCTCTCTCTCTCTCGAGTCGTTTCCTAGCCACCTGAACAGCCGATACCGACAGTCTTGTGCATCGTTTGCCGGCGAAACTTGCCGCCTCCCTCGCCGTTCGCGAATCCTCGATAATGACTCGTTGTAATATTGGGTTCGGCGAGTCCCTTTGCAGCAGCCGCGGTTCGCAACTTGGGCAGCGCTGTCTCCGGACTACGAATTTTGATTTATTCAAAGTTACCTGTCCATTGAATCAGTATATGTATCAGTGTTGAATTTAATTCATTAATTTTTAATAAACGGTTTTGGCATATTTCTACATTTTTCTTCGTTGATCACTCAAAGATCATTATACATTATTTCCGCGATTTATTAAAATTATCAATTGTATAATATTCTGAGTAAGGTGGAAAAGTGAAGGACGAACGAGGGTTCATCCGAAAGCATGGCGGATTCTCGCGAACAACTGTAGCTGAAAAATCAGGGATTTTTGCAGCAGTCGAGAGAACGCTGGCACGTTTACGCCGAGTAGGGATGGGTCGATCAAAAATCTCGGGGTCGCGTGTTTCGCGTTACGCAGCGCGGCACTGACAAATAGTAGCAATCATGGCGTCCCCTCGGCCCCGGTAAAATTGACAGTGGCGCTTGTCGCGTCGCGAGGTGTCAATAAACCGCTGTCTTCCGCGGGGGGTCGCGTGTTTGTTCCGCGTATCAGCGTCAATCCCGGCCGGTGATTAAACTGGAAGCTCATTTCCCCGGAAATTCCCCGGTTCGATGAGAAAAATTTCGACGTGTCGTTTGCTGTGTGCGAGCTCGCATCGCGTCGCGTCGCGTCCGGATCGATGGCAGGATCGCATCGCCGCACGAAAAACACCGGCAACGGAAGCAAAACCACGGGTCAGAGCTGGCTGGGGGCAGCTCGATGCTACATCGGGATCTGTTCCAATCATTTTTCGCGCAATAATAGCGTTACTTCCGCGTAATGTCGGTGACGCGGACGCTGACCCAGATATTCGGGTTGCTTGCTTGCATTCAGAGCCGATTCGCCTACGGCTTCATAAATAACGGATGCACGGCAAAAACTCTGTGACGGGAGTTGATATCGGCGGCACAGACTCTGATACCGAACAGGAAAAATGCGACCGGAAACTCCTCGTCGATTCATTAACACGATCCTTCTACACACTTTCAGCGGCACCGGGAACCGTCAAATTTTTGGCTTATATCTTTGTTCCAATCCTTTCATTATTGGTCTGCGGACGCTCCGTGTTTATCATGAAAATGACTGGATAAAATATCAGATTGCGAAGACTTTAGATCAATCCGTGTAGACAATCCAAGAAGAAACATATTTTCGTATTTATTAAAAAAAAAAAATATATATAAAAATCGATGTAATCTCCGTGGGCGCTCCACGCTTTTATTTATAGTCACTAATGTCTAAATAAATTATTTTCTCCTTTTTAATGCATTGTATTATATAAGCGTGGTTTTTAAGAAGCTTTCTTATATATTTTTTTATTGTCTACTTTTTAGTCTTTTTTAAATGGAACGCATGATATAGTAATACTGGTATGAAATAGTAAGATATAGAAACGCAAGATATATGGAAATACGAGAGATAGAATGAGGGGATGACTCCGAGAAACGACGTCTCTTGATGGAGTCCGAAATTGTCCGAAATGGAACTGAATGAACGTAACACCACAACCACACTGAGCTTCTTCGGTGCGAAGTGGCCAGTGGAGTGGGGATGAGTCGGAATGGGAACACGTAGTGGAGTAGGGAGCGCTGCCGCGGGGAGTGGGGATCGCTGAACGCGATGATGTACTACCGAGCGTCAAATTTTTTTTCTCCTAGGCGCACAGTTTTTTTTAAATTTGTTTTTAATATTGCATTGTCATCCAGTTCTGAGCTATGTTTAAAGTTTCAAGTCTCTAGCTCATCGGGAACTGATTTAAAATTCGATTACAAGATTTGACGCATACAACGACAACTCGGCAAGCTAATATAAGCGTGGCAATAATAATTTTATCTATCTCCCTACCAGCTATATACATATATTTATATAAAATAGAAAAGTACGCGTATATGTCGCACGTGTAGTCTATTTGTCGGGGTTGAAGTTGTCGGAATGCGGTGGTTGTAAATAATCAGCCGGTTTGGAGCTGATCCGTGCGCGTCTTTTGTCTGCTATGACAACCTTAAGCACGTAAGCACGCCGCGAGCAGCTAATATCTTCATAAATGTAGGAGCGAGATTTTCAAAATTTTTTGTTATGTATTTGATTGTATTTTAATGAATGTGTGAGGCATCTGAGGACATATGCCTTTTCAGGACGGCCGAGTGTAGCAGCGAGATTTTGAATGTTTTCTGTATGCGTGTAATAATATTTGTTACAATAAGAGTAAAGGATGTTAAAACTAAATATTTATTGAACACACAACTGAGAATAACAATATAAACATAAACTCTTTTATAATTAATTGCGTAACCGTAATTCGTGTTCCGTTCCGTAATCGTATCGTTGAACGCGTCTTTCTGAATGTTTTCTCGACGTGATGTTTTGTTTGTCTAACTATTTAGATCGTTGGTTACGTAGTCAATCGATATCGCATCAGTTGACTCACGCACCCACACATATAATACACACATACAAATATTATTACACGCATACAGAAAACATTCAAAATCTCGCTCCTACATAAAAGAACAGAAGAAATGTAAATTTGTGAATTGTTTTGTTTTTGGTGATACAAAGGAGGATTCTATTTTATAGGTAGCAGCGAATAAAAGGGAGTGTGCACAGTGTGTACATTGTTCGTTCTACTTTCTCGCGGTGACCACTTGCTTTTATTGCGATGTTTGTTGGCCGGAGTGGATAGAACGTAATAAAACATGTTTCCTATTCAGAAAATTCGGTAGATTGGCCCTGATGTAATGCTCTGGAAGAATATCAGTAGATTTCATTGTCAAGGGAGAGTCGGAAGTCACGTCGTAAAAAGTTGGCACGAGTTCGTCTTGGACAGGAAAGCCAAGAGGAATCAGGAAAGAGCGAAGATTTTTACGATTCTATTATGGTACCCTACTTTCCCACCAGATACAGTCCTGGGAACGTTGATTAATTAACTTTCTGTCCTGTCAGCGACGTTCTATGTGCAAAGATTTTGATAAAGTACTGCTACTGTAATATTCAATTGATCAAGTGTACTATTCTTTACATTAAGATGGTTTTTGAAAAGCTTGTAAGCGTTTGTGAGAATTAATTTCAAGATGGTCTTGTCACGTGGTGGTGGAGGGACAAAAGTAGACCGAACTTCTCGTTACCGTTCGACTGCAATGCAAGAATTTATCGAACACTCGGCACAAATTGCGGGAACAGCACACGCTAGCGCGCGCCAGTAGCACAGGCTAGCACAGGCAGGGTCAATCATATCCGGCAATAAAGCGACGGCCGAAATGATCGCGCAGCGCGACCGTAAAGCAGCAACATGCTACATGCGTTCGCGATTGGGTTACGCGGAATGTTTACGGCTTCCCGTAATTGATCCTCCAGCCATCGTCTCGAAAATCAACTTCGGGCTGCCCTATAACAGACCGAACAGCTTCCGCGCACAGATCTCTCGAAATAAACGCGCGCCAATTGAACGGCTCCGCTGTTACTACCATTTTACTATTCTCGAGAAATTCTCTTTTCGACGTTTCGTCTGCTGACATAAAAAATAGCTCTTTCCACAAAATACAATTTCAACACGGATAATTATATTGTTTTCATATTTATAAAATTATTAGAAAAGGAGACGAACGTCTGTGTAGCTCCCATATCAGGCAATTAGTACAGACACTTTTCATTTTGCGTAAAAATCCGCATTTTAATAATCAATGGAAATGAGAATTTTTATAAAGACTTCCAGAAATGAACGTCTATGTAGCTTCTGTATCTGAAAATTAATACTGACACTTGTAATTTTTCATAAAAATCCGCATTTTAACAATCAATGAAAACGAGAATTGGTACAAAGATTTCCTAATCACCACTGTCTGTAAATCCTGACTCTGAAAGTTTCGTGAAAATTGCTCGGGTTTTACGGGAGTCTCGTTTCGGCAGTGGATGCATTAATCGATAGGAACGATCGATTCCAGACCCCGTAGTCCTCGAAGAACACTGAAGGAGTAGCCCCGGCAATATATAACTTCTCCCCGGCGCGGCAGGTGGACGCTTGAAAATAATAGAGTCTAGGGGCCAGCGAGAAGCCCGCGAACTTAATATCGGGGCTGAAAGGGTGGACAAAAGAAAAATCAATCAGCTGCGAGGAGATATCGAGACGCGTCTTGCTGGGAAAGTTCCATTAAAACCGCCGTTCTACGCTCTCGGTGGCCCTGAAACTGACACCTTGAAGAGCGAGAGAACGTCGTTGCAGTTGCGAACACCGCGCCAGGAAAAACAACGAAACCAGTCGTCGGGGGCTGAATCTTGGCCCACTTGACGCGAATCCGAGGAAGAAACTCATCTTCCGGTGAAACAATGCGCGAAAAAACCGGGGAAATTCGTTCGTGGAAACAATCGTTTCGAATCTGCGAAGTTTTATGTACGTTCAATACTTTCTGGGAACGAGTTCGCGACTGTTTTATGAGGCTAGAAAAAACAGAGAGGCTGATCGAAGAGTGAAAATTTCGTGCACACAGTTAGCATACCGCATTAAAAAGATTGATCTAATGAAGAATCATTTGCGCCGACAATGGACGGCTAAAATGTAAAATGCTGAGCGAATTTTATCAAGCCGATAAGGTTGGTATAGATTACCGATAAAATGGTAATGGCGAAAGGACTGGATCGGATCAGGAGCGGTTCTTCGCGGGGAATTTGAAAATAATTTAGTAAACGATTCCGGGAGAATGTCCCGTGGAAACCGGGAAGACGGCAAAAGTTATTCATCGCATCCGTATTAAATTCCGCGAACCGCCAGGCAACTCGTAATAAGACATCAGACTGGCATGCGGACGTCAGTGGAGGGATGAACCTCGCTGGAAAAAAATACGGGAATCGTTGTAGACAGAGGAATATTGCATTCTTGTGTCGAAGCAATTACTCGCGCCGAGGTATTGTTCTTCTGTCGCCTTTACAGTAGAAACCTTCCACCAGGAAAAAACTTGAGAGAAAGAGAAAAAAGGTAGATGCAGAGAAAACGGACAGGGTAGAAAGAGGGGATGGGGAAAAAGAAGGACCACTTTTCCACCACCACGGAATACTCGAAGCAAAAGGATCGTATCTAGGACTCTTCGTTTACCTTTTCCTTGTTCCTCCTTTCTCCAGCAGCCTCTCTGTCTTCGGCTCCGCGTCGTTTGTTCTCCGAGGAACTTCATTTTCGGCTTTGAGTCGTAATAATTCGCGTACCTTATTTCGCCGAAATGTTTCAAAAACTCTGTTACGTAATATTCCGCTCCCCTCGATTGACAGCAGCCTCTGATTCGCTCTCTCGCGCTCCTCACGGTGAAAATTCACGCATTTTGCACAACGTTTCAATTTTCTCCGTAAATTGGCCAGTGAGAAATATATTCCTATTTGGCTCCTACGTCTTGCAATTAACGCATACGATTATTTTGAAGATTTATTACCGGGATACAAGGGAAGGTTGGAAATGGTTTGGAAGGGCAGCTGACAGAGATCGATAAGGTCCACAGAGGAACAGCAAAGACACCGCTACCGTCCATATAATTTTCATCGAGCGAAACGTTCCGACCGAACTCAGGCTGACGCGAGGCTCAACCCGACGAAGGTTCGGCCGTCACGTAGCAGGTAATATGCAAATGACATATCGTCACGGTGAAATTTATTCATAGACGCGCAATGCGCGACCGCCCGCAGCTGCGGCTTCGAAGTTCCCTTCGCCATTGCGAGTTCCCCCAAAACTGTTGTAATGAACTTACCGGCCGCGCGCAAAAGTTATACCTTACCGCGATCGCGGTGTTTGAATTTTATCACCCATCCCACCCAGACCGAACCGCTCGCGGATCAAAGGCCGTAAAGCCGGTTCCGTTGACTGGAAATCATCGTTGATGGATATTCCGTTCCGTGTTCGACCGTACAAACTAAATCGGCCGCTTTGACCCGAGGAATTTTCGACTACGAATCAATATTTGTTCCGAACAGTCCAGCGCCGGCTGTTTCGTAATGCGTCGACGTAACTTTCGCGATTCAGTTACAACGAAATCGTGGAAACCCTTTTTAAGTGTTTGATAACGCAGCAGAGTTGCAAATACATCGCGTTGCGCTCAATAATTGTTTATTTAACGAATTTAACTTCATGGAATTATAAAGATTGTTGAATACATTTCTTTATTCAAACATATACTGTTATAAAAATTCAATCTTGCAATTTTTATGATAGTCTAATAGTACAAACGATTGTTATATCCAGTCAAAATTATTTTGTTGTAATTAGCCTTGACCGCCGATTCAATCTTGCCATTAGTAGATCATTAGCTCAATATCCTCGCGTGTTTTTCTGCCCTACAGCCTACGGTTCCCGGTTAGGGGAAAGCAAGCTGAGAGACACGCGACGGCAATTAGGATGCCGGGTGTGTCGAGAAAAAAACATATGTCGAATACAAGGCTCGACATCGTCTAAGCGGACAACACAATTTTGGCAGCGATCGTGGCACGCGGTTGTTGGCTCGCCTCTTGAAATCCGATATTTTTTTGACCAAGCCACTCGTTTGTTCACGGCTACCATGAATCACGAGGCACGAGAACTTGCTCTGATGGTCGCAAACAGAGATCGTGGAATTTACGTAATTAATTAACACTTTACCTACAGGAATCCTAGACAGCGGATCTTTATGCAAAATAAAAATTTTCTACCTGAATTGTAACAAACTGGAATGATGTAGAATTTAATAGGTTCAAAATAATATAACACAGTATCTCTAAATTCTTCTAATGTTTTTACTGTTTTAAATTACATCTACTCATTTTTGTCAGAAATGCATAAAATTCGTTGTCTAGTGATAAAGGATGTGAATTCGAAGACAAGGTTTGTACCGTCGACAAACGTGCAGGAGTCAAGCTGTTCGAATTCCGATTGAAGCATCAAGTTGTAGGACTCCATTCCGGAGGAAGACGACTTGATTACCGTACAAACGCGTCCCCAGGAAACAATACGTACATTTTATAGCCGGTGTACAAGCGGCACAGTCCCCTTATACTTGTTGGGGAACAATGGGTATTATATACCGAGGCGCACGTACGGAAATGGCTTCCGCCGACATGTTCGAACTAGTTGTAACTCAGTGTTCAACTGCGCCTGTTGACGAGCCGCGCAACAATTACGTTAATGCATTGTCCCCGGTTCCTTTGCGTAACGACTCTAAACGATCAGCGTTCCTCCAACTCCTCACGCTGAATTAAATTAAAATCGGGTTAGGAGTTGATTAAAACGCCGCGAGTCCCAGACCGACGAAGGGACTCGCGAAAGGATATCTGATTTGCTCCGGAGCCGATTTACAACCGATTTCAAAGGGAGGATCGACGGGAATCAACGGTCCCTTTGCCGTCTGATCAACGCGATTGTGTCTGCTTGTATATTAGACTAATAGAAACGCTCGCTCGTTATGTTGGCGCAGACGACGTCTCCATTGGGGAACTGGCTTTAAAATAATCATCTTAATGGTTTCTACTAGGACGAACTGGGTTTTTGTGATTTTTATGGTTATTTATGTATGTATTCTTATACAAATACAATATTAGATCAAATTATCTTTTTCGTTAATTATAAAATGGTCCCTCTTACTTCATACAAAACGAATGAAGATTTTAATGATTTCTACTAGGAAAAACTGTGTTTTTGTGATGTTCATGTTTATTTATGTATTCTTATAAAAATATAGTATTAGATCAAATTATCTTCTCCGTTAATTATAGAATGGTCTCACTTATATACTTCATCCACAGTGTCCGACTCGTGTTGACCTATTCCACTTAAAGATTCCTAAGATTTTCAGCTACTTCCACTTTATATTTATAATGTAGCTACTTCCACTTTATACTTGGTACTTAAAGATTATAATTTTATATTTCTACTTTCAAAGAAATATTTCAGGCTTATCTGAGCCCTGATTTTTCAAGATATCGTATTATACTACCAGTTACTTCCTGGCACAATATGAGATCTTTTTGACGCGGTATTATAGCGTACTAAAGGGATTTTGAATTTCTAAAGCAGTATTGTGTGCAGACATGCACACACATTACAGTAAAAAATTCTATTCATCAGATTCAATATTATAATTGAAAAAATTGTTCGTATTCATATGCAACGCTCCTCAAGTGTGCTGCATAAATACAATGTGCGAGTAATGTAAACTAGCGCTCACCCGTATCGTTGTCTCCTGGAACACCAAGACTATCACTATTGTCATTGATGAAGGCCTCTGCCGTCGACGTAAAGGTCTGAGGTGATAGTGTGAGGTCCGGCCCGCTCTCACTATCGAACAACTCCAAGTTCCCATTGCCTGAAAACACAGAAAAAATAATTGCCAATTTGATTGGCCTGTTTCAAAGATCTTAATATAAAATAATTGAAATTGATAAAAGAGGAAAAAACTTTCTGATGAAGATTTTTCTGTACAGAAGTGTTTAAAGAATTATGAAGGCGAAAGGTGCTGTAACAGTGTTGGCCTCGTTCACTAGGAAAATGTCGAAACTTTCATCTGCTTCTTGAATGAAATTCTGAATGTTCTACGATAACATCAATATAATATTCTTACGCTGTGACCACTTTGTGATCGAAATACTCTGAAGTGGTATAAATCAGCGAGATATAACGTTCCCTCCATTTCCTGGGAATTCGAGGGAGAATCAATGCCAAGAAACGCGACTCTAATGAATCAACGTGAAAAATCGCTTCGAGCATGTGTGCGCAAGCGATCGTTCTTATTCCCTGAATAAGCTTCCCACCGCCTTCGTTTTTATGAGCAAGTTACACGCTGCAGGGAAATCTTGTCCGTCTCGTTCCACTCAATGCCAGACGACCTCGCGGTTGGCAAACGGTGCTAACAGATGGACAAGATTCTTCGCGTGTTACGACCACGCTGTCGAACGAATAATTGGCGGCGAGCACCGGCTAATGGGCTGGACAAAACTATTCTTAATTCATCTGTGAAAATGAATACAGCAGTTCAAGTAATCTATCCTATTTCATAGGAACTGATTTTATACAACAATTCTTTTCGCGAAGCCTCGTTTAGAAAGATCTCAATTTGGAAACGATTTCAATATTGCATACAGGGTGGCTGGAAAGTGACCAGATCATTTAAAATTTGAATTTGTGAAACCAGGCCAGGTCTCCTCAATTTCCACGAAGTTTCTTATTCTAAATAAAATCTGAAATAAATAGAGAAGCGAAGTTTCTACAGGCTGCGAACTTCCGGAAGTGGCGGGGGCTGCGAAAATCCAGCTTGACCCCATAAATACAGGGTGCAGACGGTCGTTCGACCATGACTCGAAAGTAGTTCAGGAAGTCCATCGATCACTTCCATCAGCAACAGCCTGAACCTCGGCGTATAGTTCGGCTAGAGGAGGGGGATACAGAAGGGGTAAAGAGTTGGACGAGAGAAACGCGCGACAGTCACGAGAGGAGTGTCGCTTTCGCATATTCCACGGCGCAGTGACAACAACACTGAAGCACTCTTAGAAGAACTAGCAGCCGGTGGAGGATCTCTCGAGACCTTAGGTGGCCTTCGCGATCCGGGGACAACTGCTGCCAAGTGGCACCAAACTTTGCCTGCGGATTTTAGGTTACAAAGACCCTACTCGCGTTAAGCGACCTTAATTCCGTTTCCGCTCGACAGACCCTCGTTACGAGCGTTCCGGTTCACTCGATTATGCCGTGCTGTTGACAAACCATCCTCGGTCGTCGTTCCGCAATAAAATTGCTGCCGACTGGTTCCGCCGTCGACACTGACCTCCGGAAACATTGCACACACTCTTTTTCTTCCAACAAACAACATTCCAATTCCTAACACTTTACATTAAGTTGGAGTGGGGTAAGTCCGTCCTAGTTTTTGCAAAGTTGTACCTAAAACTGATGTATTTTCAGTCTGGTATGTAAAAGCTTAACGTTCTTGGTATCAAGCTCTTGCCACAATTATTACTAATGAATTGGTATTATGTAGGATTCTAATTTTGCTTGAAAATTATCATTTTGATAGGATATTGTACAAAGTGTCAACTAGGGCGCACTTGCCCCGAAAATGGGGCAAGTCCGTCTCTGAGAGTTAAAAATGCTTTCGAACCTTGTTTCAAGTGCTACGGGGCAAGAAAAGAATGATTAACAAGCCTGCTTTGCAATGCTTCTTTTTGCATTAAATTATATTGTTTAGTTTTGTAGTTACCCATGCAGTACGGACTTACCCCACCGTGACAGTACGGACTTGCCCCGTGTAGTAATATTTACGGGGCAAGATCATCTTAGTGTTTTTCTCAATACATTTTAAAAAATACAATACAAACGGTTTATGTAATGTAAACCTACATCAATATTTGTTGTATTTACCTAAACTAACAACACAGAATATATTAATAATTTGTAAACTATTGCACGTTCAGGAAAACCTCAAAGTTGTACGTGTACCTCGCAAGTGACTGTTTGGCATTGGTTGATTCAAGCGAGGAAAACACCTGTATTCTTGGACGACATCTATGTAGAATAGTTCATACTAACTTATACTACATTAATAAATACAAGTTAGAGAAAAATTTCCTTCATATTATAATAAAAATAACCAATTAACGGACTTGCATCGTAGACGGACTTACCCCACTCCACCTTACTTTATAAAAAATGACGAGAATGTGTCTGAGGGAGAGAGAGAGAGAGAAATAAATTTGCTGAATAATTCCTCAAGGATGCATTTTTATAATCTCGATCAAAAATGACATTGTGAAATTATTAGGAGACTTTACTGGGGGTGACTTAATGGTTCACAATTAAAGTTGTTGTTACCGTTGGAAGGGTCTATTAAAAATATAATTCTGTACGTACCGAACATAATCAAACATTTACATTACGACCTGATACATAGACCTCTCTACAATAATGTAAAATATATAAAATCGTTACTTGGTTGTCAGACAGCACACAGCAGGCAGTTTTAATGTGACCGCAGCAGGAGAAGACGTTTCGGTGGAGAGTCATCCAGTGTATAGTCAGTGAAAAAGATAAATCTTACTATGTCTGCGAACATGGCGGCAGAACGGATCGTCCAGAAGTGTCTGCGTTAATTCAAAGCGACGGTATGCGTTTCGTCCGGGATTAACGTATGCCAGATTATTCGTCCCGCGTTCGCGTTAATGCTTGCGCCGTTGGGTTAGTTAAATATGTAAATATAAACGGTCCAGGTACGCGGGACATTCTCCCGGTTTCAGGATCGATGAATCGCGCACAGGAAACACACACATATACAGGGAGAGAGAGAGAGAGTGAGAAAGAGAGTGCACGCACACTCGAGCGACGCTTAAGCCGAACCGCTTCCATTCAACTCTTTTCAAACAGCTAAAGCTCGCCGCGGGGGAGAGAGCCGAACAGTTTTTGCGCTTGATTTAACAGTCCCGGGTAAACGCGTTCGATGTCAACTGCTGTACAAACACGAGTTTTCGAGGAGGCCGCCTCTGCGGAATTACTTTTGCCGACGGCCTGTGTACGCTGCTGATGGCGGCACTGGCGCGATACTCTGTTCGATATATCTATCCGTCAAGTTGAACCAAATTGTTCACATGTTCAACGAGGAGATCATTCTCTCGTTTCCGACGCGTCAACTTTTTCGAAGGTCGAGTTCTATCACTGCGTCGCGGAAGGTCAATGCTGATAGTGGCGAGTCTATAGTTGCTCTACGTATAACACGTGTAAAATGTATTATAGTGCGAAGGGAAACCTTCTTAGGTACAGAGAATGTGTTTAATTAGTTTATTCTATGTCAGAGAATGTATTGATTTGAGTTTATAATGCTATTTTTTTTTTAGTATTATTATTATTTATTTAATGCTTTATAAACCAAGTATGGTTTATGTAGTATGTTAATAGAGTATGTTACTTTTTATTATGTCAATAGAGTAAATGTAGCATTACTGATCAAAAGGTTTCCGAGTTTTAATCATATTTTGATAAATCATATTTTGTTGCCATAATAAGACCGTTCGTTCTAGACACAACGTTGAGAAAAGCTTTGTACAAGCCGCAGGAATGCAACAAAGTATATTTGTAAAATAGATACTATTATTAGGAGCAATAAATTGTATCTCAAACACGTTTTCAGTAAACTAAATTGATCAGTCTCGAAAATAATCTTTCGTTACTCCTGGAGCTTGTCCAAACGATTTCGCTGGCCATCTGTATTTATAAAACATGCAAATGACGACCACACAGGAAACGCTAAGTATGAGAAGTAAGTTAGTTATCATGTAATCCAATTCTTTGAACATATTATAGTTCATAAATAGGAGAAGTTGCAATTCAGACAATTCAAGATCCGCCATTGCAATTACTAGTAACGTAACGTAAGTAATAATTATATTTTTAAACAAAAGGAAGTACTGTAATGTTATACTGTACTCTATTTTCATTCCTTACTGAACTACATATTACAAATTCATTGTACTCAAGGTCATCTGAAGGTCATTGAACTTAACTATCACATCATGAAAACAAAAATACGTAGCTCCATTCGTGTGAAATGTGAAATGACCTTGAGAAAATTCTCCTCTTGAACAAAATATTTTCATTGTCATATATTTTTTTCTATCATAAAAAATAAGCGGTGTAGTTCCATTATAAAAATACGGTGACCTTGAAATTTCGAAAAGTTCAGTATCTTCTGCTTATCCGTGAGGTTTGTCCACTCTCGGATCGGATATTGTCAGCATCAGAATTTTTCTATCCCAAAAAATAAGGAAGATATTTACATAGTAAGCTGTATGGTTCGTGAAGTTTGCGCAAAGTGAAAATTCAGTGTCAAGTGCACCTAGACAACGTCCGTTAGGGGATGAAAACGAGATCAGCGTGGCCATTAAAACTCGCCGAGGAGGAACAAAGTCGTGCACACATCGAGAAGGACGCGCGGAGATCGCGTAATGCATCGATGCCGGTGCGCCGAGAGCGTGGATAGGATTTTAGAAGGGTTGCATGGCTAAGGTAAACGATATTTGCGAAGCTCGGGGGATCGATAGCAATTTAACCACCCTTCGCCATTCTCTACGAGCACCTCCCGCCTGGTACATCTATGTATGTACTTTCCTCCAACCTGGGTCCACTACCACCACGACTGGCAACATCACCACCACCATCACCAGCAGCAGCAAGAGTAGGAGAGCACCACCACCACCACCACCACCATCATTGTGGCTACCGACGTTTCTACCCACCCCCCGCCTCTCACGCTGTTCGTGTCTGTTTCTCTCTCCTATGGCTGCCGCAACGTGGCCCAGTCGGAACTCATCCATATACATCGAGAAAATTAATATCTGGGCTTCATTCGCGCGCTGAATAAACTCGGTTGCGCGCTCACTTCCTTCCACCCCAACCCTTCTTCCTCCCTGTTCTTTTCTTTTCCTCCATCCCCTGCTCAAACCCACCCTGATCGGCCCCTTGTCTTCGCTGCCTCTTGTTCTCGATCTTTTTCCACCCTCGGGCCACAACCGTCGCGGTAGGGCTTGTGCAAACCAGTTTTTGGAGTTTACGAAAAATTCAGAAATTCATCGAAAATATAAATACAGAATTGCCACAGCGTGTATTTTTTTTCCTTGGATTCAGATTGCAAATCACACGGGAAAATCAAATATAGACTCATGTATTGTGTGACATGGGATTCGATAGTTGAAAGTTTCCGTTAATGTAACGAAAATTGACACAGATAATTGGAGCAAGAGTAAATTTGCAGAGGCAGTTACACCGATGGCTTTTGCACCGGACAATGACAAATGAAAATTACTTGAGAATGTTCCAAAATTTTTGTGTCATTCTATCAATTCAATTAAATTAAAAACATAAAGAACGAACTTGGATTAAAACTCCAAATGAATTGAGTTCACAGTATAATTGTATGAGGATGGTTCTGTAAAGTATCATCGGAATATTGATCGTTACATCGCACATGTGCATAGATTCGTATTTTAATCACGACCATCGGGGCAAACCCAGCGTACGCTGCAAAACGATTAAAAATGTTCGCTGATTAAACCGTGGAGGCAAATTATTCCCCAGCTTCAGGGAAGACGCGCGGCAGAAAATTCGAAGGAGCGTGCAAACAAAAACTTTAATCAAATCGAAATTAATGGCGGTGGACGTGTCGAAACTGTTACGGTCCGTAAAACATTTTCGAAACCGCTCTCGAGCGCCTACGCGATCGATCGTTCCCAATATTCGAGTCTCGCAAATTTTGTTTACCTTTCAGCAGCTACGCTGTCAGGATTCGAGCCTGTCAAATATGTGTTATCAGTCGGATAAAGGTTCGAACTCCATGTTCTGACAATTACGAGCGACGCTGTATGCTATATATCGCTTGATGATTTTTTTCCTTTTTTTTCGGTCGGTTCGATAGTTTGACAGAGTAAACTGTTTTCAATTCTGTCGTGCACGTTAAATTTATCTCCGCTGGCGCGGCGTTGAGGCTGCACTAACAGTCAATTGGAGCTTTGTTAATATTGACGATCGCGCTGTCACAAAGAATTATATGTAGAACAGTTTATCTGATCGCGCGTCCGGGCGGCCTGATCGTTGATTGATGCGATTCTTTATTACACTTTATTTATTTATTATTCCGTCGGTGTTGCCTCTTTGTTCGCGAAGTAATCCTGTAGTCGTGAGCAACGCGTAGTAAAATGATTTATGTCTTCGCGAGTTTATTTATGGAGAACCCGTTGCTATGAGAATGATACTGTAAATGATGTGGACACTGCGAAGCTCGGCTCAGCCTGGGAAAATAGGAAGTGCAGAATGTTCCACAAAAATAAATGTTTCGACATAGCCAGCATTTTGTTTTCAACGCTTAATTCGCTATGTGAATACTTCAATTTTCGCGTTTACAAAAATTTATATTTACACATCTTTAGCTTTTTATTTCGTAAGATAGATTCATGTGCATCAACGAGGACGTAGAACCAAAATTGCTTTCCTAGCCGACGTTGCTCACAGTTTCGAGAAAATCAACGTCTAGCTTTCCGAAAGCGGTTCGCAGGTGAATCGATAATCGGGAAGCCGTTCCACCGCGATCGTTTGACAAACCGAAACATTTCTGGTCGATGGTCGCCGCAAGCTTGCCAAAAGCGGAGCGGGTTTTTGCAAAACCATGAACCGACCGCATGATTCTGAATATCTTTTTGCAGGGGATAACGTGTTCCGTGCTCCGTAAAACGACCAAACAGACCAGCAATGTAAATCGCGTGCCCTCGCTCGCATATTTTGTTAGCTTTAGTAGCATCGTAGGTTGTTACACGCTTGCGCGTTTATTATTGCAGCTTTATAGACGCCGGGGATCGGCAGCACAGAGGCGAAACAGAGGATTTTAAATTCGAACCGGACCAAGTTGCACTCCGCTCCCCTCTCGAATATTGATCGCTCGTGTTTAACGAGCATCGCCATATCCAACCCCCGCCGACGCTGCCCCGCCGCGCCGCTGCTCGCTTTTACAATTTCAAATTTGTTAATCGAACGACGAGCGTTAATATAATTCCGCGCGCGAGTTCACTCGCGATTAAGTTGGAATTATTCGTAATCGCGTCCATGCGGAATCCGCGAGCCGTTTTTAGAATATCGATGGGAATCGGTTGGCAACCGGCACCGCTTAACGGTGAACACCGATAATGATGATGGCACGACTGACATTTATTTTCCCATCGCGAGCGCAGTTTACTGCAAGATAGAAATTTGAGTTGTGCGCGGCCGAATAATAGCCGCGATGTCCTCGCCCCGAAATCGCGTCTCGTAATCGATTTATTTATTGCCCGGAGGGATGTCAGCTGTGCGTGCGACGGTGTTTTAGAATCGGTAACTTTGTCAGCCAGTGTTTTCTGGATAATTGTGTTGTGGAAAATTATTTAGTAGCATTCACTCGAGATATTAATAAAATTATGTTCATACGGCGTAGAAAATTAAAACAAGATTATTATATAATTAGCACAAATGATTTGAGAATGTGCACCAGAGCTGGGGAAAATAGAATTTTAAATAGTCAATAGTAAATACAATCCCATTTATCTTACAGTGTCTGTACAATTTTGAAAATAAAATATTTTATTTGATGCAGTAATTCATGAAAATAAAATATTTTCTTTGTTGCAGTGCTGTTTGAAAATAGTATTTTATTTTAAGAATATTGAAAATATTTGGACTTTGTCTTTATTTTCAATTTCAATTTTAAATATTATTGCTCAAAATAATGGTTCGCAGTCAATAGATTTCTGAATATAAATAGTTTCCTGGTGATAAGATACACTGTACGTTTATCAACAAACCTCAGTAGGTACATGCTGTGAACTGAAGTGGATATACGCAGTAATAGCAGCAATCAAACAAAAAAATAAAACGAAAATGTGGCAAATGATATAGCTTTTTATATCAAGTACTATTTCTTCTTTAAATTATTGCTAAAATAAGAAATATTAAATAAGTAACGCGATTTCTGAAAGTATTAGGTATAACGATGCAAAAATAAAATATTCTATTTTGTGTTTCAGATTATTAAAATAGAAATATTTTACTTTGTGTTTCAGATTATTAAAATAGAAATATTTTACTTTGTGTTTCAGATTATTAGAATAGAAATAGTTTATTTTGTGGATGAAATTGTTAAAATGGAAATATTTTATTTTGAGGTTCAGATTGTTCAAATAGAAGTATTTTATTTCGAGGTTCAGATTGTTCAAATAGAAGTATTTTATTTCGAGGTTCAGATTGTTCAAATAAGATACTATTTTCTTTAAGCAAAATAAAATCCAAAATATTAAATAGTATTTGAAATATTTGTTTCGCCAAATAATGCCCACCTCTCTAATGTGCACACGTTTTTCGGAGACGAAGGAAACAAAATGCAAGCCGACGAAGTAGAGAGAAAGAGGGAGGAGAAGAATAGGGGAGGGAGAGAGTGCTCCATTCGAAGGTCGATTTCTTGAAGGCACTGTCGGTATGCAAATTGTATTAACTGTCCGCCCACGTTCGCGACGCGTACACTGTATCACGGCCGCTCGAGTGGTATTACGAAACTTAAGCCGTAGCGCGCAAATGTCGCAAATGTCGCAAATGTCGCAAATGTCGCAAGCTGCGGCTGGCATCCTTCCTTTGTGCGTGGTAAGCCCCCGGCCCATTATCTCGGCCTGCCTGGAACTTAAACTGAGGGGCCCACCTTGGCCCGTACCCTCCGCCACCTTTCCTTGCGTCGTCCTTGCGAATCCTCCGAGGAATCCTTCTCTACTATTTCCCTGATCCTCCGGCTGGCCTTTGTTCGCAGACATTTCCTCGGGAAATATTTCTCCGCGGCTTGCCCACGAATAATTAAATCACTCGGAAGGGAAGAACACCGGAGATTGAACTCGCCGGACAATTCGGGACGAATTATGCACGCGCTCTTCCGGCTAATCGAATATTCAATTTCCAAATACAGTGGAACCTTCATTATATTACTAATTACGAAAGTGTCCACGTTAGAGAATTTTCATGTATTGTAGGATAACAACGATGTTGCGTTCGGATTGTACAGTGTGGAGCAACAACTATGTTGCGTATGTGTTACTGCTGGACTGTGGATTTTATGCATTTATGACAAAAATAGGCACGTTAATTTAGAGCAGTGGACATGTTAAAAATTATTAAGGACATCAATGTATGAATTTCAGAAGAGTACAATTTTTATTTGGCTGCTGTGTCTTGCAATCAATGCAAACATTTTTATTTTGCATAAAGATCCTCAGTATAATGATCAGATTTTAAAGAAACAGATTTGGAACATTTCAAAGCACAAATAGAAAGAAATCAAACATTTCATAGTGTCTACAAAAAATCTTTTTTTAATATTTAATACTTAATATCTAATAATAATAAAATTGTTGTGTGAGAATGAAAGAAAGAATACGCAAAATGTGATGCACTACGGCGATCGCACTTTCCTGTTACGAAACAGGATTGATAGGTGATCGAATGGTGGTGCCCTGACTGTGCCGACATTAGTTACCGGGTCGATCCCAACCTGCACAAAGACGGCCTAATCGGTGCAGATGAGACGGGCTGGGGTAATCACGCTCACGGCCCAATAATCATACTATTATAATTAATGTGCCGCAATTAAGGCGGTAATATAGGACAGCCGACAATCGAGCCGTGATTGTCGATTAAACGTTTTCGCAGCGAGGCGTCGCGTTTATCGGCGCGATGCCATGTCGCTCGTTTCACAGGCATGGCTGCTCGTTACACGGCTGCTGCAGCGTGATAGCACACTTTTTTCTCGAAATTCTCGAGCAATATCCTAAATTAAATTTCTAAAGTAAATAATTCATTTTCGCGCACCTTTTTAACACTGAACCTACCGAGCACTAAAAGCGATTAAAATGTTTCAGCATACAAAAGTGACAAGGCTCTATTTATTTAGATTTCGTGCAATTTTTATTACAATATGTGCTTGGATAAAGAAATTTATCGAATCAATTTCTGCAAGCAACTTCATAATTTCAATAATTGTAAGATAATTGTAATATAAAATCGGTCATTTGATCGACAGTGGTAGATTTAGCGTTAAACGATAAGTCTGCAATGTTCCGTAAACATTTTTTAAAATGATTGTTTGGCGGATGTAAAAAAATGTTTCTCATCCAAAAGTAAAAATGAAGTAGATTCGAGCCACTGTTATTTCTATTCCACCGTTCTGTTGACGACGTTCGGGCAACTTTCATTCCCGAGTATGGTAAAATATTATGACACAAATTCGCCGACGGTGAAATAACACACCTGTGATATTAGAAGCCTCGTTACGCAAACATTTGTCGCAGACGACACGTTAACTCGGTTTAGCTCGATGGAGAGGGTAAAAGGTTCGCCGTCGAGCACCGTTTTACAAAAATCACAGGGTCTATTTTCGAGACCGCGCGACCGTGAAACGCATTCAAATTACGCGCGCCGTGAAATCGCGCGTGAGCGGGCAACGTTCAAGCTTTGGAACATTTTCTCTCTCGAAGGCTTTTCGGAAAGTCCCGTTCCTCTCTGTGTTGTTCGACGATTCCGTCGACGAAGAGACCTCGACGGAAGCGTATTGTTTGTTTCACCGAACGACTCGCGTCAGACGCTTCTCTGCTTCGCTCGATAAAATCTTCCGAATACCAACCGGAACAAATTCTATTTTGCGAACTATTAACCCCCGACTGGTACACCAGGGTCTCTCATGACCCCAACAAACTGTACACTAACTTTCATTACTATATTGTATGATTGCGAATATCAAGTTTCTTTTTATCTCTTTCGTGCAAGAAACATCATTGTCAGAAGCAGGAGCCAAATAAAAATTCTACATTTCACCCAGCCAATTTTCTGATAAATTCATAAAAATCCACAATCTACTGATAACAAAAATATCAAGTTTGTTTTTATCTATTTCGTGCTAAAAACATTGTGAGAAGCAGGAGTTAAATAAAAATTCTGAATTATTTCCTGATAAATTCATAAAAATCCAGAATCTATCAATAACAGAAAGAAACTATGCTCAATGGCGGGCATTAAGCTCGCAGGACGTCCCTGTAAAATCGCAAGGGCTTTTTCTAATTAAGGGACTTAAGGAGCGGAAACCGAAACGTTCTAATCCGAAGGGATAAAATCTTTAAAACGCCAGTAAGTAACGCACGATAAAACGACGAGGGGGTTGTAGGTGGTGGTGCGGGGGGTGGAATAAATTGGATTACAAGTCTCTCGACGAACGGCCGCGACAAAAAAAGGTACAAAGGAGACTGGAAGGTAAATAATGGCACGTGAAAAAAAAAGGAGGAGCGGAATACGAAATACCGGAAACGGGAGACGGCCGAGCGCATGTACACGTACGTTTAAACAAGGGTGGAAACGCGAGGGCGACGGGAAACACACCGGCGCGGCGCACACAGGGAAAAAGAATAACCGTAACGAACTTCATGCAATAAGAATCGCAAGTAACGGGCTCACCGGTATTATTTCGGTAGCGAAGTCAATTTGCAATCAGCGGTGCAGCCGTTCTCTCCTCGTTTCCGGCAGAACGAGTATAGTCCGTATTTACTATAATGCGATAAGAGGCGAACGGTATCGTACATTTAAATGAGATCGGTCCGCGTTCCTCCATCCTCTCTGCTCGTTCCTTTTTCAACATTTTTATCTTTCTTTTCTCCACCGCCCATTTTTGTCATCTCCTCGCCCATCCTTTCCTGAATCTTCTCGAATCGCGATTCTGTTTTATCGACTGACTCGCGAGGTGAGAGCGATTTCGCTGTGACCGGGACGAATTTCTTCGAGTTCATATTTTTAAAAAGTTTTCTTGGGACGTTTCATTAAATGCAATATTTGCTCGATTTTTAATCCGTACACGTTAGTGTAAATTAAACCGCACGAAACGGAAATAATATAATGCACTCTGAAACTGAAACTACCCTTAAAAAACATATCCACCTTTAAAACACATGTACTCATAACAAACGAGACATTTTCTAAAATTGTATGAAAATTAAAGAACTGCTTTAAAAACATTCCTTAATTTATGCAAATTAATACATAAAAATGTAAATAGAAAAGTTTAACGACTGTTCGCCTGACTGGTGATTTCATCGAATATACTGTGCAGTATAGAAGCACCGAAAAATTGCAGAATGCGAGATGGTGACTTACATTGTAGATCAGAATATAAAATCGAACGGTGGCGATAGATTCTCGGAATCTAAGACATAATGTCGCTCCGAAAGGAAAATATTCTTCCCGGATTACCTTAATCCGCTCGAGGAACTCTTGGAATGACTAAGCGCGACTAACACTTCGAACAGGATTCATGTATATGTATATAAAGTACGTAGAATTTAATGGAAGTTTTTTCAAGATGAAAAAGAGAGAGCTCATTAAAAATTCACCGACCTAGAATAATTTATCTCGCAGCGTCACTGTAGATATTCTCGAATCGCAAGAGAAAATCATGGACAAATAAAAATTAGATATCGTTACGGGAGAATTACATTCCCTTTGTAATCGCAGGGGAAAAACATTTTCTCTAACCGGATTTCCTCGTTGTTTAAAGTTCATTTTCTAAATGGCAGATGTAAAAATTGTTCCGTGGAAGTCTGTGCAATTCTCCTGCTTTTTAAACAGCAATAAAATGATGCTGCAAATTTTTCCATTTCTGTTATTCGATTAGTTTGATGCGCTGTTTCACCCTATACTGCTTCACACTTCCAGTAAACAAATTCTGCAATATATTTACAAATCGGCGTTTGGAAATAAAAAGAGAACGGAGGGTTTACGATGTCTGGAGATGGAACATGACTGAGTTTATATTCCGAGGAATATGTAAGGGTTAATTTTCTGCTAGAATATGTTCAGCACGTTCTTCTTTATCATGGTTGCCCAACCACAATCGATCGGAAGGAGCCGAGAGAGGTTCGCCGGCTCGTTCAGAGATGCTTATGAAAAAATGTGGGATCGTAAACCGCAGAAGTGGACCGAAACAGCCTCCGAAAATAAATCGGCAGTATAGGAAACGATGCTTAGAAATGACCGCATGCATGCCAAATATAACCGACATGCCGTGAGCGTGTCCGCTTAACAAGGCTGAAAATACGAGTGGCGACTATAAAGGGAAACGGGAATGTAAAGTAGCGAGAGGTAAAAAGAGTCAGACGCTCGTCTTCTCAAATATTTGAATTCATAAATGCGGGACCGCTTAACTGATCTCATCAAAAGGAAAGGCTCTGATCTTTAATTAGATAAAATGCCCCGTCTTTATTCAATTCCGGCTGACGCCGTAAAGTGCCTGTTTAGATTATACTCGACTCGCGGATGTTCATAAACCGGCGAATATTTACGCACGCCACAATAAAAAGAAATTGCCCGTGTCCCGACCGCTTGCGCAAATTTTGATGTCGGCACGAGATATTTGTTGTCGCTTGTACTGCGAAGAAATGCTTTGCAAACTGTGGATTTTGGGACAGAAGTGAGTGTAACGAACAGCGGAATGAACATCGAAAGCACTTAGGAAAAATAAACATTTTCTGCATCCATTGTGTAAAGAAGAGAATCAATAGAACGGTATTTCCACTTTTAATAGGATTAATAAATTGGATCTGCTCATTTTTCTTATAAATGCATAAAATCCGTAATAATCATTCAATAATAACGTTACTCTGCAAGTTTTCTTCAATAATCTACATTTTACACATCATACCATGTTTCTATATGCAGAATACATAAAATGCACAATAAGAAAAAAGGATGTTTAAAAGCCCACTGTTTCAAAGCTGGGAAGGCAGTTTTCGCAGGTTCGACTCGCGAATTCGTATCGGCGGCGACAGGAATCCGTCAAAGAATGATAATTCGCGACGCGGCGGTATGCTGCGAACGGCTTAACATGAAAATCATGCACACAGCACCGCGCGATGCACGAAACTTATAACGCGAAATTATTTTCGTGCGCGCGCTCTCGGGACGGGACTTTAATTTGCGATAGAAGCGGACCGCTGTCAAAGGGATGCCGTGCGGTTCCAACCTCCTACACATCCCCACTCTGAACACCCCTCTCTCTCTCACTCGCTCTCTCTCTCTCTGTCGCCCCTCTACTCGGCCATCAGACAGCCGATTTAATTAATGTTCCGTCCGTAGGTATAGTGTGCCGCGGAACCCCCGGTGAAACATCATTCCTCGCAGCTGTTGGTCAAGAGAAAGTAGTCCCGGCGAATATGCGTGCGCGAATGAAATTGCATTCACTCGGGAATTGCGTTTTTACAACGCCATAATGAGAGGTTCCCGCGCGAGGAATTGGACCCGGATTTTTGCGCCGTCTTTGTGTCACCGTTATTTGGGAATATATTTTTCACATCGGCAAAAAGCCGCATGCAGAATTGCAAGTTTCAGCCAGGACGGTTTTCTAGCGCTGATTGCTCGGCCTTGTCAAACCGAGACACCCCTGAATTACCTCCAGATGGTTTAATCATTGTATATTTAAACCACAATATATTTAAATATGCGAGGAATAAAATTACTACTCTTTTATCGTATTTATTTGATTGCATCTGGTAACATTGAATTCCTAACTGAAACTAATTATTAGACTGCAAAATCTTACATTTTAATGCAACTATTACTTTATGAACACAGTGCGATTTTTATGCAAAATGAAAATTGTCGTAGGCAGGTTTCGCATGGTAGATTTAACTAATCAGCGTCAGACGGCAATTCGTTCTAATTTCCACGGTGCTTCCTAATTCGGTGGAATGAACGAAAGACTTGGAAACAGTTACTTAACCGGGTGTGTAGGGGCTAATTAGAGTTAGAGGTCCGTGTACAGGCGCGGAAGCACCGAGTCACGGATCAAGCCTTTATCGTCGAGCGACGGGGAACAGCAAAGGGAGGACAGTAAGGGATGCGTGGCTCTACGAGGGCTTGAGTGGACAATTTGTCTGAGGTCGCTCATTCGTTTTCCCCGAGTAACAACACCGTCAGAAGACAGCCCGTGCTCAACGAATCGGACAACACCGGCCCGACACTCGTACGAAATTTATGAAAGATGTTACGGACGTCTAGGAACATCGTTCTGTGCTTACGTTTGTCTGAAAACTCCCACAAAACGTGTCATCCGATTATCCAGATAAATGTTCAGACCGTGGTATAATTATAGTGACGGATCGAATTCGAGCTATTTTACATTGGAACAGTCCATTATTAAATGAAAACCTTGTGCACAGTTAAATTTATAATTATCATTTATATCCTCGTGGATTAGATATCTTCTTTGTCTCCTCTTTTTGTCCAGAGGGATGGAGGAAGAGTAGGGCCAAGTCGTGTAAAATCGAGTTCATATTATAATAATTAGACTGCGGATCTTTATGCATTTATGAAGAAACTAGTTTGGTAAAATATAAAACAGCAAAAGATTTAAAAAATTCAAGAATGTTGTATTATTACTATTAATATAACAAACTCGTTATGGGATAAAATCAATTTTTATGTTATTCCTGCTGCCCACAATCAATGCAAAACACTTTTATTTTGCATAAAGATCCGCAGTCTAATAATAAGTCTAACAATAAAAAGAACACAGTCTTCTACGTAGCGCATAATCAATTTTAGTGTTGTAACGTTAATCGCGAGGGCAGAGCTTGCGCGTTTCGACAGTGAGAAATTCGCAAAATGAAATACGCAACGCGGAGGTTCATAACGGGAACCGTCGTTGAGATTTCATGGTGGCCACGATTGATACGGGTTTCCGCGCGGTGGAAATACCTTGGGTCGATCCATTTCTCAATTTTTCTCTGGCAATTCGCAGCCCAGCCTGTCCTACACGGTCCCTGTTCCTTTTTTTTTATTTTTTTCCGCGTGTCGCGGCCAGTGTCTCGGTCGTCCGCAGCCCAGACCCGGTAGCAGCACACTTAATCAACTCTCGTTACGGTCTAATGGCTTAATACCGTGGGTAGCTTTGTCCATGGGGCTGGTGGGATTTCTCGCCTGTAGGCTAATTCGAATTTAAACCCCGCCACTTGCTTGCTTCACAGCACTCTTCGCCGTGAGTTACACGGCCGTAGTTTTCGTAAACGTTCCCGAGGCTGAGCCCGCCACCGTAACTCTTGTTACCGTGCCTTCAATTACGGACTATAACTTTCCGTTGACCGGCAAAATCACGCTTTTAGCTGAATGCGTCCATTACGTCGTAACGCCGAACGAGTTTAGCTACCCACGGCCCGGCTAAAGTATTCGCTGCGAAAAGTTCCCCGGCCGCCGCGCCGGGAACCTCTGAAATCCTCTCCCGCCTTCGATCCTCCTTAAATCAATTCTCCGGGATTATTCTCGTCCATAGTGTTTGGTCGCGACTGCACCGTTCGGTATTTTACACATTTTTACGGAATTTATTTTAGACGATTTTTTAGCCCATATGTGAAATTAGAACATTTTTTTTTGGCTACCTGATCGACCAATTTTTGATGGAAAAATAATTTTTAAAACTGGTTATAAGTGTCAGTTTGTGCTGTCCATCTAAGTAAGGCCGCCTGAATATTAATTTGTATAATGAATAAATTAAATCTTGGCGATATAAAAAGTTTTTACTTAGTAAAATAAAGGTTTGGAAGTATTCTGACATTTTTTTGAGAATTACTATTTCGAGAATGTTTGTAGACGAGCATCTTACCGCGCGGAACCTGTTACAGAAGAACAAAAGAAAGCCCTTTCAATTAGGCGAGTGAAATGGTGCGGTTGAGCGTGGGCTCCGGCCAGAAAAATCGCCGGCTGAAGTCAAATTGGAAGTTGAATTCGTTTGAGGGCGCGGAAAATGAAGTTCAATATCCTTTGGCTCGGGGCGTACAATGAATTCAAGAACTTTTGAAAAATTAATGAAAACTCTTACAAAGTGCCTCTATATTTACGGGTGTGCGAGTTTTTCGACCGCTTTTACCCGATGGGAAAGTTTTCACGGGTTAATCCCGCTATCTGACGATCCGTATTCGGTTTGACGTGGTAATAAAATCGTAGCCATTATGCGAAACTCGCCAGAGACATGTTAAGGATCGCATTAAACAATGAAGGAGCTTATCTCTTATATAAAAACCCGATGGGAACTGTGGATGAACGTAACATCCCCCGTGTTCCCATGTTTTTGCGTTGTTATCAATGTATCAAAGTATCGGAAGACTATAGGCAGTCGGGACGATCGTTCCAAAGGAAAATAAAGTTGATCAAAAGCGATCATCTGTCTGAGAGAAACCGTCCGGATCTCAGAATTCTTTGTACGGATAATTCGCTCAAAGGCGGCACGATATTAAACAACATTATTCGAGAAAACTCGGCGCGCGGGGTATTCTGATGGAATTAATTATTCTTGTTTAACGTATAAATCGATACCCGCACTCGATCTGATTCACGAGCACGCGCACCACCGCCGACTATGTTGTCCGATGCATCAAAATAAGCAGATCCAGGATTACATGTAATTATCCTCTGACTGTTGCGATGATCTGCACTCGGTTTCACACCTACGCGGAACAACCGGCTATGATAGATTCTAAACAAGAACTCCGGTGCGGGCGGATTCAGTAAACAGCAGACTGTTGGCGGAACGGCTCACAAAACATTTCGTTTGTCTGGCTGAGCCGGGGGGTTTTTATTCTTCGATAAACAGACGATTCCAGATATGTGAATTTTTTAATGGACTCATGCAATTTTAATTCGAGCATTATTGCATTGGAAAGATTTTCAATCGTTGTGTCGATAACCGGCTAGCTTGGGTACCTACTGTTAATTCAGCTTTAAAATTTAAATCCTGACAGTGTTTGTATTACTGAATTCTGTGTTCAATAAACTGAAAAAAATGTCTGTGCTGTATGTGAAAATTTGTTTTCCGAAAATGAATTACCACGGAGTTGACTCCCACGTCTCATAAAAATGCGACCAACGCGAAGGATCTCTTGAAAGTGCGCGCACGCACGCCGAGAACGACGTCATTTCGCAAAACGAGGTCCAAGCCCGAACGGGCGGCGACGCGCGCAAATTGCCCTAACGCCTGCAGGATCGTAGCGGTTGGCGGCGGGATCCTCATTTCAGACGCGTTTCGATCCAGCATTTTCGGGTTACCGGTGTGATCCCATCGCAAGAAGGATGATCCGCTAAACTCAGCGACCGATGGTGGTCCGCGTGTGCAAACTCGGTGCGGGAACGATCTGATGATCAACCGCAGGCCGTAACGGACACCGTAAACCCGGCGAACGATTTTCGGGGGGGTGGGATCGATCGCCGGGGCTCCATTAGCCGATATATCCTGGGGTATCCTGCAGGCTCGGTATAGGCCTGTTACCTGTCCGGCCTCGTCCCAAAGGTGAGTATCGGTAACGTGGCCGCCGGTGTGCGGCAATATCGCGGCACACACGCCGGGGAAAATATGTATCGCGGCCGGCTCATCTGTTTTCGCCGGTAGGCATGATGCAGGCAACATGTGCGCGCCCGCAGCGAACGCACTATACTCATGTGCACGGCCTGGCGATTACAGCGGCGCGCCCCGGGTCATAACTGGTCCCGAACCAGTCCCGCGGGACGGGACACACGGTAAATACGGGACGAGGGTGCTGGCTACGCTGAAACGACCCCCCCCCCACTCCTCGAAAACGCTAACACGACTCTGCCGCGCTTGTGCGAGCTCGCGCGAGCTTGTACGAACTATATGGAGCTTATCCGAGCTTGTGCGAGCCTGCCAGAGCTCACGAGAGCCCGCACGGGCTCCCATCTCCCGTGGATGCCGCGTCAAAGTGAAACCCGTCCTCCATCCACGAGGGGAGCTGATTTTAACGCCGGACCACCCGGAATCGTTTACTGTAGTTTGATGGACTATTCTGTGTGGACATTGCGGGCACGAGCTTGTCGCCCCGCGATTCCTGTTCGCTGCGGTCAATGTTTTCCAACACCGACCTGCTCCTGTTTCGATGCTAATCGGCGGTTTTTTTTTCGGGCGCTTGTCGACGATTTTGGGGACTTTAGTGACCGGTCGGGGAAATTGCGGTGGGTTCATATGTAGACGCTTTATAAAGGTTGATGTGATGTGGTTTTTAATTTGTAATTGTACATTATATATTTTAATAGCTCTGTAGTACGAGGTGTGGCAATTAAATAACGAGACTGATAACTTTATTTGCAAAAAATCACATTTCTCACACCAGCCTCGTTATTTAATTGCCACACCTCGTATACTCATTTCTTCTACCATCTCTAAAATACCCAAGTCGTTCGACTGGTTTGAAAAAATTGATTCCCTTTCAAAGGGAGGCTATTTCGAGTATAAGTAGGGGCGTAGACCTACAAATGAGGCAGAAAATCATCTGAATTTTTTTGACGTTCTATGACAACGAATCGTCGGGTACTCTATTGCAAGTTTATCGTGATATCACAGAAAAAAGGGGTTGTTTGTTCGACTGTAATTAACAACGTGGAACGCCGGGCGATTCGATTCCTTTGAATGAGTGACGGACACTGACGTCGGATCGGAGGAATTGGAGGAAAAGGGATGGGGTTCGCGAGCGGAAGGGTCCTTTTTACATGCAGCTCGTTATTTTCGGATTAATCTGCTGGTTGCTCGGTGGAATTCGAGCGGGGGTGAGACAGAGAGAAACCAGAGAGGGGCCGGGAGAGAGAAGGGGTGGGAAAAAGGGACAGAATTTGTTTCAGCGTGATGTGAAACAGGTCGAAGCGGAATGGCGGGAGGCCGACGCAGGGGAAAAACACGGATTCAGCCGCGTGTATAAATTTTAATTTACGGCGTGATGCTCAGAAAAATGTTTCGAGCTAATTTCACGTCAGGCTTCCCTTACCCGCTGATCCCCCACGGTCAAACCTGTTCCATGCGATTATGTAGTTTTCGCTTTAGTATGTCCGCCTATTGCCTTGGCTAGCGTTGTGTCTAATCTTAATTCTTCATACATTTATACGAACTGAAATGTACACAGACAATTTACAGTAAATAAATTTCAATTCAGTGGAATGCGAAATATATTCGAATGGTCGAATTCCGGATGAGTCACGCATCATTCCGCGGAAATGATTATTTTTCAACGCAGTCGAAATGTCGACGCGTCTAAATCAAGCAGTGGGCGTCGTTCGACATCGAGCATGCGAAGAATGCTCTGAATCTAATATTAGTGGACGTCATTTACACGGGAGAGTCAAATACCGCGTGACATATTCGCTTCGACGTAACGTACTATTACAATTTACTTTAACATTAATGTCACCGTTACAATTCCTTAGACAAATATATGTGTCAGCGATGCGTAAAATATAGCGCGAGCACGATGCTCTACTATGGATCTCAAAATATAGAGAGGAGACAGATATCGACTGTGCTTTAGGTTTTCGAATCTCTAGATATTTCAAAAACTAATTTCTACAATGCTTAATACATAATGCATAAATTAGTCAACTTTAATGACATGAGAAGTTAATCCTCGAACGACCTTAGGTGTATTTTGACTCAAAGTAGATACCAAAATTGTCATTTAACTTCTACACTAGCCTTATACTGCTTCATAATAATATTTCTCGAGAATTGTGAAACTAAAAAAACCTGTTCTAGCGTTCAACGGTCAAGATCGCAAGAAAAGCGCCAAGGAGATTTTTGGACGTAGTCACGGGGCATGGGAAACGAGATCTAAGAACGCGCGTGCAAATCACCGGTCAGCAGATTTATCGCAGCTGCGAAAGTGGCCTTTTACGCGTCGCAATGGCCGCGTGAAACCGCAGCGACCACGCGTGAAGAACGATCCACGATCGGACCGGGCCATTTTCGACCGGCGACTCGCGAACAATGGCCGAACACCGTGCATTCTACTCGAATACACTGGGGTTTAATTTCATGTAAACTCGTTCCCGGCGAGTTGCGATTTATTGCACGATAAATCTCGAAGCTGCAGGCCCCGCAGCTTTGAACCCGGCGGACTTAGAAACAGAAGCAGCCGGCATTGTTTGCTCGTGAAATCGCATTACGCCAGAACTTGCGCAACTTTTCATTCGTTAACTGATCACCTTCCACTGTTTGTCGTTCGTGATCCTCGGCTCGGCGAATTTTTGAACTCCGTAATTGTCCGATGCTGCTCCGACCATCCCCTTTTGCACTGTAGCAATTTCCACCGAGCTTCTATTTTTGTTCCCAGGTGAATTGGGACCCTAAGGTTGTGCAAAAGACAATTGAAACATTGCGACGGAAATAAAATGTGCAATTCATTCCCAGTACCACTATCAACTATCATAGCCAAAGGTTCCAGCACGTTTTACTCGTTCGTTCAGGAAAATCGCAACAATTTCGGCCCGGTTTTGTCGAAAAGAGCGCTTTGGAGGCACTGGACGAGAACGCAATCGAGACGCAGAAACACAAGCTCGAAAGGGTGTTTTCGGCGTTAGCAGCGTCACCGATAGGCAGCGTCGGCCTTTGATCCTTTTTCCCGGTTGACCTGGAACCGAACGATTCGCGCCAAAAGCTATCCTTGAGCTTTATCTGGCTAGCATCCTTATCTGGTCGGTAGCAGAGAGAACTCCGACCGTGTGTTCGCGTTCGCCGTTAAATTGCAAGCTTTGTCGGCCCTTTATTATTTTCGGCTGGGCACCGGATTGAGAGAAAGAGAGAAAGAGAGAGAGAGAGAACCCGCGTGGTCGTGGCGGATGCACCGACAAATCGATCGAACGACCAGGCTCCGCGCCGTGTTCGGAACCGGTGAATTTACTAGCCCGTTTCGAGAGCCATAGAAATCGCCTTTAATTCGCGCGACGCGAGACCGCCGCTGCTGATGCGTTTGAATTATTTATGAACGTCGTAGTGAGCAGCTGGTTTTAGTGTCGTGTTTACTCTCCGCGCTTTGTTCCGAACACCTGAATGGAGGCCCTGCGAGGCTCAACTCGGTCGCGCGATCATCCTCGAACCTCAATTAATTATTCGATTCTAGCTCGTTACGGAATCGTCGACCTTATATTTCGCGTCAGAAAATGATTGGGTCTGTTCCGAAAAGTTGGCTTAGCATCTCCGAAAAATTCTTGTCTGAAGAGGTAAACATTTTATATATTATATATTATACAGGGTGTCCAAAACCACGCGTCCAGTGGTGTTAACTTCTCAGATAAGCATATTCGGTAAAAATGTATGCAATAAAAGTTGCAGGGATTAATGGAAGACATATGTCCATGACCTTGTATTTGACCTTCGGATCCATTTTCAAGGTTATTTGGAGATAAAATAAGAAATAAATAAAAAACGTATTTTTTATGGCCTCTAGCAGTCATTTTAATCTAGGACATAAGTACATATCTGAACGTGAAATTTCGAGCTGTTTCAGAATCCGTAGTCAATAGTCGGGGGTTCCTATTAAAAAAATACGAAAAAATCCGAAGGTCAAATACAAGATCGTGGACATGAGTCCTCCATTAATCCCTGCAACTTTTATTCCAAACATTTCTACCGAGTATGCTTATCTGAGAAGTTAACACCCCTGGACGGGTGGTTTTTGACACCCTGTATAACACCAGGCTAAGAAGTTTGCTACACGTTGACTTGAACATTACAGAAGGATTGAACATTGCTAATAAAGTTGTCAGCACGCCCCACAATTGCAGTCCTCTTGAACGAAGCCAGACTCATCGCACCCCAACCCGAAATGGCAGCAAAGAAAAAGACTTCACCCGCAAGTTCGCCAAAGCAGCTCTAATTCTGTCTCCAATCACGCCAGGCCATTCTCCAGCAAGAGGAAAAGTCACACATCGAGGATCCCCTGGACAAGGGTGGCAAAGCCGGTCGATTAGAAGCGGCCTTCAGACGTTCTCGTGTAAACGGGACACCTCGCTGGACAGCAGAGGCGTTCGGTACGTGACTGCATCGAATGAACAGCATTCCGCGTGGAACGGGGTGAAAGAAGCGTCGCCGGGGGAGCTTGTGTCGGGAATTTAGGGTCGAATCAGGGCGAACGAGAGATCGCGGGGCCCTGTGAATAGCTTTAACGAAGCTGGTGGTGCGTGTTCACGAAGATCGAGGGTCTCGCGAGTTGAATCTTCGGCGTTGGCGTCCGTCGGAATCGGTCCAACGATTTCCTGCGGCCGATAGTCGACGGAACACCTTGTGCACGTGCAACCACCATCACCGACGGCTGTCTATGGGGGATGGGGAGAGGCTTCCCCGTGTACAAAAGGCCGACTGCTACGTGTCCCTGAACTCCCTCTTAAATACGTGACGCGCGGGGATAACCGGGTTCACGGATTCCGAGAGCGTCTCGAACTCTCCCCGAGCCTCTGGGACCTGTGTGTGCACACGGGATTAAGATTCGATCAGTGATTACAGTTCGAAGAAAAAGTGTGACGGCCCCGTGGGCCGACCTATTAACCGTTATCTCGCGGAGATAAGGGGGAGCCGGCGATTCGATACCCGGCTACAGCCTCCAAATTTCAGATAAGCCCGCCGAATTACGATCGGAACGCTCGATCATTTAATGCCGGGGCCTTTTCGACCTGGTAATATGAATTCGCCGTTTATCGGTTCATCCTGTACACTGCGATCTTTCGTTTGGCGCTGATGGCGTTGCCTGGTTTTATTACGGAAAATGGGGGTCATTCTTTTGGTTCTCATTGATCGATTTTGTGACATTTGATAGAAACAAGGCCAAAGAAATGCCAGTCACAGCAACAGTGAAAAAAATCCCAACGAAAGGTTAATGGAAAAAAGTAAATATGAGTCAGCATGCACAAAAACTCACGGGACACTGCGCGCGAACGATCGTTCAAAAGCGAGCAACCGCGGCGTGCACGCCGCTGCAAGAACAGCGAAAAATAAAAAAATATTTCGAGACTCGAATCATACTTCAGACCAGTGGCGCAAGTAACTCGTCGGAATAGTAAAAGGTAACGATAAAAAGGATGAGACGAAAGAGTCTGGAAGGATCGTTCTCTCACCTCCATCGTCTACCTTTCCAGGACAGGTTGCGAAAGGAGAGGGACGATTGTCCCGAGCAGGGAAACATCTGAAACTTCCACATGTTTGGCTGGCAGCAGTTTAAGTTTCCGCGGGGCCGAAGTTATAACGAGAATTGCTCCGGCCGCAAACTTTTCCGCCCCAGTCTCGCGTGTACACACCGGGCCGCCCCCTCATTTTTCTCCCGGAGCCGGGTTCCCGCGTGTGTGCACCCTTTTCCGAACCCTTCGGCTCCCTTTCTCTTTCTCCGTCCTTCTCCCCCTGCTCTGCTCCCTTTCTCTTTCTCCCGCGTATCGTATTTGCGCGAGCGCATGCTCCGCGCGGAATTGTTTGCGTGCACCGGCCCGGTGTTCGCCATGTAAACCGCGCGCACCGCAGACATTTTTTTCCCAATGCGAAATCCACTGCTTCAACCGCCCCCGCGAGTTCCACACACCCCCGTCGTTTCCAACCACCCCCGAGCGATACCGCGCAACGAGCTCTGCTGGTGCTGGTGCTGCTACCTTTCTCAGCTGCTCGCAGGTATTCGCGCGGCGAGAATAAAACGCTGGCATATTTCAGACTTATTGCCCGCGCGACGAGTATTCCTGACCGCCTTTATTGCACCTAGTTTCATTCTTTTCCAGTTTATGGCATTACCGCGCCCGGCGAACGGCGTTACACGCGTTTCGACGTACCACGACTACCTCTACGCTAACCCCATGATGTTTCTCCGCGAAGGTGTTCACCGGTGGTCGCTGAAAATATTTTTGAGCGAACCGACAATTTCGTTGCCGGTACACGCGTTTTACCTGGCGATTTTGCAAAATGGAACAAGTTGGATCTTTTCATATTCTTTGTTTTTTTTTGGAAGAACTTTATAAACGTCTTCGCCCGTAGGTCGCGCGGCCATAGTAGCATTAATAACCAGTAATTATAACGCACTATATCTTCGCGAAACGAATACCGCGTTGAATCGAACCGTCACGTAATTATCGTTGCACGAATACCAATCAATTATTTTCGAACGCGTTATAAATGTGTAAAGTAATACGCAATTAATGAATTCCCGTAATTATGGTCCGGTGCTAATTGAAATATATTCCAGTATTTACGTTGCTGTTCAAACGTTAATGAAATTGATTTGAGAGACGTAATCCGCGCACACCGCGTCGCGACCGCGACGCCATGATTTTACGTTGTTTTCATGATACTTCCGGGCGAGTTTACATAAATGTATGATTATTCTACGGTAAATGCGGCAGCGCGGCCATTGATTTTCCAGCTCTCTCCGCGAAAATGTTCGATCCGCGAAACCGTACGTGGCCACCGATGCCCGCAATAATGGCCGTGAAATAGTTTGCCTCGCATCCCAATTTCCGGCTTCAAACCCGAAACCGCAACCCGGGGTCTTGTCTTCATTCTGACGGACACCTTGTCTATTCATGTTTCAGTTACGGAGTCCACTCAGCTGACCATTAACGTCCATAAAATTTCGAACTAGCTGAGAGATCAAAATGTTCTATTTCAGATTTATTCCATAGGAGGGATTCTATGCAGTTACTCCGGACATGTCTTCCTTTTTGGTTCGCAGTGTAATGCGTCGGGTGGTTGGCCGGCTGTAAAAGAAGGGGCAAGAGAAAGAGCGAGATTTATCGAAGTTGCGGCTTGTTACCGGGCGCTTTACACTTCCGGTGAGCCTGCCGGTGTGGGTGGTACACCGTTCCCCTCTCTTTCTCTCTCGAGTGCCGCGATAAAGGAGCTAGCAATTGATTAAGAGGGTCGTTTGCGCCAAGGAAATGCTACTTCAAACGCGACCCCGATCCAAGCGGCTTTTCAGGCCTCTTCTATCCCGCCGCTTTGATTCTTTTGTGCCCCGTCTCGCGTCAAAACTTCCACGGTAATCTGCTCTCGGCCTAGGGAACGGCTGCGAAAAGAAACCACGGTAAACGCTCCTCGGCGCAGGAGGAATCGTGCAAGTATGGATTTAGCATTTTAGACCGGTTACTACCTCAGGCTGTTCAACATCCGTGTGCCTTTGTTTTCCTACTAATTCTGACCTGATATCTGTCCGAGAATCGGAAGATGTTTCTCCAACTTCTAAATCACCTTTTTGCAACGTTAACGCTCTTGAAAACTAGTCGAAAAAAGGAAAAGGTCCATGAAGCGATTTTTCATAGCTGACTGATTTTTTGAATTTTTGGAGATTACAATTTCTTTTTCAGTCTTAGATAAAAATTATTTCGAATTGTGTGGCAGCCTATTGTTGAAATCTTCATCGCGAGTCCGACTCGTTAAAATACGGCAAAGGGTTAATTACCAAACAACCTGTACAAATATAAAAATAGAACAGCCGATTCGTTTACATAAAATTGCAAAACAATATTTTATAGTGTTCTCGTTTGAAATGATTTTATGTACAATACCACACCCGGGGAAAATGTTAAACACTGTACTTTGTTACGTAATCAATAAATAACTTTGTCAAACATCCATTCGAATAGAATATTTTCTGGGAATATTTTAAATACACATTTGAAATAACAGATTAAAATATTGCATTTTATCCTGCGGATTATTTGAATGGAAATACATATTTTGCTTGAATTTTCAGTGATATTTCCTACCCTACGTAAAATATTATATATTTTATCGGGACATCTAATAATTTTAGTAGCATTTAAAATATTCTTTATTTCAGTCGGACCGGAACTGTAGTTATTCCGGCGACAAAATGGCGGAACTGTGGTTATACCTTTTTTTAAATTATGGATTAACCGATCCTTAATCGGATATAGATTGTAAACCTCGACGATGGATTCTGTTATAATGGTCGATTGATTTTCGACGATAAGCTGTGGCGGTAATGAATGCATTTTACTGATAGGATAATCGAGGGTTTTTTAATGTTCCGCTGGCGTTCGTAAATTTGGAGTAACTTTTTAAACATTGAATTTGGAAATGATTGGAGTCCATTTATCTGAACAGTTATTAAATTATAAATTAAATATTGATAGAGACAAATGCCTCGAAGCTTTTGTACAAATATTTAAACAACGATTAATCACAATTTCTGATAAAATTGTGTTTCTTCTACTGGGTTCGTCTGTTACTTGTAAAATAGTACGAATATATATATATAAAATGTTGGGGATTACTTTCAACAAATTTATGAAAAGAAGCTGAGTCTACACTTTATTTAAAAGTGACTTTTAATTTCACGATTTCGCTTGATTTATCTTGCACTATTGCTTGCGAATATTCCCAATCCTTATCCACCACTCAGCGAGCTAACTTTAATATGGCGTTCTAAGCTCGCGTACTCTCGATAAAACGCAACGAACGATGGGCTTAACAGGGAAAAATGCTGGCCGCGAAAGTATCAGCGATAATGCGAGTCAGGGATCGGCGTATTTCAGTAAAATAATTCTGCATTAGGGCACACGCGCGCGTCGGCTAATCTAGCCGGAACCACGCGCGCATACTTCGAACGCGGGAAAATTAATTGCGATCCCAAAAATACGAGGGCACAATCCCCATTATAATAAATTCTGGGGTAAGTTTCGCGAAGGCTGTGACCTCGCCGAAATTTATGCGACGTATAAGCCAATTGTTTATCGTCGTTGCGGCTGCGTGACCCAGGAATCGTCAACGGTGTGTAACTTACATCAACACAGCACTGTCACAGATCGAACAAAGACAGTCCCTTTGTTCAATTTATCCAATAAATATAAATTCCGAATCTCATCGACACAGATTAGAATCGAATTTCCGAGAACGGTGTCAGCTTAATTGTAAATTAACGACGCCAAAGGGTCACGACAATTAATTTCGACTAAATGGAATTGTTTCAAAACCGGTCCATATTGATCGCACAATTTCGTCTTCGTGTTTCTAACGCGGGCGTTTTCAGAATCTAATTCGAGCCTATTTTGTGCGTTTATCAAAATGTTCGAGAACTTCAACGAGCATAGCGAATCTCGTTGATGCGTGTTAGGTTGTTCATGTCAAAGAGTTTAACTGGAATTAGAGCACGTTGGAACGAATTTCTCATTCCCGATATAATATTATACTTCGGGCGTATCTGTGCAGCCGTGTATCGCGCTCGTTTCGAATTCTAACGTGAACTATATTATCATAATATATTTCGGCGATCTATAGTGACCGCAAATTTATCAATTGACAAGATATTTTCCTTCGATAGACAATGGTGCCCGAAATATTAAATTCCCTTGTGTCAATATCTAAAATATTCTACATCATTCAATACAATTGTGGTAACGCAATAGTCTTTTAAGAAAGAAGAATTTACATATCAAGAATATATATATATAATAATACTAAAGACTTTTTGTTTTAGGAGACAAGTAAAAGAACAGGTGCATCAACTTACCTGTGCCAGCCGCTCCTAGCCTCAGAACGGCGTCGCTTTGAAGGGAGATGGAGAGGGTGGCGGTGTCCTCCAGGCGTGCAAGAACTTCTTCGGGAATGTCCTCGGGTTCGCGGAGGCGGAGGGTGACTTCACCTCCGCCTCCGCCACCCTGGCCACCTCCACCCCCGGGACTCGTCGACGCCGAGTACATGAACACAGATCCGTATCCATGTAATGATTGCAACGGCAGCCTGACGCCGCCCACTTCCCCGACCGGACCCTGAAAAACCAACGAATTCGTATCAGGAATACACCCTCTTCCGAAATTTCTGCTTAGACAAATACTTAACATTAATAACAAAAGACCAGAACTTTATTCCCGCTTGGAAGAAAGAAATTATATTTCTACTTAAAAGGTTTAGAGATTTAAGCAACCTGCGAAATGTTGGAGGTCGCATTTGTATGACGGCAGTAGAGATCGTGTTCGAGGTACGTACACTATACTTTCTCGCCACGTACAGAAACATGCCAAAATCGTTCGGCTGGTCGAACGCACCGTAAAACGTATTATAGTACGACCTGGAGGGGGAGGAGGGTTGAATAATTTTTCTTTGAACGTCCGCCATATTCTCCGGGGAGATACGGGCACGTTTATCGCGAGACTCGCCGGCGGGTTTCTATTCGTCGCTCTCTACGCTGCATATCGCCATCGAACGTTCTTTTACGCGCAGAAATATTTTGCCAATTTCACCACCTATGCAAATTTCCATCCGCGAACGTCAATATTTGCTGAATCGCGTCGAAAAAGGATTTCGATGTACCGGCACTCGATTCGCCGTCGAACGCATCGGCCACGATGGCTTCCCTAAAAACGATAATGCTCGATGTTAAAATAGAGAGCCGTCCTTCCCTTCGGCGACGAGAAAGGGAACGGAAAAATACACGTCACTCGCTCGTAGAACACACTTATACTTCCATTCATAAATTACGGAAAAACTTTTCCGGTGTAACCGTCTCATCTGCTGCACCAAATTCATGTTCCTCCAGAACCAAGTATATTCTCCTGTTATAAATGTTTTATAAATCCAGAGTAAATGGATGACCTAATTACATCATGTTTGATACGAATTAATTACTGGTCCTTGTCTCTTCATTTTTACTTTCGATGGGAGGCGCCAGGAATCGCTGTATGAATTTAACGCTACGGAATCGCGTTCGCGATGGCATAGAGTAAAAGGGTGTCGAATGAAAGGGCGTCAGGTAAAATGCAAGGAGCAGTCGTAAAACATGCGTGGGCGGTAAAAATGTCCCGTAAAAATGCGGCGGCAAGAGGTCGCACCTCGTGAGAGTCGCTGTATGTTTATCGGCCCTGTGTCGGCCCCGCGCTCTGGTACTACCCTAGATTTGTCCGAGAGAAATTTTCGGTATTGATACACGTGTAAGATATTAGCAGTTTCCACAAATTCCTTATAACAATCGTCAAAATTGTATATTAACTTAAAGAAGCGTAGAAAATTAATCTTGGAGCTCGTTCTTGACGCCAGAAACGCTCTCCTGACTTTTTCTTCGCGTTTTTCGGGCATGGTGATTCTCGCGAAGCACCCGGAATCGATTTTCGGGTCGAAACTGTGAGCCACGACCCGTATTTACGTTACAGCTCAGGAAATCTACGTTGCGCCCGTGCAGTATCGATATTCCCGTCCGCAGGAAACGGGCATACAGAGGCGCGCTGGCTGCGTATCCGCATTGTTATGGCCACATTTCCGGCTGTTTGTCCTCGGCAAGAGACGGCCTGGCATCTCCTTGTCAGCCATGCATCGTGCCTCAGCCGTGTTTGATGATACTTGGCGGTTCGTGCACTTTTCAAACTGCCGTCAACACGCTCGTAAAGCTGTCTTATCGCGCTGACAACGCGGGAAAACCGTCTCCGAGCGTCCCCGTGAAATGGGAACGTTCGACTTTTACCCGAATTTCGGGTCTCGTAAATAATCGGTATTCTGTGCCCTCGGGGGGAGGGGGGCTTTTGTTCCAGACTTGTAAGTCGTCCCGAACTGGTGATTCGTGTCCCAGAATTGTAAGTTGGATTATGATCCTCGAACTACCTACCAATCGTACATGCGACGTCATTTCACCCTCCATCATCGGAATTACGGTTTTGAAATCGCCACTGAATCGTTCTGTTTGGTCAAAACTTACATCGTCGCGTTTGTTGAGGTCAGAAGTACCGGATTTTATGCATTACATAAATGGGTAAGTGAAACAGCAGAAACATCGGAAGAATTTCGGAGTACTTTTATATATATTTTCAACCAATCAATCTTATTAAGAGTGAAAATAAAAATGTCCACTTCCGAGTCTCTGCTGCGCGAGTTCACCCAAAATCGGATAAAAATCGTACACAGAACGCGGTGCACGGGATTTTGCGAAAGGATGCCGGAGTCCGGAGCACTTATGGTCGAAGACCTTATGGATCGCGTTAATAAATCAAACGCGTGTCAATACCTACAAACGTTCCATTATTCTGTTGGCCGGTGAATCGAAGAGCAGGGCGCGATCGGTGGAAACGAGCCGTTCGGACCGGGGTTCGAGTGGATCGTTTGAAAAAGATTCCTGGTGGAAAATCGACGGCCGGGGACGAGCATCCGGGACGAAGGGCTGTCCCATTGTTAGCCTCCGTCGTTCGGCCGGCAGTCATTAAAGCGAATATTACGGTAATACGGGGAAATTGTGGACGTGCCGTGTGCCGGCCAGACGAACGGCGAAGAGTGGAGAGACCGTCGAAAACGACGGCAATGCGCCGGCATTTGATCGCTCGGAGCGAAGCGAATCGGAGCGGGAGGGACCGAGAGAGATACAGAAGAAGAGACAGATAGATAGAGAGAGAGAGAGAGAGAGTTAGGGGACCGTAAATTTCCCAGCTACGAGCGATTGTCGGGCGCGCGTCGGATTCACAAAGAGGAATCGCATCGCGAGCTCCCCTCGTTCGCGCTTTTCTTCCATCCACGGGGCCTCGTCCTCTTCTTTGGCGAACGCGGCCGGGGGTATTTTCTCGCGTTCGCTCGCGAATTCTCAGCGAGCGCAGCGCCGCGGAACACCGGTACAAAGCAGATTGCTCTCCGGGCCGCATTAAGTCTCGCCCGCTCCTCGTCCGGCAGCTTAATGACTTATCAGACGGGAAAATAGCGTGAAACCGGATTATTCAAATTCTTCGTTGCGTATTTGCTATGCATGGAAAATTATCAGCAGGAGCCTCTCGCCGACAAGAGAGCCGCCGAGTTTGATTACACCGGGAACTAGGTTTTTACACGTGCCCACCGCCGAGTTCTTTGCCGGATGCTGCGACCGAGACAACTTTGGCGAAATGAAAGTCGCGATTCGGGGACCGTGGGATCGGCGTAAATTGACTGGAAAATTTCCTGATGGACGCTCGTTAGAGAAAATCGCGGTGAAATAAGAATTTGGTGCATGATTCCGGAATTGACGCAGCGTTTTAATTGTTTACACTGTGCCGTACGTCTTGCCAATTGTTTTAGACAGTTTAGTGTAGCCACTTGTTAATAAAAAAACAAGCTTGAAAGTTCATGATCGACAATATCAACTTGTGCTGAAGATTTTCTTTAATTTTCAACTGGAATTTTAACTAGGAAAATTTGCACGCGAATATTGTCGAAACTGCTAAAAGCGGGTTCGCGTTACACGAGCTCAAATGCGGCCGTTCGAGCAGCGCAGCACAAATCTTCATTACTTTTTCACGTGCGCACCCCTTCAGACCATGGAGGCATTCCGAGCCCCCATGTTTCAATGCATGGTGTTCTGTTCGGCCGCAACAATTGACTATTTAACGTTACACGGAACGTCCATAGACAACCGTGCCACGAACATGGCGAATACTGAATCGGGTGAGCGTGACGAGCACAGAGCGCCGCAAAAACACAAGCTGTGCTCAAAAAGTTCGGACACATTGCGTGCGAAATGTGGTTGGTGGCACTTTAGGACCTGGGGCTTGGAGAGGAGATTGTCTGATGCATAAACAATGGATTTTGCAAATGGCACCGGGCACGCTCTTTATTCAGTTGAGTTGTCGTTGGTGTGCCGCAACGATGTCTTGTGCTTTTAGCGATTTTTAATTGTGACGGGTTTCAAGATTAGCACATTTTTCTCAACTTTCCCTGCAGTTAAGACCTGGATAAATAATTTATTCCTCCGAGGAAAATAAACAAGAAATTCTCATTTTCTGTCAAAGTCCAGTTGACACAGCGTTTAAGCTTATTTTAAATTTAACTAGCTGCAACGAAACGGCACGAGTTATCAAGAACGTAAGGGATTAAACAGCTAACCAGAAACAGCAATGTCGAGTATCGTTCAGGACCCACGTCATTATATTGCAGCTTGAAATTTTTCCAGCACACCTTGTATGAGTGTTGCGTCCGAGGTTCGCGGGTCGAGTCTCGTGGCGGTGCATCTTTTTTCCACGTTCCATCGCGAGCTCTCTATGCAGCTTAATGCACTCGGGGCCGCTACGACAAAACGCACTTTACGCGGCTCGAAAAAACAAGGGGCACGGGCGCGTGTCGCGCGCTATGACCGCGGTCAGATACTTTGTAAACAATGTGTCGAGCACGCGGCCGTCGCACCCTCGCCGAAGCGAGCGAGCTGCACGGTGCACGGTGCACGGTGCACGGCCATTTCGCGGCAATAATTCATCGTTGGGAACATTTATGCGCGCTGGCGCTGGTCCCCCTCTCTCTCCCTCTTTTTTCCGCGTCGCCACGCATCCGTGTTTTATGCAGTTTGAAAAATGTCCTATTCCAGTGTTTCGATCGCGAGAGCTTCGTCTCGTGCGCGAACCCCGCCATTTTTCGCCCCCTCGATTCACCTCCGTCGACCAGATACCCCTTTTCTCTATCCCTCTGTCTCTCTTTTCATCTCTTCTCTCTCTCTTTCTCTCTCACGAGCTGCCTCGTCGTTTTTCGTCATCCTTTGCTTGTTTTTCACCGCCGTTCTTTTCGCGCCCGACAGATATACGATCGCGAGAGGCAGAGAGGCAGAGAGAGATTGTCTTCCGAATTTTGGAAAATCGAACTCTCTACCCCTCCGAACAAAGCTGCGCCGCGTTTTATTCGCGGCGGTGAGTTATGAGACCATTCCCAGCTCGCCTGCACTGGGATTCCCGGGGTTAATAGTCTTCGGAGCTTACGGACGGCTGCAGAGTTTTATCGCGGTGGATAGAACCAGCTCTGCGATTTTACCGTTGCCAATCACTGTTCTCCTCGTGTTTAGAAGCTGTATTTAACCCCTCGAACTGCTGGTTCCCATTTTGATCCAGAGTGGTACCGTCCAATTACTAAATGTCATACTGGGTACCTCAGAATCTTGAATAAGCGAATAACGAATAATATTTTTCCAGCTGGCGATCCGTTTTTGAGGGAGAACACAAAAACGGGTTTGAAAGTACGACGGTTTCGACTGTTCTATCATTCACAAGAAGCAGAATTGGTTGGACATGATCAAACGCTGCAGCCGATTTCTATTCAACAGCACGCGTAACCGCTGGGAACGAATTTGATCAGAAAAAGGGCGAATTTGATCTACAAAGGGACAAATTGGATATCGAAAAACGTGAATTTGATCTATACAAGGATAAACTCGATTTGCAGGAAAATTCATTTGATTCTCAAAAGATCTATTTGCCCAGCCGAAGAGATGAATTTGCTCTTCAAAGACCGCAACACGCAAAATAAAATTTCGTTTTCCTGAGTTCCTTGCACGAATAAAAATAGAATTTCGCCTGAAACCGCAAACCAGCCGCACTTCTTTTTGCGCTTCCCTGGTTCGATTTTGCAGCCGGATAATTGGCGCTTGTAAGAATTCCAATCTGCGCGAGTGTTCGTCACGGACACATGAAACCGCGGCGACCGAATGTTTCCGGGGGATCAGGGAAAGTCGACACCATGGTAGCAGCGTTACACCGTGAATTTCGATGGCTACGAAGCGTTATTCGCGGCGATACGGTTTCGCGAACCGCGCTATCATCATGAGGCGGAATGCACGCGCGAACATACCGCCTCTCTCCGCTCCTCTCCGTTTCACTCCGCGCCGGATGAATTATTCCCGCGAGCTGGTCGCGCTCGAATTGCACCCGACATCGAACGCGCGCGCAACCATTGTGTACTCGCCGCTCCATGGAGCTTTGTTCTGCAGCTTTTCCGCGCGCAGGACACCTGTGAACACCGGTGCGACTTTTTTTCCACCGCGACACGCTCTGGGGTTCTTGTTATCGTTGTTTGCGCTCCGACAACGTGACTTCGAATTGACTCTGTCGGATTGTAAATACGAATGCATCCGGCCCGAGCGCTATTATTGGTCGACGAGTTTTTCCCCTCCCGCAACTGAACGACGTGAAAAAGATCCGAGTAGGCGATCTCATTTTTTTTTCCGCCACGCAAAAACCTTCCTCGCGCTTGTAAATTACATTCGCAAAGGCCCTATGTGCGTTCAAACACGTTGCATGGGTTTCTTGATGCGTGTTGCAATTTACTCGATTGACTCACAAGTTTCTTTTCTTTTTCATTCTATATGTATAGCTCTTAACACGATAACAAATTCGCAAGGTTGTTCCATCCGAAAAAGAGTAGACAACTCGATAATTGAATAAGCAATCGAAATGAATTTTCTCATCAATAATTATTATGAACAAGTGAAAAGAAATTCAATCATCGATAACTGCTTTGAGCAATCGAAACAGTTTTTCTTCATCGATAACAGTCGATCTTGTAACCAAAAAGTATAAAAATCGATATTTTTTAATCATTTTGTTCTTCCAATTTTTTTTTTATATTTTGTGTAGATTATCTTAAATTTCAATAATAATCAACTTTTTATTAATTATTTTTATCGTGCAAAATTTTAGAATAACTGTTATTTTTGGACCCAGATGATTTTAGTTTTGGATTCATCACCTAAATCACTTTACGTTTGTTGGATTGTCTAAGAGTAATCAATAATTTCGTAGAAGAGAAAAGAAAATTTATACAATATTGTATAAGAAGGACATAGCAATCATATTTAGCAGATTTTAAAAAAAATGTAGATTCTTCAGAAAATGTGGATTCTGAAGTGAGTGATCTCTTAATTTAAATTGTCGAATACCATTGCTGTTTAATAATAGATAATTTGACCACGTGTATACAGAATGGAGTTTCCGTCGGCAGGAATGCTTTCCTGGATCCGCAGGTTTTTACTTCGCTAATGAGCCACGGTATCGGGTCGACGAGTGAATAAATTAAATTGTTTAACGCCGCCGGTCGGTATTTTATTTTCCGGATCGGCTGGCCCTGTATCTCGGCGATGTTTAAATATTTCAGGGTTTAATTATCAGCTGATGATAATTACGGGAATCATTTATATTTCGACCGAAGTGGAAGTTCCACGATTGGAACCGCGTTTCCGAATACGTTACGGTCCGCGAAGATATTTGGCGTGTATAATTCAAACAGATTTTTACGTCTGTGATTACCGAACGCGGAATTAATTGTGTTCACATTACGTTTCGCCCGCTGATATATTCCGTTTTGTAATTAACGATACACACAACACGATCCTATATTAACCATATCTTCCCCTCTTGCCACCCCCCTCTCTCTCTCTCTCCCTCTCTCTGTTTTCATTCCTTTCTCGTACAAACCCCTCCCCCCCTCTCTCTCTCTCTCTCTACATGTTTCATCCCGTTTATAGGAGTTCTCTAATTGCGATATCGTGAAAAGCAACGCCCGAAGCGGTATTACGCGAAATTAAATCATGTGACCAGAGCTTTGCCGCTGCGAACATTTTAGGATCGATAACGCGCGTCCCGAATAAACGAGAATGAAATATTCATGCGGTCACCGAGAATGAAACACCGCGTCCGCGATGCGAACGATGAGAATTAATACTTCGAGGCAGCCGGTTCTCTCTTTCGTTCACCCGCGGTTAGGTTCGCCGAAACTTTTCCCCGAACTTCGCAAGTGAATTCAGATTCATTCCGAGCTCTGCGCCCGGCTAGGCTGGTACCCGCGATACGAATATGTTACACACTCGACACAGAGTTTAAATGGAAGCTTCCACACGAAGCATTCTTGCAAATAAAAAGAACATACACCGGAGACAACTTCGGAAATGCAAATTTGTACTAAAAATGTTGATATTATGGATGGAAAGGTGAAATGGGGGAACTTATATATATATATTTTGTTATTAGATTATGTCTACATCGTACTTGGCACCAGAGTGGCCAGCTAAAGATTTGTCTTCCACTCTACTTCGCCCAAGGACGAGGTCCTGCGGCTGCGTAGCGAACTATTCGGGACATTACAATCCCCACCAGGTGAATAAATTCTTTGATTCTATAACTGTCACGTGGTATATTTGGATTTCCGATATGAACAATAGTTTTCGAGACGCAATACGAATTTCTCCTGAAATTCTCGGTTATGCTCCCAGTACAAAAGTAAATCTATTAGGTTGGCAACTAAATTCGCGACCTTTTGTTTCGTAATTCTTTTATTGTATCATTATAACCTCGTTCAGTGACCATTCCTTTTGATCTGTATATCATTGGAAAGCTCTGAATTTTGCGATTGATTTGATATAAAATACTCATGCTGAAAAAATATTTATAAATGAGTTTGTTTGAGAAAATGTGGAGGTCGCGTACTTAGTTGTCAACCTAATATAATATGTACCACCTAATAAACATTTTGTTCACCAGATTTTACCTCACTTGAGGTATCGTTTTTCGTGCAGCGCACAGGTCAGCATTTCGAGCGACCGCAACCGCATTATACTTGACCACAGTTCGTCAACAGGCTCGCAAAACGAAGCGAAACGGGGTAGACGGTACATTCGTTGCCGCAGTTATGAAACGGAATCGGTTCGAGCGCCGTAGGTAAGCAAATTTCCCTTGGTGTTCAGCTTCGAACAAACAGTAACGGGCCGCAGTTACATCTAGCGCGAGTGCGCGGTGTTGCGTCGCGTCGTGCGGCCATGCCCAGTCGGGCCGTTTGTTTCCATTAAAAGTTATTATCCGCCGTGTAAAAACTTCAATGCGCGGCCCGCTAACATTTTTAAACCACCATTGTGCCGGGGAACGGTTTTTTTCCCCCACTGTGGCGTCGCGACGCGCCCGGGCACAATTACCGGGAATGACTCTGCGAATTGGTTGTTTCCAACGGAATAACGTATCTGCATGAAATTACGATTCGCCATTCCGCCGATCTTCGTAACGTTGTTTGTCCCCCGCTAACGAGGCACGGCCATGCTACGAAATAGAGTTTACCTTTTCGCTGAGGGAATGAATAAAATAAAACGCGACTGATTATACTTCTTGGCGCGACCCGATTTCCTCCGAGTGCTTCGAAAGACTGTCGATTGGCATCGTACGTTCGATTTGTTGTCAGTGATTCGGATGTGTGATTATAGTGTCGTCAAATCAAGACTTGTGTCCTCACTCTACTTTCCCCTTCTACACGCTTCCGTCGCGGCACGGTCACGTGACGCGTTTCGTTTCCGGTACTGGCAGAGAGAGGTTAACATTTCCCCTCGATTAGTGCTCCCTCCCCTCATCTGGCGACACTGTGTGATTCTAGCAAAATAAAAAAAATTTTAGCAATGCTTTAACTCCGTTTTATAACTCTATTTCAATTTTCTACGTATTTTCGTCCATGTGAGAATCAAATATAAAATTCACATTGTTTATGATTACACAACAGATTCTCATCTCATGGTCATCTCCTTTGCTCTACGTAACGGAGATCGGCGCGCGAAAATGCGAGTGGTTTGAGTGCGAGAAGGTCGCGGAATCGAGCACGGGGTCCGTGAAATAATTTAGCGGCGGTTTCTCCCGGTCGGAAGACGGAGCCACGTCAGGAACAGGGGGCGGAACTTTAACCGCGAATTATAGACGCGACTTTTCTCTCCCCAGCGCGGCGGTCCTATGGAAGTGGAGAAAAACGGGCTAGCCTGTCTTTCGCGGCTGCTCCGGGTAAAAAGTTGTCTGGCTTCTATCGGGGTAACGTCCTGGCCCCGCATATAATAAAACGGGTCGCCTTTCAGGGAAACGCTCTCGCCCTCGAGCGCTTTTCTTTTATTTCTGACGTAATTACGCGGAGAGCCGCAAGAAAAGGAAGGAAACTGCAAAAGGGCAGTCGAGGAGAATGGGACCAGCCCAGCGAGCAGAGGCCGAGAACGCCGAGCCGGCCAGAGGAGGAATATTCGCGGAATATTCGCGACGCGCGCTGCCACAGTTCCACCTTACAACCAGTCGCGACCTACTACCTTTGTTTTCTCAATAAACTGGCCAACCCGAACTTCGACAGCCCTCGCGAACATCGATGTTGCTCTTTCAACCCTGTTCCCAATCCCCATTGCTCTCCACCTTTGTCTCCGCGCTGCATAGTCCGATGGAATTTACCGACCGAATTTTTTAATCGGTCTCTGCTCAATTTGCATTGCTTCCTAAGCGGCTATAGTCGCCGAAAATGAAGAAGCTCGAGACATTGAATAAATGTTTTAGTCACTGTGAATATTCGAAGTTCAACGGTTCAGAAGCATATTTCTGTGGTTCTAAGGAAGAACGCCGCATGTCACATACTTTGTACTAATTCTTTGTACTAGTGACGGAATTGGGCAAAAATTTAATCAACGATTGACGAGTTTTCTACTTCAATCGTTAATCTCAATTAACAATTAATCTCCTAGTTCAGTAGTTAATTGCGATTAACGATTGTTAATCGTCTAATACGATTATTAATCGTACACATTAATCGATCAATCATGACTAAAATTTTAATCGATTAAAGCCCAACTCGGACTAGTGATCGGTTAAATTGCATTATTTTTGTGAGCCTATCGAATTTGTTTTCATGGCATTTCTCCTGGTAAATAGGTAAATCAAACTTTTTGAAATTGTGACATGTGGCGTTTATCCTTGCAACCACAGATTTGTGCAAGTGTATTTTTATTGTAGGTACATCTATTGCGACTATAGTGCAATAACACACTCCAAACAACCTCGAACACGACAAACGAGGAATTTCGTTTCGATCGATCTCGCCCGTCTTGTAAAGAACGCAACGAATTGTGGAACGCGTGACAATAGATTTCGACGCAGCTGCTGCTGATTAGCGAGAAATACAGTCGCAGCCATTGAATGCACGTCCCATTCGTTAAATTTCCACCGTAGAGTAAGCCCGACCCGATACAAAAAGGAACGGAGAACAGAGTCGCGTGCTCGACAAATCATGCGGTTCGAACCTATCAACCGAAAAGTTGCAATAACCGAATATTAAAAACGACGGATGATGTTTGCGCACCCCGATAATCGTGGACGCAGTAAATCGTATACGTAGAAAGGGGATCCACGTACATCGAGTGTGCATTTCGCTAACATTTACCCGGGGAACGTTGCAGGTCATCGTCAAGCGTGGGCATTAAAGCTAACAAGCATCGGCAAACAACGGTATCGTTGCTTCCGCAAAAATATTGCTCTTAGAATATCTCATAGCTCGAACGAAACGTTCGACCGAAAAATCCGAGGAGACCCGTTCAATATACTCCCGTTCAATATCCTTATTTTCAGGTTGCAATTAAAACGTTGCGAAAACATGCGTTACATCCAGGTGAAGTATTTCGGCAAAACATGATCTTCATGGTGGACTGCGGATCTTTATGCAAAATGAGAATTGTCTTCATTAATTGCAAAAAACACGGGAACCGCCTAGAATTTTCTTTTCTTCTCCAACAATTTTAGGGAGTTGAGAATCATGTAATTCTTTTAAATTTTGTTGATTGTTTCAAATTTTATCTTTCTCTTCGAATGCATCAAATCCGCTAGTACACAGAAGAGTGGGAATCTTTGACAAATTCGTTTTTGCACGCACGTAACGCACGCACGCGACGCTCTAACGACGAAAAATGCAATTCCCCGTAGGTAGATAGCGAGATTTCCTCCGTCATATTTCCCGGACTATCTGCAAATGGAGGGCAGAGTCTTTTGATAAACGTCTCGGAGAGAAGCGTACTCGCAGCAGCCAGGTGCGCTGCTTCCTCCTCGCGATTACCTGAGCGAGCGAAGATTAAACAGGACCGAGGGGACGCTTTTCTCTTAAGAGGGAAAAATTACAAGGACTCTAGTCTCACACCCCCGTTGGAAGCTGTGTAATCAGCATCCACCTGGCGTGATACATCTTTTCGCTCATTTACACGTTCCGCCGTTGCGAATCGTGCTCGCGATTCTTTTAATCAAACCTTCTCCTCGCCGCGCCCACAACTCACCGCTTTCACTCTGTCATAAAACCGTGTAACAATATTTATTTACACTCCAAGCTGAAGCTGGGCGTGGTTTGTTTAGTCGTTAGATGCAATCAGTTAATGTTTGTTTGTTCATGTGCTTTCAGGATGCGTTTACTGACAAAGAATCCTCTGATAGTGACTAGATTCAATCATTCCAAAATATTTTACAGACGCCAACTGGCAAAGTAGTCCGTCTAACATGTCACAATATTTTCGAACCAATTTTGAAAAAGTTATTCAGTTTCGAAGGGCGTGCTTTTGATCGACAGCCTCCGGTAGAAACAATCCGGCGTTTCGCGAGGCCGATGGCTTCCCCGTGGATTACGACGCAGCATTATCATGGCCCGGCTGTCCAATATCATCAAATTCCCGGCAACCTGTCAAATTCTCTTTATCGCGCTGCGTCAAGGCGCAATAAACCGAAAAAATAATGGCGGACGGTTGTTGTGTACAGCGTTCTCCGCGAGACAAGACGAATGGCTCGTCCCGCCGTTACCGACACGGTTTGGCAAACGACGAAACGTTCGTGTGCAACGCTCGTCGGTGACGTGTCTCGAGTTGTGTGTCGTCGACGTTGGCGTCGGGACGCTGCCGTGCCGGAGGCTTTATGAGCGATGGGCTCATATGGGATGTAACACGTGCTCGCGTCGCGTAATATAGGAACGCGAGAGCCGACCGGGACCTTCGCGTTGATATTCACGGCCCGCGATGAAAATCATGGCTCAACCCCTTGGGGTGCAGCATGATTTCTCAAAAAAAAACAGAGATGATGCTCTCGCGCCATCGAGCTTTCCTCCGGGCTTTCGGATTCCCGAAAGCTCTGCCATTTTTTGGATTTCTGCATTTTTATTAGGTTGCTTCGAATGTTCTTTCTGTTAATGTTTCTGAAGCATTGAAAAATAAATAATTGTACTTTCGTTTCTCGAGATATAAACGAGGGCGCATTACCATTTACGTAGCTGGCTCTCATCGAATGAAAAGAGGTCTGGATATTAGTAATTTTATTGCATAATGAATAACAATAGCGATCCCTGCGAATAGGGTTGGCTAAAGGGTAAGATTACGTTTTCCAATGTTGCGAGTGGAAGAAAATGGAGGGCGGAGCGAAATAGGGGATGAGAGAAGTGGAAGAACGAGAACGTCCGACAGCGTTAGGCGCAGACTGGGCGGTGGAAAAATTGGGACCTGAAGAAGCAATCTATCATACCCATACGTTCCTCCAAGAAAAGGAAAATGGATGGGCGTGAACGCGCGATGGAAGAAACACGTGGAAATTGAGTTACACCGATCGACACGCGACGCGAAATTCTTTTTTAATGGACGAGCCCTGTCAACTGCATTCTGCCGTACACGGGGAACGATCGTGTAAATTGTTCCCCTTCCCATAAAATATGTAGTGTGAAATGGCACAAGTGCCACCGCGGAGGATTGCTACTTCAAATGTTAATTATAGGCGTCGAACGATGCCGTTCACGGAAGACGTTTACGAAAATTGCCCATTAGGGGAAAACACAAATTTCATAGACAAACGCTGCTCATTAAGCTCTGCAGTCGCCTACATTCTTCTAAATGTTATCAAAACAAGCAATGGTTTCAATCTTGCCATAGAAATGATTCGTAAAGATGATCTTGAAAATTAATTTAAGGTTTATTTCTCTCGAAGACATGAACATAATATACGTTCTCTCAGATGGAGCCTACAAAATTGTACCATGTACTAATTGTACTAGTATTTCAAAAATCCTCCACGTCAGACAATTAATTTCGGAACGGCGCAGCAGGTATAATATTTCCAATTACAAAATCCATGCAATAGCACGCACCTAAACGTCGCAGTGCAAATAATCGAGCGGCGTTCCGAGCTTTCGTTAGCAGTACGAAAAAATGTGTATTCGGAACGGCACGGCAAACACAGGAAAAACTTGTTGTTCCTCGCGAAGTGAAAATGCCGAAAGCGGAGAGAGAGAAATAGAGAGAGAGAGAGAGAGAGAGAGAGAGAGAGAGAGAGAGAGAAGCACAGAGCCGAAAAGTTTCGAAGCGGAGCGTTAGGTTTTCGAGGCGGTCAGCCGAGCGTTATAATTTCGCGCCTTGTGAAAGGAAAACGCCGCGGATAATTATCGGTAACTGCTAACTGGTAAAGTTTCGAGAAGGGAAAGCAACGCGCCGGTGTTCTCTCTGCCTCCGCTCTGCTCAGCTTCGAGCGTGTACGGCTCCGCGTAAATTAAGTATAGCGATGCAATTTATAGTGGCGATATAATACGCCTTGTTTGCCGTTCGGCCATTATTAGCTGGCGCTCCGATTCGCGGCTCGTTCGAGGAGGTCTTCCTCGGGAGTGCTCGTGCGTTTATAATGTTTCCCTCTCGACGAGTTTCCCCCGGCCGAAAATGCATGTTAGTTTAGCAGAGAAGATCGAGCCGGGAATTCCTGCGCTGCTAGTACCCGCTCGCTCGCAGGATCCGCCACGAAAAACCGGTGAAATATCAACTGGACGAAAAACAGAACCGTAATCGTATGTCTCTCCAACAAACAACTTTTAAAAACCTTCCAATTTATTCATTTATTCATTAAGGTTTATGGAAATTTTCAAAAAATGGTACCAGATTCTTCAGATTTGCCTGCGAAAATTGAAAATTGCATAAACATCCGCAGTCTACGTACAATCAATTACTGAATCGTCAATTCGACGGATAAAAGTTTCGGATATAACACGAAGTCACTATCGATTAAATGCGTGCAGCACAAATTAATTTGTACATCTAATAATAGCTTAGATTGAACAGAATCGCGAGGACTCTTCCGGCCAGGCGGACGGAAACGGAAGAAGGGAAGAATTCGGTGGGTGGCAGGGATTCATCTTAACCGAATACCCATCAAGAACGTCCACGGAATAATTCTCGGCTAATGACGCCTAACGATCCCGGCGACAGACTTCGGAACCCGGCAATCGCTAATCGACAGCTAATTACAGGGCTCGCCGGCAATCGTTTTCCCGACGGAGGAAAGGAAATCCGTATAATTTCCGCGCTGTCGAGCCAACAATGGCGGTATACAGAAGGCAACGATTTCCCTTTGGCACAACCGGGAGAGGAAAAGAACCGCAAGCCTGCCCGACGGCGGTCCTGTTTTCTCGCGTAGACGAACGCAACGGACCGCAATAACGTTTAGCCGATATTCGATCGGGGATCTGTGTGTACGTGTATGTGTCCGTCGCGTTTTTATCTTCATTTTCTCCAGCCCGTTCTACCTTTTGTTCCTTCGATTCGTCTCCCCCTTTCTGTTTCATCCGTTAGCTAGTATATACGCAAACAGTCCAATCCTTGTCAGCGTCTCGTTTTGTTTCACCCTGGCCAACCACACCCGCCCCTAACTCGTTCCCCACAATTCTCGTGGAGTCCGTCACGGTCACACTCAATTTCCATCGAATCGTCGCGCCAGCAAATTCACTCGTTCCTCCGGCATTATGCTCGCGTCGACCGGTAATCGTAATTATCGCGTCAAAGAGCTCATTTGCGAGCTGTCGGTACGAAAAAACAAGAAATACTTTAGACGATCGACTTCTCTTCGGCCAACTTATTACCACACGGGAAATTAAATAATGATTCACGAATGGTAATTTCGACACAGGTCACTCTCCCGTAGAATTCTAATGTCGCAAATCACTCCTGCGACACGCGCAATGGAAAGAGTCAGTAAATTGCCTTGTACCTGTACAACGCGACGTCGGTTTAACGAGGGGAAATGAAGAACGACGGAGACGCATAATTTTACGGAGGGGCTAATCCAGAATGGGGCGGTCGTCAGAGGGGCGGAAAGCGGGTGTACTGGGGTGGGTGGCACAGCTTCGATAACGTTGCTTCCGGGGACGGCTTCACCCCTGGGACTAAGCGGTAAATTTTGTAGCTGACAAAGCCACGGCGCGTTCCGCTTCCGGCGTGAGTATCGCTCGAACCGCGTAATTAGAGTCCGTCGCCCCGCTCGATCCAATCGGAGCCCGGTTTTAATCGGCCGCGTGAAAGGCTCGCTTATTAATTACAATTCGTTAGCGGAGCGCGCGGAGTTTTTACGCCCACGGTTTTCACGGTTCACCCCCTCATCATAATCCGCGGGCCGCGCTGCGAAAGTAATTGCGACAATACATCGCCGCCGAACGGATTTTCAATCAGCACGGAGGAGAGGCTGCTTCGAATAGAATTTCTAAACTCGGGTTGGATAATTAATTATACGTACTGGGATTGTTGCATGTGTAATTTCTAATTTTAGCATGCAAATGTTGCGAAGGTTTCGATCAAGAAGTAATATTACAGACTGCAGGTTTATCGTACACCAGTTTAGGATGCAAAACTGATATTTAACGTCCTATCTGCAGTTTTGATTTAGATGTTTCATTTTAATTTTGACAGTAAACTTACCGAGCCTCGAAAGTAACTGGTACATGTTCCCTTATAAAAATGACAAGATTGATTTTATTCATTTCTTATGAAATCGCTTTTATTACTTCAATAACACTGTCCAACAATTCCGAATCTGTCCTTAAGTTTTCTCCTAGATGCACAGTTTTTGAGAAACATGATTTTGGAAAAATACATATTTTTCGACTTTAAACAAGTATTGTAATGTCATTATAAAAGATATTGAATTGTTCTTTACAGCAAAAGATTCTGTAGACTTTCCCGAATACAGTGATATCCAATATTAATACATTGTGATTGTTTAAACATGTTAAAGACGGAGAGACACCACTTTTGCACCAATTTTTGAGGATATTTTTCAATTTATTTCAAAAAATAATGGTCCAGCGGAAAGTCGAATCATACCACGCGATAGAGCAGACTTTTATCTTGAGAAACCACCCTTTCAAGTTTGCATGGTCGACGTTTTCTTCGAACCAGAAAGCAAAATATCTTCGTCCGACATGAGTTGTCGCCAGTGGCGCTCACCACTAGAACGGGCGTTCGCCGCGCAAACAATTCAATATCTTTTATAATGACATCACAATATTTGTTTAAAATTGAAAAATATGTTTTTTCCAAAGTCATGTTTCTTACAAACTGTGCGTCTAGGAGCAAACTGAAGGACAGATTCGGAATCAACGCAAAAAACTCTATAAGAACCACCCAACAGTAATTGTGAAACAAATTTGGTGTTGGACAGTGTGATTATAAAATGAAAAATCTGGAACCGGTTATCTTGTCCGGTGGCGGTAAATTCAGTGTTAAAAATAACTTATTTCAATGTTAGCTAATGTAATTATCATGTATTCTTTCTATACGAGTGAAGATTGGGTCGAAAAATTCAATCGTCGTCACAATATGCGAAAGTTGAAAGATCGGCAATTTTCCAGTTACAGTTCAGCGTGCTTCAGATTTTGCGGAGTGTAGTTGGCCGGGAATAGCAGGGACGGCAAATAATCGGTCAATGGCAGATCCTATAAATTATTGATAGAGGAGCTCGGGGAATTCTTGAAGGAAGCTTTTGGTTTCTCGGTGACGTTTCCCCCGAGCGGCAAAGACACAAACAGAAGACGCGGTCATCGAGAGACGGCGGTGGTGCGAGAGGAAATACGAAATCCGTTTGGCCGCGATCCAACGGCGAACAGAAGAAATTCGTGGCCCCGTTAAACTTCAACGCCGATAAAAAGAAGCAACGCCGGGACCAGGAGAGTTTCCAATGGGGATGGCCAGAGGGGGAGACGAAAGAGAAAGAGAGAGAGAGAAACGAAAAGGTTCCGTTTGTTGTTGTCGCGACATGAGAACTTCTGCCTTAGGCCCTCCCGAACCGGCGAGACGCAACAATGGGAATTCAACTCGGTGAAATTCGGTATTCGCACCTCGTTGAATCGGCCTGTTGTTCTTTAGAATCCAGAACGTTGTCAGGGGAATAAAAAGGAACGTCCACGTTTGTCCAGGTCGGCGAAAAATATTGACAATAGCCGGGAACGTCGCCTAAGATTGCGGCCCTGTGTTCTTCCTCACTGAGCCTTGAGGGAAGTATAGTGAAAAAGTACTAATTGATTGACCCATTAAAATAAACTTTATTTCAGTGAATTTATATTACTGAAATTTCCTGTTGTTTCTGCTCCAAACATGTTATTAAAGATTTGCTTAATTATTTCTCCATGTACTTGGTCAACTAGAGTGTTGTAAAGTTTGTTTTATAACGATGAATTTATATTTGGTGTTACGATTTTCCGAAGCACTTGAATTTAGAGCGAACCAGGGTATAATCTGTATTTTTCATACTATCTTCAGCATCGCCGTGTTTACGACGCGAAACTTACAATTAGGGCTTACGTACGTGCTTGTTTAGCAAGAGATTACAAACTTCGGGCAAGTAATTACAGACACCAGCCAATTAATTATACTATTATTAAAGATGCTTGGCGGTATGAAGTATAACTCAATTTCCGCGTTAACGTAGAAATGACTAGGAAGTTAATTATATCGTGTACAAAGTCCCCATAAAATGGAGAACTAATTTCTACATTAGGTCGCGTTAACGTTAAGTTACTCCGAATAGTAACTATTACGAAACTGTATATTCTGTTACCTTGGGTACAAGTTTCTTAATAACATTCAATATTCCTCGAGAAATCGACCCACATTTCAACGACAGTCTCTGATTAGTCGTTTTGACTGAAACTTTCGTCAAACGGGAACATAAACATTATAATGCACTGAATAATTTGTAGTGGATACATTTAGATCGTCTTCGAGCTGAACAAGATTAGAAAAGACTTCAAGATTTGCAATTCAACATAAACGCTTGTACATATTTTCAACATTTTAAAGCAATGTAACCTTCATACTTAGAGATATGTATTATAAGAGATTGTTCAACTGTAATCCATTTATAATGTTGACAATGTAAACAATATATTTAAGACATACATACAGCTCTCTCGAGATTTTTCAAATTAAATAAGAGGAGAAGAGAACAGACCTCCACGATAAAAATTCTGTTTTTCGATGCGCAAACTTTGGGTGTACATCTTCTATCTATTATATATAAATAAAAATGTAAAGGTCCGTTTGTTTGTAATCGGTCATCCCCGTAACGGCTGAACGTAGAAAGCTGGGGTTTGAGCCATTAGACGCAGCGTTTCTTCGGAAAGGTTTATGAGAAATCAGCATGCGAAAAAGCCCATTCGTTCAAGAGTTTTGACGACTTTTTCCACTGGCTACAACGCTAACTGCTTACTTCATGTTATGTGAATGTGGCGCGTTTGCGAAAACACTGATTATTAAATCGATATGGTTTTGTGTTGATTCGCATTATCACCAATGCGTCACGACGAGAATCTTCTCAGTGGTATTCTGCTTCAAATTATATCGTGAAATATATATAAATAGAAAGATGACTTATTCGGAGTGATTTGTTCCGTAAGTTTCTCATTGCATTGGAATTCAACTGAGTAGACTAATCTACGTTTGAATTGAAATATTTGGTTAGTATTTTTAAATTATTACATTTTTTCTTTGTTTCTTAGTTCATGTTTTTTCCTTATTTAATGTTTAGCAATTTTACATCTGTGACAGGTGAAAACATGCTTTCAAAAAAATACTGAGCCACAGTAACGCGTGGCGGGGGAAAGCTAGTGTAAAATAAAAACATTCAAATTCTACGAAACAGAAGTGGAATAAGCTGAAATTTGTCTGGCGTCTTCACTGCTCCTACACATTTTCGCCAGAAATGCATAAAAATCCGTAAGCTAATGACGCGTACTAAATTAAATGAACTGATCACATTCTGTGAAACTTTTTCTGCAGCATTAGATGTGATAAGCTTATGAAATCCCTGTCACTTATAAATAACCAGCGACAAATTAACAGCATCAGAGGAGCGCCGCGTTTTTAGCGAGGAGTGGAGAACAGTGTTAAGAACTTAGCCGGCAGTTGGGAAAGTTTTCGCACACTGTGACCGTTGATTGCCCTACTTAGACAGCATTACTTCGCATGCAGCATCCCCATGGGCCGAGTACTGAAGGCGTATGATCTCGGAAGAACGTCGGGGCAAGGGTAAAACAGGCGTAAACGTTGACGCCCGCCCACGCAGAATAAAATATCGCGAGCAGACGCGCTCGCGCAGATTCGCCAGAGTGGGATGGCCCATTTATCCGGTTTTATTCGACCTCGTAAATAAAGCAAATCCACGAAAATGGAATTTGCCTATCATATTTAGCGTTCGATGCTCGAACGGCCAGCAAGACAAATTGATCGCATTGTACATGCCGTGGAGCACCCGCTCCTCTCGTTCTCCTCTTCGCTCTCTTATAAACCTTCAAACAAGAGGTCGGCGAATGGCGCAATCGAAACACGCTGATGTTTCCTTAAACGCTCCTCTGCCAAATTTCAATTTCGGAAGAATTCACGGACCGAATTCGGCGAAATGGAATCGGTGATCGATGCCTCTATTGCGCCGGCATCCAATTGACCCCGTGAGAGATCCGGTAATATATTTACCAGGCGAACACGCCTCGGCGATATTTCAATAAGAACTGCCGCGCGACGATTCGATTCTACGCGCGCTCGAGGAGGCGGGTCTTCTTTGAAAAAAAAGGGAGGGGGACAAAGAGTATCGAAATTGGAAAATGGCGAGAGAATGGGAGGGAAAAGAGGAAAAAAGATATGCAGGAAGACAGACCAGGAAATCGTTTGGTGAAATTGAAGAGTGCAGGAAATTGAAAGAACGGTGTGACTGAAGAAGAGCCAAGAGAAAGGATGTAGTAGAAAATGATATGATAAAAATGAAATTGCGAGATCAGATGGTGAAGAAGCAAATTATAATGCACGAAGCTGAAGAAAAAAACCCAACCCAGACTTTGAGGTGCATGTATCCAGTACTGGCAGAGAGAGAGGGCAACTTTCCCCCTCAATTCGTGCTCCTTACCCTCCTCTGGCGACACAGCTTTACTGGCGAGTCCTCTAGCGGACCTAGGACGAAACGTTCCCTTTCCTCCTCTCTCCCACATTTTCCGCAGCCGCGAAGGACAATAGTAAAAATGAAATAAAGTTCTTCTAAAAAGGAGAGACCGCCGAGGTAAAAGAAAAATGTTGGAAAAATCTATAGTACAAGGTAATCGAGAAATAGAGACAGAAAGAGAAGCTGTGTAAGGGAAGCTAGAAACGTCGGGAAAAGATATAACGATGAAACTGGAGAGTACAAGAGAAAGAGAGTGCACCGGAAAAAGTTGTGGAGGAATGTGAAGGAGGAAATGCTGAAGAAAGATGGATGACGAGACGTCGGGATGAGCAGGAAGTGGAATAGGTAGACAGAGTGAGAAGGTAAACCGTATAAAGTACGCTAAATTCCTCGTACTTACGGCTGGTTAAATATGCAGCAGAATATCAGAGTGCGGCCGCGATGACCGTATCCTTCGTAATATAGTGCGATACTTGCAAGGTATCCTGCATAACTCGAAGCGGGCAGCCAGGAGAGGACGAAGCGTGCAGGGCGAAATAATATTCCTCGGCCATAATTTCGTGCAGCTCGCTCGCGCACGGCTCCGGGCGTATTTTACCGGGCTCGGGATACCGTATCCATAATGCATCCAGAAGATGTAACTCCAGCCAACGCGGGTCCCGATATAACGCATCGCTGATGCTCAAGGGGAACTGGACGGCTCGGGCCGAACCGTCGTTAATGTTTCAGCAGCCGTCGCGACGCTGAAAAATACTATCCGGGACCACGACCGGGGACAATGATCGTCGCACTGTGCCCACGGACTCTTAACCCTTACCCAACAGCTGGTCAGTTTGAAACTGTTGCAATAACCAGCTTCAATTTTTATCTGAAATCAACTATTAAATATCTGCTCCTGTGCGACGCGGAACGCGTTTCGAATTTTACGAATTATTAACTGAAGAATAACTAAATGTACACGGTACGTTTTAGAACATAAATTGTTTCCTTATCCCGGCTGTTTAATAAAATTTGTGTAAATACATTTCGGATGATTTGCTGAGCCAAGTTGCCTGACGTGGTTCGAGAACGAAAGATCCATAGATTAATCCACGGAGCGAGTACTTTAAGGATCGTAAAAGCGCGAGCAGGCGAAAGGCCGCACGAGTAAACCCGGTTTAATGTGTAACACGCTAAAACCAGTTCAACGTGTGATTTATACAAACATAAATACTACGGTATAATGAAATAAATAGGTCATGCCATAAATAAATCAAGAAGTGACAAATATCGGATGATTCACGGGCACAAGTGACGAGTTCTCTCGTCTTCGCCAGCAACTAGCAGTCCAGACGGAATAGGTATACTAACGTGAATTTATGGCGAAAAAATGAGACAGAAACACGGAACACGGGTCGAGGAAATACCAAACTGTAACGCAAGGAGTATTAACTAACAGTAAGCTGTGGAAGGGCAAAAACGTGTCGAAAACTAACTTAACGAAACAGCTAAGTTTCTTATATACAAACTTAATTTCTGAAGATTCGATAAAATCGACGATAGCTTTCGTCTGATCAATGATTTTCGCTTGGTAAGTTACGATGTGACAATCAGGTTACGCAAGCTCTGTTACGCAACGATCGTTCATTCGCGAAAACAACCGAATTCCGTGGACTTGGCACGATGAACCGCTTCGAGGCAAAATATTATCGGGCTCTCCGTACAACCGAAGCAACCAACAGTCGATTTTATTTCTTTTCCTTCTTCACGCATCGCTTGCTCTTGCTTTACTCCCAAAATTCGATGTGTTCAATATTTCAAGGATACTACAACACAATCTTTCTTTCCAACTTGATATTACCATCACAAATAATAATAATAATTATTAGACTGTGCGGATCTTTATGCAAAATAAAAACTGATCCTAAAAATCTGAGAAGGAAAGAGCCGCGAAACGCATCAAAAATTGCGACTGCGGCCGCGGACTCACGCGAACCAGTCGGCATGGTTGGTCCGCGGTGGTTCAGCCGGCTCGATTGCATTTACGGACGAATTTCTCAAGGCAGGTGGTGTTCGTGACACAAGGACGAAGGATTGCGCCCGGCCCCGGCAACTCCGCGAACTACGTGTTCGGGAGTGTACGGAAATAATTGTTGCATATTTAATGAGGCGTAAGGTAACAGGGTCACGCCGGCGTGGCACCAATTTCCTCGCGGAAAATTTACCATTTTCGCCCGTGGCCCCGTTCAACCCTGAATAAGGGTTGCTCCGAACCGTCACGGAACGACGGGGAACGGCTACGTGCCTGGCTACGTACGGAAATAATTGTTGCATATTTAATGAGACGGAAGGCGACAGGATCAACGGCTCTGCCTCTTTCTCCTGTTCACCCTTGCAGGATCTCGTCGAACGTGGCCCACCCGGCTCGGTTTTAACCCGGGAAATGGATCAATTTCGGCGATCCCGCGATCCCCGAGACATCGCTCCCAGCTAACGTTTGATAGCGGTCGTCGCCGAGATTGGAAGTCTCACTTTATGAAGTATCTGTCCGCCAGATATCTTCGAGGAAATTATTAAAAATTCCAACGAATTATTTGCAAATCTTCTAACTCTGCTACTACTGGAAGATCTAAGAATTCTTTTAAAGGTGAGGGATAAGTATTGACGTACGAACACTTTTCAAAGAAGTATTTTTGGAAGCGGAGATCTGAGGTATTTCTGGGAGCTACGAATTTTTTGAAAGCAGAAACCTGAAAGACCTACGAATATTTTTGAAAGTAGAGAATTGGGTTATGGCAAAAGTGTTCCTTGAAAGTGAGAACTATTGACAAAAGCCGAAGAATTTTTATGTAACAGTAAATATTTTTTGTAAAAGAATTGGATGATCGGAAGAATATTCGTTGAAAATTCAGATCTGAGAGATTTGAGAGCCCCGCCACGCATGATTGACAGCAGTTGCGACTATGGCTGTACCTGAATTCTCTGAAAAAGCTCGTCGAAATGGCTCTTCAAAACCCTTAACCTCACGAACGAGCGGCACAGCGGCGCTGTTCACTGCCGTCGGATAAAACATTAAAGGAATTAGAATGAATGGTTCGAACAATCAGCTTCGTATCGACAATGCGCGTAATGTTTTCAGGAACAAAGGCACTCGCCGTGCTTTTGTCCACGAGTTACGAACAACAATTCCGCCGGGCGTTCGCCAATTGGAGAAAAGTGAGAAAATGATCGGAGCCGGTCGCGGGCTCTGGCTATTTTCAGCAAACTTCATTCTGGAAATAATTGTTGTGCATTTAATGAGGCAACCCGGCAATAGGGGCCGCTCTCTTTGCCCCGGCTAAGCTGTCCTTTCGCGTTGCATAAGGATCTTAAGTTAAACTTCTTCCTCTTCTTCCTTCTTTGTTCCCTCCGGCCTCCGCCCTTTCCCGTTCCCTTCCGCTTTTTATTAGCCAGACTCTGCTCCGCGAAGCTCGCTCGCGCGACCTCGTGCTAATTAATTTAGTTTCGTAATTTTTTCTTCTCCGGCGGCGCGGCGTTCTGCAATTCACGGTTCGCTCCACCGAAACTGTCTTCCCGCTTCCGCGCGCTTTGACTTTTGCGCGGAGAGTCCTTCCAGTTTGTTTACTCGCATGATTCTGCGGAATTCGCCAATCGAGACACTCGGCAAACCTAATATGCGCTCGCTGAATTGGAGGGAAACTTGCATATGTCATTTATTAATTATCAATGCGGCGGGAATGGAGAGCATATTGCTATTTGACGAGCTGTTCAGGTTTCTGGAATTTTTTCCAATGGATAAAAGAAACTGTATGGGTTGGATCTTTTTGAAATTGTCTCAAATTTTGCACAGATTTATTCCACCGAAGAAACATACCAATCGCAGAATTCCCAACTCCAAGACCATCTACCCTCGAGGATCGGTCATTGATCCTCTCGATCATCATCCGTAACACGTAACCATCGGCAAATCACGCCTCCGGGATGTTGTATAGAAAAAAGAGCTCTCGAAATGTCGGGAGGTATAGCGGTCGGTTTGCCTGAAATTTCATCGGTGTACAGAGGTGCGCGAGAAGCTTCTACGTTTGTGCGAGAGGGACGAGTTGATGCGAGGAAGAGAAAACGAGAGAGGACAAGAGAGAGAGAGAGAGAGAGAGAGAGAGAGAGAGAGAGAGAAGACCAAACGAACGGATGTCGCATGAGCTGCAGCCCTGAAACCAGGCTAGGTGGGTGGGGGTCAAGTGGCAAATATTAGTACGAAAACTGGCGTTGCCGAGCTTGCGAGAGCTTCGCGACGAAAGCTGCTTAAACGTTCCCTTCCTTTGCCTCCGTTGAACCAGCTCCACCCGGCCAAAAACCCGTCGTTTCTCTGCTACCTACACACCGAGGAAACCAGTGAGCCCTGCAGCCCTCCGAGCTCTCCAACACAATTCCGCCCCGGCGAAGTTACCGTGCCTTCCACTCGGTGGTTAAATCTCCAACAACGGATCCGTTCTACGCGCTAGAGAAAGAGAGAGAGAGAGAGAGGGAGAGCAACAACGTTCGAAAACGCCCCAGAAGAGAGAGCGAGAGAGGAGATTGTTGGAGCGATGCTAGGGATACCGGCAGCCATAGCAGCATCCCCTGCTAGCGACAATAATAGTGCTTTGGTATATATTCCTTTGAGGGATGAGACCACGCAAGACTTTCCGCGAATCGTACGCACATTTCGCTTGTACGCATCCCAGTATCCATTGGGTTTTCATGCAAAAAGCAATAATTTCGATTTGCGCACAAAACGCGGATTGTTTTAAGCATTTTTTGTAATTAAATTAAGTGTACAGGGTGACGCTGCAGAAATTGGAATTAATGAGAAACCCTATTCATTACTGTGTAGTACTCAAAAGCGATCACAAGCTATGATTGAAAATTCTTTTCAGGCGCAAGACCATTTACTATAAGAATGGAAATTTACGAAAATGTTCCATTCTATTTTTGGACGCCAGGGTAGTTGGTCCAAATCGGTCGAAGAGTAGAATACCCACTCTCCACCATTTCCCATCTCTGGACGCTTCGGGTCGAAGGTACGGATCTACCAAAAATGAGAAAACCCCCTAACCATTTTCATTTTTGGGGTACTTTCAGTCGATGGTACGGATAAGCCGAAAATATGAATGCTTTCGAGTGGATTATACAAAGTGGATTTTTTCAGGAAGAAATTGGGAGAGGTCGAAGACGTCAGTAGATAAAATGAAGTAAATACTAAAGTATTGTTTAACCCCTTGTCCTTACGATTTATTTGTCGGTTTCAGTGATTAGAACTTTCTTTGCAGTTCGTAATTTCGTAAAAAAGGAGAAAATTTGTATCTATTGTATGCCTACATGTTCTCCAATTTCATCTCCGTTTAAAAGAAATTAATAACATACATATTTATTAGAGTCCGTCCAGAATCTTTATCACGAGTCTGACACGATATTGTAGGGCAAGAGGTTAACGCGGTCGGAATACAATAAACAATCATAAAATTCACATCGATAAAACCACACACGGTGATCGACAGAACGTGCACACATTTCCGCACTCTTTAAAAACAAGTACACCCTTCAAAAACCAGTTTACACAGTTAAGAGCTCCATAACCATTGACACGATACAAACTACAGCAATTCTCCAATTCTGTCCAATATCCTATTAAAACAATCGCTAACAAACCGCTCCGAAAACGAGTGGAAGCAAAATTGCCTAGTCTCATTCAAGCAGGAAGGAGATGACTATTCCGAGATAAGAAGCTCGCAGTGGTAGTCCAGAAATTGGTGTCCATTTCCCGAAAAATGTGATGGTCGTTGCCTTCGAAAAACTTCCCTAATATTCTACCTATCTTCTTAGCAGATCTTTCTACGGCGAAGAGGACTCTAAAGATCGTAGAAAGGGATGTTCATCGACCAATATCAGTGATCAGGTTAGATTGGCAGCGGCGTCTTTCCCTACTCGTCTACTTTCTGTATTTGCGGGTCGGATCTCTGTGTTTGCTCTTCACAGTTTTCATTATATTCGATTACACGAGCACAGCTGTGTGCGGCTACAGGCGATTCACGGTTAATGCGAACTAATTACCGGTCGACCGGAAGTTAAAAAGTGCGGACAAGCCACCGCGCTGGCACCCGCTTATGCCGCCTCCACCTGTTTTCGAGCCCGCCTGGACAATTCCCAGGGAATGAAAGTTTGCTGCTGCGGTTAAGTCCGGCTCCCTCTCTTCGTCTCTGAATTATCCGTCCACTTTGCGCCGCCTGTTTTAATTTCTGAACGACCAGTGATCGTAGAGAACGTCGTCCGGATAGAACCCAGGCGATTAAAACTGCAATTCTACCCCGGAGTAGGAAGAATTTTATCTTCAACGGAATAATTCGACGCGGTAATCTTGAGACGACTGGCATCAGAACCGGATGCTTTCGAATTACATCCTGATAACGGTTCCTTTGAACTCGGAAAAATCCCAGCACGTAGAATTCTACGTCTTTCGTTTTCTGATGTAGCAAGAGAACTTGGACTTGGTTTTTTTCAGCGTACACGTTTGGATTTTTCAGTAAATTATATATTGAGAGAGAGTTGCAACATATTTTACATTTATATCCGCTTTCCATGTTCTTCAAACGTCCCTTCAAGTGTTTCAGGAAAAAGAAAATTCTGAGACTTCATCAAATTGCGACCCTAACTTATACATGTGATCGTTGCTATGCATCACTGGTGCGCCCGGTTATATATTTTGTTGAACTCCAGGGGCGCCGCGACGGTAAATCGAAATCAGCGATTCAAGGAAGACGTTCCGTCGGTTTCGGTGGTTTATGGTAGCCCTCCGGAAGCTGTTGAAAGGGATGGCAGCCGCGAAGTCGTCGCCATCAGTGTCCACAGTTTGTCCACGTCTGCCCTAAAGAGCCGTGAATGTGGCGTTTCAGTCCGGGGGAGAACCAAGGCATTTACGAAGCCATGAAGAGAGAGGGGAAAGATAGAGGGGGCAGGAGGTCCGGTAGATGCGTTTCTGTTGGCGCGCACTTAAAAGTCGAGTCCGAGGCATCCAGAGAATCAGAGTCGTTAGAGAGTCTGTTGCTATAGCGCGTGCTGGGTGGTGGTGGTAGCAGCATTCTTTTTACCGCGCTGCCATTTCCGGTGGCGACAGCGGAGCGGCGGTGCGGTGGTCCGCCAGGGGACAGCTTTTAAAAATGCAGCTTAATGACCTCGTCGCCGAGAAAACACAACGGTGTCCTACGGGCGTCCGTGTCTCCGCTTCCGAGTTCGTTAATGCAAACTGATACAGTGAACGATATCGAATTAACGAGCGTCGTTACGGCCTTTAACGCGATACTTTGCCGCCCTGCCTCGGCGAAATTGCACCCTCGAGGACCATCGAAACGCTCGAGACCAGGTCCGTTTAAAAATCCGGGGCGAATTCCTCGCGATCAACCACCCCCCACCACCATCCCCAGACCCACCCGCTTTCCCTCGAAGCAGAAGAAGCTGCAGTATCTAAACTGAACCGGCGGAATCAAACTTTAATGCCTCCGTCGTCGCCGCCGCACCGCGCGTTGTTATCTGTGTCACCGAGTTTCGGAAAGTTTCCCTTTTGGCTTTAGTCGAGTTCCCGGCTATCATCAGAGATTGTTCTTCGGACGGAATTTTTCTAGCGACTGCGAGCGGAATAATACCAGCCTCTGGAAGCTTTTAACTTCACGGACTTTTAAAGGAGTTTCGAAAAATGGGTAAAAAGGGGTTCTCGATGCTTATGCAGACTTCAGGGGATTGCGTCGCGCCCCGAGAACTCTAATCAACGCAGTTTACCGTCCTCTATTTCTACGAATCGGTTAACGATGCTTGGGTCCACTCACGGCTTCATTCATCAAATTTTTGTGACATATTTTTCATGATTCCGTTCAATAAAAAAAAGATTAGTCATAGAAAATTTGAATAATTGCAAAGCGTCATATTATGCCCGACGGGGTCATGCAGCCGAATTTCACCTAGCAATCGCAATGCAAATTCCCGGCCAATCAATTGGACCACAATCAGACCCGAAGAGCACTACTGAGCGTATGTACATCCGAGCCAACCTTCGTTCGAATTTGCACAGGTAATACGGAATAATTACTGGCCGCGAAGAAGAAGCGAAACATGGACAAACCCCTAGCAGGATCCGCTTATTTCGCTTTCAGCCCGGCTTTCCGGGTTAGCTCGGCTGACCAACGGACAAATCCCCGGAATAAAAGTTCGCCATCGTAGTTGCTCGCCTCCCATCGTACCGATCTCCGCCTCCATCGCTATTTTAATGCCATTTTCCGCACACCCTCGTCCACGTTTTAATCCCACGTATAATATTTACAAAGCGAAACTGCGCGGCGGACGAGCGCGACGCTCGCGAATCCGTCGGAGCGTGTACAAGTCGAACCGTTGTAACGCGTGGATCGATAACATTTGGAGGCGTTCTGTCAGAAAGTCAATGTTTTCGAACCGATATCTCCTGAATTTTTACTCTCTTTTCATATTTGTGTTTCAGAAGACGTGTTCGAAATTATAGATATTGTTTGCGTGATACGTAATCATGTTGGAACTGTCAGACTACCAGGCGTCAAACCCGAACACTTCTGGTACGCATCAAACAGTTCAAACAAGTCAATAGCATCCAACTCGAGAAGCTTGGTCCACGTTATGATCAATCCATCACTTGCTGAAACACTGTACAATAATCATTCCGCAAGTACTAGTATCAGATCGAAGCATCAAGTTCCTGATACCCATCGGGCATCTCAATCAGCTATTTGGGAATCTAATAGCTTGGAACTTATGAGGAAACTGGGTCCACATGATGATCAATAGACTGTATCTTTATACAGGGTGAGTCACCTAACGTTGACACCTCAAATATCTTTGTTGTTTCTAAAGATACGCCAAATGTCTGAAGGACAAAGTTGAATGGTAGAATGGGGCTCATACGATACCAAAAAATTTTTTGTTTTTATGTGATTGTTTTTAGAGATATCAAGGTCACCTTTATTTGAAGCACCCTTTTTTGAACACCTACAACGATAGTCCCTTTCATTAGGAATTCAGTGACTATAATTACCTATGCACGTATAAATTTTCTAAGTGGCTCCTAGTCCATATAACAGACACAGAACATTATTATTTTGCATTGACCATTAAAAATTCTCACTCTACTCGTTAACCACTCACTAATTTTCGAAGCCCCTTATTTGTAGACTTCATACTTAGGCTTTAAAAACAACAAAGATATTTGAGATGACAACGTTAGGTGACTCACCATGTACAAATAGATAATTCCAGAAAATTGGAATTGATATATCGACCAAATTTCAATCCTTTCAATAATTTTACTGTTCCTATAATTACTAGTTTCTAATTCCAAGCTGAAGCGTTTTTGAGTATTCGTATGACGTCAGACATCACAGTATCACCTGTCAGATCCAATTCCACTGCTAACCTCGCGCAACAATCGTTTCACGCGCCTCTATTCGCGGATTTGCGAATTTGCTCGGCGTCAGAGATGTTGGCGAAGTGCTCATTATTCGTGTCGCCCTTCCAGCGGCGTCTGGGTCTGGCAAGCGCTGCAAGTTGACCCCGGGAACGAAAGAAAAGCTGAAGGCTGGCCGCGTAGCTGGAGCTCGAAGCATAACTTTTTCATTTCCTAGCGTCTTCCGGTTCTGCGCCGACTTCCACAGCCTCTGCGGTCCCCGGTGGGAAACCGAGGGGATGAAGAGGGGTGCGGGGATCGTGTCACGTTTTCCTCGCGCGGAATATCTTTTGTACGTGAGCCTCTTGAATAAACATGCAGTCGTCGTCGTCGTCGTCGTGTGCGCGAGAGCAAAGGGCGAGAAAGGAAATAGAGCCGCCGTTAAGGCCGCGTGGAAAAAGCGGGAAGAGGGTTGGCCAGCCAGCCAGCCCTCCTGTTATACCGGTAAACGATGAAAAATGTCGGCGCGCCGTTTACTAGCTCGGAGACAAAAGGACGCCGATGATAAGGAACCCGCAAATATTTTCAACTTAATTACCCCAGGCCGGTTCTTAACGGGCCATTCCGCTTTGGAGGCACGCACCGACCGTCCACCGGATGCCACGGAGCTCGTATCCGTTTCAGGGGCCAAAAGAGAACGGGATTAAAGGAGCTTATCTTTCTTGGATACAGCCCTCTGGTCCGCGCTGTGCTTGCGAAATTAAGTGGTTCGTTGTTGCTAGATGTTGTATCGGCGAAAACGTGACCCACATTAATATTCGGGCAATCTTCATGGTCGACGAAATTGTTTCAAGTTGAACCGAACGACTTGAGTGTTTTAAAATATTAATTTAAGATTAACACGCCAGACGCAATACTCGCGACTCCCTAGACCAGGTGACCACAAAGTTCCTAACATTTCTCAACTAGCACAGAAGCTCCCAGGGACCATCGAATCGCAATGAACCGATACGTTACAGCACCTCGAATTCGTTAGTTCGGAGCTGAAAGCTTCCATGGGACTGTTAGTTGCGCGCAGGTAGCAATCGTTCATATTTAACGGGCCATTTGATGGATTGTGCCGGGTGGATCGGAAGAGTGGCCAGAAACAGAGAAACCGAGAACTCGAGGAAGGGTTTAGGGCGACTCTGTAGGACTCGAGTCGCGGAGGGTTTAGAGCGTAGGCTGGCAGCAGGGAGTCTTGCAGGTGGGAGGCTAGGTCGGAGTCCTCTGGGACGTTGCATTAGTCACACTCTCTCGCATCAGTCAGACCAGCCAGCCAGCTAGCTAGCTACGCCGCTGGCTAGCGGCCACTCTTTACACAGGACGACGGGACATTTTCACGTGGGAATATTTAACTCCACGCCGGCAAATTACTCTGCGGGCCTCCGGTCACTGTGCGCGGACCGCGACACCGGATCCGCCGCGCACGGAACCTCCTACGCGACGGGACTTTACGAGATACGCTTCCCTCGGGGAAAGATAAGGCAGTGTCGTGCGCTGGCCTGACGTCTCCGTCCGCCATGACAGTCTCATGTACTGTGCTCGACGAAATGATATGACGCTTTGTGTATTTGTGGATCGGGTGGACCGGTCGAACTTTTGGAAGCAACTCTTTGCCACACTGTAGCTCCTTTTGAGAAATTTTTCCAGTGGAACTTATACCCTGTCTTAGGGCGGACGGCTTGTGGTCAACTGTAGGCTTTTCTTTCGATTTGAAGCTTATTCTACGACGAATTATTATTATTATTATTATTTATTATGCACGGACCGAGGTCCATTTACAATAGAATAAAGACTTACAATAGAATAAAGACTTAACATAAATTACTAAGAACGGACATGCATAAAAGAAAAAAAAAAGAACTATTGGTATAAAGGTACTGATATTATGAGTTAATCCTGCGTAATTTTTTTTGAAAGTTTGTAACGACCCATTAAAATAGTCAATACTATTATATAGAGTGTTGGAATTCGCAATAATTCGATTTATAGGATTTATTAATCCATATGTGGATTTGCATTTAAGTGTTTGAAAACCTGCTCGAGATCTCAAAGCTCGTTCAGGTGCGTAAAAATTGATTTGCATAAGGAGAGAGGTACAATCTATATGGTTATTAATTAAATTAAAAATAAAGCTCTGGTCGGATACTCTTCTGCGAGCAGACAATGTTTCCAGGTTGACTATGGTTAATATCGTGGAATTAATTGATGTTCAATGTTTTTGTCTTACAAGGGCATTCAAGGTCATTCTTCTTCTCTTATACTTTATTTATTGAATAATTTCCCTTCAATATGCATCTTTACAGCCTGAATAAATTTTTCTTTAGAATTTTTAAAGGTGTCTTTCAACAGGAAATTCTTTCTCGTAACGTAGATATAATTTCTTACAGTATCATCGAGTGTACGTCAGAATCTTGTTCAGTTCCACCTACTTCTTACACCGCTCTGAAAATCCCGATTTAATTTAAGAGGCCTTGCGGACGACAATACAGTGTACTTGAAGGGCCGATGCCGTGCGGGGGCGGCACCAAACTCAGGGATCGAACGCAGTAGGTGCCAACTGCAGCTTATCCCGGCAGTGAAACGCGATTTCGGTGTTTTCGCCGGACAATACGGGGAACAAGGAAAATATACGCGGCGGATTTTCTAGCGACGAGTGTAAAAACATCGCGAGCGAGTAAACGTCTGGCCCGGAGCCAAAGAGGATGTCCTCTGGTCCTGTTTGTTGCTCGGCGGCGGAGAGTCAGAGAGAAAGAGCGAAGGAGCGAGAGAGGAGAAAGAGAGAGAGAGAGGGAGGGAGAGACCAGCGAGATAGAAAAAGAGAGAGCCGCCGGCGCTACAAAAGTTAATTTGCGTAATGGCGTGTTTAAAATATGTGGGCTTCGGTCTACGTTCTGCCCCGAAGAAACGAAACGTATTTTCCGCGACGCGGCTCGACCGCAGGTCGTCAACCTTCCGCGGCTATAATTGGTTCGCGATCTATCGAGCAGCGGGAATTTTCAAACGTACTGTATATGTGACGATATTAATTATTAAAGTAGCTCGTGAAGTACTTACGAAGTTATAGAATAAGATAGTTCATGAAACATTGTCAAAAATAAATACAAATTCAAACGTTCAAATGTATGTAATCTGATATTGCTCGTTAGAATAACGAAAATATTCATTGCATATTACAATGTAAATCTTTCGAATGCTCCATCAATAAGTTCATTGAACGAGTTCATCACTCATTTTCATATTTGGTGTGCACACTGTCCGCTTCTGTCGCATAGTTTCGAGTAGCTTCGGAGTGCATTTTTCTGTCGGACAACGATCGGACGCATTTTGGTATTTCCCGTCCATTTCCCGGGGCTCCGGGCAACCGAGGATTTGCAACAAACTCTCCGGGGCAATTCGATGCATAAGCATTACAGGTAAAATCAACATCAAGACGCAAACTCGGGCGAACTACATCAATTCGAACGAGCCGAACCAAGAGACCGTGGGATGCAGAAATTCCGTGGTTACCAAAGAGAGGGGAGATAATATTTATTTTCCTGGTGAAAGGCGGGAGAACCGAAGAGTGTCTACAAAAGACTAAAGGAACAACGATCCGACAGTTTTCAAGAGAAGTCGTCACACGTGTGACTTTGCAATTCAACGGGCTCCGGGACACAAACACCGTTCCACAAATATGCGTTTTTGCGCTCGCGTACCGTGGTTAGGCTCGAAGATAGGTGGTTCGAGAATCACTATAAATGGTAATGGAGAGCGGTGTTCACCTCGGCTACGCCCTTCCAGGAAACGGAAGGGTGGTAGACCAAGAAAAAGACAAAAAGACTCGACGATGGTGGAAGAAGACAAGGAGCGGGTGGAACGGGGCGGTTTGAAAATGTAATATTTCTTCCCAGCACGGTGTAAATAATAGCGTCCTATATTGACGTTAGCGTTTCTTTCTTCTCTGCCTCATTGTTTCCAACGATCTGATGTTTTCCCATCCCTTTGATCCTTTAAACCTGCAAAGGTTACCGCTGATCCGACAAACGCGAGATCTTTTTATGAATGTTTCAATCGCATTGATCATTTGTGTATTCTCTGTTCCTTTAATGCAAGGATTATGAACTTGAATTTGACAAAAATTCGTTATTTCTCTCATCGTTTTATCGCTCTAATAGATGACATGTAAAAGAAAATCTTTAGAAATTGCAAAAAAACTTTTTTCAATTTACAACATTCTAAAAATTTCATCGAATACAAGTAGAAGAATATTAAAGAGGGGTTTATATTGTAAACTGCTTGGTTGACTTCAGCTTCGTTTTGTTTGCAGATAAATGCCAGGAGACCGGTTTGAACTTTTTGGAGATCGGAGCAAGGGATCCGCTAGTTGAATAGGGCTCAGGGTGATATTTCGGAGAAGGATCTCGTGGGGATCCTTAATAAATTCTACAAACCCCGTCAAACGGAATATTGTAATATTAATAATTCATCATTTCTTGTGATACGAACTAGATTTCGGCCAATTTCTGGACCCCTCGATTCGAAGTCACCCCACGCCCATACAAATGAAGGAAAACTCGCTTACTCGCGGATTTCCAGTTATCTGGAACGACGCCGCAAGTAGCGTTGGCTTTGAGCGTAGCTCGTGCACGTTGATTTAATACAAACCCAGTTGTATTGCACATAAGGATAGGTTCTTATAGTTCCAACATGCTCAAACGCAAAAATAAATGAACTTTGATATTTAGTTTCAGATTTTCAAAGCAATACATCAAATATTTAGCGAATTAATAAATTAAATATACAGGGAAATATATTTGTTCATTTCTACAGTATTTATGTTGAATTAAGGTGTGACGTACCGATCAAAGTCACTTTGAAAAAAATGTTACTCTAACGTAAAGAATATCCGAATATTTTAGGCTGTCTATACGAAATTTTGATGATGTTTGCACGTTTAACGCCATCAGTAGCCTCGCTCTCGCGTCAAAACGATTTTCCCTGGTCCTCAGTTATCACGTTCCCCCTATGATTTTCCATCAATAATGCGCCGCAGTCTGTCCTCGCTTACACACCCCCATCCCTTCGAAATCCACTGCTTCCCACGACGTCGAGACACGTAGGCGTCAAACATTCCACGACAAACACGATCCTCGAGTTCTGCCACCCCGTCGCTACGTCTTCGCAAGCCGCGAATTTCGCGTCACAGAAGAACTATTCTGAGACATCCTGCCGGAGACGATCCGCGAACTTTAATGTCTGGCATGGTGATCATTTAAATAACGAATTTATACTATATACCTTTCCAATCAAGTCATTATCCTGAAACAATTAAGCATCATTTTGTCAGAAGAAGAAGAATATACTTATTATCCGGAAAAATTCATTAAAATTCATTGTACGAGTTTTATTTACTTCTGCCAAGTTGAAAATCCACTAAAATCGCTGACCTGCAAGTTCCTTTAATTGTCAACCATTTTCAGTATATCTACTGAAATTCAATAAATGATTTATCTATTTCTTTCAAGCAGAAATAAACTCACACTCCGAACATTGCCATACATCAAAATGTTCAATCTTCCTAAAAATCATCAACAACAAGATTCAAATTGAATCAACGGAAGATCAAGATCATTGAATCAACGTGCGGCAAGGGGGTTGGACACAAACGAGTGAAAAAAATCCGTCGATTGCATCAGCGTAAGCGTGTCGAACCCCGAGATCGAATTCGCAGGAAACTCGCGCGATTCCGCAGGATCTACCGCTATCATCGTCGCAGTAGGAGATCGCGGAAAATGAAAAGGAGATGAGAAAGCGAGACAGAGATAGAGGGAGGGGACGACATAGAGAGTTTCGTGGACTCGAATTGCAAAGGGGAATAACTTGGTATTCTATTAAAGGAGCAAGCCCGCGAGATCGGGATCGCGAATTGGGCCGCGGGGCGGGGTTCCATGGGTTTAGGGGGTTGCAGGGAGTGAAGGGGGAGGCTTTTCGCGTCCCCTATCCGCGTGCATCGCGACGCTGCGACATTCGTGAAGGTGCACCAGCACGACCCTCGTGTACACCGCCATTGGGAATTAGTTGCGCGGAACTGTTTCCACGAGAAGCTGTAAAACTCGCAGACGTGCAGCTCCCTCTCACATCCTGGTGCGTGTATGTGTGTGAATGTGGAGGTTGCAGGGGTGTGGAGGGCATGAGGCTGCCGGGGTAGGAAGTTTCGCCGCAACGAAAGGAGTTTTCGAGGATTCGAAACTCGCTCTTCTCGTTAATATCAGAATGGGCGTGAGGTGCTCGTTGCCGCCTGAAGCGCGAACCAGCACGATGATGAATGCGAAATGTGCATTATGCGGATATGCAAACGAAACTAGAGACGGAAGACGAGCCGAGCCGAGTCTACTCCGAGTGTAAGAAACGAGAGAAATGCTCGCCGTGGATTTCTGATGGTCGTGTTGCGTGGGCGAGCACCATCTTGAGTGGTTGCGGAATTTTTGTTCTGACGAAATGGCCGGAACTTGGAGAATAGGACCGCAGAAGTTGATTCTAGTTGCGGGAAAAATTGGGGAACGTGTGATAAAAATGATGCGAAGGTGTAGGAGTTGCGTACATGCTGATTTTAATGAGATGTATACGGGCAGTAATTTGTTGAGGAATGTTTTCTTTGATAGTCCAGAGCAGGCGTGGACATTTTTCTCTGAATTGAGACAAGACCGTCCCCACAAGAGCATCCGTTATTACTATGAAGGAACGACGCGCTGCGTCCGTCGCAAGCAGTGCGCAAGCCTCGTGCATCGAAGCCGCGAGGAGCGCCACCGAAAGGATGCTTGGAGGGGAAAGCAAGCATTTGACGGGCCCCAACCGTGACCAGCACTGCCTTATGGCATTTACGGCAAGAATCATTTGCACGAAGATCAAGAAATGAACAACAGTTTAAAAGATCATCCCTAACTAATTCATTAACGCAAACTCTGTCGAACAGTGTGTAACTAACAATTTTGTACTGCGATTTATTATTTAAGAGAGAGCTTGTACACTTTTAATATACAATAAATATCTATCTATATACCAACATCATGGACTATTTATTTAAACCCGTACCCTAATATTAAGTTGGCGAAATTTCAGAAATTTAAAGGTTGCGGCTGAGTTGTCTTTGAATTGTACTACTGATTTGGAGTTGTGAAAATAGTGAAAATTATGAAATATCTGAAATTTTCGGCCGTCTAACTTTTCGTTGAGTTGTACTACTGATTTTCGTGCCACCTCCTTCGATATCATATTCTCCTAATACAAAGCTCAATTCTCGAGGTTTTCGAAAGTTGGGAAAGTATTAGGAGCACATGATATCGAAGGAGGTGGGCCGAAATTCAGCAGTGCAAATCAACGACATAAATATCTAGTAGTCTAGAGGAAGAGAGCAACCCTTAAAGTTAATGGTAAAATATTTTCTGAGATATTTTCTGTGCTACAGGTAGCAAGACAATAAAATTTTTTTGGATTCTGTATTTTTGAACGGGAAATTTAAAATTCAGATATTCATAAGGAGTTGAAGACTTTTTCATATTTGCTGAAAATTTTGATGAAATTATGAGAGAGTCTAAAGTAACATTGCAGGGTTAATGACTCGGAAAATAAGATTCGAGGCTAATGTCTCATAAAGATAGAAAGCTGGTTCAATATTCTGTAATAAATATCTCGCATAATAATGGGAGGGGTGCTGTGCTTTAAAAGAAAAAGCAAGGGGATAACGATTTAGATTGCGATCCGTTAAGGCAAGCTAATGTATATTTGATGAATGTAATATTTTCTCTAAGTATCGTCGGCTCTTCTACTCCATTACTTTGATGCCCACACATAATGTGTAGTTTACACTTTTATATATATATAAGCTATAAAAGCCTGGTGAAACCAATGGCAAAAGACGATCCTATTAATAATTTCAACTTGTGTCTGTAATTGTGTCCTCCTTACCGATTGACAATTTGTAGGACGATCGTACTCGATGCAAACATCCCATAAAATCTTATCATGTTCTGAATAAAAACTATCGATGCTATCGACATGTGCAAATAACACCAGTGTCGCGTCGATCGAACGATTTCTGAGAGAAGTAGCGTATCCGGTTTCACCGACTCGTCGTTCCCAGTGATAATCCTGCATTATTCGAGGAAATGAGGCGAACGGGAAGGGTTGCGGATGCATAGGAACGTCATTAGATAGGAAAACGACCAGCAGAAAGCCTGCGTTCTTGCGTCTAGTTGACTTTAGTTTAGCGAATCAACCGTAGCAAATGCTTTTTGTCAAATCGCGCGAAAAGATAAAGTGAGAAGCATCTTAGAGCGGCAACGAGATTCGCTCCATCAACCCTCCCTTCGTCGACTGTAAAGGGTGACTAACGACGCCGCGTTCTCCACCCCCGCATGGACTCGAGACTGCGAAACAGTTTCGTTTCAAGGATATTGCGCTCGTAACGCGGCTGCTTCCTTCTATCGTCACGATTTTCATTTTATAATGCGCACCCGTAAAGCTTTATACGTACCGATTCACTCGGCTCCATAAGGGAATTTGTACTGCTCCTCCCATACAAACAGACCTCGCGAATTAGCGTCGCAAAATGCAGTCTACGTTGCAGAGAATTTTTTAAGAAACGCTCAATTTCAAAAGGAAACTGGGACACGCGATGTTGACTTCATCGATTCCCGGTGCAATCCGATTTTCATTCGGTACCATCCAATGCTTCCAGTTACGTTGAAGAATTTTTCTTATTCTTCCCGTCAGATAATTATCGGCGATCGTGTTCTAATAAACTGATTTCGTACTGCAGTTTTTAATGATTTTTGGCGAGTGCTTCAAATATATTTTTACGCTCAGCACGAATGAAAAAATGTTTGTACAAAATATATTAAACGCTGCAAGGTTCATTACGAAATCGCGGATTCCCTAAATGGTAAATCGAGTGACTAATTGGGTCATTACACGAACCCATCGTTTCTTTGAACCAAAATCACATCGCAGAGATAGGATCTTACATTCGCTGGAAGCGAGTCGGTAACTCGGTAACCACCGGCGTAGATTTCGAACAATTCTGCGGGCCGGAAAGTTCCGACAGCCGCCGAGATAATCGAAAACTAGTTATAAGAATCCCATAATTGTTCCTTAACAGAGTCCGCGTCCCCGGAGTGCTCGTAGTCTCTGTGGAAATTGTACGACTACATCGGAGGGCGAAAAAAGACAAGCGAGAGAGAGAGAGAGAGAGAGAGAGAGAGAGGGAAAGACAAAGTACACATAGCGTTTTAGCCGTTGGCCGGCTAACAAGCCGCTGCGCCGTAAGTTCAGTGGAGTGTAATTAAATCTAGAGAACGCTACGTTTAGTTTCTAGCGAAAGGTTATAGAAATTTGTCGAGTTCTCGAAAACTTCTACAACTCCGAAGTCGCCGGAGAAACTTACTGGCCACGCCGCGGCGGCGCGTGCGTCCGACGAAATTAACTATTTTAATTAAACCGGCCGGTTTCACGAGTCAATGTACAGAGACGAAAGCTTCGAAACCTTTGAAATTCTGACCCACTTACGAAATATCGTTTTTGTTCCGCCGTGTACGGCTTCGCGGAATATCATTTCCAATCCAATATATCGCTCACTCAATTTCCATTAATAATTCTTTCATCGGCGAAATAAAACTCCATTGTGGCCTCGCCGGTGTTCTTCAATTATTTGTAATTATTACAACCGTGCCACTACTCCGAGGACTACACTGAAAAATAAATCTTGATAATACTTCTAGAATTTTACGTAAATGGAGGCATTGTCTAGCAAATACACATATTTGTTGACGTTTACACTTTTCCTATTCTATTTTAATGTGTGAAATGCCAATTTATCATTTTTGCATTTTTCAACATTTCAATTTTTTAATTTACAACCCGAAACAGTTGCGTGGACCATTTGAAAACAATCAGGAAAATACAAGAAACAATTTCTCTAATTAATTGAGCCATATATGATACGATAGGTGTAAACGGGAGATACGCAGATGAAACAAATTATTTCCCGAAAAATCGATGGGCCGTAAAATCGAGCGAATATTCACGGGACAACGGCGGCGAGAGGTTAGCAAAAATTTGATCCGTGGAATAGCGTGGAGGATCCGAGGACGCGTCTAGACGTCGATCCGCTCTCGCGAGCACGTCGCCGACATCCGGACGGGGCCATAATCTAAAACTTCCATTGACTGGTTGTCAAGACGCGGAAATCGAAGCAGAAGTCGAGAACAAGTTGGCGGTGTGGCGTATCGCGCCGGTAAAACTGCTCCGGAAACTCGGACGGAGATGAGCACGCCGAGCTGCATACGCGACCTGCCTTTCCGCGAATAAATTCGCTGTACGTGTCCCGAATATCGCGACAACCACCGCCGCTGGCTTCTCTCTTGGTTCCGGTCCCCGCGGAAGGTGAGAGAACCGGTCGGGGGATCTCTCGAACGAATTTCGGCTGGTCCTACGGGTAGGGGTTAGGTTGTTCGGCGGGTTTTCTTGCGCAGCCTACCATCCGATGATACAGGCCCCTTCCCTTTTTCCTTTCGTGTCCGGCACCTGACGGGAATATTATAATCGCCCTGGATCGACCCGGTCGGGGAACTTGGATACTGAGGTACAGCGACCGCCATTTGTCCGTCTGGTAAGTTCAGAGCTGTTGGATCTTAACGTAAGTTATTATTTTCATTTCTTGTCAAATCCTAGCCAAAAAATTAGGACCACTGAATCTTCAGGCTTATTCGGTTGAATGTCTACAAAAGTCCACCTAGTAGAGTGCCCTGCTCGTAAGTCATTTTCTTCAGCTCAGTATTTCGCCGGGGGTGTACCAAATCGCAAAACCGAGGCGGCTGGTAATCACCGCGGTCGCTGCACGAGATTGCAGCTTACGTGCACGCGTGCCAAGACCCGTGCCAATATCCTCGAGATCTGCATATCATATCGTTTTTTTGCGGCGAACGCATCGCCGCACTGGTTTCTCGCGGCTGATTGTCCGCAAGAACGCGTTAAGGTTGTCCCTCTCTCTCTCTCGTTCTCTCCCTATAGCACACACGCCATCCTGTTTTTCCACGGTCAGGTTATTCCTTCCGTGACCTCCTTCGTTTTCCTCCCCGCTGTTTCACCTCTCGTTGCGAGGATTATTGAATTTCCTGTCATTTCCAGAAGAAATACGCTCTATTTACTTTGTCGGGGAGTGGGAGAGCCGGTTGGTGGCTCGCCCTGCCCGGACGTGTAACAGAAATAAGAAATATACGGGAGAGGAGCCGCAACGAAACGAACCGAACCGTTCTCTCCCCGCTTATGTGTCCCGGGCGAATCAACGACACGGTATTTGTAGCGATGACGGGCACGGAATCGTGAGTACCCGCCTCGGTTCCTCAGACGCCGACATCCCGACGAGAAACCACTCTGCTGCAGGATATGTGTATGCTCGAATTGATCGGGCCTCCGTACTGTACCGCACAAATCCCTCCCAATCAATATAATATGAATTTTCGAATTGAAAGTGACGAGACCGGCTCGCACCTCCTCGCGTGACTAAATGGTATCTACGACAGCGTCGAATATTCAACCGCACGATTTGGATCTGACACACCTCCCTCCAGGAATATAACCTCCAAATTTATTCAACGTTGCTGATATCGTTCCTGTATTTGTTGTTCATTCGACCAACCAATTGAAACTGCTTTGACTCTTGAATCACGTTCGTTAGGTTCGTATTAAGTTCTAATCTTGACGATCTAATTGTGACTCGCAACACACCTGATCGAACAGGCGTTTAGACGCTGATCGCTAATTAATTTACCCGTTGGTATAATTACCTAAGAGCGTACGCAATCATCGAATAGCCATCGTGAATCACAGACAGGTACCGCGTCAAAGCCAATGGCGCCGGGCGAGTACAGTAGCGTCGCGCGTCGTCGCTAATCAATATCTCAATCTCGCATCTTTTCTTCTCGGACAGGTTCCTTTGGAATGGAACACCGGCTGACGAATTCTATAATACCTTCTCCTCGGATCGATCCTCTCCTCTTACATCGTACGCTCATGGTTGTGCAGCAGCAGCAAAGATCGCTAATAAAGCGGCGGCGCAGCGTGAACGGTGCCAAGGCAGGAAATCGCACGTTCTGCTTCCTCGTTCGCGAGAAAAGGGGCGACGACGATGTCACAGCGGCAAAGGAAGACGCGTTGCAGGAGCCCGATGTGCGACGACGGTGCCGGGAACGGAGAAAAAGGATTTCCCTTTTTCTCGAAGCAATCCCAGATAGAACGGCCGGAAAGAGTGGAAATATCGACGCGCGCGGATGGAGGACGAAAGAAGAGGGACACTCGATTGAATATTTTTACATGTATGAGATTTTTATTCCCGCGATGCGATTGGTCCGCCCGAGCTTCATCCTTTGTCTCCTCTTTTTTTTCCCTCGTCCCCCTGCCTGCCTGTCGCGCCTCCGCGCCGAGATGAGGCGAAAACGCATCGCGAAGACGTTCCGGCAGCTTTCATCGTCGGAGGGGGACCGACTTGCTGTGCCTCCGAGGTAAACCTCCCTCGATTTACGCTTCGATCGTCGCTACATCGAGGCTTTGAGACCATTTTGTTTTTTTTTTCTTACCCACTCGCAGATCCTGAGCGGCAGCCTTCGGGCTTCGGGTGACACCCTCGCGATCAGCGTTCACCGAACGATTCTCTATCTTCTTCGTCCCAAGGTGCGTGTAAACTAATTGCCAGGCAGTGGAGGAAAAGCTCCCAATTCGAAAGTTCTCGAACGACGGAACATTTTTACATAATTGAGCAGGTATGTGTAAAAGCAGTCACGTTTTTCAAATTTCTAAAACGGTACTACTTACAGATAAATATTTCTATTGTTGCTAACGCGCCAGCGACTCGTTTAATGGATATGGACGTAGTCAAGGGCCTAAAAACACCAATATGTGAAACAAACTTTTTCTTTACGAAAAATGATTTACTATAGTATCTCTCTGTCTCTAAACAAATAAATAAAATTCCCTCCAGAAAATCTTATATCTGTATGTTATTTAGGTAAGCGTGCAACCATTGATCTATAACACTTTCGTCTACCAAGGTCATTCAAAGGTCACCCAAGTTTCAAAGTCAAAAACTGGCGTGGAAATTCGTGGTAGGAGGGACTCCGTACGCGACAAACCTCAAAGGCATAATGAAGGCAACTCTTTGGGCGGGATTTCCAACAATCGTCGGCTTGAGCAGCCCGCCTCCAACGAAAATAGAATGTGGCCTACAATTGTGTCGTGTCCGCGGGAAACAGAATTCTCAGAGGCCGAGCTAAACACGTGTACTACGAATTATCGATTTCCATTGCGCAATTTGCCGAGTTACTCGGGGACAATTTGTAATTGCACAATTAGCAGCTATACTCGTTCCGGCAATCGAGATCATCTCGATACGTATCGGCCTTTTTATTACCACGTAACATGACGTTAAACGGGGAAATTGCCTGATAGATTAAAATAAACTCGCCCGCGAAATTTTTCATTTTGCAATTATCGGAGGAGGCTCTTGTTCCGAATTTATCGAACGAATTTATTTATTCGTGCTGTAATATGAAAGTTCCGTGGAATTATAATGAATTCATTCCTGCAGTTTCCCCGTGAATTTGAATAGGCAACTTGTTTTTATTAATGGAGTACAATATTAGACGAAATGGAACAAATCAATATAACTTTGTTAAAAAATATCAAAATACTTTTCAATCCTCCTCTGTTCCGACGGAGGATTGTTCGCAAATAAAATGTACAAAGTGAACTCGACTGTCCATGACACTTCATGAGACATTAGTGTTGCAATCGGGAATTGTCTGCTGCAAAAACTGTAAAACTGGCTTTACCGAAACAGCGAGAGCCCAGCGGCATCCGAAACGGTGCACGCGAGACCACACCGCATCAAATGAATCTTGGTAAAAATGTAGAACAGAACGCCAGCGACAGGCGAGCTATTTTACAAACGGCACGACAACCAGCCGGCGTAAGGTTGCTTTCGAAACATCCTATTTACAATGGAATCGCATAAAACTCGACATCCGTGCGATCCGCGCGCGCGCGCGCGCGCTCGCTCTCGGGCGCCATTAAATCTGTCTCGTTCCGGTACAAGTGACATAATTCATCCATGAGAATCCGAGCACGGCCGAGCGTGTTCAGTAGTTAAACAATACACTTTTTCCCCATTTTCCCTGGCGCGGGTTTTGGGAGAGCAGGGAGAGGGAGAAAAAAAATAAAGGATAATAGTTTACGGCGCATAGTTAAACCGACCGGAGCGTGCAACATTCGCAAAAAGCGTCCGCGCGATTCTCCATGGGAACGGTTTGTTGTATTAAACCGTCGGGCGCAACAGATTTCGGCAAACAATACGAGCGAACGAGCTCGAAGAAACGCATGATTTATTTGGCCGTTGGACGTTATGGCGACGCCGGGTTTCGGCCCGTAAAAACAGCGGGTGTTGGCGAGCACGTCGAAAACGTGCATGCACAATTCCGAGAAGATCCCGAGCGGAGAGCAGAGAGGAGAGAGAGAGAGAGAGAGAGCGAGCGCGGCGTCGTCCGAACGCCGTCGACGTGGACAAATGGCCACCACCGTTGCAATAAACTTACGACTAAAAGAGGGACACGGAAGGCCCGACTCGTTCCACTTGCACCACGAAAATCCGTTCTTATGGGCGAAACGTGTACGCAATCCGTGCCAGGGGCGAAACGTCGCTAGCTTTTCCCATTCCCTCGCGACACCATGCTCGCGATACCATAGTAGTCCGACCAACGGCTTCGATGCATTTGCAATAATAACACCGCTCGTAGGCGAACCGGTGTGCAAGCTAATTTTATTCGGCTTTTAATGCATTGTCTGCACCAGCTCGTGCCAACTGTCTGCGGTCATGCGACGTGTAGCTGTCTTGTTTTCAAAGAGCTTAGGCTTTGACCTCTTACCTGGTCCTCCCACTTTACAATAGAACTATCAATTTCTTCACATTTATTTTCATCTCTGCCTGTTGGCCAATGACCATTGCCCAGCTCGAAATAATTCAGTTCAATTCAACTTTGCTTGTGACGTTGTTTACTCGGCCCGTTGTTTACTCGGAGCAACCCGATGTGACACAATCATGGGGGTGGCAGAGAAATGAAAATGTAAATTGTTGTACGATTCGAAGATCAAATTCGCAAAAGTGAAAATAGAGAAATTCTAAATACGAAAAATTTTATAAAAAAAAATTAAACCGACTTCGAAAAAACGCACTAAAAAGTATAAAATAATTTCCATTTAATTTATGTGAATACACACGAACTTAAATACAATACAATCTTTTCTGAGGCGGCGCAAAATTGAAAATTTTCGACACTGGAAATTACGAAATCAGCAACATCTGTCAATTTGGAAAATTTTTAATTTTTGCGCCGCCTCCGAAAAGATTGTATTGTATTTAAGTTCGTGTGTATTCACACATAAATGAAAATTATTTTATACTTATTAGTGCGTTTTTTCGAAGTCGGTTTAATCTTTTTTTATAAAATTTTTTTTATTTCACTCTTTTTATCTCTGTCAGCCGTCACATTCCAAATCGTAATTTATAAATATCTGAAAGCCGCAATCGATAACGGTAACGACGTCGCGTCGTTACTGCTCCTAATATCTAACATTCAGCGAAGTTCACAACGGTATCACCACCCTACATTTTCGCAAATAAAATCGTAATTAATGAAAAAATATACAATTTTTTGCACGGGACCATCCCGGGAATATACTCTACAAGATGCAAAAGGTTTCGTTCCGATTGGTCCATCCATCTCTGCGTAATCGGTGAACATACATAGGAAAAAAAAGCGGGAAAAAAGGCACATACAGATCGAATTGAGTAACCTCCTCCTTTTTCGAACTCGGTTAAAAATATTTTTCTATGCTGGAAGAACAACATAATAGAAATAATTTCGCTGGTTGCCCATAGATGCAATTCTCTCAAAATGTTTTATATGCCTGTGTGACAACCTGGTGCAATTCGACATAGTACAAAGAGAGAGAGAGACTGAAAGAATTTCAACTTATTAATGTTATTCAAGGCAGAAAGATTTTATGGTTTCTGTTTCTTCGAATTAACGTGGACAATTTACATTTTGCATAAAAGCCAGCCTGGCCAACACAACGTTGCACAATCTCGAGGACGACAGAAAGATACAAATGTGACCGGGTCGGAGGCGACCCGAAGGACGTTAAACCCAGCTGGTAGTCGATTCAAAGGATTCGCGGCGGCGAAAGCAGCGGCGGTATAAATTTGGCAAGGCTCCCTACCGAAGCCAGCAGAGTACAATTCCTTGTAGCCGCGTGTCTAGCTGCGAGCAACGCGTTGTCAGGTATCTCAGGCTACGGTGCTAAATCAATTTGTCCGTCGGCGATGCCGACAAGTTTCTCTTGGACCGGTTCGAGCGAAGACGAACACCGCTAGAGCCCGCATATCTGTTCGGCTTCGAAGTCGCGTAATTCTCGCGAAGAAGAAGAAGAAGAAGAACAAGAAGAAGAAGAAGAAGGAGCGGACGTATCCATTTTAGCGGAGCGGCTTCGATGCGGACGACGCTAGTGCAAGGATGCAGAGAATCTCGTCGCGGTGTGGTAATCGAGCGTCGGTGCAGTTGCATCTGCCAAGAATTGAGTCATCTTCGAATCATCCTCTTCTGCGCCCCTTCACTTCTCTCGACGAACACATGTTACTCCTCGTCCTCCTCTTTTCGACTTTTTATTAAGGGGCTAGTATAGGCTCGATTTGTAACTAGAAAGGAACTAGTATCTTACTAGAAAAATGGGTCGAAACATGGGTTTCGTAGTTTTCACTTAGTGTCCTTATTTGAGCAAATTTTGGGCTGAGTGAGGGCTCATTCGAAAGAGGAAGGTTCACCGCTTGGTGCTCTGGTCATGAGGTTAACGAGATTATGTTTATATCTAATAATATGAGGGCCCAAAGTAGAGTAAAAATCTAGGAAAAAGATCCGCCGATTTCAATGCATTTTTCTGTCTCGAAAAGCCTTTTTGACTGATGGGATGACCAGAGCACCATGCGGTGAACCTTCCTCTTTCGAATGAGCCCTCAATCAGCACAAATTTTGCTCGTATAAGGACATTAAGCGAAACCGCGCAAACCCATGTTTCGACCCACTTTTCTAGTAAGATTCTAGGTATTTTCTAGTTACAAATCGAGCCTATACTAGCCCCTTAACCCTTTGCTGGCCAAAACATCCCCCACTCCTCTGTTTATTTCAGAAATTGCTACGATGTCGAATAATAATAATATTTCTAAAACAATTGCGAACGTTGCAAAATTGTAACGTCAGCAATACCCACTAATGAACAAATCGAACAGACTCGAAGAACGTCATTCATTCGATAAAATCGAGCCACCGATACAAACTCGCACACACGTATTTTACTTTCTACCTGAGTCTGCAGTCGATGCACCATAAATTCTTTGAAAAAAATGGCGCTGGAAACGGGAACGTAATAAAATCGGGGATATGGTGAAATATCGACGTGTCAGCTGATGCATAGAAGTCACAAGGAATAGATGAAATCGAGTCGCGTGGGTTTTATTAATAGGCGGAAGATGAAGCCACTGCACCGGCGTGAAACTGCACCGCTGGATGCATTTCACCGGTTCCCTCCCACCCCATTGCAATTTGCGTTTTCCGGGTTACAAACGACACGCTTCGGATCGCCACTTTTTTTCCATATTTCACCTTTTCGTAATTAAACTCCAATCGATACGTCCTTCACCACGGGGTTCACAGTGGAACAGAAAGAAAAAAAAAAGAACAATGCGGTTCATCCCGTGTGTCCGGGGTAATTACGTTTTTATTATGTTTTCCACCGGGGGGAAACAGTTTTCGCGGTCGTTCCGGCGACCGATCGCGTGTTATCAACGAGAGCTCGATATCACGCTGGCTGTCTGCTCCCGTTGCAGGCGAGAACGTTTCTCTGTCCTCGTTGATCTGCTTCCAATCGTCGTTCGCACGTACACGTTGATCGTTCGGGTTCGCAACTTGGCCGATCAACAAGTCTCGCGTGTCTTATCGTGCGGGTCACTGTCACATTTTCATTACCAAGGGTACGCAGGGCACTCCGAACTGAGTCCAATCATTTTCTGTTTAACCCCACGCCTTCGCATATCGAGTGAAACTAGTAGCGAACATTTTCTGTGGAACTACAATTATATTTCTTTTTATACCTATGCATATTCGACTAAAATTAACTTCGATATTGTCAACAGTTTTCTGGATAGCATTCGTAAAAATCACTTTCCTTTAACAGTAAAAGATGATATTCAAAATTTAGAACGCTAATTTTTTGCTATAAATTCGTAATTAGTACACACTGAACTGGAGAAATTACTGGTTAATAGTACAAATTAAGAAACCACTCGATATTCTTCTTTTTGCTAAACAAAAAACCAAAAAAGTGAAAAATATCCGAGTAGCTGCAAACTTTAGTGTGCATACCGTGCGAATATTTTTCGTAAAATTAAATCCCGTGTACCGAGACCATCTTCATTTATCTAAAAAATGAAGGGCACTTCAAAGTTTCTAAATGGAGTGCCCATACGAACCTAAAATAAAATTCAACGATTTGCAGTATCCACTCGTATTCGAGTGTCTGCCACTCCATCATATTATCTTTTTAGGTAGTGTGTGAATAAATTACAACACTCACTTTGATCTACAATTAACTACCTCCTTAAATATTCGTCAAAACAGTATTTTACTTTCCTTAAAATGACAAACACATTGTCATGCTGACTAACCACATTGCAGAAAACAGAGCTGCAATAATATTAATCCAAAATTTTCGCTAACACAATTTCACTGAATTCTGTAAAATCTAAATCAAATAAACATGACACAAAATTCTGCATACTCTGTAATTCCAGCACAAACAATGGCGACTCGGACAAGTCGCGGAGCAATTGAAAAATTCCGGAACAACGAGACACGAATTCATTCGTGTAATTTGTTTCGCGTGTACGTCATCGAACAATTACAATTTCGAATATCGCTGTTAGGTCTCGACGGAGCTGTACAAAGGGAAAGAGAGCCTAGTAGTGAGAAGGAGAGAGCGAAAAAAGAGAGAGAGAGAGAGAGAGAGAGAGAGAGAGAGAGAACATGGTTTGATTGAGTGAGTTCCTGACCGTTCGGAGCGCACGGGCAACGTAACTTAATAATCTTCGAACAAACACGGCTTCATCATTAATTATCGCCGGATAGCCGAGTTTAAAACTGTTCGGAAGCTACACGATATCGGCCGATACTGTGTGTCGTGCAAATACACTTGGCAAATATGGGATATGCGCGATTCGAAGCTGGATCCTGCCCCGGCCTCTACGCTCGCCCCGAAATCATAGACAAAGCTTCTACGTTTAATTAAACGTAATTCAACGGGAAGCCGGTGTATCATGTGTCCGTGATTTTCGGCTCGTTCGCACGGTAACCCTCGTAAAACGATCTCCGGGAAGGAAAATTATTTCAAGTCCCGATCGATTCCCACGGGGAACAAATTTGTTTCGCGATCCAATCTACTTCCGACACTCGCATTTTTAAAATGTTTAAAATATTATTTTATTAGGAAATCTCTTATGAGATTTATTACAACATAATGTACATAATTACAAAATTATATGATTTTCAAAAATAATTTGCAAATGATTTGCAAAAATAAGTTGATGAAATTTAAACCAGCAGAAGCATTAGAATATTGCTAACCGTGGACAATTTTTGAAAAATCGGAAGCTTTTTTAGCACGAGTTTCGAAGCCGCGGTATGAACGACGGGGCCATTATGCCGTCGCCATTTTGACGTTCGACCACGAGACGGTCGGAAACGGTTTCCGCGGGAATTTCGCGAGCGGAAGAACGCGTCGACGTGCTTCGCTCGAAGGCAGTGTAGTTTAACGACACCCCGGGGGGCGGTTTTCGAGCGGGAACGACAGCCTTGAGCGAGAGAACTCGGAGGGAGGGGTTGCAACGAGGAACGCCAAGGAAGGGGTAACTAACCGAGATGAAGCACGAACAAAGGGAAGAAAGTAAACGAGACCGAGCACAGATTAACGGACAAATTGGTTATCTATCGGCCGCAACACCGCCGCGATTTTTTCTCCGGCCTCGTTTCCCTTTCCCTTCCATTTACTTTCCTTCTCCCTCCTTTTGCCAGCTTCCCTCTCGTAATGGCCGACATTAAGCACGCTCCCGCGCGGAGACACGTGCTGCTCCTTCAGAGAATTTTTCATTCGCGGCATCGCAAGACGTCTGCGATCGATAGAACGCCCGACTCGCGCGCCCTTCGCACCTCGAAATATTCGCGATCTATTACCGACCCTTTACCCACACGTGCGACAAATTTCGTGTCCTCAGTTTTTCAGAAAATTTTTCTGGGAAAAAATGAACGATGTATTGAGAAAATAGGGGATTCAAGATTTAAAATGAGTCCAATTTTAGCTGTTTATTGTTCTACTACTTTTTGTAATGGCATCATTTCGAGGATGGAAACACTACGATTTACAATGGTACAATATGTTAATAAAATTACACCTGTGATTTATACACCCCAATTGACTGTTTGAATCATTAGACAGGAAAATAATTTGCAAGTTTCATAGATTTAGAGTTTTACCACTGAAAAATTGCCTCTCTCGCAGCACCGCACCCCGGTGTCCTGCTCGTGAAACATTCAGCCCCCGGTGAACATCTTTTATTCCACGGTCAACAGAGATTCGGTGCAGCCGAAGAAGGCGTGTTTTTAATCTAAAACACGGGAAATCCTCTTTACATGTAACAAAGGTCCGGAAGAGGAAGAAGCCCTGGCGAATTTCTGGTGGGATTTCCGGCAGGTCCCGGCTCGATTCGAAAACGACGAGTCCTATGGGACGCGCCGGGGTGTGGGGTCCCGTGGACTGAACGAGGGACACGGAACTCCCGTCAATTATGCGTCGGCGATAACGACGACGCTTCACCCTGGCCACGGCGTGCACTTCCCCGTTGATATAACGGCAGAATAAATTTGAATAAAGTTTTGGACGCGGTTCAAAAATAGACACTGATTTATGTCTCGACGCGGCATATTATTACGAGTCCCGCTCTCCCCCCACCCACTCTCCCTCCCTCTCTCTCTCTCCCCGAGTCGGGCCACGAGACGATTTCACGCCGATGCCAATTCCGTCGCCCCGTCGGACGTAAAATCGCACTTAATAATGTCCCGTCCGCGACGAAGACGAACCTGAGGACGAACGAGTGTCGTGCGCGCGCGGCGACACGACGGCAGCCGCGAAAAATTCTCAAGGCGGATTTACAAGCGCCGAGCCGAGCATGATTTACATGCCGGTTCGCTCTGATCGATTCGCTCACCGGAAGAACCGCCGACGCCATTATGCGCCGGAACGTTTCGCCTCGTAAAACAGTGGACATCGACTGGATTCTAATGTGCTCGATTTTTGTGAACTCTAAAAATTTTATAAGTCGTAAATAAACTGAGGATTTTATGCGCTTATGATACAAATGAGTGTGTGCAATTTAAACATTTTGCGGGCGTAGACCGTGGATCTTCATGTCAAATTTGAATACCAACATATACAGGGTGAGTCGCCTAACGTTGCCACCTTGAATATCTTTGTTGTTTTTAAAGATACGTCAAATATCTGAGGGACAAAGTTGAATGGTAAAACGGGGCTCGTACGATACCAAGAAAATGTTTGTTTTTATGTAATTTTTTTTAGAGATATGAAGGTCACCTTCATTTTTTCAAAACAATGTCCTATTTTTTAGATCGATAGACTATCGAATTCTGAGTAAAAATGTATTGACCTCTATATGTCCTAAATCTAATAGTTAACGAAACTTAAATTATCGAAACAATTTTCTTTTTAGGTTTAGGAAATATGAAGGTCAACACTTTTATACTCAGAATTTGATACTCTATCGATCTATGGTATAATAAATAGGACATTCCATTAAAAAAATAAAGGTGACCTTCATATCTCTAGAAAAATATACATAAAAACAAAAATTGTTTGGTATCGTATGAGCCCCATTTTACCATTCAACCTTGTCCTTCAGATATTTTACGTATCTTTAAAAACAACAAAGATATTTGATGTGGCAACGTCAGGTGACTCACCCTGTATACATACATATAAATACGATGTAGATAATACGGCTCTACGGTTCTACATTTTCGAGTTTTGGGATTTTTAGACCGGCAGCGTTGGATGTTAATGGTTCGATTATAATGTAAATTTGCTTTCAGCGTATAAACGTAAATTATCGTAAAACACGTATATGCTTCCGTTTCATGCAACAACTTGTATTTAGGAAAGTGTCATTTAGCCGACAGACGAGTATTCGAGGATCATTAAACGAAAACAGAAGTGCAATTAAACGAAGTTGTGATCGGTGTGGTCTGGTAAATTTAATAGTGCGCGTAGATTTCGTCTAAGTGACGAAATTCAATGTGTTTGCGCGTTCAACGATTACAATGAATCGATTGGTATCGAGGTCAAGTAAAATTCATTGTGTTCGAACTTAGTGTTGAGCCTCGTACAATATTGTCGAGAAAATTCCACATGTTTTTTTTTTATATTACTTGAAAGTGCATCCAGAAAATGATCTCCTGAACTGCCAGGCTTCGCGGTGGAAACTCACGAGTGAATTGCGGACTTGTTTTCCAGCGAAGATTTTAGAGAATTCGGTGCGGCGCTATCCGTTATCCGCGGAAAGTCAGCGTGTACAAATGCGGCCGTGGAAACGTGATCCGCGTGCACGCGTGTGGGCGCGAAACAGTTCCCCTGCCCCGCTTCGACGACACTTTATCCGCTCGCGATCTGCGAGCTGCACAGTGCACTGGCGAGCTGATTTTTATATATTACCAAATGTCAATCTTTCAATGCTAATCTATGTTGAACACGTTCCTCAACACCTCGAAGCATTTATGGTAGTGTAAAGACAAAAATCGTCAAAATTTAAGAAAAATGAAAAATTTCAATTATCCATTATTAGACTGTGGATTAATCCCTCGTCAGTGTATATTTGGACCCAGAGTATTAAAATTGACATATGATTACTCGTTTTCAACAATTATCTACAATTGACTGCAATTGAAAAATCATCAAAAATGTGTTTTATAAAATTTTATCAATTATATATAGTTGAGAAAAAGGTCCGCTAGCTGAGGGTTAAAGCAGAGCAACGTATTAGTATCACTTTATCAAAATTATTAAAGAGAAAAACTAATTTCCGTTTAGCTTTTTTATCTTGCAATAAAGGTCCACAGTCTACTCATTATGAAATACCAGAGTTTAGCAGATTAGTAGATGGAACATGTGCATGTACAGTATTTAATCCTCTCGTTGGCATTTTTGTCAGTTCAACAAAAAGCCACAACTTCATCGCAAATTTCACAGGAAATTCACAGTTAATGCGACTTCGCCATGGGCATCAAATTAATGATAAGCCGAAGCACGGTCGAGCGTTTGAAGCATCACGAGGCCCTAAACCCTTCAGCATTCGCCAGTTTTCCAAAAGCGCGTTAAGCTCGGCCTAACTCGGACGCGGTGCCTAAGATATTAATATTTTCTCCATAATAACAGAGACGTTAGGCGCTTACAGTCCGCAGCCGACGTGCTCGCTCGTTGCATCGCTTCGTGCAACCGCGATGCGCCATGGAGCGCATTAGCTCTCGCATCAACGAAAATTATTCAACAACGCGGCCGCGCCGGTACCGCGAAACGTTATGATTTTCCCGGAGCCGAATTCGAAAAGATTAGCACCGGTCTCGCCGAAACTAATTCGTCCCTGGCATATTTTTCGGTCGACTCCGTGGCTCTCGACCACCGGTATTAGCATTAAAATCCTCTATTTCGCGGCGTGTTGTAGCGGGGAAAGAAAGGAGCGGGGCAAAAAGTGCAGGAAACAGGGAAAACCACGGTATTATCCAGACTTTGCGGTTGCATTACCGCCGCAAATGATAGAATCTCTCTCGTAAAGAGCAGCGCATGAACAGCCGGCGCGCGGCACAAGGGATGGGCTGCGGGGGCGGCTCCGAGTTTATGGTAATGAAATCTAGATTACATTTTCGGTTATCAAGCGCGCACGAAATCTGACGCGCGCTCACGTCCGCCTGTCAAAAAAGATACGCGCCAGCGAAAAAAAAAAATACGAACCAAGACACCGGAACACGATGGAACCCCGGGAGTGGGTGGTCAACAAAAATCGAAACGCACGCCTATTTCGCCTGGTGTACATCCCCGCTCAAAAGTGTTTGGACTCTTACCATTTTTATGAAATTTCCAAAATGTAATTCATTTCGTAATTGTTAATCTTCAATCTTATTACAAGTATAATATATGTAATTTATTGTAATGTATTATACGTTTTTGTATAATAATGTATAATTTATTTAAAATGTGACATTATACATGATTTGTTGATTTAATGTGTAGAACAATTATGAATGCAATCGCATCACTTTAAATTTAATAAAATCCATACCTTTCCCGAACAAATAGAAGAATTAAACAAGTGTCGCGACATACTTTTCAGCAGGGGTGTATGCGCACACGCGCCCCTCCCCGCCGCCCGTTTTTTGCCCATTTTCGTGACGCGCCCGCGGCATTTGCATTCCGCATTTTGCATACTTTATTATGATTTTCCGCGGCGGTGCACTACCGACGCGCCCCACCCCCTCGTCGCACGCGTGCATTTCCGCGTTCCGGATTTGAATTTAAATTTTCTAAAATGAAATAACCCCCGCAACGTTCTTCTCCTTCTGGACCCTCGTCAACCCCCCCACCTCTTGGGCGCGGAGGAGGGAGGGCTATCCCTGAAGGGACAATTTTAATTTGTAATCAGAAATTTGCATGCACCCGACGCGAGACGTTGTCGGTCGACGTTGTCCTCGCGCGGTTCTTTTTCTCGTCCCTTTCGGCGACGAAACCGCAGCCGCGGACCATTATCATTCGAATTAGCCCTAGTCGATGCGAATTGAAAGTCCCCCAATGGAAATTTATTCGACGCCTCTGGCCGCCAATAGGACCTATAGTGCGTTGCGACGACCTATTTCCTTCATCACTGCGATTAAAAATTTTTTCCTTGAGAATTAATTAGGTGAAAAAAGAACATTTACATATATCTATGAATTCATCAATAACGGGCGAATTAAGTCTAATTTCAATGTAAAATAGGTTCTTGTGGTTGGAGCATAATGTACATCAAGTTTTGTTTTCACACCGTGTAATCCGGCACGATGCCTTTCCCTGTAAACGGTATAATGCGAGAGCTGATCGTCCCCGTGAGCGTTGCTTACATTGGGTGTCTCTGAAAAACGGAATAACATTTTCTCCCTGTAATTTCGTTTTCGAAAACTTCGAGTTTGAGTGTCCGCAGAAGGTATGTGTTAATAACAGCAAGCTTACCGATTTGTTGCATCGAATATTGCCTTGTAAAAATAACAAATCGAAATTTATACATGTTTGCTCCCCTTATGCCACTTTAAATGGAAAACCCAAAGCCTGAATACCAAAAATCTTGTTCACTTCTTCCAGCTCACCTCTGCACAGAGAGTCACCGCTCTTGTACCATAATTCCAAAGACACCCGGTATACCAGCGCTATGCAGTTTCGTAGATTAATCGGCGCGCAACGAGGACACGTTCAGCAATGGCTGCGGGGCCTTTGACGAACCAGACCGAAACTTTGATGGCGTCAGGCTTGTACCGTTTGCGAGACCCTCGATACGGAAAAGAAATACAGCGAGTATGCCGGGAGGAACTAATTGGTTCCGCAACTTCGTTCGTTATAACTAAAATTACAGGAATGTTTACAACTCTCAATTAATAAATCCTCATTGATCGACGCTCCATCCCATCTTACTTCGCCGACGAAGAGTTTCGACGGATTAATGATGCAACGATTTTATACCAGCTTATTCGATTGTTTGCATCGATGCGTTTAACGTAGTACCGCGTGCAATGAATGCATAAACCGTCTGATTAAACCCCTGTTTTAGGATGTATTGAAATTTCGGCGGCAAACACGTCCATCGATTACGGTAACATTGACTTTAGTATTAACTATTATAATATTGATTTTGAATTGCTTGCAGTTCTGTGTTCTGCGTTATTACTGTTGTCTTTTCACAGATTTGTTTCTAAATGTTATACTGCGGATGATATTTCAAATTTTAATAAAAGCACCTGGCAAATAAAACTGTAAATTGACAGTTTTTTAATTTATGTTTCATTAATTTTTATTTAACGAAGCAGAACTAACCTGTAAACATTAAATCATGCGGAAAGGCTTTTTAGCCGACCTAGTATATTTATAATTATAGCGGATCGTTTGAACAGCCTCTGGAATCGTCACATTAATTTGATTAATATTTGATTCACCGCATCCGGCTATCATATTTTTGATATGTACGCTTGCTGTTAGAGGCCGAGAGGAATTGCTATTTGTTTAAACGGATCGACCGGCATATTTGAATTACCCTTTCATCGGAAAGGTAAACTCTTCTTCGGATTGGCTTGGATAAATTATAAATAACAATCTGTTTGCGAATGGCGATTGAAAAGCTTGCGCAGAAGCAATGCAGCTCGCATCGACTCCATTCACATACAAAATTGCGGTTCGATGCGGGCTGAAGCGTGCTCCCGATCATGTAAATACATCTCGAACCATTTCCTTTCCGAAAGCTTCAATGTTTCGTGAAAGTCGGTCGAGTGCGATTCCGTTTTATTTGCTCTTTCGAAATTCCACTGAGCGACAACAATGCTTCCCCCGTTCCGGCCGCGTTATTTGCGCTCGAGTTTTTAACAACATTTCGAATGCCTACTCGCTAAATCCTGCCCTCGTTGCGATTCTCTCGACCGTATGAACGGTCTCCACATTAAAACTTCCCTGAAATCAGCAGAATTTTGCAACAAAACCTGTGCGAATCGTTGGAAAACATGCAAATATCGAACGTTAAACGATTCGTGCAAATATAAGAAACGATTTCTGTTTCTCGCAAATTTTTGCAACAGAAACATTTGTCTAACATATTCAATTTCTATTAAGTCAACGTTAACAGATATTAATACAGACGTATCGAATTGTACCTGGATTTTCACGGGGAAAATGAAAGAGAGTTTTAAAATAAATTTGCACTGCCGAGCGCGTTGCGCGGCAGCTATTTAATATTTCTTCTGGCACAAAAGCGTCCGGGACATTAAGATCATCGCGGAGAGAGAAATCATTGCGACGGAGGAACGATTTACCGCCGCGCATTATTCCCTCGCGACGGGACAAATGGGACGCGGAAGAAGATGGAAAAAATGCATGCGGAGACAGCATGGACGAGGAAGAAATGTCTTACAAGAGAATTGTGCGACGTGTCTCGCTGCGATCTGAACGTATATTTCCGAGACAGCGGCACAAAGATTTCTGTGAACATCCGCGAGACGTTAGCTGCTACAATTTCGCCATTCTCGAGTCTCCGAAATGACATAGAACTTGCTAATAGTCAATCAAAAAATAATATCATAATAATCAAATGATTTGAAAGCCAACATTTTTTATGTTACACGACTTAATACACAAATACGAAGTTGTGTGGAAGAAAAATTTATTTCTACACTCAATATTTTCCTACACAGTTTATGCTGAAGATAAAAATTGTGTATCGCAGTTGATTTGTGTAGGAGGAAGGTAAAATAACAGGATTGGGGTAAGAATGAATATGTCCTCTGTCAAGTTAGAAGGTGCCATCTTGGCTACCAGCCCTCGTTAGCGCGACGCAAAGGGGAAAAAAGTGAACAGGGGCTCGCGGAAGTAGCATAGAGCGAAATGTGGAGGACCTTTCTCCCGTTGGGTATCGGGTTTGATATGAAAGGATTTCTCTGGTCGAATAAAAAACCCATTAGCCACTTCCGATTGGACTGCACTAGCTGGAACAGGGGATACGTAAATGATGCATAGAGATGTCCTCTGACCAAGCCATGCAATAAAGGACGCCCAAGGGAAGCCGGCCGATGGATTACGCTGCCACTTTTTCCGTCGTTATTGTGATACTCTGTTTCAAATAGGTTTCAACGGAGGAATATTTAAATTTCCCAGACCGACATCTATCATCCACGACCGGGAAAATCGAAACTAATTAGCGTCGGCGTCAGAAATATTGCAGCCATTTTTATTGGCTTTGGACACAACAATTTTCAAACTATAATGTCCTATTGATTTTCTACGAAGAAGTGCGAGAAAATAACTGTAGCTATCACTATTTACAACAAGTACAATTTAGGCTTTGTACTCCATAAAGAGTACCTTTTTTTAGCAGGCCTAAACATGACTTGCCACTGTTAGCATAACCAAGTGTGTTACGGCTCTCGAGAAGGTCTCGGAGAGCCCCACGAACAATACTAGATTGTTCTGGGTCGGCTCGACGATGAGAAAAGGCTCCATCGACACGGTGAAGGGTGTCGTAGCAGCATGGGAAGAGCCTCTTGGTAAGGGCTGATCGGTGACCACCTGGAATGGAGTCGGGGCAACAACGTCGAGGGCCTTCGGGATGAGCAAGAACGACGTTGCGGGGTAAAAAGGAGCCGGAATGCGAATTCGGAGAGAGGAGGGATGATTGTTTTGGCGAAGGTTATTTTCCGGATGGACGACCTCGTCTACTTCGCTATACATCGAGGAGAGATCTACCTCCCTTGTTTAAGGAGACGTTTTCTCCACCCACAAGCTGCACGGTTACCGATCCGGTGGTTGCGTCTCCTGGACATTTATTACACCAGCTACGCTTCCGCGATTTCTTCGAACTTCAACGAAAACGTTCCTCAACCCCGCAGCCTCAGAAATGTCTTAATATGTGAACAGTGATTTTCAAATTTGAAATTTTGTTTCCTTAAAATAGTAGGCTTCATTATCATTCAGTAGTTACCATTGAATGTTTAAAGCAACGATTAACCAAGTTAAAAATGTAATAACTAGACAGCGGAGGTTTATGCAAAATAGAAATTTTGTAAATGCAATGTAAATATATTTTGTTCTCCAATATGTTTAATACGTTTAAAATAATAGAATCGTATTGTTTGATTCTCCTAAAGTTTTCACTGTTTTAAATTACAGCTATTAATTTTTGTCATAAATGTATAAAATTCGCTGTCTAGTAATAAAAATTGTCTTTTGGGCATCGTCGTTGAATGGCCCGTGCAGCGTAGTTTGATAATGAACGATTCTTGCGAAAGTACACGAATTTCATGTTGCACACCGTCGTGCTGGCATTGCCCTAAGCGCGTTAATGTCTGCGCGATATTATTGGCCAGCCAACGATCCAAACTTCCCGCGAGGACCATCATTTCCCGCTAATCCGAGTGCCTCCCGGAAACCTCGAGTTCGCTCGGCAAACCCATAACTTGCCATCACGTTTCGTTCGAGGTATGCGGCTGACGTTCTCCGGATCGCATTGCGCTTAATGTTTTCACGGCAAATAGTATTATATTCGCGTGCACGACGCCTGAATGCGTTACGCGATACGTCGGCTATCGTCGCGATGCATTACCTATCGCAACTTCGAACGACACATTAATGGAGAAACTTCCGTTTGTCTCAGCTGTGATGAAACGTCCCGACGAGGGCCGCATCCGCGCGAACTTTCCGCGAGAATCCGCGAACAGAACTTGCTTATGTTCGAACGGATTATCGGACTCCGAACCATGTCTAAGGGAACGCATTTTTAATCTTCTTGGTCACAGGATTTCACAAAGTTAAATTCTTTTGGAAGAATCTAGCTGAGATGTGCATACAATTGCTCCGCGGAGCATTGCTCTGTGTGGAAGCGGAGGCTGCGAGGCCACGCCTACTCGGCGCGAAGCTACGCGTACTCGTGTGGGCGTGGCCTCGTTGCTCTCGCTTTCTTAGACAGAAGGATGCTCGCAAAATTGAGATTTCTCTTGTGGAAGTTTAAAGAGTACACTGAGGAAAAAAGTAGTTACTTCAATAACACGCGTGTTATTGTAATTTTTTTACTTCGATGAATATCAATGTATTCTTTTCAATAGTATGAAATTTAGAAGCAAATCGTGATGTATTTGAATTGTCTATCATGAAATGATTGAAAATATTATTCGATTTAATACACCGTACATTATTATTCGTAATATTTCTCTTTTTCCTTCAATCAGATATGTTGTTAAAAAAATTTGAGAAATGTATTGATTTATATTGTAATTGGTTTGAGGCCATATCTTATTTTTTTGAAAACATTGATGTCAAGCTATTCGCTTATATGATTGGCGGAAATGAGTTTTGCTATTAAAATTCAATAGTATTAAACATTAAAATAAGTTCATATGATATTGGCACTATTCAATAGTACATCTTATTGAATCAACATATATTTTTTTTGTTTCGACGGGATTTTTGTCTCAGTGTAGATTACCTAAATTGTTACTGTAACGAGATATCGGTGTAGTTATTTGTCTCTGAATTTTCTCATATTTTTTAGCAAGGTGCTTCTTAGCAAAATAAGTACATGAATTGATTTTTTGACAATGAACATTACAGGGAGACGTAACATAAGAAAAAAAATAGATATAACAATTTTTGACATGGTCAGCTTAAATACGATATACGTTGAAGCGAATTTCCATGGCAACCAGAGACCCGGCCAGCTAACGACCCTAATTTCCTCGAACAACGCGACGTAGTTTTGACGTTTCTCCGACGGGATCGTCCGGGCTCGATTTATTCTGCTCGGCTTAAATCCCGAAGATAAATCGGAGCACGCGAACGATGCGGTTGGAGCCGGATGCTGGACGGTCCGCGAGATCGC